>NC_071613.1:15938170-17363170 GCF_014839835.1 Dryobates pubescens | reverse complement strand
TCAGGTTCAGAGCCTTCCAAGCACTGATTACTTGGCAGCCAGTCAGTGCTGGAAAAAGTCACTGAACTGAGCCACTTCTAAAACAATACTGTAAGCAATTTTAGTGTGATAAAAGACGGATAAAGGCATGTGTCTCTGCTAGTTATTTATGCACCTACCTATTTAAGACAAGAAAAGCAGATTTATGTCTGCCTCCTGCACAGATATACCAAAGCACAATAAATGGAAGGCCAAAATGTAGCTTTACATCCATCTGTCCAAACTGCTGCACTTGCTGGCAGCTGGCTTCTCCTTTCTTTACAGGGCCTGTGCAAAAAGTGACTCCTAAATTAAGGCTGTTTGGCACCTTCCAATACACAGCTCTGTTGTCAGCTGGTTGTCATTTTACTCACCAAGCATTAAACAGTTGGGCTGAATTTTTCCATGCTGGAGGTCTGCTTCAGGATAGGTTTTAAAATAGTTCATCTAGAAATGGCTAGGCACAGCTGAAAACAGGGCTCAGGGGATGGATATCATTGTGCCTGCTTAAAACAAATTGTCCAATTACTTTGTTTTTAAATAAATAAATATTCTGACACAATACCTTGGAGCTGGGCCTTCAAATCTGGTAGGATTGGTCCTGCCTGAATGTCTGCAAAGGGATGTGTTCCAGCTCAGGTCCTCATCCAGCCTGGGCAGCAGCTCCATACAGAAGACATCACAGAATCATACAATGGAGTTGGAAGGGACCTCTGAAAGTCATAGAATCATAGAATCAATAAGGTTGGAAAAGACCTCAGAGATCAAGTCCAACCTGTTACCCAACACCTCATGACTAACTAAACCATGGCTTCAAGTGGCACATCCAATCCCCTCTTGAACACCTCCAGGGATGGTCACCTCCCTGGGCAGCACATTCCAATGGCCAATTCCTCTTTCTGGGAAGAACTTTCTCCTCACCTCCAGCCTAAACCTCCCCTGGTGCAGCTTGAGACTGTGTCCTCTTGTTCTGGTGCTGGTTGCCTGGGAGAAGAGACCAGTTCCCACCTATCTGCAACCTCCCTACAGAAAGCTTCTCCCAAAAGCTCACTGTACATTCAGACACAGGGTTCTTATTCCAGGCACTCTCTATGATTTAAATCAGATGTGAGGTCAGGCAGTGTATTCAGAGGAGAAGAACCCTTGCTAAGGGCTCAAGCCATTTTTCCACCTTCACATCCCTACATTACACAGTTCGACCACACACAGAAACATCCTCAAGTATGAAGCTAATGCTCTTAGTAGAGTGGGTGACAGCCATTTTGTCATCTTCTCCCCTGATCCCCAGCCCCACCTGCCAGAGTGGATGCAGAGCACAACTTGTTTTTGTCAGTCAGACACACATTTCTAGGGTACAGTGTAACAGACATCAGCTCACAAGTAGCCAGTACAGTACAAACCATCCAGTCCAAACCCCTCTGCAGTCAGCAGGGACATCCTCAGCTAGATCAGGTTGCCCAGAGCCCTGCTGAGCCTCACCTTGAATATCTCCAGGGATGGGGCCCCAACCACCTCCCTGGGCAACCTGTTCCAGTGATCCACCACCCTCATAGTAAAGAGCCTGCTCCTAACATCCAATCTAAATCTGCTCTTTTCTAGTTTGAAGCCATTGCCTCTCATCCTATCACCACAGGCCTTTGTAAATGGTCTCTCTCCATCCTTCTTGTAAGGTCCCCTTCAAGTACTGGAAGGCTGCTATTAAGTCTCCCCAAAGTTTCTTCATCTCCAGACTGGGCAACCCCAGCTCCCTCAGCCTGTCCTCGTAGCAGAGGTGCTCCAACAATGCAGAAGAGCAGAGTCTTCTCCATCCCAGACTCTCCTGAGAAACCAAAGCAGGAATTGAGGACAGTAAGACCACTTCATTCATGTTTGTGTTCTTCATGCCTCTCTGGCAGCACAGAAGGGAGGGAGGCAGTGCCAGTGCCAGCAAGCCTTGGCTGCTCCTTGCATCACCCCCAGCAGCCTGCTACCAAGGCTGCCCATGCTGTGTTTGCATGACAGCCCAGGGCATCAGACCAGCACCAACAGCCTTTCTGTCTTCCTGCACCAATTCTCTACACAGCCACACCACCAGCATTGCTGTCACACTGCAGGGGTGAGCATCTGAGAGAGCTGCACCTCTGATGCCATGCTGGGAAGGAAGCAGGTCACCTGCTGAAAACCCAGTAGGGATGCAAAGAGCAGGGCAGGAAGAAGAGACAGGGATAAATAGCAGTGTGAGGAGATGACAGAAGGCAAAACCACTGACTGCAGAAGGAGGGGAGCAAAGTACAATGGGGCTGCTGGAGAGGAGAAGGCTCTGAGGAGACCCAATAGCAACCTGAAGGGGCAACAATAAGGATGGAGAGAGACTATTTACAAAGGCCTGCAATGACAGGACAAGGGACAAAGACTTCAAACTAGAGAAAAGCTGATTTAGACTGGATGTTAGGAACAAGTTCTGCACCATGAGAGTGGTGGAACACTGGAACAGGTTGCCCAGGGATGTGGTTTGGGACCCATGGCTGGAGATACTCAGAGCAGGGCTCGACAGGGCTCTGGGCAACCTGATCTAGCGGAGGATGTCCCTGCTGACTGTGGGGGGTTGGACTGGATGACCATTGGAGGTCCCTTCCAGCCTGGACCACTCTATGATTCTATGATGTCTCCCTAACAGGGAACCTGCATGGAGCAGGAAGCTTCCCAACTCAAGAGGCTGGAAGCAAGAGGTGTGAGTAGGAAATACAGAGTAATTTTCATTCCCCAATTCCTCCCTCCAAAGCCCTGCATGGGGCAGGAACTCCAGCAACTGCAGGCAGGAAAGGTGGGGCAGATTGTCAGGAGCTGTACTTACAGTTGGAATTGTACATTCAATGCCCACCTGTAGGAGGGTGATGATGCTTCCAGCCTTACTCCTGTGAGCACACACCACTGGTACCCCTGGGGCTGCACATACAGAGGGACAGGACAACCATGTGCTGCTCAAGCCAGTAGAAACCTGGCATTTTTAGGAGTGTTCTACTTTTGTGACCTACATCCTGTCACTCTAATGTACTTCTTGCTCCAAGAAGAAATCTCTCTGAGAAACTTCATCCCTAGAATGGAGGCTTATGGAGTACATCACTCAGATAATCCCTCCTCAGCAGGGAGACATGGAACAGGCAAGCCATTGATCCCTTCTGAGCTGCAACAACTAATCCATCGAGCTGGGGTAGTGAAACCAGCAGTGACCCTCAAATATTGCCAACAGAGTAGGCACTTCCCCAAATCCTTGAGCTGTGCTGATTCCATAGGGGAGATGCAGCAACCACAACAGATCCATGCAGTGATGTCTTGTTGGGCACACAGTTCCCCACACACATCTGGGTGCTGACTGAGCCAAAGAAGTTTTGGCTTTGCCCTAATCCCTAAAGCAGGAAGATTGCCCCAAGCAAGCCTAAGCACCTTGCTCTATCTGAAGCCATCAGCAGTTGCATTGTGTGGACTAAAGCACACCTGCACACATTTTTCCAGACCAAACCTAATAAAAAAGGGGAAGGAGGAGGAGGAGAAAGATCTGCTGGCCAAACCCCATCAGCAGCAGCATAGCCACAGAGGCTGCTGTGCTGCACCCTGTCCCTGGGATGTGCCTGAGCTCTCACTGCCTCCCTCAGAGCATCTCACCTTCTTGACAGTGCCCACAAGCAAAGATCTGCACCTGAAAAGTAACAACCATCCTGTCCTTCTCTACTCACAGACTGCCTCAGGTTGGAAAAGACCCTCAAAGGTCATCTTGTCCAAGCACCCTGCAGTTAGCAGGGACACTTCCAGCTACATCAGGCTGCCCAGGGTCACATCAAGTCTGATGTTGAATGTCTCCTGGGCAACCTGTTGCAGTATTTTACTACTTTCATTGTAAAGAACTTGTTCCTGATGTCTAACCTAAATCTGCTCTTCTCTAGTTTCAAACCATTGCCCCTCATCCTATCATTGCAGGCCTTTGGAAACAGCCTCCCTCTCCAGCCTCTTTGTGGGCCACCTTCAGGAACTGGAAGGCTACTATTAGGTCTCCCTGGAGCCTTCTCTTCTCCAGTCTGAACAGTCCAAATTCTTTCAGCCTGTCTTCATAGCAGAGGTGTTCCAATCCCCCTGACCATTTTAGTGGCCCTCCTCTGGACCTGCTCCATCAGATCCATGTTCTTCCTCTGTGGAGGGCTCCAGAGCTGGACACAGTACTCCAGGTCAGGTCTCACCAGAGCAGAGCAAAGGGGCAGAATAACCTCTCATCTGCTGGCCATACTTCTTTTGATGCAGGCCAGGCTGCCACTGGCTGCAAATGCCCATTGCTGCCTCATGTCCAGCTTCTCATCCCCCAGCACCCCCAGATCCTTTTCTGCAGGGCTGCTCTCAATTTCATCGTCCCCCAGCCCGGGTTAGAATAATAGCTGAACAAAGTCTTCCAGGGGGAGGGGGTTGTTACATTCAATCAGTCTGTAAGGACAGATGAAATCCAGCAGGCAGCCTTTTGGCTAAGTACCCTTCCCCCTAGCAGGAAATTGGTCTCCCTGTTTCACCAGCTGCATCTACTGCAATGCCTGCCATTAGTCTGCAAACAACTATGGCATGCAGTCTGTTGTAATTCAGCAAACATACTGTTCCAAACGCTTGAAAATGTTTACAGCACTCAAATCAAATGCTTCCAAGAGGACAATGCAGAATCCCATCACTAAATATCCCCTAAAGGGAAACAGCACTGGATCCTGATGTCAGGCAAGCACACATCTCTCCATAGGCAGAGTCAGAATGTAAGGTCTGAACATCCTTCTCTCTCCCACCTACCCCTGACAGACACTTAAGGAATGGAAATTAATGCCATAGATTTTTGTTCTTTCTGTTTTTACTCCTATAGAAAGCACAGGTTTCTGATAGTGTTAAATGCTTCAGATAATGAGAACAAACCCAGAGCCTATTTTGAAGGACAAACACTTTCCAGCTGCCTGGGAACTGGGGCCAGAAACTTCACTCTAGTTCTGCACTCTTATCAGTGTTGCACAGCAAGGACATTCTGTGAGGCTGCTTCTCACAAGAAACAGAAGTGCTCACAGTCAGTCTTGTCCTCTGTTTGTCAGGGGACCTTAGGTCCTCCCCAGTGATTTCCACTTTCCCTGAACCCACACAAGTCAAGGTGCAAGCCTACCTTTAGAATTTCTCCCATGCCTGCTGCTTCTGAATGAGTTTGTCTGCCTTAGTTAAGCCTTGATAAACTCCCTCACACGGGCAGAGTTTTCCTTGTTTGTTTGACTTTCTCTGCTTCCCATTGCAGAGATTCTGGCCATTCCTTAGGCAAGTGCCAGGGCTCATTTTTGCAGTCCAGGTTGAACAAGAACACAGTCATCCTTTCCAACTGAGCAGCCTGTACCAAACTGTAGGTGTTCAGGTCCTTGAGGGAGAAATGCCACGTGTAAGATGCACAGATTGCTGTCTCCTCTGCTTCATAAGCTGCAGTGCAAACTTGGACAGACCCCATCCACCAGAACATCAGATGGAAAGAGATGTAGCATAGCAATGGAGTGAGGGGTGAATAAGGTCTTCCTTCCCCTCACCTCCACCTAGAGCAGGATGCTCAGTCAAGTGCAGCTCCCAGACAGCCTCTGCCCAGACTCAGGATGAGAGACAACTGTGTCACTAATACCCTGCCAGAAGGGCCCCTTCCTAGTGCAATGCTGGCATCAGACAGCCAGGAGCTTTACTGGCACCACAGACATCCGTTCCAGTAAGAACAACTCTCTCTGTAAAGGCCTCATCCAACTTGGCCCTGAATACCTCCAGGAAGGGGACATCCACAGCCTCCTGGGCAACCTGTTCCAGTGTCTCACCACCCTCACTGGAAAGAAATGCTTCCTACCCTCCAGTCTTAATCTGTTCTCCTCAAGCTTCAATCCATTCCCTCTCATCCTATCATTAGAAGCCCATGTACAAAGTTCCTACCCAGCTTTCCCATAGCCCACTCCAGGTACTGGAAGGTAGCTCTAAGGTCCCCCCAGAGCCTTCTCTTCTCCAGGCTGAACAACCCCAACACTCTCAGCCTATTCCCACAGTGGAGGTTCTCCAGCCTTCTGATGATCTTTGTGGCCTTCTCTGGACCCACTCCAGCAGCTCCATGTCCCTGTTGTGCTGGGGGCACCAGAAATGGCTGCAGGGCTCCAGAACTCAGCAGAGCACAGGAGCAGAATCCCCTTCCTGTCCTGCTGCTCTCCCTGCTTTGGATGCAGCCCAGCACACAGCTGCCTGCTGGGCTGCCAGTGACCATTGCTGGCTCCTGGGGAGTTTGTCATCAACTGACACCCCCAAGTCCTTCTCCTCCAGACTGCTCTCAAGCCAATCCTTGCCCAGCCCAGATTTGTGCCTGAGATGGCCCCTACCCAGCTGTACAACCTTGCCTTTGGCCTTTTCATATGCCATTTCAAAACTTCTTTTGAACATTCCTAAGAGGCACAATCAAAATGTTTTTTCAATCCACAAAGACACCATCAATCATTTCCATCTTCCCAAAGATGGGAATTCAAGCAGCTTTAATGAAGTACTTCAGTTTTGGGTACACCTACACTGCAACTAGAGAATGAGATCATAGCCTGGGTAATGTAAACTCTAACACAGCTCATCTTAGGCAAAAATCATAGCACTGCTTAAGCCCAAGGTGCAGCCTAAGAACACAAAGTCTGAGCCCTCCAGAAATGCACAGGGGAGTCTGTTGTGCTCTGCATTTTCCCTGCTACCTTCTTTGCCCCAGAGCCAGCACAGGCCCACCACCACATGCCAGGCACAGGCTCACCATAGTGGCACATTTTGCTGTGCCAGCCCTGCTGATTGGGAACCCAAGGCTATTGCACTACTACAAAATAACATTTAACACCAATGTCATCTTGTCCAATACAGATAACTTACCTCCATTCATGCACAAACTATCTGAAGGAGAAGCAGTCAAGATTTATGTAGCTAAACCCTTCCACTGAGCCATCAAATTGATAGGACCAGGAACAGCAGCAGCTAGGCTAAAAGAACAATCCAAAGCCTGCGGTGGACTTAACTCTGAGGCTTTTAGTTAATTCACCTCAGCTGTGTTTTCCAAATCATAGTATTTTGGGGAAAGTAATCTTTAACATTCATTCATTCATAAAATAGTTCAGGTTGGAAGGGGCCTTGAAGATCATCTAGTTCTGACCCTCCTGCCATGGGCAAGGACACCTCACACCAGAGCAGGTTGCTCAAAGCCTCATCCAATCTGGCCTGGAACACCTCCTGGGGCCAAAATGAAGGGGTTCTACTCAAAAAAAGGATAAGCCCCACTCCCAGGCTACAGGACACCAGTATAATGATCCTCTCACCTCAGTTCTCCAGCTACAGCTTCAGAAGTTGACCAGCTGCCGGCAGAAGGCTTCTCCCTGATGTTTACAGGCAATGTGAAATGCCTAGAGCTTCAGATACACAAATTTTCAACCCCCAAGGCACCGCAGCAACTTAAACGTCACATTCCATGCAGGAGCTGGCATTTGGCTTAGCTTGCTGGCTTTTAAAAGCCAGAGAAAGACCTTTGGCACCCAGAATTCCCTTAAATAAGCAATTTCCTGGCTTTAGTTTCTCTTTACCAGGGGTAAACTGAACGCTTTCAAGCGTCCAAGTGGTTTGCTTGAAGCTTTGCTTAGCACCTGCCAAAATCAACAGCACAGCCTTTTGTCACCTCTGCAGAGAGATGCTCAGCAGCAGCTTGTCACTGTGCTGCAGGAAAGCAATGAGATCCTGAAGGTAGGGTGTGGCAGGCAGGTTATGTCCTCGGGTTGACAGGCTCCCTGAAAACGACTCAGAAAAGAATAGCAAATGATCCATCCAGGACAAAACATACTTTATTGTAATGTCAGAAGTACAGAAAAGTACTGCAGAGAACCATGCTAAGGGGGCCATTTCGAGTCTGTGAAGGACAGAAGTACAAGATAAGGGGGTACTGCTGTACTCAGTGCAAAAACTGATTCATTTGAGGCACAAGTACACTATTGTTTAAGCAGCTTGATTCAAGCACAGCTCTGGTTATGTGATCTACTCCGTTCTCTTTCTATGTGAAAAGCTACTTTTACAAGAGAGAGGCAGTAAATTCAAGTCAGGGGTGTCCAAATTGCCACTTGGCAGCATAAGAGAAAACAAATGAAGGAAAATACTCCACACATAGTCACCCTCTACATTTTGTTTTCAGATATGGAGCTGTAGGTAGTGAAAATAAAAGAGTTTCTTCTGAAAGTTCAGAGCCCAGATCTGTTTGATTGGGTAGCTGGGGTTTTCCCCTCCCCTTCCCCCCACCTTTTACATCTGTGGGTAACTTATTTCATGTCAACCACAATTGATCCAATACTAAAAAGCCAACCAACCTTTTGTCTTTGCTAAGGAATCACACATATCTAACATTCAAATACATTTCAGCCCTTGAGATCTTAACTTATGGCTTAAGACACAATCAAAGTGTTTGGGCACCCTTGAGTTAAGTTAATGCAGAGCATTTTTGCAGAAAAGAAAGGCAAGCAAGATCACTGTTTGGAACAGAGCTGAGCTCTACACAAAGAAAGCAGGAATCCAAGTCACTAGTTACTACTAGGCTGACATGTACTGCTGCCCAGAAAGGTAAAAAAAAAGTAACATCACAATGGAAGGTTCAACAAAGTCGAAAGGTCAAGGTTCCAACACCAGAAGCAGCATTTGAAAACAAGCTGTTGAAGTCAAATCTTTTCAAGAGATGCAGGTTGCATAACTCCAGGCATGAGCAAACATGTTGGCAATCCTCTCCTTTTACACAGCAGCTGTGTTTAACATAGGAAGTTGCTGGGTTTAAAAGAAAGCTATTGGAAGAATTAAGATTTCCAACTCCCTGTCTGTTTAATGAGATTAGTAGAGAAACTGGGGGCAGGGGGAGGGAATGACTACTGGAACGGTAGCTTCTCAGTGGATTCCCTATGGTTACAAACACAGCCTGACCTGTAAGCAACTCAAGACTAACCAGACAGCTATTAGGTTTTGTTTTTTCATACTATTACTATGCTTATAAGTTACATCAGTTACAGTCAAAAGAAAAAAGCCAAGCAGTCTTGCCCTATTTCAAGAACAGTTTTCCAATCAACACCAGTTTACATGGTGAATGGGAACTTCACAAAGAAACAAGGAGTGGGTGACATCTTTGGGTCAAGAATGACAAGAAATAGATGGGCTCTGTGCTACCAATCAACCTCAACAAGAATATGGCACGAGGGCCAGCCCAAGCTGTACCAACACTGAACCTTTAGCACTCGGCACAAATTCGGATCTCTTGACTTTTAGCCAGCAAATCAGGTGAAAAGACTGGGGAAGAGGGAAGAAAAAGAAACCCAGAAACAAAACCCCAAAACCTAACTAAAAACTTCAGCCAAAAATGGGAATATATTCTTTTAAAAAAGGAAAAACCAAGAAGTCTGTAGATTTAAAATAACTTAGGCTGCCATCAGTTCTGTGCAAACTAAAACAACTCACTGAATGTCTCTCTAACAAAAGGACAGCTTCCCCCTCCCTCCCCTAGTATTTTCCTTTTTAGCCCACTGCATCTGTGGATACAACCTCAAACCTAACAGATGTAAATGCAAGAGAGAAAGAGTGACAGCATCTGCACAACATCCTTTCTACAAACAGCTGCTGGAGGGGGGGAAAAGAGGTACAACGTAAAAAAAGAGCCAAGAGAGGAAGGTTCCATCTGACACATCCTCACAATCTTCCCCGCTCTGTAGTCCATGAAGCCGACTCTGATGCTAAGGTGACAGTGTATGTAAGCAGAATTTTTTGTTGATTTTATTATTATTTTTGAGTTTCAGTTGAAGAGAGCCTGAAGAGGGAGCTGAGCCTCTTCAGGAGTTGTCGGACGGGACGTGCTCCTCGAAGCCCTCGCTCTCCCGCACCAGCGCCCTCTCCAGGATGACGCGGCCCTCCTTGTAGCGCTGGCTGTCTTCGGTGGCAAACTCATAGATCCAGCCCAGTTTGCTGTTGCAGTTCTTGCAGCTCACGTCTCGAACCATGTGGCGGCCAGTGAGCATGACCCGGTCCTGAACCTCGCTGTACTGCAGGTTTACCACCTGTTCCAAAGACACAGGGCACACAGAGGATCAGCTGCCAACAGCTCACATGATCAACGTTCTCAGGGAGCCAGAGGTTCACAGAGTCAGGGGACCTTGAAGATCATCCAGTCCCAACCCCCTGCCATAGGACACCTTCCACTAGAACAGGTTGCTCAAGGCCTCATACAGCCTAGTCTTGAACACTTCCCAGGGAGAGGGAATCCACCACCTCCCTGGGCAACCTGTTCCAGTGTCTCAGCACCCTCACTAGAAAGAATTTCTTCCTAATCTCCAGTCTAAATCTGCCCTCCCCAAGCTTCAATCATTCCCCCTCCTTCTATAACTTCAAGCCCTCATCAAAAGTCCCAAAGTCCCCCCCAGCCTTCTTGTAGGCCCCCTTTAGGTACTGGAAGGCTGCTATAAGGTCTCCCCAGAGCTTTCACTTTGAGACTGAACAGACCCAGCTCTTGCAGCCTGTCCCCACAGGGGAGTTACTCCAGCCCTTTGATCACCTTCACGACCTCCTCTGGACCTGCTCCAGCAGTTGTATGACCTTCTTATGCTGGGGGCACCAGAAATGGAATTAAGTCCTAGGGCACCCTGTTCATCCATTTTAAAAGCAAAGAGCCTGTGGCACTGCATGTGAACTGAAAACTGCAGTGGGTATGTCCACAGCCCTTGAAAATCTCCTGTTTGAGAAAGTAACCCTTTGAAGATGTGCTTCAGAGGGGTATATAACCCTCCTGGTTATCTCAGACATGGAATGCAATCACAGGATGTAGTGGAGTGCAGAGTACTGTGTTCAAGTTTGCGTGAGAAACTCCTGGTGAGGAGCTTCTCAACCAATTGACAAACCTGCACCTTGAGATAGATGCAACCTGCTTCTAGCAGCTGATGTGATCACATCTTCCCAGCAAGCAGAACCAAAATATTAAGAGGTACTTCTTTAAGACAGTCTTGGGGTGCTTTTGACATAATCACCTGAGAAACACAAAGGCTCAGTGGCTGAGAATGCAGGCATTAAACATTCCTGTTTTTTCCAGTTTGTCTGCCATCTGGGCAGTTTCAAATATACTTTTAAGCTGCTTAGGCAGCAACATCACAGAACCAGGATGCATAATTTGTGGAAAAGTGGATGTCAGAACTATATCCAAACAGCTAATGTGAGGGAGGAATTGAAAAGATGGGGCTGCACTGCTTTCTCAACTTCCCACCTGACTCTGCTTGCTCTTTGGGCTTCAGCTCTAAGGCTTCTGATTGCAGACATGTAAAAATCAAACCTGTGTGATTAAACTCAGTTTGCACCAAGAGAAGTTTAGGCTGGACATTGGATGAATCTTCTCTGAAATGGCTCGCAAGGACTGGAACAAACTCTCCAGGGTGGTGGCGGGGCCCCATCCCTGAAGGTGTTTAAAGGACACAGATGTGGTGCTGAGGGACAGTTTAGAGCCAGACTTGGTAGAGTTAGAGAATGCTTGGACTAGGTGATCTTAAAGGGCGTTTCCAGCCAAAATGTGCCTGTGATTCTCTGAAACTCCACCATGCAACGTAAGAAAAATGCGACCCCCAAGATCTAGTGCTTGTTGGATGAGAGAGAAATCAGAGGCACAGCTCTTCCATAGCTATGACTTCCACGGAAACAAAAACCCACCAAACCAAAACACACCAATGATTACAAGGAGCTCTATGAGAAAGCAAAAGATGATCTCTGCTGTTTCTGTGAGTCTAATGGGCAAGTCTATATGGAAGGGTTACTAAACAATGCTACAATTCACTCAAGAGCTATGACTTTTGTATTCCAAGATGCTGAATTGAATCAAGTTAGATCAATAAAAAGATATACTGAACTAAAGCAGAATATTGCCTGTAAAAGACTGTATTTACCTGGTTGCTCAAATACTGTGAGCTTAAATGCAATTCAGAAGTTAAACAGAGCATTATCTAGGCTTTTTTTTTTAAACTGAGTAGAAGTGCAAAGAGCTTTGAAACTCTTTGCTAGACAAAGGATACTCTGACAGTGAATCTGAGGTTCATATTACAATGTCCAAAGTTAGAACTCCATGCATTTTGGCACAAGGCCTCTATGCACACAATCCTCTTTACAGTCTTTCTGTATAGCAGATAAGCTAACTGGGTTTGCTCTCAATAGTCAATGCCTAATTTGACTTCAAAGACAGTTGAACAGAATAAAAAGGTGAACAATTAAACCAATAACTACACAACACTTTAGCCAGTAAAGGTTTCTGGTTTGGTTGTTTGTTTTTTTTTTTTGGGGGGGGGGGGGGGGGGGGGGGGGGGTGGGTGACAGATTCACTTCCCACAAAACCCTTTTTCAAAGCTCCTGCTCAGCTTCTCACTGACCTTGTTAAAAAGAAAGGCTCTCCCCGTGGCCCCCGTGAAGCGAGTGGAGATGAGCTCCGAGCGGTTGGTCAGGATGGTGTCACAGTTTGCACAGGAGAACAGGCGAGTGCCACCAATATGATCCAGAAAAATTCTGCCCATTTTCAGAGCTTCAGTTTGTACTCAAGACCTGAAAGCAAAGAAGACAGACCTGTGGAAAAAATATTGTAGGGGAAAAAAAATAAATCAAGCAAAAAAGCCCCACCAAAGCAAACCAACCCCCCCCAAGCCTCCAAACACCCCATAGGGTAGAGTGTCCTGCAGACCAATTCAGCTCATAATTGCAGAGGTTCCTTCCCTTTTTTCCCCCCACAGATGAATTACTGAAGTTATAGAATGCATTCATCCTTTCTCCTCAGGACAAGTTCCTTCCCAAAGCGACCACCTCGCCAGCAAGACTGACACATCTAAATACAAACTAACTACATGAAGTGAGCAACACATGAATGGAAACCTTTAATACATAGTTCAGGCTTTTGCAGACCACTGCTGGAGTTCTTGAACTCAAAAGCTTCCATTCCTTCCTGTTTTCTTTTCCTCTTCATACAATACTGAAATTCCATTCCAGTACCGTCCCAGCAACTCAGTCACCTTAGTCAGCACTGGGAAATGAGGCACTTGAGAAGTACACTGAGTCACCAAGACAATTATAGTTTAATTTTCCCAAGTCAGCCCTCCTCCCCCTTTTTAAAATATATCTTTATTTTGTCACTTCCCTTCAGCTCTGCACAACTTATGACATGCAACCACACACCAGCACCGTTCAGGATGCTTTAGTCTTCTATTACAGCAGACTGGGCTCCGGGCTTTGACTCGACAGCTACTGGTCTCATACACGGGAAAGGTTCAGAGGCTATCTGACAGAACAACCCACCCAGACTTTACACCAGCCAGTTTTACATACACATGCTTAAAGCTGCCTAATATAAATACAAAAGACTGTGTCTTTTACCCAAAGCATCATCACTGAATGATGAAATATGATGACAATACCTCAGCAACCCCAATGAGCAGGGGAAAAAAAAGAGTGCTTAGAAGGTGTATAGCAGCAGATCTGCAGCACCTGGTAAACAAACCTCTGCAATGGCTTTATACCAACTACCATAGATTACTCCAAGTTAACAAGTGAGTAGGAAGTGAGCACATCAGATAGCTGAAAACTGAAATCACCAAGGGTAAGATAACATCACAAAGGCATTAAAGGATGACGTTATTCCTATTTCAACTGCAGAAGTTTTATGACTAAATATCCACAGTTAAACACTGTGCTCTGCCCTGGTGAGGCCACAGCTGCAATACTGTGTCCAGTTCTGGGCCCCTCAGTTCAAGAAGGGCTTCAAAGAACTGCTTGAGAGAGTTCAGTGCAGAGCCACGAAGATGCTGAAGGCAGTGGAACATCCCCCTGCGGAGGAAAGGCTGAGGGAGCTGAGGAGCCTGAGGGGAGACCTCATTCATGTTGATAAAGATGTGCAGGGCAGCATCAGAAGGATGGAGCCAGGCTCTGCTCAGTGATGTCCAATGACAGGACAAGGGGCAATGGGGGCAAGCTGGAGCAGAGGAAGTTCCATGTAAACATGAGGAGAAACTCACTGTGAGGGTGGCAGAGCCCTGGAGCAGGCTGCCTAGAGGGATTATAGAGCCTCCTTCTCTGGAGACATTCAAACCGTGCCTGGACATTTTCCTGTGTGACCTGCCCTGGCAGAAGGCTTGGAGTGGAGTTCCAACCACTAATGATCTGTGATTCTGGGAGGTTAAATATACCTCCAATTAATGCTTCAGAAGTGGAGTTCGAAAAGAACGTTGTCTCTCCTTCTGTGGTGCTGAGCAATGCACAGCCAATCTGACACACTGCAAGTATTACAGCTGTGTGGGTTTTATTTCTCATAACAGGAGACAGGGTGCCATTCAGAGAGAAATTAATCAAATTTTGTGCTCCTCAAGTGGAATATTCTCTGACAAATGCCTTTAAAGAAGCACAAATACTTAAATTAAACTCATCTCAACTTTCAGGGGATTAGTTTCTTAAAGCTTACTCTGAAATGGGCTAAAACATGCACCTGCAACACCACCTTTTGAACACCATTTTTACCTGTAAAACCCTAACTCACTGACATCAGGGCTTTCTTTTCTTAATTCCTTTGTTTCACCACTTTGTTTTCTTGCAACATGTGCCAATAACAGAGGGTTCCTAGCATTGAGCTCAATGATTTGAGCACAAGTTCCTTACATTCAGGTTTTTCAAATCACTATTAATCTCCTGCATCCCATCTGCTTGATTTTTGGTGCATCCCATCAATCTAATGACTTTTTCCTTTAAAGGCAACATAAAAGCCATCTCTCTTCTTGAAAGGGTAAATAAAACAGGTCTTGAGTTTGACAATATTTCAAAGGCTCAGCTGAGTGCAGGGGGTGAGTCCCTTCAACATGCAGGAAGTGTTTTCCTTCCATTTCTCTAAGCACCACACCTTTCTCCTGTGCCTTTATCTTTCCTAGCAAGTGAGGGCAAAAGAAAACATTAGCATGTCAATAGTGACAGTGTGAAGGAAATTCAGCAGACAGCAAGTATGAACAAACAAGCACCAAGGTCTCCAACCAGAAGAAACAAGGCAAGAAAAGCAATTGTGACAGACAGGCCCATAAGACGTTCAGCCCAAGCTCCACATGCCACCCTTACTGATTTTTGGACAAGATAATTAACCAATCCCAAATTATTTTGCCTGTGGAAACAACATCCAAAGGGCTAATTTTTTCAGGGTAAACACAATGCTCAGCCTGTCAGCATTTTCAGAAGCTAACATCAAACAAATCCCAAACCATCCCTCTCTTACCAAGAGCAACACAAAGTGACCCAAACAAAGCTTGCAAAGCATATCCTGTGGGAAAACAGGCAGCTCAAACCTTAAAATCCAAACATCTGAAAACATGAATCATGTCACTGGAAGAACAAGAACCCAGAATCCCTCAAAGCACACTTTAAGCACCTCAGAAGAGAGGACAAGTGTAATGCTTACAAGCAGGTTAGAAGTCAAAATGACATACAAAGACATTACTTCTGGACGTGGCATTATGCATGGACTTAAGTGCTGAGTTCTGAAGATAATGAACATGAAAATAAATGCAGAAATAAAGATGTTCAAAGACTTTAGGCTGAAAAAAAAACCGCCAAGTAATCATAGAATGGGTTGGGTTGGATGGGACCTTGAAGACCACCTAGTTCCAACCCCTTACCCTAGACCAGGTTGCTCAAGGCCTCATCCAGCCTGGCCTTGAACACCTCCAGGGAGGGGACATCCACAACCTCCCTGGGCAACCTCTGCCAGTGTCTCACCAACTGCACTATCAAGAATTTCTTTCTAATAATACAAGACCTAAAATCTTTATATCAATCATCTCAAAAAGCTGAAAGTAACTTCATCAAGTAGCTGCAGGAGAAAGAAACTTGCAATACCAGGGTCCCAACAGAAAGACAAAGTGAAACTCATGTCATGGTAGCAGAAGGCTATGAGAATTCAGACTAAGCGAGAGCAGAATCTAATAAAGCAACTGGGGAAAGGCTGAAAGAGTTGGGTCTGTTCAACCTGGAGAAGAAAAGGCTCCAGGGGCTACAAGAAAGCTGCAGTGGGACTTTTTACAAGGGCTTGTAGTGATAGGATGAGAGGGAATGGATTGAAGTTTGAGAGGGTAGATTTAGACTGGAGATTAGGAAGAAATCTTTCCAGTGAGGGTAGTGAGACACTGGCACAGGTTGCCCAGGGGGGTTGTGGATGTCCCCTCCCTGAAGGTGTTCAAGGCCAGAGGCCTTGAGCATGAGGTGTCCTTGCTCCTGTCCCAGGGCAGTTGGAACTAGATGACCTTTAAGGTCCCTTCCAACCTAAGCATTCTATGAATCTATGAATTTTCTTCAGAATACATGAGGAAATGTCTGCTCTTAAAATGAGTGAACAAACACACATTTGAAAATTTAGAAGACTGAATTCTACATTGTAGAATTGTAGCATTGTAACAGGCAAAACTGATTAGGCTTTGGGGGGTAAAAATGTAGGAAAAAAGTCAAGGGTAGATTTTCCCCAAGCTAAAAAGCAGAGTATTCACTTGCAAGACCAGTTCAGAAGGTATCTGCTGTGGATAAAGACTGTTCCCTCCTTATGTAAAGAAGCTGAAGGGTACACTCATTGTGCACTGGAAAAAAAACAGCACAACAAAAGAAGGGAAAGCAATTTTCCACTGCTCTCAGGCTCGTGTCCCTGACATACAGAAAGTGTGCACAGAGTCACCCAAGTTAACCATGTCAGGGTTTTTTTCCCCTATAGTTTTCACTTCCCATGTAAAATGTGTGGGTGTGTATTTATGTTCACACATACATAAATGATCTGACAAAAGCCACTTATAGGAAGCTTTTATAGGCAGTAGGAAGGTTCTGTTAAATTAAGAGAAGCCTAAGAATTGTGAAGCATGACAGCATTCCTGAAGCTTAAGATATCCCACTTAGGAAGAAGAGAATGCATGAAGTGCACTTCCCCATTCATCTACTCTCTGCACTGAAAAACCAGTGAAAATAGCTTCTACTGGTGTAGAGAGCCAGTCCAGTTCTCTGTTGCTAGTCAGAAGCCCAGAAAGTGACTCTACTGTAGCACACCAATTCCATCACATCACAGCAGAATTTTCAGAAGCAAAGGACAGGAATCATGGCTACTCACAAAACCAAATGTTGAGGAAGGAAGAGAGATCTTTCTGGCCTGATTTCATCCTCAAAGTGAGCCAAGCATTCTCTGTTGGGTATGTGTCACCTATGCAGTCACAGTGATCCTTCCCCCATGCAAATTATCCAGCATCAACTCTACTATTAAATGAATGGCTCCAACATCAAGAAGGCAGTACTTACTTTCACTAATGGGATACATAAAGTATCTACCCCTTGTCCAGTCCACACAGTTCAAGGAGACAGGCACTTCTATGAACTGAGATGATGCCACTGCATCCTTACTCAGCACCCAAACCACCACTATCAGCCTGCATTCTTGGGGACCCTTAGTAGGGCAATCAATGCTAACTTGCATTACCTAGCTGGTAAGGTCTGCTGGCAGCACAACCTCTGATGCAATTCCTTAGTCCTGCTGGGCAACACTTCCTGCCTGCACGCTGCTTCCAGCAGGTGCATGCACAGACAGGAAACACAAGCACTGTGGCTATGAGCTGTAACATGTATTCCTAGAGCAGCATGTCCCCAAACTTCCACCTGTCTTTCAGTGTTGCTTTTGGCAGCACTGAACAACAGCTGTCCGAGAGCTGACATTCAACAGCTTCAATGTGACCACTGTCTGCACACAGACCTGAAGCAATACTCATTGCTATTTGTGCTACCTCCTCTGCCTATCTCCATGAGCAGTGAAGAACAAAACAGAAACACAAAGAGTTATTTATTAGCATTTTTTAAACTAACAGTCAGTGTTTTCTCATCCCAGAGTGCACCTCTTGAAGACACAGGACCGTCAGCGTTGGGGAGAGCCAGCAGGCACTTCCTATACACACAATGGGCTGTGGATATTTCAGGAGCCTCAGTGTTGCTTCAGCACCATCTACTGCATCTCAGATCTACAACAGAAAACAGCTGCTAGTTAAAGGCTTTTTTAAAAAACCCCAACCTGTGGCAGCCTCTCTGTCACCATTCCATCAAGCCAAGCCATTTTCCCTTTGCACCCTGAGCCAACAAGCACTCTCCCCCTCCTCAAAAAAGGGCTGCGCACTCTTCCAGGCATAGAAAACATTCTCAGTATGTACTTACTCTGGAACAAGGCTCAAACTTCATCTTCACATCTCAGAAACCAGGCTTGAGCTTCTTCTTCTCGTCTCAGAGAGGGACAAAAGAGGAAAGAGAATACTTAGCACAGCTACACAAGAACACACATTAAAAAAAGAATTAAACTACTGAGTAATCAAAAAAAAACCCAACTAAAACCACAGTCCTTACCTTCCCAGGCTTCTGCTCTCCCAAGCAGAGGTGCATCTGAAAATACACATGGAGTCAGTCTCTCAAGAGGTCTGAGATTCCATGTCTGCCACTGACTCCTGCAGCTGTTGAAGCAGGCAGGGCCCAGCCTCCGGACTCTGCAGAACTCCTTATCAAAAAGCACCACACGGAGCCAAACGTGAAGTAAGAGAACTGGAGCAGTTTGCTGTGCTCATTAGAACCATCCAGCTACTGTAGCAAACCACACAGGGAATTCAGGCCACTCAGATGACTGAAGAGGCTCTGGCAAAGTCACCAAAGCAGTGCCCAGAGGCAGCACAGGGCACTCACCTCAGAGGGGCTGCCTGGCAGGATGGAGCTGCATTGGTGCAACCTGCTGCAGCTGAATTTTCTGCTGAAAACTGGCTGGTTTACTAGGTAAGGGGAAAGCTTTGCCTTGGGATATTGGCATCTAATCATGGCAATGCCACAGCATATTGGTGTATGCCAACACTAATCCAGGGTAGCTTGTTCCAAGGTTACAGACAAGAGGGCTTGTTTTTAGCATAGCTCCTGTATCTCAGCATCTCTCACACAGTAACTCACACCCTCACAGTGCTCCTTCTAGATAAGTACACTGAGGTAAGGAATACTAAAAAGTATTAGTTTACAAATGGTCTCAGACTCAGAATAATTTTCTCACTACTACCCAGAGCAGCAGCTCTTCCTGTTTCTGTGTCTTTTCCCCCTCCCTTCTCTTCCCAATTTCTCAACTGTTTTCCAGAAAGCTGTATTTCTCTGGGTTTGGAACACATTTGCTCTTTCACTAATTAAGCAAATAAGTCAACTGTTGCCTATTAATACACTCTACAACTTTTAGAAAGTCAAACTAATTCAAATATCCTGCTCTCATTAAGTCCATAGAATCATTCAGGTTGGACAAGACCCCTGAGATCACCAGGTGCAAGCATTAACCCTGCTCTGCCAAGTTCACCACCAAACCAGATTGCTAAGTGCCACATCTAAACACCTCCAGGTATGGTGACTCAACCACCTCCCTGGGCAGCCTGTTCCAGTGCTTGGCTGCTCCTTCAGTGAAACAACGATTCCTAATGTCTGCAGTTTGAGGCTGTTCCCTCTTGTTCTATCACCAACTACCTGTGAGAAGAGACCAGCCCCTACCTCTCCATACTGTCCTTTCAGGTAGTTGAAGAGGGTGATAAGGTCTCCTCTCAGCCTCCTCATCCTCAACCTAAACAGCCCCACTTCCCTCAGCTGCTCTTCATCAGACTCATTCTCTAGGCCCTTCACCAGCTTACTGACTCTTCTTTGCACCCTCTCCAGCACCTCAATGTCTTTTCGTATACTGAGGTGCCCAAAACTGAACCCAGTACTCGAGGTGTGGCCTCACCAAGGCTAAGTACAGGGGGGCAATCACTTCCCTGCTCCCGCTGCTCACACTATTCCTGATACAAGCCAGGATGCCACTGGCTTTCTTTGCCACCTGGACACACTGACAGCTCATAATCAGCTTGTTATCAATTAGAACCCCCAGGCCCCATTCTGCCACTTTTCCAGCCACACTTCCTCAAGCCTGTAACACTACATGGGGTTGTACAGTACTGATACAACTCTTCACCCAAAGACACCACTGGTTTAATCACAAAAAAAGAATAATAAACCTGAATGAGCCTTTTCACCTGAGTGAAAAGACAACTATCACCCAAGCTCCTATGCAAACTGGCAGAAAGGGGGCTAATATGCCTAGTTTAATTAGGCTAATACACCTAGATGAACTAAGACATTCCTAAGTGCATATGAAAGACTCCAAAACTAAGAGAGGCCTTGCTACCAAAAATCCACAGTGTACAGGCACTGCCTCTACACATTTAACACGCTATTTTTAAGTTACATCTTGCTTAAGGGAATGATTGTAGCTGAGCAAGAGCTGAGCAAGTCAAGATTTCACAATAGGTCAAATGATAGTAAACAAACATGAACCAATGATCCAACCTGGGCAGCATTACTTCAAGCTTGTGCTGACTACCATCAGAGGGAATGCTAAAGATACCTATTTGCACGTGCAGAACTCTCAGTTTGTCAGATGCCAAGTAACAGATCGTGTCATCTTCTCCCCTGGTGGGCTTTGAGGTGCCATTTCTTTTGCCTTCACATGCTTGGCAGCCTCATCTGAAACTCACTCACTGTTATTAAAATCTCCATATAAACAATTAGAGCTGCATGCTGCCAGTTAAGTAATTCTACAACTACAGAAGTGAAAGTAGCAGGTGACAGAAGTCTCCAAATAGTACTTCCAAAGGCTAACATTAGAAAAATTTGAGAGTAATGCTTAAAAACAGAGAGTTTGGTCACAACCATTCTTTGCATTCAGCAATCCAGAATGAGTCTACACATGAAAGGATGACATATAGCTGTTAGAGACATTGCTATACACAGAGAGCTCTATGGCTGAATCCATGAAGCAAGCTCCCTCAGTTAGAATCACAGAATCACCTGGTCCTACCACAACCTACCCTCTCCCTGCACACAACTGCTAGGCCACATCCCTAAGCTCCTCATCTAAACGTGAGCACCTCCATGGATGGCGACGCCACCATTTCCAGGGGCAGCCTGTTCCAGTGCCTGATGACCCTTGCAGTGAAGCATTTTTTCCTAATAGTCAATGTAAACTTTCCCTGGTGCAACTTCAGGCTATATCCTCTTGTCCTATCCCTTGTTACCTGACAGACCAATACCCACCTCACTAAAACCTCCTTTCAGGGGGATGTAGAGAGCAATCTCCCCTCAGCCTCCTCTTCTCCAGGCTCAACAACCCAGACTCATCTTGAAGTCCTTTCTGCCAATCACAACTATTAGTTATGCTGATGGTTAATCTACTGCCATTAGCAGTTAACACCTACCACGCCCAGCAGATCAGCATCGATTGGTTCACAAGTTGTGCATTTGCTGTTTTTGTACTTCTAAGGGAGGTTCAGGTTGGATATTGGGAAGTTTCTTCACACAAGGGTTCTCAGGAGCCCAGAGAGATGATGGAGTCACCATCCCTGGAGGTATTTAAAAGATGTGTGGATGTGGTGCTAGGGACATGATTTAGCGGTAGTGGTTTAGCAGCAGTGTTGGGATTGTGAGCAACAGGCAAGCAGTTGGACTCGATCTCAAAGGCCTCTTCCAACCTCAGCAGCTCTATGGCTCTGTGACTTATTCCTGCACTCTAACACCAGGTCTAACACCAGCCTTTAACTCTTAAACACATGAGATTAGGTTTAATCTGCTTGCAGAGTACAGTGGAGGTCTGTACACAGAGTACCAACTGAACAGACCGATGCCAGGCTTTGCATTCCTTTTTTTGCTTTGACTAGAGCCTTCCTAGAGTGGAAAAGCACTTGCCAAATATTTCGGCTCCCTGGGAATCCACACTTTCACGGGCAAAATCCAGTCTAGGAGCTGACAGGCGAAGCTGGCTCACTGCTGGCGCAGCCGCGGGCACCTCCGTGAGCAAACAGCTACCGCTGGATTCGTGACAGCCGCCTTCTCCCCACAGAGCCCTGCCAGGCTGAGCCGCGGGGGCTGCTCGGGCGATGCGCAGGTCCCCACGGAGCAAGGCACACGCAGCAGCTCCACGACGGGAAGGGAGCAGAGGGAGGCGTCAGGCAGCACCCGCGGCCGTCCGAGCCCCCGGCGCGACTGCCAGGGAAGGGCTGAGCCGTACTCTGCGAGCGGTGGCACCGGCGCCGGCCTAGCCCCCGCATAACCCTTCACGGCTGCACCGCACCCCCGAGAGCCGCCTCCGGCAGAGGCGATGTGAAGCGCGAGCGGCGACCGCCACCGCCGGCCGGAGCCCCCAGGGGTCACGCCGAGGCGCGGGGAGGTGGCGGTGCCCACCCCCGGGCCGCGCACAGCCCGCGGCCGCCGCCGCCCCACACAAAGCCCGGCGCGGGGGCGGGACCCAGCTGAGCGCCGTCACGGGGGCGCGCGCAGCCAACCGCCGCCGGCTCGGCCCCCGGCGCCGCCGCCGGGCGCTGCCGGCAGCGCAGGCAACTTGACAACAAACAGGAGGAAACAGCTGACGGGAGGCCCCGCCGCCGCCGTGAGGGACGCCTAGGCCGACCACCAACTCCCGCCCCAGGCGCTCGCCGCCACCTCCGCTACCGCTTCTCCCCCCATCCTCCGTACGGCCGTACGGTGACGGGGAAACGACGCGGAGAAGGGGCCCGGGAACACCTCCTCGTCACCCTGCCCCGGGCCGCACAAAGGAACCAGCCTGAAAAGTTGCTACCGCCCCACCGGGGAGGCGGGGTCGGCGGCGGCGGTACGAGGCCGAAGGAGGAAGTTGTGGCCGCAGCGGGGAGGGGGTGTTCGGTGCCGGCCCCGGGCGGAGGGCCGGGCAGGAAGACTGGGCGGCGCTGGGAGACGTTGACGGAGAAGGGGACGTGGTGGGGGAAGGCCAGCGCTTTGTCGCGGCGCCGGGCCGCAGTGGGACAAGCAGGGCCGGTGCTGACTCCCCCCTCCGCCGGGCTGGAGGGTCTCGCTCGGGGCCTCACCGTAGCCCGAGTGACACACTGCTGCGGCCTGAAGCGGCGGCCGCCACCTCCCTTCCCAGCCACAGACGGCTCGCCCCAGCCTCCCTGGGCTCTGCGCGGCGCTGCCCCCCACCCGGTTACCTGGCGCAGAGAAGAAGCAGCAGCAGCAACGGCGAATGCTCCGTGGCCGGCGTCTTCCCCCCACCCTCTACAGCCCCGACGCTCACGGCTCGGCGGCAGCGGCTCCGCCTCTTCTCGGCCCCGCCCCCGCCCGAAAACCAGCGCCGCTGAGGTCCCGCCCCCTACCGTCAATCACCGGTGCTGAGGCTCCGCCCTCCCTGCGACCCTGCCCCCTCGCACGCCAATCAGCTCTGCTGAGGTCCCGCCCAGCCAGCCTCGCGGCTGAGGTCTTGTCGGCTGGCGGTCGCGCCAAGAGCGGCGGCAGTCACGGAGCCGCAGTGCCTGGGGGGTATCGGAAGGGGCCTTGGGAGATGGTCTAGTCCAACTCCCCTGCCGAGACAGGGTCACCTAGAGTAAATCACAAGCGGGCTTGGAATTAATCTAGAAAAGGAGACCCCACAGCCTCTCTGGGCAGCCTGCTCCAGGGCTCAGGCTCATAGTGAAGTTTTTCCTCATGTTTACACAGAACCTCTTGTGTTCCAGTTTGTGTCCACTGCCCCTTGTCCTGTCACTGGACACCACGGACAAACAGTCTGGCTCCATCCTTCTGATACTCGCCCTTTAGATTTTTATAAGCATTCATGAGATCCCCCCTTTAATCTGCTCTCTTCCATGCTAAAGAGCCCCAGCTCTCAGCCTGCTAAGATGTCCTGGTCCCACCAGCATTTTAGCGATGGTCTCTCATGCTGGACTTTTTCCAGCAGTTCCTTGTCTGTCAGGAGCTGAGGAGCCCAGACAGAATACTCCAGAGGCAGTCTCACTAGGGCAGAGCAGAGGGGCAGGAGAACCTCTCTCAACCTGGTGGACACACTTCCTAATACCATTGTCCTTCCTGGCCACAAAGGCACAGTGCTGGCTCCTGAGCAGCCTTCAGTCAGAGAGGAGCCAGGGCCAGGCAGCATCTCTTCGCCCTTGCCCACTTGCCATATCCCCTCTGTCTGGTGCCTGTCAGCCACCTGTCCAAGCCTGATGTTCTCTGCTCCCACATCTGCCTCAGCCGCCCCGTCAGGAAGCCCCGTCAGAGGCGCCCACCTCTTGCTGTGGGAGCCAAAATGGCGAACTGTGCCAGGCCCCGAGGAAATGGCGCTCTAGCCAGGCCAGGAGGAAGAGGAGTCACAATTCTGTGCCTGATCTTCTCCCCAGGTCCCTGCATGCCCAGAGAACTGGCCTCCCGTCAGTGAGCTTCACCATGCCACAGGTTCTGTGAAGGTTTGAGGTGGGGAAAGGCTCTGGCAGGACTGTCAGCCACATCTCTACCTCAGTGAAACTGTGACTGTATTCTGCTTGCACTGTTCCAGGCCACTCAGGCTGAAATCTGTGCATGACACCTTAAATATCACCCATGAAAGGTCAGGGAAGAAAGAGGTAAAGTGTTTGTGACTCTTTTTGACCATTGGTTGCAAGGGTTATCAATTCCCTGCCAGTTTTAATGGCTCAGTACTTGCACCCAAGCTACATTCTTGGCATGTAAATAATGGTCTGGGACAACATATAACAATCTGAGTTGTTGATTATGAAAAAGACATGAAAAGGGGCGGGGATTTGCTTTCTGTGGGGCAAACCATGCCATTTTTAGGGTTTGTGTTCTAATAATATCACACCTACCTCAGAGAGAGCGTGTTTTCCATGGATTCCTGGATCTGTCCGTGTGACAGCACCAGAGGAGCTGCAGTAATTGCAAGAAGCCTTGGCAGGGCTCTTCTGTCATTTCATATCAAAGACAAAGGGGTACCTCTGTCAGCATATGGCAGGCAGCACACACTTATGTGCTCAGCTGCTCTTCAGGTTGAGTCTTACTGCACAGATTCTTTTACTGCTAGAAATAGCTAGGTAGTAGGGTGCACAAGTGCCTGCATGAGGGTAGGCAGTGAGTGATGGGTTGACATTGATATGCTGAGAACTGCTGTTTGCTTTGGGCAGATCTCAAAAAAAAAAAAAAATCAGATGAGGCCTGATCCTGACCAGAGCTGAGCACTGACATTTCTCACTGACCATCAGCCTCGCTTTAGGTCGTGCAAAGGAAGTAAAAAGCGTCAGAGCAAACTGTCAGACAGCAATCATCTCTTAGTTAATGTCAGGGGGACAACAGAAGTACTAGGAATATCAGGAAGAAGCCATAAAAAGGCTGTGCCTGGGGTCTTGTTTACCACCACTAAACGGAAGAAATATCTGGTCTAGCATGCCCTTTTTTGTTAACAGATTGACACAATCTGCTGCTGTGCCATGCTGAGTAACTGTAAGCATTGTCCCCAGTGGATCTGCTCAGCCTCGTGATGGGAGCTATATGAAGGTCCATGTCTTAATCATCTTTGCAAAGCTCCCACAGAGATCACAGTAAACAAAGCTGAAAGGAGGAGACAGGGAGGCAAAGCAATGGTGCTTCAGTCAGCCTCACTGACTGGCTCTTATCCAGGGACCTGCAAGCTCTCTGCTTAGCTCTGCCACTGAGGCATGCATCCATCCATCCCTCCCTCGGCAAGTCAGTTCTTTCTGCCTCCTTTTCCCTCTGTAAGGTAGGGAGAGCAATGCTATCTACCTCATTGGAGGGGTTGCAGGTTTGCTTAAGTACTGTCCTCCGGTCTGGGCACATGGAAGGGACATGTTGCATATGACCATGAAAATAAAGCAAAAGCCCAAATGTTTGAAGAGTATTAAATGCTCAGTAATAGGAAGGGTAGCTGTGCCAATCAGAAAGAAGCCAAATTGACCATGAGACAAGCAGAGAATGGATTAGCCTGTTCTTGACAGATGGTGCCAGGCACTGATGTTTTTATTTCCTTTGCAAAAGAGCTTAGAGGAAGGGGAACAGGGGAGGGTGAGGTAGGGCATGTTTATTAGAACTGAGCAGAAGGCTGTAATCAGCTCTGCTGAAAAACACCAAAAATACCCCCCAAAAAGCAAATTCCAATTAGTTTGTAAGAGACATGCTACATGTCAGCTAGAGGGTGAAAAACAGGAACAGCAATATTGTACACATGGCACTTTGCATTTTCAGAGCAGCCTGAAGACATTAATGAATCCTCCTCTAACAGAGGGAAATGCAGTGCAGTCAGCAGTTTGTTCCTTTACTTCTTATGCCAGGATTTGGGAAGACCCTGGGCATTTTCCACAACTGATTCATATCAGAATAGCTCCAGTGACTCTGGAGGCCAGCACTAAAGAGCTGTCTTAGATCTGGAACTTAATGAACCAGGGAGAGAGGAGATGCCTGTACCAAACAGCCTCATTAAGGCTTGCCTTTATATTTGCCCCATCTAAATCCATTTTCCACTGCTGTAAGCAACACTACAGGAAGCATTTCAGAGAAGATGAGGTGACTGAGGAATTAATCATAATTTCAGGAAGAATTGTGCAGTGAAATTCAGACACCAATATATTGATGTATTTAAAACCTCTGACAAATCTTAAGTGGACTTCAGCAGGACCTGGGTACATCCCCTTGAATTAGTGCCAGGGCCTGAGGGCTGCTTGTGCAGATCTTCTCTCTGCAAAGGCAAAATGTTGTAGCTTAGTGGTTTTTACTCTTGCTCAGTCTCCAGAACCACTATTAATTTTCCAGTCTGCTTGTGGATTCCTGTGTGGCAAAGCTGAGCCTACCAAAGCAGGCATGCCTGAGGTGGGACAGTGATGCAGCGGGATTTTCCATTGCTGTTTCTCCTCTGCCCAGGATTTCTGGCAGCAGAGGGTAGGCAGCTGAAATACAGAGCTGAACTTGCAGGCTGTGATCTCTTCAAGAGTCATCTTGATTCCTAGAATCCCCTCTATGCCTTCTCAGTTTTCCTTCACATCAAAAGCTGGGGTTATCCTCCTACCTCCTCTTGTGATTTGACAGTAGCTACAGATAGCCTTTGTTTTTTCAGAGGAGATGATATTGCCTGCAGCTTCATTGTCATAAAGAGAGCCTACTGACACACACACAAATTTAATTACCTTCACAAGCTGACACCTATTGCTTTTGGCTTAACTGAAAGCTGACATGGGCATAAGTACCATTTACAGATGCCTTTTCAGATGGCTGTGTCTTGCCAGGGGAAATTTGTTTATGCAGTTAATCTCAACCTCAGAAGATGAAGATCACTGCTAAGGAGGCCCTTCCATGCCCTCTCCATAACAGCAGATCTGGTCTCATTACCCTGTCACCACACTCAGTAGCTGATGGCCAGATTTGGAAAGGTGTTTAAGGGTAAAAGCTCAAAGCACCCAGGAGCTATATCAAAGAAAGAACTTAATGTCCAAAGAGGGACTCACAATTTATGTGCCATTATTAAGATGTCAGGAAGGGAGACAGTAAGCAGGCCTGATGCCAGGGAATGCATAAATCTCTCCTGCAGAAATGAAGAGTCATGGTTGTGAGCACTGTGGTTCAGGGAGGCTAGCAGAGGGACACAAATCACCCTGAAGCCAGGCACTATTGCAGTGAGCTGGACTCATTCCAGTCCCTAGGCAAAGAAGGTGAGGCTGGTGGTGCTACAAACAGATCAAAGCCTGTACAGGGATCTTGCAGAGTTTTTGCATTGCCAGGCCTTCTTGTTTTCCTTCTGTCACAGTGGAGGATGATTACTAAAATAAGGAGACCTTTCAGGTTGTGAAGGGTCAAGCTGCTTGTTACTTTTTCTGTATACAGGCTGCTCTACTAACCACCTTAGCTTGCCATCTCTCCTTCCTGAAAAATGCTTAGAAACCTCATCTCTGCTCAGAAGGATCATGAGAGGCCTGGAGGACAAGTTGCCTATATGACAGCTGCATGCTTGTGCTTTCCTCTGCTGCTGTCCCACAAAACACTGTACAGTGGCAATACTCTGCAAGAGCAGATGAGTTATCAGTCTTTTGTTTAGGGGAGATGTTATTAGGTATCCAACACATGGATGATAGCCATCTAATGATTGTGCCACTTCCTCCACACACAAAGTCTTGCTTTGATGCACAGGTATGTGAGTGGAGAGGATGCAGTAGGGCTGCGCTCCATTGACCTAGTTGAACAAAGCAGACAGTGATCAGTTTTGGGCTCCTCACTAGAATAAGGGCACTGAGTTGCTGGAGTGTGTCCAGAGAAAGCAACAGAGCTGGGAAGCGTCTGGAGAACAGGGCTGGTGAGGAGCAGCTGAAGGAGCTGGGGGTGTTTAGTTTGGAGAAGAGGAGGCTGAGGGGAGACCTCATTGCTCTCTGCAACTACCTGAAATGAGGTTTTAGTGAAGTGGGAATGGTCTCTGTGCCCTAGTATCAGGTGACAGAACAAGAGGAAATGGCCTGAAATTGTGCCAGTGGAGGTTTAGGATGGAGATTAGGAAAGATGTGTTTACTGCAAGAGTGGTCAGGGATTGGCACAGGCTGCCCAGGGGGGTGGTGGAATCACCACCTCTGGTGGAAGTGGTCAAGAAACACAAACATCTGTGTGGCACTTTGGGACATGGTTTCATGGCCATGGTGGTGGTAGGTCAATGGCTGGACTCAATGATCTGGGAGGTCTTTTCCAACCAAAAGAATTCTATTGTTCTGTGATCCAGCTGCCTTCTCTTCTCCAGTAGGTGATTTCAAGTGAGCTTTCATCCTCAGCTGAGGAGGTAAAGCTAAAATCATTCCTTTGGCACAGAGAAACATTCCAACAACTGTCTGCCAGGAGAGGAGATAAACATTTTGGGGGAGAGCAGCTACTCTAATGCACGTGGACTTCAAACAGTCTGGGTTGTCCCTGTTGTTTGTGAGCACTGGATGAGAACAAAGACAGATTGGGCTAGAAAGGCCCTCACACAGAGCCATTCAGAGCATGCAGAGAATAGGACACTTTAATGGCCACACTCAATCACTTCTTTTTTTTTTAATATACAACCAGAGGAAGCTGCTAGCTTGGGAATGTATAGCTACACACCCCTGAGGCCTGAGTGAACTCCTCAAGCTTTCTTTTTGGTTGCACTTACCAAGAGATGGAACTGGTCCAATTTGTGCTGGCCAGCCAGAAGACCAACTGTACCCTGGGCTGCATCAGAAGTGTGAGCAGCAGGACCAGGGAGGTGATTCTGCCTCTGTACTCTGTTCTGGTGACACATCACCTGGAGCACTGTGTCCAGGTCTGGGGCCCTCAGCATGACAGGGACATCAAACTGTTGGAGCAGGTCCAGAGGAGAGCCAAAAGATGATCAGAGGCTGGAGCACCTCCCTTATTGGGAAAAGCTGAGAGTTGGGGTTGTTCAGCCTGGAGAAGAGAAGGCTCCAAGGAGACCTTACAGTGGCTTTCCAGTACCTGAAGGGGGATATAGGAGTTGGGGAGGGACCTTTGACAAGGGCTTGCAGTGATAAGGTGAGGGGGAATGGATTGAAGGCAGAATTAGACTGGGGATTAGGAAGAAATTCTCTGCAGTGAGGGTGGTGAGACACTGGCACAGGTTGCCCAGGGAGGCTGTGGATGTCCTCTTCCTGGAGGAGTTCGAGGCCAGGTTGGAGTCTGGTTTAGTAGGAGGTGTCCTTGCCCATGGCAAGGGGGTTGGAACTAGATCTTTAAGGTCCCTTCCAACCCACACCATTCTATGCATCTATGGTTGTGACTTGACAGTGAGGAAAATCCTTGTAGCATTGGCAGTACTTTTAATTTGGTGTTTCTAGAGCTCTGGGTGGAGTTTCCTACCTAGAAACAGAGCACTTCCTTGGAGGTCTTGGAGCAGGGACAGTTTTGCTATTGGTCTCTTAACAGTACTTCCCCTGCTCAGGAGGCACACTTCTGGGTTTCAAAGGTGAGTCTACTTAAAGGAAAAGAGCCAGCCTCAATTTAGCTTTCCTGCTCTCTTTTGTTCATAGAGATCTACTCAAAGACATTTATCAAAGATGCTAAACTCAGAGGAAGCAGAGAACAAAAGGCAAGCAAACCCTGAGGGAAGACGCAAGTGGGTTACATAAAAAGAGGAGAGAGGACATCCCAGGGAAAGGAAGAGGACATGGAAACCTACTCAGTAAGTTGCTTTATCCATACCACTGAAATGGTTTGGGAAAGGCTTGTTTTATCATCTTCCTGACAAACTAATAATGGTTGTAGTCAAACATTCCTGTGAAGGCAGAGTGCACATAAGACTGGGAGGAGAGTTCAGCAGGTGTGTGGATGTTTAAAACCAGTCTCCACCATGGAGAAAGCTTGAGCAGGCAGACTTCAAGCCTGGTTTCTGTCCAGCAGCCATGACATGTGGGCAGCACCACCTCCCTTAAGGCACAGTATGTTTCAACAAGTGAAGCTTGTGAGAGAAGCCCACACCTGATGAAACATGAAATGCTTTACTCCCCTTCTGCAGATGCTTTAGACCTCTGGGAGGGGGCTGTCAACCCAGAGACCAGCTGAGTACATGTTTGCCTCTAGGACAAACTAAGAGATGCTGCATGGTTTATTCCAGGGCATTACTGAGACCACCACATATGTGAGAAAGGATTTCTTTCCTTCCCAGGTACAATAGTAACAAAAAGCTGCAACCTATCTGCAGGCCATACATCAGAACACTCAGGAATGAGACTTTGTACTTGCACAGTATCATGCACACAAAGATTTTGAAGTGCTTTGCTAAGCTGAGTAAACAGTGCAGTCCTTCCTGCAGAGGTTAAAACTAGGAGTACAAGTGAGGCAAAGATAGTCATCTGGAGCCCTTTGTCCTACCAGAGGGCCAATGGCAGGGTCAGTCCAGGAGTACAAGGCAAAGAGTCTTCCATTGCTTGTGCCCTTCAGGCTTCAGTTTGGCTCACAGCCCATGGGAAGGGTCCTTAGGAGCTTTCACCTGGCTGGTCACTTTATATAGCAAATGTTTGGCACATGTGGATTTACCTTACACAGGACAAGCTCTGAGTCAAGGAAGCCTGAGTCACTCATAAGCTAGTGAAATAGGGGAAAACAAGAAGGTGAAGGAGAACTGCAGGTTCAAAAAAGATGGGCTCACAAACCAGCATGCATGTCCTGGAAGAGAAAGTCTTCCCCTAAAGAGCTGGACACTCCATGTGCTTTGAGGGGGGGGCACAAAGCAAACCAACCTGCAATTTGCCAATAAAGCATGGAAGAGTATTCCATCATTACTGCTGTTGCATCATCATTAGTCAAGCATCTAGGCATCTGCTAATGTGACAGCTAATTATTGTTATTACAGTGTTTAGACAGGTTTCTAAAAGGCATCACGTAGGTGCCTCACTCCCATTCATTTCAGAGACTATGAGCTAGGACTCAGAGTTCAGCCCCAGCCAGGAATGTGGGCAGCTAGATGCAGTGCTCATCCCTTCCTCAATCTCTACCCAGCAAAAAAAAGCAAATACTTTCACAGGTGTCCTCTTAAAAATCTAGGCTACTTAAACTGAACTAACCAATCTAATGCTCCACCTTAGCTCTTGAAGCACACATTGTGACAGACAGAGTCACAGATTGCACTGGGCTGGAAGGAACCATCAAAGGTCATCTTGCCCAACCTCCCTGCACTCGGTGATGTCTTGTTTGGCAGACAGTTCCCCACACACATCTGGGTGCTGACTGACCTAAAGAAGTTTTGACTTTCCTCCTAATCCCTAAAGCAGGAAGATTGCCCTAAGCAAGCCTAAGCACCTTGCTCTATCTGAAGCCATCAGCAGTTGCATTGTGTGGACTAAAGCACACCTGCACACATTTTTCCAGACCAAACCAATAAAAAGGGGGAGGAGGAGGAGGAGAAAGATCTGCTGGCCAAACCCCACCAGCAGCAGCATAGCCACAGAGGCTGCTGTGCTGCACCCTGTCCCTGGGATGTGCCTGAGCTCTCACTGCCTCCCTCAGAGCATCTCACCTTCTTGACAGTGCCCACAAGCAAAGATCTGCACCTGAAAAGTAACAACCATCCTGTCCTTCTCTACTCACAGACTGCCTCAGGTTGGAAAAGACCCTCAAAAGTCATCTTGTCCAAGCACCCTGCAGTTAGCAGGGACACTTCCACTTACATCAGGCTGCCCAGGGTCACATCAAGTCTGATCTTATATATCTCCTGATAAGGAAAAAGCTGTGGAATACCTGCCAAGGTGCCTTGTGCCTCCTCTTGTGCTCAGATGCATTAGTCATAGAGCAATGATGAGAACTAGACTGAACTGGCTTCTTCTGGTAGCATAAATGAGGGCAGGCTTGACTACAGAATATTTGCCAGGGAACACCAACAGCTTGCTGTTCCTAAAGGGAAGTCAAACCAGAAGCCAAAGGCAACCCCAGCACAAGCAGTGCCCTCAGAGAAAGGAGCACAGTCCCACAAGACCTAAACACAGCAAGCAGAGACAGATGTTGGCAGCAGGGTCCATCAGCAGCCCTAGACACAGCAGTGAATCAGGTTCAGACTCCACAGAGGAACAAGAGAAAACAGAAACAGGACTGGAGATGAGCTTAACAGCCACCTGAGGCACCCATCCAGAGACCACTGTGGACAAGCACACTTACCACACAGCTGAGGCAGTAGTCAAGCTCAGTCCAGAGTTCAGATGGAGTTCTGGGAGGGGGTAGGCAGGGGGTGTGGGTGGAGGCCCCAGGTGAGGCTGCTCAGTACAGTCAAGGGCTTGCAGTTAAGGACTTTTAGTGTCCTCAGGGCTATGAATGAAAAAGGCACCACTAACTCAGGAAGTGGATGATTGGAGCAGGTCACAGCATTTGCATTGGCATTTCCTAAGTCTTGTTTCTTCAAAATCCAGCAATTATCACTCAGGATGAGCTTAGAGACATGGAAATGTTCTGACCTCTGTCTGGTGGAAGCTCAGGCTCGAATCTGACCAGCTAGCACAGAGCAACGTGCCTGATGCCATTCCGGTTGCTTGCAGATTTTTGCCCAAAACATCATACACATGCTTGGCAGTTTCCCATTCATTCTGAGGAGATGCGGTTTCAGATAGCTGACAGAAAGCTAAGTCAAGAAGAAGCACAGCCCAAGGACTGGAATGCTTTTAAACACGGTGCTCAGACTTTTTTTGCCTCCCCAGTAGCAAGCTCAGAGTCCATCTGGACTTTTCATCCCCTGCCAGATGAAATCTGCTTCGTCAAACCTGCTGGGGATTGAGGTTTGGCTGGTGGGCTTTTTCTTGCTACCTTAAGCTTAGAAGCAAACTCAGAACCTCACAGCATGCAGACAGTGTAACTGCTTGTGAGCAGGGGGAGTTGGCTTCTTCCAGGTTGTGTAAGTGCTGAGCAAATGTATTTCTGTTTGGAAGACTTCTTGTGGGTAGCTCCCAAAGCAACAGAACAATGCAGTAGTCCTCCTCCCAAAATAGCAAGCAAACAAGATAAATCCACACAGAAGTAGTAGGGTTAGATAATCATAGAATGGTAGGGGTTGGAGGAGACCTCTGAAGATCATGGAGTCCAACCCCCCTGCCAGAACAGGATGACCTAGGGCAGGTCACACAGGAACACATCCAAACAGGTCCTGAAAGTCTCTAGAGAAGGAGAGTCCACAACCTACCAACTGTAAAGAGTCTAGGAGTCTATGAAAAAAGAAAACAAAGAAAGGAGCTGTTGGATCCGATGGAACAGTCCAGGATTAGGGGCAGAAGAGCAAAATGACAGAGCCAAGAGAGAGATTAAAAAGAAATAGGTCAAAATCTGTCTGAAACGCCAGGAGAAGCTTTACCTGGTAAATTCTCCTTGGTGTCTGGTAACTCCTTGGAGGCAGAGTTGAACCGTGTGTCAGGCAGGTGAGGTTTCTGTGCTAGTTCGTTACCCCCACTCCCTGCTTTCCCATGGCTCTTGGTAGCATCTCAAGCATCATGCTCCTGCCTACCTTCTAGGACACTGATGCATCCAGAAAGCCTGTTAAATTGGCGTGTAGCTGTCCCCCGGCATCCCCCACGGCTGTATTTATGCTAGCTCACGGTTACTAATCGTTGTCATTAGCTGCTGATTAATGAACGCGGTGGAGCTGGGTCGGGGGCTGAGGTGGGGGCTTTGTGCGCACTGACTCACTGCCTGCGCCCCTCAGCAAACGTCAGCAAACACAACTGGGACTGAACAAGAGATGGTTGCTAAATGACCCGTTTGAGTTAATCAAGGCTTTGTGACTGGGGGGGTTTGGTTCTGGGTAACCTGGGAGGTTCGCTTTTGTGTGGAGTAGCTCTATCGCTATTGACTCATGGCACTTGAGGGCAAAACATCTTTAGCCTTTGCCTTAGCTATTAAAGTGTTGCTAATTTAGGTAAGCTTGTTTGTTTTATCTGTTCCTCAGTTCTTCACACACACACACACACACACACACACACACACACACACACACACACACACACACACACACCAGTCTGCTCTCTCATTTGCATGGAGGCAGTGGCAAGCTCCAGCTCTGGGATAGACATTAGAGTTAGAAATCAAAGTAATGCTGGGACAAAGCAGCTCTGAGGTAGCTGTTTGAACACAGAAATTAAAGTGCTGGGACATAAATTCAATTGAAACTTCCAGAAATTTGCCTTGACACCTCTGCTGAAAGTAAGCAAACAGGGAGCTGAAATAAACTACTTGGAAAGAGCCTGGGAAGCTACATCAAGGCAGGAGACCACCTTGTCAAAGAGGCCTTCTATGTAAGTGGGGCTCCCCAGGGCTCAGTACTGGGACCTGTTTAGTATCTTTATCAATGATTTAGACAAGGGGATTGAGTGCACCCTCAGTAAGTTTCAAGATGACATGAAAGTAATTGGGAGTGTTGGTCTGCTTGAGGACTGGAAGGCTCTGCAGAGAAATCTGGACAGGTTGGACCAATAGGCTAAGGTCAGTTGCATGAGGTTTAATAAGACCAAGTGCCAGATCCTGCTCTTGGGTCACAACAACCCCACAGACACTCCAGGCTTGAGGCACAGTGGTTGGAAACTGCCTGGCAGAAAAGGACCTGGGGGTGCTGGCTGGGTAGCCAGCTGAAGATGAACCAACAGTGTGCCCAGGTGGCCAAGAAGGCCAACAGCATCCTGGCTTGGATCAGCAGTGGTGTGGCCAGCAGGACCACAGAAGTGATCGTGCCCCTGTATTGGTGAGGCTGTACCTCAAGTACTGGGTTCAGTTTTGGGCCCCTCACTCCAAGAAGGACATTTTGGGGCTGGAGTATGTCTAGAGAAGGGCAACAAAGCTGGGAAGGGTCTGGAGAACAGGGCTGGTGAGGAGCAGCTGAGGGAGCTGGGGGTGTTCTGTCTGGAGAAGAGGGGACCGAGTGGAGACCTCATTGCTCTCTACAGCTACTTGAAAGAAGGCTGGAATAGGCCAGTCTTTGCCTGTTGTCCCAGGTAACAAACAACAGGACAGGATAATTTGGCCTCAAGCTGCATCAGGAGAGATTCCTGTTGGATATCTGAAAAAATGTCTTTATTGTGAGAGTGGTGAAGGATTGGAGCAGGCTACCCAGGGAGGTGGTGGAGTCACTGTGCCTGGAGGTGTTAAAAAACAGAGTACATGTGGCACTCTGGGACGTGGTCAAGTGGTCATGGAGGTGTTGAGTTGAAGGTTGAAGATGATGATCTTGGAGGTCTTTTCCAACCTTTATGATTCTGTGATGTCTGCAATAGCTCAGTGATTTTGCTTCAAGCAAACCAGCATTTGAGAGTCTCCTGCAGATTGCTCCTCCGAGCTGTGCTTGATTCTCCACTGCTTTGCTTTTGTGTGGAGGCATTTCAAACTGGGCTGAACTAAACAATCCCCCCTCTCCAGGAGAGCACTGCAGAGTTATAAACACTCAACATGAGGCAGAATGGTTTAGAGAGATTTTTTTTTGGCTCGTGGCAGCAGCTCTCAAGCACTGAGGAGCCTTTTCCTACCAGCTGAGCAGGACTCAGCTTCCCAACCCTGGTCTTCCACCTCGTTTCCAGAAGCCTGCAGTATCAAGCAGAGAGGCTAATAGAAGAAACAATTTCCTGATGCTACCCTCCTCTTAGTTTTACATATAACTGTAGGAGCCATAGCAGGACTGAGCTATGGCTGGGGAGGAAAGGAGGCTATATGTGCCATGGGGAACAGGAAAGGAGGTCTCTACAAGGCACTGAAAGGAGTCTCCACCAAGACAAAGGCTGGTAGAATGCAAGGGGTTTGTGTTGGTCCTACAAACAGGATCAGTGCTCTGTATGATGGCAGAAACACATCTACTTGGGGGGGGTGGTGTGGTGTCTTTTCTTTTTTTTCTATATGCCCTCACATACTAACCCAGGAGGGAGGTGAAGGGATGGGTTACATCCAGAAGTCAGGAATGAACACCCCTTCCAAGTACAGGAGAAGCATCTGCAGAGATGTGATGTGTAGGTGCTGTTTATTTCTCGGCTCTCCCGGGACCTGCCTTGCACTTTGGCAGGCATGGAGCAAAACAATTCCACAGACATTTCCCACATCTTTCCTATTTTCAGCCTTCACCCTGCCCCCTGAGGCCCTCACTGGGACCCGGGAGCTGAAGGCAAACCGTTTCAGGTCGCATCTGTGACTGTGCTTGAATGTAGCCTTTAGACCTGTGCGGCTGCTGGCGAGAAAGGAGTTAATCTCCTCCCAGGCAGGGGTGTGCAAGGCAGCAGGGGCCGCAGCAGATGTGAGGGGCACGGACTGACTCAGCGCATGCCCCCGTAGCACAGAGGAGCCGTGCAGGGCTGGTGCCTGGTTTTAGAATGCAGGTTGTGATTAAGAACTTCGATTCAATCCACCCTGATTTGGAAGAGAGAAGCAAAGAGCTGGGACTAGCTGGTACCCTAGCGGTCTGGGATTTGTCTTTACTTGAAGCCAGAGATTTCCCTGCTTAATGGGAGAGGAAAACAGCTTCTGCTCCCCTGGCACCCTGTGAATGCTGAGGAGTGCTTGTGTAAAAGCAGTGATTCGGAGGGGGTTATTTATTCATTCATTTAAAGAGGAATTGTCTTCGGGGGGATCTGCTTCTTTCCTGACAGCATTTGGAACTTGAAATGCCACAAAGAAGGGCTGTCACACTGCAGCTGGAAGGTAATAGTGACGAGAAGAGAAAGAGAAACCCGGGCTCTGCTCCTTCCCTCGTCTGGATGGCAAGGAGCAAAGAGAGCTGTGTGAAGCGCTGCTAGAAGCAGCCTCCAGAGGTCACCCCTGTTGCTAGGCAGGATCTGCCAACACAAGCAAGGGAAGGGAAACTAAGCCTCGGAAAATAGTTTCAGCTTTAATAATTCAGCCTGGTGCCGACTCTTGAGGCACAGGTTGGACTTCAGATGCCGAATTTTATTGTGGGTGTAACAACCTCTCCCCTTACTTTTTCTTTCCTATCCCAGTTCGATTTGAGTGGGGAATGACTCTCAGCCCAAGCTCATCACTGCCATTGTCCAGAGTCAGCATCCATGCTGGTGGCCCCCATTGTGATCCCACCAGTGGGAATGGGAACTAAACCACCTGGAAAATCTGAGCCCTCCAGGGAGACTGCACTTTTTAATTAAGTGGCAGGAAATGTTGGTGGGGAATGATTGCCAGCTCCATCTGAGGGGAGCAATCCCAGCTGCATGTTACCTGCACAGTGGAAAAATCTCACAGTATTAGCCCCCCCTACCCCCCCATCTTTCAGAGGAGCTAAATGTAAGCTCTGTGAAAAACACAGATGCTGGTCTGAGACAGGAAAGGGAGGAAGCAAAGAAATCTGGGACCTACGTGGGGGGCATGCAAAGTGTCTTAGTGACAGCAGTTTGCAGGGAATATCAGGTTATGGAAACCATCAGCAGCTGTCCCAGAAGTAATTGCTTGAGTGGATTAGTCACTGCTGCTATTGGCAGGGCTTATGCATTTGATTTCCAATCAGAGCCTGCCATGCCTACTCCCATCAAACCTGCTTGTGGCACGCTGTCCAAAACACCCCCAAAAGGTCCATGAGGACAACATGACACTTGTCTTCCAGGCAAGGGGCATTTTGGGTGGGCAGAAAAAGAGCTGTCTGGTCACACTGGCCTTGGACTATTTTATTTGGTATTGTTGCTTGTTGCTTTTTGTTTTCCTGTACAGAGAGAAGTTCCTGGGGTAAAGCCAAAATGTGACAATCTGAGATTTCTTGGGAAAACAAACAAACAAAACCCCCAAATAAACCATTTCCAGCTTCTTGGGTCCTGCTACCAAACAATGGTGGCTTGCACAGGTAAAGTGGATTCTACCTTGCCAGCTCAAAGCTTGCTGTTGTTGGAGCAGGACTGGTGCCTGTCTGCCACAAAAACATGAGGCTGCCAGTCTGAGCCAGCTCAAGAGCTGCTCCAGAGCCAGCTGAGCTATCTCATCAGAGAGGAGAGCTATGAGGGTGATTAAGGGACTGGAGCTGTTTAACCTGGAGAAGAGAAGGCTGAGAGGGGCCCCCATCAATGTCTACAATTATCTGAAGGGTGGCTGACAGGAGGATGGAGCCAGGCTCTTTTCACACCCAGTGACAGGACAAGGAGCAAAGGACACAAAGTGGAGCACAGGAATTCCACCTGAAGGTGATAAAAAGCTACTTTGCTATGAGGGTGTCAGAGCCCTGGAGCAGGCTGCCCAGAGAGGTGGTGGAATCTCCTTCTCCAGAGACCTTCAAAACCTGCCTGGATGTGTTCCTGTGTGACCTGCCCTGGGTGATCCTGCTTTGCAGTGCGGTTGGACTTGATGATCTCCAGCGTTCCCTTCCAAGCCCTAGCATTGTAAGAATCTATGATTCTGCTCTGACATTTTGCAGGGGCATTGTGAGCAATGTTTATTTCATAATTAATTACCATATTCTACACATGATCAATACTTATTACTGAGAAAAACCTGGATTGCTTGTCATCCGTGCAGTGCTTGGCTGCAACACAATCCAAAGTTGTATTCCAGCTCTCACTGATTTACTGCCTCTCAGATGGCATCTCTCTGTGTGATGGAGAAGCAGAGCATCTGCCATCTTCAGGACTAGAGTCCAGGTTCAGTGAGGATGGAGGGGAAGCAAGGGAGGAGGAGGAGGGCCACCACATGACAAGATAATGCCCTGTAGTAGAATTCTGGACAACACAACCGGAGTTTGTGGAGGAGAGCAGTTCAGCTGCCACAGCTGGGAGTGGTGGGGATGGCAGCATTCCTTAGGGCCTTCATGGCTTTGAAGCCCCAAGGGACATGAGGCTGTAGTGGGCAGTTGCTGTGCATGGTCAAGTCCAGGCTGCTGTTGTAAACCAAGAGGGAAGGTTTAACCTGGCCTCCTGAGGAAGTGAGGCTTGCTTAGAAGGAAGCTTAGAAGCTCTCACATCCTTCATCCATCTGCTTCCCATTGGGTTGTTCCCCAGCAAATCTGGAACCCATTGGCCAAGGTCAGCCAAATCTGACAGTGGGAGAGTAGGTATTGCCCCCTCTGCCCCTCTGCTCTGCTCAGACCCCACCTGGAGTACTGCATCCAGTTCTGGTGCCCCCAGCATAAGAGGGACATAGAACTGCTGGAATGGGTTCAGAGGAGGCCACATAGATGGTCAGAAGCTGGAGCACCTCTGTTATGGGGACAGGCTGTGAGAGCTGGGGCTGTTCAGCCTGGAGAGGAGAAGGCTCCAGCAAGACAGAGCAGCCTTCCAGTACCTGAAGAGGACCTACAAGAAAGCTGGGGAGGGACATTTTGTAAGGGCTGGATGTGAGTGCTGGCTGGCCTGGCAGCCCACGCTGGGCTCTGGGTCCACCACAGCTTGTGCCCAGCCACAGAGGCCAGCTAAAGCTTGGCTACTTGGTGGCTACTAACTGTGCCTGGTGGGGAGAGTTTCCTTCCTAACCATTGCACTAATCAGCTTAACCCTGCAGATGACATCTGATAAGCTTGAGCTTTCTAAGAAAACACCTCCCAGCTACTCTGTGTCTGGGTGATGACAGTCCCTCTGACAGGAGCTGATGCATCCTGAAACCCTGCATTTTCTCAAGAATCTGTGGTTTGGTCTGACAGGATGCTGCAGAAAGCCTTCAGGGGATGTCCTGTTGCAAAGCAATCACAATTGTTTTAATCAACACATGCCCTTCTCAGTCCCTCTCTCTGACCTCCCACCAGCAGCTAAGCTGGTTTAGGCTGCAGATGTCTGCAGGGATTACTTTATAGCTGCCCACAGCAATGCCTGGGATTCATGGATCCTCAAAATGGGCAGGGACACCTTCCACTGGACCAGGTTGTTTGAGGCATCACCCAACCTGGCCCTGACAACCCACAGGGAGGGAGCATCCACAACCTTCCCAGGCAGCCTGTTCAGTGTGTCAGCACCCTCACTGGAAAGAATTTCTTCCTCATCTGCAGTCTAAATCTGCCCTCTTCAAGCTTCAGTCCATTCCCCCTATTCCTGTCACCACAAGCCCTTGTAAAAAGTCCCTCCCCAGCTTTCTTGTAGGTCCTCTTCAGGTACTGGAAGGTTGCTTTGGTCTCCTTGGAGCCTTCTCTTCTCCAGGCTGAACAGCCCCAGCTCTCACAGCCTGTCCCCATAGTGGAGGTCCTCCAGCCTCTGATCATCTTTGTGGCCTCCTCTGAACCCACTCCAGCAGTTCCATGTACCTCTTATGCTGGGAGCACCAGAACTGGATGCAGTGCTGCAGGTGGGGTCTCAGCAGAGCAGAGCAGAGGGGCAGAATCCCCTCCCTGTGCTGCTGCTCTCCCTGCTTTGGATGCAGCCCAGCACACAGCTGCCTGCTGGGCTGCCAGTGACCACTGCTGGCTCCTGGGAAGTTTCTCATCAACTGACACCCCTATTCTTTATGATCCAATCCTGCTTAACCAGGATGAGCCACCAGACTCTTTCTCAGCTCTAATTTTAATGTGGTTTTGTAAAATGGCTATGTTTGGCAGGTCATCTGGAAACATTAACCAGGGAGGTTACAGGGGTGAGGCTCTTGAGTTTGAAGCCTCCATTTGCTGGGTAGATAAATGAATGGGCTAAGTGCTGGCACAATTTGTCACAGGGCTCTTATACCTGGTGGTGATCTGGTTATCAGCTGTTGGTTAATGGCTTAGAATTAGATTTTTACAGAACTCTGTGCAGATCACTTTCTTGGAAAACATTCTGAAGAGTCTGCCCTTCCAGAGTGTGAGATGTGCTGTTCCACTGCCTGATCGCTCCTCAAACAGCAGGGCTGCAGCTGCAAGGGGTAGCCTGTGGCTCCTCCATTAAAGTGACTGTGCTAGGACAGAGGAGCTGTGATAAAGAGAAATGACACATGAAGGAAGAAGCAGGCTTAAAGCCTTCAGATCTAAGCATCATGGGGCATTAAGGAAGTCTAACGTTTGATCTGGAGCAGGGCTACTTGGCCTGGGGAACCTCAGCTCCAAAATCATCAGGTCTGAGGGCAGACTGTTTAACTTCAGCTCATCTGTCCCCATTAACTGAACCCAAATAAAGAATAATAGCAGGGAAAGTCACAGCAGGAACTCAGAGAAAGACAGAGCCACCTCAAGCAGTACAAATACTAGGGTATATACAAGCTGGCTGGACAAAATGCTTGCTATGGAAGATGCCAAGAGCTGTCCAGTAGTGGGGGCAGAAGGAGGGAGAGATTCCCCATTTCCCTGATCTGTTGCCATGACTGTCTTCCTCTGAAGTCTCCCATGCCTTTCCCATGATCTGACATCTCATTCAGTCAGCCCAAGGGTAGTACATAAGGAAGACTCTGGGATGTTCCTGGGTTATGGTGTCCTTAATCTAACATTGCATTCAGTCAGGCCAAGGGTAATACATAAGGAAGACTCTGGGATGTTCCTGGGTTATGGTGTCCTTAATCTCCAGGACATTTGGAGACATTTCAGACAGAAATAGGTTCCATCCAAACAGACAGTAAAGGGAACATTTGATACCTTCAAGCTGCTGCTTGAAATCACTACCAAGAAGTTACAGAGAAGCTTTTTTTGAGCCCTAGGAGTGAGGCTGAAGGATGGGTAAACCACCAAAATGTCCCCCACAAAGAACACTGTTCCACCAAACAAATGTTCCACCAAACTCCCTGTGCACTTGGGAGAGTTAGTTGGCCTAGCAAGAAGTCTAGGGGAGGGTGTTATTCCTTCTGGAGAGATGTCCTTTGGTGCTCTCTTTTAATGAACAAACCCAGTTTTCTCTCTGCCCTGTCTATCCTTGACCTTACACGTGGTCATTACTGAGTTCTTCACACAAAATTATACAATTGGTTTGGTTGGTAAGGACCTCTAAAGATACCAAGTCCACCCATCAGCCTAACACCACCATGGCCATTAAACCATGTCCTGAAGTGCCATGTCCACAGGTTTCTTGAACACCTCCAAGGATGGTGACTCCACCACCTCCCTGGACAGCCTGTTCCAATGCCTGAGAACCCCTTCTGGGAAAAAGCTTCCTCATCTCCAAACTAAGCCTCCTTGGCACAGCTTCAGGCTGTTTCCTCTGGTCCTGTCACTTGTTGCATGTGAAAAGAGGCTGACCCCCACCTCGCTCCAACCTCCTTTCAGGTAGTTGTAAAGGGAAATGAGGTCTCCCCTCAGCCTCCTCTTCTGAAGACTAAACACCCCCAGTTCCCTCAGCTGCTCCTCACCAGCCCTGTTCTCCAGACCCTTCACCAGCTTTGATTCTCTTCTCTGGACATGTTCCAGCACCTCAAGGTCCTTCTTGGAGCAAGAGGCCTAAAACTGAACCCAGTATTCAAGTTGCAGCCTTCCCAGGGCTGAGTACAGGGGCACAATCACTTCCCTGCTTCTGCTGGCCACACCAGTCCTGATCCAGGCCAGGATGCTGTTGGCATTCTTGGCCACCTGAGCACACTGATGGCTCCTGTTCAGCCACCAGCATCCCCAGGTCCTTTTCTGCCAGGCAGTTTCCATCCACTCTTCCCCAAGCCTAGAGAGTTCATGGGGCTGTTGTGACCCAAGTGCAGAACCCAGCACTTTTTTGCTCTTTTCCACTCACTTTTTCTCCTCTCCTCAGCAGTCTCCTGATGCTCTCTCTGTGGCTCGGAGGAGCTCCCCCTGCACGCCCCCGCATCTCACTTCCTATTCTCTGCTGAAATCTGTCTCAGGAAGCCCAAATGCTTAAACAAAAGTTGGCAGTGTGTAGGCTGGCATGTGCCACTCTCACGTTTGCTTGTCTGGTAGCTCCTGCTTTTAGCCCCCAGCCATACTGCGCTCAGACTTTCTCTCTGCCTTGGAGACTCTTTGGGAGGCATGTTGGCTATTTGGCTTTGAGCCCATGTCTCAGCTAGTGTGGAATCATAGAATCCACCCTCAGCTGCATTATCATCTGAACTTTGTTAGAATTATGATCAGTGCTATCAGTTAAGGTTGGTGAGACACTGGAACAATGTAGACACCTCAGTCCTGGAAGTGTTGAAGACCAGGCTGGATGAGGCTTGGAGCAACCTGCTCTAGTGGGAGGGAGGTAGGAACTAGATGATCTTTAAGGTCGCTTCCAACTCAAGCCATTCTCGGATTCCATGATTAAGCTGTCTGGGGTAAAAAGCAGCTTCGCCTGTGAAAGAGCTGCAGGAGAGAGCTGCGATTCCTCCTAAACTGGTGGAACGGCGCCACCTTGTGGGCATTCTTGGCAGCGCGGAGCCTCTGCTCTCACGCGTTGGCTCTGCAGGGGCCCGTCTGAAGTGCGAGGCATGCGAAGGTCGATTCATTCTCATGCTGCTTGTCAGGCAGTCATCAAGCGCTGGCTTTCTGCTGCTTCTTTTCCAGCTGACAGATTTTAGCGCTTCGGGGTTGATTTTCATGGCCTCACTGCTTTTGCCTTTGCTAGTGGCCTTACTGCAAAGCTGTAAACAGATTACATAATTAACACTTTTCACTTCTAAAGGAGATGCAGAGCAAAACCACTGATATGTGTGTTGTCATCTGTCCTCTACACAATGTCTTCCCTCTTTCTGAGATGTGGGATTCATATCTCAGCCAGTCCCTGCATCACAGCATTCACTACACTCCTGAAAGCAAGGTGTGATGGGAGAACATACCACATGCACTCTTCTCTAGAGACTACACATCTCCTTAACTGCAGAGTTTCTGGGAACCATCAGCCATATGCTCCTGAACACAACAGCAGTTCCCCTACGACTAGTCCAAGGCTTTCTAGCAAGTATTGGCTGCCTGCTGTATACCTCATACAAGAAGAGGATGAATGCAGTAAGGAAGTGATTGTGTCCCTGTAATCTGCACTGGTGAGGCTGCACCTTGAGTACTGGGTTCAGTTTGGGGCACCATGGTATAAGAAAGACATTGAGGTGCTGTAGCAGGTACAGAGAAGGGCAATTAATCTGGTGAGGGGTTTGGAGAGCAGGTCTGGTGAGGAGAGGCTGAGGGAGCTGTGATTGTTTAGTCTGAAGAAGAGGAAGGTGAGAGGAGACCTTACTGCTGTCTACAGCTACCTGAAAGGCTGTTGGAGTGAGGCTGGTGTCAGCCTCTTCTCCCAAGTAGCTAGTGACAAGATGAGACAAAATAGCCTCAAGCTGCAGCAGTGGAGGTTTAGGTTGGCTATTAGGAAACATTTCTTTACTGAGAGTGGTCAGGCATTGGAAGAGGCTGCCCAGGGCAGTGGCAAAGTTGCCGTCCCTGGAAGTGTTGAAGAAATGAGTAGATGTGGCACTTTGGGACATGGTCTGGTGGTCATGGGGTTGTTGGGTAGAAGGCAGAAGGTTGATGATCTAAGAGGTCTTTTCCAACCCTAATGATTCTCTAAAACATTGACTGCCTCTGGTATTTGTGGAAATCACTAACTCTGTGTCTACCTCAGTTTCCACTTTGTAAGATGAGTGGTGAACAGTGACTCTTATGAAGAGTCTGTTCTCCAGACCCTTCCCCAGCTTTGTTGCCCTTCTCTGGACCTGTTTTAGTCCCTCAGTGTCCTTCTTGGAGTGAGGGGCCCAAAACTTTTGATTGAGCATTTGACGTGCAGCCTCACCAGTGCTGAGCACAGGGGCACAGTCCCTTCCCTGGTCCTGCTGGCTCCTGATGCAGAGCAGGCTTGCACTTGAGAGTCCCCTTCTCCTGGCTCTTGGGAGGACAATAGCTCTGCCTGACGAAGAGAAGTCCTCACTTTGAGGGATGAGGAGGATAATACACAGCAGCCATCTGCAATAGTTTAACACTTTGAATTTTATGATGCAGCAGCACATTCAATATTTCCACCTCTTTCTGCAGTGCTTTTGGGGCTGCATTTGCCAGGCTTTCATGCCAAGATGGCACTGCTGGCACCCAGACAGCTTTTGCTGGCATGGCTTCCGCAGTGCCTTCACACAGAACCAGCTGATCAGTTAATCATGGAAATTCAGATTATATTCTTTTAATGCTGAGCAGGTGCAGCCCCTCACTGTGAGCTGAGAGCAACTGGGGGGTTGCTGGCATTTTGGTTACAAACCTCCAAGGCAAGAGTTTCATGTCTGGGTTTAAGTTAGATGCTTGTCTCCATGATAGATGGCCTCATTCTGAGAGGGAGTGAGTCCTGACAACTGGAGCTGGCAGGCTGGGGGAATGAATTTCTTGTTTCACAAAGATGTATCTATTCTCAGGATATTTTCAGATCCCTGATCAAGATCTAAATCTCAAAATTCAGCTCTCATATAGAGATGAACAACATTTCATCTTGCCAGCATCAAGACTCGTGGAGATTCCTTGCGGCCACTGGTGTTTAGCTCAGCTGCTGGAAGGAGTCCCAGCTCTGTTGCCTCCTGCCTGGCCAAGCTCTGGGGTGGCAGGAGTGAAGGCTGGCTGGCAGCCTTACTCAAGGGGCTGCATGGTTACCATGGTGCTCTGGTGCTTAGGGAACAAGCCAGCCTGTGAGCTCCTTGGGATTCAGAATGGCAGGGCTGGGCTAGGGGATCCCTGGCTCCACAGCAGCCCTGAAGATAAATGGACCAGAGAGAGGCTGAAATACAAACCCCAATTGTTCTTCAGCCTTGCTAGGCTCAGACTTCACCAGAGGCTTTTTTGGAGCTGTTCAGAGGAGAATCATTTCCATAACAACATTCCAGTCTTCCCACTGAAGACTCCAGTAGCTTTGAACAAGCGGTCGTGGTCTTGAGGGTGTCCCCAGCTGAGCCAAGGTGTGTGCACAGCACAGTACCAATCACATGCCCTGAAGCAACAGCTGACATGAGGCACACAGGCTGGCTCCTGAACACCATGAAGTCATGAAAGGTGTCTAGCACTGCTAAGTTAGAGCCTCCAGGTTATTTTCCCTGGGTTGTTTCCCCCTTCTACTTTTGTGGAAAGGCAAGGGGCTCCAGTAGATCCTCCTAGCATGTCTTCTCTGTGTCTCACATCCATACCCCATCTCAACTGGCACTAGATGTTGCATTTAGGGATGGCAGCCCCCTGTGATTAGGGGAGCTTTAGGCTGGATGTTAGGAAGAAATTCTTCATAGAGAGAGTGACTGGCCATTGGAATGTGCTGCCCAGGGAGGTGGTGGAGTCACCATCCCTGGAGGTGTTTAAGAAGAGACTGGATGGGGCACTTGGTGCCACGGCTTAGTTGATTAGATGGTGCTGGGTGATAGGTTGGATTCGATGATCTCAAGGGTCTTTTCCAACCTGGGTAATTCTATTCTGTTCTAATTCTCACTGGCCAAATTCACATAAACATTAAACCATAAAGAAGAAGGAAACAGATGACCAAGCTGCCAGTTAGCAGCCTCTGAACTCATTGTATGTGATAGAAGCAGCATTCTGTCACTGGCTGAGCCACCACAAGGGCCCTGTTCAGTGGCCACAAGGGCACATTGCTGTCCTGTGGATAACTTTTTGTCCCCCAGGACTCCGAGGTCCTTCTCTGTGGAGCTGCTGCCCAGCAGGTCAACCCCTAAGCTGTACTGTGCATGAGGTTATTCCTCCCTAGGTGCAGGGCTCTATGCTCATCCCTGTTGAACTTTATGAGGTTCATCTCCACCCAACATTCCAGTCTGTCCAGGTCTCACTGGATGGGTAGCACAGCCCTCTGGGTGTGTCAGCCACTACTCCCAGTTTTGCACCATCAGCAAACTTGCTGAGGGTCCACTCTGTCCCTTCATCCTGTCATTGATGAAGCTGTTGAGCAAGACTGGACCCAGTACTGAACCCTGGGCAGCACCACTAGCTAGAGGCCTCCAGCTGGACTCTGTGCCACTGATCAAACCCCTCTGAGCTCTATTGTTTAGCCAGTTCTCAATCCATCTCACTGTCCACTCATCTAACCCACACTTCCTGAGCTTACCTGTGAGGATGTTATGAGAGATGCTGTCACAAGCCCTGTGTCAGGGGGGGCACAGCTATTGCCCATCCGCGTGATGCTAGGACCTCAGAGCTGCAGGTTCGGTGCTGTGGCAGCTACTGCATGCACAAAGAACAAAGCCCTTAATATTTACAGCCACAATAAAACCTTACTTTGGAGGCTGCAAAGCATTTAGGCTTGTTCCTGCTCTGTTGCACTGGATTCCCTAGGTTAATTATGGGTTGTGCAGAGGAGCATCACTTTTCAGCAGTTCTGCAAAGGCAGTGTATTCATGAACGCTTGCTCGGGGCTTGTCAGCCTTGACATTTACACAGAGGGTTGGTAAAACAGGGCACTGATACCCCTAATCATCACCAGGAACAAAAAAAATGTCAGACAATAGGAGACTGTCTCAGCCATTCACTGGAAAAACAACATCTGGTTCGGTGCCTCTGCAGGCACAGACTATCTGCAAGGGCTTTTTGCTCTTGAAGCAGAGCTCAGCTGACAGGTTGCTGTCTGGAAGAAGCATGGTGATCTATTTATGCACTGCCTTTGAGAGATGCAGTCTTCAATTAGGACAGGAGTTGGGAAGTGAGGCAAAAGAGCTGATGGAGATGGGAGACACCAGGATTTTTGGCATGCAGGTTCTGTGCAATTTGGTCTCAAGAGCATTTTCACAAAATGGAATACAATGAGCCTTGGTTTTGTAGCTGATTAAACTGAGCTGACGTCCCCTCCTCCAGACACAAGTGTCCTTCTTGGCCTCACCTAGACTTGAAGAGATGTGTGACATTCAGGGAGAGTTGGCAGCATCTTTATCCTTCCTGTGGAAGTTACTCCAGTGTTTACTGAGTGCCTGCCTTGGGAAATGGGCAATCTCTCCTCAGGAGCTGACAGAGAAAAAGCATTAGGCTCATGGTGGCAGAGAGTCTGCCCTGAGCAGCCTGCAGCACCCCAGCTTCCAGGCTCTGGTGATCCCACCAGCTGCTCACAAGCAGTAGCTCTTCTATGGACCATGAGGGCTTCACCACTCCAACGTAATAAGCCAGAGTTCATAGAGTTAATCCTCTGCCTGATATTGTTGGAAAATTAACTAATGAGGAGGGAGATGATTGTCCCTCTGTACTCAGCTCTGGTGAGGCCACACCTTGAGTATTGTGTTCAGTTTTGGGCACCTCAGTACAAGAAAGATGTGGAGGTGCTGGAGCCAGGGCAGAGGAGGGCAAGGAAACTGGGAAGGGCCTGGAGAATAAATCTGATGAAGAGCAACTGAAGGAGCTGGGGATGGTTAGTGTGAAACAGAGGGGAGACCTCATTGCTGTCTACAGCTACCTGGAAGGACCTTGTGGAGAGGTTGGTGCTGGTCTCTTCTCACAAGTAATTAGTGACAGTTCCAGAAGTTCAAAAGTTCAGATTGTGTCTAGCTGCTCCTGGTCCTTGCTGCCTTTGAAGGACACTTGGTTAATTCAGGGAAGGACCTTTGTGGAGACATCAGTGACAAGGATGCAGAGAATCTTTGTCATCTCAAGTTCCATCTGGAAAGCTTTTCATTTGTACAGACACCTTATCTTGATCCCATCATTCACAAGGACAACAGGCTTGGGAGGGGACAGAGCCTGTTCCATTCATATGAAAACTGTCCCTAAAATGGAATGTTTGGGCTTGGACTTGGACATCCAGCACTTTGGAAGGGGTACTTAGATCTAGATGTAATTTTTCTCTGTGGATGACCCCAGATACCATTTAGAGATGTTCAGATATGATCACAGAATCACAGAGTGTTAGGGGCTGGAAGGGACCTTGAAAGATCATCAAATCCAAGCCCCCTGCCAGAGCAGGATCACCTAGGGCAGATCACACAGGAACACATCCAGGCAGGATTTGAATATCTCCAGAGAGGGAGACTCCACAACCGCCCTGGACAGCCTGCTCCAGGGCTCTGTCACCCTCACTGGGAAAACATTTTTCCTCCTTTTTTACGTGAAACTTCCTCTGCCTCAGCTTCCACCCATTGCCCCTTGTCCTGTCACTGGGCACCACCCAGCAAAGCCTGGCTCCAGCCTCTCAGGACTCACCCTTTACAGCTTGCTTGCTCCACTCGGACCTGGCTTCTCCCTGGATCTGCCTGCCCTGGGATCCTGCTCCCTGCCTGCCATGGACCCGCAGCTTTCCTGCAATGCTCAGCCAGTGCCGCTGTGTGAGTCTTGCCTCATGGCAGCCGTGTCTGCGGACACTGGGATTCTGGCGGGTCCTTTTCCTTCGGATTGTGCCTCCTTATCCACACACTGGATTATAAACCTGCAGTTCTGGAGCCTGCCACCGAAGAGACTTAGGGACCTGCTCCATCCTGGTGAGTACAAGCTCCAGGGACGATGGCTCTGCCACCTCCCTGGGCAGCCTGTTCCACTCTTGCAGGAAAGAATTTTCCCCTAATATCCAACCTAGACCAGCCCTGGCACAATTTCAGGCCATCCCACTTTCCCTCATTGCAACTGGCTCTGACCACAGGCCCAGAGCAAGACATTTGGGACATGCTTAGGCCAAAGCTCTCCATCCACCAGTTTGTCCATTAACCTTTTGTTCATGTAGCTGCTGTGCAATAGAGCAGCACTTCAGGTGCTAAACATAGGCAGGTGTTTAGACCCAGCAATATGCTTTATGACTCTGTGCACAGTTACTCCAGGTTGTAAGGAAAATGGTGTGTGGGTAGAGGTTAATGTTCACAGAGGAGACAGAGCAGTCCTGTAAAACTTTATTCAAATTAAAGGAGAGTCCAAGCTCCCTGTGGGGTCTCTCAGACTGCTGGAGGGCAAGGAAGGGAGACATCAGTGATAAGAATGCAGACAATCAGTCATCTCAAGCTTCCTCTGGAAGCCTTTTCATTGTGTGTGTTGAAACACCTCCTCTTAATCCTACCAACCTGCGGCTGGACTCTTTCCTCTGAAGAAAGGAACGCTGGGATCCTAAACACCAGGAGTGCCTTCCAGACAATCCACTAACATCAGTGCCTGCTCAGCGGTTAGCCATACCATTATTTGTAACACAGGGACCCCTTCCTAACGCTGTGGTACCAACCCTTTGATTCCTTGAGCATATCATCACGTGTGGAGCATTTTACACCGCTGCGTATTTTTTACTACCGGATGAGCTGCGTGTGTGAGCGACACAAAACAGATGAATCTTGCTCTTGCACTTACTGCAACCTATCAGCTGCTCTGCTGAGACATGAAATGCAGACAGAAATCTGCCTCACCTCTCTCCAGCTAATTTTAGTTTCTCCCTCTCCTCTCTCTAGCTGTGTGTGTGTATAAAATCCCTGGCAGCCTGACAGCGCTCCAGTAACCTGTGCCACACGCCACAGGAGAAGCCCTCACCAACCATCTGCTCGCGTGGCATGGGTTAACTGAGCCTGTGGGATTGTGCTTACCTAAACAAAACCACTGCAGTGAGGGGGGAAAACAATGAATGGGTGGAGATGATCAGCCCATGCATTCCAGCTAGTGCAGTCCAGGCAGCAGTGACAGCCTGAAGGTTGCAGCAACATCGGGATCTGCATTCCAAGTGCACAGATCTTACAGTCTGGAGTGATTCGGCTCGGAGCTGCTCTTTATTTGCTGAGCCATGGCCAGCAACCAGGCCAGCCTGCAGGATGATCAAAGCAGGCACTGCAAGTTCTTATCCTATATGTTCTACCAGGCTGTGAGAGATCACAAGCCCGTGTGGATGCTGGAAGACATGAGAACTATGGAGTATTTTTACTGGGAGGAAAACGCCAGCCTAAGGACCTACTCACCTTCAGAAGCCCTTCTCTATGCAGTGGTGCATAACCACCTGCCTTATGCTCAGTATCTGCTGTCTCATTTTCCAGAGGAGGCTCTCAAGGTGCCTGGGGAACACTTCTGCTATTGCCCATCCTCTGCTCCTCACTTGGCCATGGCCGTCACGTATGACAGGAGGGATATTTTGGGGCTGATCATCAAAATTGCACACAAGCTGCCCAGCTTGAACTCCTACATCAACAGGACTGGCTGCTTTCATCTGGAAGATGGGAAAACCCCCCTGCACCTCGCCTGCGAGCTGCTGAGATCAGAGACAGTGCTCATCCTCCTCGGGAACGGAGCGTCTCCCAGGATAGAGGATAGCAAAGGGCTCACCCCACTGGACGTCATCCTGGAGCAGATGTGGGACTCCAAAGTCAACGTGGCATCAAAGAAGCTCTGCCTCGACTACCTCTTGCTTTTCATGCCCAACCCACAGTTTAAGATGAGGAAAGTTCTGCAGGAGCATCCAGACCACTGGACAGCCTTGCTGGGGGAAGACAAATTCAACAGCCTGGTGGGGAACACACCTGCTTCTTTATATCTGCAAGCTATGCAAACTATCCTCCAGACTCTTCCCCCTTCCCACTTCCCTAAAAGCATCCAGGAACTACCTATACCTCAGGCACTAAAGCCCTTACCATCCTATGGCAAAAAGCTACCAGCAAAAAACGTGGTAAATGGTTTTCCTTGACTTTGTATTCACTGGGGCTGGGATTTTCAAAGGCAGCCCGGGGGGAGCTGGTCATTTTAATGTGATTGTAGTACTTAACCTGTTAGGCTCTGCTGGACAATCCAATGTCTTGTGGCAAGACTTTCAATGTCTTTTTTTAAACTGATTGCAGGCAGGGCACTTTTGTAAAGGCAAAAGCCTTCCCCTTGTTATGTGTTGTGCTGGTGTTGTGCATGTGAAGGGTTAAGCGTGCTGTGTTGGGTTTCTTAGCTGTCAGCCGGTGTCAGTGTATCTGAATTCCCTGTGTGGTAACTGTATCCTGCCCAATGTACCCAGGGGGGAAAGGCACTAAGTGCTCAGTGGGATTGTCGAACGCTGTTAACTATGGGACCGCGTTCTGCTGGAGCTGGGAGAAATACCACCCCATGCCAGCCGGGTCCAAACGCCAGGTTGCCTTTCTCACAATGATCTAGCATCATCTAGTCATAACCCCAAAGTCCATGGCTGATGCTGCAGGGACGCAGAGGCAGTCCTGTGGGGCAGCTGGTTTTGCTGGGACACTTCACAGCAGGTCAGAGCACGGAGAGCATGAATTCAGAGAGGGGCAGTAAGTGCCTATTCTTGGCTGGGGGGATAAAGATAGGCAGAGCAGCGTCCCGGGAAGGAAGGGGTTAAAGGCAATCCTAGCCCTGATTCCTCTACAGGCTTGTGCAATGAGGAAGGAACCATTTTCCCTGCTGTCCAATAAAGCAATGGTAACAAGAATAGGGCCAGTGGAAGCTCCTTCCTTCACAAGTGCCATGATTTCTCCTGGACTTGCATTGTGGGGCTGACTATGTCTCCAACAAGAGATGCAGCTCACTAACTTGATTTCCCAGTGGGTCTCAGAGCCAGCAGCATTTGTTCCTTCTCCTAAGCTGGGCTATGATGTCCTGCTGTTACAAGTTGTCACTTGTCAATCAGGAGTCCTCACCCAGCGTCTGATCCTGGGCAATACAGAAACCTGCCACCCACTGCCCTGGTACCACCGGCAGGATGTGTTTGCAGAAGGCAAGGCTGGGGCTGCCCTGCTTTCTCTGGGGAGCTCTGCAGCTCCTCACTGCCCAGGCACTTCAGTTAAGTGATTCTTAAAGCAATCCCATTGATACAGCACACAGGGGCAGGGCTAGACAGCAGCTAACGTCAGACAATGGGAATTCTTGGTTCTTCTCACTCAAATCACCTCCCCTTCTTGCCGGGGTCTGGCTAGGCAGGATGTGTGTCCACTTCTCAGCAGCTCCGTGCAGAAGTGGCTGGTGTCTCCTCTGGCCCTGCCTGTGCCTAGCTGGCTGTGCTAGAGCCGCCCCTGCTTTCTCCATCAGCACAGGAGCACTTCTCCTTGGCTCTCTTGTGCACAGGGTGACTCCTGTGTGCCAGGACACTGGTTGTGGCCAGGTGGAGATTTCCTGCAGGACTGCTGAGTGCAGCCAACTGGAACATCCTTTTGGGGACACTGGGATGCTCCTCCCAGAGATCCCTTCCCCTGTGCCACAGAAGCACCTCGCTGCCATTGCCATCTGTGCTGGGAGAAGCAGCAGCTTGCTTGTGAGATGGGGAAAATGGCAGCTCAGCCCTAAAAGTGGCAAGCAGGCCACAAAAGGGTTAACTCTTCTCCCCAGATCCCACATCCCTGGTGCTGCAATGTCCTTCCACCCCTGCCCTTGGGGACTTGCATGTCTTTCCCCATCTGTGTCTATCCCTCCTTGTGTGGTGGGCAAGGATATGGCTGGTGGTGGATAAATTCAGGGTCAATCTGCATCTTCCCTACTGAAAGAGTTCTCAAGCACTGGAACAGGCCGCCCAGGGAAGTGGCTGAATCACCATCCCTGAATGCACTTAAAAGCCACCTAGACATGGTGCTCAAGAATATGGTGGTGTAGTGGCCCTGGTAGAGCTAGACCGTTGGACTTGATGATCTTGAAGGTCTTTCCCAGCCATAATGATTCAGTGTTTCTGTGAGTCCCTGAATCTTGGGCAAGGGTTTTGCAGAGTGGGTGCTTGCTCAGCAGCCTCTGCAGCAGGCGGAGGCTGTCACAGCTCGGGAAGCAAAGCAGAGCCCGAGGCAGATTTGCATTATAAGCGGTGGCTGAGCTGCCTCTGCCAAGCGCTGCAGGCTGCCCAACCCTGGCAGCCCTCACAAACCTGGAGCTGCAGGTAGAGGACACAGCAGGCGCTGGCTGCCCATGGCTGGTGAGGGCAACCACACAGAGCAGGGCCCCTGTAGCACCCCTGGAGGCGGGAGGAGCAGGACTGGGTTTGGGCCCAGCAGCACTGCAGCATCTCTTCCGGATGCTGGGTGCCGGTGGGCGAGAGGCGGAGGAGGCTGCTGATGGATATTATTAGAAGAGTAATTAGGCCCCGGGGAGCAGAGATCCCAGGCAAGGAGGGAATCGAAATCACCAACTGTTACTGCACTGGCTGGAAACGAGGAGAGCTTTGGTGCTATAAGGGATTTCAGGAAAGACAGGAGGGAAGGGAAGGCTGTTTGACTCACAGACCAAGGGCGGCAGCTTTTCTTGGGATCAGTGAGGCAGCGCTTTCCAGTGAGGCAGGTGGCTGTACACTGAGAGGGAGCAAGTGGGTCTGAAATGCTGCAGGGATCTCTTGGTGACTGTAACAGCTGTGGATCATTGCAAAGGTCAGGGTGCAGGCACTTCAGGCTTTCTGGGTGGGTTTGTGGCAGGCAGCAGGATGTCCCTGTGGCTGCCCACTATCCACCCAGCCAGGCAGAGATAAGAGACATATTCCCAGCAACTGTTCAAGAAGCTCAAATCCTTGGGTGTAGCTCCAGCTGATTTCACAGCCTCGAAGAAAGCTGCTGGGCCATTTGTTGGCCAGCATGCAAAAACTCTGCTGTGCTGAGCTCACTGTGCAAAAGGCATCCATGGGAGATGATCTGGAGGTCATCTGGAGAGATTGCTCCACAAGCCTCTCAATCCTCATTTTCCTGACTGTTATAACAAGAGATTGACTCCTAGCTGGCCCTCAGCTGCTGAGCCACCCTTGGTCCCACTGGACCAGGCTTTGGGGCAAGTAACATTGAGCTGACAACAGTTTTCCATCACCAGTAGTGACAGAGTGCAGGGTAGATGTCCTTCTGCTGGAAGGGAGAAATCTTCTCCCTAAACCCAGTTTGCTTATCCTGTGGTGACCCGCCTGTAAGTTTGACATCAAGTTTGTCTTTGTGCTCTGTACATTGACACTACATCAGACACAGCCAAATCTATCTCAGCCCCACCTGCACTGAATTTTGTCTCCATTCTTTCCAGGCCAGGTCATCAGCAAAGCCTCTGTGACTGCATGGCTGCTGTGCTGGTGACTTTGTCCATCACAGAAGGTGCCAGGTGCCGCATGGGGAGGTTTACATTTCCCTTCTGTACACACAGAGTAAGGGTGGCTGAGATCTGTACTGTGGAACCTTGGGACACGAATAAAAGCAGGGGACAAAAGGAGGAGGCTGAAGTCGCTGCTGGTCTTTGGGTTACAGACTAGCTCTGCAGGGCACACCTGGACTGCACTTCTGAGGAGTAGCACTGTGAGGCTCTGAGCTGTGTGTGCAGGGCTGCAGCTTCCCTGACAGGCACTGCAAGAGGCTTGGCGTGGGTGTGTGAGTGTGTGGGTGCCTGTGTGCACACCTCTGTGTGTGTGGTAGTGTTGTGTGTGCCTGTGTGCATGCCTCTGTGTGTGTGTACATGTGTGTGCGTTTGAACATATATGTGCCTGTGCCCCTACCTACCCTCCCCTGGCACAGTGCCTACCTGCCCTGTTCTCCCTATCCCTCCAGTCCTTGCCCACATCAATGCCTTAGGCACACAGCCTTTTCCAGGAGCTCTCTGTGCATCCCAAGCTCTGTGCTGCTCACAGGTAAGGACATTCCTTCTTCCCTTGTCAAGAGGCAGCAGCTTTGCCCTTGAAATGGATGTTGTGCCCTTCAAATGGGTGTTGTGCCCTTGAACACCAAGCCCAAAGGGTCCAGCACAGGGTCTGTGACAGTGCCACATTTTCTTATTGAATCCTTCTATTTGTGTCTTTATTTATTTACAATAAAATCTACTCAGCATTTGTCTCTGTCTCTCTTTTCTCTGGGCTGCCAGCAAAATTCAGCCACTTATGACCTCCTAACTCTGTGCTTCTGTCTGTTTCTGCAGCACCACTAGCAGGAAGGACAGACCAGATTCTGACCTCTGTTTACACCTCCTTACACCTGAAGTAAAGGCTTTTTAAGCTGATTGTATCACTCATGGTGTTTGTTGGTCTAAAGAAGAACAGAAACTCTTTGTGCATTTGCATTCTTCAAGGCTCCAAGACTGACTTCAGCAGAAAAATTGATGTGATGCTTAATCCCTGAAAACATTTTATACCTTTTTGGTACTCTGAATGTATGCAGAGATCTTTTTTCCATCTCTCCAACACCAGTGGGCATTTCACAGAATCACTGAATGGTCTGGGTTGGAAGGGACCTCCAAAGGTCATCCAGTCCAACCCCCTCTGCAGTCAGCAGGGACATCCTCAACTAGATCAAGTTGCCCAGAGCCCTGTCGAGTCTCACCTTGAGTATCTTCAGGGATGAGGCCTCAACTACCTCCCTGGGCAACCTGTTCCAGTGTTCCACCACCCTCATGGTGCAGAACTTGTTCCTAACATCCAATTTAAATTTCCTCTTCTCTAGTTTGAAGCCATTGTCCTTTGTCCTATCACTGCAGGCCTTTATAAACAGTCTCTCTCCATCCTTCTTGTAGCCCCCTTCAGGCACTGGAAGACTGCTACTAGGTCTCCCTGGAGCCTTCTCTTCCCCAGGCTGAACAGCCCCTCCCTTTTGCCAGTTCCCTTGGCTTTTCTGGAGGCAGCATGAGAGTGCCAGATGCTGCTGTTCACTGCCTGAGACTGAGTGTCGCCCGGCCCGAGTACCAAGGAATGTTCATTGTAGGACACAACTTTCTGACAGAGCCATACTTTTGTAATGTGGGGGTCTCTTTTTTTAGGGGAAAAAGAAAAAAAGAAAAAGAAGAAGAAGGAAGAAATCTTCCCTCTAATTGTGTTTGTACTTCACTTGCTGCATGATTAAAGAGAGAAAGAAAAAAACCCAAGATTGTAAAGTGCTGGAAATGAAATCTCTGTACATGCCCTGGTGTAATTAGGTCAATTAGCTGTGTAAATCATTTGATTTGATTGTATTGCTACAATAAACTTGAAGTTTAAACCTGATGTGTCTTTTATTAGCCAGCTGGTCACACACACACACCCCCTCCCCCCCCCCCGCCCCCCATGCCTATTGCTTTTGCTTTGGCTCATGTGAGGAGGGACTTCACACAAGGGCTTGTAGTGACAGAATGAGAGGGAATGGACTGAAGCTTGAGCAGAGGAGATTTAGACTGGAGATTGGGAAAATATTCTTTCCAGTGAGGGTGGTGAGACACTGGAACAGGTTGCCCAGGGAGGCTGTGGATGCTCCCTGGAGGTAGAGACACCAAATCATAGAATGATCTGGGTTGGAAGTGACCTCCAAAGGTCACCTAGTTCAACCCCCTGTGCAGTCAGCAGGGACATCCCCAACTAGAGCAGATTGCTCAGGTCCTTGTTGAGCCATACCTTGAATACCTACGGTGATGGAGTGTCAACTACCTCCCCAGGCTGATGGGGTGTCAACTACCCCCCAGGGCAACCTGCTGCAGTGTTCCACTGCCCTCAGGAGCTATCAAATCCTTTGATTTGATGTGGCAACAAGGTCTTACAGCTCTGCCAAAATGAAATCTAGCACAGCAAGATTTGACTCTCTGAGCCAGTGCTTCACAGTCCCAACTACATTCATGGAAACCAGAAATGGGTAGAAATTCCTTGGACCACTGAATCCATCAAACAGCCACAGGTTTACATTCTGAGTTCAGAGAGTCATAGAATGATTTGAAGATTTCATTCTGACTGCTGAGCCATTACCTCCAAAAATGTGATCTGCAGAAGATAACACTGTCCTTCCCAGGCTTGCAATAGCTGGCTCTGTTGTCAGAGGATGACCTCAAGTGATGAGGTGAACCCACATCTCAAAGATCTGCTCTAAGGTGGAGATGGATCAGAAGAAGATGCTCCACAGGGGTGAACAGTCATTTCTTTTGGAGATTTTAATCTCTTAGGCTTGAGTTCACCTCACAACAAAGCTGTTTGCAGGGAATGTATCAGAGCTGGCAGCCTCCTTTCCACGGCTGGTTGGAATCTTATTTCCTTCCTAAGGTCTTTCTTTGCATGAAAAGATGCCCTGGTAAGGCTTTCAGTGCCAACTGCAACTTCTCCTGTAGGCTCAGCTGCTGCTGCAGATCCTCAGGCAGATGTGCAACCTCACACCCACTGTGCTCTCCTGGGGTTATCGATACACTGGCACCTGCACAGGAACATGGACCATCCAGCTCCTCTGTTGCCCTGCCAAAACCAGCTACCCAAAGAGTTCCAGGTGATGGGTGTCTGGTTTTGATGATGATGATTGGACTACAGGGCTTGGATTACACTGCCAGCTGTACCCACAGATGCCAGAGTGCACAAGTACATAGAAGCTATAACCAAAAGACTTCAGCTTGTTCTTCCACAAGAGGTTATTGGTTTCATGAAAGAGTACAGAGAGGGAAATTGTTTCACTGATCCAAATTTTAAGACCAAGACTATCTCCTTGCCTCCATAGTGAGAGATATAGGCCTGACTACTTCACCACCTGATTGTGGTTCCCAAGTTTTCTGGCTTATTTGCTTCCATCTTTCCTGTACTTGAGAATGAGAACTTGGTTCAATTTATCTTGTGCCCTGGCAGCCCTGCAGAGGCTGACCATCACGGCATCTCCCTCTGGCAGCTGAGGGAGCCCTGGGCTGAGGCATCCCTCAGAGTCAGGCTCATCTAGATAGGTTTTTTGTAACTGTAGTGAATTGTAGGCCACACACCAGCAGAAACTTGCCCTTGCCACTTGCTTCTGGAGTGTGGACATGGTGCTGAGAGACATGGTTCAGTGGCAGTGGCTTAGCAGTAGTGGTGGATTGTGAGCTCTAGGCTAGTGGTTGGACTTGATGACGTCCAAGGTCTCTCCCAACCTCAGCAGTTCTGTGGTCCTATGATTTTCCAGGCTGGGTCTCAGTTCCAGCTCCAGCTCCAGTTAAGAATGTTGGTATTTTGCCATGGATCTCCTGTGAAGCAGAGGTTTGCTGCTAGTGGGAAGGCTTTGGGTGAATTTCTGGAATACACAGAGAGAGAAGACAGCTGTGCTCTGCACACCAGCTACTCCAGCCCACGCCAGCAGATGGGCAGATTCCTGCGGGGAGCTGTGAGGAGGAGGAATGATTACCACAGAGTTGTCAGACTCACAAAAGAAAATCTGGGAGAAAAGAAGGGAAGAAACAGATTGGCAGAGACAGTATGGCAAGATTCCTTCTGGGAAGCAGACCTTACAGTTAAACAGATATAGGGAAAATAGTCTGGAAGTCCCTTGGCAACCATTTCATAGCCCCAGGAAATCTGGGGGTATCACCTTTACTTTAGTTTCTCACCTATGATGCTGCTCTAATCAAGCTCAGGTTCAAACCTGAAAATGTCCAGCCCCTGTTCCAACAGGGAAAGAGTCACAGAATCACAGAATGTTAGGGGTTGAAAGGGAGCTCAAAAGATCAACCAGTCCAACCCCCCTGCCAGAGCAGCATCACCTAGAGCAGATCACACAGAAACACACCCAGGTGGGTCTTGAATATTTCCAGAGGGGGAGACTCCACAGTGCCCCTGGGCAGCCTGTTCCAGTGTTCCTCAGCCTCACAGTGCCAGCACTTGAAAACCTTTGGCAACCATTTCATACATAGCCTTGAGAAATTTGGGGGTATCTCCTTTACTTTATCTTCTAAAGGATTCCAAACTGCAGTACAAGCCATGAGAAACACAAAAGCACAGAAACTTCCCTTTGCCACTTGCTTCTGGAGCTTGGCTTCAGGGTCATAAGCAACCTGAGGTGCCAGTCTCAGAACTGAGGCAGAGTGATGCCCTTGCTGTCCACATTGTGACAGACATGAAGATCAGATGGTCTTTGTCTCACATGGAGAGATATTGGCATGAAGTCTTCAAGCTGGTATAAGCTGGCACTGGATCAGCAGCTCAGAGAACCCAGATCCACCCTGCTGCTGCCTACTTGCTCTCTTCTGCTCTCAATTGAGCAATCCTCAGCAAAGCTAAGGTCACAGTGCTGTCACAGCAGCAGTGCTGGTGCCACCCAAGGGGTTGGGGGCTCTGGTAACATGAATGAGCAACCAAGCAGGTGATACTGCTCCTTTCCAGGGTTGCTTTTATCTCTAGCAGCAGATCCTGTTCTTTGATGTAAAATTCATCAGGGAAGATCTCTAGTTCTGCTGAACCAAGGCCCCCTCTGCCAGGCTGTAGATTATGTGCACACAGGAAATACCTCAACTGTCTCCTTAGAATGCAAGGCAGAGACATTTAAGAGGCCTCTTCTGAGAAGTGTGTACTTGCAGCCCAGAATGCCAGTTGCATCCTGGACTGCATCAAAAGAAGCATGGCCAGCAGGTTGAGAGAGCTGATTCTGCCACTTTACTCTGCTCAGGTGAGACCTCAGCTGGAGAATTGCATCCAGCTCTGGAGCCCTCAGCACAAGAAGAACATGAACCTGATGGAGCAGGTCCAGAGCAGGGCTATAAACATGATCAGGGGCTGCAGCACCTCTGCTATGAGGACAGGCTGAGGGAGCTGGGGGTGTTCAGCCTGGAGAAGAGAAGGTTCCAGGGAGACCTAATAGCAGCCTTCCAGTACCTGAAGGGGGCTACAGGAAGGCTGCAGAGGGACTGTTTCAAAAGGCCTGCAGTGATAGGATGAGGGACAGTGGTTTGAAATTAGAGCAGAGCAGATTTAGATTGGATGTCAGGAACAAATTGTGCAGCATGAGGATGGCGGAACACTGGAACAGGTTGCCCAGGCAGGTAGTTGAGGCCCCATCCCTGGAGATATTCAAGGTGAGGCTCAACAAGGCTCTAGGCAACCTGATAGAGGATGTCCCTGCTGACTGCATGGGGGTTGGACTAGATCACCTTTGGAGGTCCCTTCCCACCCAAACCATTCTATGATTGTGTGATTGTGGGGCTTTGACTGAAGCCAAAAATGAGCAACTGCAGGACAAAAATCCCTGTTCTGCCTGGAAGGCATCAGGCACTGACACTGCAAGCACTCTCTTTTCCCTGAGTTTACAGATCTGAGAGAGATGCTATTTTCAGTGGTGAGGCATATATTTTCAGACACTAAACTTCCCACCAATATAGTTGATTGCTTGATCAAATGTTGTTGTTTTGGTTCTCTTTCATTTGTTTTGTTTTTGTTTGTGTTTTGTTGTTTGTTTGTTTGTTTGTTTGAATGGAGTTCCTGTGGGTAGAACTGAGCTTCAGTGATAGCTACAGGCTTTGACTTACTTCTGTACCAGCCAGCAGAGCCCTGCATGGTGACAGACAGAGGGAAAATTACATTCCATGCATAATTTGGGATTTAATGAAAGGAAAGCAGAAATGACAACAACAACAACAAAAAGTTGTGCCTAAATTAAGTTTCTCCTTTAAGGTGTTTTCCCTAAGCACTCAGAAATCCACATGCTTACTAAGACAACCTCACTCAGATCTGGGGAGCCTCAGGAAGGTGGAAAGGATGGTAAGTGGCCCAGATGTGGGGTCAGGGAGGGCAGCTTTCTTACAAAGTCACCCACTTCTACTTTTGCAGAATGAACAGCCTCTGGAAGCAGATTTGTGCTTTGTGTTCTCTGGAAACCATGAACCAGGTTTCAAAAGGTCTCAGTTTTACCCCAACACAGATCATCATCATCCCTTCAGGTATAAAACATTACTTAAATGGCAAAGTCCAAACCTAGGCCTATTCTTAGTCCTTCTGTGCAGATGTTTAAATCTTAAGTGTCCCTTCCATCATTGCCTGAGACTTAGTCTGCACTGCCTTGAGGAGGATGTATGCCCAAATGTAAAGCTCTAATAGTTACTGCACATGATATATAGCATATGGCATTCACATCCAGGCATCACAGAGGAGGATCTGCATGAGACATACTTCTTTTTCTCACTCCCTCTTTTGCTCTCTGGGTAAAGAGTCTGCTTCAGCCAGGCAGTACTTTTATAAGTACTACTAGGGAAAAACAATGTCCCAGTGTGGTGCTGGTGCCAGCCTGCCAGGTTGTGGCGCAGTTGCTGTTTGATGATGGGTCTGTCAGTGCAGCTGCTCTAAGATTCAGGAATAATAATGTCTTGAATTGGAAGTGACCTTAAAGATAGTCTAGTTCTGACTGCTCTGCCACTTGCAGAGATGCCTCCCACTGGACCAGGCTGCTCAAAGCCTCATTCACAGAATCATGTTATGTTAGGGACTGGAAGGAACCTCAAAAGCTCATCCACTCCAACCCCCCCTGCCAGAGCAGGGTCACCTAGAGCAGGTCACACAGGAACACATCTAGGCAGGTTTTGAATATCTCCAGAGAGGGAGAGTCCACAACCCCCTGGGCATCCTGTTCCAGTGTTCTGTCACCCTCACTGGGAAAATTTTTTTCCTCCTGTTTCCATAGACCTTTCTATGCCTCAGCTTCCACCACTGCCCCTTGTGCTGGCATTGGGCATCACACAGCAGAGCCTGGCTCCAGCCTCTGGGCACTCACCCTTTATAACTTTATAAACATGAATGAGGTCACCTCTCAGTCTCCTCTTCTTCAAGCTACAGAGCCCTCAGCTCCCTCAGTCTCTCCTCATAAGGAAGATATTCCACTCCCTTAATCATTCTTGTGGCTCTGTGCTGGACTCTTTCAATCAGTTCTCTGAGGGCTTTCCTGAACTGAGAGGCCCAGAACTGGACCAGATGCAGCCTCTCCAGGGCAGAGCTCTTCAGTCTGGTCTTCAGCACTTTCATGGATGAGCATCCACAGCTTCTCTGGGCACCCTGTCACGGTGTCTCACCAGCCTCATAATAAAGAACTTCTTCCTAATGTCCAATCTAAATACTTAACCCATTGTCCCTTATCCTGTCACCTCGTGCCCTTATACATATAATGGCAATTCTTTGCCCTTAGGACGATCAGTTCAGACTTTAAACAGACAAGTACAGCTTTCATCTGCAGCAGCAGTCGCTGCTTTTTCACACCACCCCCCACCCCCACCCCCCCCCAAGTCGTGTGTGCCTCAGTACCATCCTCAGTAAGATCTAAAATGCTTGTTGAACCTGGGAAAGCTGCTAATGAATATGCTTTCACCAGCTAAAAGCAGGGAAAGAGCGTGTTTTAAAATGAAAGCTCGGCGATTAAGTTTGACATTTCAAATGCTGTAAGTGTTTGGACGACCTCGGTTCCCTCAGCGCTGCCTGAAGGGCTCTGTGTGGCCGGGGACTGATTCCAGGCACGGCTCTGTGCCTTTCCCCTCTCCTTCCTCGAATCACCACAGATTCGAAGACCTTTCCTTCCTCTTCATCTCATCAGCACTCCTGTGGGGCTTTCGAACTCAAAACGCTGCTTTTTCTGTCAGAAGAGAGAATAAAGAGTGTCAGGTTGAAGCGGGGGAGGCTCCTCTGGGCAAGGCGAGATGAAAACAAAAGCGCTGCCCTGGCTTGCTGGCTGCGGCAGCTGCCACCACCGAGAATCCCTTCCACACACCGCAGCTGCCTTGAACAGGGTTGGGTTTGGTTTGGTTTGGTTTCTGTTTGTTTTGTTTTGTTTCGTTTGTTTTGGTTTGATTTCGGTTTGGTTTGGTTTGGTTTTTCACGACTCAATAGATTTCCAAAGCAAAACTGAGCCTCTCGGAGGCTGCCCCCGCGCGGCCTCAGAGCCGTCGCAAGATGGCGCCGCTGTCCTTCCAGGCAGAGGCGGCACGCGGGAGGCGCCATGGGGGCCCGCGCGCGTTCCTGAGGGAACTGCGCCACCTCCCGCCTGCCTCCCTCACAGGGACACAGCGCGGCTGGGCTTGGAAGGATCCTCCCGGCCTCATCCCGGCCTCATCCAGTCCAACCTCCCCTGCTAAAGCAGGTATCCCTAGATGCACAGGACCACGATGCCCAGGCAGGTTTGGAATCTCGCTAGAGAAGGAGACTCGGCAGCCTTCCCGCGCAGCCTGCGCCGGGGCTCCGGCGCCCTCACGGGTAAGAACTTTGCCCTTAACTTCAGGGAAGCCTCTTGTGTGCTGGTTTGCAACCGACACCCCTTGTCCTGTCACTGGACACAACCTCAGCAAAGTCCAGCCCCACCACAGAGTCACAGAGCTGTCAGGGTTGGAAGGGACCTCAAGGCTCAGCCAGCTCCAACCCCCTGCCATGGGCAGGGACACCTCACCCTGCAGCAGGTTGCTCACAGCCACCTCCAGCCTGGCTGCAAACACCTCCAGGGATGAGGCTTCCACCAACTCCCTGGGCAGCCTGTGCCTGTCTCTCACCACCCTCATGGGGAAGAACTTCCTCACATCCAATCTGAATCTCCCCATTTCTAATTTTGCTCCATCCTCCCCAGTCCTATCCCTCCCTGACACCCTCAAAAGTCCCTGCCCAGCTTTCTTCAGATCCTGGAAGGCCACAATTAGGTCATCCTCGGAGCCCCTGCCTCCCACCCTTTAGCTCTTGGAGAGCATTGTGAAAATCCCCTCTCTGTTCTTCTCCAGACTGAACAGCTCCAGGTGCCTCAGCACCTTTGTGTCCCTGGTTTGGACTCTCACCACCTTCATCACCTCACCTGGCTGGTGCTGATGGCATAACCCTTGTCCAAACCAAGCCCAAACAAGCGAAACCACTCAGGGAAGTGGGGGGCACTTGCCTTTGCTGTCAGCCACCCAAGTGTTGGGGTTTGCTGCAGCAGCAGAATAAGAATTGTCAGGGCTGGAAGGGACCTCAAGGAACATCCAGTTCCAAACCCCTGCCATGGCCAGGGACACCTCACACAAGTTCTCTAGAATTTTGGCCCTGAAGCTGAGCTCTCACCAAAGAGCTATCAACAGAAGAAAACTTATGTGTGGCTCTTGTGTGGGGTCACTGGGCAGAGGTGGGTTTGAGCCCTGAAGGGGTGCCAGCCATCTTTGCTGTCTCTGAGGGACAGGAGAAGCTGTGGTAGCTGAAGATGTGTGGCTGGGAGGCTCTGTGGTTGTTTTTAGCAAAGCCCCTAAAATGCAGGCATCTGAGGCAGTCCTTCTGGTGCTCTACTGCTGCACGAAGAAGCTTATTAAGACAGAGGAGTCAGCTGCAGCCAGCTGCAAGAGCCACCATTTCCCTCTCTCCTGCAGAAAGGGAAAGGATTGCTGAGGGGGTTGATACCTACTGGGAGCAAGGAAAGGTATTGCTAAAGATGTGTTTAGCTATGTTTTGGGCACATGTGATTAAATCTCAAACAGCTCCCTAGACTGTACTAGCAGGCCTGATAGGCTAAAGTCTCAGCTAACAAAAGCCACTGTCGCTTTCTGGAGCTATTGCCCTCTGATCTGGAGGTCTGTCTCTTTATCTTCAGTCCTCTCTGCCTCAGGGCTAATCAGCAGAGCCTGCAAACCAATAACAAATCAGTTGAAAAAAATCAGCTTTATATGCAAAGCCTAAAATAAAACATCTGTATATATCCCAGCAGTCTTCACAATCTCTTGTTTTATTAGCATCTCTGAAATAACTTTTCTTTTCTGACTCTAATTCCAGCCAGAAGCACTCAGATAATCCTCACAGGACTGTTATGTGTATTTCCAATTAAGCAATTTATAAGCACTGGCTGTGAGGAGCTTTTTGTTCTTAAGGAAATGATTTCTTCATTAAGCATAAAACAAGTCTTTTTTTAGCCATGCTTTATCTGAAAGCCCTTGTGCCCCCTTCACATATGCTTTAAGTACTGAACTATGTAGAAGGACGTTAATCATCTCGTATCCCAACAAGCAGGTGAGACACGGCAGCTGGGTCAGCCACACAGGGAACGGGGTTCTCAGTGTTTGTTTTCAGAGAGCAGTAGAAGTCAGACAGACAGACACCGACTTTCGAGCTACTTGCCTTTGCCAGAGGCAACCCACACAATCATGAGCCCTTCTGGAGTCTGAGTCATGAAGAGCTGCTGCAGATAAAATGAAGACAGTCAAGAGGAAAGGAAAAAAATTCCATTCATACCCAGCTAATGAGTAGAAGGTCCAAATTGCCTCTTGTTTTCCAGGCTGTGTACCTTAATTAGATGAATCACAGAACACTGAGAGTGGAAAACAGGCCTGAGAGCTCATAAGAGTCCACTTCATTCTTTCACACTAGCTGCATTATCTACCTCCCCACCAGGGAAGAATGCCCCTCCATTTTCTTGGGCAACAAAGTCTCCTGGCACGAGGCATGGACTAGCATAGAAAATGAGGAGCAGAAATGATACATGATTGACACTGGCACAGGTTGCCCAGGGAGGTGGTGAAAGCCTCATCCTTGGAAGGTTTTAAGGCCAGGCTGGATGTGGCTCTGAGCAGCCTGATCTAGTATGAGGTGTCCCTGCCCAGGGCAGGGGGGTTGGAGCCAGATGATCTTTGAGGTCCCTTTCAACCCGAACAATTCTGTGATTCTGTGGCTTGAGCTAGTAGCATAAGCACTCTATTCTTACTTTTCTTTTCCCCAAAGCCAACAGGTGACACTTTCTGTAAAGGCACTTACCAGCCAGCTTTCAGACCCATGAGAAACCAGCATTACTTGCACTGAGCAGCAGCATGAAGGACCAGCTTCAAAGCTATGGATCCCTTGCTGGTGTTAGGAACTGACTCATCAGAAAGCATTCTGATATGACAACAGGAAGTCATTAGGAGTCTTAGGCATTCCAAGGACTCTGAGAAGAAACCCCACCACAGTGTAACAAGTAAACTTCATTCCCTTCATTCATAGGAGACTGCCTAACAGACAGGTCCTGACTGGTGTCTGGTATCAGTTTACAGTAACAAGCACAGAGAGACAGAAGAACTGGTAAGAAATGCCTGGCTGTGGTTCCCCCAGCAAGCCCAGCTGCACTCTGTGTTTTGGTTATTCTGGTTTTATGGTGTCTGTCATAAAGGGAAATAGGCTTTGAAGAGGGATTTGAAGGAAGATGGGGTAGTTCATGTCATTGTGCATGGCTCCTGGGACAGAGACAGCTCTACTGACAGGTGGAGAGTCACTGACTGACCTGGTGAAAGATAAAAAGTCACTTACGTCATGGCAGCATGAGAGAAAGGAAGAGGACAGTGACAAACAAGTCATATTTGGTGCTCAGAATCAGCACTGTTGTCAGAATGGAGGGGAGAGCAGCAACGTAAATGTCAGAGGTAATTGACAGTTTGACAGGGGCACTCTGGAAAGCAGAGATGTGTAGGAAATAATTCTGTGATGGGCAATCAAGGATGAGGAGGGAAAAGGAAGTGTTAATTCTGCAGGGCATGAAGTTGCTCTCAAAGCTGTCCTTTGGGGTGGTTGCTCTGTCATAGAGGCCAGAAAGGTGGGAGCTAATGTCAGGCAGAAGACAAGGTAAAAGTGGGCAAAGGCATCTGCTGTCCTGAGTCTTAGAAACATTGCAGAAGAATCAGAGTCACTGATATAATTTAAGCATGGCCTAATGTGCAAAAGAGTACAGGGAGCAACCAGAGCCATCTGGCTACTTACCCAAAGGAAAGAGACTTGGCAGCATCTTAGTTATAAAAAAAATAAAGGGAGTAAGAGGAGACAGTCAAAGAAAAAAATCAGGAGTTAATCTGCTGGGTGTTCAGTCAGCAAGAGGCAGGGGGGTGGCAATATTGCCAAAGCAAAGCTGAGTTGAGGGAAATAGATCAGAAGCGGTGAGTCAGATGTGTGAGCTCACGGCTGCACAGCTGATATTTGAAGCTGCAGGAAGAGTGAGGATCATATGAAGCTCCAAGGGAGCCTTTCTTCCTGGCTTTTATAGTTCAGATCCCATTAGAAAAGGCACAGTTCAACAACCCTTAGTCATCACAAACCTGAAAGAGCACGTCAGAGGCAGAGAAAAGAAAGAGAGCAGTGGCCAGATAAGGAGCTGCAGGAATATTGCTTGGATAGAGGTAGGATGTTGAGAGAAAATCCCTCTCAAATTTAGATTCTCATCTCCCTGGAGAATCTTTTGTGAGTAAAGGATGTGTCAGCTGCTGTCTCTTTTACAGCCAATCCAGGCAGTACCTAACTGGGTGATGCAGAACAACACATGGACCACAGAAGCACTAGTCATATTGCTGTCTATAACTGCTCTCATCACAATAATTTTCTGTAAACAGCTGATCTTCATTTGCTCTTTGCTTCATCAGTATTGACTGATGAAATCTCTTGTGGTATCCAAATGCATTTTCCTCCCCTTACTCAAGCTTTTGGGGACTGCTTTGCAATATCACCTCGATTTTTTACATACCTGCCATAGTGGCTGTGATAGCAGCATGCTCCTCCATTGCTCTGAAAGCTGGCTTTACATGTGCTGTTTCATCTACTCCTTAATTCTTCCACTGGGGCACTAAATTTGGACTAAGCTGAAATACTAGGACAATAATTCTTAATCCACTGTGGAACATTAACTGAGTGTTAAGACAGCGATTTGCTGTATATTATGAACGTATCTCCATTTCCTTTCCTCTCTGGAGATGCTGATTCACTGATGGAGTGATGTTCTTCCAGGCAGGAAAAGATTAAATAGAGACAACAGACTCAGAAGTAATAAATAAGGCTGTAGAACAAAACTGCCTAATATTATATTATTTTAGAAGCCATATATAATCATGTCATCAGAGATATGTGTTGTGATGCACACACGCCAGGGAGCAGAGTTAAAGTAGTGCCTATAATGTGTTAGTTCATCAGGTTACAGAGTTTACAGCTGTGTATTTTATGCTGCATCAATCCAGCACTTGGGAAGGTTGGCATCTATTTAGCTACAGCAACAGCATCTCTTGTTGTTTCACCCTTTACCTGATCGATGTTCTTCAGGGGAAAACAAGGGCCACATCTGGAATACTGTGTCAAGTTCAAGAGGAACCTCAGGGAACTGCTTGAAAGAATCCAGCACAGAGCCACAAAGGTGATGAAGGCTGTGGAACATCTCCTTGCTGAGGAAAGGCTGAGGGAGCTGGGGTCTTTAGCTTGGAGAAGAGGAGCCTGAGGGGGGACCTCATGCCTGTTCATAAAGATGTGCAGGGCAGTGTCAGGAGGATGGAGCCAAGCTCTGCTCAGTGATGTCCAATAGGCCAAGGGGCAATGAGTGCAAGCTGGAGCAGAGGAGGTTCCACAGGAACAGAAGGAAAAACTTTTTCATGGTGAGGGTGCCAGAGCCCTGGAGCTGGATGCTCTGAAGGCAAGTTTGGGCAGTGCTTCTCTAATGCACAGAGAGCCCAGGCTATGATCACAGGCAGCCTGTCAGAGAATTGTCCCAGCACCCTGTCTGAAGGAGCCACCTTCAAAAACACAGCAGCAATTGATCAGAGACAAGGCTGCTGTTACTCTCTCGTGATTTTGTGATATTCCAGTCCAGAAACAGCTGGGTTGATCCTGCCATCTGTGCTGCTGTTCATACCGGTGCTGGGAGCTTACCAGATCACCCTTCCTCAAGCTGAGGACAGGCAGCACATGGGGAATGTTGAGTGCAGGCAGAGCCAGGAGACTCACTGGACTCCTCCTGTCATTTCAGGGAGAGTGGCCAAATGGCACACGTAGCAGCAGCAGCAGCATTTAGAGTGCACTAATTACTCTGAGGCCATGTAAATTGTAAAAATTATGCAGTTGTAAAGGTTGTAATTTTTCCCTGAGTGGATCAAGGTGCAGAAAAGAACCTGGGCTTCCTTGTTCGTTACAAGAAACCCAACTGCTGTAGGACTTAACCTTAACATAGAAGACTGCTTACTTCTTTTATCCTAGGCAAACAAATGTCAGAAAGCTTTTCAGTGGCTGCTCACAGGTTACAAGAGTGATTCACAGAGTTTTTGTGGTTGTGCTGGAGGCAGTGCAGAGGAGAGCAAGGAAGCTATGAAGGGCCTGGAGAATAAACCTATGAGGAATGACTGAGGGAGCTGGGGCTGTTTAGTTTGGAGAAGAGGAGGCTGAGGGGAGACCTCATTGTTGTCTTCAGCTACCTGAAAGGACCTTGTGGAGTGGCTGGTGCTGGTCTCTTCTCACAGGTAATTAGTGATAGAACAAGAGGGAATGGCCTCAAGCTATGACTGGGTAGGTTTAGGCTGGACATTAGGAAGAAGTTATTCACAGCCAGAATGGTCAGGGTTGTGGGTTGGACTTGGTGATGCTGAGGGTCTTTTCCAACCTGAATGTTTCTGTGATGCTGTGAACTCCACAAAAGCCCTCTGCCTGCATCTGAGAATCTATTTCACCTAATCCATCCACACTTGCTAAAAAGGTCTGAAAAGGGGACCTGAACTTTATTCCTAAGCAAAATCAAGGCTGCAGAATGCCCCATCTGTTTTTGATAGCATGTTGTGTAGCTGTGAGAGAGAGAACCACCAAGATGTGCTGTGGAAGTGACCCTGCACTCTCATGCAGGTGAGGGTGTCCCCCTAAGCCTGGAGCATGTCTCTCTAATGCCCAGCTCTTCTCTTTAGCCTCAGGAAGGGCTGGATGTGTGTACTGGTGGCTTACAGTGCTAGGCACTCTCACGTCATGCTTTGGGGACCCTCAGTGTTTCACAGCACGGTCGTGGTTGGCATTCTTAGCACATTCCTTTCATTTCTTTCCCCTGGCATAGCAATTGATATTCCACACAGTGCTGCCTCATTTCTGGCCAGGCTGTTCTTTACAATTTATTTTTAAGGTTTTCCCCTCAAAACTTGCCTAGTAAGAGCTTTTATATAATTGCTCCTCAAGATTTGCATTTCAACAGAGAATTAGTTCTTGGAGATGGCTGCAGGCTCATCTCACCTCCCTGCAAGGTTAATCCACACAGCTAACTTAACTGAATAATCTAAACACCGGAGCAGGCCTTTGCTTCTTTTCTTAATCAACCTATTTCTCTCTCTCTTTTATTTTTTAATTTAACTACTTCTGTTGCTTCTTCAAGAGCCCTTAAAGCTCTCCTAATTGAAGAGGACAAAGGATCTGTCAAAGGAATGTTTTGGGGTGTTTTTCTAAGTGCTTGTCTGATTTCCCCAAGTTTTGCAGCCTTGAGTTAGGTCTGGCTGGTTCATGACGGATGGTTCCAGAGAGGTGGTTCTCTTTTTCCTTCCTCCTTAGTCATCTGCTTTAAATTATCATGAGTGATAGGTTTGTTTATCTTCCTCCTTACAGGTTCACAAGCTTCAGCACCACCTACGTCACTGGAGCCAAAGAGGAATGATGAGACACTGAACCATGTTTGCTTTCCAAAATTTAGCTTTAAAGTTTCCCCTTGGACTGGAGCTCACAGATTTTAATTAATGTCTGGATGGCATTTATCTAAGTGTTTTCTTCTCTCCTCTCCCCAGATGAATGATTCTCTATCTATTTGTAAAGGTTCCTTGATGTCCTGCCTACAATTTCCCTTTGTTTCACATCATCTTAGGTCATTCTCCTGCTCCTAACTGCTCCTCCCATTATGTTGTTTGGACTCTGCACACAGTTTCAAAACATCTTATGTCATTTTTACCTTTGCAGTTGTTACCTTGCCATATTAGTTCTTTTTGATCTTTCCTCACTAGCTCTAGCTCCTTTTTTAATTTGGCAGATAATGTTCCTCAAGTTCAAGCTCTTGTGATCCTATCTGCTCCTATCTGCCAGCATCCATAACCTTTTCCTTATAAATAGCTCTTAGCACTTTGCCAAGATGTCATAATAAGAACTAAGTGGGAAAAAGTACAGATGCTAATGACATTTATTGAACTTTCCCAGGTAATGAATCTTGGCTTCCCCTCCTGCCAAAATGTGCTTGATATGCTCTCTTTTTGGTCTCTTGCTATGGGCACAGAAATGACCTTCCTCCTTATTCTTCTGCTGTCATTTAAAAAACTCTTGTTCCAAATAGGTAGTTTAACTGCCTTACTTGGCAAGTTTAACAACCTGAGTATCACTGGCCTATTGCTTTGATGATAAAGTGGAGAGAGAATTAAGTTGGGAGTAAGCTGCAGCCACACCAGCTCCCTGGGCAATCACAGGAAGTTTTTGGAGTTGTGAACCTGTTTGAATCTCTTTCTCTTAGTAAACAAACTGGCAAGGCAATAAACATACCACTGGGAAACAAACAAGCTAGTCAACAAACTAGTAAGCTCCTGGCAAAGCACAGTACACTGATGCAGCCTCCAAACCAAGCTGGATGCATCCAGACTGACTATTGGGAAGCTCTAGACTGGGGTTCCCCTCGACTGCCCTTGTCAAACCCTAGGCCATGCATTAGCTGACCCACTTCAGATCTGTGCCACAGCTGTGCTAAGAGGTTTAACAGCACAGAGACTCCCTGTTTCAAGTCTGTGTCCAGGCCTAGACGTCACATCCTTTGGGCAGGGTGCATATTATGCTTTGTTCCTTTATTTTTTTTCTGGTGGAAAGTTGGGAGAGAAGAAAGAGGTTCAAGGTGCCTCTCCTGTGCTTCATGCCTTGGGGCTGAGGATGAGTGGAAAATTTCTGTTGCTGCAATGAGATGTGATTAGGCTCTGTGGTACTGTGCTAGAAGGCAGAGGTTGCAGAGGTAGCTGAGATGTTTTATAACACTTTCTAGGCACCCTTCCTCCACAGCTGATGCCAACCAGACTTTGGAAAGTGTTATCTAAAATCGTTCAAGCACACATGAAAATGAGCATGGCAGAGATGTTGAACTGGTTACAAACATTACAGTGCTTTGATTTGGAACTCTGACTTCTTCCAGGCTTTATAGAAAAAGGCATTTCCCCCCCCCCCCCTATCTAGTAAGCCCCTTATTGCTGTCTCCAGGAAAACATGAATCAACCAAATCATAAACTCTGACTAATTTTAATTTGGACACCCTCAACAGAAGCTTGTTAGAATTTGGCAGCTAAATTCCTGGCTGATGACATCTGCAGTGAGCGTTCTCCAGCCCTCCAGTTTCTCCAGGCCAGCTCATCTGCCTGTGTGCAGCCCCATGCTTCAACCCACAGCTGGCAGCTTCTGCTGTTGAGGGTGGAACACTGCAGGGTGAGGAGTGGGGAGCAGGGACAGGAGGAGAGTAAAGCAGACAAAAAGGGCAAAAGTTGGAAACTGGATGAGGCTTGATGTTACAGGAAGGAAGAATCACAGAATGTTAGGGGCTAGAAGGAACCTCGAATGAGTATCCAGTCCAGCCCCCCCTGCCAGAGCAGGATCACTTAGAGCAGATCACACAGGAATGTATCCAGGCAGGTTTTGAACATCCCCAGAGAGGGAACTGTGAGGAAGGAGAATAAGCAGGGAGAAAGTAGAGCCAGCATTTTTACACCCCCATGGAGGTGTTTACAATACACAGAGATGTGGTGCTGAGGAACATGGCTTGTCACTAGCCTTGGTAGGATTAGAGAATGGTTGCACTTGGTGATTTTAAAGATCTTTTCCAACCAAAACAATTCTGTGATTCTATGTTGGTACTTCCTCATGCAGCACTGGTGCACTCAAAGGCTTTCTTGAGTGTCCATGGTTCTTTCTTTGTTGGCAAATGTCTGTATGACCTGCTGATGAAGTATGTATCCTGTGTCCCACAGGTTTGGTGATTGAGTTTCTCTTTCAGGCAACTGATCCCTATGGATGATAACAGATGTCTACTGCTGCCAGTTACTTATCAGCACATGTGGCAGAGATCTGTCCTAGGGACCTAAAAGGTTTCAGTTCCATTTGGAGGTCACTAGGGTTTCAGATAATATAATTTCTTCTCAGTTAACATGAGAAGTGACTTGATAATTCCAATAAATGGCTAAAGGTACTTTAAGTAAACCTGGCTAGAAGTACAAATCTCTGCCCAGCTGAAAAATTTAAACAATTGCCATTTCATGGGAGACAAAATGGGAAAAAAACACTACCCAACCTCCTGCATCTTTGTGGCAAAACATTAAAGCTAAATGCCCTTCTGTTTTTCCTCTGTGAGCTATGTCTTCAAAGGGTTAACAGGCATGAAGGAAATGAGGTGATCAAAGATTTTATGGAAGGATGACTTTGATCTCATAGATAGCATAAGGCAGGGCTAAATTCAAAATTAACACACTCTATGGGTTAATTAAAGGAAACAAATGTGAGAAAGCCAATTCTACTCTTGAACAGCTCATTTAGCTTATCTTCAATGCAAATTGTCAGTGCAATTCCTGTCATGAACATAAATCTCATTAAAAATACATCACTCCTTCACACACGTGTAAACCAAGGGAAGAGAGTGCTCCTACCAGGTGGATTGGATGTTGCTCAGCTGCAAAGCAAAGATAATGTGGGTTTCAAAATGCAGTCACTGTTACAATTTCTGAGAGAGCTTTCTAAAGGGTAATACCACTCAGTGGACTATCAGATAGTCCTTAATGAATGTGGAATAACTGGGGGATGGGGGGCTGCAAACTGGTAAGTAAAGGGCAGACTTGGAGAAACAAGAGCTTGAAACTCACTTTCCTTCTTTACCTGTGGACTCACATTGCCAAAGGTTCTGTGTCCTTAGGCTTACAATCTCCCTGAGATTTTCTATGATTTTCTATTGAGAAGTTCAGATAAAAGGGAATTGGGGAAGCAAATACTATTTGAAACTGTATGAAAATGTTAAAAACCATATTGTGCTTATAAATCATGACATCATATTATTATTATTCTCTTGGAGCAGTTTGTGGAGCAGTAAAGCCAGAATTCTGTAGAGAGATGAAAGTCAATATCTATCTCCATCCCTGCACCAACATTAGCAGGAAATATTGCTAGGCATTGCAAGCTAGGAAGGAAAGAAGAGGAATATTAACTAGAGGCCTTTTTCCACATTCTAGCCCCACATTGCAAAACAAACCTCTCTATAGCCCTTATTTTTTTTTTTTTTGTATGCTCACAGAACTGCCTTTCCACAAAGCAAAGAAGCAGCAGCGATTCCTAAACGTTTGGGAGGACAAAGTCTGACAGCTACAGCACAGGACGTACCTCCAGAGGCAGTGATCTCCTTCCCCTCTAAGGTGAGACACTCTAATGAAGCACTTTTGGATGGGAAGCAGGCGTATTGAGAATTGGAATGATGTTCTCCTTTTGTTTTATAATACAGAGTGCAATGTAAGGTCGTGGCAAAGCTTTGCTTTTATCTTCGTGGTTCAAAAGGCATTGTCTGTATCTCCATTCATTCTGTACCTAGTTTCTAGGGCTGGCTTGAAGCTTGGTCATCTCGGTGAACTTTAGATCAGGGCCTTGACCTGAAAGGGAGTAAAATCCGAAGTAAGCTGTTTCGGCGTGTGAAGTTCTGTTGGGTGTGTGGTACGGCCAGGAGGTGGCAGAGCAAGCCTGGGTTACCACGTCGGAGTGGCAGGCTCTAGCTGTTAACCAGTTGTGGGGGCGTGAGAAGGTGATGAGCTGCTGCAGTTCTCCCTTGTGCACCATTTAGTGGCAGCTGCCTGCACACCACTCATAACATTTGCAAGGCTATTAAGAAGGTCCCGGCAAGCCAGCAGAGCTCTCTAGGAAACGCTGCCTGCTCTTTTTGCTTTCCTTTCTTTCTTTCTTTTTTTTTTTTTTAATGGTAATTTTGTACTGCTGACTCAACTCTGCTCTTCACTGCCAGTATGACCAACCCATCCTTTCAGAGGCAAGCAGGAGCCTTCAGTGTACGTGTGTCCTTGCAAACAAATGACATTGGCTTCTGCCCACAGCAGCAAGTGAATGAAAGCACATCATCAGAACGAGTGCTTGACTAGTAGCAGCACATAAATAGGCAGCATATCATTCTCTGCTCTCTCCTCTGTACTGATGAGACCACACCTGGGATGCTGTATCCAGTTTTGGGCTCCCCTAATTCAAAAGAGAAGAGGAGGCTCAGGGGAGACCTAATAGCAGCCTTCCAGTACCTGAAGGGGGCCTACAAGAATGATGGGGAGAGTATTTATGCAAAGGTCTGCAGTGATAGCACAAAGGACAATGGCTTCAAACTAGAGAAGAGCAGATTTAGATTGGATGTTAGGAACAAGTTCTTTACTATGAGAGTGGTGGAACACTGGACCTGGTTGCCCAGGGAGGTGGTTGGGGGCCCAGCCCTAGAGATGTTTGAAGTGGGGCAAGTGCCCATTAATAAGATGAGGAACAACAGGTACGAGATGAAACACAGGAGGTTCCACCTTGACAGGAGGAGAAACTCCCTGTGAGGATCATGGAGCACTGGACCAGGTTGCTCTGGTGACATTCAAAACCCACCTGGATGTGTTCCTGTGTGACCTGTCCTGGGTGATCCTGCTTTGCAGTGGGGTTGGACTCAATGGTCTCCAGAGGTCCATTCCAGCCCATAACCTTCTATGATTCTCTGAGATGCTAATACAGATGCCCTCTCCTTTTTCCTCCTGGTTACTCCTTAGCACTGTAAATGAACCACACAGAAAGCAGGAAGAAACCATGTGAGAGGGCAGAGGAGGTGAAGAAATAGAAAAAGCAAAGAGAGAGGGGCAAACTGGCCAATATCAGCTGGGGTAGTTTTCATATCAGCTTGAACTGTAGGCACTGTCTTTTAAACCAAACAGCTCTGGGTTAGGCCAGCACGTAATGGGGGGTGCTGGGGAAAATCAGATGTTGCACAGAAACATTGCATCTGCTTGTTAATTGTTATTAAATATGCAATAGACTTTGGCAACCTCTTTTTCTTAAGAGCTACTGCTGCTGGTTTGTAACAAAAAAAGCCAAGTTTATTAACAGAAAGAAACCCCAAGATCGCTCTGTGTTATGTTTAATGGGCCACAACCACCCCAGGATAGATGTTGCTGCCTCCACAAAATAAGACATTTACTGTCCTCTGCTTCTCAAGCAGAGTTTTGGACATCCTTTGGTCCTAGGCAAAGGGGAGGTAGAACAGGAGCAAGAGGAGGAAGTAGCAAGCATTGTCTTAGGGTTTGATCACCTTTGGGAAAAGAGAGGAAGACTTTGGGTCTTGTTGGTTTAGGGCAAGAAAACCTGATAGGTGGCAATGGAAATAGAGAGAAGAACCTCATTCAGTTAAGACTGGAAGAGGAACAGATGATGCAGAGGTTTTTTAACACAGGGTCCAGATACAAAGCAAGAGAGTGGCAGGCAGTGAGGAGCAGTGAACAGAGAATTCTTTGCACTGAAAGTACTGAAGTTATTATCCCCTAAATTCTGCATTTATTGTCTGTCCCAAATGCCTGCTGGTTTCAAAGCAGCAATGTATGATAGAAGCTGACCCTAAATTGATGTAGTTGTCAAAGTCAACAATGGGAAGCAGAGATAGAAAGAGATTTGATATCTTCTCTGCAATCCTGCCTCTGGTGATGGTTACTGCTGGAACTAGTCAGAGGAGGGAAGGAAATTGTATTTCTTGCAACAGCTCTGCTAAGAGTTCTGTTGTTTGTTACATTGTGAGAAAGGACCGACTATGGGGAGAAATGGCAAAGAATATCACTGATACTCTCCTAGGGCTTCCCCCAACCTTCTCTTGTTTTTGCCAGCTGTGGGTAGGGTCTGTGCCCTGAATGCTAATGCAGGCAGTGCCCCTCTGCACAACAGACACAGGCTCAGCTCTGGACAGAACTGCTTGGATGAGAGAAGAGATCACCTGCCATGGCCTGTGTGGCCTCTGACCGCTCTGCTAATACCAGATGTAGAGATAGCATCCAGAAGACCAACTTATGTCCACAGGCAAGAGAAATGAGAGCAATTAGTGCGAGCAGACAGACAGAGGGTGGAGATGATTTCAACTTCCAGTTGCTCCTGGCCAGGCTGGAGTTAAACTGCCATCTACAACTGAAGGAAAGGTTCCTTATCTTGTGGTCCTTTCTGAGTTTTACAAACAGTTCTGTGCATGTTCCTGCCGGCCCTTTTGCATCAAGCTGAGGCTGCAGCTGCCAAGCGATCCTGCAGTGCTCTAAGCACCCAGGTCCAAATCTCTTATCTAAAGCAATGGTGTTTGGATTGGAAATGCTCTTTTGATTCTCCTGGTTTTAGTTGCCCCAGCCTTGAGGGTGATGGCTTAGAATAGCTGAAATATTTAAAAGCTCCGCCAAGCGCTGCGCTGGCAAAACAGCAGTTTGTGTGTGCTGACTACCTCTGGCTAAGCTCAGCACAGAGTCAAATGCTGAATGAATCTCTTTCTTTCATCATTCAGTGTATTAACTCCAGGTCATGCTCCACTGACACTTGCAAACAGCACCCGTCTCTGTCAGTCACAGCCATGCACACGAGGAGCTTGAAAGGAATTAACTCCGGTCTAATAGCCAAACCCAGCTCACAGACAGCCCCTCAGGAGGGGACTGATAGCGTCAGGGACTGATGGGGAGCTGTGGGAGGAGGGAGCAGGGGGAAGCTTACAGAAATGCAAACACTTCTGTTTGAAATGGTATCACAAACATGTCACAGAGATTTCGGCTATGGCTTCTGCTGAGAGCTCTGTAAAGCCCAATAGTTGTGGCAAAGCCAGCTCCTTTTGTTTTGTGTTTGTTTTGTTTCCTTACAAAAGACCCAGTGACACTGTGCAGTCCTGTGAGCTATATCACTTCATGAGAAAGAAGTGGTGGCTGGGTTTAGTTCAAAGCTGTAAGAAAAAAAAAAAAGGAGAGAGGAGAGCAATAATACCAGCAGTAAGAGAGCTTTATTTCTGAGAGGGAAATGAATTCAGCAGCAATAAACAAAGGTGCTGCTCACAAGAAGTCACTCATATTGCTGATGTGCAATGTCACAGAAGTGTAGGGTTAGGAAATGTGAGAATCAAGGTCACTTGTGCAGCTGCTATCTAAGGGAGCGTTTCACAGATTCACAGATTGCATTGGGTCGGAAGGGACCCTCAAAGGTCATCTTGCCCAACATCCCTGCAGTCAGTAGGGACACCTCCAACTAGATCAGGCTGCCCAGGGCCACATCAAGACTGATCTTGAATGTCTCCAGGGATGAGTCCTCTACCACATCCATGGACAAACTCTTCCAGTATTTTACCATTCTCATTGTAAAGAACTTGCTCCTAATGTCCAACCTGCTCCAATTTCAAATCATTGCCCCTCATCCTATCACTACAAGCCCTTCTAACGTCCTTCCCCAGCCTTCCTGTCAGTTCCCTTCTGATACTGAAATGTAATAAGGTCTTTCTGGAACCTTCTCTTCTCCAGGCTGAACATCCCAAATTCTTTCAGCCTGTCTTCATAAGAGAGGTGCTCCAGCCCTCTGATCATCTTTGTGGTCCTCCTCTGGACCCATTCCAGCAGAATCCATCCTTTCTTCTCCTTGCCTCTTTCTCCTTTCATTCCAGAAGCTCCAGGACACGTTTTTCACCGGTGCAAGAGCAGCTGTTTTGGAACTGGGGGCAATTCCATGTCTGATTAGCAGGAACATGTATACATTTGCAGCATCTGGTTCTGTTTGTGCATTCATCCCAGAATGAAGTATGCTACTTGCTGTTTGAGAAATCCTTACTGCACATGTGCTGTAGGGAAATGATTATTTGTACTTCATGGTTATCAAAGCAAACTATTCTGATAGCTGAATCATAGAATCACTGAATGCTAAGGATTGGAAGTGACCTCCAGAGATCATCGAGTCCAACCCCCCTGCCAAAGCAGGATCACCTAGGACAGGCCACATAGGAACACAGCCCCACATCTCAGTCTTTTCTTAGAAGGGAGATGCTCCAGTCCCTCATCATCCTCTCAGCTCTGAATTAAACTCTCCCCAGCAGTTCCCTGTCTCTCTTGAACTAGGGAACCCAGAACTGGACACAGTATTCCAGATGTGGTCTAACATGGGCTGAGTTGAGGGGGAAGAAAATCTCACTTGACCTGCTGGCCACACTCTTCTTGATGCACCTGAGTATACTATTGGGCTTTTGGCCATTGGGACACATTGCTGTTCCATGGATACCTTACTATCATCCAGGACTCCAGGGTCCTTCTCTGTGGAGCTACTGTCCAGCAGGTCAGCCTGTACTGGTGCATGGTGGTGTTCCTCCCGAGGTGCAGGGCTCTACACTTGTCCTTGTTGAATTTCATTAGGTGTGTCTTTGCAAGCTGTCCAGTCCAACACATTGAAGCCAATGTGTGGAGAAGCTGCTTAACATCACCACAGGCAATACTGTGACCTAGGACAGGAACTCAGTGTTTTTAGCTTTTGTACACTAATCTCTGAATATGGCATTCTCTCACTAATGAGAAAATCAGTCCAGGGCAGAAAGGTTAGGGGCATTCTGTTCCAAAGAAAAAAATGTGAATGCTCTCACTCCCTTTAAACCCATAGTAGATTTACTAGGCTGATTGAAAGGGACTGACCAGCTCTTCTGTGTTCCTTATCTGCTCATAGAATTATCAAGAACTGTCTTAGAAAAATATTAAAGCTGAGTCATATACCAATAAAAGCAAACAAATTTACTCTAGCAGCAGCAAAAGTGAGTTTAACTTAGTCTTACTGTGCCCAGGCAGAGTGTGGCGTATGGGACTGTGGTGATTTCATTCCAGATTTTCTTTCTAATGTATCATGAAGTCTAATCACATCTCAGGTGGAGTTACTGGAAAAGCAAAGGTAACTCTTTCAACATACTTTAAACAGGGGACTCTCTGTATCCTACTGCCACATCTAAAGCCACCTATGAGCATCACTAGAGAAGTGAACATGTGTTATAAATGTCTAAGTTCAATCAATGCAAGGAGCTCTCCCTCTCTAATGTGTGCAGTCAGGTAGGCAATGTTCTGCTGAGGTTGAAGCAGAGGTTGTGTGTGCATCTCCTCCTGACTCTGTTTTGATCTAGCATCCAGTGTGCAAAGCCCAGGTGCTGCCTCAGTTTTCCTGTATCATAGAATCATTAGGGTTGGAAAAGACCTCTAAGGTCATCAACCTTCTACCCAGCACCCCATGACCATGTCCCAAAGTGCCACTTCTGCTTTTTTCTTGAGCACCTCTCAGGACCATGACTCCACCCCCTCTCTGGGCAGCCTCTTCCAATGCCTGACCACTCTCTCAGTAAGGAAATTTTTCCTAATATCCAACCTAAACCTCCCCTGGTGCAGCTTGAGGCCATTTCCTCCTGTCATTAGTTACATGGGAGAAGAGGCTGACACAGGCCTCACTCCAACCTCCTTTCAGGTAGCTGTAGAGAGCAGTAAGGTCTCCTCTCAACATCCTCTTCTTCAGGCTACACAATCCCAGCTCCCTCAGCCTCTCCTCATAAGACCTGCTCTCCATACCCCTCACCAGCCTTGTTCTATGCTCAGAAAGAGACAGGCTATTCACTGCTGCTAGCTATGGGATTTCAAAGTGAGCAGTGATGTGTTCAGCAAGTGAGAAGCTGATCTTTTCTTTTGAGAAGTGTGGCAATGTTTTAGGCTACAGACACCCAAAAAAATGGTGATACTGACAGGCTAGAGGGCAAATTATTGAATGTCATAGAATGACTCTGGATGCTGGCAAAGGGAGATGGTAGTTGTGCTATGAGAGCTGTTCTGACTCTCTGGCCATCCCTAGCAGATATTGCTCAGAGGGTGTGTTGTTCACAGCAATCTGGATCTTGCTCATGTCTGACTCACACCTCCTGCATTCACATCAGGGATCTGTATTACTGTTCTGGCCTCTAAGGTACTGAGCCTGCTGTATCTTGCCATGCGTGGGAGGCCTGGGATCAAACATCAGGCAGCAGGAGCAGTCACTGACAGAGTTTCCTGATGTGAAGAGATCAGCCAGTGCTCAAGTCTTGGGGTCCAGCATGGATTTTTCCTCTTCCAGTAGTTTAAGTGTTCTTAAAGGGAGGCATTGGGGGAAAGGCAGAATGTAAGTCAGAAAGGTGCAAATTTGAGTTAGATAAGAATGGACTTTTCAGTTCATTTTCTTTTGCTGAACTGCTCTGCATCCTCTTTGTATCATCATGGGGAAACATCCAGACCTTGTGCTCTAAGGATGACAGAAAGTGGACACCTATGGAAGTGTCTCCTGGACAGCCTGGCATCCCTGCTGACTGCAGGGTTGTTGGACAAGATGACATTTGAGGTTCCCTTCCAACCCAGTGCGTGTGAATCTGTGTGAATCTGTGTGAAGAGAGCAGGCTTTCACTAGACAATGTGCTTAGCTGAGGTTTGGGGTGAAGAGGGAATTGGGTTTGTACCAGAATTGCATGATAGTTCATCAGTGTCTGTTTGGATAGATTTGGATAGCAATGCAATCAAAATCCCCAAGGACCCCAACAAAGGTCTTTCTTCAAAGCAACAAAGGTGTCCTTCAGAGAGCCATAATTGTCCACGGACACAGAGTGAGTATTGGGCAGTCAAGGCTGCCTTATGGTGTCAGACCCGAATCTGTGAAATCCACTGCCATTAATCAGCAGATTCCCTTGCTCACAGCTTTTGCTGATGTTAAGGGGAGCCTTAACATTAAGATAATTTTGCTGACATTCTTGGACCCTTTTGTGGAGAATATAATGAAGTGTGAGGAGTGGAGCCAGCCAAGGAGAGGGCACTTTTCAAGAAGTGAAAGAAAACAATGGGACAGCAGAGTGCAGGGCTATTCAGTATGGAGAAGGCTGAGAGAGGATCTTATCAGTGTCTGTAAATATTGGGGGGGGGGGGGAGTGTCAGGATGAAGGTGATGATCTCTTTTTTGGTGGTGCCCAGTGATAGGACAAGGAACAACGGCTACAGCCTGAAACACAGGAGATTCCACCTCAACATGAGGAGAATTTTCCTTTCAGTGAAGGTACTGGAGCCCTGGAGGAGGCTGCCCAGACAGGTTGTGGAGTCTGTCTCTCTGGAGATACTCAAACCCTGTCTGGATGTGTTCCTGTGTGACCTGCCCTAGGTGATCCTGCTTGGGCAGGGGGCTGGACTGGGTGATCTCCAGAGGTCCCTTCCAACCAATATTCCAATATTCTACAGCAGATTCAGTCCTTTAGTACGCAGCAGCGGCCACGCCGCCTGTGGTGCTGGCTCTGCCTGCCTGTTACTGCAAATGAACAAAGCTGGCCTTGAGCTGCAGATTTTTATAGGCTGTGTAAATTTTGAATCCCAAATCCTCCAAACTCCTTATGAACTTTGCTGTAAGGGGCCCATCTGCACCTTATCAAAGGACTCATAAATTTCTGGATAGGTTTGGAATGCATGCCTAGATTATTGCTCTTAATTTATCCACATATACTCTCAGTAGTTACCTACTTGTTCTTTTAATTAGGCTAAAATTTGCCAAAGCCTATGAAAAATCACTTCTCCCACTGAAACCAGAATTATGTGCTGGGAACTCACAGCCCATTCTTCAATCTCTGCATAAATATTTTTATCATATGTATTTATGGCCTGCATTAAAAGTGTGTATGTGGGAACGTGTGCTGCTTGTCAACATTGCTCTTTCCACCAGCACCTGCTTCTTGAGCAGGCTGAAAGTGGAAGCATGTTCTAATGGTTGAGCTGTGCAAACAGTTTGTTCTCTGGTCTGCAACAGCGTGGGTAAAGCAGGGAAAATTTTGTTTCCAGCAGAGTTGGCCCAGAGTAAAATCTAGAATCACAGAACTGTTGAGAAGAGACCTTTGAGGTCTTCAAGTCCAGCTGCTCACCTATTACTCACAATCCCACCATTGCTGCTGAGTCCCTCAGCACCACATCTTTCAAATACCTCCAGGGATGATGACTCCATCACCTCCCTGGGCAGCCTGTTGCAATGCTTGAGAACCCTTTCTGTGTAACATCAACCTGAACTTCCTCCAGTGCAGCTTGGGGCTGTTTTGTCTTGTCCTGACACATGTTAAATATGAGAAAAGGCCAACTTCCACCTGGTTCCAGCCTCCTTTGAGGTAGCTGTAGAGGGCAATGAGGTCTCCCCTCAGCCTCCTCTTCTGAAGACTCAACAACCCCAGTTTCCACAGTGGTTCCTCATAAGACTTGTGTTCAAGGCCTTTCACCAGCTTGGTGGCTTTTCTCCAGACACTCTCTGGCATCTCAGTGTCCACCTCAATGGGACCAAAAGGCTTTAGTTTTGAGCTTCAGTTGTGTGTTGCAAGGATACTATTATTTTTTTTTAAAGTGTTGAAAATTGTGACTGAGTTAGGCCTTGGAAGATCCCCTGAAGGATGAGAAGCTCACCATAGGCCAGCAGTCTGCTCATGCAGCCCACACGGCCGCTGCATCCTGTCTGCGTCAAGAGGAGTCAGGCACACTGCTCTTGTGAGACCCCACCTCAAAGACTCTGTTCAGTTTTGGTGTCCCCATCATAAGAAGGACACTGAGCTGCTGGAGCAAGTCCAGAGGAGGGCCACAAAGATGATCCAAGGGCTGGAGCACCTCTGCTCTGAGGATAGGCTGGGGGAGATGGGGTTGTTCAGCCTGGAGAAGACTCTGGGGAGACCTTAGAGCTTCCTTCCACTACCTGAATGGAGCCTACAGGAAAACTGGAGAGGGACTTTTTGTAAAGGTGTGCAGCAATAGGACAGGGGGAAATGGTTTTAAGCTGAGGGAGAGTAGTTTTAAACTGGATCTTATGAAGAAGTTCTTCAGCATGAGGATGGTGAGACTCTGGAACAGGTTGCCCAAGGAGGCTGCCCCCTCCCTGGAGGTGTTTAAGGCCAGATTGGGTGAGGCATTGGGCAACCAGGTCTAGTTGAGAGGTGTCCCTGCCCATGGCAAGGGTGTTGGAGTAAATGATCTCTGAGGTCCCTTCCAACCTGAGCCATTCTATGATTAAACAATAACCCCTAGTAAAAAAATAGTACAGTGCCTAGGGATCTCAGAGAACAGCACCACACAGTGGGCACTGTGCTGGAGCAGGGGGGTTTGCAAAACACTCTCACTGCTTCCCATGGCTTCAAGTCTCTGCAGAATCCTTCTCTAGTACGTGAGCTGAAAACATCCTTCAAACACACATCAGCATCTCTTCTTTCATTAAGGCTTTTATGTAGAGGTAGGATCTGCACTTGAGTCTACCTTGAGGGTGTAATTGTGTGTTGCTAATGTAATGGCTAGAGCTGGTGATCCAAATGGCAGCATAGGAAAGGTCAATATGCAGAATGCGAGGCTGTGCAGAGCAGGTGGAGGGAAGACTGAGTCTGATTTAACAGAGTAAGAAAGAAGAGGGAGGGCAAGGGCAGGCAATGAGAGAGCCACAAAATGACTTTTAAAAATGGGCCCTGCAGTGGTGAAAACAAAAACCATAATGCCATCAATTATATGCAGTGACTGCTTTAAAAAGAGAAGGTGGTAATGGAAGAAGGAAACAAGAGCCAGAATCAGAGCTAAACATTCACTGCTGTAAGGGGCTGCAGATTTGAGAGGAGCTGTTTTCACCTATATTACCACAGAGAGATTCTGTGGGTATCCACATGGATGCCCTTAAAACATCAGAGACAGCAGCATGCCATAAAAGCAAGTCCCACTGTAGAATTCTGGCCTCACATACTCTAGTCTGCATGGCACAAACGAGAGCAGAATTTAACTCCTACCTTTGTGTCACGTCTTCCACCACAGAATCATAGAATCACAGAGCACTAGGGGTTGGAAGAGACCTCTGGAGATCATTGAGTCCAACCCCCTTGACAAAGCAGGGATCACCTAGGGGAGGTCACACAAGAACATATCCAGATGGATTTTGAAAGTCTCCAGAGACTCCACAAGCTGTCTGAGCAGCCTGCTCCAGGGCTCCAGCACCCTCACAGGAAAGGTTTTCTCCTGTTGAGGTGGCACTTTCTCTAGTGTGTCTCACATCCACTAAGAGTCCTCACTTTTCAATTTCTGACATGATGCTGCCAAAGCAGTCTTGTTCAGCTGGGCCTTACAGCTCCTCATTTTCTGGGGCCTCGTTTTCTGCATGACTGAGATTGTTTTCATGGATCAGAGGAAGCATGAAAAGGATTTTTCCAAACAAACAAATTAAACAAAACCCAGCTGATCTCTTAATCTTTGAGCTGGAAGCCATTCCTTCTAAAGGAATCTCATCCAACAAGAGAGCAATCATAAATGTTGCACTGAGAACAGAACAACAAGCAATTTCCTGTACTTTTGTCTTTCCCATTTTCCACAACTGCAAAAGGCTTCAGTTGCTGCCTAGAAGTTTGATGAGTTCCATAGCATGGGCAGCGATTAACTGCAAGGGAAAATCTTACTTCCCCCCTTGAAGTGTTGAACCTCCTCACTGATGACCTGCACAGAAATGAAGAGGCAGTGGCAGGAGTAGCCCAGCTGAAATGCTGCAGGTGGAAGACTTTCCGTGTTGCTGGCCTCCATCCCTGTGTGGAGTGCTTGAGTTGAGTCATGCTCAGAGCAGCAGAGCATGAGTAAGAAAGCTCAGCCTCCTCTGAAGCTCAGCTTTATTGATGAGCTGACAACATCAGCTCCTGTACCAGCCTAGCTCCCCTGAGTTACTCTTTGTGTGGCTTCCTCTGCATTAGTCCTCCCTGCCCAAGTAGGTAGTCTCATCTGCTTGCAGCCAGGGCCAACCAGAGCCACCTGCCACCATGACTCAATGGCAAGTGTCATGAATTTGGCATGACTAAGCTTTGCTGGTAATAACACCAGAAAAGAGAGCAAGGGAAGAGGCCTTGCAGGAGTTCTGCCTCATCCTCTCATTATTCACTGCTATAATACGTGAGCAAAAACTGACTTCCTGAGCAGTGAGGGAAGAGGATGGGGTAAGTCTTAAATGTGCTGGCCCCAGTTTATGTGCTGAACTCCCACTTTTGGTCGAGGTCCTGTGTTTGAGAGGCCCAGAGCTAAGAAACAGGTTCAGATAACTTGGTATTACCAAGTGATGTATATTACCTTTAGAGCTGGAGTTTTCAAAGGAGGCAGGTTCCTGATGAGAGACAAAGGGTAGTGCACAGTGAGCATCCTGACATTCAGAGAAGGTTCCAGGCCAGCTGGAGAGAGAAGGTCTCCAAGTGTGGTCTTCTGTACCAAGTCCATGGTGATGCTGCTCTGAACCCAGTGGACCTGCTCTTCCAGAAAGCAGTAAGAGCATTCTCCTCATGGAAAACACATCTTGTAAACACAGTACAGGGTGCAAGCTTTGTCTCATTTGCTGATGTCTTCATTAAGAAAATGACTTTTCTGAGTGAGAGAATTTGCCTTTCTTCAGTCAGTGCAGGAAGAAGACCACCACCTGTCTAGCCTGTGCTGTTGTACACTGCTCCAGTGTGCTCACCATGACTTCTTTGTCAACAAACCCCACTGGGGAAGAATAACAAATGGAGCATGTTCAGTGAGCAGTTGGGAACAACAGTGAGAAGAGCTTGCATGATTCACAAACCACAAAGAGCACAGGGCAGCATTCCTTGAACAGCTTACTCACTTGGGTTTATTTGCTCCCTGTGCTGAGAGCAAATGTAGAGTCAATGAAAGGTGCTGAGGCCAAAGAGACAGAGTGCTGGGCAGGGGGGTTGTGACAGGGACTGCAGGCACTCTTCCAGCTCACTTGACAGCTCTGGGGCCTCAAAAAAGAGGCCCTGGAGTAAGGCTCTTTGTCACTCTGCCCCCTTTAGCCAATCCCCTCAGTTAAAAAGTTACTCTAAATGGGAACTAAGGAGTACCAAATGACAGTGCTACTTCAAAACCTTCTTCTGTATGAGTTTCCTGAATAGGTGAGGAAAATGATTTAGATGCATTGGCAGTTTCCATGACCTGATGACCCTCTAGGAGCTGATGCAAGCCTTCAAGATTCCTTAAGCTGTGTGTAATACAAGGACAACAGGAAAATGGTACATCACCTCCCCTGAAGGTCTCCCTTGTAGTCATGAGGTCTTGGGATGACAGGTTGGACCTGATGATCTTTGAGGTCTCTTCCAACCTTGTTGATTCTGTGATTCTCCAGTGCTCTCATTGCTTCCTTGCAACTCCAAGACCTGGACAAGTGCTGTACACAGAATGCTCACCCTTTTCAAGTCCATCAGCACAGGATGTGGATTTCTTCAAAAGAGAATTTATTGCTCCACTATCTGTTGTCTGGCACAAAACCAGGTGAATATTTGCCTGCCTTGAAACATTGCTTATTCATATATTCATAGAATGGCTTGGGTTGGAAAGGACCTTGAAGATCATCTAGATCCAAGCCCCCTAGCACTGAGCAGGTTGCTCAAGGTCTCATCCAGCCTGGCCTTGAACACCTCCAGGGAGGGAGCATCCACATCCTCCCTGGGCAACCTGTGCCAGTGTCTCACCACCCTCACTGGAAAGAATTTCTTCCAAATCTCCAGTCTCAATCTGCCCTCCTCAAGCTTCAATCCATTCCCTCTCATCCTGTCACTAGAATCCCTTACAAAAAGTCCATCCCCAGCTTTCTTGTAGGTCCTCTTCAGGTACTGGAAGGCTGTGTTAAGGTTTCCCTGGAGTCTTCTTTTCTCCAGGCTGAACATCCCCAACACTCAGAGCCTGTCCCCATAGTGGAGGTTCTCCAGCCCTCTGGTCATCCTCATGGCCTCCTTTGGACCCACTCCAGCAGTTTGATATCCTGGCACCAGAACTGGACACAGTACTCCAGGTAGGGTCTCAGGAGAGCAGAGCAGAGGGGGAGAATCACCTCTTTCATCCTGCATAATTAACTGCAGTTTCAACTGAACAGAGAGTTCTTCCCTTCTTGGCCAAATTATTCTGCAGAGTCACTTGCTCTACAGCTGCTGCATCCTCCTGCTCCTCCATGGCAGCATTTCAGCAGTATCTTGTCATATCATTACAGCAAGCTTTGGGATCCTCCCAAGTGGCAGCCATTCTAGCACTGTGAGGTGATGTTATTAATGTCTTTTCATCCAGCAGCAGTCAGTGTCAGGTATTTATTTCAGGATGCATTCAACAGGCAGCAAGCACCAGACAAATGTCTTTTTCCTTGACCTCTTTAAGGCAGTGGCAGAGATCATTTGGGTGGTTCACAGCTCTCCAAGCATCGATGTGTGTGTGCTTACCAAACAGAGATCCTTCTCACTCCTTTTTTTTGCCTCCTTCAAGTGCCATGAGAAATTATTTAAGGAAGTTTTAATGAAATGCATCTGTCACTTATGAAGATAAATAGCCATAGGATGGCTTTCCATTACTGGAAATGGCAGAATTAAATTAGAAAATTACAATCCTCAGCATCTTCCCTGACTTGTTTTTGCATAATGTGTTAGAAAATATGCCCACATAGGCAGAATGCTGTGATGCCAATGGAGCATGTCATAAAACAAGGCCTCTTTTTATGGTTGTTTTGTTAGTTTGCATTGAGGAGTTTTCTCCTGTGGATGGGTTTTGGTTCTGTTTCCAGGCAAGGAAACCCAGTTAGGAAACCTAACTAGAGTGGCAAATACAAAAACTCCTCTCTCTCTTCCAAACCCTAAGTTCTGGACTTCAGTCTCTATTCTTATGTGGCTTCCAAGCCTAATGGGAAGACCATGGTAGAGCATATGATCCAGACTGTGTAATTCCTCATATCATATGCTCTACTTTGCCCTAGTGAGACCTCATCTGGAATATTGCATCCAGTCCCGGGTTCCTCAGTTCAAGAGGGACAGGGATATACTTGAGAGAGTCCAATAGAGGGCTACAAGGATGATGAAGGGACTGAGCACTGCCCTGTGAGGAAAGGCTGAGAGCCCTGGGGCTGCTTAGTCTGGAGAGGAGAAGACTGAGAGGGGATCTAATAAATGTCTATAAATATCTGAGGGATGGGTGTCAAGAAGAAGGGGACAGCCTCTGCTCATCTGTGCCCTGTGGTAGAACAGGGGGCAATGGATATAAACTCCAGCACAGGAGGTTCCACCTCAACATGAGGAAGAACTTCTTTACTGTAAGGGTCATGAAGCACTGGACCAGGCTGCCCAGAGAGGTCATGGAGTCTCCTTCTCTGGAGACTTTCAAGCCTCATCTGGATGTGCTCCTATGTGATCTGCCCTGGGTGACCCTGCTTTGGCAGGGGGGTTGGACCTGATGATCTCCAGAGGTCCCTTCCAACCCCTAGCATTCTGTGATTGTAAGATTCTGTGAATTTGGCATTTTTTGTTGCACAGGAGATGGCTTCAGCAGAGACAGCAGCACTTCATCCATGCCTACTACCCTATGGCAAGTTTATTTCCAGGCATGTTCCTAATGAATCCTTATCCCTCACTGTCTGAATAAATGCTTTAGCTCCTGTGCTTTTATTCAAGGCTGGTCACCCATGCTGTAGTGGCCCTCCCCAGCTGGCATGTAGCTGTTGTGCTACAGCTCATGCTGAGCCCAACACCGTCTGTGCATGTCCTGATCAGCCAGGGCGGAAATGAGGAAAGATGGCCTTGCATCAGTCAAAAGCAGATGCAAAGGTTGATGGGAGCAGAGAATGTCCCTGTAACTAATGAATATAGCAGGTTTAAAAGAGACAGAAAGAATTTACCTGTCTTTAGAATAAGACTTTTTTTCCCCAAGTGAAACTGATGTAATTCTTATTGCTCCTGTCCTTTCCAACCTGCTCAATTCTTGAAACAGCCCAGAGATCCCTGTGAGGAAAGGCAGGGAGGTGGGCAGCAATAACTGAAGGTCCCAGTATGTTGGATACCTCTGGGGGAATCCTAGGGCTCTCTGAAAACAGGAGGCAGGCAGATAAAATGTTTGGGGCACAAAGATGGGCTTGTTGAGAGAGGAGAGCTTTTAAAGCCCCAGCTGCTTTCCTTTCAGCCTCATCTTAATTGAACTGCTCAGATAACAGCAACCCTACATGAAGTAAATGCTGGTTATCCTAGCTTTGACCTTCAGTAATCCTTCAGGAGAGTGGCTAGGGCTGCACATCACTTCTTCCCTGACTATGCAAAGGAAGAAATACTTAGATTTGAATACCCAGATGAACAGGAGCAGCATAACTGACAAGCACAAATAGCACCAAGGTCACCCCAAACCAGTACAAGCAGTGGTGAGTGATCTCCAGAAGTGACCAGTATTTGGTTCTTGCAGATGGCAGCACAGCCCTGTAATGCTCCCAGTTAGTGGTGGGACTTTGAGCAGTTACATCCCAAGGTTAGTATATGCCTTGCTGACCCTGGGAGGGGATGGCTTATCCCAGGAAGCTTGGAAATGTACTTACCTTTAAGTTACCTGGCACTGCTCTGCATGTTTATTAGTAACCACACACTAATCAAGCTCTTCTAAAACTCCAGCCTTAGCCTTTAACTGTGACTTTCTCTGCAGTGCATTCTAGAGGTTGACTGCATCCTGTGCAGAGAAGCATTTATTTGTATTGTTTTTTTTCTACATGTAATGCCCTTCAATTTAATCAAGTTTCACTTGTTCTCCGTCCCTCTGTGCAGTCTGGCCAGAAGTGAGATGAGAAACTCCTCCTCTATGCCTTTTGCCATCTGGAACAGACTTGTCTGCATTTCTCTGCTTCATTGGCTTTCCATCTCATTTGAAATCTCAGCTGAAAATTCTTTCTCTACCACTTTACTTTGGTCTTCCTGCTCGTATTTATCTCTGAAACTGCACTCCTGGTTTCTGCAAAGCAGTTGAGAGATGAAGCTTGCATGAGAGGCAGAATTCCTTTAGCCTTTACGTATCGTGCTGTGTGTCTGTACTAGAGACAATGGGCTGCTGGTGCAAGCAAAACCTTCAGGACTGAATGGCTCTGCAAACCTGGTGGAGTTTCTTCTGGGATACATAAAGGAAAGAGAAAATAACTTATTTTGAGAGTTCCTAATTGTAAATGATAACATCAGCTTCATGGGCTACCTCATTCATGCTTATAAAGATGTAAAGGCTGGATGCCCAGAGGATGGAGCCAGGCTCTGCTGGGTGATGCCAAATGACAGGACAAGGGCAATGGGTGAAAGTTGAGGCATAGGAAGTTCCATAGAAACAGAAGGAAACATTTTTTCCTTGTGAGGGTGACAGAGCCCTGGAGCAGGCTGCCCAAGGGGGTTGTGAAGTCTCCCTCTCCGGAGATATTCCAAACGTGCCTGGATGTGTTCCTGTGTGATCTGCTTTAGGTGATGCTGCTCTGGCAGGAGGGTTGGACTGGATGAGCTTCCAAGGTCCCTTCCATCCCCTAACATAATGTGATTCTGTAACTCTGTGACGTGTGTAGTGTAAGCAATACCTTCAACAAATTGTTGAAGTCTTTGGTGGGTTTTTTGCCAAACCCACTTGGGTATTCAAGGACTTACATCACAAGTTGAAATTGAAGTTCTTTGCCCAGCACTAGTCTATTTGAAAGGCTATTCCAGAATGTCATTCTTTCCATGGCTGGAAACCTTCCCCCAATTGCCAGTCTAAATTTATTCATGACCAATTTATATCCATTTGATCTTGTTCAGCATTATCCTTTAGGTTAAAGAGTTCTTCTCCCTGCCTGATATTTACTCCTTAATGTATCTATAAAGAGTCATTATCTCCTGTCTTTAGTCTTGTTTCACTAGACCAAACAAGCCAAACTCTTTTTAGCTCATTTTGTAAGACAGATCTTCTGTGCCTGAACACATCTTAGAAACCCTTCTCTGCACCCCTCTTCATTTCAGTTTCTCTTTTTAGAACAGAGGTGACAGGGACTTGCAGTATGTGAGACAGGACCTTACCAGCACCGTGTATGGTGTTCCTCTGTTCACACTGACAAAGCCTGGGCTGATGTGCCCTAAAATCAGACTGTTTTTTCACTACTGTATTGCACTGACAGCTCCTTGTCATAGAATCAGAGAATAGTTTGGGTTGGAAAGGACCTTAAAGATCATCTAGTTCCAACCCCCCTACCATAGATGGGGACATCTCACACTCAACCAGGCTGCTCAAGACCCTGTCTAGTCATCTGCCACTGGGACAGAAGCAGGGGTTTTCCATGTGGGCAGCATGTTAATTCTGTGTGATTTCACAGAATCATTCAGGTTGGAAAGGACCCTTGAGATCACCAGGTCCAACCATTAACCCTGCTCTGCCAAGTTCACCACTAAACCAAGCACCACATCTGAACAACCTTTAAACACTGCCAGGGAAAGTGACTGAACCACCTCCCTGTGCTGCCTGTTCCAGTGCTTGGCTTTTCTTTCAGTGAAAGAATTACTCCTAATGTCTAGCCTAAACCTACCCTGGTGCAGCTTGGGGCTCTTCCTTCGTGTTCTATCACTAATTACCTGTGGGAAGAGTCTGGCACCTACCTCTCTATATTGTCCTTTCAGGTGGTTGTAGAGGGCAGTAAGGTCTCCCCTCAGCCTCATCTCAGGCCCATGGAAATAAAAGAATCTCAGAAGTCCTAATCCTCAAGGGCCTTGTCCTGAATTCAGGAGAGGCTGAGCACCTTTCTGGATTAGGACCCAAGTTAGGATACAATCTTTCCTGCCAAGGGCAGTGTCTTTATGGGCTCTTTTATGCCAAATGCAGAATGCAACAGAAGCTTAAAAGTCTTTTAAACAAGCAAATATGTAAGAAAAATGTGTGACCATTTGCTGGGGATAGTAACACAAATAATGATGTAGGGGAGCAGGTTTCCTGAGTGTTCTGCACAGCCAGAGGTTGCAGTGGCTTGGGTAAAATAAACTTCTTCACACTGGCTGTACTGAAGTCTGATGTGGAATTGAATCCCTTCTTTACACTAAACTTTTGGAGAAGAGAGACTAGATCTCATTCCTGATGAGGCTGTACTGGAGAGCAGGTGTCCTGAGCACTGTGCCAGTTCAAGGTTGGAACACTTCTCTCTTTGCATATTGCACTTGTTGAAAAATGCAGATTTAGATCAGTCAGAATCTGATTATGAGCTGATGTTGGTATTAAATTGGTTAGCAACAGATATAGATGAGTGAAGCCTGAATTGTTTGCTTGCTGCTTCCCAAAGGGGGATGCTTCCTTAAAACATTTGCACTTCAGTTTTGAAATAGAAGGACAAACAAAAATAACCTAAAACCAGCCTAATGTTCTATTTTATTGAAGATGACTGATGGGAGGAAATGGAGGAGGGGAATAAGGGAATATTTCATGCTGGAATACTATTCCCTTTTGTTTGCCTGTTTTGTTTCAGGTCTGGACAAATCAAACAGCTTTCTGAAGGCTAGTTCCCAAAGCTAATGTCTAAAGATCTGGGGGGAAACCGTGAGTTTCTTTTTCATACAGTCATAGAATGGTCTGGCTTGGAAGGGACCTCCAAAGGTCATCCAGTCCAACCCCCTCTGCAGTCAGCAGGGACATCCCCAGAGCCCTGGTTGCCCAGAGCCCTGTCGAGCCTCACTGTGGTTATCTCCAGGGATGGGGCCTCAACTACCTCCCTGTTCCAGTGTTCCACCACCTTCATGGTGCAGAACTTGTTCCTAACACAGAATTTAAATTTCCTCTTCTCTAATTGAAGCCATTGGCCCTCATCCTATCACCACAGGCCTTTGGAAACTGTCTCTCCATCCTTCTTGCAGACTTTCGTGCATTGTTGTGACATTAATTTGTTTCATCACCCTTTGAATCCAGTTAAACCTTTTGGCCTACAGAAAGCAATGTGGACAAAGTGTTACCTGTGGAGGAAAACCCAAAGCTCCATCCTTGCCAGTGCCTTTTCATGCTGTCTTGGTGGACTCAGTGAAATGGAGAACCACTCCCAGTGTTAGTCTTGCATGACCTCTCATGTCTTTGCCAAGTATGATTATAAGTAGTACTTGCAACAGTCTCTCAACTCCTTACCTTGTATATGACAGTGATCTCAGGTAATTTTCAAGACAGAGAATTAAGATTCAGTAAGATTAATTGACTGACCCATGGTAGCTTAGCAATTCATTTGTGAAGTGCAAGTGATTAATTGGAAGCTCTTGTCTTCCTTTCACCTGGTCAGAATGTTTCTATCACGGTGTAGGGAACAGACCATCACAGACCTCAGAAATATGTAATCCTTTGCTGATGGCTTGCTTGGCAGCCTCTATGGATGCTCTGGGATGTTGTCCAAGAAGGGCCCAAAGACATTAATTGTCTCTTAGCCTATTAAAATATAGGTCAGGCTTTCATGGTTGTGCTTTAGCAAAGACAACCTCAGTCATCTAGGAGAAACAGTAAAGCCTGGGAAAGGTGCAGGCTTTCAGGCTCTCCCATTGAGGATCTTCCAAGGCAAAACAACATCCTGACTGCCCTAGAGATAGCCTCAGCTAAAAAAACAAACAAAAGAAGAAGACAGCTAAAGAAGGAAACCAACTATCCTAAAGTCTGGGATCTCTCTTTTTAGCCTCTCCTACACTTTCAATCTATCTCTTCTCAGCTGCCTTCCAATTCCCAGAGTATGAAGCCAGCTTTTCAAAGGGGAAACTGAAGCAGATGCTGTAAGTGCCTCAGAGGAAGTTGAGGTCCATGAGGAGAATTAGGGGACTGGGCTATCTCTGAAGCTGAGAGACCTGGGGCTGTTTATCCTGGAAAAGAGAAAACTGAGAGGAGATCTTCTCAACGCTGATCAGCATCTAGAGGGTGGAGGTCATGAGGTTGGGGCTAGGCTCTTTTCAGTGGCATCCAATGATAGGACAAGAGGGAAATGGGCACAAACTAGGACACAGGTTTCACTTGAACTTAAGAAGAAACTTTTTCACTCTGAGGGTACAAAGCCCTGGAACAGGCTGCCCAGAGAATTTGTGGAGTCTCCTTCTCTGGAGAGATTCTAAATCCATCTAGGTGTGTTCCTGTGCAACCTGATCTTGGTGCTCCTGCTTTGGCAGGGGGTTTGACTCGATGATCTCCACAGGTCCCTTACAACCCTCACCATTCTGTGGGTCTATGAAATGTAACACAGAGCTCAGGAGCTCTGGACTCTCCTTCCAACATTCAAATCACCAAATAGCCTCTCTCTGGGATGATGAAGTCATCAAATGGGGATGATGCAGACAACTTTGTTGGGCTGCTGTTGCTGTGGTTGTGATGAAAATTGCTCTTTAGCCCCTTATGCAACTTACAAAATCTTTTTGCCTTAGTGTGGTGCCTTTGCAAGGGAAACAAAGTCACTCTGTTGGGACACAGGGCAGAACTAAGTTCTTGCAGAGCTGGTTGGCAATATCCCAGAGATATTATCTGGCAATATTTTTTCCACCCATGCCAGTCATGTGTGAACATGAGTGTACATCTGCTTGGCTTATCTCTAGAGCATTTGGTACCGAATTTGATTCTTAAATCACATTCATTATCAAGCTGGGGAAACAGGGAGTTAATTTTTTAACCTTCCCCCACTGAGAGATTTAGTAAGTCTTTATCTCCTTGATGCAAATCTGCAGTACCACTGTCAGAAAAGATGATCATCAGCACTTATTTCCTGGATGACTTCAGAAATATCAAGACAAACTGCACTTATTTCAGGGCACATTTCTCACTGCTCTCAGGCTTTCCTGCTGCCTTAGCATTAGCAGCCACTGAACCACTCTATAAGCTTTCAGTATTTTTCCTAACTTGGTGTAAGCAAATATTGATTGTGACTAAGATAGTAATTGAGTTCATTCATGATAATAGATGGTCCATTGGCTGCACCCATTAAAGCTTCTTTAAAAGCAAGAAACAACTTTAATTGCCTAGAGAGACATGGGATGATATTGCAGCAGATTAGAACCTATTAATAACAGTAAAGTCAAGGTTTACCCTAGCTTGTTTATGCTTGTTAGTATTAAAGCTTCAGATGGAGTAGAAAGATGACCAAAAGGGACATTCCAGACAGAATACTTGCCTGATAATGCAGCCTTTATAAAATAACCTCTTTAACCACTAAGAGCTACAGAATGGTCTTGGAAAGAGCCTGTCCTTGATTTAGTTTTCTCCATTTTGATTTTGGGATTTCTCTGTTACTTGAAAGATGTGGAAATCTGGCATTTGTGAAGCATGGCCAGCAGAGCAGTAGAGGTGATTCTGGCACTTTGCACTGGTAAGACCTCACTTGGAGTACTGCAGTCACCTCTGGAGCCCTCAACACAGGGAGGACATGGACCTGGTGGAGTGGGTCTGGAGGAGGGCCACAAAAATGATCAGGGGATTGGAGCACTTCTGCTATGAGGACAGGCTGAGGGAGCTGGGATTGTTCAACCTGGGGAAGAGAAGGCTCCAGGGAGACCTAATAACGACCTTTCAGTACCTGAAGGGGGCTACAAGAAGGCTGCAGAGGGACTGTTTCTGAAGGCCTACAGTGATAGGATGAAGGGCAGTGGTTTAAAATTAGAGAAGAGGAGATTTAGATTGGATGTTAGGAACAAGTTCTGCACCATGAGGGTGGTCAGGCTTGACAAGGCTGTTTGAAGATGTCCCTGGAGGTCCCTTCCAACCCAAACCATTCTATGATTCTATGATTTTGTTTGATGTAGAAACAAAGGACCAGAAGGCATCTCTAAATTCCTGTGAGTTACTGTAGATGAAGGATGCACAGACTGTCAGTGTCTACTTCAAAAACCAGAAGCAATTACAAATGTGTCTGCATATCTCCATGAACAATTTCAGGGTCTTTTGTAAGCCAGGACCTTCAAGATACTAACAAAAAGCTGCTTCAGGCTCAAAATAGTGGCTGGTAGATGCATCTCAGTACCTCTCAAATTTCAGCAAGCTGTGGTACACAGGCAATGAATTTCATTTTGTTAAATATCCCAGCAGACAGGAAAAAACCCACAGACACCTTGCCAAGCAGACAGGATTCATACTCTAGGCATGAGTGTAGGGTACTTTTGTCATCTATTATTCCAGAACCACATGGTCCTCCTTCAACCCTCATCCCCACCACTGCTTCAGGGAAGGAGGTTACTGAGCTTCTTGGAGCTCTGTGACCTTGCTAGCGTGGCTCCTCCTTTCCATATCCCAAAGCACCTGTTGAACAGTACTAAATGAGGATGCTGGGATTTCATACCAGGAGAAATGGTGAAACAGACCTCTGGTTTCTTCGACCTATTATCCACACTGGATTTCATCTGACACCAGCTGCTTCAGTTAAACTGGCAGGCACATGAGGAAGACTCCTGAGGGCATTTTCCATTGCACTCTGCAATATACAGAACTTTGGTGTGGTTTTTGCTTTTCCTTTCTCCTGGATTTACAATGAAATGAAATTCTGTATTTATTGTGAGGTCATTCTGGGATTGATTTATTTTTAATGAAAAAAAAAATAAAAAAATCCAACCAACCAACCTCCCCCCTTAACCCCCCCACAAAACCCCACAGCAAAACCCCAAACCCAACAAACAAAACCCACCAAAGCCTCCTGTGGTTGGCAGCACATCTGAAGCTGACATAAGCAACATCTGGGAGCACAGAGTCCCACCTCACAGATGCTGCTGAGCAACAGTCTCACTGAAGCTAATGGGAAAGACATTTGTTCATCACGTGCAGAAATTAGGCCTTCAGCCAACAGTTTCCCATTTCAAGTTAGGCACTGCAATCGCTACTGAGTACCACAAAGATGTTCCAAATGTGCCTGCAGCAGCCTCACATTTTTCAGCTGTGAAAGTAAGTCATCTGCAGCTGAGCATTACTGTGCTTTTTACCCAACCTGAAAAGTCAAGAGCAGAGGCAAATGGATATTTGACAGATTTGTCACACAGAAAGGCAAAACCCCCACAAATATCCTCAGGAATTCCTGACACTACCTGCTTCCAACCCCCAACAGCTGAAGAAGACCTTGCAGCCATCCACTCTTAGGCAGTTACTGAGTTGTGAGGAAGTATTAGGATAGTAGGGAAAAACTCTTTCATGCAGGAGCGGTCAGGCATTGAACAGGATGCCCAGGGAGGTGTTCAGGAAATGTGTGGACATGGCACTCTGGGACATGGTTTAATGGCTGTGGTGATGTTGTGTTGACAGTTGGACTGGATGATCTTGGAGGTCTCTTTCATCCAAGGCAGTTCTGTGATTCTCTGAAGTTAATGATTCTCTGTAATGAATGAGGAATACTAACCCCTAACCGCAGCGGGCTTACCTTCCTTGAGCAGTGGGCTGATTCTACTGTCAGCCCCAAAGATCAGCTTAAGAGTGGGCTGAGAAGCTGACTGCCTGAAGTCCCTTGCATATGTACTTACTGTTCAGTATTTCTGCTGCAGTGCTTGACTCAGCACTAAATTAGCCTCATGGTGAATAGCCCTGACTATTTTTTGCTTTGAAATGGGAAAACCCATGCTTTTGTAATAACACAACAAACACTAACCCAAATGCTAGGCTCTATATGCCTGCCTGAATTTAAGGTCACAGTGCACCTCTTAGAAAAGGCTATTGTCACTCTATTTGCAATAAGATAAAGCTATGACCTATGATCCTAATATGATAAACTGAAGAGCCTCAGTGAACTTGTTCCATTTCCAGAGAATGAGATTTAAGAGTGGTGCTGCCTATAAGGAATTCAGGAAGTGTTTCAAAAGCCACTGATGTGCCAAGCCACAAGCCTAGAAAGCAGACCTGAGATATTTTATTCACAGCAATTTAGAGGGAAGTATGTCTGCAAGCTAAGGATGTGGTCTGGCTGATGCTCTGAAAGCTACAAATTATTTGGGTTTCTGTGGAATGCGTTCCAGTGTAGCCTGGCCACATAGTCTGGTGTTCAAAGAGTAGAAAAGTCCCAGACAGGTGATTCAGAAAGGCTATGTGTCACTAACAAGACTTGAAACACACAGAGCATGAAGAGCTGGACAAAATGTAGAAGAATTCCAGGTACATGAAGTTTGGACAGGAAAGAGGAAGGCAGTATGCCCCCTTCAGCAGATCAAGAGAGGTGATTCTGCCACTTTGTTCTGGTGAGACCTCACTTGGGGTACTCCATCCAGCTCTGGAACCCTCAGCACAGGGAGGACATGGACCTGGTGGAGTGGATTTGGAGGAGGGCCACAGAAAGGATCAGGGGGTTGAAGCACTTCTGCTATGAGGACAGGCTGAAGGAGCTGGCATTGTTTAGCCTGGAGAAGAGAAGGCTCCAGGGAGAGGTAATAACAACCTTCCAGTTCCTGGAGGGGGATACAGGAAGGCTGCAGAGGGACTGTTTACAAAGGCCTGAAGTGATAGGACAAGGGATAAAAGTTTGAAATTAGAGGAGATTGGATGTTAGGAACAAGTTCTGCACCATGAGGGTGGTGGAACACTGGAACAGGTTGCCCAGGGAGGTGTTTGAGGCCCCTTCCCTCAAGATATTCAAGGTCAGGCTCAACAAAGTTGTGAGCAACCTGATCTAGTGGAGGATGTCCCTGCTGACTGCAGGGGAGGCTTGACTAGATGACCTCTGGAGGCCTCTTCCAACCCAAACCATTCTATGATTCAGAGGGACACTAGCTGAGGGAGAAGGGGTGCAGATACACAAAGATGACAGCTTCTGTGTTGCAGAAGGAAGGCTGTGAGTTGAAGAGGATTCAAAAAAAGTCTGAGGTCCTACGCTAGCTGTTAGGGAACGGAGGCGGAGAAATGTACACAGGGTTTTGTTATTTCCTTGCATGCACCAGCACTGAAAGTAGGAAGTGATTTGTGCTTGTAAATGTTTGCATAAGCACGTCTGTATGTTTCAGCCTTATGTTAAACTACAACCCTGAAGAAGTGAATTGTAAGCCCACAGCACCTACAGGGAAAATCCTTTAAGCTATAAAGTGATTAGCACTAGACCTGGGGACTCAGATAAGCTGAGCAACAGGTTGCTCTTCCTCCCCAAGGTTCAGAGACAGGGAACTTGTGTCCAAAGCTTCACTGCTTCTGCAGTCTATTCAGATAACTGTATTTGGGGGAAAGCAAGACGCAACTGGCAGCTGCCTAATGAGTACCTGGGCAGCCAGAGCTCCTGCCAGTGTGGAAACAAAGCCACACCAACAGCTTTTCAGTGAGGTCCTGTTTCTGGGAACTGTGCTTTTTATCCATCAGCACAGGACTGGGCTTCACACTGGGAATGTTACACTGTCTTGAATTGATTTCCCAGTACAGCTCTTTTGAATTAATGTGGTCAACTGAGTCCTCTTGGAGAAAACTGCTTCCCAAATTCAGAGTGCCTCTGCAGGGTCCTTTGGTATGTGTGCAACAGGAATGTTGTAGCTAGCTTGACTGCTTTTGAGATTTTGACCATCACTTCAAATGCCATAAAATTGGCCTTTTCCCTCTTGTGAGCACATTTCACTTGAGGGCACTGAAGCAAGACAAGTTCATATTTCTGCCTGTATATTGCTCATTCAGGTGATGAGGGAAGAAATCACACTTCATTGGTGATGTGTTTGATCCTACATGCTATGAAAATCACAACATGACGCTTGCCAGCTTCCACTCTGCTCTTTTCTTACCCATATGCTTTATAACTTCTCTTGTGCATCCAAAGGGATGTAAAGTCTGCTGCAGATTTAGAAGCAGACCCCTGCATTTATGGAAGGGGAGACAAGCAGAATTATAGGAAAGGGAATGCTGTCAAAAATCCCCATGCTGCGTTACATAGTGCTAAAATGGAGATCAGAAATGAGCATGGCATTTTCCCTATTGGAAAAGTCCAAAAAGTGTAAAAAGTCCCTCCCTGTCTTTCTTGAAGCCCCCTTCAGGTACTGGAAGGCTGCTGTAAGCTCTCCCTGGAGCCTTCTCTTGTCCAGGCTGAACAGCCCCAGCTCTCTCAGCCTGTCCCTGTAGGGGAGGTTCTCCAGCCCTTTGATCATCTTTGTGGCCTCCTCTGACCTGCTCCAGCAGCTCCATGTCCCTCACGCTGAGGGCTCCAGAGCTGGATGCAGTACTTGTTTTGGGGACTTTTTCTCCCATTTTATAGCCTGACACATTTACAGCATTGATTTGTTTGTTTTTCTTAATGGACAAAACTGTTGTACTGATGCTCCTTGGTGCTGGGTGATATTAACCATCAGTGGTTTGTGGCTGACACTTGGAAGTGCAGGCATTAAGTGATGGATTAAACTTGTCGTTCAAAAGCTCCATCCTGCTTTTATCTGCGGCATGCTCTGTCCTTGATAAAGATTCTTACCAAATAAGAAAAAATGCTGGCAGTATTCAATAAGAAGAGAGGAGAGATGAATCCAAATGAAAGGGAGACAATATTTCATGCAGTGATGACTCATCTGTTTGTATTTTCCATGTGTAATTCCAGGGATGTGTAGAAAGCTATCACTAGGGGATGCCCAATGAAAAAGAAGCAGCTTGGCTGGAATTGAGCACCAAATTTGCAATCAGGCTCTTAATTAGAACACAAACACTGTCAAATAGTAACATTATCACCTATAATTGGTCCAACAGAAAGAAACACTAATTGTGACATTAGCAGCTAGAATGCTTTCAGGCAGGATCTCCCTTAAAAGGCAAACACACTAATTGACATGATGAAGAAGATGAAAAGAAGAAGGTAATAAAAGAGGCTATCATGCTTTATCTTGGCAAAAGGCTAGTTTAGAAGGGCAGGTAGCTTAAGCAAAGCAGTAAATGAAATAAGACCATTGTTGATTCACTGCCTTTGTCTCAGGAAGCCCAGAGTGATTAGAAAGTGATGAGCAAGAGCCAGAATCTACTTTCTGCCTCATTAGTGTAAATTCAAAGGAGCTTCATTGAAGTCAGTACAGCTTAAATTTACAGGCTCTCAGATCTGGCCCCTCGATTACAAGCTCTGGATCAAAGTCTTGTTCTTCCTGGGACTCTTGAGCAGCAAGGCAAAGAGCAAGGAAATCAAACCATGCCTTTCATAAATGGGATGCAAACTGATCAGCTATTGTTCTGCTTAACCATAGTGAGGGAAGAGTTACTCAAGTAAACATGCAGCTGTCATCTGGAACCCACTGATCTAACGCTCTTGTCAGGCAGTTCAGCTCAACAGGCTTAGCAAGCAAGAGCACATTGCATGGAGGGACTATGGCTGCCCCTCCCATGAAGTCTGCTCAGTCCCCAGAAAAAGAGTACATCACATTGCCACTTCCCTCTGTAATCTTCCTGCTGAGCTGACATGTCTAGATACAGAAAATCTTATCTAGGGCTGTTCCCCAGCCTCAGCTCCCTCTTTGAAATGTTTATTATGCACAGACACTTTGAGGCTTTGCCACTGCCCCTTGGATCTATCATATCATAGAATGGCTTAGGCTGGAAAGGACCTCAGAGATCATCTACTCCAACCCCCCTGCCACGGGCAGGAATGCCTCTCAACTAGACCTGGGTGCTCAAGGCCTCATCCAGTCTGGCCTTAAACAACTCCAGGGAGGGAGCATCCACAACCTCCTTGGGCAACCTGTTCCAGAGTCTCACCACCCTTATCCCATTGCTGGATACCCTCATGAAAAATCCCTCTTCAGCCTTCCTGTAGGATCCCTTCATGTATTGGAAGGCAGGTCTAAGGTCCCCCCTGCGTCTTCTCTTCTCTAGTCTGAATGACCCCAGCTCCCTCAATCTATCCTCATAGTAGAAGTGCTCCAGCCCCGGAGTGCATGTAACTGATGACTTATATTAGGAACTCAGTGGGAGGGGGACAACAGAAATTGCATGTCCCTCTGCTCTCTGCACCACCAGGAGTGCTTGTACTCAGCAGATGCTGCTTCTTCCCAAAAATCTAGTCCCCTTGTGGACAGCTGGCTTAGTTCCTACACAGTATTTCTCTCCTTTTCCTTTGCTGACACTATACCATGCCTGTCCAGATTGCCATATCCATGCTGGGAGATCTCCACCTTGCTCTCAAGGCGGTGCTGCTGAAGGAGCTGAGGCTGTTTATCTTCTCAGCTAAGTATGGGCAGAAATGTTTCTCCAAAGCAATTTCTGCTGCTTACCCAGTCTATTACATACCCATCTTCCACTCACAGCACTCCAGTTTCCAAGTAGCCTTGTGACTGATTTTGAGGCCACATGATAGGGCTCAGCTCTATTACCCTCCTCATATATTTCCCCTGAAGTTCTGGCAAAGGTTTGCTAGGGTGTGGACATGGGACATTTGCTGGGGCTTTTCCAACAGCTACACAGCTGCAATTAGAGCCCCAACAGGTAACAGATTTCCTGGCACAAATGTTTGTGATGTTTGAGGTGTGGGAGTCGTCTGTTGGCAGAATGTGCCTTCCAGGGGTGTCACACACTGCTGTGCTGCCACCGAGGTCCCCTGTCCCCTGTCTTTCCTTTCACTTCTTTTGCTGACGCTGAGATGTGGACCTGCCAATGTGACTCTTTTCCTCCACCGTAAAGGTTAGTACTGTATTTAATCCCCGCTCCTTCATCCTTTGAGACCTCCTCGGTTTTCCTCTGCTTTTCAAAATGAATTGCCAGTGACAGAGTCAATTCATTAGCTAAATTAAAAAGCTGGGAAGCATATTGTCCAGATCTGCTGATCCCAACCTATCGCAGAGTGGAACAAAGCATTTCCTTACCTGGCCTTCATTAGCAGCTGTATTGGCCAGGTTTCTCTCCCTTCCCAAATGTCCATACCACTCTTCCTGTTAAAGACCAATTATAAAAGGAGATGAAAAGGCAGGGCAGCAACTTGACGACTGGAGATCCCTCATTGATTTCTTTGCCTCTCTTCCTTCATTAATGGCTCCATTTTCACTTTTTTCAAGGTATTAACAGCTGTTCCTATTTCACTTCAAGCCTATCAATAAAGACACCTCTTCACTTCAGTTTTCAGCTCTGACCCTCTTGTTCATTTCATAGCATGAACCACAGTAATACAGTGGGAAAAGCACACATCTCTGAGGCACTGCCTTGGGACTGTTAAATAACAGTCTGTTAGCTGTCATGAGTCTTTGAGTCTCAGAACCGTAGGTTTTTTCCCCCAAGGACGTGCAGATGATTTCATTGAGTGCCATGTGGGCTTTAGGAATGCAAGGCTGCACCACCACCTAAGTGTAGGCAAAGGCCATCCTTCCTTTGTCTTGTCCCCTGGCATCTCAGGGTTTTCCCATATTGTCCCCAAAGAAACATCCCACCAAAGGTGGCAGAGCCACTTGGGTTTGTTCAGTACCCACAAAAGAGTGTGTCCAGCAGGTGAAAGGAGCATCTCCTCCCCCTCTTCTCTGTCCTGGTCAGACCACATCTGGAGTATTGTGCCCAGTTCTGGGCTCCACAGTTTGAGAGGGACAGGAATGTACTAGAGAGTGTCCAACAGAGGCTACAGGGATGATGAAGGGACTGGAACATCTGTCTGAAGAGGAAAGACTGAGAGACCTGGGGCAGTTCAGTTTGGAGAAGAGAAGCCTGAGAAGGGGACAAGGTCAATGTTTTACAAACATCTGAAGAGTGGGTGTCAGGGAGAAGGGTCCAGTCTCTTTTCAGTGCTGCCCTGTGATAGGAAAGGGGGCAATGAACACAAACTGGGACACAGGAGGTTCCACCTCAACATGAGGAAAAAATTCTCTGCTGTGAGGGTGCTGGAGCCCTGGAAAAGGCTGCCCAGAGAAGTTGTGGCGTCTCCTTCTCTGGAGACTGAAAACACTGAGAGCTTAAAACTGTAGAAGTCCTCCTCCAGCAGCAACTTCATTTGATGGAAATCTGATCTGTGCAAGAAGGAAAACAGCCCAAGGTGAACTACCTGTAGAGACTGTTAGAACAATTCCCATGCCCAGCATAGCATTTCCTGCAATACTTGGCATTTTTCTCACTAGCATGAGTACTTGGGTGGAGCAGATGATAGTCCAAAATAATGTGGTGAAGAGGGGGAGTTTGAGGAGATAGTTGTCTATCCATGACTGCAAATGCTTAGATAATTATCCACTAGAGTAAAAACAATGAATGAAAAGACTGGTGGCCCATGATTAATTCAGTCCATTTAACATTTTTTTTGTCTGCCAGTAAGGAATCTGAGCTCAGAGGCACAGAAGCATGTGCTGGATTGTATGTTACAGAACACTTCACAGAATCACACAGTGGCAGGGTTTGGAAGGGACCTCTGCCAAGGCAGGTTCACCTAGGGCACATTGCACAGGACAGCATCCAGGTGGGATTTGAATGACTTCAGAGATGGAGATTTCACCACCTCACTATGTATCATATTTGGTACAAAGCTGAGGGATCATGAGGGTCAGGCCTCTTCTTCATTGCCAGCATCCAAGGAAGACTCTGTCCATTCTGCTTTCCGTTCCAATCCATGAGTTCCTGAATCCAGCTCCTGAATCCATGTCTTGCCTGCTGAAGAGTCCAGTCTGGGACTTACTTGGTGCCTGCCACAGCATCAGTTGTTATGGGGAACTGTCATTCAGAGAGGTTTGGTCTGGTGTTTGGGTCGTGTCTATTTCATTTTTATTATTTTCATTGAAGCGAATTTAGTTTTCTTTCCCAACCCATCAGTCTCTCTCCCTTACTCTGCTTCTCTTCCCTTTGGGTAGTGAAACAGGAGGAGAAACTTCTTTACAGTGAGGGTGAAGGAGCACTGGATCAGGCTGCCCAGTGAGGTTGTGGAGCTCCATCTCTACAGTCTTTCAAAACCCACCGGGATGCATTCCTGTGTGGACTTCCCTAGGGGATTCTGCTTTGGCAGGGGGGCTGGACCTGGTGATCTCTGGGAGTCCCTTCCAACCTCTAATGTGCTGTGATTCATAGAGAATCTCTGTCATTCATTTAGTGTCTAGCCCATCCCTGACCCTTGGCAGTGTTACTAACTTAAAGGTGAAGGATTAGGGTTCACACACTGGGGGAAATTATCTTTTCAGTGGTGCTCTGTGATAGGATGAGGAACAACAGACACAAAGTGGAACACAGGAAGTTTCACCTGAATATAAGGAAAAGCTTCTTTCCTGTGAGGGTGCCAGAGCCCTGGAGTAGGCTGCCAAGATAGGTTGTGGAGTTGTCTCCTCTGCAGTCTTTCAAACCCCACCTGGACATGTTCTGGTGTGACCTGTCCTAGATGATCCTGCTTTGTCAGGGGGCTTGGACTCGATTTCTGGAGGTCCCATCCAACCCCTACCATTGCATGATTCTATGACTGTGAAACAAGAATAGCAAGGGAGGGGAAATGAGGGTAGGTCCAAAGCCCATTAGCATCAGTTGGGGAAACACTGCCTTCTTGGATGGGCTCCGACTAGCACAGCTGTATGAGGCTTGTATGAAGTATATGATCTAACTGAGCCTTTGGTGGTTGCCTTGAGGCTCCTTCCTTAACTCTCCTGTGTGGAGAATATCCTGATTCCCTTTTCAGGCATCTTGCCTGCTGTGATGCTCTTTGGCACCACCATGACAGTGTGGTTCTGCTCCACAGCATGTGTGTTAGCACTTGTGATATATACAGAATAACTGCGTGACAGAATAATTGCACTCTAATGATTATATAGTTAAAGCAGACCTGCATTATAAAAATATACATGCATTAAGTATCAAACTAAAGAGATAATAATAAGTCATTAATTCATATAGGCAACTTCCAGAACTATGAATGAGTTATGATTAGCTATCCTAAGGCACAGAACTAATGTAATTACAGTAATTACATTGTATTTATTGAAGGTAAAAAGGGGGAAATTGTGGCATGAACCTTTCTTAAGGCTGTTGTTTTCCTTCTGAAATGGAAGAATTTTATTCATTTTTTTTTTTTTTTAAATGGCTTATGCCCAAAGATTTCTTCCCCCCATCCTGCTTCTCTCTGGCTTGTTCCCTTTTTTTCCTCCCTTCCTGAGGAAAGATAGGAGCTTTTGAGGAGAAAGGGAAGGGGAAGGCAGGAAAAGGAAGAAGAAAGGGAAGGAAGGGAAGCAGAAGGGCAAGAGGAAGGGAAGCAGAAGGGCAAGAGGAAGGGAAGCAGAAGGGCAAGAGGAAGGGAAGCAGAAGGGCAAGAGGAAGGGAAGCAGAAGGGCAAGAGGAAGGGAAGCAGAAGGGCAAGAGGAAGGGAAAGGAAGGAAAAGAAAGGATGGGAAGGAAGAAGAAAGGGAAGGAAGTGAAACAGAGGGATAAGGGGAAGAGGAAGGAAAGGAGAAGGGGAGAAGGGAAGAAGGAAAAGGAAGGATGGGAAGGAAGAAGAAAGGGAAGGAAGCAAAGCAGAGGAAGGGGAAGAAGAAGGGAAAGGGAGGAAAGGAAGGATGGGAAGGAAGGGGAAAGGGAAATAAAAGGGAAAAACCCGACCAGCTCTGTCCATCGTTGCCTGTACAGCGAGACACAGAGCTAGGAGGCGGTGAACGGGACCCCGCCGCCTCTCTGCCGGCGCCCGGGCTCGGGGGGTCGGTGCGTCGGTGCCCGTCCCCGCGAGCACCCCCTCGAAGGTGCGGCTTCGACCGTGCCCTTCCCAGCCGACCTGGTCTCTGGCTGCGGGCCGCCAGCGGCCGCTGCCTCAGCCCCGCATACCCCGTTCCCCGCCGCCCCCGGGCCCGCTGCGGATCAGCCCCGCCGAGAGCTGCTTTTTTCTTTCTCAATGAACGCTGCCCCCGCCGCCCCGCCCCGGTTCATTTGCATAACGAGGGTTTCCAAAGACGCCATTGGCTGCCGGCGGGCGGGCTCGGGCGTGACGTCACCGCGGGCTGGGTAATGCCCGCGTTGTGGCGGGTAGTTGGAGCCGGCAAAGCCCGCGCAGCGCCGGCCTGAGGCACATCGCCTCCGCTGCGCTCTTCGGCCGGACTGGCCACGGCCGGAGCCACGGCGCAGCCCGGCATCGCGCTCCTCGGCCGGAACAGCCCGGCGCAGCACTCTCCGGCAGCCGGCCCGGCGCGACGTAGGACGGGGCGCTGCCGGCAGCGGGCGGGCGGGTGATGGCGGGGGGCAGACTGGCCGCCCGCTTTCTGGCCGCCGCCTGCTTCGCCCTGAGCTTGGCTCCGGCGGTGGCCGGGCCGCGGGAGAGCCCCGGCCTCTCGCGGCTGCAGAGGAGGAGCCTGGCGTTGGACTTTGTTGTGCCCTCGCTGTTTCGCACCTACGTGCGGGAGCTGGTGCTGGGACCGCCGGGGCGCGCCGCAGCGCGATGCCGCTTGCGGCTGGACTGCGCGCCCCTGCTCCGCGCCGCCCGCGGCGGGCTGCCACGGGGCGCGCCGCCCGCTCCCCCTCATGCCCCCGGCGGCGGGCCCTCAGCGGCCGGGCGGCGGCTGCGGCGCGCCAAGCAGCTGGTGCTGGAAGTGGGCGAGGGCAGCCTGCGGGACGGCTGCGCCGGCGAACCGCCGCCGGGCTCCGGCGGGGCGCAGCTGGAGTTCAACCTCACCGAGCTATTCGCCTGGTGGCTCCGCTCCGGCGATGGGCGGCTGCGGGTGCGCCTGATGCCCGAGCGCCGGGGAGCCCTGACGGGCAGCGAGCGTGGGCTGTCGGTGGCCATCCGCGCCGCCCGCCCACGTCTCCTCTTCCACGTCTCCGCGGCAGGTGAGCCGTGCGTTGCATGCCGGGCAGCGCCCCTCGCCCGCTCCCGCCTCCCCGACCCCTGCCCCACCGCAGCGCTGCCGTGGCGCTGCAGGGTGCCACCTCCACCCGGGACGCACGGTCAGCCCCATCGCAGCGGGATCCCGGCGCTGCAGGGTGCTGTCTCAGCCCGGGGCACGGGGCTGGCCCCATCGTGTCCAGCCCGGCGGGTGCGGGAAGCGCAGCTCCCCCGACCGGAGCAGTCGCGACTTCTAACGGCCGCGTTTTACTGGTACAAAATGTATCGAGGAGCTTTTGTAGGGTCAGAACAACTGTTCTGAGAGCGTTGAGGTGGTCTTGCAAAACGCCAAGAGTTCATTTGTACCGAACAGCCGCAAGCGAGACCCAAAGGTTAACGAGTCATTAGCCTAAGCACAGCAATATCAGGCTCTTTGAAACGTCTTTAAAAGGGAAGCTTCCTCAAAGTGGTGCAAGTAATTCCAAGCTTATGTGCAGGCAGACCTCCGGGAACAGCACAGACCCTTTCAAAGCTCAGACTGACCAGATTTGTACATTAATGGTTTGGGGTCTTGGTATCAGTATTGTAACTCTTCTTTAAGCATCTAAGGTAGTGGCTGACAGGCAAACCTGCCAGAAGCAGGTTATTTCAGGTTTCACTTATCTCGAATGGAATGAAATTTTATCCCTTTTAAAATCACAGATGATCCTTAGCTACAGTCAGACAAGAAGCTGGGGTAGCAGCCTCAAGTCTCAGCTTTGGGACAGTGGTCAAGAGAGCTTTCCATTCTGTGTGTGCGTTGTGTCCTTCACAAGAGCTCTGATCTAGGCTCTCCTACTAAAAGAATATAATAGCTCGAGGACTGCAAGGCCAAATAATTTGTCACAGTGAGTTAAGTTAGGGAGGTTTTATGAAGCTGTGTATAAGCCAATGGTGTGTCCCTGAGCAGACACCTACTTAACGGACCACAGAATATACTTACCTACGTTCAGAAGAGGTGAGAGAAGTCAGTGCTGGGCTGGAGCAACTGATTTGTGGCGCTCATTGGAAAAGCTGGGCCAGCAATCTGAAAAACTACCAACTGAACCCATCTCGTTCCAGGCTGCCTGAAATGAAAAATCAGCAGACTGTCGGGGAAGGCTGGGTGTGAGTCAGGCTTACACTTGCAGCTGAAGGGAAATACCTTGGCTGGCTATTTCTGCGTCCCTTCTGGCAGGGCTAAGGCAGAGGTAGTCTACCACAAGGTGGCTAGGTGAGACCAACACACCCTACTTCCCAGCAGGTCTTGCCTTTCTATGTTGCAGTTAAAAAAACAAAGTAATTAATAAAAATGAAATGCACTCAAAGCCACCAGCTTTGTTTTGTTTTACTGTTTGGGGGATTTGTTATGAGTTATTTTGCTTTGCAGATCTCCCTCTTTGACAGTAAAGATGCAGCCTGAGCTTTTAATGCCAGTGCATTGTTGATGGTGCTTAGAGCAATGAAGGAGCTGGAAGGCATGCATCTGTCTCCTTTGTGGATGAAGGGGTGTTTTTAACCTAGAAGAAGGGCATATATGTGAGCTAACAGGCACTCTGGTTTTGGGAATGCAACACTTTAACCAAAGTTAGTAAAGCCCACAGGCTCTGGATGTTGGCTGCTGTCTAGCTGTTGAGAAGAAACGCCTGGTTTTCAAGACAGAGAAGTATTAGTTATGCCCCTGTAAAATCATGTTGCAGACAGGGCTCTGCTGTACTTACTGCAGCACAGACATGCAAAGTCAGTCCTAGGGGATGCAGGAAAAAGAGGAGCAGAGGGAAGGAGTAGGGACCTCATCTACCTGTACGAGAGTCATAACTTCTAGCAGCTGTTTGCCATCTGTAAAGATCCACACCAAGGTTGCTAACGTGCCTAAGTTTTGTCACTGTGAAATTGCATCTCTGCTGTAGTTGCACTGTTATGTGGCCTTGCACTCTACTTCTGACATGAAAAACACTAAAAATTCGTTCTTTCTGCTTTGCAAAGGTGCAGCCTGTGTGAGCACCATGTGTCACTGCCACGCTTAAATGTGTGCTGTGTTGCCCTGCCGACGGCAGGATTGCTGACACAGTGCTAGCAGCATGAGCAGCCTCTACGAGCCCAGAGGTGTGCAGACACCAGCAATTATTGACACCATTGCAGCTAATGTGTGCGGGGCTTAACTAAAGCCCTTCCTAAGGCAACTGAGCCTTTCCTTCAGTGGTTAAGCTAATTGGAAATGGATTTCAAACAACACAATCCTCCCATCAACAACGTAAAGCTGCTTCACTTATGCTGACATACTTAGGTTTGTTTTTTTTCCTTTTTCCCCCTCCCTTTATTTTTGTGCCCCCCCCCCCCCCCCCCCCCCCCCCCCCCCCCCCCCCCCCTGCTGGAGATACCCAGGACTGCAGTGCTTCCCTGGAAAAGATATAATGACCTAGCTAAATTGTTTTCACCAAATTATCCTCCATGTGAGTGGAGAACGAATGATACTTTAGGAGAAGAAGAAATTGCAAAGGGAATGAATGCCCACTGACCTCAGGGGCGACGACAGAGTCCTGTAAATAATACTGTCTTCTCTTTAACTGTTACGTTCTCTGGTCCTGGCTCAAAGATACCTAACTGGAATGAACCCTTCCCCTTTTGAACAGCATGTTTGCACAAAGCGTGAAGCAATTTGTCTCAGTGTGTTACTGAACAATTAGTAAAGGATGTTCTTACTGGACTGCAGTTGTTTTAACAGACAAGCCATAAAGTTCACAGTAATTTCTCCAGGGCTCTCCTGCAAATACTTTCAATGATAGATTTCTCTCACTCTTGTGGGAAGAGAGCATCCTGCAAGAGAAATAAAAGCTTCCATCCAGGAAAACTGTGGTCCTCAGCCCAGGTACTGGTTTTGTGTCAGCTTGGCCTTTTCAAAGTCAAGCAGCAGAGAGTTTTCTTTTCTTGGAAATGCTTTCAGAATTAATATTGGCTGTTTCTCCTTCCCCTGGTGCTTCTCTGGGACAAAAAGCAAAACCAACAAAACCAAACAACAACAAAACCCCAGCTGAATTAATTTCAATCATTTCTGTAGGAAAAAAAAAAACAAAACAAACAAAAACCCACAACAGAAACAGATGCAGAAGAAGGGAGGGGTGAGCTGTGCTGTAGATCTCCCATAGTTTAGGTGAACCTCCCAACTGCCAGGTTGCTGTTGACTTGGTTTTCATTTTCTTTGGTTTTGACTGAAAATTCTACCCTGCCTCCATGGAAACCTTTCCCAAAAGAGTTCAGTCAAAGCCAGTACATTGTCATGGCAAACTGGAAGCTGGCTTGTTTGATGTCTGGAATCTAACAACCCTTTTATGTCAGAAAAGTCTTGGCCAGTTTTAGTTCAGGTCGTACAGGATTTGCTGTATAGCGTTGAAGCACAGTGGGTCCCTGTGGCCTCTGTAGCTTGTTGAACTTCCTTGAGAAAAAATTCCCAATCCTTCTCTCTGTAGAGACTACCAAGTAAAGAGCTGCCTGAGCAGCAGCAGTGACCACCCCTTGCATGATTGGTCCTCTGCTGCTGGGCTAAAATTACTCACAAGACTTTCTAAGATCAGATCAGGCAGCTTGTGTTGTGCAGAGGTCCGGTGGGGGCCTTCTTGGCAAGTCCATCCCACAGATACTTGGTCCAGGGTGAGTGCTCTACACTTGTATGGGCTCTGTAGTGATCCAGAGCCCTTGGACCCTAACCCTGCATTGACATTGGTATTTGGGGAGGGACTTTTTACAAGGGCTTGTAGAGATAGGATCCTGGGGAATGGCTTTGAGATGGAAGAGAGGAGATTAGGAGGAAACTCTTCACAGTGGGGGTGCTGAGACACTGGAACAGGTTGCCCTGGGAAGTTGTGGATGTCACCTCCCTGCAAGTATTGAAGGCCAGGTTGGATGAGGCCTTGAGCAACCTGCTCTAGAAGGAGGTGTCCCTGCCCATGGCAGTGGAGTTGGAACTAGATGATCTTTAAGGTCCCTTCCAACCTAAACCATTCTATGATTGTGTAATTTTTTCCATGTTAAGGCCGCAGGTAACCAGTCCACTCACTGTCGAGCACCTAAGCCCCAAATGTTGCTAAATAGATTTCTTATGAGTTTACTCAGGAAGTTTAATAAGCTTGAAATGGCCATAAAATAACTTCCCATGAAAACTAATTGCTACTTACATATGCAAAGGTGGGAAGTATGTGTTTAAAAGGGGCATACAGGGATGAAAATGAGTCATTCCTCCCTCAAAAGGTCAATGTACTTTCATTCATGAAATAGATTTAACATTCCAATTATATTTTTTAAATAGCAATGCATAACTTTTCATCCTCTGGCTAGGGGAAATATTACTCCTGCACTGTGGCCTTCATCTGCAATTTTATTAGCTTGCCCCATGTCTTCTCCCTGAAACTGCATTCACTCCATACCAATGCTGCGATAATGCTGAGGCAATTAGGCTTTACATCTTTAGGGTACTGCTGCCATGCACCCGACCTCATTTGCAGGAGGAACCCTTTGCCAAAAGATTAGAGAAAACTTCAGAGCAGATGAAAATGTGGGTTTGAAAGTGGACATTTTGTTAAGTGAAAAGAAAATAAAAATCCTGAGCTGCAAGCTGAAATCTGCCTGGAGTAAAGCCTGCAAAATTCTTTCCACGTATTTTAGAGGTACCAAAATTTAATCAAGGTCTCTTAATTGTATTTTTCTTCTGGTAGGTTTTGTTTTTCTGCCTGAAAAGAACAAAATTTGGAGTTGTGCCATACTGAGCAGAAAACTGGTAAAAGATCAATCATTTTCCAGCTGCTCTCTGATTTTCTCTCATTCTCGCCTCTATGCAGCATCTGAGATCTGATCGTGCTCTTCTGATGGCAAAAATTGGGGACTAAGGCAGAAGCATTGCACTGGAGCTTCTGAAAGGTTTTCATTGTAGTGCAGGTGGCTTTGTTCATTTCTGATGGAATTTTTGCACTTTGCCTTGCCTGTCAGGCCAGCTTTCATAGAACCATAGAATTGTCAGGGTTGGAAGGGACCAACCCCCTGTAGTGGGCAGGGACACCTCACACTAGATCAGGCTGCTCAGAGCTCCATCCATCCTGGCCTTAAAAACCTCCAGGGATGGGGCTTCTACCACCTCCCTTGGCAACCTGTCCAAAGCTTAAGAACAGGCCTGAGTTGCACTTGAGTTTACTCTAGACATGAAATGAGGTTTTCCTTTTCAACCTTTGGGTTGTCCCAGGTACCAGTGTGCTACATGCTGATGACCAGCCCCTAAATCACAGTGAATCCAAAGTCTGCTTAGGAGCAGTTTTCCCAGTCCTTCCTGCCTTAACTATTAGGTTTGTAGCACCTCCCTCTAGGCCCCCAGTCACTGGTGCTCCCCAGAAATGTGGCTTTAGTCAGTCTAGAGTGGCTTCTTTTTGAATATTAGATGTCTCTTGAAGAGCAAATGGATTGCCTGGCAATGGGTTTCCCTGATCCTTTGTCCTGCTGCTGTCCTGCCTGTTCCTGTCCAGGTCACTTTCCTACTCCATCAGCACCAAGAAAATTCACAGTGTATGGCTCTGTTGATTTATAGTTCACTATTTCCATGCTGGCCAAAAAATTTAGGGCTTTGCAAATGTATGGCCAATTCCTTGGCAGCTAATGTTAGAAATGATGCTTGAGCTTTGAGTGGTTCATGGAAAATATGCTGGGATCTCTATCCCACATGGTTTCACCTGGAGCAGAGAGTTGCTGATCTTTGTTGGGAGTTACTACTATCACGGGATCACAGGATGTTAGGGGTTGGAAGGGACCCCTACAGATCTTTGAGTCCAACCCCCCTGGCAGAGCAGGAGCATAGAATGCACAATGTGGTTCTGGTTTCTAGGTCTATTTTCTGCCATTTTTCTTCCCTTTTATGCTCGTTGTTCTTATGAATGTTCTTATTCGTACCCATGTTCTGTAAAGCAGCCATAAACAAACACAAAAAAGGGCACAGGATGTTTGGGTTTGGTTTTGTTTTATTTCAATGAACATTTATGGCACATTTTAAGAAGATGTATTTGCTAAACTCACTGTGCTTTTATTTCCCCAACCTTAAGAAGAGGGAATAAATACCTACAGCAAAGAAGTGCACTGGGAGTCTTAAGTGTTTTATTATACAAATGCAAAATCAAAGGCAGTTTTGCAATGTCTGAGTAAATTGCATCCTGGAGTCATCTAGTCATCTGGTTCACTGCACATCTCACATGCACATTGCATGACAGGAAATAAAATCTGTGTTTGTGACAGTGTTTGTGAATTAGCAAAACCCAAACAAACAGAGTAGAAGAAAGGAGGGGAGACAGATTGGCAGCAGTTAGCACTCAAGAAACCCCCAAATCAATGCAGCTGGTCATTGTAAGAGGGTATCACCTTTTCAGGACATCAGAGCCAGTTCCTCTGGGGTGATGGTGCTTGGGGAGTCCAAGTTAGAATTATAGAATCATAGGATTGTTTTGGTTGGAAAAGACCTCTAAGATCATCCAGTCCTACCATCAACACAACACCACCACGGCCATTAAACCGTGTCCCAGAGTGCCACACATTTCCTGAACACCTCCAGGGATGTTGCCTCCACCACCTCCCTGGGCAGCCTCTTCCAATGCCTGACCACTCTTGCAGCAAAGAAATGTTTCCTTATCTCCAACCTAAACCTCCCCTGGCACGATTTGAGGCCGTCCCCTCTCATCCTATTATCTGATACTAGGGAGAAGAGACCAACCCCCACCTCACTACAACCTCCACTGAGGGAGTTGTAGAGAGCAATGAGGTCTCCTCTCAGCTCCTTTTCTCCAGACTAAACAACCCCAGTTCTCTCAGCTGCTCCTCACAAGACTTGTACTCTAGACCCTTCTCCAGCTTTTTTGCCCTTCCCTGGACACTCTCCAGCACCTCGGTGTCCTTCCTGAGCCCAGTATTCAAGGTGTGGCTTCACGTGCAGGGGCACGATTCCTTCCTTACTCCTGCTGGCCTCACTGTTCCTGATATGGACTAGGATTTTACTGGCATTGGCCACCTGAGCACATTGCTGTGTTTTGATTTTCTTCCCAAGCAAATTCCACACCATGCCTGGGTATTGCCTGTCACCAATTCTCATACCAAGGCGTCAGCTTGAGCTCCCCAGAACTGGACTACTGAGACTTGGAGATCTGCTCTTTTGGCACAAGTGGTTTACCTGACAGCAAACCACATTGCCCACTTCCCAAATCTCTTTCCATCCACTGAGCCACAGCACCTGTTTCCTGAGAGGTGGCTTCCCAGCTCAATGACACTGCTGAGACCACAGTGCAGAGCTGAGAAAGGTCCTTTATGAAATGTGCCACATTTGTCTTGCTTCCCTAATTCAGAAAAATTTGGTTGGAGAAAAATGTCATGGAAGCATAAATGCAGATTTGATAAGTCTGACCTTTCTTTTCTTGCGAACAATAAATGTCAGAAAGCTTAAAATGACAAGCTGGAATGGCTGGAAGTTATTTATGTGTTTAAATATTTAGGCAAGAAACACATTTTGAGACTAAAGTCTAATTTACATGAGTGTTTTGATTTATGGCTGAGGCGGCCGTATAGCTTCGTGCCTGTCACTATCCTGTTTAAGTGTGGCTACTCAGAAATTCCCTGTGACAGCACAGATAGGACTTGCATACCCCTGCTTGCAGAAGCTCTGCACTTTGTCAGTTGTAGTGAAGAGGAATCATAGATTCATAGATACATAGGCATGGTTTAGATTGGAAGGAACCTTGAAGATCATCTGGTTCCAACCCCCCTGCCATGGGAGGGACCCCTCCACTCAACCAGGTTGCTCAAACACCTCATCCAACCTGGCTTTGAACACCTCCAGGGAGGGGGCATCCACAACCTTCCTGGGCAACCTTGACAGTCTTGCAGCTTTGGAACTCTGCTGGTAGAAGGTGTTCTTTTTCTGTGGACTGCTGCTGCTTTTACTTCCTAAGGATCTCAGTAAAGACAAGCCGGTGTGGTCTGAACTCTCAGATTTCTAATGGAGAAGCTAACCCAGCCTGCCATATCGATTGATTCCCATCTCTGGAGTGCTCTTTCCTGCACTTCAGTGGCAGCAAACTTTTGAAACTTAAAAATGCCAGCAGGTTTTTGTTTGATGCTACAAGTGACTGAGTTTCTGGTTTGCTTTGGGGTTTTTTTTGAGGTGTCATTTGTCCTGCCTTTGGTTGTTGAAACACAACCTGTCCTGAAGCCAAATTTAGATTTGCAACTGGACTATTTTGTGAGGTGTCGGCCAGGGTTGCTTGTAGCTCCCCCAAGCATCAGGGAGGGTGGGGTAGATGATGATTAGTCTGCCTGTGGACAGCTGGGCAGAGGACATTTAGCAGCTTCAACTGGGCAGAGGGCATTTATCAGCTTCATCTGGGCAGAGGGCATTTATCAGCTTCAGCTGGGCAGAGATTAGTTATCAGCTTCAGCTGGGTGGAAGGTATTTAGCTGCTTCAGCTAGCCACAGTCTCCATTTTCAGTGAGGAGATGCAAGTGTTGGTTTGTGAGGGCTGCTGAGCAGTGGCTGTCCAGGGAATGGAGAATGCTGTGGAAACAGGTTTGTCTTTTATGATTTCCTACTTAGAAATCTCAGATGTTAACATGGAATGGGGGATTTGAGCTTGTTTAAAGCTTCAGTGGTTTGTGTGTTCCTTCTTGGATTATGGATGACAAAGTGGAGTTATTAGGGAGGAATCTTTCTTCTGGTTATAGAAATGTGAGGGGTCCTCTTTATGATTTATCTCCAGCAGCTTTTCAGTTCAGTTAGCTAATCTCAAAAGCTGTATGTGGTAGTGTAATGTTTCCATGAAGGCATAAGACCTGCTTTTCCTGCCCAAGCAAGGGCATGTGCTGAATTGGTTTTGGACTGGTCTTTCCCCTGTAGCAATGCACTGTGAAGACAGAGGTGCAAATTCTTTCTGCAAGCTTCTCCCTATTTTCTTACTGAAAGCAAGCTTATCTGGTCTTGTGTCTTACAAAAACTTGTGATGAAAGAGAGCTTTATTTCTGAGTTACAAGCTGGGCAAAGGGAGAGAAGATGGTTCTATGTGAGATGAAGAGCAGAGAATAATGGGTGGTGTATCTGGGGGGGAAGCAGGGATAACACAGTGGTGAGGGTGGGAGCAGGGTGTGGTATGGATGTGTGTGAGTTCTTGTGCTCATGCTGAAAGGAAGTTGCAGTGAGGTGGAGATTAGTCTCTTCTATCTAGCATTGGGTCATAGGGTGAGAGGAAATGACCTGAAACTGTGCTAGGGAGGTTTAGGTTGGATATTGGGAGAAATTTCCTTACCAAGAGTGGTCAGGCATTGGAACAGGCTGCCCAGGGAGGTGGTGGAGTCACCATCTTTGCAGGTGTTCAAAAAATGTGTGGCTGTGGCCCTTTGGGACATAGCTTAATGGCCATGTGGTAGGTTGGTGGCTGTACTGGATGGTCCCAAAGGTTGTTTCCAACCAGAATGTTTCTATGGTTCTTGCTGTCTGTTAGGAAGCGGTAATACAAGTTTAAGCACTCACTGAATGATGTGGATAAGTAGGTGTATCTGGGATGGCGTTTCTCAATATGCCCTACTTTTTCTGGGACTTTATTGTTATTGAAGGCTTCTTTCTAGCTTGGATTTGCAAGCTTGTGTGGTTCTTCTCAATGCAGTGGCTGTAGTGTCTGTGACATGAATATCTGTGACTTTACCTATCAGAAATCTGTGGTGATCCTTCAGAGCTCTGCAAGTTGCAGCAGACCTCAAGTTATGACTTGTACATTGGCATTCACCTGCCGTCACTACTGGCCTGTTAAGTAATGGTCTATCTCAGATGCCTCAGAATGTCTGGGCCTTTTATAGCCTCTTTCAAGTTAGAGTCTCAAAGTACTTTAAGCCTTATCACCCTGGTGACAATGCTAAGCATTATTATATCTATTTTACAGAGAGTTCGTAGAAGCCAGGGATGGGAAAGCATTATTTGATTATGTGAGACTGCAAGTGCTGAATATAATTTTGTCATCTGGAATACAGTAAATAGTGATGTCTCTCTCTGCTGCAGCCAAAAGGCCAAGAAAGAACAAGGAATTACAGTTGAGAGGCTCGGTAACTCACTCGGAAATACTGCGGCAGTTAGTGGCAAAACCACCTTTGAGTTGTCTCTGCTCCACACTGTTTGCAGCACTTGTCTTTCAGATAAATCTGCTTTTGTCAAGCTCTGCACTTTTTTACAGTCTTGTTTGCTTTTTTGGGGGTTTGGGAACATCTGTGATCTACTGAGCTTCAGACATCGCCCTGTGGCCCTTCCGTTTGTAGGGCAGCACATGTCAGCGTTAGAGAGCACGATGCAAGGGTTATTTCTGAGGGGCATTTCATTATTGATGCTAATTAGACTTGAAACTAATGAGAAAGGATTACTTTTCAGGGCTGGAGAGGAGGCCAGAATAGTTGTTATAGGTTAATTATTCTTCCAAAAGACTGGGTTTAAGTAACAATTAATTTTGTCAACTTTTTTCTTACACTGTGCAAGAACCTTGTTGGAAGAGGATTCAAAATATAATTGCTGCACTGACCTCATCTAGCTCTCAATCAGCAATCTCCTTCCATCAGCAAAAGGTTAATAAAATCTTGAAGGGAACAAATTCTGTGCCTTATCTATGGGTAGACAATTCAGAACAGGTCTCCCTGCAAGGATTTCCTATTACCCTGCTGTATGATTTCCTTGGCAGACATTTCAGGCTTGAAGAATTGTGTTCCATAAAGCTTCTCAATGTAGCTGGTTGCTTCCCAAAGCAGGTGCATGACAGAGTTGGAGAGTTTATCTAATCAGGACTGGCTTGAGAGTTGGCACATAAGTCAGAACCCTTTGTTTTCAAAGAACTAGAGCCTGTCCTCAACCTTAACAATTTCTCCTCACTACAAAGCACTGGGGTGTCCATGTGATGATTAGTATTTGCTGAGTAACCATGGGGAGGAGGAGGAGAAGCTCACTTTATGTAGGAGTGAGGTCTCTTGTTTGCTGGGGAGCACTCTGCCTTTTGGCAGGGAGGACACATGCTGGTCTCTTTTGTTCCTTCCCACCTCTGGTGTTTCTTCCTCTTGGACTGTTCTATGAATCTTTGTGCAGATGAGTAATAGCTTCAAACTGTTGCAATACTTACTATAAAAAGGCAAAGGGAGAGCTGGATTAATTGTGAGTGTGGAAAGCTGAATAAAATGTTTGTGGAGGGGGAGGATCCCTGTCTTTATTAGCTGGAACCTGCTGCCCTTGGTTAGGGCGCTTGCTTTGGAGATACGGAATCCTTGTATTGACATGAGGGCTGTACAAGCAAGCATCTGGTTTTGAAGGTGATGCTGTGAGCAAGAAGGGCTTAGCTGGTGGGAGGCTGCATCTTAGGAAAGCCTCTCAGAGCTGGGGTGATTTGCCTACTGAGTGCACGTTACAGCCTGAGGTGTGACACTGTCCTAAAAGGGGCACCATTCAGCAGTCCTGAGTGCAGGAAGAGAGTTGCATCCTCCACCTGGGCAGTGATATCAGTTTCAATGATAAACTGGCCTCTGAGTAATCCCATGAGCAGAGTCCCATAGCATGAGGGATTTGGGATATATGAAGTGCCAAGGCCCTTTTGTGCTTAAGGATTCGAATTGCAGGCAGACTGATCAATGTTTCCTTCTCTGTCCTTTATCTCCTGAAACAAAGCAGCGTTAACTTTTAAGCTCTGATTCAATAACATTTTATGGGCAATAATTATGACTGATATTAAGCCTTCAGCAACCAGTCTGTATGGAGAGTTAAGTGTGGAGGTTTATTAGCAGTGTAACCTCTCTCTTTAAGTCAGTTGTAAAGCAGTATCAGCTACAGCGACACAAGGAGAAAGAAATACCGATGAACTGTTTGCCTCTGCTTTCTCTGCAGGGTGTTCATGTGCTTGCCACTTAATATTGCCAGCACAGTGGGAGCTTGCTGGGAAAGAGTTTTTGTTTACAGAATCTGTTTACACGGCTGCAGAGCTGTGATGAATGAATGAAAGAGTGAATGAATGAGCTACAACAGTCTTGGGCTGGAAAAAGGAATGCATTAATGGATAGACCTTTGGAGACCAGCTGATCACCCTTTCCCTTTTAATAAGTATAAATTTAAGGTTTTCAGAGACTAGCTCTACCATTTCCTCTGGGGCTTATTCCAGTAATGGAGGTTCCTGAATGTATGAAGATTCTTTGGACACCCCAGGTTAGTAATTCTTTTGGGGGTTTGTTTTTGTGTTCTTTTTTTTTTCCCTCCTCTGAGGTTTCCCAGAATCTAATCACAGAATGCTGGGGGCTAAAAAGAGTCCTTGAGATCATGGAGTCCCACCCCCCTGCAAAGCAGAACCACTTGGGGCAGGTCACAAAGGAACACGTCCAGATCGGTTTTGAAGCTCTTCAGAGGAGGAAACTCCACAACCTCTCTGGGCAGCCTGTTCCAGGGCTTCAGCTCCCTTGCAGTAAAGAAGTTTTTTCTCCTGTTGAGATGGAATTTCCTGTGGTTGAGTTTATGTCCATTAGCCCTCATCCTATTACTGAAAAGAGACTGGCTCCATCCTGCTGGTAGTCACCCTGCAGGTATTTGTAGATATCGATCGGATGCCTTCTCTTTTCCAGACTAAACAGCCCCAGGGCTCTCAGTGTTTCCTCCTCAGACAGTTCTAGTCCCTTCCTCCTTGTAGCCTTCTGTTGAGCTCTCTCCAGTAGTTCCCTGTCTCTTTGGAACTGTGGAGCCCAGAACTGGACACAATATTCCAGATGTCAAGGCACAGTTGTGTGTACAGGCTATGTCTATTCATGGCTATGGTCCCCAAACCACACTGAGCGGAAGGAAGCTCTGTTGGTTTCAAAGACCTGAGGTGCTGTGCACAGTGATGTAATATGCATTACAACATGAGAAAGCAAACTCACCATGCAGGGCTGTCACTTAAAATTCTCATGTTGGCACTGAAAAAAGTCACCTGAAGGACCCAGGGGTGGGTACTTGCTCACATGAGCCTTGTCATGTTCATGCATCATTACCTGTACTATATAGTTCGTTGTTTCCTCCCTTGCTCCTCCTCAGTTTTCTATATAAGGAAATCTATCTCTGTGGTAAATTCAAATAAGATGCTGTCTACTTGTGTCCTTTTTGCCTTTTGATGGGAAAGCAGAAGGGAATTCTGAAGTGCTCTGGGAGCTGCATGGAGGCCTTGCTTTGACATCTTTAAATATGTGAGTAATGGGGTGCTTAGAACTGATTTTACATGTGATGGATGCTCAACAATAAGGAATCACAAATTGTGGGCAGTAGAGCTTGGAGAGGAGAGCTGCTCAACAAGATTAATGGGAAGGGAGACCTTTAGTGTAATGAAAGACACAGTTCAGGCTTGAAAACAGACAATGACACACTAGATCAAGTCTTGAGGAGTTGGACAGTCAGGTTCCCTCAGCAGGCAGTAATGCTCTGCATTTGCCAAGCCCCTTCCTAGGTAGGAAGGGGAACAGCTGTGAGAAATGCTCTGCAATTCTCACTTTGCCTGTGAGTGAGTACTCTGCTACACCAAAGCACTGCACTGTTGAAGGGTTCTCTGTCAAGCTGCTGATAGGGTGTTGATGGAAACCTAGGAATTTCTTTTTGGCCTAAGAAGTGCAAGCCAATAGGAGTGGGATGAGAGCATGGTAGAACATAGCTGGATCCGAGCAGTGCTGGGGCTTTTAGTGACCAAAATGCAGAATTGCAGGGGTTGGAAGGGTCCTCTGGGGATCATCTAGTCTAACCCCCTTGCCAAGGCCAGCTTTCCATTAAGTATCTCACTGAGCACTTGGTGTGAAGTCAGCACTTGAGGTTGAGGTCAGAGATCCTTGCTGGGTCCTATCTAAGCCAGATTTTTCCTGTGGAGATGAAAATTCATGAGCTTAGACAAGTGAAACATAATTAAAAAGGCCCAAACTGAGGTCCTCACTTAAAAATTTAAAGGTGCATTTTATTACTAGTGGAAATACCAAGTTTAAAAGGCAACAAATATTTCAGTACTTTTATTGGAAAGAATCAAAAGCCCCAAGAGGTAAATGTGTGGCTCGTCCTTCCCTCCCACCAGGAGCCCCAAGCTGCTCTTAACTTTGACTATTGTGACAAAGTGGGGGTGAGCAGGGAGAACAGCTAGCAACATGTTAGTAGAGCTGGCTCCAGGATCATTGTTATGCCTGCAACTCTTATCCTCTGTCTCTGGCAAGGATAATAGTATGTGGAAATGAAGCTAGCAAACCTGAAAAATACTTTTGAATATAGAGGTGGAACCGGCACATAGCAAGCGGCCTGGCGCTCAGGTGCGGGCTGCCTTGCCGTGAGCGCAGCGCCTTGAGAGATAGCAGTGCCGGTAGATAAACATTAAGAGGACTATGAAGCTGAGAATAAATAGAGCAATATCCTCTAAACAGTAAAGAGCTGGAGCATAAGACCCTGGGAAGGCATTCAGGACTTATTGCTTGAGAAAGATCCCTAAAGCTGTCAAGCAGATGTGCAGCTGGTAAGTAGATGAGTTGCTGGGACGTTGACTGAAATGGTAGAAGGAATAAATCAAAGGGGATTGCATTAGTGTAACTGAAGGCACTATATTACTTTGCTTTGAAGTATGGTGTCCTGTGGAGAAAGCAATGACTGTCATCCCATAAGAATGATCAAACTGAGTGGAGACAAGGCCCAGATTTAGGCTGTAGCATAGGCAGGAGTTTCTCTTCCATGCAGCTGTAATTTTCAGGTTTTCTTGAAGGCCTTGAGCTGGAGTTTGATGTGAGGCATAAGGCGTTGATTCTAAACCTACTGAAGCCAATTGCACCTTTCCATTGTACATCTACTTCACTCTTTTGCCTGCAGGTACAGCCAGGCTGGGCAAGAATTGCCTTTCTTGCTCTTTGCTATCAGGCCATCTGCTGTGACTGCTTGGGGAGATACAGCACACCCCATTTTTGTGTAAGGAAATAATAATTAGAACTTAGTCTGCGTCTTTTTTTCCCATCAGCACATAGCCAAGATGGTAGGCAAAAGAAAGCATTGATGCTAAGTTTAGTGACCAAAGTGGTGGTGTCCAAGCTGTCCTTTTACAGCCCAAATGAGCACATGAGATGCTGAGAGCCCTTGTTCCTGAATTGTTTTGTGGAAGAGGCTTTGGGGCATAAACTGTTGCATTGTAGCATGAGTGTCAGCCATTAAACACCTCTTGCTTCAACCTGATCTTAGACCTTTGGCATCTTACATCTGAGTTTTGAGTTAAATGAAAATAAGGGAGGCATCAGAGCAAGAAGAGTAATGAAGGAGGAAGAGCATCCTAGGGCCAGCTAAGGGAAAAACCACAGCTCTCCAGAGTCTGGGGACAGGAGGAAAACAATTGTCAGGCTTAAAGTTTACTTGAAGAAAGTGGAGGTTCTGATAAGTCACCTCTTAAAAATTTGATACATTCTCTTTATTGAACATTGCATCTCTGAAGACCCTAGCTTCATGTTGCTTACCTTTACTTAAAATGAAATTATATTTGATTTTCTCCAGGCTACTGTACAGCACAAAGAGATCAGGAGGGGCTCCTAACTGAGGGTGAGCATCCTTCCCCTTTCCCATCCTGCCTGTGCTGTTGTAGCCATGCCTTCATGGTAAGGCTCTTCTACATAGTATCCCAGACTTGGAATTAAGAAGGTTAAATTTTTCCTCTCTGTCCGTGAAAGTCCTTAGTACATGATATTAACATAATTTCAAATACACTTTTTGTCACTTAAATCCTGGAGCACCTCTCCTATGAGGACAGGCTGAGCCTGGAGAAGAGAAGGCTCCAGGGAGACATAATGGTGGTCTTCCAGTACTACAAGAAGGCTGCAGAGGGACTACTTACAAAGACCTGGAGTGATAGGACAAGAGGCAATGGTTTGAAATTAGAGAAGAGTAGATTTAGGCTGGGTGTTAGGAACAAGTGCTGCACCATAAGGGTGGTGGTTAAAGCCCCATCTGGAGCCTCCTCACTGACCTTCTGAACCCTCTTTGCTAAAGCCTGTCTCCACAGCCTCATGGATGCTTTGGTTATCCTGAAACTATCTCAGCTTGGATATTGAGGAACAATTTCTTCACAGAAAGGGTTCTCAGGCATTGGAGCAGGCTGCTCAGGGAGGTGGTGGAGGTATTTAAAATATGCATGGATGTGGTGCTGAGAGGTGTAGTTTAGTGGTAGAGGCTTAGCAGTGGTGGGATTGTGAGCTCCAGGTGGGTGACTGGACTTGATCTGAAAGGTCTCTTCCAACCTCAACAGTTCTGTGATGCTATGACAATGTTCTGGCTTTGGTCCTTCATGTGTCTTCCTCCAAAGGCTCCTTTCTGAATCCTGTTTTTCATATTGTATTCCTGAGCACTTTATTCTTCCTTCAGAGGAGAAAGCAAGCAGCATGCTGCAGTTCCTACTGTGTCAAACCTAAGGGAGGCTCCACAGCAGGGTGAAATGCTGCTGTCTGGCTAGATGGAAAATGAGGCAGGCAGATTTACTATTTCAAGTGGAGAGAGACGAGGGCAGTTTGCAGTGTTCTGCAATCAGCCACCATCATCTAGAAAATGAAGAGTTACTTGGTTTTTTAAACTGATGTCCTGACAGAGGAATCCTGTTTCTCCCAAGTATTCATGCTGACTCCTGTGCTATTCAACAACAGCAAATATTTGCTATTAAACAGCTGAAATTTCACCTGTTAACCCTTTTCCTTGAAGTGCAGTTTTCAAAGGCATTTATAATTTGAGCTGTTGAGGATGTCAAAACAAGACTGACACCAGGAAAGTGACCAATTGCTTGAGGTAAGAGTGGTGGAAAGTGAAGTTTTGTGGCAGTTCCCTAGTCTTTCACAATCCTGTCTTCTCAGGAAAACAGTGGCACCAGTGAGCCTTGCAATCCCGCTGAAGTGGTGGAGTTTGGCTTTCTCCTGAGGCTTAATAGGCTGTGCTGTAATCTGTGTCATTGGGGATCATCTCTGATTCAGTAGGAGGAGAAAAAACTCTGACCCCCTGTCTTCTCTAATCTTAGCCTGCTTCACATAGTTCACTTTTTGTTCTTTTCCTCCCACTTTTTTGGGTCTGATGTAATTTCCCTGTTAGTGTTGATAAATGCATCCCATTACCCCAGGTTGAGCTGGCAGTGAGTCACATGCTGGTGCAGCTGCCAGGTTACTGCTCAGCCAGGGGTGGCATTGCCAGAGGGGCTGCTTTAGACCCGTGTTCTGGCAAGTGAGGTTCTCCAGGACACTGAAGCTCTTGTGCCCTGATTGGAACTGTATGGCAGTGATGAGGTTGCACCTGAGGAGCAGCTGAGGAGTATGGCTTTCCTCTAGATGGATGAGATGTATGATGTGCAAACATCTGTACTGTTAGAGTTTAACTTAACATCACAGAACTATTTTGGTTGGAAGAGACTCTGAGATTGAGTCCAACCATCAGCCCAACACCACCATGGCCCAGAGTACTATGTCCACACACTTCTTGAACACTTCCAGGGATGACTCCACCATCTCCCTGGGGAGCCTGTTCCAATGCCATCATCAACTAGTATGTGGCCAGGGTTCTTCAGGGCAGCTTGAGCTGTGCTGTGGCACCCTGTGACACATGTTCTTTAACTGTATTATTCTGTCTTTTTGTGAATGACATCCCAGGAGCTCTGCTGGGAGCACTGTGCTCAGAGTTAGTCCTCTGCATATGTGATTGCTCACCATGCACAGCAGCAGCAGAAAGCAGTGCCTCTCATTAGCAAAGTGACAGATTTTTTGACAAGCCCATTGAATTTAGAGTCATGCACCAATTCTCTGAGTGCTGCAGGGCAGGGCTTGGCTATCAGCTGGTAGACAGGACTTGCTGACAGAGGCAGCAGGTCAGCCCAGTGCCACCTGCCCGCTTGGTTAACAGACCAGTGAAGCTACTGCTCTTTGTGTGTGTGATGGCACAACACAATGAGTTATCAACTGTGAGTCACTCGGTGGATGCAGCAGCCTGTGAGGGAGCACAAGATGACAATGAATCCAGTCAGAGTAGCAGGCAAGGGCACTGCAGCTGTTTGTGCTCTAATTGCATCTCTCCAGATGTTCCTGTGATGTGCAGTAGAAGCCAAGCAGTCTCTAGGCACAACCGTATTTCAGTGCTCAGCTTTCTGAGCACTCTTCTGTGGTCTGTAAAGGAGAGAGAATTTAGGGACCTGAGCCACTTCCTCTCCTGTGCTGTCAGATAAGTCTAGGGAACGTTGCTTCAGAATGAGAGAGGGTTTTTTGGTGAAGCTTTCTTTTCACATTAAGATCAGGAAAAGCTCTTTCTGGGAAGCCTGATTAAAAATGCAGTCCCTTGTAGGAAAGAAAAAAAGAAAAGAGCATTTTGCAGCATCAAGAGAGATCACAAAATTTATCATGGGCAGGAAAAATAAAAAAAAAGTTAATTTGAAGATAATGCATTGCAGGAAAGTAGCTGAGAGTGACCTTAGGGCTTTCTGCTGTCTGTGAAGCAGTCTGTTTTTTTGAATAGGTATCTGCTAAAAGCATAGGTGACAAAGCCTCTTGGAGACAAGAAGTGTCCTGTGTTGGGATTAGCTTCAACAAATTAATGGAGGTAGGTAATTTCTTTGCTTACCCTTGTCTGTATATAGGAAATAAAAACCATAGCAAACAAGAACCCCAAACCAGCAGCAACAAACCCCCCCCACACACCACAACCCCCCCAAAAGAAACCATCCCCAAAGCCATGAGGAACTGCAATTCCTGTTCAGCTCCATGCTGTTAAGGTTGCTGGGAATGCAAACACAGAGGGCTTCCAGCTCTGCTGCAGACCTTTGCCTCCTGGGATCAGACTGGGGCATTGGCGAGTCAGGCGGTGGAAGTACAAACTCTGCTTTCCTGCTCTGCTCTTTGGAGCTGGCTTGTGCTCTTTGTGCTGGTGTAATTAATCATGGAACTGCCTCTTTTCTACTTGAGCCTTAACTCTAGAAAGAAAATATCCCTGAGTTGTACAAGGCTGGGCTGGATAAGACTTTGAATGACCTGGTCTAGTGGAAGGTGGGTGGCAGGGCCTTTGGAACTAGATGATTTTTCAAGGTCCTGGAACCCAAACCACTCTATGAACCTATGAAAACAGAAGATTTGGGGAAAACTACTATTTTCTCCTCTGGTCTTTTTAAACATTGAACAAAGGGTACAGAAGAGAGGGTTCCAGTGGCTTCAAATGTTACTTTCTGTATTTGACACCACCCAAATCTTTTCAAACAGTGTCCTCTTTCTCAGTATGCTTCTGGTCCAGATCTGTAGAGAAAAAAGAAGCTAGCAAGGCATTCACTGTTTTACCAGTCTGAATTGTTTGCAAGACCTCAGCATTGAGTGCTTCTCCAACTCTAGCCTAACCTTTATCTGTAACCAAGCACTGCAAGAAAGCTGGGGAAGGACTTTTTTAGGGGCTTGTAGTGATGGGATGAGGGGGAATGGATTGAAGCTTGAGGAGGGCAGACTCAGACTGGAGATGAGGAAGAAATTCTTTCTGGTGAGGGTGGTGGGAGACTGGAACAGGTTGCCCAGGGGGGTTGGGGATGCTCTCTCCCTGGAAGAGTTCCAGGTCAGGATGGATGAGGCCTCGAGCAACCTGGCCTAGTGGAAGGTGTCTCTGCCCATGGCAGGGATGGTGGAACTCAAGGATCTTCAAGGTCCCTTTCAGCCCAAACCATTCTGTGAATCTCTTTCTCCAAACACTTTCAGATGCACAGATGTTTCACAGTAAAAGAAAATGTTTATGGTCCTTGGCAGAAAACCATGATGCTTCCTAAAGGCCTAGGAAGCTGTAGCAAGTGGTGTGCATCCTGAGGTGTGTAGCATTTTGTCTTGGAGCAGTGCATTGTATACCTGTGAGGCAGTGGTGACTGTTTTCCGGTGTCTTTCACCAATCATTTCAGATGAGTTGTGTAAAATCTAACTGACCCTTCTGTAATAACTAAGGGCAAATAGCTTTGCATTGTCCTTTTGATAAATTTTGGACTATTGGCAGCGTTATGGACTAAGGAGCCAGGCATCCCAGCGTTTCATCTGTCAGTGTCAGTAGGAAATGCCTTAAATGAGCAGGGGGAATACATCCCAGGAATTTGATAAATCTTATCTCCATGAATGAGTGGATTTTGTGTGGTTTCATAATCTGCTGAACTATAATAGCTTATAGCCTTTGCTTCAAAACTAGCTGTTAGAACAAAGTGTTTGATGGGTTTGGGTGGTGTTTTTTTCTGCAACCCTGAGATCTTTTTGTCACTGAGTGACTTTCAGTGGTGAATGCCAGAGCAATTATTGACCTGTGTGGTACACACATAGTTTTAACCATTTATTGTGCAATCAAAACTAATTTTTGTGTTTTTTACTGGGTGTGTGTCATTGGTCTCTTCCTCGTGTTTCTCTGCAGGATATAGTACCAAAGACAACCAGGACACTTCACAGCAGCAGTGCAAGAAAAAGATCAAAACTAGGTGAAATCATAGAATGGCTTAGGTTGGAAGAGACCTCAGAGATCATTTATTCCAACTCCCCTGCTGTGGGCAGGGACACCTCTCACCTAGTCATAGTTGCACAGGGCCTAATCCAATCTGGTCTTAAACAAACCCCAGGGAATCAGCAATTGCTCTGGGCAGCCTGTTTCATAGTCTCACCACCCTCTTACTGAATACCTTTTTCCTAAGATCCAGTCTAACCCTACTCTTCCTTAGCTTAAAACCATTCCTCCATGTCCTGTCCATAGTGAAAAGTCCCTCCCCATGTGTCCTGTAGGATCCCTTCAGGTATTGGAAGGCAGCCCTGAGGTTCCCCCAGAGTCTTCTCTTCTTCAGTCTGAACAACCCCAGCTCCCCCAGCCTGTCCTTATAGCAGAGGTGATCCAGCCCTTGCATCATTTTTTGTGGCCCTTCTCTGGGCTTCCTCCAATGTTTCTGTGTCTTTTTGTTCTGTATGACACCCTGCTGGCTTTAGCATCCTAAATAAGGCCTACTACACAATTAGGGCTCGTACTGATGATTTAGTGCAGTCTAAGGGCCTGTTGTGGTTTATTGTTTTCAACATTGACTATGTGTCAGTTTTAGCACAAAATGAAAGTGGAGTTCATAGCTTTCCATGTCATAGCTTAAATGAAACACAAATAACAATGATGTTTGAAATTAAAATAAGCTTCAGTGGTTAAGAGTGGTCCATGGGAGCCTGGTGCCTTTTTCAACCCAGCAAAATGGGACTTCAGTGCTTTGAAATCTGGCCCCCACCAAGTAAATGATTGCTGATGGGGGCCATTTTTCAATCACTACTTAGCTCTAGTAGAGGTCTGAATCTCATTTGTCCAGCTGTGTTACCATGTATTTTCTCTTTTGGGAGAAGGCAGGCAAGGAGAGGAAGAGTGGAAAGGACAGACGAGAAGGTAATGGTGCTGCCTTGCTGTTAATGTGTCAGGCTGTCATTTCCCAGACATGGGCTGTTCCAGCAAAGTGGGAATGGATGGTACTGCAAATGCCAAAAGCCAGATTCATGCACAGGAATTCCATGTGAGAAGACCTGGCTTCTGGCTAAATGGTTTATAGAGTGTCAGATTAGGAAACAGCCTGTTATGGGTTATAGTAGTGTCCTAGTGTTGCTGGGACAGGCTCCCAGGCCAGCCATGGGCTGCAGGCTGTCAGCTGCTCTGAGTTAGCCAGCACAGCTGACTGGAGTTGGCTGCAGGGGTGTCCCAGGCCATGAGCATCACACCCAGTGATGGGAGGGATTTTGCTGAGAGGTGAGCCTCCTGCTAGAGTCTGTTCCTCACCCTGTGCCTCTTCCCTTTCTTGCTCTTGAGGACTGCCTTCCTGTTCAGTGTGACTGCTGCACTTCTGCTGGGCTGAGTATGGCTCTAGGTATCTTGTATTGAGTATGGCTCTAGGTATCTTGTATTGAGTATGGCTCTAGGTATCTTGTATTGACCTTGGTGTTCATTTGGCTATTTCATTAAATCCATTTCCATTTCACCCTGTGGGTCTTCTCTCCTTGTCTTGGTCTCCCTTCTCTGCAGCAGAGGGGTCATCAGGTGAGAGAGCAACTGCTGGGGTTTAGCCCCAGATATAGGCAGAACATAGACAAGTAGGTGTATCTAACCCTTACTGGACTAACTATTCTCCACAGTTCCTTAATGGGTCATCATGAGCACTCTGTAGTCTTGATGCCAGGAAAGCAATATCATTATGAAATACTTTGCCCCAAAGAAGATGCAGAAGTTGGGCAGGAGGCAGTAAACAATGCAGGTATGTGTGAGGAGATCTGTGAGCAGATGTGCTAGTGCAGGGCTGAGCTGCTGAGCAGCCAGATAGGAAAGAGGCTTTGTTTCTTTTCTAGACTGCAGAGATAGAGCCAGAGAAAGCTTCAGACTTACTGTGCTTGTGTTTTATGGTCATGGTACACATCTCTGTGCTGTGGATGGCAGAGGTTTGCAGGTGCTGCCTTGGATTGGAGAAAGGATTCTGTGCTTCATGGTACATTGAAGCTTGAGGAAGGCAGACTTAGACTGGAGATTAAGAAGAAATTCTTTCTGGTGAGGGTGGTGAGACACTGGAACAGATTGCCCAGGGAGGCTGTGGATGTCCCTTCCCTGGAGGTGTCCAAGGCCAGGTTGGGTAAGGCCTCAACCAACCTGGGCTGGTGGAAGGTGTCCCTGCCCATGGCAGGGGCTTGAAACTGGATGATCTTTAAGGTCCTTTCCAACCCAAACCATCCTGCAAATTGATCAGTACAGCGCAAAACAGACTTGACTTGAGAGGAATGTGAGGGGCAAGCAGCAGTACTCTGACAATGGTGATGAATGGCAGATGGCCACAAGCCTGACTGCTGCTTTTTGGTTGCTGCTTGTGATTTGCAGGCAGGTAGGTGAGTCTGTTAAAGGCCTGACACATGGAGTGACAGATACCCCTAGTGCTTGTGTGTGCAATGCAGTAGCATGTCTTAAAATAGAGCCAGCTGCTTGCATAATTAAGGAGAAATAATTGCAAGGCACTTATGTAAATTATCTTGTGCTGCTCCTCCTCCTCCCTGACTCCCCCCACAGCAGTCCTCTAGTAAAAATTCACCTGATCTAGTTGGAGGTGTCCCTGCTTACTGCAGAGGGGTTAGGCAAGATGACCTTTGAGAGTCCCTTCTGACCCAGTGCAGTCTGTGAATCTGAAGGGAATCATCTTTGAAGCAAGGGGAAAAAGTTATCTTAAAAAGAATAACCCCAACCTAATACAAGAGAAATCTGTGACTCCAGAGTATGTAGGGTCACTGTTGGCAACCTGGCAGCTTGTTATAGGAACAAAACTGAGTCTTAGAAACCTGCCTGGGAATTTAGTAGTTCTGTCACTCTTGCTGTCTTGTAACTCAGATAACTATCTCATGTTTCTGCTAGCTGAAATTCTGCCTACATAAGCTCCCCCCCCCCTTCATTCAGCCTTTGAGAATCATTCTGGCAATATACAAGTGTGAATTTAACCTCCTTTCTGTTTGCACTAATTATAAGTTATATTGCATTTTTACTTGCTCTGGGAAGAACACAAAAACTCTTCCATATGTCATGGGTTTCTGCATCTCCCAGATGACTGTTCTGGATGCATCTGGAGTATTGTTTTCAATAAAACACTATCTCACTCCCCTGTGTTCATATCCCCCACCTCCTTTGTCAGTTGAATAAAGCTCTGTAAAGAAGTCCAACAAATTCCTCTCTTTCCAGACTGCTGGTGACTGCATGTGTTGGATGGTGAAGGGTCTGGAGAAGGCTTATGAGGAGTGGCTGAAGGAGCTGAGGCTGTTTAGCCTGCAGAAGAGGAGGCTGAGGGGAAACCTCAGTGCTTTTTACAACTCCCTGAAAGAAGGTTGGAGTGAGCTAGGGGTTGGTCTCTTCTCCCTGTCAGGTGATAGAATGAGAGGAAATGGCCTGGAGTTGTGCCACGGAAGATTGAAGTTGGAGATTAAGGAAAACTCTTTCCTGCAAGAGTGGTCAGGCATTGGAACAGGCTGCCCAGGGGGGTGGTGGAGTCAGCATTGCTGGAGATGTTCAAGAAGGGTGTGGAGATGGCACTTTGGGACATGGTTTAATGGCTATGGTGATGTTATATATATATAACAATGATCTTTGAGGCCTTTTGCAGCTGAAACAAAGGCCTTATTGTGGCCTTCCAGTATCTGAAGTGGGCTTACAGAAAAGCTGGTGAGGGACTTTTTAGGCTATCATGTAATGATAGGACTAGGGGGAATGGAACAAAACTAGAAGGGGGTAGATTGAGATTGGCTGTGAGGAAGAAGTTGTTCCCCATGAGGGTGGTGAGAGACTGGCACAGGTTGCCTAGGGAGGTGGTGGAAGCCTCCTGCCTGGAGGTTTATAAAGCCAGGCTGGATGTGGCTGTGAGTAACCTGATCTAGTGTGAGGTGTCCTTATCCAAGGTAAGGGGACTGGAACTGGCTGATCTTGGGGGTCCCTTCCAACCCTAAGGATTCTGTGAAATGGTGGTGTGACCAGCTCCTGTCCCTGAGACCTTATTCTTGGATTTATAGGACCATTTTCAGGAGGAAAAGGGAATTGAATCACCTTTAGTTCACACAATCTTTGGACTCTGCTGAGACCAGAGAGAGTGAGCTGTGGTCTTGGAGTAAGCAATTGCCCATACCACCTTTCGCTCAGCCTGGGATTTCAGTATTGAATACACCACTTGGCAGCTATCAAAGGTCCATTGTTCCTAAGTATCTCTGATCTAGCCTGGATTTAAGCTCACATTCCTGTATGGAATGTGAGAAGTGTGTACACAGGTGGTTGCATGCAAAGTATCTCCCCTAGGGATGTCCCTGCTTACTGCAGGCTGACATTTGAAGGTCTCTTCCAACCCAGTGCAGTCCACACCATCTCCCTGCAAAAATCCATCCACTTTCCCCTAGGATTTAATGCAACAGGGCAAGGAACTAGGAGGGCAGCAAGGAGATAAAGTAGGAGATGCACATCTGCTGCTTCTGAGCTATATTTTATAATCACAGCCCTGGAAAAAGTGAAACATCAAGTAATGTGTGAAGTGTGACCATTGATTTCTGTTTAATGGTCTCTAGCCTTTTCTCACTTGGAGACAGCTGAATTCAAAATATTTATGGTTGGCTGTACAACAAATGCTGGAATAAGCCTTTCCCTGCTCCTTTTGTGTTGCACTGTCCTAAACTGCAGAGCTTGTTGAACCACAGGATGTGTTTGAGAAAGACGAAGAGGCAGTGCAGCCACATGAAACTGAGAGGTGGGAAGAGCTCCTCTCGTGCAACAATTAGGAAGTAAATCTGTTCAGTGGTTCATCGACCTCACTTGAGAGTTGATTATCTCTCCTCACAGCCATTACTGTTGATCTGCATATGCAACTCTTTTTGAGCAGTGGGGCCAGGGAAGAGCATTTTCCTTTGCAAGCTGGCAATAGATTGAAATAATTGAGCCACAGTGGAAGTGCAATATATTGTAGATATGGAGTAGTAACTCCTGAGTGAACAAAGAGCGTGGAACTGCTAGCATCACTTCAGTAGGTGACATGGTGTAAAACACTTTGTGTACTAAAAGAGTGTGAAAGTTACTAAAGGGGTTAATTCAAATGCAGGATTTTAAACAGGCATCCTGAACCTCTCTACTACGAAGAAAAACTGAGAGAAATGGGGATGTTTTAGTCCTGAGAAGGCTGAAAGGGGATCTCACTCATGTCTATAAATACCTGAGGGGTGGGTGTCAAGATGAAGGTGCCAGGCTCCTTTTGGTGCTGCCAGTGATAAGGAACAAGTACAATCTGCAACATAGATGTTCTGCCTCAACACAGAGAAACTTCTTTCCTGTGAGGGTGCTGAAGCCCTGGAGCAGGCTGCCCAAAGAGGTTGTGGAGTCTCCTTCTCTGGAGACTTTCAAAACCTGCCTGGATGTGTGGCCTGCCTTGGGGATCCTGCTTTGCTAGAGGGGTTGGACTCAATGATCTGTAGAGGGCCATTCCAACCCCTAACATTCTGTGATTCTATGATTACAGGAGCCCAGATCAGTGTCTATAGAAAATGCTTCCCAAAACATTCCCCTTAACATGTTCTTTGATTGCTTATAATTTTCAGCCTTTACAGCTGAAAGAATTCTCCATGCTGCTCATCTGCCACAGACTGAGTGGTGTGTCAGTTAAGACATGTTATCCTCTCAAAAATCAGCAACCCAAACAAGTGTATGATTTTAACAATCCTGTTGGAAGGACTGTGAATTCCAGGTAGGATTCATCTACTTAATGAAATGATCCTCAGGAGCTTTTGGTCAAGCATTTCACAGTATGACTTGCACTGTAGTCTTCTTTTGATACAGATAATCTCTTTGAACAGCTGTAATAACCACCTGAACACTTCTCTTCTCCCATGTCCAGTTGCCTGTGTACCGAGTTTGTCTTGAAGCAAATGGAAGCCCTAAGCTAGATGCTATTAAATTAACCTAATTTCTAATCTTCCTACGTGCTTTTAAATAATATATTAGTCCAGGAACTATTGGAGCCAAACTATTAGGCAGTAATGTATAAATTCAGTGTATAATTCATTAATCAGATGAATAACTTCTTAAGTCTCAACAGAAGTAGAGAAGATCTTAAGGGACATGTGTTTATATGCATACGGACACCATCCTGTATAAAATTATCATCCTAATGTCCTATTGTGACTTGGCTTTGATACAGATACTGCAGGCTGCATCCGAGTGTGTGCCCCTGCTCTCTGCTGCTGCCTCTTTTTTCCTTTTGAAGCACATATAGGTGGCCTAAAATAGGTTCAAATCTCTAGAGATTGGGATAATCAGCCATGTAAGAGAAACTTTTACAGAGCTACTTGAAGTTAAGGCTCTCTCCCAAAAGGAGACTCTTCCTTTAGGGTGTCCTTGTTTTCTTTATGTATTCAGCCTGGCTTGCGTAACTATGGCCAAGTTTGGATTTTTTTTCCTTCTGAGCTTTCTGAAATGTCCTTGGGTTTGTAAACAAGGGATGCATCTCTCATTTGAGAGATATTTAGACATCCTGAATGCTTTGTGACCTTCTATATGAAGACAAATCACAGAATGGAAGGGACCTACAGGCTGCCCAGGGTGGTGTGGAGTCTTCCTTTCTGGAGATATTCAAAACCCACCTGAATGTGTTCCTGTGTGATCTGCTCCAGGTGACCCTGCTCTGGCAGGGAGGTTGCACTGGATGATCTTTTGAGGTCCCTTCCAGCCCCTAACATTCTGTAACGTCTGGAGATCAAGTACAACCCCCTTGCCTGAGGCAGGTTCACCTAGGGGAGGTCACACAGGAAGACATCCAGGTGGGTTTTGAGTTTCACTACTTTCATAGATTCATAGAATGGTTTGGGTTGAAAGGGACCTTGAAGATCCTTGAGTTCCACCATCCCTGCCATGGGCAGAGACACCTTCCACTAGCCCAGGTTGCTCAAGGCCTCATCCATCCTGACCTTGAACTCTTCCAGGGAGAGAGCATCCCCAAACCCCCTGGGCAACCTGTTCCAGTGTCTCACCACCCTCATCAGAAAGAATTTCTTCCTCATCTCCAGTCTGAGTCTGCCCTCCTCAAGCTTCAATCCATTCCCTCATCCTGTCACTCCAAGCCCTTGTCAAAAGTGCATTCCTGGCTGCCTGTGCATGCAGAGACAAGGAACACATGCAGGGTGCTCAAATGTTGTTCTTGGGTGAGCATTTCAGGTTTTGCTCTTTGCAGGCTCCTCAGAGTACATCCTTTCTTTCCAAGTCTCCTGTTGTAGGAAGCTTAACTGTCATGCAAGGAACTTAAGCTCTTTCTAAACAGCTACATTTCTTTTGACTTTTTCACTATTTGCATATGACTCAAAACTTAGATGAGGAGCTTACTAGAAAAAGGGATGTAGTGGAGTTCTGTTTGATACATGGTGGGAGTTGAACACATAATTTGCTTAAATGCTTTTAGGATTTTCACGTCAAAAGCTGCTTCTGGGAAGCAATAGCTAAAACCTGGGATTTGAGGAAGATGGGACTGAATGTACAAATATTAGGAGGTCATTTTCCCTGCTCAGAGTGAGAGATTTTGGTCAAAACAAATTATTAGAGCTCCCAGAAACTGTGAAAGGGAAGGATTAAACATCAGATCTGTGTTAGAGAAATAACGGACTCGTAGAGTTGTTGCAGTAGGAAAAGACCTTCAGGAGCATCAAGTCCATCCCCCAATCCAATGCCACTATGGCCACTGAATCATGTGCCCGAGTGCCATGTCCACACATCCTGAACAATTCCAGGGACAGTGACTCCACCACCTCCCTGGGCAGCCTGTTCCAATCCCTGACCACCCTTTCAGGAAAGAAATTTTCCACAATTTCCAACTTAAACCTCCCCTGGCACAATTTCAGGCTGCTTCCTCTTGTTCTGTCACCTGATACTAGGGAGAAGAGGGGAAGTAGCACCTCACTCCACCCTCCTTTCAGAGAGTTGTAGAGAGCAATGAAGTCTCCCCTCAGCCTTCTCTTCTCCAGACTAAACAACCTCAGTTCCCTCAGTCAGTTCTCACCAACCCTGTTCTCCAGACCCTGCTCCAGCTTTGTTGCCCTTCTCTGGACATGCTCCAGCCCCTCAATGTCCCAAAACTGAACCCAGTACTTGAGGCATGGCCTCACCAGTGCCAAATACAGGGGCACAATGACTTTTCTGGACCTCCTGGCCACACTATTCCTGATCCAGGCCAGGATGCTGGTGGCTTTCTTGGCCACCTAAGCACAATGATGGGCTCATGTTCAGGCAGCTGTCAAACAGCAACCCCATGCTGGATAGTAAACTCCACACAGAAGACCTCTTCCTTTGGTTTTTAGCTTGAGCAGACTTGCTACTATCCCTTGAACTATTATCAGCCCACAGATAACAAATAGGATTTGACTGTATCATAATCTGGTTAGCCCAGTGACATTATACGTTTTAAATCAGCATTGAGCTCTGGGTCTCTATCCTGCTTCCCATTCTGAGCATGAAATAACCTTCTGAAGGATGGTTACTGTAAATGCATCCAAGTGGTAACCCTTGGGAATAGTATGGTCTTGCAAAAATTTGTCTTAAATGGGTTCTTCTAGTCTGAAGTATTTAACATCAACAGATGTTAGGAAATTTCACTGGAAGTGGCCTAGAATAGGAATGGAACATGTTCCTTTCCTCTCATTTCAGATGCTATAAAATAGGCCTGAAATTCATCTTTCCCCATGTTCAATTGATGCAATCTCCTTCTAAGATGTCATAGACTCATCAAATTGTTTCAGCTGGAAAAGAAACTTCCTGGCCCTCACTGCTGTCCTGAAAAAATAACTTATTGTAGTATTTTGAAAGTTAATCTCCAGCAAACCTTTCTGCAACATACAGAATCATAGAATTATTTCAGTTGGAGAGGGCTTCTGAAGATTGAGTCCAGCTGCCAACCTAACACCATGCTGGCTATTAAACCATGTCCCAAATTGCCATGTCCACCTGTTGAGCTTTTCCCACTTATGTCTTGTACTTGCTCATTTTTGAGCCAGCCTGGAGTTAAAGTACTGCAAGGAAAATTTCCTGTCTTCATTCAAGGATCTCAAAACACTTCAAAATTAATGGTTTTTCATTGCAGTTCTATTAGGTTGGTAGATAAGTGTAGGCTACAGTGAACTGATTTACCTAGAATTACTGAATATAGCTTTGTCAAGCAGATTTTGCTGTTGGCACTCCTAATTGCATAGCCATGTTGTCATCTGATCTCATGGGGGCTCTGTTGCTGCCAAAATTGGAACATCTCCCTGCTGAGGAAAGGCTGAGGGAGCTGAGGCTCTTTAGCTTGGAGCAGAGGAGCCTGAGGAGTGACCTCATTCATGTTGATAAAGATGTGCAGGGCAGTGTCAGGAGGATGGAGCCAGGCTCTGCTCAGTGATGTCCAGTGACAGGACAAGGGGCAATGGGTGCAAGCTGGAGCAGAGGAGGCTCCATGTGAGCATAAGGAAAAACTTCTCCACTGTGAGGGTGCCAGAGCCCTGGAGCAGGCTGCCCAGAGAGGTTGTGGAGTCTCCTTCTCTGGAGACATTTCAAACCCACCTGGATGTGTTCCTCTGTGACCTTCCTCTGTGCTCCTGCTCTGGCCAGGAGGGTTGGACTGGATGGTCTTTCAAGGTCCCTTCCAACCCCTAACATTCTGTGAAAATTGAGGGCTGGGAAGCAGGAGATAAAGATCACCAGCAAGCACCTTCTGCTGAGAGATGACTGTGGAGAAGTCTGGATGTAAGTCTGCTGGAGCTGGACTGAACAGCCGAGCCAACTGCAGTTCAGGCAACAGCAGTGTTTTGATTACCTAGCAAAAACTCAAAAGGTACAGAAGCCTCTGGATGCTAAAGAGGGGATGTTGATAAAATTAGAACCAGCACTAATACATCTGATTCTCTCCTTTTTTTCTTTTTCCATGGAATAAAGATTATATCTTGTTATCTCCTCAGCAAAACACATTTCCTCCCTTCATGCACTCTTGTCTTGTCTCATTCTGAAATGCACTAACTAATTGCTTGGATCTCTTGCGCTAATTCTCCTGAAAGTTCAAGGATGTTGTGCTTGGATGTCTGCTAATTAATTAAAGGTTATGAGTTGGCTCTTAATCAAGGATTTCTTCTGAAATCCAGACCCCCAAATACTTCAAGTGTTCATGGTTGAGAGGGGTAGGTAATGAGACTGTTAGCACATAAAAATAGACTAGGGAGAATGGTTTGAAGCTGAGGGAGAGCAGCTTTAGACTGGATCTTAGGAACAAGTTCTTCAGTCTGAGGGTGGTGAGCCTCTGGAATAGGTTGCCCAGAGAGGTTTTTGGATGCCCTCTCCCTGCAGGTGTTTAAGGCCAGAGTGGAAGAGGCCTTGAGCAACAAGGTCTAGTTGAAAGGTGTCCTTACCCATGGCAGGGGGTTTGCAGTAGCTGTTCTCTGGGGTCCCTTCCAGCCTAAGCCATTCTATGACCTCTGTATCCTTAGTGATATCTAAGTGATTGAAATTGAACTCAATTTCTTTTTGGTCTAGGTGCAGTTTATTAGTAAGCTGTTGCCAGCTCTACCCAGTGTGTAAATGAAGTGAATAGAATCATAGATTGGCTTAGGTTGGAAGGGACCTCAGCGATCACTTGCAACTCCCCTGCCACGGGCAGAGATGCCTCTCAACTAGACCTGGTTGCCCAAGACCTATTATTATCTTTAAGCAGGAGTTTAGCTCCAAGGACTGCCACCACTAAACCCATTCCACTTTCTCCTGACCAGAAACAGCCAGCAGGAAGACTTTCAGAACATACACCATGCTTGCTGCATTCACGTGGCAGAGTTCCTGCAGAGAAGCAAAACCAAGTCCTGGCTGCAGCTCTGTTTCCACTGGATCTTTCCAAGCGGTGTTTCTAAGCTCAAGTTAATTTGAACTGGGTTGTCAAACTGTCCCATATCTGTAAGGCCTTTTTAGTGGTGGAGTAAGCATTTGTTTAGAGAGGTAGTGGACAGGTACACAGGTTTATTTGGCAATTAGAGGTGGTTCAGTCATAGAGTCATTATGGTAGGAAAAGACCCCTAAGATTGTCAGGCCCAGCTGTCAGCCCAGCACTATCATGGCCACTAAACCATGTCCTGAAGAGCCACACATACACCTTTTCAGACACCTCCAGCTCAGAGTCATGATTGTTATTTTCACCCCTCCATCATCATTCCTTCAGAAATGTAAAGTACTTGTTCTCTCCCCCCTTGAGGAATACAAAAAATGTTAGGCCAACCTTTAAAACTGCTTGGTCAGTGGTTCTCTATATCTCCTATGTCATCCAGTTGTCAAGACTGTTTAATTAGGACATAAAGACATGCTCCTGATTAGATGGATACATCTAATTGTAATTCAGAGTCTACTTCCTAGAAATGAGCTGCTCTAACTGAATGTCTCCTTCTCTGGAGACATTCAAAAGCCACCTGGATGCATTCCTGTGTGACCTACTCCATGTGCTCCTACTCTGGCAGGGGGTTGGACTGGATGATCTTTCAAGGTCCCTTCCACCCCCTAACATTCTGTGATTGTCCACATCTAAGCCATAAACCCCACCAGCTGTCAACCAACTGCATGTCTAAATAGATGGCAAAAACATGGTACCTTCTTTTAAGACTTTGATCCATAGCCACCTCACTTTTGTCATTCAGAGAAACAGATTATTCATGGCCCTAGTGACTTGAATGTTTTCTCATTAATTAAACTTCTGAAAATCTGGATAGATGGGATGCAAAAAATGAGTTTGGAAGAGTCTTGCAGTGTTAAATGACAAATAGATTCAGTATTAGGAAACGTTTCTTTGTGGAAAGAGTGGCCAGGCACTGGAACAGGCTGCCCAGGGAGGTGGTGGAGTCACCCTCCCTGGAGGTGTTCAAGAAAACCATGGACATGGCACTCTGGGACATGGTTTAATAGCCATGGTGGTGTTGGGTTCACAGTTGGACTAAATCATCTTAGAAGTATTTTCCAAGCAAAATAACTCTTGAGTTTGTAACTGCTGAGACAATTATCTTAAGCGTTCAAGGGAGTCAATACCTGGTTGAAGTAGCTGCTGCACTTGTGTAGCTGTGTGTTCTTCACTCACCTACTGCCCCAAAACATTGCAGTCCACACTGTGACTTGCTAAGGTGTCAGGAGCACGCAGGTTTCAGCACCTGCAAGGAGCTGTGTGTAGTTTTGTATTGCAGTTGTTCTATTTTGGTGTCAGCTGTGCTAGCAGCTCAGAGCTGGGCTCCTGTAGCAGTGACAAATGGCCCTCTGTGAGAGAAGGCTGGATACGTTACATAAATTCATTTGCATTGTGTATATTCATTTAGGGATGAAAGAGAGAAGAGGAAAATCAGTGCTTTTCAAATCAAATCCCACAAATTCACCACTGCAAGATATTTGATCTTCTCACTCTTGAAAAATGCAGACAAGGTATTTACCACTCTGATGTATTTTGTTTTAAACTTGAAAAGACTGAAATCTCTTCAAGGGCTGCATTTGCCATGAGTCTGGTTGGGCCAACTCTTCCTGTGGGCCTTTGGCCTTTTTTTTTCCTTTTTTCTTTTTGTGGTTCCTTGGTTTTCAAAATGAGGCTGAACCTGCAAGGCTGCATTTTGGATGCCTCAAGTGAAATGCTGCAACTTCAGTATCCTTTAGGCAGTTTGTAGAGTGATAGAACTTGTTCAGGTTAGAAGAGACCTCTGAGATCATCAAGTCCAACCCCTCACCTGGAGCTTACAATCCCTCTAGTGCTGAGCTATGGTCACTATACCTTGTCCCTCAGCACCACATCCACATATCTTTTAAACATCTCCAGGGCTGGTAACTCCCCCTCTCTGGGCAGTCTCTTCCAATGCCTGACCACTCTTTCAGGAAAGAACTTTTTCCTACTATCTGCCTAACCTCCCCTGGGACAGCCTGAGGCTGTTTCCTCTTGTCCTGTCACTTGTATGTGAGAAGAGACCAGCCCCCAGCAGGCAGGAAGTAAGGAAGCAGCTGAATGGACAATCACCTTCCACCCCAGAAATTTGCACTCTCTTATATATTGTTGTTAGTAATTCGTATTGATACATTTAAAACTTTTTCTGGGCTCAGCTCCACAAAGGTTTCTGGGCACCTTTGTTCCACATAAATCCTACTGAGCCAATTCCTTTGATGGCTGAGAACCTCAAAACTGCTGTCCAGTGCATCAGGGATGTTTGTGCAGCTCTGTGCCATGTTATCTCGAGCTATTTGAGGCATCTCACAACAAGTGGGTGCAGTGCAGGAGAGGTGTTTTCAGAGGTGCTAGTTGCAGAGGTTTGCACACAGGAGCTGTGGTCACACTGTTAGAATCATTTTGCTTGGCAAAGGCCCTTAAGCTCATGAGTCCAACCAGCTCTCCCAAGTCTGGTGCTAAACCATGTCCCTCTTCACCATATCTCTGCATGTTTGAAACAGCTCCAGGGGTGGGGATCCAACCATCTCCTTGGGCAGCCTGTTCCAGCATTTGAGAGCTGGAGAGGGACATTTAGCAAAAGGATAAGGGGTAATGCCTTTAAGTGGAAAGAGCATAGATTTAGGTGAAAGGAAGATGTTTTTCACCATGATGGTGGTGAGACACTGGAACAGGTTGCCATAGAGTTTGCCAATGCTCCCTGTCTGCAAGTGGTGATGTTCAGGTTGGATGGGACTCTGAGCAGCCTGGTCTAGTGGAAGATGCTGTCACTGCCCATGGCAGGGAGGTTGCAATTTGATGATCTTAAAGGTCCTTTCCAATCCAGACCGTTCTATGACAACAGCAGAAGTATATTTAGAGTGATATTTAGCTGTGGTGTTAAATAAGGCAATTCTAGAAGCAGGAGGGGAAACAGTGCTGGATATTTATAGGTGTTGGTTTTCTATAGCTGTTTTGTTAGACTGAGTGAATGCTACACAGATTCTTGTCAAGCTTTTCATCCTTTCTCCCTTTTTGTGAAGCTTGGTGCCCTCGAACTCTTGGAGAGAAGGATCACTTCTGAAAATCTCTTGAAGTAAACAACCTTTAAAAAAATAAAACTCAGTCATCTTGGGTGGCAGATACGCAGACTCCTCGCTGAATTGAGCAACCACTGCTAATGCATGCTGGACTGTGTGCTCCTAGGAAGTGTCCACTTGGGTTAAAATGAGTGGCTGCAGGCCATGCTTAGCTGTGAAGTGGGAGAAGTTCAGGTTGTTCTTGACATTATAGCCTGGCAGAGAGCAGGCAGCACAGTGCCTGTGGGCTGCAGATAGGGTGCTGGGTGGGATTCAGAGAATGTGTTCTAATGCCTGTTTCTAGGAAGCACCACATTGTTAGGAGGTTTGCAAACTGCTGCTTTCCAAACTGGTAACTGAAGGATGCAAACTCTGTTGTTTTAAAGACTAAAACCTTTTTAAGGTCACTTGAGGGGAAAAAAAAACCGAATTGAAACCTTTGTGACCATCTCAGAAGGCTGTGGTGTGGGATTAAACAGTCTTGTGGTGACTGGCTTAAGTGCCATGTTGAGCATTGCTGCTCAGCCCAGGGGTGCCTGCAGGCACTTGCTAGTGCATATGCAGCACATCATGCTCATCAGGGGGCCCCCAGTCAAGCATGTCAGCAGCTGTGTGAGGGATGGTCAAACCAAGTGCAGAGCATGAATTTTTCAGCTTGGCTTTATCTGAGTTCTGACTCTTTAATGGACAACACATAGGAAGATGTTGAACTTAACAGGTAATGAAGAAACATTCTAAAAGGAGCGGAAGGTAAAGAACTTCTTGGTTACAGAATCATAGAATGGTCCAGGTCGGGAGGATGACCTCCAAAGGTCATCCAGTCTGACCTCCCCACAGTCATCAGGGACATCCCCAACTAGATCAGGCTGCCCAGGGCCTTATTGAGCCTTACCTTGAGTATCTCCAGAGAAGGGGCCTCAACTACCTCCCTGGGCAACCTGTTCCAGTGTTTCAGCACCCTCATAGTGAAGAACTTGTTTCTAACATCCGGTCTAAATCTGCTTTTCCTCACTTTAAAGCCATTGCCCCTTGTCCTGTCACTGCAGGCCTTTGTAAATAGACTCTCTCCATGCTTCCTGTAGGCCCCCTTCAGGTACTGGAAGTCTGCTATTAGGTCTCCTCAGAGCCTCCTCTTCTCCAGGCTGATGTCAGAATCTAACTTCATCACATAGACAAAGTGTGCTGCTAAGTGGAAAGCGGTGAGGAGGTGGGATCACACAGTCCTTTGTGGATGTAAACACCCACCTATGACTAAGCTTGACCTTGCTCAGGCAAAACTACAGCTGTGAGAGCCAGCCATGATCTGGGAAGCAAGGCTTGAGCCTTGCACACAATTAAAATGGAGTATTTTTGCAGCAGGAAGGGCCAGAAAAGTAATCTGCTGCTGGAAACTTCGTGGGAAGAAGGTCTGAATTGTAGGCAAGATTTCAAGTGGTTGTGTGAGGAGTACAGAGGTTGGCATGGAAGCCCCTGAGAGTACAGGTGTGCCACTCTTCTGTAGAGCTTTGTTTATCCCATCTTCTCTTCTTTCAGACCTCTGTGCCTCTGAAACAAGTCCCATTCCATCTGCATATCTTAGCAAGCTGAGCCTCTTAACATCAGAGTCCCTTCACACTAAGTAGAGCCCTGATTCTGCCCTTTTTGTCTTTTTTCCTCTGATGTGAAACAATTTGTGCTGCTCAGTCAAGGTACAATGAAGTGGAGGTCTTCTGCAGACTCTCCTCTGAAGCGTGTTGCTTACAGCGCTTACCTCTCATTAAGCATCAAGTGGGTCTGTAAAATGCCATTTTAGCTATCCTTCTCTTCATTTTTTCCTTGTGATACACAAACTTGAGTGCTTTACTTGTGGCAACAAAATCGTTTTGAGGAGCCAGTTTCTTGAAATAAAAGCACATTATTCAGCTTATTGATTGACCTGAGCCCAGAAGCACCTCCCAAACACCTGCCAAGAGAAGGCGAGTGGCAGAATGCACACGCTGCTAACTGACCCCAGATCTGCTGCCCTGGTTAGTTGTTAGATGGCTCCAAGACTCTAGTTTGACTGGAGTAGGGTTTTCTCCTGAGATGTGGAAACTGGGAGGGTTTTTTGTTGTTTTGGTTTATTCTTCTCTTTCTCTGCACACTCAGGCTTGTTGCTGCTGCTTAAAGCACAGAAAGGGGTTGCATAAACATTTTAATATTGCATGAGGCTGCTGTAAGCCTGAATGATCTTGTGAATGCTAAACCCATGACATACAAGCACAAATGAAAGCAAGTGGCAAAGATTATGTAGTCTTATCATCTGGATGAACTGGTAGATAAGCCAGCAGACTTTGGTGCCTTGTCATGTTTTGTTTTCCCTCCTGGGATAATTAATCCACAAGCTTTAAAAATACTCTGCCTGCCATTATTATTTTGAGAGATTGGATTGGGTTGGAAGGGACCCTCACAGATCATCTTGTCCAATGGCTCTGCAGTGAGCAGGAACATCTCCAGCTAGATCAGGTTGCTCAGTGTAGGCATCTCAGAGGGGAAGATGGGACCAGAGTTGTAACAGAATAACATTTCCTGCTTTTTCTTGATTTCTTTTGGAGTACTTTTTGAAGTGGCTGAGTGTTCTTCTGCTGAGTGTTGAGGTGATATTTTTCAGGGAACTTACAAACAAGAAGTCACAGAACTCTCTTCAGAGAAGGCTAATTTAGTCATTGTTGGATAAATATACTAAGGCTGTTCATCACAATCTAATTACATTTTGTAGGAAGGAAGGCTAACTCTTAAGCTGTCCTACTCCCCCCTCATAAAACCTACTATTCAGTGTTCTTTGTTGAAGAGGCTAATGGATATTCTCTCCTCCTTCATCAGCCTGTGCTGCTCTGCAGCTGCACTGGGGATACAAGGAGGGACCGGCTGATTGAAATCTTGGGTATTTCCTGCAATGATAGCTGCCTCAGCAAGCAGGAGCTGGTAGTGGAAGGAGGGGAAGCACCAAAGAGAAATACAGATAATTAGAGAAGATTGGTATGCTTTCATTATCTCCAAGAGTGACTTTTTTCATCTTGCTTTACAATAAGACTGAAGTGGGCCTTGTGTAGATCCTTCACTTACCTAGCAATTGCTGAGCCCAAGCTCAACCATGATGGTCATCTTCTGTCAGTCTGAGTTACTAATGTACCTCCCAGTCTCCAAGTACTTATCCTTGCAGTAATGATCCAGAGGAGATGGGGAAAACACTCAAACAGTAGTGTCTTCCTTTGCATAGAATCATAGAATTCCTTAGGTTGGAAGGAGATGATCTCAGAGATCAGAGAGAATCTATTCCAACTCCCCTGCCATGGGCAGGGACAACTCTCAGCTAGATTTGGTTGCCCAAGGTCTCATCCAATCTAGTTTAAATATCTCCAGAGAGGCAACCTGTTCCAGTGTCTCACCACCCTCATACCTACTACTGCTAGAAGCTACTCCCTTGTTTCTCTCTTGGCTTTGTCACTAGCCTTCAGCTTTCCCAGTCTCTTAGATTCCCTCTGTGGCACCGTCTCGGATATTTCTGTCTGCACAGGTGGAACACAGGCATTACACTGTGTTATGGTTCAGAGCTGGTACCTTAGAAAATCAATTACCTTAGCAAATATCTGTATTAGATCCAGCAGCTTGCTTAAGCCAAGAGACCTTTCAACCCTTTTTCTCTCCCAATCTCTGCACTTTCAAAACCTTTTCAGCCTTGAATTCTGCTAATGTTGGGCTAACAGGTCTGGCTGTCTGGATCACCCACTCCTGTCTGCAGTACAGAGGCTGTTTCTTTGGTCATGTGGTTCCAGTGCTGACATGATGGATTTTATTGTAAAAAAAAAAAAAATCTCTTTGCTCCTGGCTTTCAATTACCTGGTCCTTATGGCAGAGAACAAATAGGAACAGGCTGTAATGAATAAAGGGGAGACTCAGCAGAGAGGTTGCTGGACAGAAACAGTTCTGTGTCTCCTTTCCAGTTCAGGACTGAAACAGCCTCTATAGTATCTAATAGTATAATTTAGAGGTATGGGGGAAATTGTCTTCTGTTTTTCATGGGAGAGCTCAGTAAAGAAAAGCAATTCACTTTCATTAGCAAAATAGTGCTGAAAATTCTGATGGAAAAATTTGGTTTTGGAGGGGAAAAGAATGGAATGCTTTCATTTTCTGGCCAGAAGCTTTCAGAAGTGATGATGTAGACTCAGGAAGAGGTTGTTCATAGGACCACAACTCTATGATTTTGATTTGTGGAATCATAGAATGGCTGAGTTGGAAGGGACCTCAAAGATCATCAGGTTCCCAACCCCACTGCCATGGGCAGGGACACCTGCCACTAGATCAAGTTGCTCAAGGCCTCAGCATCCTGGCCTTGAACATCTCCAGGAAAGCAGGCATCCACAACCTCCCTGACCAACCTGTTCCAGTGTCTCACCACCCTCACTGGAAAGAATTTCTTCCTAATCTACAGTCTAAACCTGCCCTCCTCAAGCTTCAATCCATTCCCTCTCATCCTATTACTATAAGCCCTTGTTAAAAGTCCTCTGTAGCTTTTCTGTGGCCCCCTTCAGATACTAAAATGCAGCTATAGGGGCTCCCTGGAGCCTTTTCTTCTCCAGGCTGGTCACATTTCTTTTGATACAGCCTGGGACAGGACTGTCTTCTGGGCTGCCAGCGACCATTGCCAGCTTGTGTTGAGCTTTTCACTGACTGACACTGCCAAATCTTTCTCCTTGAGACTGCTCTTGAGCTACTCTTCACTCACCCTGTTTCCTAAAATGCTTCCTCATGTCCAGTCTAAACCTACCCAATCACAGCTTGAGGCTGTTCCCTCTTGTTCTGTCACTAATTGCTTGTGAGAAGAGACCAGCAGCAGCCTCTCCACAAGAGTTTTACCCTGGCATGAGTGGTCAGGCATTGGAATGTGCTGCCCAGGGAGGTGGTTGAGTCCCCAAGCCTTGGATGTGTTTGAAGGTGGTTTGGATGTGGTGCTTGGGGATCTGGTTTAGGGGTGAGCTTTGCAGAGTAGGGCTCTCTGTTGGGCTTGGTGATCCTGAGGGTCTTTTCCAGCCTGAATGTTTCTGTGTGATCCTTTCAGGTAGTTGTAGACAGTGATGAGAAGCCTTTAAAAAATGTGATGAAATTCCTTTTGAAATGCTGCCAAAGAGCTCACTTCTAGCTGATGGCATTTAGGTATTTCCATGTAATGCACTGAGTTCAGAGGAACATCCAATACAGTCATTTGGTGCTCTAGATCAGCTCTCAGCAAGCAACTAATCCATCAGATTTGTTCAGCAGGACAAGTCAGTACAAGATGATTTTTTCCCCCTGACTGCCAACGTGGCTAGCTCATGCTGCTCTGGAAAAATCAACTTCTGGGGCTTGTTTCTCCCCCATCCCATATATTACCATCTCTGCCCACACTGAGGAGTTTGGAATCTGGGCCTGACTAACCAGCTCTTTATTTATTTATTTATTGCAGAGCTGCATGAGGCAGAGCAGCACACAGCTTCCTCATCCAAACCTATTCAGAGTTTGAAGGTACCCCGTGGTACAAATTTTCCTGAGCAGATAAGCAAGCTTGGAAGGCAGCAATGGGGCAGCTAAGGACGGCTGCACAGCCTATGGATTCTTTCAAAATTGGTTTGAGGGTTTTTTTGGTGTTTTGCTTTGTTGTCTTTTTTCCCCTGGCATGGGTGCAGTGCATTTTTGACAAGCCTCAGCAGTTTTAGAAAAGCATTCAGAAGTTTGTTGTGTGTTTTTTTTTTTTTTTCCCTGATGTTCATCTGAACCAATTCCATCTAATCAGAACAAGAGCTGAATGTGACTATTCACAGGAAGCAATTGTATTCAGAGAATTTCATCTTTTCTGATGTCCTCAATTTGTCCTCTGACAGAAGCAACTTTTATTAATCTGTCCTTTTGCTCTCATTGATTGACCATTTATTATGCCAGTGCATCCAGCTTATGTTTACACATAGGCTGCTCACTGAGTCCTGGTTGACAGTCCCAATTTGAAACTCTCATGGGCTGAATGAAAGCACTGTCATACTCCTGTCACTTGCCAGATTCCAGCTTTCAGGGGAAAGGGTGCAGGCTTCCACTTGCAAATTCATGCAGTTTCAAGTGTTAGGCTTCCTTCAGCTGTCAGAGTGTTCCCAATATGGTGGTGCTTTGGGAAGTCCCTCTCTTAGTAGGCCCACCAGTCTACAAATATCTGCAGGGTGGCTGTCAGGAGGATGGAGCCAGGCTCTTTCTAGTGATACCCACTGATGGGATGAGGGCTAATGGACATAAACTCAACCACAGGAAATTCCATCTCAACAGGAGAAAAAACTTGTTTGCTGTGAGGGTGCTGAAGCCCTGGAGCAGGCTGCCCAGAGAGCTTGTGGAGCCTTTTTCTCTAGAGATCTTCAAAACCCAGCTGGTTGTGTTCCTGTGTGAGCTGCCCTAGGTGGCCCTGCTTTGCAAGGGGGTTGGACTCACTCTCTGGAGGTCTCTTCCAAACCCTGGCATTCTGTGATGTGCAAGAAGAGGCCGCAGCCAGGACATGAATCTGCTGTCAGATTGAGCTTGTGCAAGAGATTGTACTGTGGTGCACTTCAGGACTACAAGGCAGCTTTCAGCTAGCCTAACCACAGCATGGTGGAGCTCAGAGCTGCGTTATGTACCTTGACCTTTGGGTGAGCTTTGCAGCATGTGGTGGTTGGATAGTGAGTGCTGCTTTAAAGCCAGCACTGTATAGATCTGCATCAGCCCACAGCCCCTGTGGTAAATGCAAATTTCTCACACTGGGGCTGGAGTTGACTAATGAATGCTGAAATATTTACCCAAAGCTCATTAGGGTTGTTCATTAATGAGGCTGGGCTAAAATTGTTGAGTACTTAGCTGCTTCCTTTCTACTTGTAGCTGGGTCAGATGTATCACAACAGTCACAGAATCACAGACTGATAGGGCTTGGAAGGGACCTCTGGAGATCATCTAGTCCAACCTCCCTGACAGAACAGGGCTGCCTAGTTGCATTGGCTAAGTTGCATAGGAAACTGTCCATGTGGGTTTGGAAAGTCTCCAGAGAAGGAGAGCCCACAGCCTCTCAGGGATGCACTGCCAACATCATGGGTTTTTTCTACCACAGAATCATAAACTGTTGAAGTTGGAAGGGACCTTTGAGATCATCAAATCCAGCCACTCACTTAGAGCTCCCAGTCCCACCACCACCATTAAACCATGTTCCTCACTACCACATCCACGTGTCTCTTAAGTATCTGCAGGGGTGGTGAATGCCTTCCTCAGCAGCCTGCCCTACTGCTTGAGAACCCTTTCTGTGAAAATATTTTTCCTAACATCCAACATGAACCTCCCCTGGCACAACCTCAGGCCATTTCCTCCTGTCCTGTCACTTGTTGCATGTGAGAACAGACTGACTCCAACCTCCCCTGGGGTAGTTGTAGAGGGCAGTGAGGTCTCCCCTTAGCCTGTTCTGAAGACTAAACAACCCCAATTCCCTCAGCCATTCCTCATAAGCCTTGTGTTCAAAGCCCTTCACCAGCTTAGTTGCTCTTCTTTGGACCCCCCTGCAGCACCTCAGTGTCCTTCCTGTTGTGAGTGGTCTGAAACTGAACCCAGCACTTGAGGTGTGACCCCACCACTGACAAGCAGAGGGGGACAATCACATCCCTAGACCTGCTGGCCACACTGTTTACACAGTAGGCTTAGCAGAAGTCACTGAGAATGCAGATGGGTCTTGAAAGTCTCCAGAGAAGGAGACTCCACAACCTCTCTGGGCAGCCTGCTCCAGGGCTCTGTGACCCTTACAGTGAAGAAGATCCTCCTCATGTTGAGGTGGAACTTCCTGTGCTGTAGTTTATATCCATACACAGGGTGCAAGTGAGCAGAGCCTGTCCCCTCCCTCTTGACCCCCAGCCCTCAGATATTTATAGACATTTATTAGATCCCCTCTCAGTTGCCTTTTCTCCAGACTAAAAAGCCTCAGGTCTTTCAGCCTCTCCTCATAGGACACATGCTCCAGTCCCTTAATACCATACAGAAGTTGTGATCTGAAGGAGATTGCATTAGTCCTGATCCTGGTGAGCTCTGGTTGTCACCTGGGGAGCTCTCTGATGGCTGTGCTGCCCAGTGTACAGAATAGCAGCTCTCAAGTTTTCCTGTTACTGATGACATGATTGGCAGGAGCCCAGGGTTTGTCCGTGGCTTTGGGACAGGAAACCAGCAGTTTGAGAATGAAATAGATGTAGGTTTGAAACTGGGGAAGAGCAATGAGTGTGGAACCTGGTGGTAGCAGTTCTACAAGCACAGCTTCATTAGGTTATGGATCACAGGGTCTGTGGCTTTAGCAAGCCTGTCTGAAACTTCAAAACCCTGCTATTATAGGCTCTTGGATGGACACTTCCCTCTGGCTGTGTGTTCACTGCACTGGTTCAGTGTGAAGGTAAAGCTGCTTGATTTCACAGTGGGGTTATCATTTTCCTGTTGAAACTCTGCTTCCCTGCGTGCTAATATCAGATCCAGCTCTGGCTCTGGGTGCTTCCACAGCATTTCTTTCTCGATCATTTCTTAGCTATTTTGTGGTGAGCTGGCAGAAGGACACAGTGGTATGCAGATGAGATGAGCCCTCATGGCAAAAATCTAATAGCTGGAAGAAGGTAAAGGTACAGCTCATCCCCTGATGTGTTATTTGTGTTTGGCTGATTCGCTCTTTGGGAGCTGAGCCTTGCAAGGTTGCTTGCTGAAAGGTTACCTGCAGTGCCTGACGGCAGCTCTGCTACAGGTGATAAGCGAATACATTGCATGCTAAGAGCAGCTACTTGCAGAGTAAATTACTCATCAGCAAGAGAGAAGCCAGCTGAAGTGTACTCAGTTAGCTGAGGAACGAAACAGGACACACCCAGAGATTTTCTTCTGCAGCACCAGGGAGAACTCTCTGTGGTTTTGGGGAGCAGTTTCGTTTGCTGGGGGTGGTCCTGCAAGGAGTGCTGAATGAGTCCTGAAGGTGCCTTGTTAATGCCACTCCAGAGGGACTGTGCACTCAAAGGACAGCTAAAGAAGGGGAACAACTATTCTACACAGGAATCCTACCCTAGGATCTCTCTTTTTAGCTTCTCTTACTCTTTCAACCTATTTCTTCCCAGCTGCCTTTCAATTCCTAGAGTATGAAGCCGGTTTTTAAGAATGCAGACTGAAGCAGATGATGTTTAGTGACTCGGAGGAAATGGAGGGCTAAGAGGATACCGAGGGGACTGGAGCATCGCTCTTAGAAGGAGAGGCTGAGAGACCTGCAGCTGGTTAGCCTGGAGCAGACAAGGCTGAGAGGAGATCTTATAAATGCTTCTCAGTAGCTAAAGGGTGGAGGTCATGAGGATGGGGCTGGACTCTTCAAGACAAGACAGCAGGTACAAACTAGAACCCAGGAGCTTTCACTGAAACTTAAGGAGAAACTTCCTTGCTGTGAGGGTGCCAGCTGCACAGTGAGGTTGTGGAGTCCTCTGGAGACATTCAAAACTCACTTGGACAAGTTTCTGTGCCACCTGATCTAGGTAATCCTGCTTGGCAGCAGGGTTGGACAAGATGCTCTTCAGAGGTCCCATCCAACCCCCACCACTCTATGATTCTGTGGTTTGAGAGTCAGGACATAATGCTCTGCTTCATGTCTTGGGTTCTGTCAGGAGTTGTGGGAGAACCCAGATGAGATTATTTGGGCCAAACCTAAACTATTCTCATTGTGGTTGGGTTTGTTGTGGTTTGGGGGTTTTGTGTTGGTTTGGTTTCTTTTTGTTTTTCCTTGTGGTGTGTGGGTGTTGGGGATGTTTGTTGTGCTGTTTGGGGGTGGGGTTGGTTTTGTTTGGGGTCCTTTGCTTGGTTTGTTTTTTTAGTGGAACCAAGTTTTGAGAAAGCTGAAGAGAGGACAATGTGGAGGAGAGAAGGCAGGACAGGGGCTTAGCATCATTACATGGAACAGATTTGGAAAGCCATGAGACTGCATCCTGTGTGGGCATTTCTGGGGTGTGACAGTGGTTGCAAAAAGCCTTACTGTGTCATCATCTGTTGGGCTTTATTATCCTTACCTGCTGCTGCTGTTCCTGTTAGTCCTTGAAACATGCTGGGCATTTCGCCCATTTCCTGCCTTTGCTTAGCTCCCCAGCATGCTTGGTCTAAACCCTAATGTTATAGCCAGAGCCAGAAGATATGCAGTTACTATTCTGCTTGAAAATACATTTTGAATAATGCTGCATATATTTCATGGATTTTATATCCATCCTGTAATATTCTAACTGCCTCCTTCACTGATATACAGCCTCTACATTTGGTCCTATAGTAATGGGAAAAAAAATACTGTATTGCTTCCTGGCTCTTCTCTCCTCATTCTCTCTCCAACTCTCTCTTTCCTTGAAATATGATCTATTTTGTTCTTTCTATTTCTGTTCCAAACATATATTATGCATCCTGATTCCCATATGCACTTGCTGTTACTGCTTACTACTTAACTTGGGCTTGCTTGACTTTGCTGAAGCTGCCTGGGTAGCTTAGCTTCTTTGTGTCCCTCTTCTTTCCCCAGCTTTCTTCCTCTTCCCCCTCTTCCCTCCTCCCCTCTTTTTCTTGCCTTCTATACATCTGCCTTTCTTTGAGTTTGTTTGTTTGTATTGTTGATGGAAAGCTCTCAAGATGAAAACAATATATTTATAAAGAGCAAAGCAAAGCCCAAAGGCCAGTCCTGCAGGCTCACCAACACAGCACTGCAAATTACCACTTGTACAACTCTTCTGAAACACCTACTTTCCATGTTTCACAGAATTGTCAGTGTTGGAAGGGGCCTCAAGGATCATCCAGTCCCAACCCTTTGCCGTGGGCAGGGACACCTCACACTACAACAGGTTGCTCACAGCCACCTCCAGCCTGGCTGCAAACACCTCCAGGCAGGAGGCTTCTACCACCTCCCTGGGCAACCTGTGCCAGGCTCTCACCACCCTCCTGGGGAACAACTTCTTCCTCACATCCAATCTGAATCTCCCCACTTCTAGTTTTGCTCCATCCCCCCCAGTCCTATCACTCCCTGACACCTTCAAAAGTCCCTCCCCAGCTTTCTTGTAACCCCCTTCAGATACTGGAAGGCCACAATTAGGTCTCCTGGGAGCCTTCTCTTCTCCAGACTGAACAACCCCAACTCTTTGTTGTCTCCATAGGAGAGGAGCTCCAGCCCTCTGCTCATCCTCATAGCCCTTCTCTGAATCCATTCCAGCACATCCAGAGGAGGTAGAGGGGAAAGGTGTCTCAAAGCTTTGTGCTGTGTGAATATAGTTAATTGTAAGCATCTGTTTGGTTTATTACCCCATCATTTATTTTCCTAGTGAAATAAGACAAGAGTTTTGCTTTGATGTTGTTGTTGTGTTGTTTATTTGGTCTTGATTTTTGTGTTTTTTTCTTGTCAGTCTTGGTTGGTGCCTTGGTTAAATACTGAGTTCACAGGTACTGTGAAGAATACTTGGTAGTTCTGTTGCTTTGTGATAGGTAAAATGCTTAGGAGGTGACATGTCAGTGTCTCCTTTTCTGTGTAGCTCCCCATCTCACTGCAGCAGAAGGACTTTTTATTTACAAAGTATTTGATAGTTTGTATTTCCATTTCAAAGTGAGGTTTAGAAGAATCAGTGCTAGAAACCATTGCTAGAGGGTGATCTGCCACTCTGTTCTGGGGAGACCTCCCCTGGAGTACTATGTCCAGCTCTGGGGTCCCCAGCACAAGAAAGACATGGACCTGCTGGAGTGGGTCCAGAGGAGAGCCACTCAGAGCACTGGAGCACCTTTGCTATGGGGACAGGTTGTCTCTTTTGAACTGGGGAGCCTGAAACCAGACTCAGTGTTTCAGGTGTGGTCTCACTAGGGCAGAGTAGAGGAGAAGAATGTCCCTAGCCCTGCTGGACTGACTTTTCTGGGTGCACCCTAGGGCACCATTGGCTCTCTTGGTCCCAAGGGCACATTGCTGTCCTGTGATGTGGTTTCAATTCCATAAGAATTGCTAAAGCAATAATCAGCCTTTTTAAAATTCTGCCCTCTGCTCACTTCTAAAGCAGTTGAATATTTTCCTCTAGCCAGGGTCTGAGTAGCTCACTCTTCTGCTTGCTTTCATTTTTTGAAGTGAGAGGTTTGCATGAACAATGAGCTCATGGGAATTTATGAGTAAACAGAGCTATCTGGCAAAAAAAAAGAGCAAGCTCTCTCTGTGTGAGGTGCCAATGTTAGCCATCATGGGCTGGGCTCTCTGACTGTAATGCAGAGAAACCCAGGACTTCTGCCTTCATAGCTGCATCCAGAGCAGCTGAGTGGGTCCCACTGCCTTGAATTTTACAGGCATTGCTGTTATGTCAACTAACAGTTCTGCTGATACAGGGCTTAATCTCCCTCCTAAAGTGTATTTGATGGCCACACTGTCTTAAGTGGTGACTGGAATGAGAGTTGTGACTTTCTGGCTCAGAACATCCAAAGCAGCCCTGCCTGGACCATTTTGTTAGCATTTGAGCAGTGCTCACATACATCTCTGACCTGCTGCTAGAGGTGAGAGGCCCACTGGAGGGGTTGTTCTCCAAGAGATTGGCTGTAATAGCCAACCTGAGATGGTCAAGACTCAGTCATGCTGATGGGAATGAACTCCCATGAACTCTAAGGAGAATACATTACTCTGACAAGGATTTCTCATTTAGTCTTTTGCCTGCTATTGATCTGAGCCTTCTTAGTGTAGATTCATAAATTCATAGAATGGTTTGGGTTGGAAGGGACCTTAGAGATCATCTAGTTCCAATCCTCCTGCCATGGGCAGGGACGTCTCACACTAGATCAGGTTGCTCGAGGCCTCATCCAGCCTGGCCTCGGATGCCTCCAGGGAGGGAGCATCTATAACCTCCTTGGGCAGCCTGTTCCAGTGTCTCATCACCCTCACTGTGAAGAATTTCTTCCTGAAATCCAGTCCCTCCTCAAGCTTCAATCCATTGGACCTCAATTTTTTCCTTCCACAAGAAATAGCTTGCTGCTTATCTGATGCTGCAGCTTACTAATTCAGTGTGATGTAGGGGCTGAGTCAGGAAATGGAAAGGATTTACAGAGGAGGAAAGGCTTGTGCTGCTATTTCTTGTATGTTTCAGTTCCACAGATGTTTGTTTCCAGAGAGATCAGTCTGGCTTTACTGACCAGCAGCAGAAATTAAGATGTGATTTGTTAAGCTTATCAAGAAACTATGTAATGTACATGAGACATTGGATTTCCACAGTGGGTCTGATGCTGCACTTAGTGTGCACCTGCATAGCACAAGAGTGATTTTACCATTGGGTACTGGCAGGGCACTCCTTCTGTGAATCTGATCAGCTGCTTCAGCTATTGAGGAGGTTGGGAGCAGTGTTATGGGTGATGTGCTTGCAAGTCCAATGGGCTTCTCCAGGAAGCATTTCTGCTGGAGGAGGCTCCACAACCTCTCTGGGCAGCCTGGTGCAGTGCTCTTGCATCCTCACAGCAAAGAAGTTTTTTCCTCCTGTTGACTTGAAATTTGCTGCATTCCAGTTTGTATCTGTTGCCCCTGTTGCCCCATATCACAGGACATGACTGAAAAGAGATTGCCCCCTTCTTCTTGACACCCATCCTTCAGATATTTATAACCATTGATCAGATCCCCTCTCAGCCCTCTCCTCTCTGGGCTACACAGCTCAAGGCCCCACAGCCTTTCCTCATCAGACAGATGTTCCAATTTCTTAACCATTCTCATAGCCCTCCTTTGGGTTCTTTCCAGTTGTTCCCAGTCTCTCTTGAACTGGGGAGCCCAGAACTGGACACAGTACTCCAGTACACACTCTAAAGCAGAGCAGAGGGGGTGGAGAATCCCACCTCCACCTGCTGGACACACTCTTCTTAATGCACCCCAGGATGCCACAAGGGCATGTTCTTGTCCTGTGGATACCTCATTGTCTACCAGGACTCTGAGGTCCTTCTCTGTGGAGCTGCTTTCCCCTAACCCATACTGGTGCAGGGGTTATTCCTCCCCAGGTGCAGGACTCTACACTTAGCCTTGTTGAACTTGATTTTGGTAGTGTTCAGCTCCTGCCTCATCTTTCAAGCTGGTCTGGCAGAGCTTCCTCCAAGTTGCAATGCCTGATGGATTATGAAGGCTGTGATCCAATAGCCTGACTTTATTTGCAATTTGATAGCAGCACGATAACTTCCTCCAAGTAACAGCAATGTGAGGGTGGGAATGAGGCAATCCAAAGTGCTGAATACATCTGGGCAGCAGAATCCAAAACAGGGAAGTGAGTAGAGGAAGATGAAGGAAGATGGACATGTTGAGCTTTCACTCTGAGTGGCTGCTGGGGCAGCTCAGTCATGCACAGTCATAACCACTGCTTTCAGCTGCCCATCCATAGGTACCAGCCACTGCCTTCTTGGTTGTGGTAGGAAAGCCCTAGGAAGACTAAATTGCCCAGGACTGATTTCCTGTACAGTGCTACTCAGGCAGTTAGTTCCATGGCCCTGAGGACACCTGCCAGGTAGGGCTGCCCTTCCAGAAAAGCCATATCTCTGTGGAAATCACAACCTCTTCCTTCTTTGACAGCAAGAGAATAATTTGTGCATCTGCAATGCCTTTGTAATACCACAGAATTGCTGAGCTGGGAAAAGACCTTTAAGATCATCAAAGGCAGTCGTTAGCCTAACATTGACAAGACCTTGACTAAACCATATCCTTAAGCACTGCTTTTAAACACCTCCAGGGATGATGACTCCAGCCCATCCCTGGGCAACCTGTTCCAATGCCTCATCATTCATTCAGTAGAGAAATTCTTCCTAATACCCATCCTAAACCTCCCTTGGTGTAACTTGAGGCCACTTCCTCTTGTTCTGTTACTTGTTTGAGCAGACCAGCCCCCAGCTCCCTTCAGCCTCCTTTTAGGGAGTTGTAGAAAGCAATGAGGTCTCCCTTTAGCCCCCTCTTCTCCAGGCCAGGCAACCCCAGTTCCCTTAGCTTCTCCTCACCAGCCCTGTTCTCCAGACACTTCACCAGCTGTGTTGCCCTTCCCTGGACCTGCTTCAGCACCTTAGTGTCCCTATTGTAGTGAGAAGGGCATTTCCTATTAACTAAAAGATGCTTTTATGCTTTTCTTTTGGTACATCTTGGCCAAACTGTGGGACAACTGAACTAAACATGGTCACAGAGACTAGAAACAAAGGCATAGTGTTGTATCAATGCACAAGTGAAGTATAACTCCCCATGCTTCATTCTTAGGGCAAGGGAAAGAAGCTCTCCATACAGTTAAAATGAAACCAGCTTTGAATTAGTGCAGTGTTTTGAGGAAGGCCATTGTAAAACCCAGGGCTTGCAGAGGGAAGACAAAATCAATTCATCCTTATTACAGTTGCAAGGCTCTGATCTTATTTGCTTAGATGCTGTGGTGATAGACTCAAAACTTGGCTCTTGCTAAATGCAGCCTTTTTTTTTTCTCTTTTTTTTGCATAATATTGGTTTAGCTCTTCCAGGAATTTTTAATCTCTGGGTGAAACTGCCTGCTAAAGCAATGTTGAAATTAGCCTTGTGTGGCATCATTTTTTCTCTTGAATCTTTGCTTGATGGTTTTGTAATAGATCACAGTAAAATTGTTTCATGATCCTATTAAGGAAGACTTGAGGAGACTGAGTGTTTATGGTTGTAAAAATTGCCACTGTGTCTGAAGGGTCCTTCACAAGTGCAAAGCTGCCTTCACAGAACATCACAGAAACATTCAGGTTGGAAAAGACCCTCAGCATCACTAAGTCCAACTGATAACCCTGCTCTACAAGGCTCACCCCTAAACTAGATCCCCAAGCACCACATCCAAACCTTTAAACACATCCGGTGTTGGACTCCACCACCTCCCTGGGCAGCACATTCCAGTTCCTGACCACTCTGGCTGGGAAAAACTTTTGCCTACTGTCCAGTCTAAACCTCCCCTGCTGCAGCTTGAGACCATTCCCTCTTGTTCTGTCACTAATTAACCTGTAAGAAGAGACCAGCACCTTGTTAATCTTCTGTTCCCCTTACCCTTGCCAGCACTGTTGCTCTAATTTTGTGTTAAATGCAGATGTGGAGTTCGTTCAGTGCAGAATGTGAAAGCCTCGGGTCAGTCACTTTTGGATCTTCTGATGACCCTGCTGGGGCTGGAGAGAGACATTGGGGTGCTGGAGTGGATCCAGAGAAGGGCAACAAAGCTGGTGAAGGGTCTGGAGAGTAGGTCTGGTGAGGAGCAGCTGAGGGAGCTGGGGATGTTTAGTCTGCAGAAGAGGAGGCTGAAGGGAGACCTTCTCACTCTCTACAACTCTCTGAAAGGAGGCTGTGGAGAGGTGGGGGTTGGTCTTTTCTCACAAGTCCCAACTGATAGGGCAAGAGGAAATGGCATCAAATTTGGCCAGGAGAGGTTTTGGTTGGATATGAAGCAAAACTTCTCTACCAGAAGCGTTCTCAAAGACTGGGACAGGCTGCTCAGGGAAGTGGTTGCATCACCATCCCTGGGTGTATTTAAAAGCTGTCTGGATATGGCCCTCAAGGATATTGTGGCTCTGATAGAGAATGGTTGGACTTGATGATCTTGGAGGCCTTTTGCTAACCATGGTGATTGTGTGTGACTGAGTCGTCTGACTTTTCAGTCCTTGACTTTGAACGTGGTGTTTGACTCTTTCCCCTCGGGAGGTTGCTGTGATGAGCCAAATGCTAGCTGGGCATGCTGCTGACACTGCTTCTGGGAATAGTAGGAGTTGAGCAGAACCTAAACTGCATATTTATTTTGCTCATTTAACATGCAACAAATAATTTAAACAAATTAAAATGCTAACACCTTAATGGCAAATCAATAAATCACTTAATGACAATAGGTTCTCCTGTACCTTTTGTGTCTGCATTAATGCTGCATTAGAACAAATTACTTTTATTATGATGGATCTGAAGTGAACTCATTTAGCACCAGGACACCAGCAATTTCTTACAGGAAGAGCCTTGGTGTTTCTGTCAGGGACCTTGAGTCAGGGAAACATGACAGTTCAAGGTAGTGCTAGAGTTCTGTACTTGAAGCTGCTGTGAGAGCTTTTGTGTTAGGAGGAGAGAGAATGAGTGGGTTGAGGCTTGAGGAAGGCAGATTTAGACTGGATATTGTAAAGGAGTTCTTTCCAGTGAGGGTGGTGAGAAACTGGAACAGGTTGCCCAGGAAGGTCGAGAATGCCTCCTCCCTGGAGGTGTTCAAGGCCAGGTTGGATGAGGCCTGGAGCAACCTGGGCTAGTGGGAGGTGTCCCTGCCCATGGCAGGGGGGTTGGAACTAGATGATTTTTAAGGTCCCTTCCCAGATGGCTACACAAACCCAGAGCAAAGTAATTGCTGGAATCTCACACAAGTTCTTGTTGTTTTCTGAGTATTTTTTGCTATCTGGAAAAAAAATAATAATGCATGGATTAGTTTTGATTTTTTCCCACCCTCCCCTTGCCCTCCCCCATCACAAAATTAACTACTCAATAATTACATAATTATCAACTTCAGAATAAAAACCCATCATAATCCTGGACAGCTGTTTCTGCTTGCAAATTGATCCTCTTCACAGCAAAATGAAATGGTTTGTGTGTAAAACTGGCTGGATCTTAGAGCTGACTTGGAGCTGCTTCATTTCTATTTTAAGATTCTTATGGGATTGATAGCTCACACTAAGGCCCCCACATAGCCCACATGAAGGCCCCCACAACTTCTGTTCTTTCCCACAATCCTGAGCAAAGCTCCTAGGAAATTCACAGAATCACAGAAGATTAGAGGCTGGAAGAGACCTTGAACATCATCCAAGTCCAACCCAGCTGTCAGAGCAGCATCACCTAGAGCAGGTCACACAGGAACACAGCCAGGCAGGTTTTGAGTATCTCCAGAGAGGGAGATCCCACAGCCTCTCTGGGCAGCCTGCTCCAGTGTTCCTCCCATCAGGAAAGACAGCTTGTCTAGAGGTTCCCAGCCCAATCAAATTTTCTGTTACCAAGATTCAGCTGTTGTCATACATTTTACTAGGAGTGATCTTTGTTTGTAATGTACCATGAGTTAGTATCCATCCAAGAGGCCTGAACCAGGGACAAAAGGACTGAAGAGTTAGCCCTTTATGACAGTTAGAGATCTCCTTCTAGCATGGAGAAGTAGCAGGTTCTTCAAGTTGCTCTGACCAGCTTCTGGAGAGGCATAATCATATGCACTAGACCCTGTACCCCCTACTGCCATGGAGCTCTGGTAAGACCTCATGTGGGTTACTGTGTCCAGCAGTCCTCAACACAGAAAGGATATGGAACCTCTCGGAGTGGGTCCAACAAAAAATCAGGGAGCTGGAACACCTCTGCTGTGAGGACAGGCTGAGGGAGCTGGAACACCTCTGCTGTGAGGACAGGCTGAGGGAGCTGGGGTTGTTCAGCCTGGAAAAGAGAAGGCTCCAGGGAGACAGTAGCCTCCCAGTACCTGAAGGGGGCTTACAGGAAGGCTGGAAGGGAACTGTTTACAAAGGTCTGTAGTGATAGGACAAGGGGCAATGGTTTGAAACTAGAGTAGGGTAGATTTAGGTTGAATATTAGGAGGAAATTCTTCACAATGAAGGTGGTGGAACACTGGAAAACAATGTCCAGGGAGGTAGTGGAGGCCCCACCCCTTGAGCTATCTGCTGTAGCTGGAGATGTCCCTGCTTCCTGCAGGGGAGCTGGACAAGATGACCTTTGAGAGTCCCTTCCAACCTCTGCATTCTGATTCTGTTTTTCTACCCTGCATCTGAAACTGGTGCTGAGGGCATATTTATGTGGTTGGAGTTAGATATCCTGGAGTTTTCTCTGCCTGTGTTTGGTGCAATCTTAGTGCAGCAGTGTGGCAAGTCTGTGTTCCATGGGCAGGGCATCCTTGGAGAGAGCAGGCTGTTGCCTTCCGTGCTGCTGGATAAAAGCACAGCTCCGTGAGTTACTGTGGCGTGGCAAATGCATTGTAAAGCCACATGCTGCTTTATCTTGCCATAATACTGCTGTCTATCCAGACTCCTCAATTTATGAAGTGAATTTGGGGTAAGAGCTGTTGCAGTCTGAGGACATCCAACCATGCCAAAAAAAAAATCCTGTAGAAAATTTAGTACCTAACCTAAATGTACAGCAGTGGGACTTTGATGTAACTTTCTACCTGCATCTGAATCTTTACAGGGAGATGAATTTATGCTGTGAGAGAGGCTGATATTTACTGAACTTGCTTTTCATTTGTCTCTGGCACCTTGCAAACCATTTGAAAGACATCCTTTTTGCATTCCCAAGCACAGGAGCCAGTGCTGCAGCTTCATGCATTATTGAAGAGTGTGGTGGCCTCAGCTTGCACAGTGTAGCAGGGATCCGAGTGACGGGCAGATACAGGCTTTTTATGCATACACAGGCAGGTCAGAAATGAAGTTCCAGAGAGGCAGAAGAGTGAAAGGACTGAAAGCAAATGAAGAACATAAATAAAAACTTGTGCTAATACAAAAATTAAAAAAAGAGAGAGGAAACATTTCCTAGGAAGGCAGCAGATGAAAATGCTGAGCTTTAGGAGTCCAGGTGACCTCTAAGACTTTTGGTGACAATCTCAGCTGGCCAAGCACTAGAAGCTATTTTACTCTGTGTATAGCTATTAAATGTTCCTTGAAGCAGAACCTCAGTAACCCATTTCCTGGTTGAATGCTCTCGCCTGAAGGTCATCTCTAGTCATCCATTCCCTTCCCCTGTCCTGTATCAGGATGAAGAAAAGCCTGCAAAGTTGTTTAATAGCCAAAGGAAATGCTGTAACCCAGGAGAATCAAAGTGCTTGGTCCCCTCAGGTGATCAGGAAAAGATCAAGGGGGCACTTTGGGAGACTTCATATCCTTTTCTCCTTCCTTCTGGCAGTAGTTATGGAAGTTAACCTAGCAGCAAAGTAAGAGAATGACCTGTGTGAGCAAAGGGACAGATCCCAACTTAGAGCACTTGGGTTTGTGTCAAGGGGAGAAGGGGTAATGAAGTCTTGAAATGAAGCGGAGCAGCAAGGCCCTTCCCTGCCAACAGCTTCAGGTTAGGCTTTCATGGCTCTTCTGCAAGATCTGCTGTAAACAGAAAGGATTGGGCTTGCTAGAGGGGGGACTGAGTGAAATGGAAGGCCCATTGCTATGAAATTGCTCATGTCAGATCTAAAGCTACGTCAGTGAATTTGTGCCAAGGCCTGCTTCCAGGTGATGGCAGGGATGATTTCATTACTCCAAGTGTGTGCATTTGAGCTTTTGGAAGTCTTCTATTTTCCTGAGCAGGACAGTCTGAAGCTTTGCAGGACTTCTTGGTTTTCTTTTTTCTTTATCCCGTTAAAAACAAGAAAGCAAACAAACCCACCCAAAACTAGGAGAGCTAGCTCTGGTCTACCTCAGCAGCTAGGCCACGCTCTTTACCTGGAAGATCCCCAGATGCAAGCTCCCTCTCAAGTTTCCCCTGCTTCCTGTGCATCAGCTTTAGCATTGCTGCAGCCCCTTAGAATGGTTTAGGTTGGAAGAGACCTTGAAGATCATCTGTGTCCAACCCCTTTGCCATGGGCAAGGACACCTTCCACTTGACAAAGTTGTGCAAGGTCTCATCCAACCTGGCATTGACCACCTCCAGGGAGAGGGCATCCATGGCCTCCCTGGGCAACCTGTTCCAGTGTGTCACCACTCACTGTAAAGAACTTCTTCCTAATCTCCAGCCCACATCTGTCCTCCTCAAGCTTCAATCCATTCCCTTTCATCCTATCACCACAAGCCCTTGTGAAAAGTTCCTCCCCAGCTTTCCTGTAGCCCCCTTCCAGTACTGGAAGGCTGCTCTAAAGTCTACCTGGATCCTTCTTTTCTCCAGGCTGAATATCACTAGCTGTCACAGCCTGTCCCTGTAGGGGAGGGTCTCCAGCCTTCTGGGCATCTTTGAGTCCTCTGAACCCACTTCAGCAGTTCCATATCCCTCTTATGCTGGGGGCACCAGAACTGGATGCAGTGCTGCAGGTGGGGTCTCAGCAGAGCAGAGGGCAGAATCCCCTCCCTGTGCTGTTGCTCTCCCTGCTTTGGATGCAGCCCAGCACACAGCTGCCTGCTGGGCTGCCAGTGACCACTGCTGGCTCCTGGAGAGTTTTTCCTCAACTGACACCCCCAAGTCCTTCTCCAGATTGCTCTGGAGTCACTCCTCTCCCAGCTTATATATGTGCTTTGGACTGCCCTGACCCAGTTGCAGGACCTTTCATTTGGCCTTGTTGAACTGCCTGAGGTTGGCTTGGGCCCCCCTCTCAAGCCTGTCCAAGTCCCTCTGGATGAATCCCTTCCTTCCAGCCTGTCAGCCAGGCCACACAGCTTGGTTTCATCTGCAAACTTGCTGAGGGTGCCTCAATCCCACTGCCCATGTGGCTGACAAAGATGTTCCCAGTACCCATCCTTCACTGCCCTCTTATTTGCTAGCATATAATGTCCCCTGAGTTTGTGGCAGCACAGAGGCCATTGTAAATTCTCTTCATATCTCCATCTGTTTGTCTTTTGCTTGTCTTGATGCTAATTGTGCCTGGAAAAATACCATCCACACATGTGCTGTTGTGTAGCTATAAAATATTCATTGCAAGCCTGGCAAGTCAGTGTAGCTGGGACCTAAGTTAAGCCAGTCATATCATTTTAAGACTCTGGTAAATATACCAGTGGCTTTCATGATCTGCTTGGGTTTTTTCAAGTGCTAGTGCTACATACAAATGAGATCAGTAAGCCAGACTCTTCTTGTTATTGCTGTTGGGGTTTGTTTGTTTGTTTAAGAGATGCTAAATTATTTCCATAAATCTTACATTGTTGGCTGTTTAAATTATCCTGAGGTGAGGTCCCAGGCACTAAAGGCTACACACTACAGTGGAATGTGGTCATGTTTCTGCATGTATGGATTTAAATGACAGCAGAGGACTTTCCTGCCCTTCTCTCTCATGATTTTGTTTCTCCTCAGAGCACTTCACAGTGGATATTCGCAGCTGGGCTGCTAATAATTGCAAGGGTTGCCTATTTGTCACCCTGTCATGGGCTGCCTGAGATTCTCTATTTGTGCTGTTAAAATAAAACCACCTTTGGCTGTTCTGTGTCCCTCCTTGGAAGCCCTGTTTAGTTTTCAGAGAGGAGATGAAATAAAAAATCAAGGTTTTAATCAGTGAAAAGAATAAAAGGATGAGCATAACCTTTTATGCTGAAACTTTCACAGAGCATTAGAGGCTGGAAAGGACCTCCAGAAACCGAGCCCAACCCTCCTGCCACAGCAGCATCACCCAGGGTAGGCCACACAGGAATGCATCCAGGTAGGTAGAAGGAGAGGAAATGTTGAACAAATCTCTTTCCTGTAAGAGTGGTCAGGCATTGGAATAGGCTGCTCAGGGAAGCAGTGGAGTCACCTTCCCTGGAGGTGTTCAAGAAAAGTGTGGAGATAGCACTTTGGAACATGGTTTAGTGGTTGTGGTGGTGGATTGGTAGTTGGACTTGATGATCTTAGAGGTCTTTTGCAGCTGCAACAACTCTGTGATTTTAGACTAAGGTGTAATGATGCATATGAAGGTAAAATTTGAGTGTGTAGCCCCAGGTAATTCTCCCAAGCAGGACTCAGCTGGCAGCCTGTGCTCCAATCCTACTTTTGTCCTGAGAGTTTTTCATTGGTTAGAATTCATGAAAACTCTGCTCTCATCTCTCTGGTGCTGCTGCTGTGTTAACACCACACTCACACGCATGTGTTGAGCCAGGGAATTAGTTTGGCAAATGCCTGCAGAAGTAGCTGTGCAGCAGTGTCTACTCCTCTCCCTGGCTTTGTTCAGAGCACAGAAGAAATACCTGGGGGCAAGGAACACACTTTTCTTTGTGTGCAGACAGCACACAGCCAAAGGAGCTGATCTTGGCTGCAGATGGTAGGTCAGGTCACAACAGAAAATAGGCAGTGCTCAGGGAGGCTGCCAGTGCTGCTCTTCCCCTGTGGCTGGACTTTATAGAAAGCTTCAAAGTTTTTTTTCCACAGCACTGTGTACTAGGATCCTGATAAATTATGTACACTTGCTGGAGTTTGGCTATCTGATACTCTGCCTTCTAGTGCTCTCTCTTCCAAAATTACATCCTCTGGGAGCTTCTAGTAATGGCAGGAATGGCCAAGATGAAGTGGGAGCTAGCTAATTGGTAGACAAAGGCTACCTAAGCATTAAGTAAAGTAATCCTGCTTCATACTGGTTTGCTAACATCTCATTTCTGTTACCCAAACTTACTGCTATGTCTCCAGCTGGAAACAGAGCTTAGCTTAATGAAGATGCCCTTTCCCCACATTTTCCAATGGATCACTCATTATAACAAACACACAGAACACATTTGCAGACCTCTGTCCCTATTACAATCTGCTCTTCACAGTCCCAGCAGCATGGCCATTTTCGCTTCGGATTTGCTGTGCTCAAGTGATAAAAGCCATTAATATTTCCCTGGAGTAGCTGATGGGTTCTTTCATGGCTTAAATATCCCTTGTAGGCATTGGCTGGCTTAATGTCCAGGGACTGGTGGCACTTCACCTTCTTCAAGGAGCATAAGAGGACTTGGGGGGTGCTGCTGGATGAGAAGCTCATCATGAGCTACCAGTGAGCACTTGCAGCCCAGAAAACCAATTGAATCCTGGGCTGCATCAAGAGAAGCAGAGCCAGCAGGTCAGGGAGGTGATTCTCCCCCTCTGCGCCACTCTGCTGAGACCACAGCTGGAGCTCTGTGCCCAGTTCTGGAGCCTCTATTACAGGACAAATGTGGAGGTGCTGGAAGGTGTCCAGAGAAGGGCCACAAGGATAATCAGGGCTGGAGCTGCTCTGCTATGGAGACAGACTGAGAGAGTTGGGGCTGTTTAGTCTGGAGAAGAGAAGGCTCCAAGGACACCTCATTGTGGCCTTCCAGTATCTGAAGGGGGCTACAGCTGGGGAGGGACTTTTGAGGGTGTCAGGGAGTGATAGGACTGGGGGGAATGGAGCAAAACTAGAAATGGGTAGATGGACTGGAAGCAAAAGAGTGAGAGAAAGAGAATTGCATTTGCCTGCAGGACCCCAAAATCCATGTCCTACAGATTCAAAAGGGTTGTGATATTTGTTGGAGTACTGTGTGTATGTCCCATGAAGTGAATGAGACTGTGTTTGACTCATGAGGTATTTTTCACCATGGTTCTCACTGTGTGTTCGGAGATATTTGCAGGGGGGAATAGCTTCTTGGTGCATCGCTGCTTTTTAGGTACACTCAGTGGGATTCATAGAGTGGCTGTGGGTTGGAAGGCACCTTAAAGATCATCTGGCTCCAACCTCCCTGCCACGAAGAGCTGCTTCTCAACTTATTCTCCAGGAGTGTGTTTATGGCATAAGTAGTGAGGAAATGCCCATGAGACACTATTAGACTTACCTTCTAGATGATGGATTGGTGGTTCCAGCCCTAAGGCCCATTGAAGGGAGATCAGAAGATAATTGACTGTCAGGCTTTTGAGCAATGTTAAGGTCAATTGCTGCAGAGGTCAGTGGATTTGAACCATGGGCCTGTTTGCAAAGGGTTACAGAATGCTAAGAATAATTTTTTTTTTTCCCTTTAATGGAAGTTGTCAACATTGTCAAGGGAGAATTAACTTTTAAATGTTAAGCTTAAATATCTTTCTGAATTTGGAAGGCTTTCAGGTGAAGAATCCAGCTTTGGTTTGCTGTTGTCGCAATGAATACCAAAGACTTGAGACAGATACTGTTTGGAAAATGGCAAAAAAGAAATGCTTTGGTTGCATGGCAAAAGTAATTCAGTTTTCATACCTCCAACCAGTCAGCTGAATCGCTTCTGTGTGCATGTCTAATAGATGCATATGTAGGAAAAAGTCCTGCACAGAAGGAATTCTGAGGCAGTGGAAAAGGCTGCCGAGGGAGGTGGTGGAGTCACTGTCCCTGGGGGTGTTTGAAAGCTGTGAGGATGTGGTGCTGAGGGATGTGGTTGGGTGGGAGTGGCTTGGCAGTGAGAGTGGGATTACAAGTGGTTGGACCTGATGATCTCAAAGGTCTCTTTCAAGCTCAGCACTTCTATGGTTCTGTAGTTTGTTTGTTTTTCAGATTTCTCAAGGCTGGAGAAGTTTGATGTAAATACCTGGAAATATGACTGAGGGAAGCAGCATGAGTGGGCCAGTACTGGGGGAAAATCAAGTCTGACATTGCTAGGAAGCAGAAGAGCATCACAGAATGGTAGGGGTTGGAATAGACCTCTGCGGCTCATGGAGTCCAACTCTGCTGTCAAAGCAGGATCACCTAGGTCAGGTCACACAGGAACACATCCAGGCAGGTTTTGAAAGTCTCCAGAGAAGGCTTCACAACCTCTCAGGGCAGCCTGCCCCAGGGCCCCACCACCCTCATAGGAAAGAAATTTCACCTTATGTTGTGGTGGAACCTCCTGTGTCCCAGCTTGTACCTGTTGTTTCTTGTCCTATTCACCTGGCTTGGCACTAGAAGCTGGGGCTGTGTCATGCCTTTCTCACCTGACTCAGGGCATGCAAGATGGGCTTTCATAGCAACTCCATACCTACTGCAGGAGACCAGATTCCTGAATGGATCTTGACAGTAGAAGAGAAATCTGAAACCTCCCAGTGCCTTAGCCATTTTTCACTGCAAAGTGGTTCAAAGAAGTGATAAAGCACTTGCAAATCCCTTTCTTCTAATTAACCACTACACTGTGGGGAATTAGAAGGCTGAAATAGTTATCTAATTCAAAGGGAACCATCCATATACCTTTGATTTCTACATGAGTCTTCATTGTTTTCCTGTCCTACACACTTCAGGGGGAGCATTCCAGAGCAGCATTTCAGTTTTGTTGCTCTTCCTTCTTTAGGATATCTGTGCAAACAAGCCCAAGTGTAAGAGGTTAAACAGTGCCTCCATGTAATTGGCTTGCTTTCTGGTGCTCATGTGCTAACATCCCCCTGAAATATTGCCGTTGCCTGTTCCTTAAAGGAAAGCTTGCAGCTTGGCTCCTAGTCCAAACAAGTGAGACCCTGGAAGATTTCCAGGAGGGCTTAGCTGCATAAATCTAATTGCAAGACTGGAGCAAATTTGAAGTGCTTCTCTTATGTCATTTTTGTATGAGGAATCTTATATAGATGGTTGTGGAAACCTGGTGAGGAGCTGGCTGAGACCTTTTGTCTGTGAGGGGCACCTGAGTAATTAATGACCATGTGGAGAGGAATGTGCCTCTGAATGTGAAGTGAATGGTGACTGACTCCATTTCAGTCATGTGCTGAAGCAAAACCAGTCTTGTACAAGCTGCTGGGTCGCTTCAAGTGAACCTCTGAGATGCACAAATCTAACTCTCTTTAGGTTCCTCTGAAAATCCAAATCTCAGCTAGAAGAAGCAGCAAGGCTTAGAGAATCATAGACTTACAGAATTGTTTTGGTTGGAAAAGACCAAGGCCATTAAACCATGTCCTAAAGTGCCATGGCCCCAGGTTTCTTGAACAGCTCCAGGGATGGGGACTTCACCACCTCCCTGGGCAGCCTGTGCCAGTCCCTGACCACTCTTGCAGCAAAGAATTTTCTCCTAATCTCCAACCTAACCCTCCCCTGGCACAATTTCAGGCCATTTCCTCTTATTCTGTCACCTGATACTAGGGACAAGAGACCACCCCCCACCTCACTCCACCCTCCTTTCAGCAATGAGGTCTCTCCTCAACCTCCTCCAGACTAAACAACCCCAGCTCCCTCAGTCCCTTCTCATAAGACTTGTTCTCTAGATCCTTCTCCAGGTTTATTTGCCCTTCTCTGGACAGTCTCCAGTACCTCAGTGTACTCCTGGGACATGCATGTGATGGAGGGTAAGGAAACAAAGTTTTAACATACCCTTTTTAGTTTTCGCAAGCTTGAATGGTGGCACAAAACACATGGCAGAAGAGAAACAAGGCTTATAGCCAGAGAATCATAGAGCTGATGAGGGTGGAAGAGACCTTTGTGATCAAGTCCAACCACTCATCTAGAGCTCCCAATCCCACCACTGCTGCTAAGCCACAACCACAAAATGGCTGCATGGTCTGTAGAAGGTCATCACAGGCAGAGACAGAAGTGAAAGACAGAACTTGGAATGAGATAAGCCCAGGAGTCATGTACCCCTAGGAATCGTGTTCCTAAGCCTAGGAAGGGATGAGTTCATCTTGCCTATGATCTAGGTAGAAATTAGAAGACGCAGTAAGTCACACAGGAACTGACTCATCTGGATGTGTTCCTGTGCAGCCTGTGCCAGATTCTATGGTCCTGCTCTGGCAGGGGGCTTGGACTCAATGGTCTCTGGAGGTCCCTTCCAACCCCTAACATCCTGTGATGCTGTGAGTTCACCTTGCCTGTGTTCTAGGTAGACACTGGAAGCCACAGTAAGTTTCTATAGCATTTGTTTTGTGTTTTCCTTTAGCTGCTGCTGCTGTCAACAGTTGTTTCCCCCTGTCTCTCAGCTGGGTAAACTCTTTGTTCACCCCCTTAGGAGTAATGGATCTCTAGTGTACAGAGATGAGCAAATCCTTGTAGCAGGATCTTCTTAGTTGCAAGGCAGTAAAACATTTGGACTCATTTGCAGTCTTCCACCCCTATCTGTCTGTTCCTTGTGTTGCCCAACGCTAATGCATTTATATGACTACAAATTCCATTACTTTATGCAACTGAAGGCACAGAGGGCTTTGCCAGATGAGGGAGATATCCCAGAGCACTCTTGTTAAGCACACAATATCAGTCCAGAAATGTTTTAAACATTCAACAAATCAAAGCTGAACAAAGGGGAAAATAGCAAATGTAGGATGGCTTAATTTCTGCTTCAGAGTGTAGGCAGAATTTCTACTTCAGGGCAGAGGAGTAATTGCCTGCTCAATAGGCCTCGTCTCTGAAACAGACATAGCTTCCAAAAATTATATGAAACTCAGACTGTTCTTCTCTACCTTGAAGAATAAGAAGGACCTGGGGGTGCTGGTTGACAGCCAGCAGTGTGCTCAGTGGCCTGTATCAGCAGTAGTGTGGCCAGCAGGAGAAGGGAAGGGATTGCAGCACTGTACACAGCACTGGGGAGGCTACACATCAGATACTGGGTTCATTTTTGGGTCCCTCACTGTAAGGACATTGAGGGGCTGGAGCATGTCCAGGGAAGGGCAACCAAGCTAGTGAAGGGTCTGGAGAACAGGAGTGGTGAGGAGCAGCTGAGGAAAGTGGGGTTGCTTAGTCTGGAGAAAAGGAGGCTGAGAGGAGACCTCATTGCACTCTACAACTCCCTGAAAGGAGGTTGCGGTGAGGTGGGGGTTGGTGTTTTCTCCCTAGCCTCAGGTGATAGAATCAGAGAAATGGCCTGAATTTGTGCCAGGGGAGGTTTAGGTTGGATATGAGGACAAATTTCTTTCCTGAGAGGGTGGTCAGGCACTGGAACAGGCTGCCCAGGGAGGTGGTGGAGTCACCTTCCCTGGAGGTGTTCAAGAAATGAGTTGACATGGCACTTCAGGACACAGTTTAAGGGCTGTGGTGGTGGTTGGGTTGATAGTTAGTCTCAATGATCTTAGAGGTCTTTTCAATTGAAACAATGCTGTGATTCTATATGCTGCAGGAAGTTGTTCTGGAGATGTTTTTATTGGTGATTAGCTTTCAAAATCCTACAATAAATTATTTCTTAAGATTGTGAATAAGGGCCAGGAAGTTTCTGTGGTAGTGTGCCTGTTAAAATACTGCTAAAAGCAGAGGGCATAGACTTGCAGGTCTCACAGTGCCAGAGACCCTAGTGCCAGATACCAAGCTGTGTTCAGTATTTGGCTTTCCTAGGTGCCTTTTGCTTCAGAAGTCAGATCTTGGCCATGACTTGGGGTGACTCCTACCAATAGTGGATGTGGACAAGGCACCCCTTTTGCCTGTCTGGAAGATCTCAAGTAGAATAATACTGAATCTAAAGGCAGCTGCATCTGAACAGGGTTGGTGACTGAGTGACATGGAGTCAGGAGGGCTGGAGCAGAGGTAAAGAGCTCTGGAAAAGGCAGATTTAGGGACCTTTGAGGAGGTAGTTTGCTGTAAGCAAAAGCTGATTCCTCCTAATACAAGTGCATGGCTCTCACTATGCCAGCTAGAAGTCCAAGTTCCCCAAGCTCTGCTGATCAGGAGGTGGGGCTGCAGAACATGCATGCAGGTATAATACTTTGCAAGTCCTCCCAATAACTCATGGATGGGGTAGTGTGAGGTGGTGGGAAAGGACAAAGAGGGAAACAAGTCAAAGGATAGTTTAGAAGTGAGAGGGATTCACAGGAGTGAAAATAGGAATTGTGTATTTTTTCATCTTTCTGAAGTAGAACATGGTCATGACCCAGGGAAACTGGAGGTGCTGAAGGCTGTCTGAAAATGCCTCTGGGTGCCCACCGCATCACTAGGTAGTGTGTGGCACCCAATGACACTTTGGCCCCTCTGCCTTGCTGCAGATGACATGCAGTCAGTCACTTGGGGAAAAATCCCAGCTTTGTGTATGAAGCTGAAGGCTGGGAGAGTGTTTTAAATTTGTATGTTTTATTTTCCTGGTTGCTGAATAGAAAGAGACTTGAGAGTGAAGTACAATAATCAAGCAACTCATTGATCTAAAGTTAATCTGCTGCTACTGCCTCAGCAAATGCTAAAAATTCTCTCTTTTCCTCCTTTCTCTAACTGAGGAAATGGCTTCTGCCAATAGCCCTCTAACACCAGCAGCCCTTGGCACTTCTGTCAAACACACTTCTGTTTGAACAGATCAAATGAAACTCATTTGTTGTTATTGTTTAAGATTAAGCTGTACTTACAGAATTACTGTGGCATTATTAGGCCGGTTTCCTACAACACAAATAGCATGAAAAACAAATATATATTAACAAAAAACCCCAACAACCCAAAGCCAACCAAAATCCAACCCTGGTTTTGCTTCAAAGCTCAGTGCTGAGGTTTGAGTCTCTGCTGATCTCAGTTGTGAATGACTCAATATTGTATTCTGCAAAGCACCAGCAAGAAGCTGTCTTAAGCATTAAGGTCATTATATATGCTGCATCTGGAGTATTGTGTCCAGTTCTGGGCCCCTCAGTTCAGGAAAGACCTCAGGGAACTTCTTGAGAGAGAGTCCAGCACAGAGCCACAAAAATGATTAGAGGAGTGGAACATCTTCCTTATGAGGAGAGACTGAGGGAGCTGAGGGCTCTGTAGCTTGGAGAAGAGGAAACTGAGAGGTGACTTCATTCGTGTTTATGAAGATGTGCAGGGTGAGTGCCCAGAGGCTGGAGCCAGGCTCTGCTGGGGGATGCCCAATGCCAGCACAAGGGGCAGTGGTGGAAGCTGAGGCAGAGGAAGTGCCATGGAAACATTTTTTCCCTGTGAGGGTGACAGAGCACTGGAACAGGCTGCCCAGGGGGATTGTGGAGTCTTCCTCTCTGGAGATACTCAGAACCTGCCTGGATGTGTTTCTGTGTGACCTGCTCTAGGTGATGCTGCTCTGGCAGCGGGGTTGGACTGGATGAGCTTGCAAGGTCCCTTCCACCCCCAATGTTCTGTGATTATACAAAGGTTCTATGTAATATTCAAAGCATTCAGAAGTCCCCAAATGCTTGGAAGGTGTGTTTCTGCTGCAAATTAAACGCAAACAGTGCCTTGTGGCTTTGGGCTGTGATATGGAGGCTGTACAAACATGAGCAGGTTGCTTAAACAGACTATCTCCAGCTCCATCTGTAAAATGAAGATATTGAGTGCCTCAAAATACCCAGGAAAACCAGGGAAGGTTTCTGCAGGCAAAATATTTTGGTGCTGTCCTACTACGATTCATGCAAGTCTCACTTTGCTTTTGTACTTGCATTTGCAAGAGGTTTTCCACCAAGCCATCAGAAGCCAGAATTCTCTTAAATGAAAACTCATCAGTTCTCTAAGACATCTTGAAAATGTGTGGTGGCTCACAACTATTATTTCATAGGATCTTAGAATAATTCAGGCTGGAAGGGAGTATGGGAGGCCCCTGCTCAAAGTAGAGCCAACAATGAATTCAGACCAGGTAGCACAGGCTATTGTCCAGGCAGGGCTGGAAAACCTGCACATCCTCCCTTGGCCTCTGCTCTTTATTCTTACAGGCATCTTTTTGTTTCTTTTTCTTTCCTCCTTCTCCCTTGGGTCTTGTCAGGCCTGGACCTGATGTATCCCATGGCTGCTGCTCTCCCATCAAATGTCCCTGCAACGAGCTTAAGGCCATTTCTCAGTCCCTTTCCTTTTGCTGCTGTTGGGTCACAGAATGATGATGGAATTGCCTAGATTGGAAAAGACCTTTCAGATCATTGAGACCAATCATTTTGCTAACAGCGACAAGTCCTTGACTAAGCCATATCCCTAAGCACTACATGTATGTGATCAGGGATGGGGACTCCATCACCTTCCTGGGCAAGCTGTTCCAGTCTCTGATAACCTTTTCAGTAAAGGCATTTTTCCTAATATCCAATCTCAAGTTCCCTTGGCAAGGTGTCCCCCCAAGCCATCCCTTTCCTGGGCTGAAGAAGCCCCAGTCCTACAGCCTTTCCTTACAGGGCCACTGCTCCTGTCCTAACCAGCTTTGTGGTCCTCCCTGAATTCTCTCCAGTTAACTGCAGTTTTTCTTGTGCTGGGTGTCTCAAACTGCATCCAGCAGTCCAGGAAGGGATGAGTAAGGACTAATAACTTCCTTTATCTACTATGGTCTTCTTGATACTGCTTAGAATATTGTTTGATGTCTTTGCAACTCCATTGGCCCACAGCCAGCCTGCTGTGCCCCTGGCCCTTTTGGCAGAGCTGGCCAGGCAGAGTCCAGCCTGGATGACTGCAGGGGATTCCTCCTAGCCAGGTGCAGGGCTTTGGCTTTGTCCCTGTTGAATTTCATGAGGTTCCATCTGGTCCATTTCCCTGTCCTGGTCCTTGTCCCTCTGGCTGGCAGCCCTGCCCCCTGGCATACCAGCTGCACCCCTTGGTACATTGTGCACATGCTTGATTTTAACCCAAAACTTGGTTTAAACTTAAAAATCGAGGTAAGCACCAACAGCCTCCATTCAGTCACAGAATTCCACTGCTTTTCCTGAGCTTAGCCACAAGTTTCTTCAGAAATACTTTACCAAGAGAGTTTTTCTTGACTTGAGGGAAATTCAGTGGTCTGCAAACCTTTCCCCTCTGTTTTCAGCAGCGAGTAAACTTTCTCCTGCAGCTCCATCAGATGACATCTGCCAGCTCACAACTTTCTTCACTAAAGGACCAGAAAAGCAAACAAATCTTACATTCATGCTTCCCACCACCGAGTCAGGATGAAGTTAAACTCCAAAGAAGATTTGTTCTAAGAAAAAACAATGAGCCAAGTGTGAAATAGAAATCAGTGTATTGCCAGAAGAAAGCTTTCCTGTGATCCTGCCAGAGAGTGCAGCTATTAGGTTGTATCCCACTTGGGTTTAGGATTTTTACTGCTGGTGTATTGTCTGGAGCTCGGCCACCAGTAAGGTCCTGATAGAGTAACTGATATGAGCAAGAAAAAGACAGCAAACTGCTGCAGTGGGTCAGGAAGATGCCACAAAGGCGATCAGAGGGCTGGAGCACCCTCCTTCACTGTGGGGACAGGCTATGAGAGTAGGAGCTGTTCAGATTGGAGAAGAGAAGGCTCCAGGGAGATCTTACAGCAGCCTTCCAGTACCTGAAGGGGACTTAGAAGAAAGCTGGGGGGAGACTTTATACAAGGGCTTGTGGTAAGATGAGGGGGAATGGATTGAAGCTTGAGGAGGGCAGTTTTAGACTGGAGATGAGGAAGAAATTCTTTCCAGTGAGGGTGGTGAGACACTGGATCAGGCTGCCCAGGGAGGTTATGGATGCCCCCTACCTGGAGGTGTTCAAGGCCAGGTTGGATGAGGCCTTGAGCAACCTGATCTAGTGTCCCTGTCCATGGCAGGGTGCTGGAACTAGATGATCTTTAAGATCCTTTCCAACCTAAACCATTGTATGATTCTGTTAGATAACACTTAAAGCACAAAGAGAATGGTCTTCCTTCCTTCAGTAAGGAATATCCTTGATGTTTAGCCAGCACACAGAAGCCTTATGTTTGGCTTTTGACTTCACCGTCAGAGAAATGGAGTCATAGACTGGTTTGGGTTGGAAGGGACCTTAAAGACCATTTAGTTCCCACCCTCCTGCCACAGGCAGGAACACCTTCTCTAGATGAGGTTGCTCAGAGACCCATCCAACCTGGCCTTTGTGTGTTGTGCTGGATTTGGTTTCTACCTGAAACCGATCTTGCAGGCAGGTGTTGTAGAATGTTTTGCTCTGAGTGCAGGGCTGCAGCACGCTGGTACTGTTGAGTGCCACAGCATCCTGGTGAGCTCCCCAAGCAAATGTAATTCATTACCAATAATAAAATGCTACTCCACTCTGGAGAATGACTATTCAAAAAAGGTCCTTATTTAATCAGTAGACTAACTCCCCATGTACACTCAGGCACATCTAAAATCTGTTAGTGACAACATGATGAGGTTTATTGCTTTTTACCTCTATTAACATTGCAGAGCCAATTCAGCTTTGAGCAAACTGAAAGCCCCGCTTTCCTGTACCGTATCCACCTCTGGCACAGCGCAGAACCTCTCAGGCCACCTGAGTGCTATCAAGAGTGCACTGCTAATCCAGGTTCTGGCTAGTAGCTTGCCGTGACCACTGAAAGCACTGGACAGGTTTTGCTGAGAGCCTTATTTCAGTTCACAGGTGTTTGGCTGTTGTGTACAGTGTCCAAGCGGACAGAAGGAACCCAGCTTAACTCTGACCCTGGGGGGTGGTTACTGCATGTTTCGTTGCCCAGCTGAGTAGTTGTGTTGGGCTAATGCAAAGCCCTGTAATAGTATTTTTGGGCTAGTAGAGTTGTTTTGGTTGGAAAAGACCTCTGGGATCATGGAGACCATCAATCTAACTCCATCACAGTCATTAAACCATGTCCCAAGGTGCCATGTCCACACAGTTCTTCAATGTCTCCAAGGGATGGTGACTCTACCACCTCCCTGGGCAGCCTCTTCCAATCCCTGACCACTCTTGCAGCAAAGAAATGGTTCCTAAGATCCAACCTAAAGCTCCCCTGATGCAATTTCAGGCCTTTTCCTCTCATACTCTGAAGTTACTGGACATGGGATGATGCAGAGCTCTCCAGGCCGGGGTTGCAGTCTGGGGTTTGATCTCACACACCTTACATTTGAGGACAGTTTGACTGAAGGGGTTTGACCTGGTTTGGCTTTCAGTGGATGCACTGTGTAGGAAGTTTCCATTTCTAGTTATCATTATTCAGGGGTTTCAGGTGAGGTTTAGGTTGGATCTGAGAAAAAATTCTTTTCCTGCAAGAGTGGTCAGGCATTGGAACTGGCTGCCCAGGGTGGCGGTGGAGTCACCAGCCCTGAAGGCATTCAGAAAACCTGTGGACATGGTTCTTTGGGAGATGCTTTGATGGCCATGGTGGTGTTAGGTTGAAGGTTGGACTCAATGCTCTTAGAAGTCTTTTCCAATCAAAACAACTCTATGAATCTATTCTGTGATCATGGGAATGGCAGGTTAGGTGCCTGTGGAGACACAGAGGCCAGTCCCCTGAGAAGCAGGACAGACTGCATTTTAGAACAGGAAAGAGGGAATATTCTTCATGTTCCCTCCTGCAGCCTAGGATACAATGGTCAGAAAGCAGAGGAGCTGCCAGTACAATGAACCTGAGAGCCAGGCAAGTGAATTTTCAGCTCAGGCAGCCTGTACAAGGAGATAACGATGTTAATTCCTGTGAGTAGCGAGCTGGACTCTGGTCAACCTGGTGTGAGCAGGTGTACTCCAGAGATAGTCAGGAACAGAGAAACAGGTTAATTGCTATTTTTAGCAATGCAGTAAGGACTGACTGGACAAGTTAGGACCATTGCCTTGATGTCAGGTTGTGGGTACTCAGGGAGGTAACTGCTAGTTGTAAACTCTGCATGAACTGGACAGGGACAGGTTTCATGCTCAGCAGATCATATTCACTCCTTCACTGTGACAATCAGTCTGTTCCTATACTTTACCATCCCTTCAGTGTCCTTCAGGGGCTCCACACCAAGTTTAGCCCTGGTGAGAGGCACCCAGATGCTAAAAGCTGGGAGAAATCTCTCTTTGGAGTCAGTGCTGCCTCTGGTGCCAGCTCCTGGAGGCAAGAAAGTAGTTCCTCTTGGAATGGGAAATCCTAGGCCTCCTGTACTCAGACATGGGACAGGAGCAGAGATATAAAAAGAGAGGGCAGGGAGAGGGCAGGTCATTTTGAGTAGAGGAAGAGATGGGAAGAAGTAAGGCAAAACTGAAGCAGATACACCCAGCTTCTTAGGATTACTTCCAACAGCCCAGAAGAATGACTGTAAGACATCGATGAACAGGAGGTCATCGTGGCTTAGAGACCGCTGAGGTGGAGGCAGATGAGCACCGATGAGAACCTGAGGGAAAGAGAGAATGCTCTCAGTATGAAATATCTAACTGGGACCATTTTTTATCATCAGGGGATGGGATAGGTGTCCTAGAGAAAGCAGACCCTGACCACCAAACTGGATTAGAGCTGTAAAAATCCTCACTGTGCTCTGCTCTTTTGTGTCATCTGCTCACCTCTGTACAGATCAGAAACTTTATGAAGTTATTAATGCTCTTTGTTTGCAAGTTGTAAGGAGTCCATGAGATGATGATCTTGGGGATCTCCCAGTTTGACTGGGATAGAGTTAATTTTCTTCCTAGGGGTACAGGACTGTACAGTGAGGGTGGTGAGACACTGGAACAGATTGCCCAGGGAGGGTGTGGATGCTTCCTCCCTGGAAGTGTTCAAAGCCAGGCTGGATGAGGCCTTAAGCAACTTGATACAGGGTTGTGGTTTGGTTTTAGTGTAAGAATCATGTTGATACCACACTGATGTCTCAGTTGCTGCTAAGTAGCTCTTATCCATAGTTAAGGGCTTTTCAGATCCTGTGCTCTGCCAGCAAGGAGGTGCAAAAGAAGCTGGGAGGGAGCATAACCAGGGCTGCTGACCCAAAGTGGCCAAAGGGCTATTCCATGTCATAGAACATCATGTTCAGTGTATAAAGTGGGGGGAATTGGCAGGACAGGTGGATTGCTGCTTGGAGACTGGCAGGGCATTGGTCAGCAGGTGGTGAGCAACTGCATCATGCATCGCTTGTCTTCCTTGGGTTTTATTTCTCTTTCTTTGCTAGATTCATTATTATATAACTTTTAGTTATTACATTAGCTGTCTTTGCTTTTGGGTTTGCTTCTCCTCCCCATCCCACCAGGGCAGGGGGTGGAATAAGTGAGTGGCTGCTTGGTGCTTTGTTACCAGCTTCACTAAAACCTCAACATGATCTCTTCCTATTACTTGCTTCAGTTCTCATCAAAGACTTAAGACACCCTGCTGAACCATAGTCTCTCCTGAGAGAGAGTTATCCTAGTTTAAGAAGCATGTTCCGTGTTTGTTCTTATTGCTTTGGTGAATGGGATGGAAGGAAGGCTGCTTACTTCCACAAAGGACTTTTTTCCTTAAGTGGGAGTCTCACAGAGTCTTACAGAGCTACAAAACCTCCCCTGAGTGTGGTGACTTTTGTCCTGTGCAAAGGGGAGCAGTTTCAGTTCCGATCGAAAGCCCACGCAGTCACAGAGTCACAACATGTTAGGGGCTGGAAGAGACCTCAAAAGATCATCCAGTGCAGCCTCCCTGCCAGAGCAGGATCCCCAGCTGAAGGACAGGGCACTACTGGAGAGAGTCCAACAGAGGTCCAGGAGGATTGCAAAGGGACTGGTGCATATCTTTCTCATGAGGAGAGGCTGAGGGACCTGGGGCTGTTTGCCTGGAGAAGAACAGACTGAGAGGGGATCTTCTCCATGCTGATTAATAGCTAAAGGATGGAGATCAAGAGGATGGAGCTGGTCTCTTTTCGGTAATGGCCAGTGGCAGGACAAGGGGCAATGAGTACAGACTAGACCACAAGGTTCCATTTGAACATCTTTGCTGTGAGGTTGCTGAAGCAGTGGACTGTGCTGCCCAGAAAAATTGTGCAGTCTCCTCTTCTGGAGACTCAGAACCCACCTGGGCACATACCTGTGCAACCTAATCTAAGCAACCCTGCTTTGGCAGTGGGGTTGGACTAGGTGATCTCTAGAGGTCCCTTCCAACCCCTACTGCTCAATGATTCTGTGACTACAGATGGGGGCAGTTTCTGCCCAGAAAGGCAAATATTTTGCAAGGGAGAGGGAAATATGCATTTGAAACTGTCTGAAAGTGCCTGCCAGGGTTAGCAAGGAAGTCTGTGGGTGTATGGAGCAGCAGCAGCATTCCAGTGGGGATTCAGTCTGTTGTTGGAATGCCCACAGTGCGTTGTGTTCTCTGACATGCAGCTCCCTCACTGTCAGTACAAATGAATGTCTATCTGAAGCCTGTAGCCAAGAGAATTTCTTGCACTTGAATTTTGTGTGAGTTTAGCATAGCTGTGCTGCTTGTGGTTTGCTCTTTACTAGATTTTTCTGAGAGACCTCAGTGACTCTCCCCAAGTCTTTTTCAGACTAACCAAGCTGAGAGGCTTCTCCAGCTAAAGGTTCCTGTCAGGGGATTCTGAGAGAGGTGCTGTGACAGCTGGAGAGCAAAGTCCTATCTTGTCAGCTGCAGAAGAGTTAGGATCACTTGTCTTGGTTTCTAATGGCAGATTTTCCATCAGGAAATATTGTTTTGAAAAGTAGACTTCCTCTGGGAATATATCAATTCTCACAAAATGCCAGAGTCTTTATCAGGCTGAGAGAAAATCCAAATGAAATGGTTTGACCTTCCCACCATGAAGCATTCAGATTGTTTGCTTTACTTGTAGCTCCACTGCAGTATATTTTACTCTGGAATTGACACGAAACACTTAAATTTTAGTTCCTTTACACAAAAGCATTTGCTCCTAAGCTGTTCTTCCCTATCAGTTTTTATTTCCAGGAAACCTCAGATTTATTCTTGTTGATTCTTTCACGTGGAACAAGAAGAAAGAGAAATGTTGGTGTTTCCTGCACAGCAGACATGCAGATTGCTGCAGGGATCCAGCACCTATTCAGCACCACGGGCATTTGAAAGACCAACTGGTGCCTAGCTGGAGCACTACACAAAGCAAGCAAACAAAAAACCCCACGGGCTCCAATCTGTTCCCAGTAAATATTTGAGTAATTTCAAAGTATTCATCAACTCCAGTCTGTCCATGAACAATCCACAAACAGCCAGCAAGTGCCAAATTTCCCAAGCAAACTGCTCGTTGCCGATGGTTTGCCTCTTGCCTGGGACTGAGATGTGTGTCATTAAGAAGCCAACTGTTCTTAAATTGGACTTTCACCCTCCTCCTAGCAAAAGCCTGTGTGTGAGAAGCAGGACAGTAGAGTTTATGGGAAAGGATGATTTGAAAACCTTGCTTAGGCATTTAGTCGTAAAAACACTTACTGCTTTTCATCCAAGGGTTCCCAAGCTCAGTGAGCCTCATAACTTCCCTTTTAGTAGCAGAAAGAGAAGGCAAAAGGAGAGAATGCACATTTTTATCTCAGGTCCCATTCCAGATAAGCTGAGTATGGAACTAGCTCTCTGGAGTTCCAGTTTGCAAAGCAGTAGCAGTAGAATGATAAATTGGCTTTATAATGGGTATTAGTGTTGCCTTCACCACAGAAGGCACTGGGTAAATCCAGATGTTCAACCCAGCAGTTTCTGACCTAGCAGTCAGCATAGAAGAGAATTGGTTTGGCTGGGAAAGACCTCCAGGATCAACATAACACCACCATGGCCATTAAACCATGTCCCACAGTGCCATGTCTACAGGCTGCCCAGAGAGGTTGTGGAGTCTCCTTCTCTGGAGCCTTTCCAGCCCCATCTGGATGTGTTCCTGTGTGACCTGTGCTGGATTCTATGGTCTTGCTCTGGCAGGGGGGTTGGACTCGATCTCTGGAGGTCCCTTCCAACCCCTAACATCCTGTGATTCTTGAACACTCCAGGAACAGTGATACCACCACCCTCCTAGGCAGCCTGTTCCAATGCCTGACCACTCTTGCAGGAAAGAAATTTTTCCTCTTATCCTGCCTAAACCTCCCCTGGTGTAATTTCAGGCCCCCTGATACACCTCACTCCATCCTCCTTTCAGGGAGCTATAGAGAGCAATGAGGTCTCCTCTCAATCTTCTCTTCTTCAGACTAAGCACCCCCAGTTCCCTCAGCTACTCTTCCACCCCTGTTCTCCAGGCCCTTCACCAGCTTTGCTGCCCTGCTCTGGACACACTGCAGCACTTCACTTCAATGTTCTTTGTGTAGTGAGGGGTCCAAAACTGAAGCTAGTATTCGAGGTGCAGCAGTAGAAGTCTCTATGCTCTTCCTTTTCTAGATGTGGAAAATGAAGTATAGATTGCAGATTGTTTTGTGGCATTTTGGGGCTGTCAGTGCTGTCTCAGCCTTTTGTGGCCTCTTCTTCATATGTCACTCTTATCATCATCTCTAAATTCACCTTTACAGCAGCTGCTGAGAGCATTTTGATTTCTAGACATGCACACAGATAAACCACTCCACACTCAGAGACTAAAGGTAAAACTGAACAGAGAAGCCCCCACACTGAAGCAGCTCACTGCAGGCAGGTGGTGGTGCTTCCTCCTTGACTGTTGCTTAAGGACCACTGTTTGCAAGGACCTTATCTCAGGAGGACTTTCCTGGGGAAAAGCCATGGGAGGAAGCCTTCTTGAAGAGGTGTCATCTGTCATGACAAGTTGCCTGTCCTGATGAGCCTGGCGCTGAGACCACATTATGATGACTGATGAGGCTGTCTGCAGCAGTTAACTAAGCCATTTGTAATCATTTCTCAAACAGGCCTTTCAGTAATCACTTTGGGAAATGCTTTTTTTGAACAGCACAGGTTCTGGGGAGGGGAAAGAGAAGCCAAATGATTTCTCTTTTGCAGGGAAGGATGCAGAGGGACATGAACCTGGGGAGTGTGCCCAGTGATAGGACAAGGGGCAATGGGTGGAAGTTGAGGCATAGGAAGTTTCATGTAAATATGAGGAAAAATGTTTTCCCTGTGAGGGTGCCAGAGCCCTGGAGCAGGCTGCCCAGGGGGGTTGTGGAGTCTCCCTCTCTGGAGATATTCAGAACTTGCCTGGGTGCATTCCTGTGTGACCTGCTCTAGGTGATGCTCCTTGGGCAGGGGGCTTGGACTGGATGAGCTTTTGAGGTCCCTTCCAGCCCCTAACATTCTGTGAATCTGTGCATGAAAAGCAAAAATGGGTGTATAATATCTCACTGTCCTAGACACTCCTGCAAGGCTCTTTTATGCTTGTACAGTTCAAAACCCCATCCACATGCTGGCTCTGTTCCAGATGCTCAGCATTTTGTTCTCATAAACTGGAGTGAAGCCATTGATAGAGACAAGGCTGGACCAGCAGAAGTGAGGACTTCTAGGGAGAAGACAACAGCAGAAGTTGTTTTCTTTTCTGAACTTTGTTACCCTTTTGCAATGTGAAGCTGAGCAGGTCATTTAATGCCAGGCTTCCCCAGGACCCTTAGTACTTAAGCACGCCAGAGGCACATCGTTCTGCAGCAAATCCATGATGTCCAGGTTTTTCCATGTGGTCCATGTCTTCTAGTTGCTTTACAGCTCCTTATATTTCAGCTCCTTCTGGACCAGTTCTTCAGCACAGCTTTTCTGCCCAGTTTGGATGCATCTGAGGAAAGCTCTGAAGGATGAGGGCTGGGAGGATGGAGCCAGGCCCTCCTCAGTGATATCCTGTGATAGGACAAAGGGCAGTGGGTGCAAGCTGGAGCAGAGGAGGTCCTGCATGAGCATAAGAAAAAGCTTATTCACTGTGAGGATGCCAGAGCCCTGGAGCAGGCTGCCTCATCCCTGGATGTTTTTAAGGCCAGGCTGGATGTGGCTCTGGGCAACCTGATCTAGTGGAAAGTGTCCCTACCCATGGCAGGGGGGGTGGAACTAGATGATCCCTGAGGTCCCTTCCAACCCTGACAATTCCGCGATTCTCTTGTGGAGCCTCCTTCTCCAGAGACATTCAAAACCCACCTGGATGTGTTCCTGTGTAGGTGTACTGTAGGTGATCCTGCTCTGGCAGGGGAGTTGGACAGGGTTTCTCCTGCTTTGCTCAGGTACTTTGTGGCCTTGATTTCGGCAGCACTTGCACAACTTCCTTGAGAAGTACTTTTACATCTGAATATCCCTCTGGTTGTGTTCAGAGATACTGTCCTTTACCTTAAGCAAAATTAAATGTTGCAGTGAAAATAGACAGTGTGAGCACATTGGCAACCTTCCCAGTAAAGGGAATATGAAGTAGTTTTTATTGTTACTGCCAAGACAGCTGTGTTTTAGATTGAAATAGTCATTGCACCCTTTTGCTATTTCTAGCCATAATGCAGCTTGCCTACCAATAACAAATGGTTAGTATTTCCTCTGCTACCGCAGCACCCTGCCTGTGTGTTGCAGTTCTGCAACACTCTGTCTCAACAGCAGTGCCTGATGTAACAAACCAATGGGCTCAGCCAGACCAATGGCAGGAAATGCATAGCTGTCACTGCTTTACAGTCTGTGTCTCTTGTACACGTGTAGGGCTTCCTCGAACTCCTCCGAGGGTTCACTTCATGTTTTGGTACAGCAGGCACAGACTTAAAGGTCCTCCTCCCAAAATGCCACCTTTGGATTGCAAAGTTTCAGTTATTCCATGTATCCAAGCGGGACAAAGCCTCTGGAGCTGCAGTAACCTTTCTAAAGGTTTTCCTCCTTTCTGTGTGCTGCAGTCAAGCCTCTGTAGAATCATAGAATGGCTTAGGCTGCTAGGGACCTTAGAGATCATCTACTCCAACCCCAGTGCCACAGGCAGTGCCTCTTGCCTAGATTTGGTTGCCCTAGGCTTCACTCAACCTGGCCTTGAACACTTCCAGGGAGCAGACATCCACAGCCTCTATGAGTAACCTATTCTGGAGTCTCACCACCCTTGTTCTGAAGAACTTCTTCCTAAGATCCAGTCTAACCCTGCTCTACTTCAGCTTATAATCATTCTTCTAGTCCTGCTAGATACCCTTAGGAAAAATCCCTCTCCAGCCTCCCTGTTGGCTCCCTTGAGTTACTGGAAGGCAGCTCTAAGGTCCCCCCAGACTCTTCTTTTCTCCAGGCTGAGCAACCCCAGTTCCCTCAGCCTGTCCTCATAGCAGAGGTGCTCCAGCCTTTGGATTACCTTTTTGACCTTCTTCTGGACTCGCTCCAGCAGTCCTATGTCCTTACAATGGAACTATCCCTTCATGATTTATGCCTCTTTCAAAGGGAAAATGTCCCTAGGAAGTGTCCCAGAAAACAGTGGCCTGTTTTCAATTTTAAGAGATGGGCATGGCTGATTTTAAAGACAACCCCATCTGAATTTGTATTCCTCTCCATGGGAGCAGTACTGAGCCTTCTGATGACATTATCTTTCCTCTGTGCTTGTGCAATAGGCACAGAAGTTCTCTCCTTTCACAAAACCGAGAATACTACTAATGATAGTGATGCGGAAAAAGAAGGCTGACTTATGCCAGTGCTGTTGCTTGCTTGCTTCCAAATAACCACTATTTACTGGCCTCCATTTGCAGCTGGCACTCTGGGTAGCAAAACAAAGCTAGCTTGCTCCTCAGGTGGGCTTCTGCCAGGTGGTGGATGAGAGACTGTTCTGGGCATTGCCTCATGCTCTTTGAGGAAGAAGGAAGGATGCTGCACATGGCCAAAAAAGCTTCTTTCACAAAAGAAGGAAAAAGAAGTAGTTGAGGGAGGTAATCCCGCCCTCTGCTCTAGTGAGGCCTTATCTGGAGTGTCATGTCCAGTTCTGGGCTTCTCAGTTCAAGAGAGACAGGGAACTACTGGAGACAGAATCCAAGGGAGGGCTGTGAGGATGATGAAGGGACTGGAACATCTGTCTGATGAGGAAAGGCTGAGAGCCCTGAGGCTGGTTAGCCTGGAGAAGAGAAGGCTGAGAGGGGATCTGATCAATGTCTACTGCACCAGGCCACCTGGCAACAGATGGAGTACATCTGTCCCAAAGAAGGGGAAAGGTCACAGTATATGAGAATGGCCTGTCCCCCAAAGGTAAAAAGATTCTGGGGAGGGAACTTGCAGCTCTCATCGACAGGGCTTTAAACTAGTTTCGAAGGGGGGAGGGGCTGAAACTAGTCCCCTCAGGCAAGAGTCTGGGGGCAGTAAGCTAGGGTCAGAGGCCAAACCAGCAGCCCAGCTGAGGTGCATGTACACTAATGCACGTAGCATGGGAAACAAACAAGAGGAGCTGGAAGCCTTGTTGCAGCAGGAAAGTTATGACGTAGTTGCCATCACGGAGACGTGGTGGGATAGCTCACATGACTGGAGTGCTGCAATTGATGGCTACAGGCTTTTCAGGAGAGATAGACAAGGAAGAAGGGGTGGAGGGGTGGCCATGTACATCAGGGAGGCACTAGATGCCATTGAGCTAGAGATTAGGGACAATCAGGTTGAATGCTTGTGGGCAAGAATTAGAGGGAAGACCGGTAGGGCAGACATCCTGGTTGGAGTCTGTTATAGACCACCCAACCAGGAGGATGATGTCGACGAAGCATTCTATAGACAGCTTAAGGCTGTCTCAAGATCTCCTGACCTTGTCCTTATGGGCGACTTCAACCTGCCTGACATCTGCTGGGATCTCAACACAGCAGAGAGGAGGCAGTCTAGGAGGTTCTTAGACTGCATGGAGGACAGCTTCTTATCCCAGGTGCTGCGTGAGCCTACCAGGGGCAAGGCTATGCTTGACCTCCTCTTCACCAACAGGGAAGGGCTGGTGGGTGATGTGGTGGTCGGAGGCTGTTTAGGGGCCAGTGACCATGAAATAATAGAATTTTCAGTATTCAGTCAAGCTAAGAGGGCCAGCAAGAAGACCTCCACTCTGGACTTCCGGAGGGCGGACTTCAGGTTGCTCAAGGAAATAATTCAGATGGTTCCTTGGGAGAAAGCCCTTAAAAATAAAGGGGTCCAGGAGGGCTGGACCTGCTTCAAGAAAGAGCTGATGAAGGCTCAGGAGCAGGCTGTGCCAATGTGCCGGAAGAGGAGCCGCCGGGGCAGACGGCCAGCCTGGCTGTGTAATGAACTTTTAATTGAACTAAGGGAAAAAAAGAGGGTGTATAATCTTTGGAAGAAAGGTGAGGCAACCCATGGAATGTTTAAAGAGGTTGCTAGGGCATCTAGGAGGAAAATTAGGGAGGCAAAAGCATATTTGGAACTTAAACTGGCCTCTGATGTGAAGGACAACAAAAAGTCCTTCTATAAATATATTAATAGCAAGAGGAAGGGCAGGGACAACCTCCACTCCTTGGTTGACATGGAAGGAAATGTTGTAACACAGGATGAGGAAAAGGCAGAGGTACTTAACACCTTCTTTACCTCAGTTTTTACTAGCTGGAAAGAACGTCTACCAGACAGCTGGCCTGCAGAGCTGGCAGAGGGAGCCAGGGAGCTGCATGGTTTCCCTGTGTTCCATGAGCAAGTGATAGGAGCTCTCCTCAGCAGCTTGGACCCCCACAAGTCCATGGGACCAGATGGGATTCATCCTAGGGTGCTGAGAGAGCTGACAGATGAGCTGGCCAAGCCACTCTCCATTATTTTTCATCAGTCCTGGCTCACTGGAGAGATCCCAGATGACTGGAAGCTGGCCAACGTGGTACCCATCCACAAGAAGGGCCGGTTGGATGAGCCAGGGAATTACAGGCCTGTCAGCCTGACCTCAGTGCCAGGAAAGATTATGGAGCAGGTCATCCTGAGTGCAATCACGCAACACTTAGAGGATGGCCAAGGGATCAGGCCCAGCCAGCATGGGTTTAGGAAGGGCAGGTCCTGCCTGACCAACCTGATCTCCTTCTATGATCAGGTGACCCGCCTGGTGGATGTGGGGAGGCCTGTGGATGTAGTCTACCTGGACCTCAGCAAGGCCTTTGACACCGTTCCCCATAGCAAACTCCTGGCCAAGCTGTCAGCCCATGGCTTGGATGGGAGCACACTGAGATGGGTTAGGAACTGGCTGGAGGGCCGAGCCCAGAGAGTGGTAGTGAATGGTGCCACATCCAGCTGGCAGCCAGTCACCAGTGGTGTGCCCCAGGGATCAGTACTGGGCCCCTTGCTCTTTAACATCTTTATTGATGATCTGGACGAGGGCATTGAGTCCATCATCAGTAAATTTGCTGATGACACCAAGCTGGGGGCAGGAGTTGATCTGCTGGAGGGTAGAGAGGCTCTGCAGAGGGACCTCGACAGGCTGGGCAGATGGGCAGAGTCCAACGGCATGAGATTTAATACATCCAAGTGCCGGGTTCTGCACATTGGCCACAACAACCCCATGCAGAGCTACAGGCTGGGGTCAGAGTGGCTGGAGAGCAGTCAGGCTGAGAGGGACCTGGGGGTGCTGGTCGACGGTAGACTGAACATGAGCCTGCAGTGTGCCCAGGCAGCTAAGAGGGCCAATGGCATCCTGGCCTGCATCAGGAACAGTGTGGCCAGCAGGAGCAGGGAGGTCATTCTGCCCCTGTACACTGCACTGGTTAGGCCGCACCTCGAGTACTGTGTCCAGTTCTGGGCCCCTCAGTTTAGGAAGGATGTTGACTTGCTGGAACGAGTCCAGAGAAGAGCAACAAAGTTGGTGAGGGGTTTGGAACATAAGCCCTACCAGGAGAGGCTGAGGGAGCTGGGGTTGCTTAGCCTGGAGAAGAGGAGACTCAGGGGTGACCTTATTACTCTCTACAACTACCTGAAGGGAGGTTGTAGACAGACGGATGTTGGTCTCTTCTCCCAGGCAAGCAGTACCAGAACAAGAGGACACAGTCTCAGGCTGCGCCAGGGGAGATTCAGGCTGGATGTTAGAAAAAAGTTCTATACAGAAAGAGTGATTGCACATTAGAATGGGCTGCCTGGGGAGGTGGTGGAGTCGCCATCGCTGGAGGTTTTTAGGAGAAGACTTGACGGGGTGCTTGGTGCCGTGGGTTAGCTGCTTGGGCGGAGTTGGATTGGTTGATGGGTTGGACGCGATGATCTTGAAGGTCTCTTCCAACCTGGTTTATTCTATGTATTCTAAGTATCCGAAGGGTGGGTGTCAGGAAGAAGGACCCAGGCTCCTTCCAGTGGTGCCCTGTGATAAGATGAGGGAAAACAGACACAAACTGGGACACAGGAGGTTCCACCTCAACATGAGAAAAAAACTTCTTTGCTGTGAGGGTGCTGGAGCCCTGGAGCAGGCTGCCCAGAGAGGTTGTGGAGTCTCCCTCTCTGGAGACATTCAAAACCCACATTCCTGTGTGACCTGATCTAGGTGATCCTGCTTTGGCAGGAGGGTTGGACTCTATGATCTCCAGAGGTCCCTCCTAACCCCTAACATTCTGTGATTTGTATCTGTAGTATAGGATACAGTGAATGTGAGTTTCCAGGGAAAGGGATGAATCAGGCAAAGCAGAGATGGGAAGGAGGGTTGTCCTTCCTTCTGGTGTGCAGTCGGTGTTTGAAAAGGAACTTCAGTTTTTAACCCATCCAAGCTCAGTGCTGAGCTGCAGTGTAAGAGTGGGTTTGAAATGATCAGATTGTGTGTGACTTTGAATGGCTTTGAGTTGGAAAGGGACATTTAGTTGCTATGTATGAATGAAAAACTGTCTCCTAAACTTTGCTGAGTGTTTCCAGAACCTGAGGTACTGACATGGCATGAAAGCGTGGGAGGAGAGGCGAGTTACCACTACTATCATCCTGATCAAAGAAGTCTTTGAAAGGTGATGCAGGCTGTCTGCTCTGAGGGTGGAAGGTCTCCTGCAGACCACAGAGGTGTGCAGGGAAGCCTGCAGGTATGAACTCCCCTGACATTTAAACATCCAAGGGTTGGGTTTTTTTTCCTTTTTTTACTTATGTCTTTCTCCACTGACACTTAAGAAATATGGAGACAAAAAAAGAAGTGAGCCTTGAAGGCCACACCTTGAAAACAAGAGATATGAATCACAAGGCAGATGTTGAGAGAGAGACGTGCTTGGATTAGAATCTGCAGGGACTGTGGGCCGCTGAGTGTCTCCCTGTCTGCAGCTGTGCTGCACTGATAGCTGCTTAGAGGTGGAAGGATCTCTATTCATTCTGGTTTAGTACACAGTCTGTCTGGTACAAAAGAGGGATTTAAGTGTAAAAAGAGCAGGAGGTTGTTGCTGGGTTTGTTTTTCCCCTTTTCCTTAATCCCTTTAGTTTGAGATGCTATGGGATGTGTGCCAACCTGATGAGAAACTCCAGCTGGGTGTGTGTATTAAATATGGAAGTAGCTATGCAGGACTCTAAGGTGCAGGCACTGTGTGGTTTGAAGTCAGTATGTGCCATGAATTATTTAAACACTATCAAAACAACTTTTTCCCCCCCTTTTTTTTTCTTTTCTGGAAAGCCTGACCACTGTGCTTCTAGAGGTTATGTTGAGTACAGACCACAGTAAATTTTAGGGAAAGTACATGTAGAAGAGGCTCACAACAACCTCATGCAATGTTACAGGCTGTAGGCAGAGTGAGAGCTGCCCAGCAGAGAAAGACCTGAATATGAGCCAGCTTGAACCCAGGTGGTCCAAGAAGGCCAACAGCATATTGGCCTGCATCAGGAATAATGTGGCCAGGAGGTCTAGGGCAGTGACCGTGCCTCTGTCCTCAGCAAATGCTGAGGCCACATCTTGAGTACTGGGCTCACTTTTGGGTCCCTCACTACAAGAAATGTTGAGATGCTGGGGCATGTCCAAAGCAGAGCAACTAAACTGGTGAAGGGTCTTGTGACAGATGGCTGAGGGAACGGGGGGTGTTTAATATGGAAAAGTGGAGGCTATGGAGAGACCTCATTGCTCCCAGAAGGGACCTGATAGAGAGGTGGACATTGTTCTCACATGCAATAAGTGATAAGGCAAGAGGAAACAGCCTCAAGTTGTTCCAGAGAAGGTTCAGGTTGTAGATTAGGAACAATTTCTTCACAAAAAGGGATATCAAGCACTGAACAGGCTGGCAGGGAGGTGGTGGAGTCACCATCACCTGAGGCATTTAAAAGGCGTGTGGATGTTGTGCTGAGGCATGTGTTTCAGTGGCAGTGGCTTAGCAGTAGTGATGGGATTGAGAGTTCTAGGCAAGTGGTTGGACTTCATAGTCTCAAAGGTTTCTTCCAACCTGAACAGTTGTGTGGAATAATCTGAGCCACATGAATAGGTGGACACTAGGAATATGTGGGGTCAGGAGCCCAGTTATGACTGACAAGAGTCATACTGGTATAGCATATATACTGGTATGGCAATCCCCCTAACAGAAAAGTTACTGTGGTGTAGTAAGGTTGCCCAGAGAGGTTGTGGAGTCTCCTTCTCCAGAGACATTCAAAGCCCACCTGGATGTGTTCCTGTGTGACCTGCTCTAGGTGATTCTGCTCTGGCAGGGGGGTTGGAGTGGGTGATTTCTTGAGATCCCTTCCAACCCCTAATGTTGTATGCTTCTGTGTGATGGTGTATCTGTGATGTATGTGCTGGTGTAGCAAGCATACTGGTTGCCATACCAATGTATATGCTCCAAATATACACACCTCATAATCAGCTGGGCAAGGAGCACTGTAGCGGAGTCCTTCTAGGGGCCAGTCCAGCAGACACTGTAAGGACTCCCAGTGAGTGCAAATGAAGGAACTCTGTGAGGCTGACATACATGGCCCAGAGACTGATGTTGCCTTTCAGCTGTTCTGTTGGAGGTTTTTCAGAGCTGCAACAGACAAATATCCCAGCCAGCCACAGAAGGATCACTTTGTTTTCACACATAAAGAAAAAATTCAGAGCATCTGCAACCTGATGGACTTGAGTGTGCCTTAGTGGAAAGGTTGCCCATTCCACAGACTTTAACTTGCACTTCCTTGCTGTCTGCAGTGCCTGGAGGTCTGTCTGTACTGCAGGAAACATCACGACATAATGGCTTCTGGTTTGCACTTCAGACCTGGGCAGTCATTCAGGGGCACTGGTCATCAGTCCACAGACAAGAACAGCTGTTGCCCTGTGTTGGAATACCACAACCACACAAAGTCATTACTCCAACACTCCTCTTCCAGCTGTGATCTGAAAACATCTAAAAGCTGGTAGAGTGAAGAGGTATGCAGACTTCAGAACATGTGCTTGTTTGTGGGGCTTTGCTGCTCAAGGGCTTTCCCCTTTGTTTAGCAGAGCTGCAGGCTAGACAAGCAGGGGAAGCGCATCCCTTGACACAGTCCTGCCTGCAGCCTCAGCCACTGCTGAGACAAACCAGAGCTGTGAGCAGTTCAATTACTAACACTCAGTCCTTTGTTTTCTCTGTGTTGCCTACAGAGATGCTTAATTGTGTTGTGGAAGATTATTAGAGCAAAGATCAGTCTGCTGTTGGATCTTTTAAAGGTTTCTTGTGTGCACGCAAATGAGTAACAACTTTAAGCCATTTCTTCTCTGGTCTGTAATTGAGATCCTCAGCTCTTAATCAATGATTCATCGCTGGTTTGTGGTGTCTTTACTGGGCAGGTCTTCAGCAGCTGCAGAGTATCCAGATGCAGTGGTATGCTCTAGATGGCAGTGTATTTTTAAACTGTATTGGTAGAACAGAAGCTTGGCCATTTTAATTGGGGGTGGGGGGTTAAATACTCTTTGTATGCCACTTGCTTTCAAAGAAGAGATCAAACAAACTTCTCAGATTTTACAATATGCATGCAAACACTAAGAAGAATGCAAAGAAAGTAGCAAACAGGAGACTATTGCTTCCCCTTTCTATTTTTAACAGGAAAATGTTAATTTTCTTTGCCCCCTGTAACAAGCAGCAGCAGCACATAATACTTGGTTAATACTTCCCTGTCATGATACCTTGATGGAGCTGTAATTTGGGTGCTTCATGCTCCTCTTCTTCCTAGAGCCAAAGTCTGCTCATCAGATGGTGTCTCCCAGACTTAACAGACTCCCCTTGCATCAAGATTTGTCCATGGGGTATCACAGGCAGAGGGACTGCCTAGTTGGTAGGAAGATAACTGACCTGTGGGGTACTGATTTGCTGATTGAATTAGTCAGGTTTGAGGCATTTCAAATCTAAAGTTCTCTGTGAAAAGGAGGGGGGGAATGCTAACAGAAAGGAGTTAATAGAAAAGTTCAAATCAGCCTTTACAAAGAGAAAACAAAAAGTCAGGGCCAGAAGGATCAGAGTGATGTTGAATTAAATAGAGTTTTATTAGTGACACATGCTTGATGTACAGGAAGTGTATGCTAATCCCAAATTTACTCATCAAGCATCTGCCAGGCAGCATTGTTGATCACTTCTGTGCCTCATGCAGTGTATGTCTGACTGACTCCACTATCCACAGGTCTGCTGCTGCAGCCCTCTAAATGCCAATTTCTTCTCTGCAGCCCTCCAGGTTTGGTCACACACACACACACGTGCTATCGTTTATTTGCACTCATCAGGCTTTCAATATGACATAAAATCATTGCCATGTAATGCATTATTAAATGTATTTTCCAAGTGAAAAAGACAAACTTGGCAGGCTGTCAGGGAACACTTTTGTACTTTAGAAAAGGGTTTATAAAGAGAAACCATGGAGTACATCCACCTGTTAGTGTAAGTAAACTACTCAGAGCAAGAACCTGCACGGAATGAGCTTGCCCTTTGCCTTGTTCTCCAGCTTGACTGTAAACAGAATCTGAGTTTTGCTTCTGCATGTCATGTAGAGTGGTTTGTGTGAGCAGAGCAGAGTCTATGGATTATTCACAGAGTGTTTGCCTGGGCTGTTTGTTGGGTTTGGTGCTGCTTGGTCACCTCGGCAGACTGCGCTTTTGGCGCTCAGTGAGTCCTGTCTGGAGATGGGAAGAGGGGGGGAAAGGAAAGTTTCTAAGAGGCTGTGTGAGTACTTCTAGCCTGATCATGAGGATCAGTTGTGAAGCTGAGAGCTCACTGGGAATTCTCAGGCAACCTTTTTCCCCTTGGTTGCATCCCTTTGCCCCTCAAAACCTGAAATTAGGAACTCTTGTGGAGACAGGGGGTCAGGAATCCTTTATTAAGGATTGCTCGTGTCTGCACTCTCAGCTAGACAGAGACAAGCCAGCTGAACGTGACCCAGAGTGTGCTCAGGTGGTCAAGAAGGCAAACAGCATCCTGGCTTGCATCAGGAATGGTGTGGCCAGCAGGAGAAGGGAAGTGACCATCCCCCTGTATTCATCATTGGAGAAGCCACACCTTGAGTTACTGGGTTGTTTTGGAGCCCCTCACTACAAGAAGGGGCTGGAGAGTGTCCAGAAAAGAGCAACAAAACTGGTGAAGGGAATGGAGAACAGGTTGGTGAGGAGCAGATGAGGAAACTGGGACTGTTTGGTCTGGAGAAGAGGAAACTGAGGGGAGACCTCATTGCTCTCTACAACTCCCTGAAAGGAGGTTGGAGGGAGGTGGGGACTGGTCTCTTCTTCCTAGTATCAGGTGGTAGGATTAGAGGAAATGGCCTGAAATTGCACCAGGGGAGCTTTAGGTTGGATCTTAGGAACAATTTCTTTGCTGCAAGAGTGGTCAGGGATTGGAAGAGGCTGCCCAGGGAGGTGGTGGAGTCCCCATCCCTGAGGGTGTTCAAGAAACCTGTGGGCATGGCACTTTGGGACATGTTTTAATGGCCTTGGTAGTTGGTGGACAGCTGGACTAGATGATCTTAGAGGTCTCTTCAACTGAAACAATTCTATGATGAGCTCAAATACTTTGCTGGTCATAGCCATCTAGGATTGCATAAATATTTCATAAATGTCCTGAGAGGTCCTTTGCAGGGTAGGGATGTTGGGTTTCAATTCCCTGCGGTGTTGAGTCTGTCTCTTCTTAGGATGTCCTTGATCTGCTTCTGGTTCATAGAAGTCTACACAGTTTCCACACTTGATGCAGTCAGCTGCATGGCAGATTTTTTTGTTTGTTTAATCAAATGAAGTTGCCTTCGTCCTGAGTGCATCTGGTTGTGGGTTGCTTGTTTTGGTTTGTTTTTTACCAGAGGAGAAGATAACTGTGGAATGCCTTTTCTGTGGCAAATTGGTACTTTTTCCTTAGAACTGGAATAACCTTTTCTGAAATGTCAGGCATTTGCTGAGATTGGAACATCCAGCCCTTAATGGAGGCTGTTTCTAAACACATCATTGTAATATTTGCCAAGAACTACTCTCTTGATTGCTGTTACAAATCAGAGCCACAAATACTTCTGACGTTGACTTTTGATTTCCACATAAACAAACGTGATTCTGAGAGGTGTTTTGGTTTTTTCCCCAGGTGTAGGTGTAGCTGAAAGTACACACTGATCTCAGTTCTTCACTGACACATCTGTTGCAACTCTAAAATCTAGAGGATAGGTTCATGCATGTTTCTTACCTCACATTTTTCACTGTGGAACTGGGAATAACATCTCTCTGCAACTTTGCTCTGGTGAGACCTCGCCTGGAGTACTGTGTCCAGCTCCGGAGCCCTCAGTTCAGGAAGGACGTGGACTTGATGGGGCAGGTCCAGAGGAGGAAAATGATCAAGGGGCTGGAGCACCTCTGCTACAATGACAGTCTGAGGGAGCTGGGGTTGTTCAGCCTGGAAAAAAGAAGGCTTAAGTGAGACCTGGGAACAACTTCCAGTACCTGAAGGGGGCCTACAAGAAGGCTGGAGAGGGACTGTTTCCAAAGGCCTGCAGTGATAGGATGCGGGGCAATGGTTTGAAATTAGAGAAGAGCAGATTTAGACTGGATGTTAGAAACAAATTCTTTACCATGAGGGTAGTGGAACACTGGAACAGGTTGCCCAGGGGAGGTAGTTGAGGCCCCATCCCTGGAGATAGCCACAGTGAGGCTTGACAGGGCTCTGGGCAACCAGGGCTGTGGGGATGTCCCTGCTGACTGCAGAGGGGGTTGGACTGGATGACCTTTAGAAGTCCCTTCCAACCCAAACCATTTTATGATCTCAGAACAGTGGGAAAGTTAATCCACTGAGTAATGAAGCAATATCCAAGTATAGTAATAAGCAATATCCAAGTGTAGTAATAAGCAATATTTGCTTACATCTAGGTGTACTTTTTGGTTATAAAAGGAATGAATGCTTTGATAAAAATTCAATTACCTTTCTGCATTGCACTACACTTTAGCAAACTAAGGATGTTAATTGCTGGGGATAGCTCTTGCTTCTTCCAGAGAAGGAGGAAAAAGGGAGGAAATCCTGTTTGTTTTAAACTGCCCCAGTAAAAAGCTTTTCTTTTGTTGTTCCATTTTTTCCATGTGAGCACACAAGGTTATGCTACTAAAGAGAGATTTTTCATTAAAATAATATATAAATATTTTATTTAATGACTCTGTGGCCTTGAGGCTTGACTTCAGTACACAGCAGCCATTTGCTAGGGGTTTTTTAACCCAAACTCTTGGTGTGCTGAATGAATTTCACATCCCCTAAGGAGATGAGTCTTTTGCACAGCTTTAAAAGCAGGAATGTCAAATGTCCTCTTCAGGTGCATGTTTCTAGCTGTGATGGAGTACCTTGGGTCAGGATTAGGCGCTGGATGTTCCTTTAGGCAGGAATATCAAAGAACCTTCTGTTGGACCTTGCCATACTTTTGGCTGCTAAAAATGGAGCTGTCAGCTTCCACCTGCTAATCCATTCATTTTTTTTTAAAGGTTAGGATTACTGTTGACAAGTGATAGAGCACCCTGGTGCAAACAACTGGAATGGAAGGTTAGGACATTCAAAAGAAGAGAACAAAAATGTTCTTACTGCTTTTTGGCTTCAATCTGAATTGGTTTAGAGAGGGGGAAACCTCATCATTTTGGGCCCCACTCTGGTCTGCATTTGCATTACCCTTGCTGCACAAGAAGCATCTATTTAGCTGATACAGTCTTCTGTAATTACCTTTCTGGATGTAAAATGCCCTGAGGTGGAAGAGGAAAAGTCTCTCCTTCTCCTAACCTATAGCTCACTCTGAAATCAAATCATTCCTCACTGTGAAGAGTAGCCTCTTGGCTATACAAAAACCTTTTACCCAGCATCTTTCTCTGAAGATAACTTAATTGGGAAAGATTCATAACATCTGATACAATCTTCTTGTCTTCGGGTTCAGAGCAACAGCCAAAGCAAATCATTTGAAATGAAGTTCCAAAATTAATCCTTAAAGAATAGGAGAAAAACTTCTTAGGTTAAAATAAATTGAACTGGATCCATTCTGTTCTGGGGGCGTGTGTATAGGGGATGTACTGAACAGTTCTTTCATTCTCTATGGTATCCTGGGGTGTATTATGAAGAGTGTGTCCTGCAGTTCAGGAGAGGTTCTCCTTCCCCTCTACTCTGCCCTAGTGAGACCACAGCTGGAGTGCTGTGAATTCTTGTGCCATCACTTAGCACTGAGACCAGGTTCAATGGAGCCAGTAGGAACATTATTTATTATTTTATTTTTCCACTTGAGAATGGCTTTATAATAGAGAGTGAAGTACATCCTTATCTTGGAGGTTATTGATCTAGACAATGAGCAAGTGCAACACTGGAACAGGTTGCCCAGGGAGGTAGTTGAGGCCCCATCCCTGGAGATATTCAAGGTGAGGCTCCACAGAGCTCTGGGCAAACTGATCTAGTTGGGGATGTCCCTGTTGACTGCAGAAGGGGTTGGACTGGATGACCTTTAGAGGTCCTTTCCAACCCAAACCATTTTTTGATCTCAGAACAGTGAGTAATGAGGCAATATCCAAGTGTAGTAATGAACAATATTTGCTTACATCTGGGTGTACTTTTTGGTTATAAAAGGAATGAATGAATGACTAGATGACCTTTGCAGGTTCCTTCTAACCCAGACCATTCTATGATTTGCAACTCTGACCTAAGAATGGTTGTTTTTCTCTGGATTTTGCTGTTGCTACTCAGTACAGGAGTGTGCTAATAGTGAGATTGCTCTGAGAGTGAGATAGGGCACAGCTAACACCTGGTATTTAAGCTTCTGACAAGGCCTCTTAAATTGTCTGGGTTTTCTTCAGTGGCAGTGAGAAGCAAGGCTAAGCAGAGCTTTCAGAGAATCAAAGCTGTGTTTTCCCTAAGGTTTCAGCCATTTACCCTGTTTACTCTTACCTTCTAAACTGTCTTTTATTATGCATTGCTATTTATCCATTCAAGAGCACAGTTCTTCAGCACTCTGAATTAATTATTGCTCTGTTAGTTAATTCCTATTGTTACAGAAAGCTTTACCAAACTTTTTATTCAGAGGTGTTAACAAATTGGTTTGCTGTTATTGCAGCAAAGCTTAGTGTTGCACTGAAACCAAAAGAAGGAAGGGACCTCCAAAGCTCACCTATTCCAATGCCCTCTGCAATGAGCAGGTACATCCTCAACTAGATCAGGTTGCCCAGAGCTTTGTTGAGCCTCACTTTGAATATTTCTAGGTATGGGCTCTCAACTACCTCTGTGGGCAGCCTGTTCCAGTGTTCCACTACCCTCGTGGTGCAGAACTTGTTCCTAACATCCAATCCAAATCTGCTCTGCTCTAGTTTGAAGCCATTGCCCCTCGTCCTGTCGCTACAGGTTTGTTCTGTGTGTGGGATATTCCTGTGCTAACAAAACTTTAATAAAACCCACAACTGAGGTACTGAGAGGCCAAAGAGAGCTTAGAATCAGTGCAAGATTAAACTTGGCAGTTATTCTAGGTGACAATAATTCTGCAATGTAGAGCAATTAACCTCCTGTCTCCCTGCACGTGCCTTTATCAAGATCTGACCAAGAAGCAGTAGAATGTCAATGCTTATAGCATCTGCTCTAGAAAGCTGGTTGAGATCTTTGCACTTGATTTGCAGCACACAAACAGCTATGCCATACATAATGTTTGGTTTTATCTTTTCTTCTTTTTCTTCTTTTAAAATGAAAGGTCGGAGCACGTCGGATCTCCCAGCAAGCAGCCCTCCTCATCCTCCTGCTCACCCTGCTTGGAATTTGACCTGGGTCATGAGAGATACATCCCCTTTCTTCTCCCATAGAGGACGACACAGTGAGTAGCATTTATATGTTGTCTTCAAGAGGCTGTGGCTGACTGCCTAAGGATACTGATGTAATACTGGAGCAAAACAACACAAGTCAAATGATTCATGATCAAATAGCCACACTGTCAGCCCCTGAGGGCACTAATAAGCCTTACTTCCCCTTACTAGCCAGCCCTGGGGCCTCTCTCTAACTTGTTTATTGGTTTAGCAGTCCTGTTTCAGCTCAGCACAGCCTGGTGTGACCCTGGCCATCTCCATTTCTACAGAAGTACCTGATCCATGGAATCATAGAATGGTCTGGGTTGGAAGGGACCTCCGAAGATCATCCAGTCCACCCCCTCTGCAGTCAGCAGGGGCATCCTCAACTAGATCAGGTTGCCCAGAGCCCTGTCAAGCTCCACTTGAACATCTCCAGGGATGCCAACCTGTTTCAGTGTTCCACCACCTTCGTAGTAAAGAACCTGTTCCTAATATCCAATCTAAATCTGCTCTTTTCTGGTTTGAAGCCATTGCCCCTGGTCCTGTCACTGCAGGCTTTTGTAAACAGTCTCTCTCCATCCTTCCTGTAGACCCCCTTCAGGTACTGGAAGGCTCCGCAGACCCTTCTCTTCTGCAGGCTGAGCAACCCCAGCTTCCTCAGCCTATCTTCATAGCAGAGGTGTTCCAACCCCCTGATCATTTTCATGACCCTTTGGACCCACTCCTTCAGGTCCATGTCCTGGTGCCTAGCCTGCCACAGCCTGTCCTGCTCCTTCAGAAACAAGGTTCCAGACTGATAATGTGAGCCATGTGTTGGCATCCAGCAATAACATAAAGAGAAGAGTTGTGTACCAAACTTAGCTTTCTTTTCCATCTCCTTTCATGTCTCCCATCCTTTCCAAGTCTAGGAATCTGTTTTCATCTCTTCTCTGGTATGACCTATTTTCTGGCTATCCATAGCCATTCCACTGTGAAATACGATGGTTGTAGTTAGGACTGGACTGCAGAAGGCAATATCTAACATGCAATCCAGAAAGTGACTGAAGTAGAATATATCTACTATATATCTACTACTAGTCTCTTTGAGGGGAGATAAGGTGCTGAGAGGCTAATAAGATTTACTCACCCCAAGCCTGTAATTATCTGCTTGAGGGAAAAGTTTGACCTACCTATATGAAGGAGTCCCATATTTCTTCAAATTTATGTTGCAGCCTTTTATGTGTGCAATATATATTCTTTCCACTGGCATACAATATCTGCTCTAGCTGTTGTATCTGCTTGAGTGATGAGGACACACCAATTTCATTTGGGAAGGGACAGTAGTACAAGCTTTTTTTTTTTTTTTTTTTTTTTCCCTCACTTGGTTTGCTCAGAAATTGCAAGAATGATTTTTAATTTATCCTTTATTACTGCTTCCTAAACTCTTGCAGCTTCTCTGTAATAATGTTCTGAGGGAAAGCTTTGTTCTCAAAAACCTACAAGCAGTGATTCCATCTGCCAGCGTCACATGGAGAGCAATGTAATGTATCTAGGCAAAAATTATTTTAGCTGCTTGCACCAGACCAAATTCTACCGTGTTCCAACCATCTGTTTTGCAAGGAAAGGCAGGAATTTGGTAAGATGCTACACCAAATACAGTCTTCACTCTCCACCAGTAGGCACAATTCAGGACATGTGCTTGAAACTGCTGGAGAATCTTGAAGAGAGGCAGGAGTAGTTTATTTTTTCCCCCCTTTCCTAGCTTTGCATTTCAACATTTCCAAAAGTTGGCAGAATTCCTGTACATGAAAGTGCTGGCAGTAGCCCTCAAAGTCAGGCATTTCAGACTGGAACACTCTGTAGCATCGCTGTGTGGACATGCTTCCTGCCACTTCAGATACACAGCATGCAGAGGACTGCTGTGGGGACATGGACTAGATTCATAGAATGGTTTGAGTCGAGCCTGTAAGCATAGCCCAAGCCTAAGAGGGCAGTTCTTAACACTTCTTTCTCTTCCTCTGCATACCTGCAGCTTAGGTGCACTTGAGTGTTTATTAATAAACTTCCCAGGAATCTAGATTTCTGTCCAGAAGTGCCATGACCACGAGAGGGATGAACAGTGCCTTACAGCAGCTGCTTATTTGGTCTGGATCTGAGCAGTTCTCTGAAGGTCAGGCAGGGGCTTAGCAGAGCATGGCAGATGACAAAGTTAAACCATCCAAGCTGCAGGCGAGTAACCTTGTCCCAGGACCATTCCTGCCTTCTGATTAAGTGATTAATCCAAAATCAGGCAAAAAATCATCAGCAGAAATAAAACCCCATGGTCCTTTACTGTTACTAGAGTGTTTTCCACTTCTGTCAGAAGCTTTCTTTGCTGCTTCCAGAGCAACTGTGATTACAGAGTACCCAATAAAACTTCTGTCAAAACTTTGTTTGCCTAATCATCTGATGGAACCCATCTAATTAACTGGCTGACATTGCCAGAGTGGGACAATATTAGTTGTCTTAATTACCTTTGCCTTGTGTTCAGCTATTTGAGAAGTCTCTGACGGGAAGGCTGAATAAATTGAAAGGTAGGGTCCCTCTTCCTCTGCCAAACTAAGTTCTGTGCTCCTTCACTCAGAATTGAAATTCTGACAGACAGCTTCTAGTAGTTCTGGCAGGAAGAGTGCTGGATGAGATCTTTAAAACTATATGCAGCAGTCCTGAAAGATAATCATTGGCACAACAGGACACTTGATAGTGATGTATTCACACAACGAGGGGTTTTTTCTGTTTTGTCTAGAGGTTTCTAGATTTGTCTCTATCCAAGCATTGATTAATCATCCATCTTCTCAGAGATGCAAAATCTACATTCCTTTCAGAAAATAAAGTCTTAAACCCCTAGGAAGTCAAAATCACCTGGGAATTCAGCCCAGAGGGCAGGAGGAGTCTTTATATCTCAGTATTTTTTGTGTGCTCTTTTGTTCTCCTTGAGGTACACTCAGCCTATTTCCTGTGGCTAGAACAAACTTTTAATGCCTCCTGCATACATGGTGGTGTATTAATCTCCCATTTGCAGCACTGATGGAACTCTGTCCTGAGGCTTACATGATTAACTGCACCCAGCCACATATTTCATTCCTTGTCCTGGTTGGTTGAATATTAATTTTCTCTACTGTATAGGTATTGTATAAGAAATCAATTGTCCACTACATAAAATCCATTAAGCTTCTGTAAGAGGAGTTCCAGACGATGAGTGCCTCTTAAGGCCCGGTGTAAGCTTTCATGCAGTTCATACACCACCTTCTGCTCCATCCTCCACCTTCCCCCAGGGCCAACCAACAGCACTGAACCTGGAGCCTGTCCTCACAGGGTAGGATGGCAACTGCTGACAGTGCTACCGACTGGAGAAAAGTCAAAAGCGATTCACAGAATTCTCTCAGGCTGTGCCATACTTCTGCAGGATGATTTAGAGATTTTGGGGTGGGTTTTTTTGCACACACACATCCCCTCCCTGAGGTGTAGGAATAGTGGTGGTTTAGGAAATCGTGGAGCTTTGGATGACAAAGTTACCTGGGCCTGAAATTCAGGAGGAAATAGCAGATTCAGCTACCAACTGACTAGAGTGCTTCAAAATATCTCCAAAAGGTGAGCTCAGGAGAGGAGGAGCAGATACTTTCAAGATTGCATAATTGTTCACAGCTCTGATTTAATAGGTACTAAAAGCATAATCCAAAGGATGGCCTCTATTAACAGCTTATTAAAAATTTCACTCAGCTCTATGTCTTCAGAAAACTAATTTGACAAGGTTGTTGATTTTGGGTTTTTTTTTCCCCCACACTTTCTAATGGAGTGTTGTCTGTGATGAGTTCATGATTTCCTAAATTGGCTTTTCTAAGAATAAAATAAAAAGACTTTGGACTCATTTTCCCCTGGAATAATTTGGAGCCATTCTCACTGTATTTGATGCTCAGTGGCACCTCAGTTGTTCAGTGAGGTGTCAGATTAATGATTACTTTATTTTTCCCCTGTGTCATGTGTAGCTTGCTGAATTCAAGTCCTCATGCACAGGCATTCCAAATACCATTGCATTCATGTGAGTTGGATACCACATAAATAGTGCTGATGTGAAACTCGGGGAGTCTGAACTTCAAACAAAAGGGAAGATAGAAAGAGGGCACCAGCCAGATAGATTCATGTTGCAGTTAGGCTCCCATAACTACTTGTTGTATGAATCTTCAACAAATCAGACTAATACTGGCATCTCCAGAATGATAATGTGTTTGTGACGCTTGGCTTAGCATGGCATAGAATTCCATTGGTTGGAAAAGACCTCTAAGATCAAGTGCAAACATCAACCCAACACCACCATGGCCCTAAGTACCATGTCCACCTGTTTCTTGAACACCTCCAGGGACAGTTACTCCACCACCTCCCTGGGCAGCCTGTTCTAATGCCTGATCGTTCTTTCAGGAAAGAATTCTTTTTCCTAACATCCAGCCTAAACCTCCCCTAGCACAATTTCAGGACACTTCCCCTCATTCTACCACTTGATACTCAGGAGAAGAGACCAACCCCCACCTCAGTCCAACCTCCTTTCAGGGAGTTGAAGAGAACAATGAGGTCTCCCCTCAGTCTTCTCATCTCCAGACTAAATAGTCAGTCCCTCCTCATAAGACTTGTTCTGTGGACCTTCACCAGCTTTGTTTCCATTCTCTGGACATGCTCCAACAGCTCAATGTCATCCTTGTGCTGAGGGGAGCAAAACTGAACACAGTATTGGAGGTGTGGCCTCACCAGCACCAAGTAAAGGGGATATGTTACAAGTTCCTGTTTGGAAGGTGAGATAAAGTGAGGAGAGAAATGAGGAGGAAAATACCATGGTCCAGAGGTAGAATTAATCAATGCCTTCTTAGTAAAGGCATTGCAAAAGTGATGTACTACCTTAATTCAAGTATATCCATTTTGCAATCTTAGTACTCTAACACAGTTCTGGAAATAGTGTTATGAATGTAACAGGATAAGACTTCAATTAACAAGAGTTCTTCACACTGGATTAATAGAGCAAATATAAAATAGCAGCTCCTGTTAGCCTCATCTATACATGCAAGAATTCTTGCTTGACAGTTAGGTGCTATCTGTGCCATGTGCAATGGTGCTGAAATCCAGGAGGAGGAAAATCACAGGGAAAGCGGTATCTGTCTAGCTAAAGTGAAGGCTGTGATAGGCAAGGAAGAAGAAAAAACCTGATTGGGGGGAATTTGTACTTTTTGAAGTTATTTTTCTTTTATCCTTTTCCATCTGCAGATAATAAGCCAATGACAGCTCAACTGTTTTTCAATAACAAAATAACATACCGTGAGATAACAAATGTCTTTCCTCCCTGTCTCTCAAGTATTCATTTTCTCTAGAGATATCTCAAACCTCATGCAGGAGGTCCCTCACGTGAATTGTCAAAACATGACAGTTCCCCCAGCCAGTGTTTTGCACCAACTGGAGCATGTTTTCTAACAATCGTTCTCAGTTGGTCCTTCAGGCTTTTGGCCGGAACTGGCACCAGAAATGCATGTGTTTGTTGCCTTTGCTGCGTGCGTGGGAGACTCGGTGGACAAATACCTCTTGTGTGGAGGATGAGCTCTGTCACTTCTCAGAGCAGAAGGAATGAAAATGAGAGCTATTGCTGGTTGTCCTCCCAACACCCCCTCCTCACACCTCTCTCTGTAGCTGTCTTGAAAGACTGTGCTTATAATTGATTGATAAAGGAGTCCTGGCCCTCTTCTTTGTAGCTTAATTTCCACTGCACAAAGCAGCTGTCACAGATTTTGGTGATTCAATGCCTGGTGCACACTGGGGAGCTGGGCAGATATAAAGTATATGCTGTCATTTTAAAGATTCTTTTCACAAAGGGATGAATGGTTGCATTATTGCAGTTTTCTCTAAGCCGTGGCCCATCCGGCTGTGGCTCACTTCCCACAGGATTAATGTAAACACTTGTGGCACCGGGACAGCCCTGGGACCTGCACTTGGCACCCAGGCCGCAGCTCTCTTCCTGGGGGCAATTCTGCTGTGGAGCAGGTGAAATCATAGAATCATAGAATTGTTTTGCTTGGAAAAGACCTCTAAGATCATTGAGTCCAACTGTCAACCTAACACCATTAAACCATGTCCCCAGGTGCCATGGCCACAGGCTTCTTGAACAGCTCCAGGGACAGTGTGACTCCAGCACCTCCCTGGGCAGCCTGTGCCAATGCCTGATCATTCTTCAGGAAAGAAATGTTCCCTAATAGCCAACCTAAAGCTTGCCTGGCACAATTTGAAGCCACTTCCTCTCATTCTGTCACTGATACTAGGGAGAGAAAACCAACCCTCACCTCACTCCAGCCTCCTTTCAGGGACTTCTAGAGATCAAGGGGGTCTCCCCTCAGCCTGCCCCTCTAGAGCTTTTTTACTTCAGAAAGCAATCTCACTTTAGTAGCCTCTCCTGAGGGAAACCCAAGGCTGGAGAGCTCTGAGGAGCCCTTGGCTGACTCCTGGCCTCTGGGTCCTCTCATGCTCCTGAGGAAGGCACTAGACAGTAAGGACAAGGCCCTGGGTCAGAGTGCTGCCTTGAGGGGTGTGGGGGCCTCTGAGGCAGCTGGAGCAAGCTGCCAGGGATTTGCCTCACTGAGCCTCACCAGGACACCTTTTGTCCTCCTTCATACTCTGGTTGGCCAAAAGGGACACACTCTTGTACCTCAGGTGAGTTCCTTTCTGCCTTGCCCTCCTCTGGGGTTTCAGTGTGGCTTTGTGCAAGGCCCAGCCCCTGAGGGTCACAAAATGGTGGCTGAGGGCCTGTGGGTGAGGCAGGGGCTGGGTGTTGGAAGGGAAAGAAAGTGGGGACATGCTTATTCTGACCAAGCATCAGTGCCATGAGGGAAGAGAGGCATTCCTGTTAGTAAACTCAAGGTCAGAGGAGTGGATGTGAGGACTTGAGGCCATGGTTTGGTTGTCAGGAGGTGTTAGGTATTAGGTGACAGGTTGGACTTGGTGATCTCTGTGATTCTGTGATTGTATGACTTGCTGGTGCAGAGGAAGAACACAGAGCAATATGTTAACTTGTGCTAAGTAGCTTTAAAATCCAAGGAGGTTCCTGGTTCCTGATGAACACAATCTGTGTCCCAAGGCAGAAAGAGGAGTTGGTGTGCTGCCCAGCTGCTCTCCTGACTCCTTTACTTGCAGGTGACTGAGGCACATCAGGCAGGGTAGACCCCAAAGTCATGCTGTGCAGAGCCAGGTCGTGGGGCTCTAGGAGTGCTTCCCCAGTTCTTCCCCTGTCCTGCCCTGCTACTGCTCTCAGTTTGTCAGCCCCTGGAGTGATAACCTAAAGGCTAGGCAGTCACTGTCAGTGTAGGTATTTGCTAGGGTTGGTAAGGTCTGGGGTGCCCAGCATGTTCTACATGGGTTGCCAGTTTGTCCTTGCTCAGTGCTGAGCCATGGAAGGAGTGGATGGAAATGTCTCCTCAGGCTTGCTGGTTTTTGGCGGGAACACGGCCGTTCAGCCCCGCAGTTGTTTCTGGCTTTCCTGACTGCTCACACCTTTTCCCCTACCACTTGTGGGTTTTTCTGTGCCCTTCTGCCCTCTGATAGATTTGCTCTTTTTAAATCAATGCTGTTCCTCCAGTTGCACTGAGGAAAGCTGGCACTAGAAATCCATTCTCAAAGACTTTCATCCCTTTTTCATGCCAGCAGAGCAATGCTCACCTCTGAGGGCCCGGGCTGTGTTTGCTGTCCTCCTGGGTGTTCAAACAGGCTGGTGAGCTGACAGCCAGAGACTAGAGTCTCCTATTTATGCTCCATTTTAGGGGGAGAATACTTCTGGGTCAGGCTTCCTTTTATTACCCCACGTGTGTGCCCCTGTATTGGTGGATAGAAATCCAGAAGGGCCTGATGAGGCAATAGAAACTCTTAGATTGAATGCCCTGTGCCCTTTTCTACCCAGAGGGAATGGTGAAGGCTTTAGGAACTGTCTCTGTCCCCAGGATTAATAACTGGAAAATCAATTTGTCATTTCCCTGTCATAAATTAAAAGTTTATAGGCCTTATAACACGAGTATAATAGAGGTTAGTGAGTATTGATGGAGGTCTCAAAGCTCACTCAGCAGAGCACATCTCTACTCTACAATTTGAATTATGTCCCCTCCACAAGGAATATCTGTCAATATTTGTATAAAAAAGGACATCCTGTGCAAGAGGATTTTATCTGTTTCTACACTGCTGCTGTGGTTGTTCCACTGGAAGAGGGGTGTTCCTGAGGGAGGTTATGGTTCAATTTTGGTCACTGTAGATGACCTCTACATTGTGAGTTTGTATCCACAGATGTAGTTAAAAATTAGTCACGTTTAAGCAGGTGTAACAGCCAGTTAGGATCTACATCTCTGAGCAGGTCAATCTGACAACAGGAAACCGCTACTCGCTCCCCTGTCTGTATTGAGGTGAGAAAGCCATCACAACCTTTTCCAAGGGGGGGAACCAGTGGAGAGTAATAGAGGAGGAATGATTTGTAAGACTCAGCAGACCAGGAGTGAAAAGGACTGTTTTAAGTCGGACACATATAGAGCTAGAAAGGAGCATTCTAAGAGGAAATTACCTGCTGGTAAGATTTTTGCTGTTGAAAGAACATGTGGTTTAAAACAAATAAACCTACTCTGTTGTTGGGCAGCTGAAGAAAGGGTAATCACTCTAATTCCTTAAAAAGAACAGGCTTTTTGTATCTCTCTTTAAATGTAATTATTTTTATTCTAAATAAGGCATATTTCTGTGATGTGTGGTTGCACAAATTATCTAAGATGATCAAAAGGAGGAAGCTCTTCACTGTGAGGGTGGTGAGACACTGGAACAGATTGCCCAGAGAAGTGGTGGAGGCCACATCCCTGGAGACATTCAAGGTCAAACTTGATGGGGTTCTGAGCAACCTGATCTAGTTAAAGATGTCCCTGGTCACTGCAGAGGAGTTGGATGAGTTGACCTTTGAGGGTCCCTTCCAACCTGATGCATTCTGTGATGATCCATAATCTGACCTGCAGCAATGTAAAAGAGTATTTCCTGCAGATTATTGTGTTTTGGCATATTACACAATGATTCAAAGTCATTTGTTTTCTGGAAAGCTCTAATCAGTTTAATGGAAACAGATGTCATTGCCTGATACTGTAGTTGTTTGTGCACAAATGATTGCTATTAGGTGCACTGATTAAAATAAATACATTGAAACACTCACCAGACTCTTAACATCATCACACACACGTAGATTGCACTGCCTTTTCAATTTGATACTAACTTAATTGACTTTCAATCTCTGATTGGTATCCTGTACCTTCTTACACATCAGAAACTGAAGTGATTGATAGGTGCCATTTTTCTTCAACAAATCATAGAATCAATAAGGTTGGAAAAGACCTCAAAGATCATCAAGTCCAACCTGTCACCCAAGACCTCTTGACTACTAAACCATGGCTGCAAGTGCCACATCCAATCCCTTTTGGAACACATTTACCTTAGTTTCATTATAAGCATCACTTTTGTTTCCTCTTTAGAGGTCTGTCTATTGTCCAGTGGTTGCAGATGCAAATGACAATTGGACAAGGGCTTGGGCTTTATGCAGTGTATTTTAAGAGACTTTACAGTTTGCTGGAGCTTAAATCCCTATACAGCCTTGTGGATCTATAATGTCAATATAGCTGTGGCATAAATGCATGTACAGGCTATAAATCTTTCTGACACCTCTTTAGAAAACGCCAAGACAAACAAACCCCACACTTTACTGAGTAGGTACACTGTTCAAGTCCTAAAACTCTGTATCTAGTCAATATATATTGGTAGCAGGCTTCAGAAATAATCACTAAATGTTGTGTTAATTACCTTTTTCCTGCAGCGTTTGCTGTTTTTCAGAAAAGGGCAGGATGGCCTTTGTTCAGCTTTCAAAGGCACATGGCTACTTCTTTATATGCTTAGCTGGGCAAGAAAAAACAACCAAATTTGGTGTCTCATTTAAACATAGAATCATAGTATCATTTTTGTTGGAAACAGACCTTCAAGAGCATCGAGTCCAACCATTGTGTAACTCTGCCAAATCTGGTGCTAACCATGTTAAGACAAAAGCAAAAACGGAGGGAGGAAGACTTTAAAAAGGGCAGGTGGCTTGTAGCAGCAGATCAAATATTGTCCAGGTTCTCTATTCAGTGGGGTGGTTTATATGGTCTTGTAAGAGCTCCCACACCAGGAGCAGCTTATTGGTGAAAAAGTGATATATATTGTACATAATGGCTTTTTTTATTAAGTATATTGCGTTGTCTGTAGAGAAGGACATTGAGAAAGAAGGAAAGCCTGAGGGTAGGAAGTTAACACTAGGCTTGGAAGACTGGATGCTCTACCCATAGGCTTTGCTGTGTTTCATCAGATACAATTTTTTTGTCATAATGTCTTTGTGCTCTATAGGACAATAGCAGCACAATTTGTGTCTGGTAGGAGATTAATTTAAATATCAGCCTATGAGGAGTGCAGATATTCCAGCAATGTGGGAGGGGTACTGAGGTCTGTAGAAGATGCAGGTATGTCTTCATCTAATTGCAATATCCTCTCAGATGTGTGAGCCAAACAGTCTTTTCCTCCTTCAAGGAATAACCTGTTGTCAAGGCCATTCAGCATGGCCACACCAGGCACGTTAGATTATCTCCATTCCTCTGTAGGCTATTCATTGCAAGGGAAGGAAATGGTGTTGCTACTTGCCTTTTCCCCTTTACTTTCCCTCCTTCAGGCAGAGGTTTTAGTTGTCTGCAGGGGTCATAACATTAAATGTGATGACTCTTATTTAATCACATACCCCAATTAAGTTGTCCCAGTTGTAGGTCAGGGGCCTGCTGTGTTAAGGGTTCCACAACTGACTGATAGATCTCTTTTGAGGAGGAGGTTCTGAAAAGTGAGACTGAATGGAGGAGCTGAGCTGGCTATTGAGTGCTTGTAGGCACTGTAATCAGTGTCAGGGGGTAAGGACTGGAGGAGGAAAACGAGAGCCCTGTGAAGGGCTTCGCTGCTTGGGGGCAAGAGGGTAAGAGAGTACAAAGGCTTCTGTTCCCAGCAGCTGGATGGGAGAGGAGTAGAAGCAAGCAGTGACTGCTTGAAAGCTCATGATGATATGAGAGTCTGATGGAGGAAAGAAGTCAATGAAGAATGAAATATTTGATTTGAAATGGTTGCTCTTGCCACATATCTTTGGCTTGGGCTTTGCTGTCTGTCACCCTATGGGTTCCATAAAAAAAGTCCTTAGACAAGCTAATTTTGGCAGGCATGTACACTCCCCACACACCCTTTTCTTTCTGACAGTGCCTTGGAGCATAGACTACTCAAGGTGTTCCCTGTAACTAAACTGTATAGTAATGATGATACATCTTCTGGCATGTGCAGTTTACTGTTTGGTTGCTCTTTTGTCCTTTTGTGCTCTGCCACAAAGTTTAATACACACAACACTTCACAGTGTTAAAGAATTCTGGCTTTGTTTTGCCTTTTGTTGTTGTTGTTTTTTAAGGAACACCTAAGGGACTAGAATTAAGTGGTTTGAGGTTTGATACGATATTGCAGTAGTAAACTGCAGAGCATGAACATAGCCACTGTTCCCTGCTACTTAAATTGAAGTGTGCTTCATGTGTCATGAAATTTATATTGATAACACAGAGGCCTAAAGAGGGGTAGTGACTTGTGTGTTCAAATGTCAGCAAATATCCATAATCCTTGTAACTGCCGCTTACAGTGTGCATGGATTCCTTATATTATATGGTTTCCATTGTGTTATGAAACATTCAAGATGATAAAGCACCTGATTAAGAAAATCAAATATGAACTGGGGGAAAAACATGACTAGATTCTGCCTCTTCCAGCTTGCTGCTGAAAGGCAGATTAGCTGGGAAAAGTACGGTGAGAGGGCAACAGCATTAACCTTCAGATTAGACAGTGTTCTATCCCCAGGAGAATAGGCTGAACTACATAAATCTGTGCACACTAAGAAGAAATTAGCTGTTTAATAGAGAATGTAATTGAAGTTTAAAAAGAAAGAAATAATTAATTTGACTAATGTCAATTCAGATTCTTTGTTCCACTTGTATAGCTATGGCAGGACACTAGACAGTGTAGAAAGCACCCAAGAGCAGCTGGATTCTTTTTCTGGGGGGCTGGATTTTTCCCAAGGGATCTGGCCTTTTCAGAAACATTGAGCTAGTTCAGAAATAGTTTATTTCTGTTCCTGAGTGTTGTGTTGAGTGCTGCCTGCGGTGACAAAAGTAAATGCATACAGGGTGTTCCAGAAAGCTTAGAGTCTTCATGATTAGAAGTAAAATCCAGGCAGGTTATCGCTGCATGTGAGTTAAGTAACTTGAATTAATGGTGTAATAGTAAATTGGACTCTGGGAAGTGAATCATTGTTGCACCAGAAGGGTAATTGCTTTCTGAAAGAGCAACCTCTCAAAAAGAAAGGTCTGTGTTGGAGGCAGATGCTGGCTGTGCTGCCTGGAGGCGAAAGTTTTGCGGCAGCAGATGAAGCTTCTGCTGCCTCAGTGAAGCATTTTGAATGCAAGGGGTCAGAAGGTTGCTTTTCAGGGTACAGTCCCTATGGCTACCAGCAAGTCCTATATTCCCAGGATATATGACTCGCTTTACAGAGTCCTGTGCTCACTGAGATGGAACATGACTCTGGTAGTAGTCTTTCCACTGTAATGATCCTGGTTGAATTTGAACCAGCAACCCAGAAGAGATTGGCTTTCTGTCCCATTTTATCAATTGACTAACCAATCTCCCTTTCAGCCTAGATGATGCTTTTCCTTCTTTAGCCTGTGCTGCCCTTTTATCTGTCCTGAAGGGGAATTACTGGCTCTGGGGCCTTCCTCTTGATTTGCTGCTACCTCCATAATGGACCTCTTTGTTCCGTCCATTTTGGACACATTTTTGCCTGTCTGTTTATGGCTTTCCTCCATTTCTTTGCTATGGAAAAAAGCAAGCCTTAACTAACTCAAGTATAAAACCAAAGTGCATGCACACCTTCCAGCAGAGAGGAAGATGGATTTAATTAACCTGCTATGTTCTGTGTCTGTTTTCTTTTCCTAGTATTTGACTGCAATTTTGAATCACCTTGTGAGCTGGAATATTCCCTTCCCCAGAAAGATCAAGTAACCCCCAACAATGCCTGGCTCAGCCTGAATGCAGAGGAAATCTCACAGCTAAACCTCCCGGATGGGCCAGACAGAGATCACTCTGAGAATACATCTAAAGGTAAGATGAGCATCACTATGTAATGCTTTCAGTGTAGTGATTAGGTGAAAAAAACCAACTTGCTCCCATGCCCCCCCAATAGACTCCCCAACAAAAAGAAAGAAAGAAAACCCCAAACAAACCCACAAAAAACCTAAACAAAAAACAACCTCAAAGAAACAAACAGGACCCCAAACCAAACAACACAAAACCCCACCCAAACAAATTTACCCTTCTACAGTACTTAAGACAGCTGTTATCCTTTCACTGCAGCAGACACTGAATGCAAACAGTAAAGGGAGTAATTCTTCACACCAAAGATGTGTTTTTTGTCAAAAGGCAATCCTTGTCACATACATGGGAAGCAAAATATCCAACACAATATTGTGTAAAATCTGAGTCAGGCTGACCCATACCATGGATGACATTTGGATGAGAACAGTATGGTACAGGTGCCTGTATTTAAGGTCACTCAGTGTTTGGAAGAGACAAATAAAATACAGTCTGGGTTTGCCTCTGCTCTGGGATCTTGTTTACTGCTTGTGTATTTGCAGACCATTTTCAGCAATATGCTTGTGCCCAGGTTTTCTGTTTGGTAAAAAACCAAAAGATGGGTTTTGCCCTTAACATAAGAAAAAAGTTCCCATCTCCAAAGATTGCTCAGAAGCCTGAAAAGAGAGGAGTGCAACAGACCTTTCTCCTTCCTTGGAAGAAAATTTGCTCATGTAGAATTATTTTCCCTGCTCAGGATCGTATATTTGAACAGCAGAGTATTTCATTAAGATTATAAGTTCTGAAAAATCTTTTAGATGTATTTGTACTGCTGCTTTTCTCCTGGGAAAGCAGAAAAAGTCTTAACATCCCTTGTGCTGTTTTGTGACACCTGCTTGAAAACTCTTCTGGGAATGGTCAAGAGATGGCAATGAGAATGGAACTACAAGGTGGAAAGAGGGGAGTTAGAGCTACAAGCTTTATCCAGGCAAGCATAGAGAGAAGGACAACAAAGAGCAAGAGGAGGTATTTTTCATGTCATACCTGAGGAAACTGTGGTAATAAGATGCATGAATTAATGTTACAGAGGCTGCATGTGTGCATAAGTTTAAAGAAAGATGAGATGTGATCTTGCAGCATACATTCATCACTGGTTATTTAATTCAAAGGTCTGCTTACGGTCTCTGACTCAAGAAGCCTCTAATACAGAAGGGTGCAAGTGAAAGGATCCTCTCCTTAGTAGCCAGCCTCAGAGACAGCAATTGACTTTGCAGCTCTGCAGTCAAACTGCTTATGACTGTTTTTACTTTCAGGCAAACACTGAGGAAACCTTTCTGTTTTGCTTTTGTTCATATGCTTTAATTGTATTTTGTCATCCATATCACCAGTATGGTACTTTCCTCTAGAGAGCCATTATGAATTAACTTTTAAGGCCCATTGCTTGAGCACTGAATCATCAGCAAACCCAAGTCATTTAGATGGGATCTGTGTCATGTGTAAAGCAGACCACATTTATGATGCGTGCAAATATCTTCAATTAGTGCAATTAAGCCAAAGTTTGAGGTAAGTCAGAATGCCTGGTGGTGCTCTCCTCTTTTGCTTAAACTACTGCCAGCTGGCTGATGCCAAAGTTTAGGAATTCAAACCTGCTTGTTTGGAATTGAGAAGAGTAGCTGTCCTTTTCCTGGAGTGGGGAAAGGAAATGGGGGAAATGGCCTGGGGAAATAAATGTGTTGTTGCAGAGGAAGGTCCTGGCTGGGTCACTGCAGTGCTGCATGTTGCTGATGTGTGTTTCTTTTGGATTCTGATCAGTAAAGTTAGACCTTTCTCTGTGTTCAGTTTTATGTGTCTGTCACAGCAGAAGAAGGGGAGACTTGACTGGACCTATAAGCCCAAAACCAAGGGTAGTACTTAGAATCATAGAATTGTCAGGGCTGGAAGGGATCTCAAGAATCATCTAGTTCCACGCCCTCCCCCCCTGCCATGGACAGGGTCACCTCACGATAGATCAGGTTGCTCACAGCTACATCCAGTCTGGCCTTGAAAACCTTCATGGATGGGGCTTCTACCACCTCCCTGGGCAACTTGTGCCAGTGTCTCACCAGCCTCATAGTGAAGAATTTCTTCCTAACATCCAATCTGAATCTACCCACTTCTAGTTTTGCTCCATTCCCCCCAGTGCTATCACTCCCTGACACCCTCAAAAGTCCCTCCCTAGCTTTCTTATAGCCCCCTTCAGATACTGGAACGCCACAATAAGGTCTCCTCAGAGCCTTCTCCTCTCTAAACTGAACATCCCCAACTCTCAGTCTGTTCCTCCAGCCCTCTGATCATCCTTGTGGCCCTTCTTTGGACACATTCCAGCACTTGATTTGCAGTGTCCTGCTGGGATAAAATTCCATTTCTAAACCCTAAGTTTTGTGGGTTTTTCTTCATCTGGAATATGGGCTATTGAGGCTGAAGCTTGTGTTCTGCTGTTCTCTCCTATTCCAAGGGACATGTACCCAGACCAGTGTCACACTGGGGGAATTTAGATATGAGGAGTGCCAAGGGAGAGTCATCTGGAGTGGGGTTTTTTTTGCTTCTTTGTTTGTTGCATTTGGGTTTTTTACAAATGATCAGGCTTCTTGGATGTGGTCAGTGGTAATTTTCTCTGAAGCCCCTCAGCAGAGGTGTAGGTCTGTGACTCGTAGATGGCTGTTCCTCTTGTGTGTATAAAGACTCATTTGAAAATCAACACTTGGAGCTAGCATCTCTCTATTTTAAATCACTTTAATTACAGCTGCTTGGCACAGAGAGTTGTGTGGTCTGTTTCAATCTGAAATAATTAAGCACAGTAATTCCAACCCCCACTGTTTCCTGCAAATTGTACTTCCAATTATCTCAATCTCATTTCATCTTCTTTGCAGACTGTAATGCACAGAGATAAACAGATAGCATAACTAGATTTTGGGATGGTTTAGCTCATCCTTGTCACTTGGCTATCAAGTCATGTCAAGACGTTGATAGAGACAAATGCCTTGGCTATGATTCATTGTGCTTCATTTCACTTTCTGTAAAAGGTTCAGTAGGAAATCATTGGCAGATCTCCTACTGTTGGAATAACTTTTGTACTGTCCTTGCAGTAGAACACAGCTCAGCCTCAGGGAATCTGAACAAATCAGCATGGATCAAGCTACCTAGAGGAAGAACTAGTTTCAGATGTCTCAGCATTTGGTTAGTCACATTTGAGTGCTTCACTCACTTGACATGTGCAGAATGTGGTGTCACACAAATCATTGGTCTTCTGAGAAGGGATAAATGGTGAGGTGGCAAAATTTGGTATTAAATTATTCAGGATAAAAGATTGGAGGTCTGGTTTGCAAGGAATTGAAAAAATATGGTTAACTGGATAATAGTGACAGGTGTAATTTAGTGTAGATTATTTGAATTGTGGTGGTGGGAGAAGCAATCAGAGTTTGCCATTTATAATGATAGATTCTGAGCAGGTCGTGATCTCCTGAGCTGGTATGGGGTAAGAAAAGAGCTGTGAGGATACCAGCTCAGTAGCAGTCACAAAAGGTATGTGATGTTGGGACTGAATGGGAAGTGAGTAGAAAATAGGAGCAAATATGCTCCTAGTATAAATGAGTAGAACAACTCTGTCTAGAATACAACATTTGGCTCTGGTCCCCATGCTCCAAAAATCATTTGGTACAGCTGGCAAAGTTACTAACAGAATGGAAAGAAACAAGGATTACCTACATTGTGTAATGGCCATCTTGTAGGCATGCTTAACTCGGGCTGCCCTGCCTGCAAAAGACATCTAGAGGAATGCAGGGCAGAGTTTATATTTAAAAATAAATAAATTTTAAAAAATCACAGAATCATTATCAAAGATGCCTAAAGGTTTATAAACTCCCAAGACTTTATAAAGTACTGAAAGGAGAAGTACAGGAGGAATATTCATTATTACTTCTAATACTGAATTGAACAGCAGTAGTATCTCACAGAATCACAGAATATCTTTGGTTGGAAGAGACCTTCAAGATCATTCAGTCCAACCTTCAACCCAACACTGCAAGGTCACTACTAAACCATGTCCCTAAGCACCAGGTCTTCATGCTGTTTAAATACCTCTGGGGATGGTGACTCCACCACTGCCCTGGGCAGACCATTCCAATGCTTGAGAACCCTTTCTGCAAAGAAATATTTCCTAACATCCAGCCTGAACCTCCTGTGGCACAGCCTGAACCTCCTGTGGCACAGCCTGAACCTCCTGTGGCACAGCCTGAACCCATTTCTTCTAGTCCTGTGACTTGCCATCAGGGAGAACAGGCTGCCCCTCCTCTCTCCAATGTCCTTTCAGGTAGTTGTAAAGAGCAATGAGGTCTCTCCTCAGCCTCCTGTTCTCCAGACTGAACAACCCCCCAGCTTCCTCAGCTGCTCCTCACAGGACTTGTCCTTTAGGCCCTTCACAAGCCTTGTTGCCCTTGAGCACAAGTCTGTAACAAACAGTAAAACTGTGAAATGTTTTTCCATAAGTTATTGTTGGTGCTTGAACCTTCTATGGGTGTGTGCATTGACAGGGGATGTGCAGGGAAGAAAAGAGTTACAGCTACTGAATTCTCAAGACTACTTTTTCTGGCTCACAAAATGCTGAAGTCTAGGGAAGTGCCAAATGTTTACTCTCCCTGTTCTTATGTTCTTCCTTGTATATCTACACCTGTTTGTTTTCAGAGCCAGATGTCTGAAGTGAATGGATCTTCAGTCTGTGCTGGTAGGGTTGGTGTGGTGGTGTTTCCCTCCCTCATCTTCTATCCCAGTTTATTCTTCTTTTTAAAAAGGGGGGAAGTTACACTAAGGGTTGCAGATCAAACCAGTCAGAGTCAGAAGAGTTGCTATTTAGACGTTTAATATTATTTGTTGTTCTGTTAAAGCCTGGTGAATGGTATTGAACTGTGCAAAACATTTCTGTTTGCCAGGGAAAGCTGCAGGACTGTCTGTCTATAGAAATCTGTAAAAGGGAGGCTATCAGCTTACTCTGGGGGGTCATTGTTTGGTTCAATTTAGTGCTAAAAGGCTTCCTTCTCCTACTCCAGACTGCATTTCCTATCTAGTAAGTGGAGTAGTGGATGATGGAATTATTGGTGTATCTGTCAGCTAGGCCCTGCATGGTACGTGAAGATCTGCTGGAGCTACTAATGCGTCCAAGTCAAACTTAAGTTGCTTTCTGCAGCATCAGAGATTTAAGGTCAAAATTTCACTGCTGTGCTAGAGATTGACAGAAAAACTTCCACTGCTGAGATCTGAATCAGGCCTGGTTGTGGTGCAATCCATTGTGGATTACTGGGCTTCTTTTAATTCATGAATAAGCAAAAAGATGCTATAAAAAATTGAAGCATTCTGCATCACTGACTGCATTTATTTATTTTGACAAGTGTGATTAATTCTTAATTATTTATGATCCTTCATAGTATATTATACCAGCAAATGCACTATTGCAGTCTGTAATGCAGTCTATTATAATGATCTATGAGGAACTGGAGATCTTGCAAGTGTAGCAGTGTTTCTGAAGGAGGTAGGTTAGGCAATCCAGTTTGTGTTTACAATGACAGAGTTTGTGGATGAAGGAAGTTTTTGCTTTGCAGCTGTGTGGAGGTATGTGTGTGTCATGCTCCAGTGAAAGACTCTTTTGCCTCTCTGATAAACTTGAGATGAACCAAAACAGCCATAAATCATGTGCCTTGCTGCTCTTGATTCAAACCCATGGGTTTCTCTACTATGGGAGCCTCTAGGATACTGCTCTGAGTACCAGGTGGTTTAGCACTGATCAGAAAGTGCCTTTCCAGAAGTCACATCTCCTTCTACCTCATTGTAGAGCTTCCATGTTCCTGTAAAAGCCACGAGGATGATGAGAGGGCTGGAGCTCCTCTCCAACCCTGACAATTCTATGATTCTAAAAAACAGCATGGCATTATTGTGTTGCCTGTGGACTTGTGGAAGGTAATAATTGTGGTTCCTGACCTGGCAGCAAGGTTGTGGCTTCCTTTTGTGTCAAATTCTACAAAGTAAAGAGAAACCACTGGTACAAAGTTAATCCTGTGTATTAAGGAGGAAGGACCAGCAGCAGCTGGACCCAAAACAATCATAAACTAACTGGATCCAGATCCATGCTTAATGAAATGGTGGAGTGAGTTGTTTCCAGCTGTAAATGCAGTTTTAAACTTGAGAGGTTAGAAGCTTGACTGCCCCTGTCTATGGTGATACAAGAGGGTTGCTTGCTCCTCTTTCAAATCTTGTGATTCTAGATAAAGTGAATTTCTGCTCTGTTATCTGAAGGTATCAGGACCATGAAAATACACAGCTACTTGATAAAAATTTCAGGTGGAGAGAGAATTTGGGGAGCTACAACCACCATTTCTAATAAGAATCAGGAAAAAAACCAACTTAGAAGGAGCCCTGCAAATGTGAAACAACTTTTTAATGGAAAATGTAGATTAAACTTTCATGAAGGGTGGCAGAGGAAGTGGGAGATGAATGAGGACAGTGTCCTAAGCAGCCACTGATTAGTTCCAAAGCTCTTACATAAGTTCCAAACCAAGAAGTATCTGCACATTGTGTTAATGTGGCTTTGATTTTTCTAATTATTGCTGGAGAAATGGATCAAGGCAAAGGCACTGAGTACATTAGCAAAGGGGAGATAATGAACTGCAGGATTATAAAATGGCTGCTGACTTTAACTTATGATTCCTCAGACAAAGAAGGATGAGGCAGATAATAAAAGATAATTAAAAATATTTTGTTTCAGATTATCACTTTATTAACAAAACACTAGAGTATAAATCAACATGGGCTTGCAAGGAGTAGGTAGTTGAGAAGTTATTTTTTCATGTAGGACTTTTGAGAAGAAAAAAGGTTTGTAATGCTTAAGATGCCACTTAAAATTGGGGGTGTGGGGTGTGGAATTCTCTCTGAATAAATACAATGTAAGGAGAGGAGCTGAGCTCCTACCAGGCAAAACATCTTCCTATTACATTAATTCTTTAGGTTCAAGGATATGCCTCGATCTCATAAGACTGATCTGTCTCTTGTGACTTTTAAACAAGAGATCAGAGTATTTCTTCTTGTCTTTAGTAAACCATTACCTGGGCTTTGAGTTTTTGACAGAGTGAGTCTCCACAAAAAAATCCAGAACTGTCTTCTCAGAATTTCTGCTTTGGAAGAAAAATGGTTTTGAACCTGTCTCAATTTTATTCATCTTGCAGACCCAAACATTCATTGCACCCCTCTTTTTCATGCTGGAGAGAAATGCGTATATTCCTAGCCTGCAAACATTTGATCCTTAAAAAGATAGTGCTGTGGTATGACTCATAGAATGATTTAGGATGGAAGGGACCTCAAAGATCATCTCATTCCAAGCCCACTACCATAGGCAGGGACACTTTGCACTAGATGAGGTTACTCAAGGCCTCATCCAGCTTGGCCTTGAACACCTCCAGGGAGGGAGCATCCGTAACCTCCCTGGGCAACCTGTTCTAGTGTCTCACCACCCGCACTGTGAAGAATTTCTTCCTAACCTCAAGTCTAAATCTGCCCTCCTCAAGCTCAAAACCACTGCCCCTTGTCCTATCACTATAAGCCCTTGTAAAAACTCCCTCCTCAGCTTTCTTGTAGCCCCTTTTAGGTACTCTTCTCCAGGCTGAACAGCCCCAAGTCTCTCAGCCTGTCCCTATAGAGGAGGTGCTCCAGCCCTCTGAATATTTTCCTGGCCCTCCTCCTGCAGTTTGACGTCCTTCTTATGCGGGCGTCACCAGACCTGTATGCAGCACTGTAGGTGGGGTCCTGTATAAGCATTCAGATAAACTACAGGTATCCATGCACTTTGGAATTTGTGTTTCATGAAAGTAAGATTCTGTTTTCTATTAGTGGTATTCTTCCTACAGATTTAGCCCTTGATTCAGTGGAAATAATTGTTGTGTGTGAGCTGAAGGGTCAGCTCTATACCACAAGTGAAATAGTAGAAGGATTAAGTGAGGTGTAGAAGCAGCACACGGACTGAAAATTATTCCTCAGTCTTATTGCAAATAAGAGATATGTGGATTTGTAGAGGTGTCTATCAAAGTTATTTGTAAACAGAGAGGGATTAAAAATAAAAAATATTGTTTACAGGGAATAGTTCTGCATGTTCTAGCTGAGGTTTAAATTTGATACTCAACTTGGCAACATTTTAGTTGAAATTGACCTTGAAGATCAGCCCAGCTCCACAGGAATTTATGCCACATTCATACACTAAGTGCAAACCAACTTTACTTCCTGAGTCTATTGGGCTGTTGAAAACAAAACAAAACCAAATCCCAAGAAACCAGCAGTACAACAAAAAACAACCAAGCAAAACAAAACAGCCTTTATATATTGGGGTCGGATTCCAGTTCACACTCTGTCAGTACAAGAAATGGATCAGGTGTTCTTAGCATTTTGCAGCTTCCTCTTCTCATTAGTGCTGCACTTGTGTTTTGTTATTGAAGAATGATTTCCCTTTAATGAGCCTGCTCTAAAGAAGCAAATTGTTGTCTGGCTGTAGGACAGCATGTTTGTTTATAGAGTAGGTAGGTATTTATATTGACTATGGGCAAGCATGTGGGTTTGTTGATTTTAGAAATCTTGTTTGTTCATTCCTTAATTCAGTGAAGACTTGTGTGCAGGTCAACTTGAAGCAGTCTGCTCCCCAAGCTGAAAAAAAAAGGAAACATTAATCTGGGTGTGCATCAGATGGTAGCATGCTCTAATGGCTCGCTGCATACCTGTGACTAATGTACTTCAACGAGTGTACCCAGAAAAGGCTTACACAACGAGGGGTAAATGGGTTGTAAAATGGTCTCTTTCTCACTCTTAGAGAGCCTTTCTCTTTGGTGAGATGAGAGGCATATTAAAAGGACAGCTGCAGGGATGTGCATCCAGCTCTTGGCTGTGTTTGACCTTTTTATAGGAAAAGACTTCTCTTGATGAAAATACATTTGTAGGGTGTGTGGATGTTCCCTCTGTGAGGTAGGGACAGTGTACTTTATCCCTCAATGCTTGTGTACATCCATCCATGTGTCGTGTTTGACTTTGTTCTCCAACTGAACTTTTCAGAAGTAGATAACTCATATTTGTACAAAGAATATTAAATTAATGGATTGTTATTTGATAGCTTTGTTACCTAGCCTGTCTGCCATCTTTGTTGTCTGTATATTTTCTTACCATGCCAGTGATACCTCACACCTACAGCCCTGTACATAAGAATATGATGTATGAGAAAGGAGTATTGGCAAGACCCTGTAAACCTTGCAGCCGTTTGGCTGCACACTGCCACTCCTTGCCAGCCTTAGTCTAATTACATCCATTGCCAATTGTTACAATAAATCTTCTTTAGTACTTTACCTGTGAAGCTCTGAGAATGCTCTCCCTAAATAAGTCATTTGATATGCTTTTAAAGACTTGGGAGAAGAGTTTCTCCATGTCATCAAAGAGAATCCAAAGCACAGTGTAGTTAATGATATCTCAAGGTGAGTTTCTTCCTAGCTGTTCAAAGCTTTTATCTCTTGCACCTTAACTAGTACTAATAGCTAGATGCCTGTTACTCTACAGTGTTTTTGTCATGAAGTTGGCTGGGTCTACTTATAATAAATAGACATCATCATGTGCCAGGAGAGGTTTGGATTGCGTACCCACAAGTCCATGGGACCGGATGGGATCCATCCTAGGGTGCTAAGAGAGCTGGCAGATGAGCTGGCCAAGCCGCTCTCCATCATTTTCCTCCAGTCCTGGGTCACTGGAGAGGTCCCAGATGACTGGAAACTGGCCAATGTGGTCCCCATCCACAAGAAGGGACAGATGGAGGAACCTGGAAACTACAGGCCAGTCAGCCTGACCTCAGTGCCAGGGAAAGTGATGGAACAGATTATCCTGGCGGCAATAACTGCGCACCTGAAGGATGGCCAAGGGCTCAGGTCCAGCCAACATGGGTTTAAGAAGGGCAGGTCCTGCCTCTCCAACCTGATCTCCTTCTATGATCAGGTGACCCGTCTGGTGGACATGGGGAGGCCTGTGGATGTAGTCTATCTGGACTTCAGCAAGGCCTTTGACACCGTCCCCCACAGCAAACTCCTGGCTAAGCTGTCAGCTCGTGGTTTGGACCACAACACTCTGTGCTGGGTTAGGAACTGGCTGGAGGGCCGAGCCCAGAGAGTGGTGGTGAATGGTGCCACATCCGGCTGGCAGCCAGGCACCAGTGGCGTCCCCCAGGGATCGATGCTGGGCCCCATCCTCTTTAACATCTTCATTGATGATCTGGATGAGGGGGTTGAGTCAGTCATCAGCAAGTTTGCAGATGACACCAAGTTGGGAACAGATGTTAGTCAGAGGGTAGAAAGGCTCTGCAGAGGGACTTTGACCGACTGGACAGATGGGCAGAGTCCAATGGGATGGCATTTAATAAGTCCAAGTGCCGGGTGCTGCACTTTGGCCACGGCAACCCCATGCAGAGCTACAGGCTGGGGTCAGAGTGGCTGGAGAGCTGCCAAACAGAGAGGGACCTGGGGGTGCTGATTGACACCTGCCTAAACATGAGCCAGCAGTGTGCCCAGGTGGCCAAGAGGGCTAATGACATCTTGGCCTGTATTAGGAATAGTGTGGCCAGCAGGAGCAGGGAGGTCATTGTGCCCCTGTACTCTGCATTGGTTAGGCCACACCTTGAGTACTGTGTCCAGTTCTGGGCCCCTCAGTTTAGGAAGGACATTGAGACACTTGAACGTGTCCATAGAAGGGCAACAAGGCTGGGGAGAGGCCTTGAGCACAAGCCCTATGAGGAGAGGCTGAGGGAGCTGGGATTGTTTAGCCTGGAGAAGAGAAGGATCAGAGGTGACCTCATTGCCCTCTACAACTACCTGAAAGGTGGTTGTAGACAGGAGCGGGGTGGTCTCTTCTCCCAGGCAACCAGCACCAGAACAAGGGGACACAGTCTCAAGCTGTGCCAGGGGAGGTTTAGACTTGAGGTGAGGAAAAAGTTCTTCACTGAGCGAGTCATTCGTCATTGGAATGGGCTGCCCAGGGAGGTGGTGGAGTCGCCGTCCCTGGAGGTGTTCAAGGGGAGATTGGACGTGGCACTTGGTGCCATGGTCTAGTTGTGAGGTCTGTTGGGACAGGTTGGACTTGATGATCCTTGGGGTCTCTTCCAACCTTAGTTACTGTGATACTGTGATACTGGGACAAATTTCATTCCTGCAAGAGTGGTCAGGCATTGGAATAGGCTGCCCAGGGAGGTGGTGGAGTCACCAGCCCTTGAGGTGTTCAAAAAACATGTGGACGTGGCACTTTGGGATGTGGTTTAATGGCCATGGTGGTGTTAGGTTGGTGGTGGACTGGATGATCTTAGATAGCTTTTCCAACCAATAGAATTCTGTGATTCTATGTGGGATTTTATACAGACATGTTCTGTGAAATGATGTTAAAAGCATCAGTAAATGCACAAGAGCTGGAACATTTTCTCTGTTCTTCACATCAGTGATACTGTCTGTTGTGTTGCAGTAGCTGTCTTACACACATACACTTGAATTAATCCATTAAAAGAATCACAGAACTTTGAAAGCAGAGGTTTCACTGCTGTGACTCTTGCTGAGAACAAAGCCTGGCTAATTAAATAGAAGTTAAAAACTGTTAATTGGGAGCGGCTATAGAGAAAGTGTCATGATTCAGTCAGGAGCTCAGGGCAGGTTAAGTTAAACGTAAGTACAGTTTGACCATTTTGCCTGATCTAGGCAGAAAAAATTGGGCAAAGAAAGAGAAGATCGATTTTGAATATTTCTGTCCTTGGTTTTATGAAGAAATTTGAGTTGCTTAGGTGCAAATCTGTAAAGGATATGTTGGCACTAATGCTTGTTTAATAGCTGCTTTTTGAAAAGGCACAATCGTATGCACTAATTCAGAGGTGTTTCATAGATTCATAGAATAGTTTAGGTTGGAAGGGACCTTGAAGGTTATCTAGTTCCAACCCCCCTACCTTGGGCAGGAGTGTTGTCGGAAGTGTTCCCCTAGACGTGCCTTCAGAAGTTAAATCTGACTCACAGGAGCTGTTAACCTTAGAGCTAACTACAGGAGCTTCCCCTTGAAGGGGAGGGACACCTATGAGCTTAGCTGTGTAATCCTCCAGTTTTCTCTCATAGCAGCTTAAACTGAGCACACTTCTTTTATCCTCCTCAAAGTAACCAAAGAAGATTACAGTGATAAAAACAAGCTACTGAGTGAGAATTCTGGCTTGTATCTCTTAATAAAAAAATTCTTTTTAATACCATGCAATGCTTGTTTAGGAGGCCCCAAGCAACTTGCCTAGATTCTAATGAATAATCATCCATTCAATTATGAGTTAGAAGCTATCCCTGAAGTTTCATCTGTTTTCTTGGTTTGCTTGTTTTGAGAGCACAGTGATTAAACAGCAACATCAAAATGGCCATACTGGGAGAGCTGGAGAGGGTGGTAAACTTATGGCCAGACTTCCTGAAATGTTCTCTCACTCTCCAGACATGCTTGTGGCAGGCTGTGCTCTGAGTGGAGTAATAGAATACAGCCCTCTGTGTGATCTTGCAGGTCTGCTGGGGTATGTACTACAGCATCCTCTCGTCGATTTGGGATCTTCAATCATAGACCCCATTTCTCTGCTTCTCTCTCTGTGAGGAAATCACTCTCCTACGTCCCCTAAGTCCCTTCAGCCTCAGTGACACAGTCTTTCTGGTCTCTCAAGTGCAAGCAATCTAGAAATGCTTGACTTTTGTCTTTTACCTTCCCTATAAATACAAATAACTGTCTTCTGCTAAAATGGGGAAAATATTAATTAAATTTATTTGTCTTGGTATTAGTGCTTCACACCACTTGCAACCCCAGCTGAGAGTCAGCTTTGTTAGCTGAATGCTACTGTGTCACAACAGAGATGAGAGAAACAAACACCACTTAATCCAAATGGCAATAAAAAAAGGTAATACTGAGCTTTTAGCCATTGTGTTGTGTTTGCATTTTCTTCTTCCTAATCTATGGCTGTGAGCAAAACTTCCCACTCTTCTGTGAGAGGCTTTCGGATTCATCTGGTATAAACAAGATGATGAATACCCTTCTCCAGGTTTGAAGAAGTGTTCAAACAGCAGAACCAGAAGGCTTGTTGCTTGCATTGCCCGTGTTAAAGAAAAACCAAAGCTGATGCAGGACAGAGCTATAATAACTCACTTTGTACCTTGCTTTTAGTGTGGGTCATCTTGCTGCTTTCGTGTGTCTCCAGTGGGCAAGTAGAAAGGTCAGGTAATGAAGGAAGCATTTTGCTGAGTACCAGAGATAGTCATCTCCGGCAGTCATCTGGAGCCTTGCAAAGCACATAAACAGCATAATAAAGGTTAGGTCACAACTCTTTTTCACCTGCCACAATAATTTTGTTTATCAGAGAAAAGCCCAAGCTGCAGAAGGCTGGTATTGATTCTGAGCAGCTGAATGAAGGTTTTTAAGGATGTTCTGGTTTCAAGGTGTTTACTCAGAGCACTGAAGAAATAAAAAAGCCATTTAAAAACAACATTATGATGGAAGTTTAATTCCCCTCTTAGTGTTTTTCCTGAGGGTGTGGAAGTATTTGGTGAGGAGGCAGAAGGTGGTTTATATTTGACTACCCTAAAAGATTACAGCTTTGCAGGCTTGCATAGGGCAGGCTCTACCTACCTGCCTGAGCTGATCCTGCATGTTAACAAGATCACAGCTGAAAGTTTACTGTGACATACAGAGCTTGGAATTTTACATACTGAACTTCCTTAGATCAAGGGAAAAGAAGAGATGCTCCAGGTTGCCTCACTGCCCATTTACACAGCAGTGCAAACCCATTTTAATTCTGTAGTTTTTGGGTTCTCTACCCAGTTGCCTAAGGGCAATGTATTCAGTGTTACCATGTCATTGTCCAATCAGTATTGCAGAGGAATTGCCAGTTTAGATAATTTAATTACTCTATGCTTTATCAAATAAAAGTTAAAAACAAGAGGCATAGAATAGATACTATGAAATGTATTTTTATACATCTTAATTCAGAAGCTGTGGCTTGCACCTAAAGTAATTCCCTTTCCAGTGACTAACCAAGCCAAAGGAATATCTGTTAAGCAAGAGCAGATTCTAAAAATGACTACTTAGTAAAGATGCCAAACCATTTACAATTAGTGCCAGCAGCTCAGTGAACAGCAACAATTAGCATTCTTAATAGCAGGTTTCTTTAAGGACATTTATTTCAGTATGAATATTAGTGCAGTATAAGTAGCTGGTTGTCTTATCCATCCATGGAGGAAGATGAATAGGTGTGTAGAAAGTTTTAGCTTTCTGAAGGCACTGATCACCTAATTAGGGAACAGAACATCTGGATTTCAGTTACCTGTAAACCTTCTGAAAAATTAGTGATAATCATAGAATGGCTCAGGTTGGAAGGGACCTTAGAGATCATCTACTCCAGCCACCCTGCCATGGGCAGGGACTCCTCTCAACTACACTTGGTTGCTCAAGGCTCATCCAATCTGCCCTTGAACACCTTCAGGGAGGGTGCATCCACCACCACTCTGGGCAACCTGCTCCAGAGTCTCTCCACCTTTGTACTGAAGAACTTCTTCCTAAAATCCAGTCATAATCTATTCTCCCTCAGCTTAAAACCATTCCCCCTAGTACTGTTGCTGGACACCATCAGGAAAAGTGCCTCTCCATCTATCCTGTAGGATCCCTTCAGGTATTTATGATGGCTTTGAAGAAAGGGATGACCAAAACATGCCCCTAACTGTTTCAAGGTTGGTGTTTGACCTGCTGCAGGCAGTTCTCTTTGTGGTCAGCATGTGGAACAAACGGTTAATGGAAGTTGTTTGCTGTCTGAAGGACTCAACCAATTTTTGCTTTCAATTGAATATGGACATCTGCAGTATTTGAGGTGCTTGGATTGCTGTGAAAACAAAGATCACTCAAGAAGTAAAGGTCAAAAGATTGACAATTTAGAAATGGAATGTGGGGCTTCCATTACCACAGACCCTCCTGTTCTGTTGTCCAGTAGGCACATGAGAGGACTCTGAGTTATTTTATTGCAGATGGAACTTTGGGTACTGGTGCTCAATGTTTTCCTTGCAGTGCTGAGAGATCCCTATGCAAAGTCTTCTCAGAGCTGCTGTGCTTTCAGTAGCATTGATGTGTATTTCCTTATGTACTTAGCTGAGCTGTTTCAGGAGTTTGTCATGGATGAGTGCTGTGTGAAGCTTCCTTTTCTTCCTACTGACTTAGGGTGAGTAGGTATCTTCTGTCTGGACAGGTAAAGAAAGCCATAACATGGTAGGGGGTAGAGGCAGTGCTTGAGTGATCATCACATTTTCATTAGACAGCAAGTGACAAAGTGTCATTGAAATCACTGCCCTCCAGTTAGAGGAGGCACTGCTTAGAATCACAGAATCATAGAATGGTTTGGACTGGAAGGGGCCTCCAAAAGTCATCTAGTCCAGCCCCACTGTAGTCATCAGGGACATCCTCCACTACCTGATGTTGCCCAGAGCCCTGTCAAGTCTCACCTCACATATCTCCAAGGAGGGGGCCTCTACCACCACCCTGGGCAACCTGTTCATGGTGCAGAACTTGTTCCTGACATCCAGTCTAAATCTAATCTTCTCTAATTTCAAGCCATTGTCCATTGTCCTATCACTACAGGCCTTTGGAAATAGTCCCTCTGCAGCCTCCTTAGGGGAAGAACCTTTTCCCATATTGAGTGGAATATCCCTGAATTAAAAGATGGGAAATAACTGTATGAGAATACCCACAAATTACAGACAATGCCTTTAAATTATCTGATACATTTCAGAGTGCTTTGTGAGCAGGCCAGTGAATTGTACTTCCTTTCTACAAATTGATCACTGTGGGTGTTACTTAATGGTGTATCCTTTAACTCTTGGGGAGAGTGGGGCACCAAAGACCAACCCTGAGTGTGAAGCTGTTAATGTGAGCTGCAGCAAGAAGGACCTAAACACTTGCACAAATTAACCAGCTTGTTTGTTACTTGATTGATTCCTTGGTGTACTACTTCTGGCAGCAAGCCAAATATTTCCTTAAATTAAACTGAGTTACTGAGCAGTTCTTCATTGCTACAACTTTTCATAGTGCAGACTGCAGAAACTTCAGTGAACTACAAATTACTCTCCCTCACTCCAGCAATATAATCAAGGCCTTGCACTTTTTGGTTTGTTTTCTCAAAGAAAAAAACCCAAACAAACCCAACCAAACAAAACTCCAGACAAACAATAATGAATAAAGCTTCCTAATCCCTTTTCTGATCTTTAACAGCTATTCTCCTCTTGTTGTTCTTGGGCTTCCTGGATGAAGGGATACAGACCATAGGAAATGGCTTCTTCCTAGAGCAGCTGTATCTGCAACAGGCCCATTGGTGAAATTGCTGAAGTAGCTCCCAGTTTCTCATCATCTGATTTAAAAAGCATGTTAGGCTTAAGCCTCGGCTGTTACTTAAAGTCTGGCACTGTCACAAGGTGATACAGCTGTGCATTGTGTCACTGGCAGCCTTGCTGCAGGTATGAGAGCAAGCACAGTGAATGTTAATGTTTGGTTTTTGGGTTTTTTTTTAACAAAGTTGTGAGGTCTTTCTTAGATCAGAGGCACCAGCTGGGGTGGTTGTGTAAGGAAATAATGGTGTGCCACTTTTGCCCCACTCTGTATGCTTGAAAAAAACAAGTGCTTGTTGTGTAGGTGGATGTTCTGCACTTCCTGCGTGGGGTAGGGGCCAGCAGAACAGCCAGAGTGAGGTTTGCCTCTACTTGGAGCATTTCCGAGTGAGATCCAGGCAAGTGTTTGACCAGCAGCATAGACCAACAGCAGCTTGAGAGCCTGTGCTGCAAGCTTGTGAAACAAGCTGAGGAGGGGAGTAACACTGCATTTTGCAAACTCTTAATTATATTAAAGATGAATTATATTAAAGAATTACCTTCATAATTAAAACCTAAACCAATGCTATGTAGCTCAGGGAGGGGAAAACCTTGGGAGCAGCAATGGGGGTGCATCATGTCAGAATATGTGGCAGGTTTAGGCTGTGCCTAGGAAATTTTCCACAAATCTTGAGTAGAAAGTAGTAGAATGTTAAACAAATTACCAAGGTCTAAATAGTCCCAGTGGTCTGATTACTAACATCAATTTGATTGTGTAAACTAACTCTTGCTCTTTCTGCTGCTTCGCTCTAGCAGATACTGGCTGGTAGCTTTTGCTTGGCTGTTGCTGACCTTGGCTGCATTTCTTCGTTGTGGCTAAGTACTAGCAGCTACTCTCTTTTCTTCTCTATCTCTTGTCCTGTGTACAGGAGGGAGGAGGGAAGAAAAGGAGGAAGCTGTCGGTAACCCCCTGATTTTGTCCAGGGGGGTTCTTGTGTTGTGTATGAATTGTAAATATTGTATATTTTGTACATATTCACTGCATTCCATAGTTCTAGAGTTTAGTTTTGCTTCTAAATACAGCTCTGTCGTCTTCCATCTGAGCTAGTCTGGCAATTTTATTTTGGGGGGGGAACTTCAACCCACCACAGAACAGTAGCATAGCTGGTTACTGGAAAAAGTCTCCTATGGAGTTCAGTCCTGCTAAGGACCAGTATCTGCTGTGTGACAATAAATGCACAAAGAACTTCTCTGTGTTTCTTTGGGCTACTCAAATACCTTCAGCTTGTGCTTAAGGGCTTTGTTAAATTGAAATACAAGGCTTGCCTCTTTGCAGTATTTGATCTGTTTGATAGCCTGTCATCTCTGCTACTCAGACCTGCACTTTGGTCACCACAGAACTTATATATAGAAGGAGAATGACTTGTCACTGCTCCCAACACAATGCCTTTTCAGGTGGAGAAAATGACCATAAGGATGGCTTCACTGCACCATCTTTGGTCTATAAAGTAGTAGCGCTGAGGTAAGGAGATGATTTATCACCTTTCCATATTAGAAGATGTGCCTTTGGTTGATGAAAATATTTTTACAATAACTTAAAAAAAACTCAACAGCAATGTAATGAGGGGGTATGACTTTGTAATCAATTTTAATTATTATGTAGTTAATAGTACTAAAAATAACACCTGCAGCTTTGATGTTGGATGATTGATTTGTGAAGCCACTTGTAAATAATTGATCCTGTGTTCCCTGAAGGATTTTCTGTTAATGCTTTTTAAAGTAAAGAAGAAACAGCAAACAGACAAACATTTCAGCAGCTAAAGCACAGGCAGTGTCACAGTAATCACTGCTTCCATAACTAGGTCTCTGCAAGCTAAGAGCTGTGTGTTTAAATAGTTAAACCAGGAAACTGAAAATCAGTATTTCTGGGTTTTGGTTTTTTTCTCTTTCCATTACTGACTCAGTAGAAATATGATCACATTACAGCAGCAATTTTGTCCCTCAGTTTGCCAATGAGCAAGACTCTAGTCAGCAGACCCTGTCAAATATTGTAATGCTAATAAGGATCAGCTCTGGTAAGACTGTTTCACAGAGGAAGAGTGGAAACCTGCATCATCCTCTTTTTTCAAGAATACATGTGCTAAATTTGTAGATGACAGGATGGCTTTTTTTCCCTGCACTGGTAGCTGCCAGTCTGAAAGACCAGTTTCTGCTGGACTTTTCCCCTCTCATAAACAATACCAGAGGGTCTCTGACTAGACCTTTGTGCAGCCTGCTCTTCTGCTGTTGAATCATAATGAAAATTGTACTTTTCATATTTGAAGTGGAGGGCTACCCTCCTTCATTCCTGAAGTTGTCAGCCTTATGGCATTGGAGGTCATAGAATCACAGAAAGGATCTCCAAAGATCATCTAGTTCAACCACCTCTACAGTAAGCAGGGACATCCTCAACTGGTGAGCACTGGTGAGCTTTACCTTGAGTACCTCCAGGGATGGAGTCTCAACCACCCCCCTGGGCAAACCATTCTAGTGTTCCACCACCCTCATGGTAAAGAACTTACTCCTAACATCCAATCTAAATCTGCTCTTCTCTAGTTTGAACCCATTGCTCTTGTCCTATCACTGCAGGCCTTTGCAAAAACAGTCTCTCTCCAGCCTTCCTGTAGGCCCCCTTCAGGTACTGGAAGGTGGTTATTAGGTCCCCCCCAGAGCCTACTCTTCTCCAAGCTGAACAACCCCAGCTTCCTCAGCCATGCTCACAGCAGAGGTGCTCCAAGCCCCTGATAATTTTCATGGCCTTCCTCTGGACCTGCTCCATCAAGTCCATGTCTTTCCTATATTGAAGGCTCCAGAGCTGGACACAGCACTACAGGTGAGGTCTCAGCAGAGCAGAAGTGGCAGAATCACCTCTGTCCATCTGCTGGCCACACTTCTTTTGATGCAGCCTTCTGGGGTACAAGTGCACACTGTGGGCTTATGTCCAGCTTCTCATCCATCAGCACCCCCAAGTCCTTTTTCACAGGGCTGCTTTCTAACACCACATCCCCCAGTCTGAATTGATAGTGAGGATTGTTCCAACCTAATCTAAATGAGATGTCAGGACAAGCCTCCTTGCTCTCATGAGTATTAAACAAGGTGAATAAGAACAAACCCTTTTTGGGCCACCCTTGTTTGGAGCAGGACCCAATTCTGTATGTTTGCAAAGTTCCTTTGAGTTCCTTCAGAGGAAACGTGCACTCAGTTAACATGACTGTTCTGTGTGCAAGGGCTAGTGGGTTGCTGGCATTAATGGGACAGTGAAAATGGATTAGCATTAATGTCAGCAAATACAGATTTAACAACGTTAGAGCCATATCTTTGTGAAACTAAATGAGATTTCTCCTAACACAGCTACTTGTTTGTATTCGCTCTGCATTGCGCAGGCTACCTCCCTGTTCTTAAAGCAACTACCAATCACTGCAAGGAGTCAAGCAGACGCTGCATTCTCCATAATTACAAGCAATTTTCCAATTGAATTATCCCATGATTTAATTCCTTAGCTTGCATCTGGAGAGCATCAGCAATGTGCAGCTGTTTTGGCTTTGAGAATTAATTGTTGCTAAATACATTAAGAGTGGTCTTGCTGCAATGATTTCAGAGAAGAGTTAAATCCTAGCTTACTTCTGGATTAAACTTTTGTTTCTTCTTACCCATCCTCTTGACTCAATGTCATGCTACAGGCCATGGGTCTAGTAGCATTTGTCTTGGGTAGTTGTGAATCTAAATTCAAAGTAAATATGTTTAGTCACTGAATTGAAATCATATCATGATGAAACACAAAGCTTAACAGAACCGTGCCAGAGCTGTTAAAGGCTTTGCAGAGTACAAAGTACTCAGTGAAATGGATGTGCTTATCAGAGAATCACCTGGTTGGAAAAGACCTTCAGATTCACTGATTGCTTTGGGTTGGAAGGCACCCTCAAAGGTCATCTTGTCCAACTCAGGACCACATCAAGGCTGATCTTGAATGTCTCCAGGGATGGGGCCTCAACCACATCCCTAGGCAACCTGTTCCAGTATTTCACCATTCTCATTGCAAAGACCTTCCTCCTAATGTCCAGCCTAAATCTCCCCTGCTCCTGTTTAAAAGCCTTGCCCTGTTGTCCAACCATAACCCAACACTGAGAGAGTGATTGCCCAGTGGAATGGGCTGCCTGAGGAGGTGGTGGGGTCGCCGTCGCTGGGGGTGCTCAGGGCAAGGCTTGACAGGATGCTTGGTTGTATGGTTTAGTTGATTGGGTAGTGTTGGACATGATGATCTCGAAGGTTCCTTCCAACCTGGTTAATTCTATTCTATTCTATTGTATTCTATTTCCCTGTACACAACTGTTACACCAAGTCCCTCATCCAATTGTCTTCTAAACACCTCCAGCGGTGGTGACTCCACCACTTCCCCAGGCAGGCTGTTCCAGTGCCCAGTGGCTTTCATTGTGCAGAATTTTCCCCTGATATCCAATCTCACATCACAGGTCCTTTAGGCAGGCCAAGAACCTCAAATACCTGAGTGAGTGGTCAAATACTGGAACAGGTTGCCCAGGGATGTGGTTGAGGTCCCATCCATGGATACATTCAAGATCAGACTTGATGTGGCCCTGGGTAGCCTGATCTAGTTGGAGGTGTCCCTGCTTATTGCAAGGGAGTTTGACAGGATGACCTTTTAGGGTCCCTTCCAACCCAATGCAATCTTTGAATCTGTGAATTTTGATAACTCCTGCTTGTTAGTAAGAGCATTCTTGAACTGTACTTAGGTAAATGATAGGAAGAAGATGTGGAACTTGTAAAGCATGCATTAAGTTTCTGTCTTTGATTCGTGTGACCTTTACATTGGTCTAGGCCCCTGTTGTAAACAAACTCCTTTTGTGAAGTGATGTCAATATATTCACTTCAGCTTTTTCTGTTGCATTAATTTGGGTAGTTAAAAAGGTCTAGACTTTTTAGCAAGAAAATAGTTCTCTAAAATAAATACAGTTTAAAAGATATCCATCCCTGGGAAGGAGAAATGATTTATCCAAAGCTCTGGAAAATTGTTGCGTGGCTGAGTATAAACAAATGGCTGCTTTAAGAGTTCTGAGAGCCTGCAAGTCCTGCTTGTGGAAAATGTGCAATGCCGATGGTTGGCTTCTCTGAAAGCTTGGCTCTTTTCACCTAGGCACTTGGACAGTTTGAGCCATCCTTTAAGTCAAAGTAGCTTTTGTGTAACATCCTAAACTACCTTAAAGTAAGGTAATACAGCCCTGTTAAAATTCAGTGGGGTTTCTATTTATCAAGAGACAGATCCTGCAGTAGTACAGCTGGTTATGAAGAAAACTAATTCAAGGAAATGATTTACTTAATACCTGCAGAATATTTGATCTTACACTGTGGTGTAAAGCTTCTAATTATCTTAATGATGGTCAATTTATTTGAACTTGGAACAGAATATAAATTTTGTTTGTGCATGTTCTATATTTTCCATACACTTTAAAGGCACTGATTGGTAAGAAAGTGTTACAGTTTCAGGGTGCACTCCCAGATTTTGAATTCTGAATCACACTTGCTTTCTTAAGAGAATTTGGTCTTTGCCTAAAGATAAATATTCTATACATTTACTTTGGATTTTTTTGGTTGTGTTGGGTTTTTTGGTTTGGTTATTTGTGCCTTTGTTTGTTTGTTTAATTTTATTGTATTTTAGACTGTAGCAAATTAATTTCTGTTATGCTGAATCAAATTTCCAAAGAAATGGGGAGTCCAATATTTTATCTTTTGTAGTCTTGTAATAGAGGAAGGGAGGGGGTAAGCCTGCTGCTATAAACACTGTGTTTTTCCAACACCTTACAGATAAGGACAAGTAGGTTCTGATTATATCTGAATAATATAAACATGATTTCGTCTGCCTAATGAGTATGTCTGTCTCATGATTTCTCCTTGGAGTGAGCATCACATTGTGCAGGTTTAATGTAACCAGGACAAGCAATTGAATTAGCTGCTGCTTGCAAAAGTCTCCTTTGTTCTCACCCAGAAAGCAGCTTTCTGTAGGGCTTGTCTGCTGAAGAATTTCACGCTGTTATTTTTATTCCTTAAAGGAAGGCTTAATTTGGGAACAAGGACAAGCAGCAAATGGCCTGAATTAACAATTTTCTTCTCTTAAAACAGAAACACCATTTATGCCTTCTATGTTCTATGGCTGGAGGTGTTTTTATCCCCTTCCCGTACAAATTGAAGCATTGTAGTTGCATTTGGAAAGCCCGTGTGGGCTATTGTGGATTCTTCACAGGCTGAAGAGAGGAGCTGGAGGAGGAGCAGTGAGAAAGGCGTGGGATTGTCAGGCCAACTGATACCAGAATTGATGACTCATTGCCTCTAGACAGTGTAGAGAACTCAGAAGTAGCAGGATAAATGTGGCTGCCTAGAATTGAGAAGCAATCCTTATATGACAGCGGAATAAAGTAAGGCAGAATGTGATGCCTTGAGGACTGGAGTCTTGGAGGCAAAAAAATGTAGCAGAAAATGAAAAATCTTGTACATGGAGCATAGTAAAAAATTCTGTTCCCAGCAGGCATTTTATTGGCTGGAAGTGGTAAGAGAGACTTGAGAGCTTTTCTTTAATTACTACAGCAGCCAGCTGCAAAACTGGTGAAGATTTTCCAGAAGAGAGAAGAATGTGCAGTTGCCATTGCACAAACCAGTAACAACACCTCATGCAGGGTACTGCAAGCCACTCTTGTCAGCTATGTTTGAGAAAGGAAATGAAAAATGGGAACAGATGTAGAAAAGGGCTCCTGGAATGATGCTTTTAAGGAGCAAAGATCTTAAGACACCAGGTGAGCACAAAGTGACCACTTTTAGCCTACTCACATGGGAGGTAGATATTGATGTTTACAAATATTAGAAGAAAGAAAGGCAAGCACTGAGGTCCAAAAGAGAGCTAGCTGAAGGAGAAGAAAATGTTGACCAAGGAACATAAAAGCAAATACAGGACACAAATTCATTTAGCACGGAAATGAGAAAAAAGAGCAAAGTCTCAGAAGTGTGAATTAGCCTTCCAGAGAAAGGACCTGGCAGTCTAGATGGTTTTAAGATAGCACTTCATACTGTCATAGAATCATTCAGGTTGGAAAAGACCCTTGAGATCACCAGGCCCAAGCATTAACCCTACTCTACCAAGTTGACCACTAAACCATCCACAGATGAAAGAACTGCCTTTTCCTGCTAGTATTGTTCCATATGCTTATTGCTTTAAAGTACCTCCTGTGGTAATTTCTGAATTGTCCATCTGGCAACTGTTTAGAGCAGGGTTACTCTTCCCAGGTGTGTGCTGAACCCACCCATTCATACAGAACTACAGCCTGCTGCAATAATCTGTAGCCCACACCATGCAGATCCTGGAATGAGTTCCTAGCTTACAGCTGCACCCTTGTCCCATACAGCACCTATTTTGGCAGTGATATGTTTCCTGCAAGTCCACAGGCACTGACTTGCTGCCAGGATGCTGCTTTTCTCTGCTTTTCAAAAACCCTGGCTTCATGATTTTATTTTCATGAGGGTCTGGACACCCTGAAATACAATCAGCTTCACAGAATGATGGGGGTTAGAAGGAAACTCTGGAGATCGTCTAGCCTAACCCCCTTTGCAGAGCAGATTCACCTGGAGTAGGTTGCACAGGATGATATCCAGGTGGACTCCAAATAACTCCAGAGAAGGAGATTCCACTACTTCTGTGGGAACTGTGTTCCAGTGCACCACCACGCTCAACATAAAGAAGCTTCTCTTCATGTTTAGATAGAACTTCCTATGTTCCTAAGTTCCTATAGAACTTCCTATAAGTTTGTGCCCATTGCCTCTTGTGCTGTCACTGGACACCACTGAAAACAAAAAGACTGGCCCCATCCTCTTGACACCCACCCTTTAAGTATTTATAAGCATGGATAAGATTCCCATTCAGTCTTCTCCTCAGGCTAAAAAGCCCCAAGGCCCTTGACTTTCCTTCCTAAGAGAAATGTTCTTGTCTCCTAATCTTTGTAGCCCTTCGCTGTACCCTCTTAAGCAGTTCCCTCTCCTTCTTGAACTGGGGAGCCTGGAACAGGAGACATTGCTCCAGATAAGGCCTCACTAGGACAGAGTAGAGGGGCAGGAGAATCTCCCTTGACTTGCTGGTCACACTCTTCTTGATGTATCCCAGGATGCCACTGGCCTTCTTGTCCACAAGGGCACGTTGCTGGCTCATGGTAATCCTCTTGTCCACCACGACCCCCAGGTCTCTCTCCACAGAGCTGAATTTGTTTTCACATCACAGAATGAAAGGGCTTCCACCCCCACAGGAGAGCAGGGTGGCACTAAGCCATCTGTGCTGTTTGTTTGGGCACGCAGTGAAGAAATAAAAGTGGGCACTGGCAGCTGCATTGGTTCCCCCAAGTACTCCGCCAGTCAAGCACCACATGCTGCCGCATTTAAGTTTGGTAACTGAGCAGTTAAGGATGTTGTATTCTAATTACCTGGCCAATTATGTGTGGTGCAAAATTCCCTGCTAGTACTGCTGTGATAGCCTGAACTGCAGACAGTCTTGTGATTAAACTGTCCCTTGATGATGAAGTCGATAATTAACAAGCCAGGATTTTGCTGAGTAGTGAACAAAGTCAAAGAAAGAACAGAATCGAGTTTTCACTGCTGTAATATGGTTTTAATGGTGCTCTTCTCAGGGGTGGGAATTGTCTCTGACCTCTGAAATTAAAAATGCATACCCATGTGCAACAGTGTGGACCTGATTCCATAGTTTTTATGATCAAAAGGCTGGAGAATCTACCCTATATGCAAAGACTGAGGAGTCAGGGCTTTTCTCCCTGAAGAAGAGGGCTCAGGTGGAACCTCGTCACAGTATTCCAGTACTTAAAGGGCTGCTGCAAAGGGGACAAGAGGCTCTCTTCTCACAAGGAGCCACATGGAGCATTTTAATCTCAGGATAAGACAGACATTTTTTTAATAGTGAGAACAATCATCCACTAGATGAGCTTCCCCATCACTGAAGGTTTTCAAGATGCAATTGGACTAGATAATCTCCTCTAGGCTCTATTTCCCATGAAATGGTGGGGCTGATCATCTTTGGAGGTCCTTTCCAGCCTGGACTCCTCAATGGTTCAAATTTTAACTGGGTAAAGCACCTCAACAATGTGTTTTCTCTCTGATAGCTCCCTCTGAATAAAAACCTGGGTGTCCCATGCCAGCCCTCTTGAAGAGCATACATAGCTAAGCATCTTTGCTCTTTGCGCCACTGTATGGAGGTGTATGCTTTCAGCCCTGAAGTCTCAGTGTTCTTGTCCAGTGATCACTAAAGATGAACTTTTGTTTGTTCGTTTGTCCTGTAGTCTCAAAGTAAGAAGTAGATATTTATCTCTCTCAGTGTTAAGTGTTCACACACCTCTGCCATGGGCAGGGGCATCTTCCACTAGAGCAGGTTGCTCAAGGTGTCATCCAACCTGGCCTTGAAACATCCACAATGAGGAGGCATCCGTGACCTCCCTGGGCAACCTGTTCCAGTGTCTCACCACCCTCACTGGAAAGAATTTCTTCCTAACAGCCAGTCTTAATCCATCCTTCTCAAGCTTCAGTCCATTCCCTCTATTCCTGTCACTACAAGCCCTTGTAAAAAGTCTCTTCCCAGCCTTCTTGCAGGCCCCCTTCAGGTACTGGAAAGCTGCCCTAAGGTCTCCCTGGAGCTGCCTTTTTTTCAGACTGAACAGCCTCAAGTCTTTCAGCCTGTCCCCATAGCAGAGGTTATTCAGCCCCCTGATCATCTTCATGGGCCTCCTCTGGATCTGCTCCAGCAGTTCAATGTCCTCCTTAGGCTGGGGGCACCAGAACTGGACACAGTACTCCAGGTGAGGTCTCACCAGAGCAGAGTAGAGGGGCAGAATCACCTCCTTTGTCCTGCTGGTCACACCTCTTTTGATGCAGCCCAGGATATGGTTTGCCTTCTGGGCTGCAAGCACACGTTGTACATGCAGAAAAATGGGCACAAAAGCCACACAGCTCCACCTTGACAGCCTGTCATGAGCTAGAAGCTAAGCAGACAGGGGAGGGGGGAAAGGAAACGAAACAAAAAAAATAAAAAATAGCTACATTACAGCATTTTACTTGAACTGATTTCTCTGAATGTCTACTTGAACTTTCTCATTGGAATTTATTAGCTTTTATTGAAGGCTATTGGAGAATTTATTCCTTGCAAAGATGCCAGCTAAGAAAAATGAAAATACTCTAGAAACTGTGTTTTTCTGGCTTTAAAAATGCAAAGTATTAACAGAAGTAATTATCCTGAATGAGCAACTGTTACAAGTTGTCCTCAATATTGGGAACAGAATTCAATTATGGTGAATCCTTTAAACAAACTAGGCCTGGATTTAGTCCTTCTTGCTACAAGTTGTCACAAGACAACCTAAAAATATACATGAAGTTGTATAAACATCCTATGGCCTGCTAAAAATCATGTCTGTGTGTAGAACAAGCCATAACCCAACAACCAACCCCACACCCACTACAATTAGAAAAACAGATTAATTTCAATCTAAAAATGAAGCTTTGAGCAAAGTGCTTTTGAAGGCAAGAAGAAGTTAAATCAAGGCCTGATGTTCCAGCTACTCTAGTTCATAAAAACAACAATCATCATGTGGGAAATTAGTGCCTGAAAATGGTTTGGCAAACATAGAAAGTATAATGCAGTAATTGCAAGAGGTCTGTGGGTACCAGGTTATTACAGCATTGACATTATCAGCTAAATTAAATCTGATTAGTTTTATGTGGGTTTAAATTTTGTGCTTAGATTCTGGAAATGCTCCTCATGGCTGGACATGGCACCATCTTCTGTAATGCACAATCACTGAATGGCCTGGGTTGGAAGGGACCTGCAAAGGTCATCTAGTCCAACCCTCACGGCAGTAAGCAGGGGCAGCCTCAGCTGGATCAGGTTGCCCAGAGTCTCACCTTGAGTATCTCCAGGAATGGGGCCCTAACCACCTCCCTGGGCAACCTGTTTCAGTGTTCCACTAACCCTCATGGTGCAGAACTTTGTATCTTCCTCTGTGGTTTTGTGAGAGAGATTTGTTCTTAGAACAAGTACTTTAGGATGTCTTGCAGATAGAAGCTTCTACTTTGACAGGTTTTGATGACCTCAAAGACATAGAAATTGCAGCTTTTCTCAGTCTTATCGTGTCCTTCATCCATTTATCCAAGTTAAGTCTCACTACATCCTTTATTGCCTTAACAATACCAGTGGAAACAGCAAAATGGATAGAGGATGGTTACAGCAGGTATCCTGACAAGCCCAACTTTCCTTGAACCAAAAGCAAACAGAAGTAACTTCCCTTAACACCACCTTTGATGTTTGTGCAGGTCAACCATTCATATTATATGTGGCATCAAAACTGAGCTGGGCTATTAAAAAGAATACTGATGGTGTAATCTGCCCTGCCAAATCTGGCTGCAAAACCTGAGATACAATAATATGTTCTTGTTCAACTCAATTTTCCTTCCCTGTCTTTAACTTAGGAAAGAAGCATGCAAATGGGGAGTTTATTAGCTCAATTCAGTAGGAATTCAGGCTTTTCTCTAGAGGTGAGTGAAAATGTGAGGGAGAAATTAATATCTTAATGACATCTGTTCTGTGAGGAAAGGCTGAGAGACCTGGGGCTGTTTAATCTGGAAAAGAGAAGCTTGAGAGAAGATCTCATTAATGCTTATAAATGTCTGAAGGGTGGGTGTTGAGAAGAAGGGGCCAAACACTGACAGTGGTGCCCTGTGACAGGACAAGGGGCAATGGACACGGGAAGTTCTACCTCAACATGAGGAAATGCTTCTTTGCTGTGAGGCTGCTGGAACCCTGGAGCAAGCTGCCCACAGAGGTGGTGGAGTCTCCTTCTCTGGAGACTTTCAGGCCCAAGGTTTTATATCTCCCTGGAGCAGTGGATATTTTTATATCCATTAAAAATCTAGTTGTTGTTGTTTGGTTTGGGTTTCTTTTTTCTTGTTTGTTTTTCCCTTTTCTTATTTATGTTTTTTAAATGTTCTTGGCTTCAATATTTATTGCATGGAGAACCAGAAGCTAATTATGTGTTCTCTAAAAGGGAGGGGTTGAATGAGTTTTCAAGCTGTTAGATTTGAATGGCTAGGCTTTTCTTCATCCTAATGTTGGTAGAGATGTATTTAACACACAGGAAATGTTGTTCTTGATTGATTTATTTACTCTTTTTGAAGGAGACTAAATTTATTGGAAAATTTTTAAAAGCTCTTAGAATCTGACTTGACTTTATCCGCATGGGACTGAGATACCTAAGCACTGGCAGGTACTTAACAGCCTGCAAAAAAATCTGTCTACAGCAGATGTCTCCTATTTATTTATGTTTTCTCTTTAAGCCTTGCCAGGCTATAATTAGAATGTTTTATATAAAGGTTTCTTTATCTGGACAAAGCATTTCACTGATCTGGTAGACTTCTTCCATAGGTTGCAAAGTGATTTGTGCGTCCCTTTTGAGTGAAGCTTAGCAAAAGGAATGCTAAAATGTGGCACTGTAATAGCTTAATGGATATGAGTGCTTCAGATCTGTGAAGAGGCTTCCTGGAGTAGTGTGGCTTACTTCGCCTCTGAAATAAATTAGCATAGTACTCACAGATCACTCTTGATTAACCATCTTTGCATTAACCATGGGCACTTGCAGCCCAGAAGACCAATTGCATCCTGGGCTGCATCAACAGAAGCATGGCCAGCAGGTCAACAGAGGTGACTGCCATTGTACTCTGCTCTGGTGAAGACCTCACCTGGCCTACTGTGTACAGCTATAGGACCCCCACCACAAGGGAGACATGGACCTGCTGGAGTGGGTCCACAGGAAGGCCACAAAGATGATCAGAGGGCAGGAGCACCTCTGCTATGAAGGCAGGCTACAAGAATTGGGGGTGTTCAGCCTGGAGAAGGCTTCAGGAAGACCTTAGAGCTGCATTTCAATATCTGAAATATCTGTTCAAATAACTCAGATAAAGAACATTAATTGCTTTTTATCAACAATGTGTTTCAGCTGGTCACACTGATTATGGAACTCATGCATCATTCCATAACTGACAGCACAGTTCTGACTAATGCACAAAACTCAATGACAAATAATAAAAATCAGAGGAGTTTTCAAGTTATAAAAGTGCCCTGGTGAGGTGGAGCTTCTAGAAAGTTAGAGAAGTGTCTTCCCATTATTCTAAATGAAATGGACTTGGAAGACACTGATGAGGAGGACATGGAATTATATTGTAAGAGCTACTGTTAAAGAGCTACAGAGAGACTCCCACTTATGCTTCACACCTTAAGGGTTTCTCTATAAAATGGGGAGATGAGAGGAGGACTGAGAAGATAAGTACATAGTGTAGTATACATAGTAATGTTGTTCTGCTCGTCTGATTTTGGGCTTAATAATTGAAAGGACATGCAAAAAAATGTTGAGGGATGCTCCTAAAGCAGAAACCTAGAACTCTGGTGACATAGAATATAGAATACATAGAATAAACCAGGTTGGAAGAGACCTTCAAGATCATCGCGTCCAACCCATCACCAATCCAACACCGCCCAAGCAACTAACCCACAGCACCAAGCACCCTGTCAAGTCTTCTCCTAAAAACCTCCAGTGATGGCGACTCCACCACCTCCCCAGGCAGCCCATTCCAATGTGCAATCACTCTTTCTGTATAGAACTTTTTTCTAACACATCAAAATGCAACCAAGACTTTTCCCCAGTGTTTAAGCATGCTCTAACTTTTCAGAATATCAGAACTGGCAAAACTGGCATTCGGTTGCTGTGATTTCATCTGGTGGTTAGGAGTAGACTCATTAGACTGGAACCACAGAGGGGAATAAATCAACATATGAGCCTTGTAAGAGACAAGTAACTAAGTTGCTGGGGAAACTGGGAATTGTTCCTAGTAATCTTGTTTACCAGTAAATGCTGTAGTCTGTAAAAGCAGAAGCCTTTTCCTCTGCCAATACGAATTCGTTAGGTTGCAATTTACAGTGTATGTTGATACAAAGCCAAGTTCTTCAAGAGCAAAGTTTATCTGCAAAGAGGTTGTGCCATTGGTGTGATGGCTGACTGCCTGGAAAGTGTATTCTCTCCTTTCTTGAAATTCTATTTTCAAACATAAATAAATGCATGAGGATTTGTGCCTAAACAGTGTTTCGTGAGCAGTAGGAGACAGAGAAGATAACAAAAAGTTTCCACACTGTAATGTGAGACCAAACCATCTTTCTTTCACTCTAATGAGAGACCAAACTTTGTTTCTCAAGAGCTGGTCAAGGAAAGGAGGAAGCCTGGAGAGGCAGTGGAGAGAGAGAGAGAGACACTGGTTGGAATCACAGACTGGAGACTGTTGTATCTGCTGCCACAGCATGGAGCGATATTGTCAGGGGGCTGAGCAGTTCTGACAGTGAGATTTAGTGCAGGGGAACTGGCCTATTGCATAAGAGCTGTGGATTTGCAAAGGTTAGGGCACTACAAATGGAAAAGGGGGCAGGGTCTCTCCATGCAGTGACTGCAAATGAACTCTTACAATTACTTCTTCCTGCAAACCTTCACTGGCAGACTTCAGGACGTGTGCACATTCAAAGATGCACATCTTAGATGCACAACTCTGGACAAAACACCTTCATATCTAAAATATCTTAGGAAATAAGTTTGTGGGGTTCATAGAACAACATACCAGAGTTTCAAGTTAGGGTGAAGAGATTCAGCAAACCTTAGATTCTACAGTCTCAAGTAAAATTGGCTTTTCTGGAATCACTGTCTTTTCAGGGAACCAATGTAAAAAACTGAGGGCATGAATGATTGAGAGTGCTTGGAGTCAATACTTAGGAGTGTTTCAAATCTCTGGCTACACCCTTCAAAGCTTTTGTGTCCTTAGTATTTCTTTAAAACAAAACCCCTACATAACTTCTGTGTGCAGTGTATCATCTTCTACGCTACAGAAAGAGAAGGTTGCTAAGTTAGTTACTATGAAATCAGAACTAGCATTCTCTGCTACTTTTCAGATGCCTTGGATTAATCATAAAATGGCTCAGGTTGGGAAGGACCTCAGAGATCATCTACTCCAACCTCCCTGCAATGGGCAGTTACTCTTCTCACCTAGTCTTGGTTGCTCAAGGCCTCATCCAATCTGCCCTTAAACACCTCCAGGGAGGGGGCATCCACAAACTCTCTGGGCAACCTGTCCCAGAGTCTCACCACCCTCATACTGAAGAACTTCTTCCTAAGATCCAATCTAACCCTGTTTTCCCTCAGCTTCAAACCATTCCCCCTTGTCCTGTCTCTAGACACCCATATGAAAAGTCCTTCTCCAGCCTTCCTGTAGGATCCCTTCAGGTATTGGAAGGCAGCTCTAAGGTCCCCCCTGCTCACCTTCTCCAGAGTGAACAACCCCAGCTCCCTCAGCCTATTCTCACAGCAGAGGTGCTCCAGCCCTTGGATCACGTTTGTGGCCTTCCTCTAGACTCCAACAGTTCCATGTTCTTGTTATGGTGGGGACATCAGAACTGAACACAGTATTTGAGATGGGGCCTCACCAGAGCAGAGCCAAGGAGCAGAATCACCTCTCTGGCCCTGCCAGCCACACTCCTCTTGATGTAGCCCAGCACGTGAGGACATGCTACTCTCAACCCATTCTATACCCAGCCTGGATTTGTGCCTGGGGTTGGCCTGACCACTTTGACAAGTGGTCAACAAGTAACTTGTAATCTCAACTAAAAAGGTGTGTGATTAACCTATCCCAAAAGCAGAGGGGAAAAACACATTCTGGAGTAGCAATCCCATCCCTGGCAAGGTAGACTTGCCAATGAAACTTCTGTTATATAATCTTAGGAAGCATTTTGATTTCAAACACATTGCACACTGCAGTTGACTTGAATTGTCTCATTGAAGGTATGTGGCTCGGTCCTGTTTTGGACTTCCCAAGCAGGTTCCTGCTCTGTCTCTGCAGTAAGATCTCTTTTGTCTGTACTGCATTCATTATTGTTGGGTCTTTTATGCTTATAGTGGCAATGATCTGTTCTTAATTTGAACTCTATTTGCAGCTTAATAAACATTTATAATGGTCTGTGATGGTTTAGACAGCTTGGTAGTTTCCTGAGAGAAAGGGCATTAAAATACTTTAAAATTGTATCTTTTCTTAAAAAGAAATTCCTCAGAGAAATTCTTTCTCCTCCAGACAAAGGGCTATTGAAGGGAATGATTGGACATGTTTGCTAGGCAGGACTCATTGGAGTCCTGCCTAGCAAATCACAGCTGTGACATTTACAATTCCATATTTCAGTTCTCTGGCCTCAAAATTAGAATGAATACATAGAATGTTCTGGTATGGTTGGGGTATTGCAGGAGTAAACTTGGAAAACCTGCAAAAAATGTTTTCCTGGACATTGCTTTAAGTAGGAGAGAGCTCATGTAACATTACACTTGGGTTTTGTTTTGTTTGGGTTTGTTTTGGTGGTTGTTTTGGTTTTTTTCCCTTTTTCAATATCATTGCATCGTTTTCTATTTTTCTCCATCTTTTCTAATGATTTTTTTTTCATCCTGGGAGTGGCAGACCTGCACAGACTTTACCTTCTTACACAGCTGGGCAGTACTGCTTCAAAATATTCTTTTCCTGGACTCCCAGGCTGTTGCCAGTCAGTGTCCCCAGCATGCCTCCCAGGGCGGGTGGTAATGTAGAGCATCTTAAACAAGATTGATCCTGGACTTTTTTCCCATGCCATGCTGCTGTGGATATGATCCTGTAAAGAGATCAAGCCAACACTGCAGTTTAAAAACCTCTGGGGTGATTATTAAGGCTTTCTTACTGAGTAAGACTTTCTCTTTTTAAAGGAGATAAGGAAGACTACTCTGAGGGTGACAGAGAACTTGTGACCAGAGAGGTTGTGGAGTCTTCTTCTTTGGAAAGATTCCAAATCTGCCTGGACATAGTGATCCTGGGTAACCTCCTGTGGGTGTCCCTGCTTTAGGAGAAAGGTTGGGCTAGATGTTTTGCAGAGCTTCCTTCCAACCCCTACCATGCTGGGATTCTGTGACTGATTTCTGTGTGGTTTGGGTTTGGAGTTTTTTTGATATTTTTCTGTGTGTGTGTGGTTTGGGGGTGTGTGTGGGTGTGTGTGCTTGTGGGGGGGGTAGATTTAGCAGTCACTTATCTTTGTAGTCTGCCAATATCCTGCTTTCATATGCTGGAAGGTTCATACAGCCTGGGACCTGTAGTAGGAGTCTTGCTCACTGGTAAGAAGAGCACTTGAAGTATGTTCAAGTCAGCCTTCAGAAAGACTGAATTTACAGGCTGTGGTTTGAAGCTTGGGAAAAGGGTTTGAGTGACACGGTTGACATTAGATTTAATGTGCAAGGCTCTTAAAACTGTTTTAAGTAATTAAAGATGATAGAGTCAATAAAACTAAATTAACACCATCATGTACAGCAGCAGGGTAGTTTATGTAGTAGCAAAGCATTAAAATGGGTGAATAAGTTCAGATGAAAGGCTAGACCTCCCATACCTTAATGGAAGCTCACCTTTTCTTCTCTAAACTCTATGGTGAATAAGGTTACTGTCAGTATGACACAGCAGCATTTAGCCTTCTGGGAAAGGCTGGTGAGCCACATTGTTGGGAGGCTGTTGCTGAGGGTCAATAAGCTACAGTTGGGTTGCATACAGGATGATCACTTTGCTTTCAGTGGCACCTGGTAATAGGACAAGAAATAATGGCTATGAACTGGAACACAGCAGGTTCTACCTCAACAGGAAGACAAGCTTCTTTACTGTGAGGGTGCTGGAGCCCTGGAGCAGGCTGCCCAGAGGGATTGTGGAGTGTCCTTCTCTGGAGACTTTCAACACTGGATGTGTTCCTATGAGACCTGCCCTAGGTGATCCTGCTTTGGCAGGGGCACTGGACCTGGTGATCTCTGGAGGTCCCTTCCAATCCCTAATATTCTGTGATCAGTGACCCCATTATGCATAGGAAGTCAAAGTTGCCATATTAGTCACATTTAATTTGGATTTCCTTTCTCTTTTTTTGGTCCATCTTTGACCTTTTGCCTTTGGACAACCTCTGCTATGGGTATGCTGAGAGACATCACGGTTTTCTACTTGTTTGGACTTTAGCCTTGCCTGTTGGAAAAGACAAAACATTTATGCTAAGTATCTGTACTGATAGTATCATGCCTGGGAGTTTCTTACAGACATATAAAGCATAATTCATCTTCTCAGAAGGTCAGTGCTCTCAGATACCACATTTATATCCCAATTTGTCTGAACTGAATAGTATCAATTGAAAACAAACCCATTCTAGTAGAAAGCATTTCCCTGCCAAGGTGGCATCCTCCTGCCCTTTCTTTGCCTAGAATGGTAGACAATGAAAACTCTTCTTGGAGTCATGTTTGGTCATCTGTGGAAAACAAATTAGTTCATAGCTATTAAGGCCAAAGGAGACCATTAGATCATCTGACCTCCTGTGTACATAGTGTATAGAAATTGATCTAGTAATCTCTGTATTGATTGCAGTAAGTTATTTATTAAAAATACACCTTGGTGACAGATGGCTAACATTTGCTCTGCTTGCTGTGTTGTATGGCACTGTGCAAAGCATGTTAAACATCGTCAAAATCTTGTGTTATTGACTCATTTCAGGGTGGTGGTTTTTTTGAAGGGAGAGGATGAAAATATCTCTGATAATGGCAGTACGTTGCACTTGTAATTCCAGTGGGGATCTCCATGGACTGAAAGATAGGGAAAGGGTTTTGGGGATGAAAGGGTCACGTTCAGATTATCCTTTATACAGCAGTTATGGAATCACAGAATGAGAGGTTGGAAGGAACCTGTGAAGATTGAGTCCAACCTCCCTGCCAAAGCAGGATCACCTAGGGCAGGTCACACAGGAATGCATCCAGCTCGGTCTTGAAAGTCTCTAGAGGAGACTCCACCACCTCTCAGGGCAGGTATACATGATATACAGAGCAAATTCATTGTGACTGTGCTGAATGGCACTGGCTAATTAGACAAATGTGTCTTTAATTGATTAGAATTAAGACCTTAGATTTTTCTTCTCTGGAAAGATCTAAAATGACAAAATTGCAATTGATTAAAATTTACACTGTGTGTTACAACTCTTAGTAAAAAGTAATTAATGACTCGGGTATAACCAATTTATTTTCGGCTTATAGAAGAACAGTTTTAAAAGATGCCAAGTTCAGGACCTCTCTGTGTAGAAGGGTTTAGTAACTGCAATCCAACTTCCTCACAGTCTGCTTGCTCTTGCTGCCTGGCCCAGAATCATATTGCTGATAACCAAGAGCTGTAGACAGGTACCAGCTCCCCAAAACTTTGACTCAACTGTGCTCAAAGCCCAGTGCAGGCATCATGTTAGAGCAGCACAGGTTGGACCTCTCAGCACAGCCTGGTGGCAGTGCCTGACAAATGCAGCTTCAGCTGACCATGTGATCTTATGGCCACATCCTTTTCAGTGACACTGCCAGAACAAGTCTCTTCATACAGTTATTACTGCATCCTCTTCTGGTGCCCCCAGCATGAGAGGCATGTGGCATTGCTGGAGCAGGTCCAGTGGAGGGCCATGAAGATGATCAGAGGGATGGAGAACTGCCCCTATGGGGACAGGCTGAGAGAGATGGGGCTGTTCAGCCTGGAGAAGTGAAGGTGCTGGGGACACCTTAGAGCAGCCTTCCAGTACTGGAAGGTGGCCTACAAGAAAGCCAGGAAGGGAGTTCTTACAAGGGCTTGAAGTGAAAGGATGAGGGCCAAAGGCTTTAAGCTGGAAGAGGGGAGATTTTAACTGGATATTAGGAAGAAATTCTTTACAGTGAGGGTGATGAGACACTGGAACAGATTATGCAGGGAGGTCATGAATGCCTCCTCCCTGGAGGTGTTCAAGGCCAGGTTGGATGAGGCCTTGAGCAGCCTGGGCTGGTGGAAGGTGTGAATGCCCATGGCAGGGGACTTGGAACTAGATGATCTTTAAGGTCCCTTCCAACCTAAACCATTCTACAAATCTATTATTGCCATGTCTTGCTTTCTGTGTGCCAGTTGACACTGAACTTTATTAAAGAATAGGTTGGTTGTACTGCTTTTTAATCAATGGGTTGACCTTTTATTTATGATTACTCAACCTTTATGCCAATTAGAGACTTTATTGCCTATTGTATTCTTCTCAATGGATAAGATACAGCAGGACTTGTTCCTCTCTCCTTTGTGAAATTGTTCACTTGCTACTTATCTCCTGTGTGTCATGTAAGGACTCATCGGTCAGTTCTGAAGCCATTTATCCTGTTCCATGTTGATCTTCTGGTATTCAGCATGCCAGGATCACTTCTTTCAGCCTTTTAAAAATACTGCCATAATGCTGAATTTTGCTTGGAAATTCCCTCTTTTTCTAGCATTTATCTAGGAGTTTCTATCCTATACTAGAGAACTCCTTTAACAGTGTCTTTCACAATATGCCAGGCTTATCCCACAGCAGGCTGACTGCATTAAAACAAACCAACCAACCAAACAACAGAAAGCAGCAACAAAGAACAACAACAACCCAAGCAGAAAAAAGCTGAGGGGAGGAGGAGCAGGCAAAAAAAAGTGAGTTGAATGAACAGTGATTTGCTCAAAACTGTACAAGTCACAAGGTGTAAATGCCAAATTTACTAATAAAATACCTAAAATAATAAAAAGCCCTTGCTGAAACATTAAACATTTGCAAATGATCAACAAGCAGCCTTCTTGTACACTTCATACCTACTTTGGCACCTTAAAAAGAAAAAAAAGGCAACCCACAAAGTGCTATTGCTGAAGATTACCTCTGAATCCCTACTGAGTGTGTTGGTTGGACAGTAGCAGAGTGCTCAGAAGGGTGAACGGTGTCTGAGCAGAGAGCTTTTGGCTCGTCACTAGTCCAGTCAGTCAGCTGAACGCGGCCTTGACAAGAGGCTTCCACTTTAAAAGTATTCAAGATCCTAATCAAGTAGTCAGCTGTGACAGAGTGGAAAGGGGTCTGGATCTTTGTCCATTACTTTGAACCAGAAATAGCTCAACTGCTATTTATTTTAATAATGTATTCAGCTTTCAAAATGTACTGCAGCAGTTGGCCAGTCTGAACAGGACAGGTATTTTTATAGTGCTCAGTAGAACCTTATTTGCACACATGCTGATGCATCTATTCTGCTAGCAGAAACTCAGAGTTCCAAGTGATTGCATAACCACAGAATAGAATCACAGAATCATTTCCGCTGGGAAAGACCTTTAAAATCATTGAGTCCAACCATCCACCACGTCTCTGCCTCTTTCAAGCACCTTCAGGGATGGGGATTCAGCCGTCTCCCTGGGGAGCCTGTTCCAGTCTTTACGAACCCTTTTAGTGAAGAAACTTCTTCTGATATCCAACCTTAACCTCCAGTCATGCAATTTGAGGCCATTTCATCTTGTCCTATTAGTTGTTACTAGGGAGAAGTGACTGACCCCCACTTGGCTCCAACCTCCTTCCAGGGAACTGTAGAGAGCAAGGAAGTCTTTCCTCAGCATCCTTTTCTCCAGACCAAACAACCTCAGTTTCCTCAGCCACTCCTCAAAATGTGCAATGTACACACAGTTGTAGAGTCAGTGGTGAGTGTGGAGTTTGGTTGCGATTCTGGTTTTGTATGAAGTTCTTGCATGTCCCTAAAAGAGTAAGCTATGTTCATTTTCACATTATTGAAGTTTAAGAACAGAATTTTGAGACTTCTCAGATATTAAATGCTCTTTCTAGCCTTAATAAAACTCCTGCTTCATTAAATATTAGTTTAAAATCTTGTTGTGTTTGTCTAGATGTTTCACACACTGTGCTTAAAAGGTTCATTGCTTAGTTCTTCCTTTCTTTCTTTCTCTCTCACTTTCCCCTGTTTCTTCCAGATCCGTGGTGGAGGGTTGGCTATTTCACTCCTTCACCTGATGGAGTGAAATGAACACTTTATGGAAGCTTTCAGGATTTTAATTAAACATGCAGATAGCTGAGGAGCAGTATATATTAAATTTTTTATTAAAAACACGGATGAGGTGCAACGTTAATCAGAGAAAAAGATCCTGCCCTTGCTTTTCTTAATGGATTAGATTAGTCATTAGATCATTAGATTGAGTTCAAAGCGCTCCCCCTTCGTCTCCTACTGTCACTTTGTTAATCCTACTCTCTTATGAGTCACCTTCCCTTTTAGGCAGCAATAAATTTTACCTTTCCTCCCCTCTTCTTTTCTTCCCAGCACCCACTTATTTGATTTGTTGTGTAACTTTCAAGGAAAGGCCATGTTACCTGGCTAAGGAGATTGGAAGGATGCAACTGCTAGGCAGTGAATTAGCTTTGCCTGTTCACACTCTGCTTTGATTTATAATCTTTCAAATGCTTTTGAAGCACAGAAGATGTGCTGGTCTCTGGAAATGAACACTTAATCTCCTTCTCCCCACATCCCCCCAAGGTTGACATGAGCTACTTAAGTGAAATCTGATTTATGCAATTGGCCAAGGCACCTATTCAACACCTCTTTCACTTCTCAAGTGGGGAACTTGAAACAAGTTTTTGAATGGCATCCTCATGGAACCAGTTCTCTGTCTTTTCAGCAATAAGAGTATGGGAAAGACAGGAGGCTGCTGTTGGGCTTCAGTCCTTCTCAAACCTGGGTCACCAGATGCTGGAAGTCATCACTGTCTGCAGAGCGTTTGACAGTCAGTGGGAAATGTGTTGAAGAAGTCTGTCTTTTCCATCAAAAAACTGTCCACAGGAGCTGCCACTAATTGGTCTCCTGTGTTGATAGCTTCAGCTGTACAGCCCAAGATTCTGAGCTGTGCAGTCAATCAGTCCTTGGAGTGGATTCCTGTTGTGGTAGCATGGTAGTGGGGACATTTTCTTAATTTTTTTACCTATGGTTGTTCTAAGCAAACAGGTTGGCAGGAACAGCGCATTTATTCCAGTCTCTTTCCAAAAAACAGCCCCACAGGATAGCAATTTCAAACAAACTTTGCCTTTTCCTTGGGTGCAACTGAAAAATGCACTCACCCCAATGCCCAAGCAACGGGGAGAGGAAGAAAAACTTGTAGCTGCCTCGCGGGACTAAATCAGTAGTAGATCATGGAGTGTCTTGTAGGGTGGGATCTTGCTAAGAAGGGGTTTTAAAGACCATCACATAGGGAGCAGTCCACTTAAGAGTGGAGAATGTAGAATGGAATGCTTTGACAAACAGTATCCTAAGCCTGCTGCCTCCTCATCTAAAGATTTCTGCTTGAAATAGCTTATTTGTTTTGTGGCTTAAGCTTCTCCTTCTGTCTGACTCTTCTTAGAAGTGAGCTGCATCTTTCATATTTCCTTGCTTTGCACAGGAGTGCTGCCTTCAGTCAGTCAGGAAAAGCAGCACTGCCTCCAAGGAGTTAATGCTCATCCAGGCAGAGGATACATTTGCATTACAGTGCAAACACAGAAGTTCAAACAGTGAATTAAGAATATTGAATTCTCTAAGACATGTGCTTCCTAAGCAGTTGTAGAACAATCTATATTGCACACAAAACACTCATCAAATAATTTCCAGTACAGAACATTTTGTAAAACAACCTTTCCATCTGTTTGCAGATGATTCGTAGCTAAATTAATAGAACAGTTATGGCAACTGTTCTATGGCACCTTAGAAACACCTTGATAAGGTGTGCTACAAAAAAACAGCCAGATTGAAAACAAAACAAGACCCCCAGATCCAGAGACACACCTGAGGTACACTGCAGGATTCATATGATTTGTAGTACAGTGGTTTCCAGGATCCACATTCCTGGAGAAGGGAAGTACTGAATTCACTTTAAAAACCACTCTTGTTGTAGATAACCTTTTCTCCACATAATTTTATTTCAAAGCTCCCTGCAACTGATGAAATTCAGATCATATAATGTTCTAGGCCAGAAGGAACCTCCAAAGGTCATCCAGTCTGACCTCCCTGCAGTCAGCAGGGACATCCCCAACTAGATCAGGCTGCCCAGGGCCTTACTGAGCCTCACCTTGAATATCTCCAGGGAAAGGGGCCTCAACCACCTCCCTGGGCAATCTGTTCCAGTGCTCCACCACCCTCATAGTAAAGAACTTGTTCCCAATAGCCAATCTAAATCTGTCCTTCTCTGGTTTGAAGATGTTTCAATGGAGAAATTTCCAGTTATTTCAGTGCTCTTTGGATGGGGCCAGGTATTCATTTTGTTGTTGTAAGATTGCATTTAAACGTTTAGGCACTATTTCCGATTGCCTTTCTTTTTCTTGTTGTATAAAATTCTTAACAGAAATCTAGTTCTTATTTATACAAAGAAGCAGAGGGAGGGAATTTCTTTCTGAACACTCAGGATTTTGTGGCTGTTGCTGTGATACCACCACCTTGCCTGGGCAGATGCTGTGGGAGAAAGACCTGCTTGTTTCAGCGTGCCAGTAGATTTGCACATGAAGATTATCTGCCCACCGAGTTGCAAGTATCAGATGCAGGTGTGGATAATTGCTCCTTTCTGCACAGGGAAGATCGGGGTAAGATCCTGGAAATGTATAGCCAATGTCTACAGAAACACTTGTCAAAGAAATTAGTCTTCTGAAGGGCTTTGGGGCACATGAGTGGTCAGCTGGATTTAGCAGCCTGGTGAAGTGTCATCTTTCACTTCTTCACTCTGTTATAGTCAAGTTTCTCATCACCTCCTAAAGGACTCCTGCCTCAGCTGCTTTTCAAAACAAGCAAACAAAACAGTCTCATCAAAGATCACAAAGTATGCATCAGAACTGAGACTTGAACTGCATGCTTGTGCTTCCTCAAAGGCAGTCTTTGGTCCTGGGGCTACCGTGCTGGAAGCCAGATCGCATTTGAGTTATGGTCTTGGTTTCTACGTGCTTTATTGGGCTCTGGGCAACCTGATCTAGTTGAGGATGCCCCTGCTTACTGCAGAGGGGCTTGGACTAGATGAGCTTTAGAGGTCCCTTCCAACCCAGACCATTCTATGATTCTGTGATTTATTAGGCTGTGTACTCCACCTAGCATAGCTTGGTCACAGAGATAGATTTGGGTGGTTGTCCAATGTTCCAGTATGTTTTCTCTTGTTTTCTTCCAGTTTCACTCATTACAGGCAATGGAACATGCAGCAGTGGTAGGTTTAATCTGATGATAATGTCTGTATCTGGTATCTGATTCATCTTTGATTTCATAGCTGAATCTCCTTTAAGGAAGGGAGACAGAAGGAAATCATTAGACAATCCCAGTGGCAAGCAGGATTTAGAATCCAGTAGAGATGATGAAGTATCATCAAGACTACTTGTAGCAGAGAAGGTAATAACAGAAGTGAAACCAGTGTGCATAGGATGGGAGAATACCAAAACTGGAGATAGGAAAAAAGAGTAGCAGTGATTAAAGACTGACAATGTGAGACCAAGAAGAAAGCTTCTGTGTGCTAGTAGCTAGAACAGAGAGAGGGATGCATATGAGCAGTGATACTGATTGCAGGAAACTGCACTGCACAGCTAATCCCCTTGCATCAACAAAGCTCATTCAGCTGCCCCCTCTGCCTCTCCTAGTCCACTTCACAGCATACAAATACCTTTGCTGCTGCCATTGCTGAATGCTAAATAAATAAGTTAATCCTCTAATAAAATTTAGACATGAAATAAATAGGTCAATCCATTTATTCTCTAACTAGAGTTCAGAAGGATAATGAGGTTTGGCTGGAGGCAGCGTGGTGCCCTGGAAGCGTCTTCTTGTTTAGCCTGTTAATGATCTCGGTGTGCTTAATGCCAATTCATTTTAAGTCATCCTTTTCTTTGGGCTTTTAAAAATTAGGCTTAAGAAAATACAGAAAAATAATAGTTTGAAAGACAAGCCCACCAGCAGACAAACCTTCAGCATCTTATACTTTGCTTAGAAAAAATTTATGTTTTTATGACCTTGCTTGTGTCTTGTTCCGTGGGGACTCACCTTGCATCCTATCACCATTGCTTTGCTACTCTTTGCTGTGTTCAGTTTTGAGTCCCTCACTACAAGAAGGACATTGAGGTGCTGGAGCATATCCAGAGAAGGGCAATGAAGCTGGTGAAGGGCCTTGAACACAAGTTTTATGAGGAGCAGCTGAAGGAACTGGGGTTGTTTAGTCTTCAGGAGAGGAGGCTGAGGGGAGACCTCATTGCTCTCTACAACTCCCTGAAAGGAGGTTGGAGCGAGTTGGGTGTCAGTCTGTTCTCTCTAGTATCAGGTCATAGGGTGAAAGGAAATGGCCTGAAGTTGCACCAGGGGAGGTTTAGACAATACAAGAAAAAATGTCTTTCCTCCAAGAGTGATCAGGCATTGGAACAGGCTGCCCAGGGAGGCAGCGGAGTCACTGTCCCTGGAGGTGTCTTAGAGGGCTTTGCCAAATGCAACAATTCTGTGATTCTTGGTTGGATAAGAGCTTCTTAATTTCTTATTCTATTTTTGTAGTCTTACTTGTCACTGTTAAAGGCTTGCTGGCCTTTTCTCAAAATGTGCTGCTTTACTGGATGTGCAAATGAAATCCCTATATGATATTTGCTTACATGAGGTAGGTACTGAGAAGATCTATTTTATGAATCTCGTTTTAAGACTCAGATGAAAAGTGCTCCAAAAATGCAAAATATTTATTACAGCTTTTATGTACTGTTCTCTTCTAATGTCTGCATATTCACTGCAAATTCAGGTTGACATTTACTACCCAAGAATTTCCAGCTTTTTTTGTAATGTGCAGTGAATGTTGCAGGATTGATTTCAGCACACTCTAGTTTTTGAAAGGCACTGTAATATGCAAATCACAGCAGCAGCAGAATCTCCAACTTCTTTTTGCTCTAATTGAATTCAGCAATTACAAAGCCACAACACCTATGTGAACCACCACACATTAGTCATCTTTCCTCTGATGAGGTTGTTGTCTGGTCTGGGGGGGTTTTGTCTGCTTCTTTGCAGTGATTAGTATAATAGAGTTATAATCTCACTTATAATCAGACTTTCAGGGAAGCTTATTGGATTTGAGGTGACTTGTATGCAACAGCCAAACTGGATGCTTGCAATTTATGGGATGGCAAGCCTTTATGATTTCATGGCCAGATTACCAGCACATCTAATAGTTAGGTTTGGGGATTGTAGGGCTTTGGCTTTTGGAATTCTACCACCCCCCCATTTTAGGGACTGTATCTGTGCTTCATTAGCTACAGCATCATTTCATAGGAGGCCTTTTTTTTTCAGATATTTTGTAAGTGCTTTGTTATCAAGGTAGCACAAAGCAATCACCTGTCAGTATTGAGTGTTCCAGGCATGGTGAGGTAAGGAGAGCTGACTGGGAAAGAATTATTTGCTTTCAGGAAAAAACACAGATAGATTTCCTTTTTTGAGCTATATATCCCCTCAATGTACTAGAAATACTATATATACACACACACATATATATATAATAATATACATATAATGCTAAATATATATATATATATATATATATATATATATATATAAAATCTCAACTTGCTTATATAGATATGTGTAACCTAAAGAAGTTCAACAAGGTTAAGCATAGAGTTCTGCACCTTGAGAAGAATAACACTATGCATGAGTACAAGTTAGGGCATGACCTGCTGGAGGGTAGCTCCACAGAGAAGGACCCTGAAGTCGTGGGTGATAACAAGTTATCCATGGGAGAGTGATGTGCCCTGGTGGCCAAGAAGGTCAATGGTCTCCTTGAGTGTATTGATAAGAGAGTGTCCAGCAAGTTCTCCTCCCCCTCTACTAGCCCTAGTTAGACCACATGTGGAATATCAATAATGGGGATTGTCCCAGCCTAGGTGCAGGATCTTGCACTTTGCCTTACTGAACCTCATCAGGTTCCCTGAGCCCACTTCTCCAGCCTGTCTAGGTTCCTTTGGGTTGCATCTCATCCCTCACTCATGTCAATTGCACCTGTCAGCTTGGTATCATCAGCAAGCTTGCTGAGGGTGCAGGCCGCCTCACTGTCTATATCGTCGCTAAAGATACTGAACAGCACTGGTACCAATATGGACCCCTGAGGGCCACCGCTTGTCACCCATCCCCATCTGGACATCAAGCCAGTTTTAGGTTCAAGTAGACCCTGATACTAAACAACTAGGATGGTAATGCTTGTTCCCTGAAAGTGGCAAGTATCTTATAATTTAGATCTTCCTCAGTCTCCCCTGATACCCTGAGTGCCAAGGTGGGGGAGAATCTTCTGAATCTATCTGAAATAATAACTGCAAAGTTGCAGACAGTGTCAGCATCTGTGAGAGGGTGCATCACTGACTAAACAGTAAGGCAGATAGGATTTGAATTTTTTGGAAGCAGCTGGCTGGGGAGGAAAGGTACTACATTAAAAGTATCTGAATTATAAAGGCCAAAATTTACCAGCTGTGAAGGTTTTAGGATGATCTGCATGAAATAAAGAGCAGCTGCAACTCAGTTTCCAACTGTGTGAGCATCCACATGACAGAAACCCTCTGTCATAAATTGATAGCCCTGCTGGAAGTCTAGAAGCCAAGGAACAAATTGTCACTGTTATTTGTAGAAAGCCAAGATTATTCTGCATGCTGTAATGTAGGTGGTGGTAGCCTTACCCAGTACTTAAGCTCCCTGCAAAATATGAAATATTTTGATTCCTTAGAGTGCTTTTATATTTCAGAGTGGTTTATGTTCTGGGTCTTTATGAATCATGATCCTCCATCAGCCTTTACCTCCTTTCACACAGAGTATTCCAACCTGCAAATAGCAGGCTGGTGTCAAACCTTTGAACACCCTTTGCAGAGAGGGACTTGAGGGTATTGGTGGACAAAAGGAAGAGAAAAGGAAAAACCAAAACAAAATAAACAAAAAACCCAACCAACAACAAACAAAACCAACCTGTTAAAACTAGGGCTACCCATACTGAGACTTAACTAGATTGGGTACCTTGATAGCTTATCTTCAAAGATGGAAATTGTTTGAAAGCCTCCTCAGCCTCCAAGTCTCTCCAACATTCCCTTCAGGATCAGTTCTGCTTTTGTAATGAACAGAAAAACCATGTTGTTCCCTTCTTTTAAAAAACAGTTTAATAGAAAAACATTAAAACCTTGCCACTTAGGATGAAAAATACTGCCTGAGGGAACTGTAAAAGTGCACACTGTCAAATGTGATATATATGCACAAATACCTGTGGGCTTATTAGTGCCTCCATAGTGATGTGCTGTCAGCAGTGGAGTTCTGCTGCGTATGACCTTGCAATATTTACCTTTGCCTGAAAGGAAAAGAAGGAGGGAGAGTTATTTGGTGAAGCTTGGGTATCTTCTCTAACCTTTATGGAGTCTCAACCAGCCAGTTCATAACAGCACATAGCACATTGGCCCTGTGTAGGACTCAGGTTATTGAAAAGCCATAGCAGTAAATCCTGTGTGGCTGGATGTCACAAGAAATAGGAGAAGTCTCTGTTTGCTTTTCATTGTTGTAGTACAGCTTACATGTCTGCTGCCTCCACTGGCTTATTCCTAGGGGAGTTTATTTTCCATCCTTAAAAGAAGGCTGTCAGACTGATTTAAGGCCAGAAGTGATGCTTTCAAAAAAACATGGGTTTATTGAACCTTGGATCATTTGACAGGTGGTCATAAGCTTTTGGTTGAAGTCAAAGAAAGCAAAATCTTTTCTGGGTTTAAACAAGTTAGCCCTTGCCACAAATGTTGGCAGACTTGTGCTAATGCCTCCGGTTAGGAAAGGAAGGCAAAGTGACTTGCAAGTGAAATGCATACTGTAGGCAAATTACATGAATGTTGTAAAAGTGAATTAGCAGCTAAGATCTTTCCTCTTTTAATAATATGATGATTTACAACACAAGCTTTTAGAAGCAGCCTTATTAAAACTAAACCTAAGCATCTTTCCTTGTTGCTCTGTAGAACACCAGTGACCTTAGTGAATTTAAAGACAATATGGGTGGTTTCCCAGAAGTATCTTAAATTCACTCTGCTTATTTTTGACTTTGACCTACACCATATTGCATAAAACACTGCACCAGTTTATCATAATGCATGAGTTTGTGAAATGAGGTGTTTCTACGAGTGCTTTACTAGCAGGTAAATCACCTATTGTCAGTGAAAAGCTGAGGGGAAGGATACTTGTGTGAAGGTCAGCTGTCCCCACTCAATAAGCCAGATCTTTTTGAGCTCCTAAATCGTGTCTGTACCTCTTGCATATGATACCTGTTCTGCTACCTGTTCATTTCAAAAGTAATAGTCGCTGTGGTTTTGCTCCATTGGGGCTTAGCTCAGCTAGAATGAGACAGCACCAAGGTGTAAATCTGCTGTAGGAACCACATGTTTCACTTACACCACCTCTCCAAACTATAGAATCATAGAATTGTTTCAGTTGGAAAAGACCTCTAAGATTGAGTCCAACCATCTACCTAAGACCACCATGACCACTGGGACATTAAACCATGTCCCAGAGTGCCATGTCCATATGTTTCTTGAACACCTCCAGGTGTTTTTATAGCTATTTATATCTACATTTATATTATGTATGTCTGTTTCTATTTACATTTCACCTATCACCATAACAATAAACACTCTTTGTAACCACCACCTCCCTGGGCAGCCTGTTCCAGTGCCTGACCTTCAGCAAAAGAAACTTTTCTTAATACCTTGCTTTGGTGTGGTGACCATGGTAATGGCTTTATGATGAGGACTCACTGTAACCGCCAGCCAGAACCACTGTCAGACACAACCAGCTTCTAAGCTCTTGAGTGCCATCCTGGACTGTGTAAAACTAACCCTGAGCCACAATCTGCCCTGCCATCCAGTCCTTGTTCTGTTATCTCCAGGCTAAAACTAGAGTAGAGAGAGAGCCTTTTAATGGAACAGAAGTTCTCTCAGTCTACAGCCAACAGAAAACAAACAGAATGAAATTTCTCCTTTATTTTAGGGAACTGTAAAGAGGATGGAATAATTGTAACCAAGATTCTTGCACGAGTCATAACCTTCTTAGCATAACCGTGCCTGTTTCTAGAAAATTAGAATGTCACTGAGCTAGAGGTAATTTATCCAGGATGCCAACAGAAGGATAAGTCTGACTATTTGGTTTTTTCCCCGCCTCTCATTAGATAGTTTCAGTAAGACTGAAAAATGAGTGTAGCTGCTCAGAAGAACTTTGTACTGCTTTGCAGATACACCACCCCTCATCTCTCTCTCAACAGTAATGTGACTTTCTCTGTTTGAGGCAAAAAATACTTGGTAGGGCTGTGATGACATTTCAAAGGCAGTGAATTGTTTTGTTCTGATTGTTCCATGAAGAAGAAAACTCCTAGGGTGTGTGTCAGTGCTTTGTAATTGAATTTCACGTACTATTTCTCCGTTATGGCTAGGCTTTACATTGTCCACATTTGTTGGGTTGTTTGAAGGTAAACATTTATCTCTTGCGAAGCAAAATTGATTGAAAAGGCATAGTGAAAGGAAGATTCCAACATGTGAGATAATTGGCATACCCTGTTCAGTGGGCAGGTCCCCTGTGGCTGTGGGTTTTTTTGCTTTTAGAACCAAAGAGCTGTACAGTCAATCATCCATAATGTTCACAGAGAGCTTGAACTGCCACGATTTGTACTCATGTGAAACCCACATTGAAGCCCCATAGGGATTTGCTTGCAGGAGGAGCAGGGGGCTTGGTTGTCTGTACTGGAAAAACCTCTGTCTTTATTATTTCAGTCAGTTTGTTGTATTCAGAGCCCAAAAGTGTGATAGGCAGTTTGCAGAGTAAGTAAAGAAACAATGGCTATTCCTCAGCAGAAATGTAATTTCTGTGCCACATTAAGAACAGCAAACTGAAGAGACAAGGCACAGGAATGATGGTTTGGTGCTGTAGCAAAAATATTTTGAGAGACACAGGCTTTGATGGTCACTGTTGACTGAAGCTCCTCCTCAGTATAGGCTGTGGACTGACCTGCTGGAGGGCAGCACAGAGGAGAGGGACTTGGGGTTCCTGGTGGACAGAAGGATGACTATGAGCCAGCAATGTGCCCTTGTGGCCGAGAAGGCCAATGGTAACCTGGGGTGGATTAGAAGGGGGAGTGGTTAGTAGGTCCAGAGAGGTTCTTTCCTCTACTCTGCCCTGATAAGGCCACATCTGGAGTATTATGTCCAATTCTGGGCCCCTCAATTAAAGAACCTCAGGGAACTGCTTGAAGAGTCCAGTGCAGAGCCACAAAGATGCTGAAGGGAGTGGAACGTCTCCATGCTGAGGAAAGACTGAGGGAGCTGAGGCTCTTTAGCTTGGAGAAGAGGAGCCTGAAGGGTGACCTCATTCCTGTTTATAAAGATATGAAGGGCAGTGTCAGGAGGATGGAGCCAGGCTCTGCTCCGTGATGTCCAGTGATAGGACAAGGGGCAATGGGTGCAAGCTGGAGCAGAGGAGGCTCCATGTGAACATAAGGAAACACTTTTTCACACTGAGGATGATAGAGCCCTGGAGCAGGCTGCCCAGAGAGGTTGTGGAGTCTCCTTCTCTGGCGACATTCAAAGCCTACCTGGATGCGTTCCTGTGTGACCTACTGTAGATGATCTGGCCCTGGCAGAGGGGTTGGACTGGATGATCTTTCAAGATCCCTTCCAGCCCCTAATGCTTTGTGATTCTGTGAACTTGGCAGTGAATGGCAGAGCTTCGCTCCAGAGAAGCCTTGGTAAACTTGAGGTCAGAACCAAGACCGGATGGCTGAAGTTCAGTCTATTGAGATCTGATCTCACCAGGAGGTGTCACCTTCATCTGACCCATCCCCCTTTCTTCACCTGTGGCACTGTCTCTAGGATAGAGAGGAGAATTTGTTTTATTTGACGAACAAGGCAGATTAGAGCTTTAATTAAAGAGCTAACTGCGGGAAGCAGATGAAACCAGCTCTTTCAAATGAACACCGCTAGCATAAATGATATTGTTGGCACTCGACCAGTTCAAACTACTAATTCTGCTTGATGCCTCATTTTACTGCATTAAGGAGGCAAGCCCCTCACTTTTGTGCATGTCTTTTCCAATTTGAAAAATGAACTTTTGTAGAGATTTAATCAGTTAATGTTTGTGTGTTTTGAATTCATAAAGCGCTATCTAACTGCAAGGTTTATCTGTGCTGGTGGAGAAGACTTTTTATAAGCGATCTGAAGGTGAAGGCAAAAGTCATTATGTGTAAGCTCCTGGATTCCTGTTGTCTCTCAGTGATTGCCACATCATTATTTTTAGCATGTCTGTCAACGTTCAGAGAAGCTCTAACCTGTTGTCAGACATAGCAGGAGGGGTGATTGTCCCCTCACTTGTCTGCTACTTGACAGGAAGCGTACGGGTGAAGCTTGCTTTGTTTACTCTCCGTGGATGTCAGGTGGGTGTTCTGAATCAGCAGAAAGAAAACCAGCAGCCAGTTTTCACAGGAGAGCAGACTGGTCCTCAAAGGGTCTCTGCCATCTGCATTTCTTTCCCACCTCTAACTGGCATGCCAAGGCACTCTTATTCCTTTTCATCCCTGCAAAGATAGCTTAGGAAAACACAGAAACTATGAGGAAGCTCTGGAGTAAAAAGATGAGTGGACATAGGTCTGCCAGACAAAACTGACTTGCAGAATTGATAAAACAGAGCTGATAACTGAGTTACTGAAAGGCAGCTGTGGGATGCATTGGGATGGAGAATAGAGATGAAGGAAGGATGCCTGAGCTCAGTGTGGGAAGGGATTTGGTGACAGATGTTCTGTGCTATCAAGCATTCAACAACTCTGGGTAGGAAGATCACCACCCATACTTCCAGGGACAGCTGGCCAACTAATTGTCTCCTAGTACTGTGCACATGGGAGTACAGGTGTGCATGTAAAGGAGAGGCTGATGAAATTTATGAGACATTAAAATACACCATCTCCTCAAGATTTATCTTATTTATGTTATCCATGGACTGGTTTCACGATTCTCCAGTGGACTGAGTTATGGCTCTTGTGCACTTAAAGCTGACATAATGCCGGCCTTTATGTGATGAGTTTAGGTCTGGCACAGAATGAAAAAGGAGAAGGACTGCACCAAACAGATTTGATTACTGCCCTCTCTTGTGGCTTTTCTAATTCTTCAGGGGAGCAACTTGCAGTACTCACTGCTTGTTTAATGTGGTCTCTGGTGTTACTGACCTGTGAGTTGTTGGAATGCCCATTCTGCTCCAGGCACGTTTCTGTTTGGGTGCTTGTGCGCCAGAGTATGGTCAAACTTCTCAACTTTTCAGCTTCTAGCATCCTGAGTGTAATGGGACAAGCGCACTCTAGAGAGAGGGGGCAGCTAGAGGCATGGCATTATCTTCCTTTCACACTCTGCCCTCAACTGCTGCACACAGCGAGAAGCTCTGAGCAGGCATTCTGCCTCTCTGGTTTTACTGATAGCTCTGGCTTCCGCTTAGCTTTCTCTTTAAGTCTGTCTCTCTGTCTAGCTCATGATGAGAAAAGATTCTCCCATCCTTTAGTCTCAGAAGAGAGATCTCTAAAGTAAATTGCCATTTAGCTGTCAGCAGCAAAAGAGAAGATGCATATTGGTCAATCAGCTGTGCAAGGCTGAATTCTTTAAATGTTCTTTTGTCATTCTTTAGGAAAGGTTTTAATTTCAGCATTGAATTTTAAGTTTTAATTAACCAGTTCGGTGCTTTTCAGCTGGGAGCTAACAGTGCTGAGTCATTTAGGAATTGAGCTGTAACAGCATCTGCCTATAGCTCCCATTATGGAAGGCAATAGCTGGAGCTCTTAATTGTTTTCTCCATCCTGCTTCTAACTTTTTCCTTTGGAAAAGACGGATGTAAAATGCTTTGTGAGAAAAACAGCCTTTGTTGTTATCTATCTAAAGTAATTGGCATGATGGGATTCAGCTTTCCATGCAGATATGGTAAGGGATTATCGGGAGTCAAACTGCTAAATTGTGAGCAAGGTGTAGAATAGTGTCCATTTGTTCTTCAGCTCACACACTACACCTTGAGTCGAGGGAAGCAACAGGGGAAACCTGTAAAAGAGCTGTGTGAAGGGCACTGCTAGGAGGCTTCTGTCTCTAAGGCTTCAGGGTGGCCCCTGAGAGAACAGGTAAATTAATAAGGAAGATTTCTGGAGCTGGAGTGTGAGAAACAGGAGGACTCCTGTCTTTCCTCACCTCAAGTTGTATTTGCACAGCACTGCTGCAGTTCCCAAGGATCACAGTGAATGCTGGTTGTTTGAGGGTAAAGGTTTTACATGAATGAATTCTTTGAATTTAAGAGAAGTCATCCAGGGCAATTCACATTTGCCTTGCTGAGAGGACAAAATTTGACTTGATTTTGCTTTGATAGGTTATTTGCCTTCCTCTTTATATTTAGGATGTGAAAAATACTTGAGGAGGTGGTAATTTTAAAGACCTTTAACTTGCAGATCTCTGCTCTGATACCAATCTTGGCCACACACTGTTTGCAGTTGTTTAATGCCTGCCTTAACTTGTCCATTTGTGAAATGTATTACATGCCCACAAGAGCTGTATGAATTCATTAGTGCTTCTGAATTGCTCTTGCATCATCTAGAGAAATGTGCTCACATACCTGCTAGGTATTAGAACTGAAATTTGGGTTTTATTTAAGCTAATAGCAAGAACTCTGATCGACTTCAAAAGAGGTAAGATATCATCCAATTACCATAATTAGATTGTTAAGAATTGTTCAGCTCCAAGTTCTGTAATAATTCAGAGGCCGTTACCTCCATGAATTTTAAGTCAGATGCAAGTGTAGCATGTTGCAAATCTTCTGGTACTTATGCAGTCACGTTGCACTCAGCACTAGAGACTATTCACATTCTTATGTTCAGCACATTTTGGAGCCTTGATGAGGCAATTAGAAAATCCATATAAATAAGCCTAAAAATAAGGACAGCAGTATCTTAATTTTGTCACTCAGGTAGTGCCCAGTTCTTCTATGGCTTTGACTAACTACTGAGCTCCTGCTGTGAGAGTGTTTTGCTTAAGCAGCTAATTTGGAAGTGTAACATGAAGAATCCAAAGACCAGTTCTGTGAAATGTTTTGTGGTACTACTAGAAACGTTCTCTCCACTCAGCATCTCCAAAGACCATAAAACTTGATTCAATTTTTTTTTTTTCCTACTGTACAGTCCCCAACAGACACTGACTGTTAATAGCTTTTACAGCTCTAATTTAATCTGGTAGAGTATTGAACTTGTACGTGAAAGGTAATAAAATCCTTTTAGTAGGAAGATGGAGTTTATGTTCAGAATAACAATCTATCAGTTTTGCAAAAGGTTGTTAAATTGCTGCTTTATAACTGTGATCAGATGAAGTCAGCCAAGCTGTGTTTTGAGCCTTGCTTTTCAAGGAAGTTACATAAAATAACAAAGCTATGGTCTTTAATTATTAGGAAAGAAAGCTGCTTGAATTTGCATGGGGGTGCTTTAATTTGTATCAGGTATTTCACAGAATCACAGGATGTGAGGGGCTGGAAGGGACCTCCAAAGCTCATCCAATCCAACCCCCCTGCCAGAGCAGGACCACCTAGAGCAGATCACACAGGAACACATCCAGGCAGGTTTTGAATATCCCTTAGAGAGGGAGACTCCACAACCCCCCTGGGCAGCCTGCTCCAGTGTTCTGTCACCCTCACAGGGAAAAAATGTTTCCTCATGTTTCGATGGAACTTCCTATGCCTCAGCTTCCACCCATTGCCCCCTGTCCTGTCACTGGGCATCACCAAGCAGAGCCTGGCTCCATCCTCTCTGTTTGGAGGTCTGCTTGTGTGTTGCTAAATATGATTTTCAAATCCTGCAGACTTCCCTCTTTGTGAATTCTAATGCTTGCCACTCTTGTAACTGACTTTCATGCTCCACTGCCCTGTTTGATGTCTTGTCTTTAGCACCTCATTTGATTGTGTGACATCAGGTGTGCAAGAGCATCTCATGCTGGAAATCCTAGACCTCAGGCACAAATTGAGGAGTTGCCTCCATGTGTCTTAGATGAGCTGTTTGCTACTTCCTGCAGTGAATACTTTTCTGTAGAACCTTATTTCCTATTGCAAAGTCATGGGATTTTTGGGCTGCAGACATCTTTCCTAGGCTACAGCTTCATAAAGGTCAAAGGATGCCACAGTGTGCACTGACCTTGCTGCGTGTCTTGAGGCCATTTAGCAGAACCTGCCCTGGCTCTGTACTGTGTTACCCTGAGACTGACTAGGAAAGATTTAGGATATAAGCAGTTAGCAAGGATGCATTCAAAGCTATGGGATAGCTGACCAGATTTTAAAGGGGCTAGTGATAGGATGTTTGCCCTGTTCCTAGGATGAAGTGGTGGCTCTGTCTTTTGAATACCTCAGGGTTGCCTGAGCAGTCACCAGCATGAGTTGCAGATGTTTTGTGCATCCGTATCAGACAAGGATGTCAAGCCAGACATTGTAGGAATAGGCTTCACTGCTGGTATGGTTTTGAGTTGTAATCTTACTAGTCTATACCCCTTCATTTGGAAACTTTTTTGGGGCAGGTGCTTTATTCCTAATGTATCTGGCATGTGCACAGTACATTAGCATCAGTTCTCTTGTTTACAAATCCCTCCGTTACCTCATTAGTCCTGAACGGCCCAGCGTGAAGCTGTCTTCATCATCTCAAAAACATCTTGCTACTAAGCTGATAAGCCATCCTTCCCTTTTTGTGACATGAATGTTAAAATGTTGTAAACAAGCTGCCAAAGGATCAACAGCACTTTTTCATTCAGGTTATATTAATTTGTCTTGTAATACTCCTTTTATGTCAGCAACAATAATTCCCCGTGCTTGGGGTGTAAATATCTTTCTGTGTGTGCTTGTCTGAAGTGACAGCAACTTGCCAGAGATGTTATCAGATACCACACATGAGGATGAGTAAACCATTGTGTTATGACTGCAAGTATTAAAGAAAGGGAAAAATATGATTAGAAGCTGAGTGCTATTGGTAGAGCTCTCCTGCAGTGAGTGTTTAGAGGGAATGTGGAAAGTCAAGTATTTGCATTGAGACCAGTAGTTTCTGAATCACAGCAGAGCAATCTCAGCTAGCAAGGTTTCTGTTATCTGATGCAGACACAGGTGGGTTTGGAACAAAATACTGAATGCTGTTCCCTCTTCAACTACATGGTTCTGCGTGATGATGAGGAGTGAGCTCAGGACCCAGGAAATGCCAAGTGCCTGTGGCTGTGGCTATATATCTAGCTGCAATGGGATCCTTTTAGCTGTCTCTCTTCTAAATTGGTGTGCTGTCCAGTTTAAAACTTGGAATAGAAGACCCCTGAAATGACTCATTGGTGACAACAGAGCTTAACAGAGTTCAGAGGGTTGTAACCAGGAACACAGAGTCCTATTGGAAGCCTGTGGCCAGTGCTGTTCCTACTACACATTTTCATCAGGCATTGGAACAGGCTATGCAGGGAGGTGGTGGAGTCACCATCACTGGACGTATTTAAGAGTCATGTAGACATAGTGCTTAAGCATGTGGTTTAGTCAAGTACTAGGCTGATGATTGGACTTGATCTTAAAGGTCTTTTCCAACCTCAGCACTTCTGTGATTTTGTAGGAACTATCAGAGCTGCATTTGGTCATCTCCAAAGCTGAAATGCTTGCTAGAAAAACACAAAATGCAGAGGCATCATTTGAAGATTCCTGTTCACACACTTGCAGTTAGATCTGCTTATTCCAGAGCAGATTGGTGAGTTCCTATAACAACCAGAGCAGACACCTGTTGTGTACATTGTGTACATTGTTCCAAGGTCTGATAATGTTTGCTCCAATGTCTTCTTTCAGAAATTCTTCGTAATATCCAATCTAAATTGCCCTAGGTATAACTTGAGGCCATTTCCTCTTGTCTTATCACTTGTTTTGTGGTCAAAGAGACCAACCACCACCTGGCTCCAACCTCTTTTCAGGGAGTTGTAGACAGCAAAGAGGACTCCCCTCAGCTTCCTCTTCTCCAGACTAAACCTCAACTGCTCCTCACCATCCTGTTCTCCAGATCCTTCACCAGCTTTGTCGCTCTTCCCTGGACACTCTCCAGCACCTCAATGTTTGTGGACTAGACAAGCAGTAAGAACAAAAAGAGGATGCTGGAGGTGGCAGAGAAGTCATCTTTCAAAAGCAAGAACAAAGCTTGGTTTCTTTTCTCATTTTTAAAGCTATTAAAAAAAAACCCCAAAAGCAATACCCTATGTCATAGCTCTAGCATTTGCCCAGGAGCTGCTCTCCCCCAGGTGGTCAGCTCCCCACAAATGCACTAGGAGGGCATTTCTGACTCGAGTGCATGGGTGGTGAGGCCAACACAGTGAAATAGCCATGTCCTTTAGAGAGACCACTTCACAGCAGTGTAGTGTGGGAGTCTTCCACCTAACATCCGCTATAAGATGGGCTTGTAGTGCTAGGGCAGGGGACAATGGTTTTAAACTGCAGCAGGGTAGATTTAGATTGGATATCAGGAAGATGTTATTTAGTATGAGGGTGGTGAGACGCTGGAATAGGTTGCCTAGGGAGGTGATGGAGGCCCCATCCCAGGAGACATTCTTGGTCAGGCTTGATGGGACTCTGAGCAACCTGACCTTGTTTGGGATGTCCCTGCTTACTTCAAGGGCTTTGGACTACATGAGGTCTGGAGGTCCCTCCCATCCCACTGCGTTCTATGATTCTGAGATCCTGAGAGGCTGTGCCAGGATAGCCCACACCATGGCAAAATTGTGTTCCTGTTAGCAATATCATTCAGAGGGTAGAAGTGGCCCTGTGGTAAGTAATAAGCCACAACTGCAAAGTGTGAGCCCTGTAGAAAAAGTAGAAATCCGAAGCCAGACCAAAGGAGGTTAATGATTACCTCCCAAATTTGCTGCAGCAGCTACCCTTGTCTACTTCTGGACTTCACTGACGTTTCAAACCTGGCCCCAGGTCAGGGCATAAGAGAGACTGTCCCTGGAAGCCGACTGCAAGAAAAGAAGGGATGAGACCTGCTTTTGTTTATTTGTTGTTTTTGAAAGCTGAGTCCCTGTTGCAAGGCAGTAAGATGAGCAAATGGCTCTCACACCTGGCAAGTTACCATCAGCAATTACTGCAATGCTTAGTATCTTTCTGCCACCAGCAGAAGTCTCTCTGCTGCCTTTCATGTCACAGATTTAGTGTTCTTATGGGGATGGTACAATTAAAGCCCCAGGATTTAGTGCTCTAATTCTCTTTTGTTTGCAACAAAAGAGAGAGGCAGGGAAGGATGATACATGTGGCTGGGGTTTTGTTTGTATTTTACTGACCAGCAAAAATCCTGTGTATGTGTAACTGTGGTGGCAGACTTTGTTTAAACTCATCAAAGCATTCCATTAGGAATGGGATTAAAGGCTATTATTTCACATAAAGGAATCTTGTTATTAAAAATAATAATAGATGCTGTGACCACATTTCATTCTGGTTACAAACCTTGGCATCTGCACAGGCTGTACCTTCCACATTGCTGCCAGTTTCTTTCAGCACCAATGTTTTCTAGTTTTAGGTGTGTTATTAACATGATGCTGGTGTCAAGAGCCCTGTTCTTGACAAGGATGCTTATGATAAATGTGTGGATGGGAGGGAAATGTGGGAGTTGACAGGAATCCAGCTGTCATTTTTAGCTCTCCATTATATTGCCATGGGTTTGACCTGAGATGGATTGCCAAATGAGACTTTTTTCAAAGGGGACATCTGTGAGGACAAGTGCAGTTCCTCTGTTCTAAACCAGCATCTGAGAGTGAGATATTCCTGTCTGAGCTCCCAGTTCAGTGGAGAGAAATGGGAATCACCAAAGGACAATTCACCAGATCCATTTTAGGATGAGATGAGCATTGTCTCATTTAGGATTAGAAGAGCAACAAAGCTGGCAAAGGGCCTTGAACACAAGCCTTATGAGTAGCATTTGATGAAATTGGAGTTGTTTAGTCTTCAGAAGAGGAGGCTGAGGGGAGACCTTATTGCCCTCTGCAACAACCTCAAAAGAAATTGGAGTGAAGTGGGGGTTGGTCTCTTCTCATGTGCAATAAGTGAAAGGACAAGAGGACATGGCCTTGAATTGTGCCAGGGGTGGTTCAGATTGGAGATTAGGAACAGTTTCTTCACAGAAAGGGTTATCAAGCATTTGAACAGGCTGCCCAGGGAGGGGGTGGAGCCATCATCCCTGGAGGTATTTAAAAAACATGTGGATGTGGTGCTGAGGGACATAGTTTAGTGGTAGTGCCTTAGCAGTAGTGGTAGATTGTGAGCTCTGGGTATGCAGCTGGGCTTGATAATCTCAAAGATCTCTTCCAGCCTCAACAGTCCTATGATTCTGTGAACTGCTGCAGGACTCAGAGTGGCTGTTTAGCACCTTGTGGTTGGTCCACAGCTTAGACATTGAGGTGAAAGTGAGCAGGATCCATTTGTGGCCCTCTCCATTTTCTGAGACAGCCTGGATCTCATTTGAGTCATGCCCAATGCTGGGGAAGATCATTCCTCTGGAGAGTCAGCTTTTGGTATTTTCAAAAACAAGCTGCTGCTTCTGCAAAAATTCATTTGCACTTAAAAAGAGGTTTAAACTGTGGCACTTTTGAGCCTTAGTTTCTCCCTCTCTGTGAAATTAGACTGCTCATCAAATCTGTACGCTGTAAGTGTTAACAAACAGGCTTTACTGATGGATGCTCCAGCAAATGAAATGTCATTTTCTTGATTATCTGACCAGACTTGCAAGAATCCGTGGAATATCACAATTCTTCTTGCTTCAAAGATTGGTCCCTTTCATTTCCCTAACTGCACCTTTCATTTACCAGCTACACACCCCAGTGTGCCTGCTCTGTGGACAAATTGGTAAATTGGTCAGTTGCCAAAAGGGAGTAATTTGACTTACCTGAAATGAGCAGCAGTGTGATGAAAATACATTACCTCTGTCCCACTGGATAAGCCTCAGATTGTACTGAAATAGAATTAGGCCAAAGGAGTCAATGTACTGGATAATAATGAAATGTTTAATGTGGATTAGCTGCATATAAAATTAAAACATTAGAATGAATTGCTGAAGAAATAAAATTATTTCAGGCCTTTATCCTGACTCTAATGACCTAAGAATGCTGCACACTTCTGTTTATAGAAGATCAAAACTAAAGCTGTTGGGCTCTTTATTTGAGTGAGAGGAATAGATAGAAAGTGTTGTTAAACATAGATATTTACATTTAGCTGTCAGTTCTGGATCCCACTGAAACAAGGATGTAATCTTCGGGTCTGGACCACACTTGAGAAGTTACAGAGATAAGGGATGAAGTCCAGGACCTTTAAGATCATCCAGTCCAACTGCCACCCCCCCACCACCATGGCCATCAAACCATGTCCCAAAGTGCCATACGTACAGGTTTTTTAACATCTCCAGGGGTGGAGACTCCACCACCTCCCTGGGCAGCCTGTTCCAATGCCTGACCACTCTTGCAGTATGTGGTGAAGGCACATTATGCCCAGATGTTGAATCTTGTCCCAGCATGTGGAGAAGTTCCCCCTCCTTCAGAAGGAAGACAAAAGCCAAGGCATTAGCCAGGCCAGCACGCACCCAGCGCATGCAGTGCTGGTGCAAACACCAAATATGGGCATAACTCTAGCTTCAGGCTTTGTATCGGCTGGAGCCAGTTGTTTACGAGAGTGCCCATTGGTCAAGCCCAGCCTTGAGGACTCTGTAAGTATCACCCCAGCTGGTAAACAAGTTGCCCCCTCTTTGTCTTTGTACTTGGTCGAGGGAGCAACTCTCGCGCTATAGCCTCTGCCATTGAGTTTATTGTGGGTAGCTTCTGTCATACGTGCGCGCCTATTGAAAGCCTCTGCATGGTGAGAATCAAGAGTGAGGATCATCAGAGGGAGGACCTTCGCTGAGCCCAAGAAGCCCAGCGTCGCCACAGCCAGCCGTGCCGACCGGGAGAGCCCGCTGTGCCACCGGAGGACTGAACCAGCCCCCGAGGGTGTGATCTGCCCAGTTGTCGGGGACAAAGGACTTGATTGAGACTGAATCCATATATGCCTAGCATTGTTCGTGCGTATACTGCACCAAACCAGGGACCACTCCGAACGTCCCGCTATTCCTTTAAGCCCAGTAAACGACAAGCCGCCGCTTAACACAGCCGCATTCTCTTCCCGAGGCTGTTTACATCAGCCCCCGAGAATCGCAGTAGCCGGTCGACCCCGTAGCTTTGCCTGCTGTCGTCTGATCGGAAACATCCGAGCCCGCCTATCGGCAACCGTCGCCCCGCCCTGCCGGGCGGGCCGCCTCCGGCCAAGGCCGATCCGTGTTTGGAGGGAATCGACCGAGTCCTGAAGGGAACCTGCTTCCGCGCTAAGCCCAGGTTCCATTATTCCGTCTCCATTGCTGCGGAGAGAGGAGACAGTAACCCAACGCCGCCGTCCAACTCGACTAGGAACCAGCCCAGCGACAGTAGCCTGCCGGACCCCCACCTTGCTATAAACAACAGCCACAGAGTATCTTCCACGTGTTTTCCATCCACTAGCACTCAGTTCAAAGTATCCGCGTCCAGCGGAGTAATCGCTGACGCATGGAAAGATGTAACTTTGCTGTATATAGCCAGGAGCCAACCGCGTCCCTCCGAGTCGCCATCTAGTGGCCAAGCGGCAGAACTGCACCCTTTGTTATATGAATACAGAAATAGTCTGCAGATAGTTCAATTAAGTTCTAATCATAACCATCTAAGCCACTTATGGAATGTATTTCACGAACGTGCACTAGAACAGGTATATAAGTTAGTGATTTACCGGTTATTAATAATTTGGTAATTAATATTTTCATATTTCATATTCATAACTTTAATAACCATCACACAGGAATTACACTTTTCCTAATTTTGAATGTAAATCTCCCCTTGTGTAGCTTGAGACCATTTCCTCTCATCCTATCTCTAGTTACTTGTGAAAAGAGACCAGCCCCCACCTTCCTACAACCTCCTTTCGGGGAGCTGTAAAAAGTGAGAAGGTCTCCCCTCAGCCTTCTCTTCTTCAGACTAAACAACCTCAGTTCCTTCAGCTGCTCCTCACCTGCCTTGTTCTCCAGGCCCTTCACCAGCTTTGTTGCCCTTCTCTGCACACACTCTAGCTACTCAATGTCCTTGTAGTGAGGGCCTCCAAAACTGAACACAATGAAATAAACAACCTAAGCCTAAAACTCCTTAATCACCTGCCTAATCTAAGTCTCCTGGTTGGTTGAGTCTTTCCTCAGCCTTTGATATTTATGTCTTTTTCCCACTTTGTGCCTTTTCTTTGAGTTAAATCTACATGTAATCTTTCATTTGGGTCATCCAAATGTGGGTTTAATATAAAGTGGTCAAACTTTCCGAATGGATTGGCACAGACAACCTTGGCTGGAGTCTCCTGCTCTGGAGACATTCAAAACCTGCCTGAACTTGTTCATGTGTGATCTTCTCTAGGTGATCCTGCCCTGGCAGGGGGATTGGAGTAGATGATCTTTTGAGATCCTTTTCAGCCCCTGATGTTCTGTGATTCTGTGGGAGGTGTGGAAGGGTCACAGAGTGAGCCACAGTTGAATACAGTTACCTGTATTCATCTGTGCTCTGTCAGGCTTCTTGGGTTGTTGGTTGGTTTGTTCTTAAAGCTTTCTTGTTGCCTCCTCTGTTCTAGGTTCATTTCTGTTTCTCAATGCATCAGAGAGGCCAATCCCTGTCATCCTGAGTCCCTGGCTAAGAAGCAGCAGCGACCATTGTGTGGTTCAAGTGGCTGTTTTTAAGTTTCACCAGCAGAGTGGAGAATACATTGCTCGTGTCCTTCCCATTGAGGAAAGCAGCGGTGAAATCTTAGCAGTGGAGGGACCAGAGAAACATGGGTAAGTCTCATCCTCTCGCTTGACTTACAGTTCCAGTTGTGATTGTTTAGCAGGACAGCCACAAAATGTGTGCTGTGTGTCTACGAAGAGCAGGACACCACAGCAAGTAGATGCCTGCCTTGCATGGGTCTGAATTATTGCAGAAGCTAGAGACTGGTTCTCGTTGATGTTGGTCTTTTCCCCCTGGTAACTAGTGATAGAACAAGAGGGAATGGCCCCAAGCTGCACCAGCAGAGGTTTAGGCTGGACATCAGGAAAAGTTTTTTCCCTGAAAGGGTTGCCAGATGCTGGAACAGGCTGTCCAGGGAGGTGGTTGAGTCATCATCCCTGGAAGTGTTTATAAGCCCTGTAGATGTTGTGCTTGGGGATATGGCTTAGTGGTGGACTTGGTAGAGTAGGGTTGATGGTTTGACTTGATAACCTTGAAGGCCTTTTCCAAGCTAAATGGTTCTGTGATTTTATTATACAAAGCATCATCAAACTACTGGCCCCACATAACACTGTGTCTCTTTATTCTCAGTTCTTACGAGTACAGACACAGTGTGGATACTCATCCTAATTTTAAAACCTTCCTGTCTAGTTCGCTCCGATTTCTGCTGCCTACTTCTTTCCCTGAGGGCACCACTGGGCTCAGAGTGCCTACTACTGAGCCTTTGCAGGTTCATGTATCTGCTTATATTTTAACTGTTGTCCTGCATTTGTGGTTTTGTTGGGGTTTTTCAGTGCCTTCCCTCGTCAATAAAACAGTTCAGAGGTACCACCAGAGGAGGAAGAGTTTTGATCTTCCAAGGGTGCAGCTATTTGAAAGGTTTAATCTTCTTTGTGCAAGTAATTTTAATTTTAAATTTTATTATTTATTATTTTTAATTGCTGCTAATTTATTAATTAATTACAATTAATTGTTGGTTATGCCTTAACTTGTCAGACTATCTGTGCATTCCTTAAGCGTTTCAATTAGCAGCAAAACAACAGGAGCTGATCACAGTGAAAAATTCAGAATGTTCTAGCAGTAGAGTAACGCCAAACTGAATGTGGCTGCCTGTGGGGCTGGTGTTGTACCTGTTCTGTGTACTGGGGTTTTGCAGTTGTTGTTGTTACTTGTGCTGTGAAATGTAAGTTAAGAAGCATTATTTTTGCTAAGCATCTGAAATGGTCTTTGTTTTGTTGTGATAGAGAGTTTCTAATAGCGAGTCCTGCTGGCTTGTGCTTGTAACAAGATGTGATTATCTGATTACTGTCTGCAGCAAGTTCTGTATTTTCCAGTAGCAAAAGGAGGATGCACAATAAAAACAACAACCAACAACAAACAAAGCAAAACATGCACAAAAAACCCCACCAAAACAAACCCCAACCTTACAGGAGATAACCTAACTCATAGAAACAGTCTGAATCATTTTAATTCTCATGTAACACATGGCCTATAAAAGTGAGGAGGAGAGCTTGTGTGTGAGTCTAGATCATACTTAGTTCCAGCAACACCATCCAAATTGTAAATTACTGTTGATGTCTGGGGAAAGGTAATTAGGGGAGCTGCAGCAGCTGTCTTCTTCCTTAGCTCTTTACAAATGCTGTGCTCTGTGTCACAGCTAATAAACATGCTTTGTGCAAAGTGTCTCCTGCATTGGCAATGCCACCATTCCTTGGCACTTGCAGGGAACACTGCTGTGTGTAAAATCCTTTGCTGTGCTGCATGGAGAAGCTCTAGCTTGGATCTGTGTGTGGGCAGAAATCATCAGGAACACAAGGAAGTGCTAAATGTAAGGAGGCTTGAAGGGAAGGGAAAGATCACTTTACCCTGACAAATTCCTACCTTTGCCATCTGCTGGAGACAGCATGGGGAGCTCAGCAGTGTGTGGTAGATGGAGATTGTCACCACAGCGAAGAGAATCTGCGCTTGTAGAGAAGCTGGGTTTGGGTGTAAGGAGCTGTGCTTGTAGAGAAGGTGAGTTTGGTTGTAACTTTTCTATCCCACACTCTTTCAAGAAACAGAGTTTCCTTCCCAACAGCATTTCTGTGGTACATAAGAGTAATAAGGATGTACCTGTGGCTGTGATGGATTTGTATGGATGAGTCCCTAGTACTCTTGTGTGCTATAAAACTTTGCAGTTGGAGTAACTATCTGCTTTGCTTTTCCTCCTCTGGTCTTGTCTCTTCACTGTGAGAAGTGGTAGCTCTTTTCCCCTGGCTCAGCAATGCAGAAAGGCTCTGATACTGTGCCCACATCAGTGTCACACAGAGGCAGTTAAGTATCTGCATACAGACTGCAACTACAGATGATAGGGTAGCATTTTGCTCTGAGCCTGCATCCCAGGATTTACAAATGCTCCTGTGCCCTTTGTCTGGAGTGGTAATATTTGATTATCCCAAGTATGATAGCAGAGCATGCAAATCTCACCATTTTCTTTAAACAGGAATCAAAAAACCGTTGATCAGAAGTCAAGAACAATTCAGTAAACTTGGTAACTGAACTAGCAGTCCTAGAGTGGGAATCTGTCCCATTTTATACTTTATTTTGTCTTGGAAACTGCAAACCAGGTTGCTGTTTTGTAATGAATTCTTGGCCTGTGCTATAACCAAATTATTTCTAAGATTCTATAAGAATTTTAGATCTGGATTCAGGTTAATTGAATTCCTGACCTGTGCTAGAAATAAAAGCACTTCAGAGTTCTCCAAGAGGCTCTTCTTTGATTCTATGTGTTTTATTTTGCCAACAAGAGGTGTGAAGTGTGCATAGTTCCCAGTGACTTGTATGTGCAGTAGTGAGCCTATGCCATTGCTTACAATCAAGTTCCCAGCAGGGTGAGTATGTTTTATTGAAACTAATGCCCCTGAAGGGTGGCAAATCAATAAATTAATTCCAGGGTGAATTTTCTGATCTCTTGAACTATGCACAGTGTCAGTGTCTTTCTACACTTCTTTTTTATTTCATCTTCTTTTTTTTTCACACCACATAACCTGAATTACACACATTAATATCTTACAAGGTCATCACAGTTCATCTACATTTACAAGAGGAAAAAAGAAGCTGCTGCTGTCAGTATTACTGTTTCATTCAGGGTGAAATCAGTCAGGAAAAGGTTTTGGTTGACAGCACTTGGAGGTGGTAATTTTAAGTAGAATATATGTGAATCTATGCAATTTTATTAGTTGGGTAGAGACAGAGCACCCAGTATTTATTTGTTAAGGGGTCAATGGTGGTGTCTTTGTGTGCAAAATACTATGTGATTTTGATGGGCACTCAACACACACAAAGACTAAAGGGCAGAACTAGTGATGTTCTGTGTGCTTCTTTGGCCTCTTTAGAGAAAAATAGCCCAAGCCTGTGGACTAGAGTCGTACCAGTTCCATAATGAGGGTATAGTTATTGCAGAAATTGCTGTGTGGAAGACCCAGACTGGTTTTATTTTCTTACTTGACATGTTTCACTGCAGCTGATCTGGTGCTCCTAGGAAGAGAGCTGTCTGATTAAGATCCACAGCTTGCACCAAGTTGGAAGGGATTCTTAAAAGTCATCATGTCCAACTCCCCATAGTCAGAAGGGATCCCTCCAACTAGATCACAGGGACACACCTAGTCTGATCTTGAATGTCTCCAGGGATGGGGCCTTAAGGACATCCCTGGGCAGCCTGTTCACTCTCATTGGGCAGAACTTCCTCCTTATAGTTAACCTAAATCTGCCCTGCTCCAGTTTTGAACCACTGCCCCTTGTCTTATCACCCCAAGCCCTTCTAAACAGTCCCTCCTCAGCCTTCGTGTAGGTCCCCTTCAGATACTGAAATGTAGCTCTAAGGTCTCCCTGGAGCCTTCTCTTCTCCAGGCTGAACAGCTCCAACTCTCTCATCCTTTCATAGGGGAGGTGCTCCAGCCCTCTGATCATCTTGGTGACCCTCCTCTGGACCTGCTCCAACAGGTCCATGTCTCTCTTGTGTTGGGGATCCCATAGCAGTAGTATAGGGCAGATGGAACAGGCACTTGGAAGAATATGCCAAGAGTGATAGTGGGGAATGGTTCCTGACCAGTGAAACAGCAGAAGCTGTCAAATAGAGGCAAATACAGTGACAACTTTTGTTTTACAACAGTGCTTACCACTCAGGAAATAATCATGTCCTTTTTTTTTCAGTAATAATATACCTTTTTATTTTCCTGGAAGATCTTCCTCTGCATTTAATCTATGGGCTTCAGAACAACTTTGGTTAGACCTTTTGTAAATGAGTTCCTAAGCTATCTGTAGGACTCCTCTATGGGGAACACATTAGAATTGGATTTGTTGCATGTGATAGAGTTTCTAGATGACCTGACTGCCGATACATTTTTGATGTGGTTACTCTCTCCTGGCATCTCCTGCAATGCCTTTGTGTTTGGGAGAGGACCAGTGCAGTGCTATTGATCCTTTGTAATGGCAAAAGAGCTGTTAGAATTCCTTCTACGGAGCACAGAGCGCTTTCTGATTGATCCCAAATGCCACTAGAAGTGGGTGCTGTCTCTTGCTATTTTTCTTCTCCCCCGGTGCTGCTTACAGTTCTTTCTTTTTTGCTGTTTAATAGACTTCCTTCCTAGTGTTGCTGGAGGTGAGGAGGAAGCAAATGCATTTACATGGTGTATTGGTTATTTAACAAAGCAGAGTTACTTACACAATTTGAATGTTGGCTTCTGGGTGCTTGTCAAACTGTCACGGAGGCCACTGATTTAATTTCACCTCTTATTTGTTTTGCCATCTGTTAAATTTGTAATTATAAAGCAAGTAAGATTATAAATGTGCTTAGTAGAGTGGAGAGAACACAAAGGAAAACTCGTCAGCAAGGCCAGAGTTTGTAACACAGGATTGATTTTTATTTCTTTTGATCTGTGGGGTTTTTGAGAAGTGATGTTGGGCAAGGAGAAAAATAGCAGTGTTCATTTTAATTACCATTATTAGTTCCCATCTCTACCTGCACTATTAATGGTAACTTGTACTAGGAGATACTATATATCAGACCAAACTTTTTAATAAGCTCATAGCAAATGACAGCACAGCTTCAATTTGGTCTTTCGCTGAAGAGCTCCCTCATCACTAAATCATGTTCTTGCCCCAGAAAATAATGTAACAAGTGGATCTTGGTAGTGTTCAGATGATTGAAGGTAATTGAAGCCTCCCTGAAGAAAAGAGGCAGGGAGGATCCTCAGATCAGCTGTTTCAGCAGGAATAGCAGGCTGGCAGCCTTGTTAAGATGTAGGTTCAAAGGACAAGATTTGAACTACTGGACTGAGTTCACTTTTGACATCTGTCCCCCATTTCCTGCACGGGCTTACCACCTCTTCTGTTGTTCTGCTGCTTTTTCTCTGGGGACAAGAGCAGAGTAGTTTCTCTTAGACATTTTTCTGTGTCATTTGCACAGCAAGTGCTTTGTGTTAGAGCTTTGTCTTTTCCTGCACATCCATGCAAACTCCCTTGGAGGTTGCAAGCATTTGAAGGAAGAGACAAAGTTCCACTCCCTTGCAAAGGGAGGTTGAGGCTGTGGTGCTGACAGATCAACGTAATCTGTTCTGTCACCCCACATTTAGGGGATGTGGAGTGCAGAATCTGTGCACAGAATTGCTGGTACTGAACTATGCATCTTTTGATTTAAACACACATAAAAAACACATAAAATGACTGCAAGCAATGTGTGATCTTTTGAGCTGTGAGTAAAACATCCATTGGGCACCTCAATACAAGAGAGATGTGGAGGTGCTGGAGCAAGTGCAGAGCAGGGCCACAAAGCTGGAGAAGGGCCTGGAGAATCCATCTTATGAAGAGTGACTGAAGGAGCTGAGGCTGTTTAGTTTGAAAAGGAAGAGGCTGAGGAGAGACCTCATTGCTCCCTACATCTACCTGAAAGGACATTGTGGAGAGGCTGATGCTGGTCTCTGCTCACAGGTAATTAGTGATAGAACAAGAGGGAACAGCCTCAAGCTGCAACTGGATAGGTTTAGACTGGATATTAGGAAACATTTTTTCAGGGAAAGAGTACTCAGACTTTGGAATGTGCTGCCCAGGGAGGTGGTTGGATCACCAACCCCAGATGTGTGTAAAGCTCAGTCAGATCTGGTGCTTCAGGATATGGCTTAGAACTGAACCTTGTAGAGTAGGCTTCTCAGTTGGACTTGGTCATCCTGAGGGTCTTTTCCAACCTGTTTCTGTGAGTATTTGGCTAGTCTAGAGCCTTAACTAAACTGGAGATTCACCTGAAGTCTTTTGTGTATACATGTAAAGTTAAAAGGTGATCTTAAAGGTTTTTTCTAAGCAAAGCAGTTCTATGATTCCATATCTCTCTGAGCATGCATGCCTGAGCAAGGAAGCTATGGAATGCTCCTACTGCACATAGCCAGTACTTCTGTGGCTACAAATATATTCCTGCACAGAGCACTTCCAGCAGAGAAAGAGCAGCTGTTTGGGGAGGTTACTACAAATCATGATAGGCTATTCCCTTCCTGGCATCAACAACTTCACTCGAGATTGATTGCATTGATAGATGTCAAGAAAAATAAATGAAGGCATCACTAGGACCTGTCACATTTGACCTTGGGGCTTGAAGTCTGAAGGTTATTTTTTGTTCTGGTGTTGTTCCTTTTCTTGTTCTTTTTTCTTTTCTTCTTTTTGTCTTTCTTTTTCTTTCTTTTTTCTTTCTCTTTCCTTCTTTTCAATATCTTCACCAGTCTGTCTTAAAGTTCAATTTAGTAGAAGGAATTTACTTTCTTAGAGCTCTATAAGCTTAAAAATTGTCTTTCTCAGGTTGGTGCTAATAGGAATTTGCTTGGCTTTATTTTTACTTTCCTCCTCCTTCTTGAGAAAACACTTTACTAAGTCCAAGCCTTTGTTTTTGCAATGCCTGGTCTATGACATAAGAAGAATAAAGACCCACGTGTGTGGGTTTGAGGTAATTCATGTGGGCACTTAAGGTCATTTTTAGGTGCCAAAGTCAGTCTCAAAAATATTACAGCACATTTTTCAGTCAGAATTCTAAATCAGGAGTTTAAGTAATTCAATCTAAACTACAGGTCTGAGAAATTCAGGTCCTGCAGGAAAATCATCAGTATCTCACATCTAGATCTGAAGAACACTTGCTTGTGGCACCTTGAGAAGTTCATTGCTAGTTTGTTTCCACTGGTGAGGAGAACTGAAACAAAATCCTTCGGAATGTGTGATGTGAAATGGAGCCCTTCACAGCTTTGAGTTGGGGCTGTTCAGCCTGGAGAAAAGAAGGCTCTGGGGAGACTTTAGAGCAGCCTTCCAGGATCTGAAGTGGACCTGCAGGAAATCTGAGAAGGGACTTTCTACAAGGGCTTGTGATCACAAGACAAGGGGCAGTGGCTTTAAGCTTAAGAGGGGATATAAGAAAGGGTATTGGGAAGAAATTCTTTCCAGTAAGAGTGGTGAGACACTGGAACAGGTTGCCCAGGGCGGTCATGGGTGCCTTGTCCTGTCTCTGGAGGCCCTCAAGGCCAGGCTGGATGAGGTCTTGAGCAACCTGGTCTAATGGAATGTGTCCTTGCCCATGGCAGGCGGGGTTGGAACTAAATGATCTTTAAGGTCCCTTCCAACCTTAACCAATCTATCTGTGAAAGCTTTGTGAAACACTGTGAAGCTGCTATACAGATGTCTGCAGATGTGGAAAGACTGCTTTCTCATTTGACTTCAGCACTAGGTTATATGGATTAAGTTGCCACTTTAGCACATCTGTACAGTTCTGCTTTAAACTTCTCAGTGGTTTGGCTGCTGCTGCAATTCCATAGTATTTCTTTAGATAAAATTGGATCCTTTATATTTTTTGCAGATTCTAGGCATCATTGGTTTGCTTTAGAGCATGCCATATTTTTGCAAGTAACCTAAAGTACAACAAAGCAGCAGCTTCAGAAGGCCTTACTGTATTGTCCCCTGAGAATGGACTGTAGCAGTTGATTTCCTCTTGCCGGAAATCAACTATTTATTGCACGGAGTAAGATACTAATATTGCCAGCACCTGAATTTTGAATGCATTCCCTGTTGTGGCATAGCATATTTGGAAGCAACAAGTTCAGTAAGGAGTAATTGCCATTATTTTATTTTTTTACAGTTGACTACAGCCCTGATTAAACTGATTGGAAATCAATTTGGGGAAGCAGGGGTGGGGAAAATGCTCTTTCTTGTCTTCTAATACATATTATCAAACAGTTATTAGGTGGCAGTGCTGTCTTTCATTGATGTTTGCCACATTCACATCCAAATAGGAAGGCCAAAGTTGTGCATCTACTTCCAATTACAGTTATAAAAATTGATTGGGGGGAGGGGAACAAAACCAGCAACAACAACAAAAAACCAGCACCACCACTTTTAAAGCTGAAATAAAAGCAGCAAATGAGGAAAGGTTTTATCAGTCATCAAAATTTGGCTTGCTCCTGGGGGGAGCAGTCTTCTCTGCTGCTTTCAACATAGGGCTAAGCACACTGTAGCAAGGGAGGACTAAGGTGGTGAGCTGGGTGTGCAGTATGGATCTCTGTAGCTTCCCAAATAATCACATTCCCTGTTGGTGACCCCCTTAGAGCTGCTTCTGTCCGTGAAATCCCAGGGGCTTGCACATCTGATCCTGTAGAAATGAAGCCAGAGTGACCACACTAACAGAGTTGGGGCACTACTAAAAGTGGCTGGCTTGGGTATTCTTTTGAAACCAGAAGTTCCTTCATATAAATTATTTCTTCCATGGCTGAAACAATTTCTTCAGAACACTCTGAGCAACCTAATCCAACTTCTGTGCTGTCCAAATCTGGGCACAAAATATCCTGTCCTTTCAAACTTTCATGGGTTGTGTCCTTTGGAAGTATTTGCAGGCTCCTCTTTCCTGGTTGTTATGCTACCCTCACTTTTCAGAGTCAGAGTTGGTTTGTTTCTCTCCCTCCTCTCATTCCTTTAACTTCTTTCCCTGTTTTTACAGATGTCTTCTTTTCCTCTCTACCTGAGATTTCCACTTCTATTCTTAAAAGCCATCCCAAACGAACCCCTACAGCCCCATATTCCTGCTTTCCCATGTTGTACTTTCTGTCAGTGTGGAAATGCCAATTTCCTAAAACCTGAACCAGCAAAGAACCCACTGAGCACTCAGCCTCCCTTTCCCAGGCACCTGCACACATTTCATTTTGTCATCTTTGCTTCCTTCATTTAGGGGTCTGTTCTACAGTTTCTTTAGGATCCTGTGCTGTGTAGCATCCAAATATGCTTTCCCACAGCCAAGATGCTTCCAACATTTGTTTCCAGAGACTAGGCAACATGCCTCATTAATACTGCCAGCTTTGTTTCTAGTTATTTTTCTGCTCCCCTCAAGCTAAGCTCTCTCTGTCATTCTACTGTTGGCAAAATTTTATGACTATCCTGCAGTATAATTGCTCTCTGCTGCTCCTACTTCTTTATGACCTTTAAAAAACCTTCCGAGTTCTGTGCAACCTCCTCTGCAGCTCATTCCACTTAAGAGCATGGTTTCATCACTGTGCACAATTTCCTTGGAGCTTTCCTTACTAATGCTCAAGAATCTCCTTCTTATCCAAGGCAAATCTACCCTGCTGCAGCAAGTACTTCTAGAAGATTTTCAAGGTGGTATTCCTCCCTTCAGATTCAGAGAGAAATTATTAACTAGGAGCTGATTATCTTGCAAGACCTCAAAATCATGTCCCTGACTCATCCAGCTGCTAAGAGCCTTTGTGTAGGGATAGTGCAGTCGATTCTGCATTCTGAGCCAGGCTCTTGGCTAGCTCAGTTCTGTTTCATGGCTTGCACCATGGGGTTCAAGCCCAGCAGGCAGCTTTGCACCCTCACTTTTAAGAGCACTGTCTGTACTGCTGCCTCACCAAAAATGGTGCCCATTATTCTCCAGCGCTGGTAAGTCAGGTGGTTTTCAGTCAGGAAAGAGGACTCTGGTAAACTTGACCACTAACCTACAAGGTACCTCTGCATATCACAGAGAAATCAAAGATTGATTCAAAAGGAATTTAAAATTAATTCTCAACAAACTGACAAGTAGAAAACCTTCATGAAGGCGGTGTAAGGTAAAGAACTATGCAGACTCTGCTGGTTGCTTCGGTGGCAGATGAGAAGCTTGAGGTTCTCTTCAGGGATCGAGGAAAGTACTGGATGGACTTTCTGCAGGAGCACAGTGAGGAGTGGGGTGTTTCACACCACTGTGAGGCACTTCACAGATCTTTTGGTGTAAAACTTGTGTACCAGATTTGTTAAATAGTATTGCTAATGTCTAGAGGTGGTTTTCTGTCATTTTTCTGTCAAACAGCTACCTCCTGTGTGCTTCGCAACTTGATTGTTTTCTGTGGCACATACCTGGTACAGTAGAAATTGTATTCCTGTAACAAACTGCTGTCTCAAGGGCTCTTTTGTACTGGCAGTATCAAACCATTAATGTCAGCAGCTAGTCTGGCAAAAACATGGGTTTGGGTTGACACCAACACCAAAGGCACAGGCTTCAGACAAAGCTGACAGGTCTGCTTTGTACATGGCTTTATACAGCTTATTTTTGGACTTGTGCGCTGTGACAGAAGATTTTTCCACACATTGTGCTGGATAATGCTTGTTCTTAAAAGAAATCAGTCTAGCAAAGCCATGAACATTCATGTCTCACATAGTAGCATTCTGGGATGTTGTGTATGGAAAGGAACAGTCCTCCCCACTGTATTTGGAAAGCACTTGCCTTTCCCTACCTTTGTTTTTGAGGGAGTGTGTTCATCTGGCTTGCTTTATGGACACTGAGTTCTCTGGGTCACAGAGCATGGTTACCAGCCCTTTATAAAGATCAGTCCTTAACCTTATCATATTTGTTGCCTTCTGTATCAGACTGACTAAATAGGGTTTTTCCCTTGGAAATAGTAGCAGTGAAGTTGTTTACTAAACAGAATTGGAGCTTTTCTTGATCATCTCTGGCCTGACATGCCATTCATGCTGATGGATTGAGGCCACAAAGACTCACAATAAAGTTCCTTTTGACAACACAAAGCTATTCTAAGCTGGGACTTGAACCAGCAGCCCTGACTGCCATCCATGATGAACTTCACATGAGCATAAGACTGCATAAGATCAGCACAAGTCTAAATCTTTCACAAGGCAATGAAGATTTTATAGCTCCCCTTCATCTAGCAAGGAAGACAAGCAGTAGAGTAAAGGAGACAAACTCAGCTGTCTCTCACATTCAGATCAGTGGCCAGTTACTATGATGCCTTTAGAATACCACGGAGTTACACTAAGGGGAAGATCTTAATCAAAATATTTGCACCAAACTACTTTTTAATAAAGAAGCCAAATAATCTGATTTTCTTTAGCAGAAGAAAAATGCTCTGTGTAGAAATCCTTCCCCCTGTGCAGTGTGCTTGCTCAGGGACCTTAAGGTAACTTTGGTTGGAGGATTGCTGTCAGTACATTAAGTGCAATGGATAACCTGATTATTTTCACTTTGGTCTATTACCAGCACCAGAAAACAAAAGCATGAGGTGATTTGTCTGGATCCTGTCATGGTTTGAATGAAGATGGTCTCAAATCTGGCAACTGATTTTTTGCATCTTTGCTCCTTTCCTTGAGCAATGCCTGGCTTCCTGGAGGCCATGGTGTGAGAAGTGTGGGCTAATGCTTTTGACAATTCAGATCCGTATCAAACCCATGATGATTGCAATTTGTTATTATTTCATGCCAGATGAGCTATTCAGAGGCTCATTTCATAGAGGTCTCTAGATAACATCTGACACAAGTTGATTTCCTTTTCTTGTGGGTTGTGCTTTTTGGTGTTGGGTTTTTTTCCAGCCAGCTGTCTGGGAGCTTGGGCTTCTTTCATTCCTTGAGGCAATTTCTCCAGGTCAAGGCTGGGGCATGTATCTGGACTGTTTGAAAGGGAATTGCCTCTGCTCTTACTTTTTCTGTCCTAGATAGGGGATTTTGATTGCCAGTATTGAGGCAGTTGCCATTGACAGTGCCTAGTGAGACAGCCCCTCTCAGACAATGAGATGCCATCAACCCCGATGTTTCTCAACAGCCACACCACTAGCCATTTTTAAATGGCTTTTCTTTTTTCAAGAACATCTCACTTTTCACTTGCAGCTTGCTGCCAGAAGGAAATAAAAAAGAACCCTATGTAGTGTTGTTGACTTCATTGCTTAATGATTTCAGAGCAGGGAGAGTGATGTTGTCTTGGATAACAGAATTTCTGTTTCCATCATCTCTTTTACCTCTTCTCGCTTATTCCCAATGCTTATTTGTTCTCTGCTCTCTCTCTTTCTCAACACTCTTCCCTTCTAGTTTTGTCTTCCAGGCTTGTTTTCTCTTTCCAACTCCTCAACAGGTCTTATTCTCTCTCTCCTTTCATCTTCACTCCCTGTCTCTTGCTCCTGCTTGCCTTTGCCTCAGGTATATTTCTTCTTCAGATGTTCTGGGCACAAAGGCTAGGGAAGGCACGGAGCAGCCTGATTTGTGTATCCAGAACTGATACTGCCTGCTGCAGCACAGGCTGAGTGCTGGGCACCTTCCCTCATGCAACTGAGCTGCCACTTTTTGCAGAAAATCTCAAGAAGACACAAATATCAGCCTGTTAGAGGCTTGCAAACTGGCCTCATCGAGGTGAATTTTCACAGCAAGGGCAACATAGATGAAGCGAGCGGTGCTGTAGCTCCAGCAGTGCTTTCATCGAGTGGTCTGAAGGACTCTTAAAAGCATTAAGACACCACTGAAGTAGGTGGCACTATACAATGGACACAGTCAAGCATTAAGAGAACTTCTTGCAGGTCATTAGTGAGGTTGGTATTCAGTAGAAGCGTGGATGAGTGGCACTGCATTAATGCATTACTTCCGCTACAGGAGTGCAGGTTTTGACGTGGAGAAATAGAAGCATAGAATGGTCTGGGTTGGAAGGGACCTCTGATGATCCAGTCCAGCCCCCTCTGCAGTCAGCAGGGACATCCTCAACTAGATCAGGCTGCCCAGAGCCCTGTTGAGACTCATTTTGAATATTTCCAGGGATGAGGCCCCAACCACCCCCCTGGGCAACCTGTTCCAGTGTTCCACCACCCTCATAGTACCTGTTCCTAAAACCCAATCTAAATCTACTCTTCTGTAGTTTGAAGCCATTGCCCTTCATCCTATCACTATAGCCCTCTCTAAACAGTCTCTCTCCATGCTTCTTGCAGCCCCCCTTCAGGTACTGGAAGATTATTATTAGGTCTCCCCAGAGCCTTCTTTTCTTCCCAGCTCCCTCAGCCTGTCATTGTAGCAGAGATGCTCCTGATCGTTTTCGTGGCTGTCCTCTGGACCCACTCCATTATGTCTGGGTTTTCTCAGTCAAAGGAACTGGTTGCACTTGAAACCCAGAAAGCCAATCTCATCCTGGGCTGCATCAAGAGAAGCAAGGTCAGCAGGTCCAGGGAGGTGATTCTCCTCCTCCACTCCACTCTGGTGAGACTCCACCTGGAGTACTGCATCAGCTCTGGAGCCCCTATTACAAGAAGGATCTGGACCTGCTGCAATGTCTCCAGAGAAGGGCCACAAGGATGATCAGAAGGCTGGAGCTGCTCTGTTATGAGTACAGACTGAGGGAGTTTGGGCTTTTCAGTCTGGAGAGGAGAAGGCTCTGAAGAGACCTTATTGTGGCCTTCCAGTATCTGAAGGGGGCTACAAGAAAGCTGGGAGGGACTTTTGAGGGTGTCAGGGAGTGATAGGAAAATGGAGCAAAACTAGAAATGGGGAGATTCAGATTGGATGTTAGGAAGAAGTTGTTCCCTATGAGGGTGGTGAGAGACTGGCACAGGTTGCCCAGGGAGGTGGTGGAAGCCTCATCCCTGGAGGTTTTGAAGGCCAGGCTGGATGTGGCTGTGAGCAACCTGCTGTAGTGTGAGGTGTCCCTGCCCATGGCAGGGGGCTTGGAACTGTATGATTCTTGAGGTCCCTTCCAGCCCTGCCAATTCTATGATGGTGAGCAGCACATGGCAGCTCATGGTAGCACGTTCCTACCCTGCAGGGGACAGGCACTGCACATTCTTGTTTTGTGTTCTTTGCCCCACACCCCTCCCAGCTCTCCTGCTCCTCAGACACGGGTATCTGAATTGTGTCTGTCTAACTGAATTGTAAACATTTCTTTCTCAAATTAATCACTACCCAATCCCAGTTTCATGTGCTTTTGATGCCTGGTTTTAATTGCCTCAAAGTAGAAAGCTTCAATGAGCAGAGAAATTAAAATTGCAAAATCCTGATGGCTGTTTCTTTAGTTATTTGCCTCTGCAGTCAACGTCAATAGTGTGCAGGGGGTTTGTCTGCTTTGGTTTCTTCCCTTTTTCTTTAAGGGAGTGAATGGCTTATTAGTTTTCCACTTCTGACAGCGCCCTGGGCTTGACTGCAATGTGTAAGCTGCATCTTAGCTCCAAAGCACAGAGTGTGTTCTCCTTGTCCTGTGTTCTAGGAGAGATGTTGCAAGTCAGTGAATCACAGAATCACAGAATACATCCACTTGGAAGAGACCTCCCAGATCACCCAGCACAGCCCTCAACCCAGCACTGAAGGGTCAACACTAAACCGTGGCCCTAAGCACCAGCTCCACACAATGCTTAAACACCTCCAGGGATGGTGACTCCACCACTGCCCTGGGCAAACCATTCCAGTGTTTGAGAACCCTTTCAATGAAGAAATATTTCCTAGCATCCAGCCTGAACCTCCCCGGGTGCAGCTTGAAAACGTTTCCTCAGGTCCTGTCTCTTGACACCAAGAAGAAGAGGCTGCCCCCTCCTTGCTGCAGCCTCCCTTCAGGGAGTTGTGGAAAGAGATGAGTTCTGCCCTTAACCTTCTCTTCTCCAGACTGAACAACCCCAGCTCCTTCAGATTCTCCTCATAGGCCATGTGCTTCAGGACCTTCACCAGCCTTGTTGCCCTTAAAATAACCTCTCCCTTTCTTTGGAAGCTGGATATTACTTAGGAAGGAAACTGGCATAACATATGATGGAGTGTCAGGGATGTGGCAAAAGCAGGAATGAAGTATGTTGTATCCAGCTGAAAACACAGAAGTAATTGAGGACAACTGCACAATTTCTTTTATCCAGAAATTGTCTTCCATGAAACCAGAACTTTTCACGGGAAGAGTTCAATTTTGATGAAGTTTTCCCTTAGGCTGAGCTCGATGAAGTGTTGGTTTCTTGGCCTCACCCCAAATACCTTCTTAGCTGTCTGTTCAGGATTACAGTGGATGTTATATTGCTGCCTTAGTTCATGTGCAACACAGTTTTTATGCCCTTTTTCACGGGGGTTATTCTTTATCCCTCATGTCACAAGACAGTAAGTCTTCTTCAGCCACCATGTGACACCACTTCAGAGAGGTGGTGGATGGAGGGCCCCTGCTCGCTGCAGGGGGATGGGACAAGATGGCCACTGAAGGCCTCTTCCAACCCAATCCATTCTATGATTCTATGCCATGGGAGTTTTATGACTTCAGGAGCATCAGCCCAGAGAAGGGGACCTACAGGAAGGCTGGGGAGGGACTGTTCAGAAGGATTTGTAGTGATAGGATGAAGGTCAATGGTTTGAAACTGGAGCAGGGAAGATTTAGGTTGGACATCAGGAGGAAGTTCCTTACCAATGAGAGTGGTGAAATACTGGAACTGGCTGCCTAGGGATGTGGTTGAGGCTCCATCCTTGGAGACATTCAAAATCAGACTCAGTGTGGCTCTGTGCAGCCTGCTATAGTTAGAGGTGTCCCTGCTGAGTGCAGGGGGGTTGGACAAGATGACCTTTGAGCGTCCCTTCCAATCCAGTTCAAACTGTGATTCTGTGAGTCTTCATGAGTGTTGCCCATCTGTCTGTGTACCATTTGACTGTGCCATACAGCAGTATGGCATCACAAGGGAGTGCAACTGAGTGATGAACTTTCTCAGGGAAATACTGCAGGTCAGCTGTATAAAGCAAAATAAAACATGCTGATACGTATCTTGTGTTTTGCTTTAAAAATGCAAGTGTGCAGCTGTGGTGCTACCTCCCAAATTGTTTGGTGTTTTGAGCTTAATGAAGTGTATAGCAAAGCCAAAGGGCCCCACGTGTTCTCAGGCTTAAGAGTGAAGTTCCTTTGTGGAGAAAAAGAATTCTGGGATAGGACAAGTTCAAGGCCAGGCTGGACCAAGCCTTGAGCAAATTGGTCTAGCAGAGGAGTTGGAACTAGATGATCTTTAAAGTCCCTTCCAACCCAAACAATTCTTTGATTCCATTCTAGGATAAGGTTATTAATTATTGAGTGAAAAAGAAGTTGTCTGTTCAAATTGCTTGATTTCAAATGTGCAATTTATTGCCTTCTAGCCACTTGATTTCTTTTTGGGACTGATACAACTGCCTTTTTTTTTTTCCCCTGGTATTGACTCTTTCTTAATGACTTCTGCTTGTAGTCTTCTGTAATAATTTATGCCATGATTGTGCTCAGTTATTATCTATTGACTGATAATAGAGTGTGTTTTGCAAACAGCATTCATTGTAATGGCACAGCAGGCCCTGGCCATAACTTCTGCAGGTTAATGTAATTCTTTACTCAGCTGCTGTTCAAAAGATCCATCAGAAAGTATCTTGTTTTCTGTTCCCTGCCTGTGACAACCCTAGGGAAAGGGTTTTGTGTTTGTGGGGTTTTTCAGTGTTTAGGTGTAAAATGGATTTTGATGTGGTTTTACCTCAGAAAAAATATTCTAAACATCCACTTGGAAGGCTCAGGATGTTCTTGAGGGGTAAAGACATGGCCTTTTTGTTTATGGACTGGTCATTGATTGCTCATGCACATCGTTGTGTGTGGGAGAGTCACACACACATATGCATGAACATATTCCTTTTGCTTTCCTATGCTATTTGAAGAGTTTGATAGTATGTCTTCTTACAGGATCACAGGATGTGAGGGGTTGGAAGGAACCTCTGGAGATCTTCAAGTCCAACCCCCCTGCCAGAGCAGGAACATAGAATCTAGCACAGGTCACACAGGAACACATCCAGATGGGGCTTGAAAGTCTCCAGGGAAGGAGACTCCACAACCTCTCTGAGAAACCTGTTCCAGTGCTCTGTGACCCTTACAGTAAAGAAGTTTTCCTCATGTTGAGGCAGAACTTCCTGTGCTGGAGTTTCCATCCATTGCTCCTTGTCCTATCACAAGGTACAAGTGAGCAGAGGCTATCCCTTCCTTCCTGACTCTCAGCCCTCTGATATTTATAAACATTTATTAGATCTCTTCTCAGTCTTCTCCTCTCCAGACTAAGCAGCCCCAGGGCTCTCAGCCTTTCCTCACAAGGCAGTGCTGCAGTCCCTTCAGCATCCTGGTAGCCCTCCATTGGACTCTCTCAAGTAGATCCTTGTCCCTCCTGAACTGGGGAGCCCAGAACTGGATGCAATATTCTAGGTGAGGCCTCACTAGTGCAAAGTAGAGGAGGAGGGAAATCTCCATCAATCTGCTGAACTCTTCTTAATGCAGCCCAGGATACCATTGGCCTTCTTGGCCACAAAGGCACATTGCTGTCCCACGGATAACTTGTCACATCCTTCATCTTGGAACGACTGCTGAAAAGTAGCTTTGCTGATCCTTCTTTCCTTTTGGAAAAGCCACCAATGTTACGCAACTCCAATCCATCTGTTAGGGAATGCAATCCTCATTTTTTGTCATTTATTTTTTTTATGGTGTAGAAGAGGCACAAGCTCAATATGTTTCCAGCCAGAGAAGGAGGAGGAAGGGAGGGAGCGTTCCTCCAGCTCATTAATCAGAAAGAGAATGAGAAATGGAAACAGCTTCCTAGTCATTTACTATTTGCTCTAAAGTAAATCTATCTGAATATTAGTGCACTGATGATAGTAAAATAAAAAGGGGGTGGTGGAGGAGGCAGGCACCAAAAAGCCTTGTCGTTAGCTCGTCACGCTCCGTGGCAAGGGACAGAGGAGACCAAAGATATACGGACTGTGGCATTTCTGTAATGAAAGCTTGAGCAATAAAAGCAGTTTCTGCTATGTTCTGAAAAAGGAACTCTCAGAGGAAACACATTAACAGTATTTCACATTACAAATTATTATTGCATATTCAGCTATTGTTTCAAACGAGAACTGTGTGTATTACAGGGCAAGGGAAGAAAGATACAGTTCGTATTTCTTCTGCAAGCAGAATTAAGATTTTATGCTTCTGGCTGTATCAGTTCTACACCACAAATGGCAGTGAATGCTCTCCCAGGATGGTGAATCCATTGTCCGTAGGATACCTGATGGACTTACTAATATAGTTCAAGTTGCACGAACATTGGCTGAATTTGTGCATCTCTTCACTGGGTATCCCAGTGTGAGGAAAAGGCCTGATGGACATAGCTAGTAAAGAGTGCTCTCTCATGTTGGATTTACAGACCCTGTGGCCTCAAATTGCACCAGGGGAGGTTTAGATTGAATATTAGGGAAAATGTCTTTATTGAAAGAGTGGAAGAAATGCCTGTGACAATTTAATTCCTTCATTATTATTATTATCTGTCTATCTTGCTACAGTGAGTTCATTCCCTTCCACAAACTCTGACTGGTGCTGCTTGATTCTTGCCAAGTCTGGATGCAGGTTGCCAGCTCCAGTCAGTTTGGTGACATGGATAGAATGCTTTCCTGTTTAGTTGTAAATGCTCACTTGGCCTGCTGGGATGTTGGTCTCTTCCCACAGGTAATTAGTGATAGAACAAGAGGGAATGGCCTCAAGCTGTAACTGGGTAGGTTTAGACTGGACTTTAAGAAACATTTGTTCATAGCAGACATTGGGATGTGCTGCCCAGGGAGGTGGTGCAGTCCCCAAGCCTGGATGCGTTTAAAGATGGTTTGGATGTGGTGCTTGGGGCTATGGTTTAGGGGTGACCCTTGTGGAGTAGAGTTCTCTGTTGGACTTGGTGATCCTGAGGGTCTCTTCCAACCTGTATTTTTCTATGATTCTGTGATGTTCTCCTCCTAGCATTGCTCAGAACCTCTGCTGATACCTTGCTTAACAAGATGATAGCCTTCAGATACAAACACCCATGAGTTTTACAGTGTAGGGAGGGTTTGGTCAGACCTGGAACCACTACTAACCCTGTGTCCTTTGTTGTTCCCTTTTGTGCTCTTTTCTTCTTCTAGCACAGGGAATTATTTTTTCCCCTCATCAGAATAACAAATAAAACTCAGTAATTAAAAGTGAGATCAACCCTAAACTTTCTGTATGTAATCTCTGCTGCTATAAAGGCTATAAGATTAACCCAAATCTCTACTTATACCAGCTATTGACATTCATCTTTCTTGGAAGTTGTTGATGTAAGTGCCAGGTCAATCCAGGATTCCTTGAGTAGGACAAGTTGCAGAAAGGCCCTGCTTGGAAAAGCACAGAGGTGTAGAGGTACAGCTGTAAAGAACAAAATTTTAACCTCTACTGAGCTCCCTTTGTTCTTTAGCTCTTTTTCACTCACCATTATCAGCTTTCTAGTTCAGCATGATACTTAAGCCTAAGTTGAATCTTCACAGTGTAGAGTGCTGAGGTTGAAGACTTTGATGTCCTTCAGCAGCATACAAGTGGTCTTTGAAATGCACTCATTCAGTGTTCCTGACTGAGTCAGTGGACGTGTACACTCATCTGCTAAATTAGGTGTCCTTCCTTTCTCTGCCATTTCCTTTCCTGTTTCTAGCATATAATGTACAGATATCCCACATGGCATTCAATCAGAAATGCACACAGCAATTCTGGAGGGCATTTAGCCCTCTGTATTACATTCTGCAGGCTGCCAACATCTTGAGCCAGATCCAAGCACACAGGTGGTAGAACTGTGTTGATGTGCTACATGGCTTGCCTTGTTTTCCCATGTGGACTGAAAGAGTTGGCCAAATGTGGGAATTGGCCAAAATGTGAAATCTGAGATTTGGCTGTAGAAGTTTGCAGAAGCACAGGCTAAATCTGCTCGCTCTTGGTCTGATGCTGTGCTTCCAGGAGTGGAGTAGGCTTTTCAGAAAACTTCTCTTGAAGTCCATGCTGGGTCACCTCCTTTCCCACATTTTAGATGTTATCCTATTTTTTTGCCCATGTATTTTCTATAGCTAGAAACAGCTTTAGGCATTGAAAGAATCAGGTTCATACAATCATAAAATGGTCTGGGTTGGAAGGGAACTCCAGTGGTCATCCAGTCCAACCCCCTCTGCATTAAGCAGGGACATCTTCAATGAGATCAGGCTGCCCAGAGCCACGTCGAGCCTCACCTTGTGAGTATCTCCAGGCCTCAACCTGTTCCAGTGTTCCACTACCCTCATGGTAAAGAACTTGTTCCTAAAATAGATTCCTAAAATGTTAGTAAGAACATCTTAGGGGGGAAAAAGGGTTGGTTTGTCATTAGTTGTTGTTTTACTCTGTAACAAAGCCAACACCTTTTCAAGTGTTAGGTGTGTGTTTCCTGGTCAGGTCCTTCTCTTCTGTCCCACATAACAGTCTGGCATATATCCTGGGACACACAGCAGTCTCACAGCCTAGACCACTCACTTCCTTAGGAGGGTCAGCCTTGAGATACTGTTCTGTCTTGCTCATGGCTGGGACTCCAGCAGTGTTTGGGATGCTGTGAGTATTGGTCTCTCTTTATGCTTACAGCAATTCCACCATAAGAAGCAAAAATATTTGTTGAGATGGGAGTATACTTGAGACTGGTGTATTTCCGTCAAACCCTCTGCTCTTTGGGAAAGGTAACCTTCTGCAGATGAAGATGTCTTTACCATTATTACAAAGATTAGTCCTTTTCTAACCAGGTAGTTTTAATGCCAGCTTACAGCTTGCCTCCCAGCTTGTAATGTTGGGAAGTATGAATAATTGTTGTTACTGTAGAAGGAGGTTTTGAGTTGTGACAACTGTTATAGCTGTGTGTTGGTTTTATGAGGAGTGAGTAAATGTCTGTGCCAGTGAGTTAACAGCTTAATCTGCTCCCTTTCCTCCAACATGACTCACTAGAGCATTTCTTTATGCACTGCTGCCACCTCTCTCCCCAGCTGCTGCTTGATTGACATTGGTCTGAGCTCTCCATACTTGTGTTACCCTTTCTGTACCAGACAGCTTTGGTCACAGTGCAATGCCACCAGCTTTCAGATTCTCATGGGAGATTCCTCTGCAAGCTGATCTGACTCATAGACCCCTCCTGAGATACATTTCACACACTAAATTAACTTCAAGTAGCTCTTGATTCTTCTTAGCATCTACTGACTGACAGGGATCTTACTCCTTACTCTTGAGACTAGATGTGTACAAGGTATATCACACATTTTTGCCACTCTAGGGTCCCAATTGCTTTTTTTGTTGGTTTGTTTGGTTTGCTGGGGTTGGGATATTTTTTGCTGACTGTGTCTCCATGAAGAGCTGCAAGATTATGTGATTCCCTGTGGTACAGTGTATCCTTAGTTTGCAAACATTTCTCCCTCTGCTTTCTTAGCACTTAAGGTCCCATCCAACTCAAACCATTCCATGATTCCATGAAAGTTGGCTTTGCTGTGCTGTGCAGAGGTAATAGAACAGGCTTCCCATAACAGGCTACCCTGGTGTGATTCCTGTAGGCAAGACAGCCAAGGTTGCTCAGAGCCCTGTTGAGTTTCACCTTGAATATCTCCAGAGATGGAGCCCCAACCACCTCCCTGTGCAATTTGTTCCAGTGTTCCACCACCCTTATAGTAATAAGAACTTGTTCCTAACATCCAATCTAAATCAGTTCTTAGAATAGAATAGAATAAACCAGGTTGGAAGAGACCTTCAAGATCATCGTGTCCAACCCATCAACCAATCCAACCCTCCTAGACAACTAACCCATGGCACCAAGCACCCCATCAAGTCACCTGAAAACCACCAATGTGGTTCTTCTCTTGCTTGAAGCCATTGCCCATTGTGCTCTCACTGCAGGCCTTTGCAAACAGTCTCTCTCCATCCTTCCTGTAGAGCCCTTTCAGGTTACACCAGTTTTTTGGGAAGGCAAGAACACAAATGATCTGGGGAACTCATCAACCCCATTCCCATCCCTGAAAAGAGAGTGGTGCACATCCCCTCAGACTCTGCTGGACTTGGTGACTTCAAAGCAATAGTTTTTCCCCATTATTAAAAACGGAAGCCTGCTCTCTGATTTTCATCTCTGCATTTTAGCTGATGGTCTGTTTTGTATCTCCTAGTTGTTGTACACTCCCAATGAGTCTCAAATTGACGTTCTTCAGAGTTCAAATTGCTGAGAACTTTCAGGGAAGTTGCATCAGGTCTGAAGCTGCACGTTGCCGCTTAGGCAGTTTGTGTTTGGTCTTTATTACCTTCAACAAATCAATATTCAAAAGTGAATTTCTTTCCTTCTGTGAGATCATTGAATTTGGGATTTATCCAGTACCTGCTCAGAGAATAAATGCAGGGAACTTAATATCTGGCAGGGGTCAGAAGAGATTGATCTCTTTTCAGTTTATTGTGCTGTAACAATTATTTAATGTGTTACAGCTTTGCTGGTTTTCTTCCTCTGTTTCCCAGGTATCGTGTAGTGACTCTATGCTGGAGGCATAGTGAGATCAATAGCCTGGAACATCTAATGTTCAGGTGATACGCAAGTAGAAAACCCACATACTGCACTTCCAGAGCACAATGTAAGCTTCTAGGTAGAGAAATAGTGATTAATTTTGTCAATTACACGTTGGAGTTTCATAGTGTGAAGAGTTTCAATGTACAGTGAGGTGCTAACGGCTCCGACATGGGAAGACTCCTCACTTTAATGAGAAGGGTATTTTTGTTGCTGGTTGTACACTTTGATTCAATGCAAGATACAGAAATTTAACTCTGATGATTATATTTTCAGGATAACACCATTAGCAACAATTTGCTATTTTCCTAATCCAGTGAACATGTTTGCAAGGTGGTGTTTGTGAGATGCCAGTGTTCTCAGGGAAACCAGGACAGCTTCATCAGGCCAAAAACAAGGGAGAAAAAAATCACATTCCAAGATTGTTTCTGTTAATGCTTCAGCCCCACCAATCTCATGTTACGGTACCTGAGCCCCTGCCTCTTGCAGACACCTTCTGCTGTGGTGTGGAATGTCAGGGGATACACAGGCTCTTGTCACCTGTGTCAGAGCTAACCAGTCCTGGCTAAATCAGCCTGCACGTGAAATGAAAATCATTAGTGCTGTAATGCAGAGAAAAGCTGGGGCCAAAGCTGATTTTCATTCTTCTCCTCCATTCCTCCTGTGCCTTTTCAAGTGCCTTCCTGGTCTTTTGCTTTAGTACAGACCTTTGTCTGGCCTGAGCAGATGGACAGGCCAGGCTCCCACACTGGTGGTGTCTGCTACTCTCTGCCAGGGCTGCCACTGCTGAATGCCACTGGGGCTGGATGCCATGGAGCTGTGTGGCATGGGACTGAGTCTTGCAAGCAAGCCTACCTGGAGGGGCAGGACTTTGCAGGAGGTGGCTGCAGCCCAGGGTGGATGAAGCTGTCATGCTGCAGTCAAGGTCTGAATGCATAGGCATAGGCATGCATGCTCCCTGGGAGCACAACTCAAACAGGACTCTTACAGGAGTTGTTGTGCTAGATCTGTGACAACTCTTGGCTGGGAATCACCTGATTGCAGAAACAAACCTGCTTCAGGAGAGGAAAGGCACTGTTTATACTGGATATTAGGAAGAAATTCTGTACAGTGAGGGTGGTGAGACACTGGAACAGGTTACCCAGGGAGGTTGTGGATGCCCCCTCCCAGCAGGTGTTCAAGACCAGTCTGGACAAGGCCTTGAGCAGCCTGGTCTAGAGGGAGGTGTCCCTGACCATGGCGGGGGCTTGGAACTCGATGATCTTTAAGGTCCTTTCCAACCCAAACCTTTCTATGATTCTGTGATTTTTTTCAAAATAGCAATAATTCAAACAAACAAAACAATGACAGCAACAACCAAAACCAAACCAACAAACAAAAAGATAAAAGAACCCAACACCCCAAACCACAGCAAAACAAAACAAAGCCCTCGGAAGCTCTGTGCCGTTATTGATCAGCTTCAGTGTGATCCTGCTGCTGCTGGCCCTGTATTTATGTTCCCTCCTACCCCATATATTGCAATTCTTTCAACAAGAATGATCTGTGAGGATGGTGACATGGGAGAAAATAGCCACAGGGGTCAGCACATCACTGTGAAGGAGAAGGAATCATTGTTGTGTTTTATCAAATCCTCAACAGCTTGGTCTGCTGGGGATAAATGTTTTTCCCTTACTGCTCCCTGGAATCCTGGTATTCTTCATCCAGCATGATCCCATGGTGTGCAATTGAACTGAGATTCATATGGTGTGGATTGCCATCACAAAAGCACATCTGAGGAGAGCTGCCTGAAAAATTTGCCATCTGAGGGGAGGTGTTCACAGGAAAAATGCTTTCTCTAGCCTCAATTACCTTCAAAACTAAGTCAAAGGTTGCCATATGGAATACAGCAAACTCTGGTGGGTGTCTACCAGCATACCAGCGATCTTGTAGCCCCCTTAGGAACAACTCTCATCACACCAGCCATGATTCAGGGAAGGCCTGGCTTGATTCAGAGGGTTCCTTGGGAGAAAGCCCTTAAAAATAAAGGGGTCCAGGAGGGCTGGACCTGCTTCAAGAAAGAGCTGATGAAGGCTCAGGAGCAGGCTGTGCCAATGTGCCGGAAGAGGAGCCGCCGGGGCAGACGGCCAGCCTGGCTGTGTAATGAACTTTTAATTGAACTAAGGGAAAAAAAGAGGGTGTATAATCTTTGGAAGAAAGGTGAGGCAACCCATGGAATGTTTAAAGAGGTTGCTAGGGCATGTAGGAGGAAAATTAGGGAGGCAAAAGCATATTTGGAACTTAAACTGGCCTCTGATGTGAAGGACAACAAAAAGTCCTTCTATAAATATATTAATAGCAAGAGGAAGGGCAGGGACAACCTCCACTCCTTGGTTGACATGGAAGGAAATGTTGTAACACAGGATGAGGAAAAGGCAGAGGTACTTAACACCTTCTTTACCTCAGTTTTTACTAGCTGGAAAGAACGTCTACCAGACAGCTGGCCTGCAGAACTGGCAGAGGGAGCCAGGGAGCTGCATGGTTTCCCTGTGTTCCATGAGCAAGTGATAGGAGCTCTCCTCAGCAGCTTGGACCCCCACAAGTCCATGGGACCAGATGGGATCCATCCTAAGGTGCTGAGAGAGCTGGCAGATGAGCTGGCCAAGCCACTCTCCATTATTTTTCATCAGTCCTGGCTCACTGGAGAGATCCCAGCTGACTGGAAGCTGGCCAACGTGGTACCCATCCACAAGAAGGGCCGGTTGGATGAGCCAGGGAATTACAGGCCTGTCAGCCTGACCTCAGTGCCAGGCAAGATTATGGAACAGGTCATCCTGAGTGCAATCACACAACACTTAGAGGATGGCCAAGGGATCAGGCCCAGCCAGCATGGGTTTAGGAAGGGCAGGTCCTGCCTGACCAACCTGATCTCCTTCTATGATCAGGTGACCCGCCTGGTGGATGTGGGCAGGCCTGTGGATGTAGTCTACCTGGACCTCAGCAAGGCCTTTGACACCGTTCCCCATAGCAAACTCCTGGCCAAGCTGTCAGCCCATGGCTTGGATGGGAGCACACTGAGATGGGTTAGGAACTGGCTGGAGGGCCGAGCCCAGAGAGTGGTGGTGAATGGTGCCACATCCAGCTGGCAGCCAGTCACCAGTGGTGTGCCCCAGGGATCAGTACTGGGCCCCTTGCTCTTTAACATCTTTATTGATGATCTGGACGAGGGCATCGAGTCCATCATCAGTAAATTTGCTGACGACACCAAGCTGGGGGCAGGAGTTGATCTGCTGGAGGGTAGAGAGGCTCTGCAGAGGGACCTCGACAGGCTGGACAGATGGGCAGAGTCCAACGGCATGAGATTTAACACATCCAAGTGCCGGGTTCTGCACATTGGCCACAGCAACCCCATGCAGAGCTACAGGCTGGGGTCAGAGTGGCTGGAGAGCAGTCAGGCTGAGAGGGACCTGGGGGTGCTGGTCGACGGTAGACTGAACATGAGCCTGCAGTGTGCCCAGGCAGCTAAGAGGGCCAATGGCATCCTGGCCTGCATCAGGAACAGTGTGGCCATCAGGAGCAGGGAGGTCATTCTGCCCCTGTACACTGCACTGGTTAGGCCGCACCTCGAGTACTGTGTCCAGTTCTGGGCCCCTCAGTTTAGGAAGGATGTTGACTTGCTGGAACGAGTCCAGAGAAGAGCAACAAAGTTGGTGAGGGGTTTGGAACATAAGCCCTATGAGGAGAGGCTGAGGGAGCTGGGGTTGCTTAGCCTGGAGAAGAGGAGACTGAGGGGTGACCTTATTACTCTCTACAACTACCTGAAGGGAGGTTGTAGACAGACGGATGTTGGTCTCTTCTCCCAGGCAAGCAGTACCAGAACAAGAGGACACAGTCTCAGGCTGCACCAGGGGAGATACAGGCTGGATGTTAGAAAAAAGTTCTATACAGAAAGAGTGATTGCACATTGGAATGGGCTGCCTGGGGAGGTGGTGGAGTCGCCATCGCTGGAGGTTTTTAGGAGAAGACTTGACGGGGTGCTTGGTGCCGTGGGTTAGTTGCTTGGGCGGAGTTGGATTGGTTGATGGGTTGGACGCGATGATCTTGAAGGTCTCTTCCAACCTGGTTTATTCTATGTATTCTATGTATTCTATGTATTTAGTCATGCCTTTTCCTGAGAACTCTTGGGGAGATGCTTGAAGTGTGCTGTAGGGCTGTAAATCAGTGCCCTTGGTGCTGAGTTCTGCTAAAAAAGATCTTTTTGTGGGTGGTGGCAGACCTTCAGTGTTCTTCCTTGAATTGTTACAGAAGTGATCAGAACTAGGATTTAAAATGGAAGCAAAGTGAAGTCTTATACTGCATTTTGAACAAGTATATTCTTTATCAGGTGCTACAGTGGCACATTTCAGTTGGTAGCTCTGGAAGAAGGAGGGGCAGGAGCTACCCAAGCATCAGTAACTAATGGCTGCTTGTGTTGGAGGTTAATTGTCAGATTGTCTTAAGGTAGCTGTAATTTATAATGATTGCTGTTGGAGATTCAGGCTCTGCTTTAGCTTCTTATAGATGAGTATCTGTTCAAACTCTGTATTTTATGTGCCTAGGACTCTTTATTTTGTACACCTAGGACTCTTAATTAGACCACAAGCTTTACAAAGCGTGCACTTCCACACTGAATTTCTTGTTTCTTTTATTGGTTATATTTCCACTTCCTAGTATTCACAAATCCTGCATCTGGCTTGAAAATGACACTGTTGGCACTGTTGCCTCAAGCTTTTAAAACCTTACCTCATATGTTTAAACTTCTTTCTCCCCAAAGCAATGATGGCTAGAAACTTTGAGAGATGAAGAGTTATGTGACATTGAGAGAGACATCAAATGTTGCAAGACTTCGTAATGAACTCACAGGAGACAGCAAGGCAGAGTGTTTTGGAGGTGTAGATGACTATGTACCTATTACATCCACTTTTCTAAATTATTAGTAAGTAGCTGTGTATGGAAAGTGTCACTCAGTCAGTTGCTCATTTTCACATTCAAACATCTGTCTTGCTTACAGCCCGAGGGATCTGGTTTGGGTACAAATGAGGCTGCTGCATTTAAAGCCTGGCTTCAATCTGTCATGCGAATGAGCAGTATGCTTTCCTTACCATCACAGAAACCATAGATATACTTGGTGCCAACAGTATTGCTTACACTTTCCTGATGGAAGACCAAACTCATAAAATGACCAGCAGGGTGATGTTCTTACCCTCTAACTGCTCCATGTGGACTTTAGCCCAACACAGTGCTGGAGCGATGTGTCATGTGTCATTGTCACAGTGCAGCCCAAATTCTTTACCATGTGGGTAGTGGAACACTGGAGCAGGTTGCCCAGGGAGGTGGTTGAGGCCCTAACCCTGGAGATATTCAAAGTGAGGCTGGACAGGGCTCTGGGCAACCTGATCTAGCTGAGGATGTTCCTGCTGACTGCAGAGGGGATTGGACTGGATGACCTTTGGAGGTCCCTTCCAACCCAGATCATTCCGTGATTTCATCTCCACTGCTGTTGACACAAGACTGCATCTGGAAGGACCTAACATGAAGCTTTAACAAAGTGTGCTTCATTTCTGTGTTAGTGCATGAGTGGGAGTGTATGTGTGTGCACATAATGAAAGTGTTGAACCTTCTGCATCTAAGCCTCAGAGGTCTGGGATAATGGAGGAGTGACTTAATACAGTGCTGGGGCAATACAAATACTCTATGGGTAAGTAATAACACAAATGTTTCAGAGATTAGACTGAGGGTTTGCAGTCATTTGAACACAAGTCCTATGAGGAAGGGCTGAGGGAACTAGGGTTGTTTAGTCTTCAGAAGAGGAGGCTGGGGGAGATGACATCACCCTGTGCAACTAACTCAGAAGTTGGAACAAGGTGGGGGTCAGGCTCTTCCCCCATGTAACAAGTGAAAAACAGAGCAAGGAGTTCTAGCCATCTTTAATTTCTTTTTTTCACCAGTGTTTTTAAGGTGACAAACTGGGACTGAGCAGTATGAAAACTGCCTTCTTATTAAAGGAGATCAATATCCAAAGGCTTCCTGAAGTTGTAACTTTAAGGCTCAATATGCATTTAATTATGCCCAAGACAAAAATTACCTTTGGAGTGGTGTAATTCTCCCCACACACAACATAATATGGTTTACTGAACTGGACCAGGCTTTAACAAGGCCTGCAACCAGCAGTCATTTTAGTGCTCCCTTGGAGATTACAGAGTAAACATTTAAAATCCTCATTTATAGGAAATGCATTATTGTGTTATTTGTCAAGCCTAATTTATTGTTAACAGGATTATTAAAGTGATAGAAAGTGAGGATTGTTCCTGCTGGTTATTATGCATCCTAAGCTCCCAGCAAGGTTGACCAATGTCAGCATCATTCTGCAGGTCCATAAAATTCTCAGGAGAGCAACACTTAATTCTTTCATTTTTCCATAAGTAAAATACTTTATCCCAAAGCAGCCCACCTCTTGTTTTGTGGCAATAGCTTTTGCCATGAAATTAGAACTCCAGAAGGTATGGAGCATGTCAAGCTGTCTAATGGCAATATTATTTGATTTACTGGCCTTTTAAACTCAATTGGATTTTTTCCCTGTGTTTAGCATTTAGTAATCATGCACCTTAAGATGTTTCAAGAACAGGGTTTGAGCTGCTTCACTAACTTCAGAGCTGACTTCAGGTTTATTTTTTAGTTTGAATTAAGACTCAGGCATAGTAACTGGGGTTGTTCAGCCTGGAGAAGAGAAGAGTCCAGAGGGACCTTATAACTGCCTTCCAAGACCTGAAGGGAACCTACAAGAGGGCAGGAGAGGGACTTTTTACAAGTGTCCCCCAATAGGACAAGGGGAAATGGATTTAAATTGAAGGAGAACAGGTTTAGATTGCATCTTAGGAAGAAATTGTTCATTAGAAGGGTGGCAAGAGTCTGGAGCAGATTGTCCAGAGAAGCTGTGGATGCTCTCTCCCTGGAGATGTTTAGGGCCAGGGTGAACAACCTAGGCTAGTTGAGAGGTGTCTCTGCCCATGGCATGGAGGTTGGATTAGATGATCTCTGAGGTCTCTTCCAGCCTAGGCCATTCTGTGGTTCTATGATAATATTTGTTCTTTCCAGTTCTGTTTGCACTATTGAGGCAGAGAATCTGAACCTGCTTAAAAGTCAGAATCCTGCTGTACATTTCTGGGGTTTGTCCCTCTCTCAATATCTGAGGGGTGGGTGTCAAGTGGAGGGGGACCAAGCTCTTTTTGGTGGTGCACAATAATAAGTCAAGGACCAATGGATACAACCTTGAACACAGAACGTTCCACCTCAACATGAGGAGAAACTTCTTTATGGTGAGGGTGATGGAGCACTGGAACAGGCTGCCTGGGGAGGTTGTGGAGTCTCTCTCTCTGGTGACTTTCAAACCCTGCTGGGATGTGTTCCCATGTGATCTGCCCTAGGTGATCCTGCTTTGCAGGGGGATTGGACTGGATCAGCTCTAGATCTGTAATTCTGTGATTACTTTAGTGTTTCTGGTTCTTTCTGTGACCAGAAACTGCAGAACTCTGAGCTAGGATTTGGAACAGTTTCTCAAGGAGTTTCCAGCTCCATTTTACAGGCAGTACTTGAAAAGGTTTACACACTTCTCAGAAGTTTTTATTTTAAACCTGAAGCTGTGATGTACTTTTAGCTACTGATGTTGTGGTAAATACTTTGGAGGTCAAACTACAGAAAGTTGTGAGCTGTGTGAAGTTTGCTTTCAAAGGTCTTTTCCCAAAATGTTGTGCAGTTTGACCATGAGTTCATCTCTGACCATGTTTTGGAAATGATTAGTACAGAAGAGGTTACGTTGGGTAGTGGTGGCTTTGTTTCTGCCTTGGCTTCCTTCTGAAAGTCTGTGCAGCTATGAGGGCACTGTCTGTTGCTTAGAAGGGAAAAAAGTAAGACTGGAGGTTAACCAAGCTATTTACTGCCTCTCTATTCATTTGCACAAGTTACTATTGTATTGCTTTTCATGCAATAGACTTACCTCAGTTGAAGGCATTAAGGGTCCTCAGTGTGAAGAGTGTGTGGAGAAGAGAAGACTCCAGGGAGACCTAATACCAATTTTCCAGTACCTGAAGGGGGTCTACAAGGAGGATGAAGATAGACTGTTTACAAAGGCCTGTAGGGATAGGACTAGAGGGATATGGCTTCAAACTAGAGAAGAGTAGCTTTAAATTGGATATTAGGAACAGGTTCTTTATCATCAGGGTGGTGGAACACAGGAACAGGTTGCCCAGGGAGGTGCCCTGTCCATGGAGGTATTCAAGTGCGGCTCCTCAGAGCTCTGGGTAGCCTGATCTAGTTGAGGATGTCCCTGCTGACTGCAGAGGGGGTTGGACTAGATGACCTTTGGAGGTCCCTTCCAACCCAGTCCATTCTATGATGGGTCCTAGGTGTGAACACGTAACTGTTTGTGGTGTATTGGCAGTGCTCTGGGGTAGGGATAGCAGAAGTGCTTGGAAATGAGATTTTCTTTCTTCAAGATTTCTCATTTGAATTCCTATCAGATAAACAATCCCAACTGCTCACACCTGAAAGCCAGGCCCTCCCCCCAGTTATTTTTGCTTTTACTAACAGAGAACATGCTCAGGAGTTATACTTCAGAGTCTTGAATTCTTGTCAGCTGTGATATGTACACAGCCATCTTTATTTTTTCCCCCTGATAGAAGGGAAGGAAAACAGCAGCAAACCCACTTGTGCTCATCCTAGCATTAAATAGATGACAAAATCCTGATACTGAACTAGTGATTATTATTTGCAGATCTGTAGAGCAGCTTAGTAAAGTACTTGCCTACATTTATCCTTGTGGTTTAAATTTGAAAAGAATTAATTTTCCAACTCACTGTCTCTAAAATCAGCTATTGTTCAACTATGGAAAAGTGTCCATAGCTCTTTGACTGTGCTGTTGGTATTTTTATATTCCAGCTTCATCACCCTTTCCTCTTGCATCAGAAGGAACACATATGCACATATATGCACTCAAGCAAAACTAGGAAGTGATCTTTCTGTTGCTGTGGAATGCTCAGAATTATGTGGAGTGTCAGTATGTCAAGGGAAGGAAAAAAAGACAAGACAGCTTTTTGCTCCCAAGGACTCTAGACACAAGTATATAAATAGGCAGTTGACTACAGCCTCCCTGGGTCTGCAGGGGTGTACACAAGTTGCTCATGTCTCTGTGTATGTTGAGATTAATTCTCTTGTCCTAATAGCATTTTATTAAACATTGATGCAGCTGATAATGTTCCTTGTCTAACAAAAATGGGTGAATGTTGACCTTGAGAATGCAGAAAAGAAACTGGTCAGACAAACCCCAAGTCTTCAGTTTCTCATTTCATTTCTGCAGTAACATTTAATTTGAAGCACATCTTAGACATTTCAAAGAAGCACAGAATTGCAGAACATTAGGAGTTGGAGGGGACCTCAAAACATCAGCTAGTCCAACCCCCCTGGCAAAGCAGGATCACCTAAGGCAGACCACACAGGAATTCATCCAGGCAGGTTTTGAATGTCTTCAGAGTAGGGCACTCCACAACCTCTCTGGACAGCCTGTTCCAGTGTTTTGTCACCCTCAGAGTGAAAAACTTTTCCCTTATGTTCACATGGAACCTCCTCTACTCCAGCTTTCACCCATTGAATGGCTCTGCCCTCCTGACACTGCCCTGCACATCTTCATACACATGAATGAGGTCACCCCTCAGGCTCCTCTTCTCCAAGCATGCCTCAGCAGGGAGATGTTCCACTGCCTTCAGCATCTTTGTGGATCTGCAGTGGGCTCTTTCAAGCAGCTCCCTGTTTATGTCTACCAGGTATTTGCCCCTGTCTGAATTTGCCTTCTCTTTAATTAATTGCAGCTATATCTGAAGTTCTCTTTTGAATGCTCCTTAGCCTGCTCTGAAGAAATGCAAAACCATCTAGTATGCTCATTTTAGATGTTGCTGCCTAGAGTTGATCTAGGTACAGCTCTGTGTGGATGTCATTGTGTCTGATGTTCTCCTAAATCAAGGGGATTCTGTAGCTGAATGCCCATCCTTCAAACTGAGTACTGTCTCTTCAAACCTCTCCCTCTGCAGCACACTGTTGATAGTTTGGGCACTTCTGGCTCAACCACTTCTTCAAAAGAAGGCAGTAGGAAGAATCTAATTGTTGTAGTGCGATACATACAGAAATAGCCTGTGAGCAAAGTTTCTGTCCATAACTGTCCTTTATGAAGTAAAGTAGGGCTCTGCCAGGGAGTGTGACAAGACTGTGAACCTGACAGCCCTTTGTCCAGCACCTGTGTGCTCTGCTGCCTTTTCTGTCAGGCAGGGTCCTCTCCTATGCCTCTGACAGCTTCAGCAGAATTTCTCACAGCTGTATCTCACAAAAATAAGGGTGGATAGGTGACTGGTTTGCCTTCTAATGACTGGCAGTCCTGATCTGAGACTGGCCTACCTAGGTGAGTTATGTCATAGTTAAGCTGTATCCTACTGAGGGGTCAGTTCTGTTTGGCAGGAGTCAGACTTTGGTTCACAAGATCTGAAGGCAATGCCTGTCTCATGCCACTAAATACCTTAATGAACAGGAGAACATAAAACCCTATTAAACTTTGTCTCCTGCAAGAAAGGAATCACTGTGAAGTTTTCATCTTAGTGCACAGTTTTTGGAGGGGGACACAAGCATTCTACAGAGCTAAAAGCTCTGGTTTTTATTAGAGCTGCTCAGAACCTTTGGTACTTCAAGTTTCTATGGGATACTGGACTTTGACAGAAACACAAAAGCTTGTGGAAGCTTTCAAAACCCCTGTATACTATTTTTTTGACTAGCTGTAGCTTGTATTTAGGCTAATAGAGTTCATCTTTAGTAACTTTTGGGCCTCTTTTTGTAGTCCAAAGCATTTGAGGCCACTAAATGATAGTATTTGGAAAAGCATGTCTCACAGGGGAAGGACTGCACTAAAGTCTTGGTTGAGCACATGTAGGAAAGCAGTGAGGTGTTCCAAGTGGCATGAGCTGCAGTACAGGATGGCTTTTGCGCTGTCAGTGATGGGGCAGAAGACATGGTGCATAAATGTTCTGGTTTTCATTTGGTTGTGCCACCTGAGAAGGTTTAGGGGTTTTGTTTGGTTGGTTGTTGGTTGGTTTCTGGTTGGGTTTTTTTTGTGATGGCTAAATAGCCATCAGGTTTGCTTTTGGATTTGCATGTATTGTATTAGAAGGCAACACTGGAGCCCCTAACCTTAGCCTATTAAAATGTAGTCAGGCTTTTCTGTATTCAAACCACAGACTCATAGAATGCATTGGGTCGCAAGGGACCTCTAGAGGTTGTCTACTCCAACCCTCCTATGGTAATCAGGGACATCCTTAACTAGACCAGGTTGCCCAGAGCCCTGTTGGGCCTCACTTTGAGTATCTCCAGGGACAGGGCCCTAACCTCTTCCTTGGGCAGCCTGTTGCAGTGTTCCACTACCCTCATGATAAAGAACTTGTTCCTAACACCCAATCTAAAGCTGCTCCTGTCTAGTTTGAGAGAGTGCCTTCAAGCCTGGCCTCGAGTGTCTCCAGGGATGGGGCCTCCACCACCTTCCTGGGGAGCTTTTTACTTCTGGGTCTACCACAACACAGAAAAAGCAAAACCAGTTTTGTCTGGTTTTCAGGTATCCAAGAGGTATGAAAAGCCTTAATTCAGTTTTAGTCTGAGGTAGCAACATGCACGAGACATCTCACATTTTGACCAAAACCACTGTGAGGCATCATGACTTTTGTTCCCTCAGTGTGGTCTCACTCTCCAAATCTTGTAATTCCAAATGGCATTAACAATCTGTTTTCCTCTGAACATCAGTCTCTGACATTGCTTGTGTTCTTTCCTCCTTACTCTACCCTTATGCATATATATATATGCACATTCAGAGACTATTACTGAAGGATAAAACCAAGCATTTAAAATCTCTAAAATGCCTGAGTGTTTTCCTGTCCAATCTTAATTCTACCTCTTGTAATTACATTCATTATGGTACAGTCGTTAATTATATGAATCATAGTACTTTTAGTCCAAGATACATACTTGATTCAGCACAGAGGATAGATGATGCTCACATAATGAGCAGTTATGCAATATTTTTCTCTCTCTCTCTCTTTGTTCTGTTAATGCCTCTGTGCTTTATTTACCAAAATGATTCAAGCCTTGCTCGGAAGACAAAGTTGTTCATTTCCTTAGGGATTCTATTCTTATCGCACTCATGACTAGAATTTTGAATCCTTCAGATGCTGATTTGTTTCCAGATCAGCTCAGTCAGATGGGGAGATGATTATTTTTCTGATGGGGTCATAAAACCTGTGCATGTTGCCATTTCACACTGGGGAGCTGAGGAAAAGGGGGGTTCAGAATCGTTGGCTTATTTTTAAGAGCCAAATTTGAGACATGCATGCAGATTTTTATGTGACACTGAACATGAAAAAAGTCTCTCCCACATACTTCTCTGTGTCAGTGAAATGCAGTCTTTCTGCACACTTTCAAGCTTCTTGCCTGAAAAACTGCCTCCAAAAAATCCCCCACAACGAACAAAAAAACCCAAACACCCCACCCCCCCCCCAAGACCCCAAACAAACCAAAACCAAAGCAAAACAACAAAAAGCAACCCCACCAAACCAAACAAAACACCAAACAACAAATCCAGACAAACAGAGACAATAAGTAACCTGAGAATTCTTGGGTTTGTTCTTGGCCTCAGGCAGCTGGGCCTCAGACTGGATGGGAATCTACCCTTCAGATTCCCTAGAATCGATACTCAACGTGTCTGAGAGATGTTGGGAAATACTAAAGTCATTCTAGCATCTCTAGTCATAGCCACTGTAAGCCGCTTAATGGACAGCTTCTGGTGAGTACAGGCATTGCAGGGGTGCAGTCTGCCCTGCCATTCCTTTCCTCAGCTCTGTTTCAGGGTAAGGGACGAGTTTCCTGATTGTCCCTTCCAAACCCTAACATCCTGTGGTCATGTGGTTCTGCAAATTTCTATCTAGTTTGGGAGCACAGAATGTTCTCTCGCTCTTCTTCTGTTTTTCCCTCTTTTGCTGCTTTTCTGGCCTTTGCCTTTGTTTTTCTCCTGCTCTGATGGATAGGTTAGGCTATTGCAGTGGTGCAGTGCGGGGAGGTAAGGCAGCGTGGCCTTCAGGATGCAGAGTTTTTACAGGGGGGTAGAGCTATTGAGGATGGAGGTTTTACAGGCTCACAGGACTTTAGGGATTGGAAGGGTCCTCTGTAAATCATTGAGTCCAACCCCCCCTTGCCAGAGCAGGACCCATAGAATCTAGTGCTGGTAGCTCAGGAATGCATCCAGACAGGGCTTGGAAGTGTCCAGAGAAGGAGACTCCAGAACCTCTCTGGGGAGCCTGTTCCAGTGCTCTGTGACCCTCACAGTGCAGTTTCTCCTCTTGTTTTGTATATGTTTATTATCTTTTATGCTTTTAGATTTAGTTTGGTTTCATAAATAGTAATTTTGTTTTGCTTCCAAATTCTCTGTAGTGTGGCAATTTACTCCTTGGAGCACATTCCACATACTGTGTGGTGTAAACCCACCACAAGCTCTTGGCCAACAGTTTTGCCATTCCATAGTTTCATTTTTTGGGGGGGAGGGGTGGAAAGGGAGGATTTCTCCTTCAGGAAAGATTTCCCAGCTGAAGGTATGTTTATAGGAAATGCTCTCACTTTACTAGACCAGCATTTCTTGAAAAGGAATTAATTCTTGAAAAGATCTTGTCTGGCTGAATGGTAGATTTCACTTGAACAAGAGTTCAGCAGATGGGGCTGGAGGACACACCAGTGACACCTCTTACACCTCTTTTTCCTTTTGTATTTTAATTGACTGACTGAGATTGCATCCATGAAGTGTTCCACTACAGTTTTAGCACTGTAACTCATGTTTTCATCTCCTGAATATGGTTACTTCCTTCTTCTTTCACATCAAATTGACTGCTGGCACGATGAGTAGTTAATTCTTTATCCTTACTAGCATGAAAAATGCACTGGCACTATGAATAATTGTGGTTCTTCTGCTTTAAACAAAACTATGACAGTTAATAAATGTCCTTAAAGAAAGACAGTCAGAACTACATGAGGGTTGGTTTGTTGTTTGGTTTTTTCCTGGGGTGGTGCTGTTTTTCCCCTAGAGCTATGTGTAAATGCTGAGGTTCCCACGCAGTCAAAACATCCACCTGAGCTGCTTGGAATCCCTTCTGGCATAGAACAGAGTTTAGCTTTAAAAACAGAATGAGATTTGTCTTGTATGATCTTATCTTGGCTTTCTCACTTAGAACAAAAACTAAATCTCTTTGTAAATGACAGGGAGAGCAAATCATGTTAATCATTTGAATTCTATTTACTTAGTGTGATTTTTCAACATATGGGTGCACCATTTTCAAGTACAGCCATTCTGGCATTGCTCTGGATGTTCTTAAACAGGTCTCTAAAGACAGGCTGAACCAGTTAATTTCACTAGTCCAATGCCCTGTGCACTCATCAGGGGCATCCTCAACTAGCTCAGGTTGCCCAGACCTCTGTCGAGCCTCACCTTGAATATCTTCAGGGATGGGGCCCCAACCAATTCCTCCATTTAGAGTTATTGTAGCCTGACCAAGAAAAAAAAGGAGGTTTGAAAAGTTTGAAGCAAGTGTGCATTAGCAAATCCTGCCTCAGTTTTCAAACATGAGTGTGAATTTTGCCTGCCCAAATGCTGATCCAAGTGTTTTCCTGTGGCTTTGATGTCCTGATCTTTTCAGAATTCTTGGGTGAGGGCAGACAGCTCTCAGCAGCTCTCCAGCATTCTGCTTCTCTCTGCAAGGTGAAACAATCTCTGTTGATAGAAAAGGCCAGGATCTAAGACTGCACCTCAGTGACTCCTTCCACATATATAACTGGGTGTACATTTTTGAATATGTGCAAAGGAGCAGAAATATTTGAAGGTGTAAGCTGTGGCAGAGGACAGACTACTTTAGCATATAACAATACCAGTCCCCTGTCCTGCATTTCTTGCATTCTTCTGCTTTCTGATATATTTTTATTACCAGTTGATAACATTCACTTAGTTGGCAACTCAGTGATGACACCAAAGAATCCCAGGGTGTTAAAGTAGAACTCTCCATGTTGGAGAATCTACACATTTAGGTATCATTAATATGTTCAAGGAGAAGGTCAAGCAGTGATACAAATCACAGTGGTTTAGACACTGTCTGGACTTTCATTGTGTTTAAATCGGTTTCTGAATTTCCCTGTGTTACCTATGGAAACTATTTTCCCTTAGTACTCAAGTTCATCATGCAAAAGGGTCTTTAATTATATCCTAAGAGGGACCCATCCATACCTTCTATCAGCCTGTATCTCCTAGACAACATAGCACCACGGTCAAAGCAGCTGAGACACTTCATTTCCCTTTATGCCAGATGCAGAATAATTTTATCAGGAGTCAAAAAGTTTAGGAGGAGAATGAAATAAGATTGTTTTCCCTCTATATTGTACAAAAGCAGGATAGGCCTCTTAGCTCTTGCATCATTCTGTGTAGAGAAAGGTTTTCACTGCAGACTTGCTCAAGTCAATTCTGTGAACCTCAGAAGAATGTACACTTGAAACCATCCAACACAATTCTCAGAACAGCAAGGGCAACAAGAAGGTGATACAGACTTGAGGAAATGCTGCAACAGTGGCTGTCCTTCTGTCTTTAAAAGCCCTGAAGCAGTCTGAAGTCATCAGTCTTTGCTTCATAGACCCCATCAAAGAGTCTCCTTATTTCATCTACATCTGCACAGCAACCTGTAATACTTGAGGAAAGGACATTGGAAGAGAATGGAGAGCCCTAACAAAGTATGAGGCATGCTCTTGGGCTGACCCTCTTCACAGCTACAGAATCCTAAGTGGATCCAAAAATAGAGGAGATTGAATACCACACAAATTCAAAGACAAAGGGACAAGCATCTTGAAGACATGCTGAGGCTCTCCTGAAAGCTCCTCTTCCTTCCCAGGGCTTCCCTGGGCTTGCCTTCCGCTTGTGTTGCTGATGAAGCCTCCCTTCCACCCAGCAGTTGGGCAGCAGACTTTCTTGTTGCTGCTATGCTAGCAGCAGCTCCTCTCTGCTCTCTTCAGCCACCTTTGCCTTCATTCCATGTCACCTCATCAGCACCTAGGGGTCGTGATAGGCATTGAATTAGCTCAGGACTTCAAAGGTGGTGAGTGCAGAAAGGGTGTCATTTATGGTTGCTACTTTTAAAGGGAAATTTCAGTTTCCCACCCTTCCTTCTTGTCACTTTCTAAAGGGAGGGACAGGATTGCGTTCCTGAGGCAAGAGAAAAGGAAACACAAATCTTGATCTGTTGGGTGTGGAAGAACCTCCATGTGATAACTGCCACAGATGCAGCTTCTTCAGCTTTCATCTGAATGGCAAGGCAACTTCTGCAAAGTGTTTCTTTTTTCCTAAACCTTGTTTCTGAGGAGTTGAAAAGAAACTTTTTGTCTTCCTGACTTTAATATTCCCTCAAGGCTGCTCGTACAGCAAGGCTATAGCTTTTGTGGAGTCATAACCTACCACCTAATGAGCCTTTCAGGGCAAGGGGAGGCCTGATTTTGTAATGAAAACAAGCAGGAGAGAGGAAAGAAACAAAATGAACCCTCAGAATAAAAACCTCCTGTAGCTCCTCTGTTCCTCACAGAGAGATGAGTCACTGACCAGGCTTCTGCTTGCAACCTTTTGGCTGTTGTAAAAAGATCACGACAGAGGCAACATCATCATTATCTTCTGATAAGAAAATGAAAAAGCTGGGAAGTTGGAAGACAGTTTTATTGCCTGATCCTACTGAAATGCTGATCCACTTTTTTCTTATCCCATTCACACTGGGAAAAGAGAGGAGGAGGAAGAGAGGGGAAATGCTGGAGAGGAGAAGGAGAAATAAAAGGAAGAACCGCTTCTGACAGGAACCTCCCTTAGGTGTTCAATTTGTACAGCACAGTTTTTGTAGCCTTTCCTTGGTAGAGCAGAAGATAACCAACTGAGCACTTGGGGAAAGGTGGTAAACATTCCATCCCATCTCATCCTTTTGCTCCTAAAATCCAATAAGGATTTTATTTTGCTGTGTTTTGTTCTTGCTGTAGTGTGGGAGATTTTGTTGTTCAAACCACAGCACGCCTTCTGCACAGAATTTCTCAGTACCTTCTTTTCCTTCTTTAAAAATGAAACTAAGGTAGCAGTTTGTGTTTCCTAGGGGGAAAATTGTTTCCCTAGGAGAAATTATTAATAAAATTAAAAAAAAAAAAACAACAATTCTTCCACACATGCCATTTATTCTGAGGGAAGGAAAGATGTGAAAAATTCATCAAGTAATATAAGCTTGAAAAGAGCAGAGAGGCATCATCCAATCGATAGCTTTGAGAGCTCTGCCTGCCCCACATTCGCTCGCTAACCAACTTTGACAATGACAGCATCAAATGACTGTTTTTAGGACACTGCCCTGAGGATTTAAGCAGGATGTGTTACAGAAAGACATGCTCTAATGCTTTGTAAAGTGGCAACATTTGCTTTTGTTGTGTCAAATTACAGTACTGAGAGCATTAACTAACTGTGCTGGTGCTGGAGTAGATCTGTGTGGAGCAGAAACGGAGATTATGGTGATGCCACGCACCGAAACTTTGTATGTCTCCCAGGGCTGTGGTTAGCAACACGATACACCAATTACCACAGAGATTGGTAATCAGTGCTAATTAACAACAGAAGGCTTTTTGAACACAGAGTTGTAGAGAGGGAAACATGCCCAGCAGATACCCTCTCTGATATTTAATTACAGGAGAATCTGATAGGTGTTTACAGGACTGGCTCTGGATTACCTGCAAGAGGGTTTCTCACAGAAAAGGTTTAAAAGAAAGCACAAACCAGTGGCAGCCAAAGGTTAGGACAATAGCACAATTATAGCTAATTAACAACCTGTGAGTGCTTTGCTTTTACAGCCATGCTGCATAACATCACACATGGTGCTTTGCTGCACAAGAATTTTTCTTGCTGTGGGCTGGAAGAGTCTGATTCTTAAATGCCTTAAATCGAAGAGCTCCAAGATGGAGGACAGGACAAGAGGAAATGGCCTCAAGTTGTGCCAGAGGAGGTTCAGGTTGGATATTGGGAACAATTTCTTCACAGAAGGGGCTCTCAGGCATTTGAACAGGGTGCCCAGGAAGGTTGTGGAGTCACCATCTCTAGAGGTATTTAAAAGACAGGGGGATGTGGTTCTGAGGGATATGATTTAGTGGCAGTGGCTTAGCAGTAGTGGTGAGATTGGGAGCTCTAGGTGAGCAATTGGACTTGATGATCTCAAAGGTCTCTTCCAACCTCAACAGTTCTAACATACTGCTGCTGTAAGTCATAGTTTGTAAATGGTCTTTAAGGGATTTAGAAGGTGTCAAGGCCGTGACTAATGTTGGCTTTCTGGTGTGGGGGTGGACAGTTAAGTGCCATATTAGATGTATGAGGTGCTGCAGTTAATGGATTGATTTGGCTCATCATGGGTGTTTCGGTAATGTTGAGGATCAGGTGGTGTGCTGTTCCCTGAAGATAACTGGAAGTTAAATAGAAAATTGAAATGCTGTCTTCTTTATGTGAAGAAAATGGAAACATTTTGAGCACTTCATCATTTGTTGCATGGATCGACAATTCTTTTTGTCCAAAGGCTCTTCAGCTTGTTTGGAAAGGAGTCAGTGAACTTGGCATCACTCTTAATGAACCCAGGTGGGATTTTGAAAGTATGAGCATTTGTCTGACTCTCCTCCTCAGTGAAGCAGATGTGTTCAACCCTGACTTCATCTGGGGCAGAGTTCAACCACATCTGAGTGCCTGGGTTTGAGAAGCCTGTGCTTAGTGCCCAGATCACAACAGTCTCCTTTACACCTGGTATTATTTGGCAGCGTTGTCGGTGGTGTGAGTGGGCAGATCAAGGAACAAAGAGATGCTGGATACCAACCTTGCTTTCAGCCTCTTAAAAAAAAGTTGTCATTAAGGTCATAGCAGGGTCAGGCTGGTGGGCAATGAACAAATACTTGTAGTGCTGCCTCTAATCTGGAATTACTCTAAGGCTTGTCAATCCAACACAACTAAAATGAATATGAGCAAGGTAGGCTGAGAACATTGTAGCAGAGTTTACACAGAAAGCTTTCTCCAAGTGAAACTTTGCCAATTATTTTCCCCTTCCAAATAGAAGCTGGGGAAATAAGAGCATCAGTTTGAATACATTTTAGAACTGAAACAGGATGGCTGATGAAAACCTGAGAATGAGCAGTGCCAATAGCTGCTTTCTGACAGACTGGCCAGTGAGAGAAAGGAGGCCTACAGCCTTTCCTCATGTCCTCCGAGCAGCTACAGTACAAGGGAGAAGTGTATCCTCAGAGTGTCTCTACCATGTTTTCTACACAGGGGTGCTTCAGGCTTGTTTAGAGCATTAGGATATTGCTATGCTCTTGAAGGAAATGCGTTCTCATTGACAAGAAGCTGAATATGAGCCAGCAGTGTGGCTAGGTGACAAAGCCAAAGGCATCCTGGCTGGCATTAGAAATGCTGTATCCAACAGGAGTAGGGAGGTGATTGTCCCCCTGTACTCGGCTCTGGGGAGGCCACACCTTGAGTATTGTGTCCAGTTTTGGGCTCCTCAGTACAAGAGAGATGTGGAGGTGCTGGAGCCAGGGCAGAGGAGGGCAGGGAAGCTGTGAAGGGCCTGGGGAATAAATCTGCTGAAGAGAAACTGAAGGAGCTGGAGCTGGTTAGTGTGAAAAAGGAGGCTGAGGGGAGACTTCATCACTCTCTACAACTACCTGAAAGGAGGTTGTGGAGAGGCTGGTGTTGGGCTCATCTTACAGGTAATTAGTGACAGAACAAGAGGTAATGGCCTCAAGCTGGGACTGGGGAGGTTTAGACTGGACATTAGGAAATATTTTTTCCCAGCCAGAGTGGTCAGGGACTGGAATGTGCTGCCCAGGGAGGTGGTGGAGTCACCAAGTCTGGCTGTGTTTAAAGGTGGTTTGGATGTGGTGCTTGGGGATGTGGTTTAGGGGTGAGCCTTGTAGAGTAGGGTTCTGCATTGGCGTTGGTGATCCTGAGGCTCTTTTCCAACCTGAATGATCCTATGAATTCTCCCCACTCTCATTCTCTGTCTCCTTATTTCAAAGATCATTTAAGCTGTCTTTGGAGGTACTTGCAAAATCAATACCTTCTGCTTATTGCATGTATTTGGCAGGACCATTTTTTTTACCTTCCAAATTACATTTTGATAAATACACATTTAATATTTTTCGATTTTTTTTCTTTCTGACAATTTTTAACAAGCTTTAGCAATCTAATCCTCATTGCTATTATGTTCCTGAGCCACACAGAAGGATAGGACACAAACACTTGAATTAACTGACACATTTGTGTTTCAAGACTTGCGCATTTTGATATGCAAGGCAGACATGAAGCCTCTTAATGTTCAAGTTATAAGCACTTCAAAATTGTAGTCAATTAAATCATCACTTAAATAGGTAATGAATCTATCATTTTTGTTAGGAAAATGATCCAAAGGTAGTTGCTTTGAACTCAAACTGCAATTTCCAGTTTGTTTCACTTGTCACCAGATTGACTTGTAGTTTACTGGCTGCCTTCACTGAACTTACTCTGTTAGAGGTTGAAGTTCCCTTGCTTTGGGATAGATATCATTTGGCTTTTTTCTAAAACTCTTAAGCAAACAGCATTGAGAAAACTGAGTAACAGTGGGGAAACTGAAGCCTGGTTTGGGGCTCCCCAGTTCAGGAGGGACAGGGATCTTCTTGAGAGTCCAACAGAGAGCTGCCAGGATGCTGAAGGGACTGCAGCACTGCCCTGTGAGGAGAGGCTGAGAGCCCTGGGGCTGCTGAGTCTGAAGAGAAGACTGAGAAGGGATTTAGCAAATGTTTATAAATATCTGAGGGTTGGGGGGTCAGGAGGGAGGGGACAGGCTCTGCTCAGTTGCACCCTGGGATAGGACAAAGGGCAGTGAATATAAACTACAGCACAGGAAGTTCCACCTCACCATGAGGAGGAACTTCTGCACTATGAGGGTCCCAGAGCCCTGGAGCAGGCTGCCCAGAGAGGTTGTGGAGTCTCCTTCTCTGGAGCCTTTCCAGCCCCATCTGGATGTGTTCCTGTGTGCCCTGTGCTGGAGTCTCTGGTCCTGCTCTGGCAGAGGGGTTGGACTCGATCTTTGGATGTCCCTTCCAACCCCTAAAATCCTGTCATCCTGTGAACAAGAAAAAGAACATAATGAGGAGTCAACTGTGCATCTTGTAACAGCAGGAACCAGGGACAGCCTAAGGAATGATGCTTTTAGCACCTGTGACTATCTCAGAACTGTTTGAGTATCTTGTGGTGCCACCAGGCTAGTATCAGCTGCTGAGCCAGTGCTGAGCACAGAGCAGTTTGCCTCTCTGGATGCCTGCTCATGTCTGAAGACCAGCAACTTCTTGGTTTGACTGTCCATGGTGAGGTGCAGGAAGGTAAGAGTTTGCCCACTGGATACTGTGAATGTTGGTACTTTTTCCTAACCCAGTGCCCATTTGGAATGAGCCTTTGTAAGTCTGGATGAAAAGCACCAAACAAATACTGTAAACAGTTTTCTTGTCAAGCTAGTGAATGATACTTAATCTTTCCACTTCACTTTCACATTAAGAGGAGAAGTCAGTGATGTGAAGCCTGAATTTGTGCTTAGGAAATTGCTTTTCATCCTACAGCATGGGTTCTTGAGCAGAGGTGGGCTCAAACAATATGTTGAAAATTATCTTTTCACGGAATTTTGATCAAAGTACAAATGTCTTTGCCTCAGGAAGCACTGAGAAGTGATGCTGGAAAAATCAAAACTGGCAAAGTCTGGCCCAAATTCTCTCATGAATAAACTGCATCACAAAGCTACCAGTAGCGTAACATTTTCATAGGCCCTGTCGTGGTGGTGCTGTAAGAAAAGTGCTTTGAAAAACTCACCATTATTTGGGGAGTGCTGCCATAACAGTGTTATTAGAGATTATTATTGTTTGTTATAGACTTGGGGCTTTTTAGTCTGGAGAGGAGAAGACAGAGAGAGGATATAATAAATGTTTATAAGTATCTGGGGGCTGAGTGTCAGGAAGGAAGGGACAGGCTCTGCTCACTTGTGCCCCGTGATAGGACACAGGGCAGTGGATATAAACTACAGCACAGGAGGTTCCACTTCAACATGAGGAAAACTTCTTTACTGTAAGGGTCACAGAACAGGGAACAGGCTCCCCAGAGAGGTTGTGGAGTCTCCTCTGGAGACTTTCAAGCCCCATCTGGATGTGTTCCTTCGCAACCTGCACTAGATCCTATGGTCCTGCTCTGGCAGGGGGGTTGGACTCGATGATTCCAGAGGTCCCTTCCAACCCCTGACATCCTGTTATAATGCAATAGAGTACAGACCTCTAATCAAAGTTGTTCTGATTTAGTGGGATCCAGACCTGAGCTGAGTTCTGCCTGCTTTGACAGTTGCACACCATTTTTGATCTGTGAAATGATGTTGGGGCCTTTTGTAGGAGGTTATCTGTGTATAGCCTGTTGTTTAGAATGGCAGAAGGAAACAAATGAATTCTAATTGCCAGTACACATTTGAATCCCTGGAGGATCCAAAGGCTTCTCCAAGCACTGCTAAATGCCCACTGATGGAGCATTTTACTTACTTTCATTTTGTTTTTTTTTTTAAACAGAGGCTTCTCTTTTGCCCTTCAATACAAATGTTTTGGAACCCAGGAATCTTCCTGTATCAAGAGTCTCTGAACATGCATCAATGATTTTCATGATGTGATTGGGGTTTTTCTCTCAGAATTTCTGGTCAAGAGGGGATTCTTCCCCTTTACTCTGCTCTTTGAGACCCCGCCTGGAATATTGCATGCAGTTCTGGTGTCCCTGTCATGAGAAGGACACAGAGCTGTTGGAATGAGGAGAGCCAGAAGAATGAAATTAGGGCTGCAGCAGCTCTGCTATGAGGATAGGGTGAGGGAGCTGGGGTTGTTTGCCTGGAGAAGGGAATACTCAGGGGGGACCTTATTGCTGCCTTCCAGTACCTGAAAGGAGTCTACAAGAAAGCTGGAAAGGGACTTTTCTTCAGAGTTGCTAGCAACAGGACAAGGGGGAGTGGTTTTAACATAAAGGAGAGTATGTTTAGACTGGACCTTAGGAAGAAGTTCTTCAGTACAAGGGTGGTAAGACTCTGGAATAGATTGCCCAGAATGGCTGTGGATGCCCCCTCCCTGGAGGTGTTTAAGGCAAGGTTGGAGGAGGCCTTGGGCAACCCAATCTAGTTGAGAATCGTCCCTGCCCATGGCAGGGAGGTTGGAGTAGATGATCTCTGAGGTTTCTTCCAGCCTCAGCCATTCTATGATTCTGGTGATGTGTTTCTAAACAGAGAAGCTATGGTAAAAAATGATTCTGACTGTTTATTCTCTTTTTGTACCCCAGTACTATTTTCATGTGTTTTCACATGCTTTGAACAATGAGAATTTCTTCTCCCATCCACACTCTCTCTGTCGAGGGACGTCTGCTCAAGTTTCCTTCGTCATCGTCTTAAAAGAAGGATGCATCTGTAGCAGAGTTTTTTAATGCATTTGCTTGAAAGACTAAATTCTGGTGGTAATGGTGATTTAATCTCTAATTCCAAACCAGACTGTAAGGTTGACTAATACTGTTGAAATCCTTTCCTCGGTAATTGACCAGTGTAATCCCTGGTGGCTTACTGGTGGACATGTTCAAAGGAAACTTTTTCTAATGCATGTTGAGTTCATCTGCTGGCAGTGTTGGCTGAAAGTTTCCAAGCTGTGGTGTCTAGCAGAGGCTGGACACAGCTGCAGTGCCTTGTCAGCTTGCACACATTTTCTTAGCAGGCTTAGCTGAGAGAACATCTAAAAGGACTGTTCTGACCACCTGTTGCTTTCATACATTACTCCCATGGAAACCCACCTCTGAGGAGCAGAAATGCTTCATCTCTAGTTCTGTTCTGTGCAAGTGGAGAGAGAGATGAGGAAAATACGCCCAAGGAAAACCAGCCTGGGAGAAAATTCTGCTACAGTACTGCAGAGGCCCTATCAATAAACTTCCTTTGGATCAGGGCTAAGTGTAGATAAATCTATTCAGGTAAGGAAGAATTTCAACAGGAATCTGAATTGTTATGGGAAATTGGTACCAATACTTGCCAACTTTGTCATTAGCCCACTTGTAGTGGTTGGAGCAATAGAGCATAGCTGGTGTTAATCCTAGATCTGGTCAGAAGCAGAGTCATGCCCATTTTCATTATTCTTCAGGCAAGACTCAGGACTGCAGACATTTAGTATGCTTCTGACATTTCTTAGCTGGTGTTAATGCATTAAGTGGAACTAGCCTCTTTAGAGACTGAGTGTTCCATTTATTCAGTGTCTTCCTGCAATGCCAGTATGTCTCACCCATAAAGGACAGGAATAATTTTCAGTAGCAAGACAAGGATTTAGTCTTCACAGTCTGCACAGGCTGCCGGTGTGATTTGCAAGAGAACTTCACCCAGAAATGGCAAAGGAACTGCTAGGGTGAGAATATGAATCTTCATCTCTTGTACTACCTCAGACATAACACAAGTATGAATAGAGCATCTTTGTCTGCTGTGAGTAGGTCACTTGTTTCTAGCTCTAGTTTTCCTTCTCTGTGTGCCCCACCTGATTGCTTTTCACTGACACCTCAGCTGCCCTGACCCTGTTCATGCCTTTCTGTTGACACTTTGACTTAGTTGATGATTCAGAATCCACATATTGTTGTTACCTTTTCTTCAGGGAAAGCTTAGAAAGGAGAGATTATTGAACTCATGTGCATTTTGTAGTTCTTTTCCATAAAATTGGTTTGGTTGGTGTTTTTGTGGGTTGGCTTGGGTTTTGGGGGTTTTCCTTGTTTTGTTTGGGTGATGCTTTGGGTTTTGTTGTTATTGTTTTGCTGTTCTGGGTTTTTGTGTGTCTATGGGTTTGTTGGTTGGCTGAAACAATAGTCAAACATCCAAGTCCAGTTTGCCCTCAGAGAGCAGAAAACCTGTATCAGGGTTGGCAATCTAAAGGCTTTAAAAGAAAACAAAACAGAACAAGAAGTAGAAAAGGAGAGGGGGAGAAGGCTTTGACCCCAATGAACTCTTCGAATTTAAAAAGCTGTTAGAAGCAAACAGGTTTTGATCACCAGCAGCTTAAAACATATGACTTAAAGTTAGGAACATAAGACTGGGAACAATCACTCAGATTGTAAGAGCCAGGGAATTAGTTTGTGCCTTTCTGGTCTCTCCACTGTAATAGAATTTTGGTGGTTTTTTTCTTCCTCTCTTCAAATGAACTGAAGTTCACTAATCTCACCCATTTCTACACAGATTGCTGTTTCAGGGGGCTATGTCCTATCTTTAATCTGCTGTCTTCATCTTGTCTTTTTCCCTTTCCTTTGCCATGGGTCCCTGTCACTGTCCCCCCATTTCCCAGAAAGTGATGATGTTGAAATTCGCTGTTAAAACTCCTTTCAGTATAGTATTTTGTAGATAAGGCATTTTTAGATAAGATTTCTGATTCATGCCTTCAAGTTTTAGTTACATGCTCTTCTGGATAGCAGCAGGTATTTCTGTGAAGGTTGCAAGTACAGGATTATTCACAAAGCTGATCTCAGGGAAGCGACAGCAGAGGTCTCCTCTGAATGGAAATTTGAGCAGCTCGGTTTTCCACCCTAGAAAGATCACTCTGCTTTTTTTTCTTCCATTGGCTTTATTCGTGCAATGTCTCACAGATTGCCTGGTGCCCTTTAGAGAATGCTAAACAGCACACAGAATGTTCCTTTGCGCTTGACTCATGGCTGTACCCTGACATGCAAGGGCTGAAGGAAAGGGAAAACAATACAAGGCTGAGGCAGAAGTTTACATAGAGCAAGAGTCAGACCATGCTGGCCTTCAAATATTTAAATACCCTGCTGTGTTTGTCTTGTGCTAGGCTGTTGTTTTCATCCTGAAGTGTTCAAAGAGCAGCTGTTTTCCCATCTTGCTCTGTCAGGGGGGTTGGACTTTGAGATCTCCACAAGTCCCTTCCAACCCCTAACATCCTGTGATCCTGTGAGCCACAGTGAGAATGTCGTCAAAGTCCTGACTGCCGCTGTCTGAGGCTGCTAGTACTGTTGCATGTGTTTTGGCCACCATGCCTGTCTGTACCCTGCCTGATTCATTGCTTGCCAGTCCTGGGGTTGTCCAACTCTGTCATTCTCCCCAGAATGACTCGCTCACCAGCAGATGAACTTTGTGGCCTGGGTATGATCTGCCCTTACTCTTGATGCCCTATTTACAAAGACACATATACACTTCAGAGTATTAAATGGTGCCCTTTGCTAACACAAAGGAACAAGAAGAAATAAGCTTGTCTCCTTTCTTCCTTCCTCCTCTGCTCAAAAAAATGGCAACTGTGAAAATAAAGTAGAAAGTAAACCAAACAGAAAGCAGAATATCTAGTAGGGTGTGAAGGGTTTCCCTGCAGGAAGCAGCTGCTTGAGGCTTCCCAGTTTTTGCACATTTAACAGGAAAGTGGTTCTTTCACTCCAAAATTAATTTCAGAGGGGAGTGAGATTTGAAATAGCTGACAGAAGCTTCATTAATAAGTCTTTATGTTCTCCTAGCTCTTTGCGTTTCCAAGGCCTACATCAGTAGCAGCAAAGCAGAGATTACTTGAAGGAGCTGTTAATAATATGCATTTTCTTACTCACATATCCTGTTTCAGTGCTGGTTAGGTTCATTCAACTGAAGCTCTGAATCTGTAGCTGAAAAAGAAAAATTAAAGATGTGGTTACTGTTGAACCTCCAGCACCATTGGCCCAAGAGCACCAAGTAGTTCAGCAGGCTTTGTTAAGTAAAAGAGCAGTGAAGACAGAGATCTCTAGTCAGTGGATCATCTTCTACCCAGGCAGGATCACAGAATGATTGTGGTGGGTTGAAATTACCCCCAGAACAAAATTGCCAGACCAGCTCAGATCAAAGCAAGTGAAGCTATATTTACAAGCAAACCTACAATCTAGAAATATGGAATGCAATGAATATGTACAAAATACACAGTATTCACAGGTATTTACCATTTATAAACAGCACAGGACCCCCCTGGACAAAACCAGGGGTTACCAACAGCTTCCCCCTCTCAACTCCCTTCTTCCCCTCATACAAGGGAAAAGAGAGATCGAAGAGCAAGGAGTAGCTGTTAGTACTTAGCCACCACAAGAATGCAGCCAAGGTCAGCAACAGCCAAGCAAAAGCCACCAGCTAGCATCTGCTAGAGCGAAGAAGCCAAATAGAGGAAAAAGTTAGCTTATGCAACTAACTTCATGTTAGTTATCAGACCAGAGGGATTATTTGCACCTTATCATTGTTTTTCTTTTGCATCCAACAGTTAGTTATTGACATTCTACTACTTTTACTCAAGATCTGTGGGAAATTTCCTAGGCACAGCCTAAAACTGCCACTGTGGCTGAAGCTGAAGGGCAATCTCTGGAAATCATTTTGTCCACCCCTCTGCTCAAAGCTGAGCCACAGTGGGGTATTTGTACATGCCTGAGCATTGTCTTCTGCAGGCTCAACAGTCCCAGTGCTCCCAGCCTCAACCTTTATGTCAGATCTAACAATGCATCTAGAAGCTATTCCTTTTTGTGTGGCTGTAGGGTGAGAAATCTTTCTTCTACTGATAGAATTCATACCTGATTTAGCCAGTGGGACGTATATGGAGACAGAGTTCAGTGCTTCTGGAAGATGAGGGCCTGTCCCATCCATCTGTCCTGGAGTGTTGCTGTTCCACTGTTTTGACCTCAAGCTGCAATTCCTGAGCCTTTATCAGTCTTGCAGGAGACTCCTTTGTGTTGCATCTTTGCATCCCCACTTTCATAATAAATGGACATCATGAAGCTTTATTTGGTGGGGTGTCAGGGACTTCAGAATGCCTTTCCCTTGGTTACAGATTTGCTAGAGTGCTCTGTTAAAATGCTGGCAGGTCTTGTTCCAGAAGTAACTGCATTATGCTGGTGTATCTGTATGTTCAGAGGAAGGAAACTGAATTTTTGGTTAGTCCGAGTTCAGTAATATTGAATTTGGTTTGTTTGTCCACTCGATTGTGTGTGGTTGGACAGAAGTTCCCTCAAGGGAGGAATCTCTGTGTGTGTTTTTAAGCCAGTTTCATTGTTTTCTGTATATTCATTGTGGTCTGAGAACTTAAATGTCTGACTAAGAAAAGTTATAAGGCAAGTTCTTGAATTTATATGGTTTGCATTAGCAGGCATGAAATATAAGGCATAGATTCCCCATTTCTGTTGTTGGAATAGAGCAATGATTTACATGGGACATTATCTGCTTGGGAATGAACTTTCTGCATCCACCCAGTGCCTCAAGATACAAACTTGTGCCTGTGAAAGTAGAAGGGTAGAGAAGGTACCTACATCATTTTTCTTCATGAAGCAGAAATTGCAAAGCATATAAACAAGAGGATGGGAATGCTGGAGTTGCTTGTTCTTGGCATGCACTGAAAGGGATACGCTCACATTTGCAAAGCACAAACACAAATCTGGAAGGATGAAACAGAAAATGACCAACTGCAACCGAAGCATTTGCTGCCTTCTTGCTCCGAATGTGCAATTGGCCTTGGTCTTTTAATTATAATCCACAGAGATGGCTCTGTTCCCTATCCACCCTTGGGCTTGCAGGAGCACTGAGTGCTTGGGTCTTGGGCTGCTAATGCTATAATTGAAACAGCTGCTCTGCTCTCTAAGTACTTTATTCATTCACCTTCAAAAATGTTGATGGATCTGTGGTGTGTTTGGGGCCTTTTCTGTAGATGTGAACCTCAAACACAGCCACTTGCTAGACAGAAGTAATGAAGAGAATTTGTTAAGGCTTTTAGTATATTGTCTCAGTTTTAAAAAGGAGAAGAAAAAGGGAGGGAGTAAGAGGAAGGCTGCTCTTAGGCCATAATGCTCTTTGGACTAAATTCACTTTAGTGATGACCAGACATCCTAATCCTGTATTATTCTCAATGTCTTAAACTATAAGTGAATGTAAAATATTTCTAGGGCAAAAGGTCACTATTTTTAGCTTCTGCACTGATTTGTACATTAGCACATAGAGAGCACAGGCTCTTGGAATTGTGCTGCAAATGAGCAGTGTTGGGAGTGGTCCAGCCCCAGGCCAGTGGTTTCTCTGTAAGGTCTCCATTTCTCTCTTGCCTTGGGACTGCAGTGGAAGGGATAAATTGCTGTTGCAGTCCTTATTAAAGCCTGAAAACTTCAGGCAGTTGGCAGAAGCTCCAGTGTACCTGTAGCATTTCTCAATATACCTTCCTTTGCCTGTTCTTGTTCCTTATGCTTTGCTATTAGCCGGGATGTGGCTGGCAGTGGGTACAGTGGGTCTCTCTGGTAGGGCTGTGGTGGAGGTGGAGTTACTGACTAAAACACTGAGAGAACTTTAGCATAATGGCATCTTCCTTCCAGCCCATTGCTCTGCTCAGCACATCCTACAGACTCAGGCAGCTTTAACCTACTTGTGACTGGAGCATATCCTGAGGCAGTGTACCCATGCAAAAAAGGGTTGTGCAGGAGGATCTGAAGTCTTAATTACCCAGGAGCTGCTTCACCCAAGAACAAGCTGAAACCGCATAAAACCTTTGAGCAAGGCAGAGGCAAGGGCCACTGTGGTCCATAGGTTGGGTTTTATTCAACAGTATTGATTGGTCTTGGCAGATACGGAGCCTGAGAGCTTTGTGGTTATGTTTGTTAGGGAAAATTAGAGGTCATTGTGAGACTTTGAGAGTCAATAAATCTAAATTTTGATGAAAAGGCAAAATCCTACTCTGAAGCAGGCACTCAGGCAGCCCATATGGGAAGGCAGGTGAGGGAGGAAGGAGCAAGCTGGAAATGTTACTGCTTCTTTCCCAGCAGCCTGCAGCACTCACATCACAGTTGTATTCTGTTCAGGAAGAGGAGGAACAGGGAGGAAATGGCCCTATAAACCAGTACATTGACAATTCCTCTTGACATGGCATAAGCCAGATGATTCATGTCAGGAAATACAGCCTGTATGGTGCTACCCTGTTTGTGCTGCCTGTAGATGAGCTGCCAATATGTACCCTGCACAGATGCTCTGCATACCTGCAGCCTGTGCTGTCTGAAGTGCTCAGAGGTTGTTGCAGGTTTGTTTAGCCATCCTTGTTGAGAGTTTGATTTATCTATTCAAAAGAGGGTTTCAGTTAGCCCGTTGGAGTGGTGTCTGGATTCAGTTGGCCTTTTTTCACTGAGCTGGGTAATTTAAGTACTCAAGACACCACGTATAGCTTTTTATACCTAACATTCACAGAAATGTCAGTGTTCCAGAGGTCACACTGGAATGTTATAGCAAGGACATTTTACCCCATTTCTGCCTTGTGAGGGAATCATGGCGTGGTTTTCTTCCCAGTCTTTGCCTAATACAGTTGATTTTACAAGCAAGACTATCTCTTTAAGGCCCAGATCATGTTTCTGAGCTTTCCAGGATGCTGCAGTACATGTCTCTTCCCCAGAAAGGCAAAAGCTATTACAGCAAATGTTATGAAATTGCATTTATTGATGTCATTTAAAAGGACTATTTGAATTTGGAAAAGAAGAAAAAAACAGCAGTTTCCTGTGATACTGAGACCAATAGCATTGTCAAGACTGTTGTATTTTGGGAATTGCAGGAGAAGGCCTAGGTATTTTCTTTATCAGGAGACACTGAAGACAGTCATCATGTTTTCATGCTGTTTTAAAATCACTGCTCAAAACCACCTTCAATGTCATCAGCGATATTAACCCAAGGAAATGAGCTGCTTGCTTTAGGTACCTTTTAATTTGACTCTGTGGAGCCAGTCAGGTACACTGGAACATCTTGTGGAATCTGTTTTCCATGCATACTCCTTGTCAAGACATTTCTTATTTGTGCTTAAAGGGAGTGTGTTTGCCAAAGAATGGAATGAACAGGGAAATGCATGCCAAGGTGAATCAAACATCTCTGTGCTCCAAGTTCTGGGGAGCTGAGATCCCAGACAGTGGCCTAAATTTGTATTTCCAGGAAGTGGCAGATGTGGTCAGGTACTCTTGGCTTCCCTTCTGGATATTCAGCGTGGTCTGCTATGATTCTCTTCCTCAGAATTATCCAGTACTAAGTATGGAAAATTAGATCAGTGGGACAGAAAGAGGCTCAACATGTAGCAGAAGTTAGACTTGACCATAGACAGCATTTCTTCTCATTGGACCTACGCAGCAGATGTTATCCTCATGCACATTCTAGGTGTGGTAGGATTGCAAGGACATTGTGATCAACTCTGACAGCATCGCTGTGACTGCTGCAAGGTTCTGAGCTGTGCAAACCTCACTTTCATGGCATTTCTCTCTCTCCAAAGTTGGCATTTCAGTTGTGAAGTGATTTCCAACATGCCATTTGCTTTGACAAGTAGATGCTGGCCTCCTGAGTTCCGTTTCTTCAAGCATACTGACCAGGGGATTGTTTCACTCTCCTTTTTTTTAGTCACTCTCTCTGGTTTTTTTTTATTTTTATTAATATCTTTCTCCATTCAAAGTCAAGTCAGGGTAACTATTATTATACCCACCAAGCGAGCAATAAAGGACACAACCTTTCTGCATTCCAGTCCTTATCTTTCCCTATTTAGATCCTTCCTAATGAGTCATTTCTTTCAAAAGTCTGTTTGAAGGAAGCAAATTGAATTGGAAGAGGAAGTTTTTCATCAGGAAAACTTTCACACTGCTTATATATAGAAATCTTCTTTATTGTAGAGTATTCTGGGAGACATTTCACTCTTATTTATTTTGCACCACGTTCTATTTTGATTTGCTTATCTCTTTTGCACTGCATGTGGCACTTTCTATGCCCGGCACAGTCACGGCACTACCTCTATGTTGCAACCCGACACTATGAATAGCTGAAGTTACAGGAAAGGTGGCACTTCCTGGGGATCATCTGCTAGCCTTTTCTGATTTTTGCATAGCTCTGAAATCCAGTCAGGTTGTTTTGTTGTCTTTTGTTTGGTTTGGGTTTGCTTTGCTGTTTAATTCTAACCATACAGCTTTTTATGGGGCTTTTATGATGAATGGGTTTTAGGATCCTTTTATAGGAGGTTAGGGACTGTCTTGTAGTGGGTGGGAATGCTTGGAGTAAATGTTCTCTAAATCCTTCTAAATCCAAACAGTCCTTCATCTAGTCCTTAATCTTTCTTTGGATGTATTAATACCTTATTGTGAAGTCTAGGTTATTAAAGCTGCTAGATAGTTGCAACATACCCTAAAGGATGCAGAGTTAAGCACAGCCATTCTCTTAAGTAAAATCTTCCCTCTCATCCATTTATTCTGCCTTTGAAACTAAAATCTTCCATAGCTTTTACTCCACCACATAGATGGTGAGCAGACACAATATTCATACTTCCCTTTAGCTGTGTCATGAAAAGGCATTGCTGAATGCTGAGGTAAAAATCCCAGCTTAACTGATCTCCCAGACACAGCTATTGAGGACTCAGTTATTTCAGCATATGTTGCCACTGCTTTTCTCTTTGAAAATACATCCTGTCTTTATGAAGCCTTGACTGTACCTAATTGTAATTAAGATTAGATTAGTTTCTTATTTTCAATATTTAAATAAAAACCTGACAATTACTTGTTGGCACACCTAAGCAGTGCTGCATATTGGGTTGAAAGGCTGGAATTTCCTTCTGATCCTCAAAGACAATTAAGTTACTCCCTGAAGCATGAAATTTAATTACCCTCATCAGAAGCAGCATGTTGCAGTGGGTTAGGACATAGGAATAAGAATCAGAAATTTTTATCTCTGATCCTAGTTCTGCCATCCAGTTATTGACTAAATGAGTCATATAACCTTCCTGTGCCTTTTCTTCACCCCTTGAAAAAGCAAGGTGTTTGATGTCTTTGCTAAGGGGCTCTGAGGTCTGTATCAGCATCTGAAGCTGTAATGGTTTGAATGCTAAGTGTTCCTGGGATTGCCTTGGCTTACATGCTGCCAGCAGTTCTTGCAACTTGGTTTCATACAGTGAAATCTTTTTTTGGCAGTGTTAGTTTCATTAAAGGAAGTATAATCAAGTTCATATGTTAATAGGAGGAGGACTCCAAGAGGAGATGGCACTGCTGAGACTGTGCATCAGAAAAGCCTCCTGAGATGGTGTTCCTTTCAGGTCAGTTTTGATGCTACATCTCAGGTACAGTTGCTAATTGTAGCATCCCAGGAGCACCTCCAACTTCTCATGAGGTGGAAGAAACTCCACCTTGTGTAGTTTCACTGAGGAACAGAAAGGAAGGCTCAGTGCCAGATCAACATATTCCTCTAGGCAAATTGTTTTGCTTTACTGTACTTGCAACTGCAGTAGTCTTTTGCTGGCATGATTAGTCATGTCATGCCAGTGGGGAGCTCCAACTGTTTATTGGATGTGATGAAGTGGCTAATTAAAATAATTCATTCTGTCATTTAGAAAACAACAACACTTTCTCATGTCTCAGCCCCACTTGGCCAGCAGAGCTGTTGAGGAGACATGTTTCTTAACATGCTTGTGTAGCATTAAGTTTACATTCCAGAATGGTTAGTAACAAAAAATCATCTGATAATGTCTGGGTTACTCTTTCCATAGGCATTTTAAAAAGGAAACGTGAGCAAATAGTGACCCTGCCATGTAGTGGCTTACAGATGAGTCTGATGGAAAGCCTTTTGCCCTCCAACATACAGCATCATTTCACTGTATGTCTTTGAAAGCCTCTGTAGTTCCTGTGCTCTTCCAGGGCCTCTGTTTGTATTGAGTTCCATTCAGAGATTCTCATTTGTAACCACAAGGATTAGATTCAATTCAAATGCTGAGGTTCTTCACCTACTTCTCCGATTCATTTCTTTGTAGCACTCAAGCTCATATCTTCAGATTTTGCAGAGCAGGGGATTTACTTTAAACAGGTTAGTAAAGCAAAATCTTTGTGACAGTGGTGTTGGTTGTTTTTTTTTTCCTAAGAGACACTCAGAAAAGGATTAGATGGATGGATGGATGGATTGGATGGATGTTTTTAACTCTGGGATTTAACAGGAAAATACATTTTCTGTAGGCTTTCTCTTCTGCCATTTTAACAAATGTCCCTGTGTAGAGTAGTTGTGGTGTAGTCTTGCAGCATGTTCTAAATAGAGGAAATTCCATTACCAATGGAGTTCTAGTGGCTTATTGCAAACTTTCATCATTTTGCAAGAAGAGGTTTCATTTTAAAATGTCCTTTATAGGCTACTTGTGTTTCCCTGAAACCTACAGCACTTTGTGCCACATTGTGGTGTCTCCCCAGTTATGCAATTCTCAGGAGAACAGCTGCACACAGAGCCCAGCACTGCAATCCTGACAGGAGGGTGGAGTTAGCTTCCTTCCCACCACATGTGAGGTGGTATCATTGCAGTCTGGAGTCAAAATCTTGTTGGTATCCTGTTCTAGGCAAGGTAATTGCACGCTGTGTCTGACTCATTGGTCAAACCTAGCAAAATTACAGATCATTATCTTGGGCTGGGGTGATGGTATTAGTTTTCTTTTCAAAGCATTGAAAAATAATAAAAGGAACTAAAATCCTTACAATTATTTAGTCTTTTTTTCATGGTAAAACTTCTGTGAAAAACCACCTTCTGAAGGCATTTTGAGGGAAGTGCAGGGAAGCATTCTTGGAAACATCAGAGGGATGTTAAAGGTCTGATCTAATGACACTAATAAAGATCTTGACTGTATTTAACCTGTCACTAGCAGTTACATCTTGCTTATGCAAAAGGCCACAGAAACAGGCAGAAAGACAAGTGGCATTAAATCAATGGAGGAAAATGTAAACCATTTTCTTTCTCTTATGATGCATTGCCCATCAAGAATTACCTCTCTCGATGTTAAATAAACTCTGGCATTGATATACAGTAACTTTATTTGCTGCTATTTTAGAATGTGGTTCCTTTTCCAGACTATCTCATCTCAAATTCAGGCCCTGGTGTCTTTTAAGGCATTTTAAGATCAGTAACCTGAAATTAATTTAAAGTTTATAATTGAAAGTCATTACAAGACAGCACACTGTATTGTTTGAATTAATGAGAAAAGAGTTTACAGAGCCTCCTATGGGTCACTTTATCTTTTTGATCCCTTCCTTGTCTGAGAACTGTGTTGGTATCTTTTTGAAAACTTCTCTTTTTTTTTTTTTTTTTTCCTCTTAATAATTAATTTTCTATTTGTTGCAGCCTGAAAAGGCCTAATCTAGCTCTTCGTTTGTGCAGTGCCCATCAATTGCTGTAGCAAGTGAAAATCTGGAGTAGTATGGTGACAAGATTCAAACCTGTTCTAAACTCCTGTATAATTACACAAGGGCATGCAGGATGGTGGAAGTTATGTTCTTTCATCGACTCACCTAGTAAAGAGGGCAAAACCTCTTTTGGACTCCTACTGCTAGTTCTTAATTCTGCCTTTAAAATTTCAGTCTGAAAAATCAGCTTCTAATTGTTTTTTTCACTACCTGTATTATGCCACAGGTGCGTTTTTAGGTGTAATACTCTGATGCAGCCACTATTATTTCTACTTAATTTTGTAAACTCAAAACTAAGGCCTTGCAGAGTTGCATTGTGTCTTCCTTCCAGGAATGCCTTCATAGGTGTTGGTAACAGTAAGAGTATTTCAGATGAAAGAGAGCCTAGACCTGGAGAAGTAAAATCCCACTGTAGCTCAGCTTAGATATGAGGAGTCTGTGAAAGTCCATAATTATCTTCAGTGGTGAGTTGTGATGAGAGTGCAAAACAAGCTTGACTTCAGAGAGCTTTTGGCTTAAAGAGAGGGGACAAGTCGTGGTCTTCAGTCAACCTCCTGTTAATAGCTGCTGTGAGCACCTAAGCTAATTGTTTCCTTATTCTTCTCATAGGTTGAAGACTTTTGCTGTCAAAGTAGCTTCTAAATGTGAGAAAGCAGTGACTTTCTCAGAGCCAGGCTGGGATGGTGTACTGAATGAAACTTAACTTGTGCCTAGGGACCAGTGCAAACTGGCAAAGCACTGTACTGGAAACATAAATGGCAGTGCAGGTGTCAGGCTGGCTGGCAGGGTGGAAATTAATTCTACCTTCTGTATAGAGAGAGATGTGTGGGGAGCAGTCACAAAGATGTTGCTGTGTGTGGGATGTCAAGGCCAAAGTCCCAAAGGTTGCTGGAATGAAGCCTTTTGAAACCCTTCGTTAGCAGCACAGAAGAACACCCAATGAGTCTCTGTGTATTGGATTCAAAAGCATTTTACCATGGAGGTAGACAAATGCAGGATGCAAGTGTTGTGGCTGAGATTTCACTTGAGAGTTCTAGCACACCTTTTCAATTCACTGCCTCTAACAGAGCATCCTGACTTGTACTTGCAATTAGTCAGTGCAGGCACTGCCCAGAGGAGCATTCAAACTGGCACCTAAAGCACTACTGTATTGATTACAGCTAATCAGGAATATATTCCTCCTGAAGCTGTGCATTGCCTGAACAGCCTGAACAGGGTGTCTAAACTGTATCTCACAGAACTTATTGCTATGAAATCTGGATTATGGCTTGTGATGGGTCGAAATTTCCACCAGCATTAACTTTCAGGCAGACCAGCTTGGTTAGAAGCAAATGAAGCTGTATTTACAAGCAAAAACTGCACTCTGCAATGGAATGCAATGAATATGTACAAAATATACAGGATTCGCAATATTATACAGGTATTTACAGTTAGCAAGCAATAGGGGAACCCCCCCAGGTCAAAAAGACTCCAGTGCCCTCCCCCCATCCCTCCTACACCCCACCCCTTGTACCAAGAGAGAGAAGAGTTGAGAGAAAGCAGTGTTAGTCTTATCTCAAGGCCAGCCAGAAGCAGCACATTCTCTTCTCCCCAGTGAAGCAAAACAGCCAAGATCAGAAGAGAAACAGAATGAAAAGTGAAGAATTGCTATGGTACGGCTCCTTTTACCCCAGACATTTATCCAATGAATTTGTTTAGAACACCTTTTTGTTTTCCTTTTTACACCCAATAGTGATTTATTTAGTGATTTATTGGCTCAAAATCTGCAGCTACATTTCAAAGGCATAGCCTAAAACTACCACATTGTGGTACCATTGTGAAGCTGGGAAACTGCATGTGAAATGGAAGCAGAAGAGCAAAATGTGGTACCTGGGAAACTCAGTCATAGAATGGCTTGACTTGGAAGGGGCTTTAAAGATGATCCAGTTCCAACCCCCCTGCCATGGGCAGGGACACCTCACACTATAGCAGGTTGCTCAAAGCCTCACCCAGCCTGCTCTTAAACACTTCCGGGGATGAGATGTCCACAGCTTCCCTGGGCAACCTGTTCCAGTGTCTCACCACCCTCAGGGTAAAGAATTGCATAAGGGAATAAAGAAAGATGTTAATTTAGGCTTTTCTTAATTGCTTCAGGCAGCATCTAGAGAAATCATCATGGGTATTCTGGCCAGTGTTGTGGTGAAATGGGCTGTGGGGAAGTGGTGGCTGTGTGCACAGGAACTGATGCCTTCATTCTCGCAGTCATTGTCTTACCAGTCTGATTCATCACTCTGTGGAGTGCTTATAGGGTAACATGAGCAATCTGTTATCTGCTGTAATTTGATTCTGGGACCTAAAATCCCCAAACTGCAGAATGGTTGTGATTGGAAGGAAGCTACTGGCCTGGGGATGAGTGGTTGGAAACCTGTGACTCCAAGAGGGACCTGGGGCTATTGGTTGACAGTTGACTAAATATTAGTCAGCAGCGTTCTCAGGTTCCCAAGACAGCCTATGGCATCCTGGCTTGTATTTGGAACACTGAGGTAATTGTCTCCTTGTACTCCACACTGGTGAGGCCACACCTTAAGTGCAGTGTTCAGTTCTGAGCCTCTCACTCAGAGGATGATGAGGTGCTGGAGCATGTCCAGAGAAGGGCAGTGAGGCTCATGAAGGGCCTGGAGTGCATGGCCTATGAGGAGCATCTAGGGGAGGTGAGGTTGTTCAGTATGGAGAAGAGGAGACTGAGGGGAGATCTCATTGCTCTCTACAGCTCCCTGAAGGGAGGTTGGAGCAAGGAGGGGGCAGCCTCTTCTGCTGGGTGGCAAGAGACAGGACCAGAGGAAATGTTTTGTAGCTGCACCAGGAGAAGTTTGGGCTGGATGCTAGGAAATATTTCTTCATTGAAAGGGTTCTCAAACACTGGAATGGTCTGCCCAGGGCAGTGGGGGAGTTACTATTCGTGGAAGTGTTTAAGCAGTGTGTGGACATGGTATTAAGGGCCATGGTTTAGTGTTGACCCTTCAGTGCTGGGTCAAGGGTCGGACTGGATGATCTGTGAGGTCTCTTCCAAGTGGATGTATTCTGTGGTTTTGTGAATGTCTGAGATTGACTAGTTCAAATTCCCTGCTTGATGCAGAGTTAGCTAGAATTGGTTATGCAGAGCCATATCAAGTCAGGTCTTGAGTATCTCCATATGCTTTCTGGGCATCTTGTTCCAGTGTTCAGTCACCCTTGTAAGCAAGTTTTCTTTTGTTTTTAAGTGGATTCTTTTGCCTTTCAATCCAAGCAAATGTGCATTGTGCTTGCCTGTAGTCCTTTCATTGGATGCCACTGTCTGATTCTGCCTTCTTACCATCCTCCCATGACATGAACATTGATAAGAACCTTCCTGACCCTTCTCTTCTCCAAGCTAAGCAATCCATATTTTCTCATCCTCTTCTTGTATGTTGGATACTGTAGCCCCTTAATGATCTCTGTGGCTGTTGGCTGGACTCACTTCAGTAAGGCTGTGTTTTTCTTGTACTGGAAAGTCCAGTGATGGACCCAGAGCTCCAGATGTGTCTTCAAAGAGAGGGGAAGAATCAACCCTTCAATGTTCCATTTCCAGTGAAGCCCAGGAAGCTATTTGCTTTCCTTGTCACTGAGGACATATTGCTAGCTTATATTCAACATTTTCTCCACCAGGACCTTCAAGTCATCTTCTGCAAAGCTGTGTTCCAGCCTGTGATGATGCATGGGGTTGTTCCTCCTGTTGCTGAATTTCATGAGGTTTCTGTTGACTCAAACTGCCATCCTGTCAAGTTGCCTCTCAGTGGCAGCCCATCCATCTTGTGTATCAACCACTCCTCTCAATTTGCCTGTAAACTAGCTGGTGATGCAGCCCTGTCACATTATCCAGGTTATTAATGAAGGCAGACAATATGATTTGCTCCACTCTTGGCTCAGAGGCATACCACTAGCGACTGGCTTCCAGCTGGACTTCCTACCACTGGTGATAACCCTCTAAGCCTGGCAGCTCAGCCAATTATCTGTCCACCTCACTGTCCACTTACAAAATCTGTACTTCCATCAGTTTGTCAGGGAGGATGAGAGACAGCATTGAAAACCTTACACAAGTCCAGATCACTGCCATCCACTGCTCCCCTCATACACCAAGCTGATCATCTCAGAATAGAAAGCCATTGGATTGCTTAAACCTGGTTTGCAGTATGAAGAGGTCCCACACATGGTATTTCCCCACCTATCTCAAAAGGTGACTGAAGTAGCTGTTCTCCCTTACTAAAATGCATTCTAAAATTAGATTAATAACATAAAGGCTACTAAAAGAAATTTAATAAATTTGCTTGCAATTAACATCTAAAGCATATTAGTTATCCTGATGTAGAGCTTGCTGCTGTCGGTACAGGAGCTGCAAAGGAGCCTGAGTCTGTTAAATACACAAAAATCTGAAGATAGAAGTCCCTTTTCTGACATGGAATGACAGCAGAAGCAACTCTCCTCTGAATTTGTTCAAGGAGAGCAGTGCAGGGGGAAATGACCTCGGGGTCTTAGCGGATGGAAGGTGCTCTTGTGGCCAAGGCGGCCAACGGCATCCTGGGGCGGATTAGAAGGGCTGTGGTTAGTAGGTCAAGAGAGGTTCTCCTCCCCCTCTACTCTGCCCTGGTGAGGCAGCATCTGGAATAGTGCCAGTTCTGCGCCCCTCAGATCAAGAAGGACCTCAGGGAACTGCTTGAAAGAGTCCAGCACAGAGCCACAAAAATGATTAAGGGAGAGGAACATCTTCCTTATGAGGAGAGACTGAGGGAGCTGAGGGCTCTTTAGCTTGGACAGGAGGAGCCTGAGAGGTGACCTCCTTCATGTTTATAAAGATGGTAAGGCTGAGTGCCCAGAGGATGGAGCCAGGCTCTGCTGGGTGATGCCAAATGACAGCACAAGGGGCAATGGGTGGAAGTTGAGGCATTGGAAGGTCCATGTGAACATGAGGAAGAATTTTTTCCCTGTGAGGGTGACAGAGCCCTGAAACAGGCTGTCCAGGGGGCGTGTGGAGTCTCCCTTTTTGGAGATACTCAAAACCTGCCTGGATGTGTTCCTGTGTGATCTGCTCTGGGTGATGCTGCTCTGGCAGGGGGGGGTTGGATTGGATGAGCTTTCAAGGTCCCTTCTGGGCCCTAACATTCTGTGATCTCTCTACTGATCCAGTATCTGTTTTTAGTGTCCTGGATAAATCCACCAGTTACTGTCATCTTTAGAGCATTTATTTTTCTGTCTCTGAAGAAAGAGGCTGAGACTTGGGATTTCTGTTCACATGAATCTTTGAATCTCAGTCAACCTGTTGTGGGATCCCATATGATGTGGGTATATTTTGTAATGGATCTGCACATGAGTGAAGCTGCCTCTTCCAGCCTTGCAGTGCAGTGATATAAACTACCTGCTTGGCAACAGCTCTGAGAGTTAATAAAGTTTCTGTGGTAAACTATGAGAGGCCTGAGAATTTCAAACTAAAGTTATTGCACCAGTAACTCAGAAAAGCAATTCCTAAAACTCCTGGCACATTTATCCAGAGGGTTAGCAGTAGCACAAAAATGGAAATCATTGTTGAGAGCCACTGTGTACTTGGAATTAAAATCCATCAGTCTTGTGAAGCTGAGGAGAACGATTTCCATGGCACAGAGATGCTGCTGTATTTCATAACCAAAATTAAATCTAGGGTGGTATTTCTACTTTATTTGCAGGGAAATTCTCATCCTGTAATCCCTGTAATATACCTAATTTGAGATGACATCAAAAGGAATAACACACACAGGAGCTGGGCATTTAAAATGCTCTCAGTGCTTTATTTAATTTAATTTCAGTAAAGGCAGATTTACCTCTTTAGGGGAGGAGATGGCAAAGGAGCCAGGATGCCAACATCCCCTTCTCCAGCAGGAACCTTGAGCACAGAGTTTGGAAGAGATGTGGAAAGGAGAATATCTCTAAACAAACAAAAGAAAAGTAGAAAAGGGTAGATTCAGATTGGATGTTAGGAGGAAATTCTTCACCATGAGGATGCTGAGACCCTGGCACAGGTTGCTGAGGGAGGTGGTAGAAGCCTCATCCCTGGAGGTTTTGAAACCTGCTGTAGTGTGAGGTGTCCCTGCCCATGGCAGGGGATTGGAACTGGATGATCCTTGAGATCCCTTCCAACCCTGACAATTCAATGTTCTATGAGTCTGTGTCCCTGTTGACTGCAGGGGGGTTGGACAAGATGAGTTTTGAGGGTCCCTTGCGACCTGATGAACTATGATTCTATGTACACACAGAAATTCCAGTGAGCTCCATTAGAAGCAAAGCATGTTACCTCAGCTAGTCATGCAGTGCTGGGAGTTGGAGCTGTTATGCCAGCCCCGGAGACTGGCTGCTTGCTTGTGTGACTAAGAGGCTGCTGGTGAGAGTGGTATTTAGAGGGTGTGTGCATGTGCTACAGATCACACAGCTTCTCTGCAAAGAAAGTTAGGCTTCTTCTAAACAGCAGGCAGACAGCTGTGAGACATCCAGGAGCACAGAAGTCTAACTTTGTGGCTGGGTTTTTCTCAGCTCCATGGAAATCCTGGTGCTCAGCAGCTTCCTTTTGCAGAATCCCTGAGAGGGAAAGGCCCTGACCATGGAGCACCATGAGGGGAGTGAGGGCTGGGGCAGGAGGCACCATTTGACCTGCCCCATGCAGAGCTGCTGCTTTGAGGGATTTGGTCCTTGTAAAGTCACCTTTCTTACCACTCTTCTCCTTTGTTCTTTCTTCTTGCTGTATGGTGAGACCAGATGGGTGTTGCTTCAAAGGAGAGTTGGACATCTAGAAAAACCATTTCGGATCTCAGTGGAGTACGTCGCTCATGGGAACAAGAGTGTAGCAGCTGTGGATTCCTTTGCCATGAAGAACTGCAGCACAGGTAATGCAGAGTGCTTTGTTGCTTCTGGTTTGTCATCTTTTCCTACCTATTTTGAGAGGAGCATGGTTCTGGCTGTTACAGAACCTTCACAGAATGAAAGCTTCTCATCAAATCAGTGGAACAAAAATAGAAATGGGAAGATTCAGATTGGATGTTAGGAAGAAGTTCTTCACCTTGAGGGTGGCGAGACACTGGAACAGGTTGCCTAGGGATGCCCCCTCCCGGAGGTGTTCAAGGCAAGGCTGGATGGTGCCATGAGCAACCTGGTCCAGTGGGATGTGTCCTGCCCATGGCAGGGTGGGTGGAACTAGGTGATCTTTGAGATCTCCTCCAACCTGAACCATTCTATGAATCGAGGAAAATTTCCTTTTGGGAGAACAGAAGCAATATAAATCCTGACTTGCCAAATGCCTATCCTGACAACTTCACTTCTGCAGCAGAAAACAGAACAGATAAGTGGTTCCTAGAAAGACACCTTGCTCCTTTGCTGTTCCTGGTAACAGATTTCATGGCTGGATTTTTGTTAGTGGATTTAGGGTGGGGAGGAAGTCTGGGGTTTCTTTGTTGTTGTTTTGAGGAGGTTTGGTTGGGTTGGGTTTTGTTGGGGGGTGGGGAGGTGGTGGTTGTTTAACAACTCTGGAAAACTTGATTCTATTAAAATCTGCCTTTCTAGGGCAGTGTTCCAAAGGAGATATTGCTGGCTTAACCCCTAATAGCTCGGTGTGGTATGTGGAATTTTGATAATGAGCAACATTAATGGAGGTTACTTTTTAACATACAAGCTCTGTTATCAAGTCAAGAATGTAACTGTAATGCTTTGTGCCAGAAACAGCTGCATTTTAGTTCTACCAGCTTTATGGAGCTTGTGAATCATGCTGAAATCATTAGGTGGCATGTCAGTGAAGAATAGTATTACATATAGCACTTACCACATTACTCTTTGTCCATGTTATTTATTTGGAGTGCTGGCCATCCTTTTCAACTTCTCCAGGACAGGGAAATCTGCTGGAGGATAGAAAATACTTTGGTTGTTTACCTTACTCTCCACAAAGACCACTTCTGTTCAAGGGGCTTCTTGCACTGTCCAAAAAAAGGTGATCTCCCAGCTCCAGCAAGCCCCAGCCTGACATTGTGCTGAGAGTTCAAGGTGTGTTCAGACAGAATGCATTTGTCCTGCTGGTGATGTATGGACTGCATCTTGGTGTTTCTGTAAGGCTGAAGGGAGAGTATTTTAACTCCTAAACCAAAAAAAAATAGCATAAATGAATGGCACAGGAATTACTCAACTCCACAGTGCTTTGGGAATCAGTTCAAGAAATGTTATGATAGATTACCCATGAAGGTACCTGAATTCTTCTCATAGGAGTGCTTGAAGGACAGCCACAAATGACAGTCAGGTGAGTGAAAGGTTCATAGTTTCCTTGTTTTGGATGGAAAAGATCTTACAGGGATCACTGAGGCCAACTGCCCACCTAACACCACCATGGCCAACAAACTATGCCCCAAAAATGCCATGTCCACAAGGTTTTTGAACACCTCCAGGAACAGTGACTCCACCACCTCCCTGGGCAGCCTGTTCAATGCCTGACCACTCTTGCAGGAAAGAAATTTATCCTCATATCCAACCTAACCCTCCCCTGGCACAATTTCAGGCTATTTCTTCTCATCCTATCATTTTTTTACTAGGGAGAAGAGACTGACCCCCACCTCACTACAACCTCCTTTCAGGGAGCTGCAGAGAGCAATAAGGTTTCTCCTTGATAAATGATGTTGGCTCAGTGAGCTCATGCCAATATTGGACACTGTTCTGCAGATGACAGATGTCAGTTGCTGAGTCTGTTAAGACATTTTGTGAGCAAAAGAAGGGACAAATCTCCCATTTTGTCTACAGCTCTGTAGCAATTGGCTACTTCTCTGCTCTGCTTACAGGACACATTGTATGAATCATGCCATCAGGGCATAAAGCCACTTGTTCCTTTTTTGGCTGGCTGGAGTTATGAAGCCTTTTGCACACAGCTGATGCTGTGATACTGTGTCTTTTTAAGAGAAAGAAGGTGATGATGAGCAGCCAAGGGTGGTACCTTAGGCTTTAAGAAAATAGGGAAAGTAATAAGAAAAGATTAATCTAAATCTAATTTTTTTTTCTCCAGCTGTTAGAATCCTTTAGGCAGCTTAACTACTTGGGGAAGTTAATGTCACCAAAGCACCTAAAACATGGGTGAATTGGGGGAAGAAGTATCTGAAAACCAGTAACAAGCCTTCAGCATAATTTTTTTCTAAGCCTTTTGAAAACCATGTAGACAATTTAAAAGGAAATCAAGGCACACAGACAGTCCCAGGAAACTAGGCTACAATTTCTATAGGCTTGAATTTGGTTTAGACTCCCACCAGGGACTTGAAGAAGGTAGAAGTTTGAGGTTGTGATTTGGTTTTGAGCTTTGGAAGTTCCATTTTTCTAAAGCTCTTTAATCCTGGAGAAGATGGAATTTTTATTGCATTTGAACTGAAAAGAATTAACAGCCTGTTTGGGACTGAAGGAGAAATTAAAACTGGGGAAATCATTTATTCAGTGCTGATGCACTTCTGATATGCTTCTTAAATTCTGCATTTAAAAATTCTAGATTCATACCTCACACAACTGAAAATTATTGAGTGGAAATGCAGCACTAGCTTCATTGTGATCCACTTTTTCCCCCCCATTCAACAGTGAAGCAGATTGGAAAATCAAAGTGATTTGTCACTTGAGTGTCTTCAGAGTTTCAGGTTCCTATCATAGGATCAGTCTTGATTGATCGGGGGGAAGGCAAACCCTTGCAAATGGAGAGGTGCACTTGGGGTTTGTTTGCAGGGTTTTGGAGTGGTGGCATTGTTGGGTTGGTTGGGTTTTTTACTGCCCATCATTGGCCAAAACTGCGTTTCACAGGATGTCAGGGGTTAGAAGGGACCTCTGGAGATCTTCAAGTCCAACCGCCCTGCCAGAGCAGGAGCATAGAATCCAGCACAGGTCACACAGGAACATATCCAGATGGGGCTGGAAAGGCTCCAGAAAAGGAGACTCCACAACCTCTCTGGGCAGCCAGTTCCAGTGCTCTTTGACCTTCACAGTGCAGAAGTTCCTCCTCATGGTGAGGTGGAACTTCCTGTGCTGTAGTTTATATTCACTGCCCTTTGTCCTATCCCAGGGTGCAACTGGGCAGAGCCTGTCCCCTCCCTCCTGACCCCTAGCCCTCAGATATTTATAAACATTTATTAAATCCGTTTTCAGTCTTCCCCTCTCCAGACTAAACAGCCCCAGGGCTCTCAGCCTCTCCTCACAAGGCAGTGCTGCAGTCCCTTCAGCATCCTGGCAGCTCTCTGTTGGACTCTCTCCTGCAAATCTCTGTCCCTCTTGAGCTGGGGAGCCCAAAACTGGATACAGTATTTCAGGTGAGGTCTCACTAGGGCAGAGTAGAGGGGGAGGAGAACCTCCCTGGATCTGCTGGACACACTCTTCTTAATACACACCAGGGTCCCCTTGGCCTTCTTGGCCACCAGGGCACATTGCTGTTCCATGGATAACCTTGTTGTCCACCAGGACTCCCAGGTGCTTCTCCATAGGGCTGCTCTCCATTGGTGCCTCCCTTCTCATTGCTGTATTTCACCATCATCATTCTTTTCATGCACTCCATCCTTTAGCTTTCTTTGAGGGGCAGTTGACACATGCTAAGTGCTGGGTATTTTTAGCAAAGAGCTTTCCTGAACCATAGATTTGAGAAATCTATGGTCTGCAGTCAATAGGAAGGCTGCTTGGACATGTATAGGTTTTGGATCAGGACAGTTAACAAGCAGCATTGCCCATCATCCCACAGCCAATTGACTTTCAATTACAGTCTGAAATGTGAGGAAGATTGTGTTTGTCAGTGTGTAAAACCTAAACTATTGATTGTCTAATTTTCTTTCTTACAACTTACTATCTAAGTAAGTGCAGTATTCAAGGGGGGGAGGGGGAAAAAAGTAATTAACATTGCAGAGAAGTAATATATTAATTTAATAGTGTCAGTTAAGAATTTGTTCCTTCTACAAGTAAAGTAATTGGTACAGCAGCATTTTATAGTTGACAGTAATTTCTAGTAATAAAAATAGAGTTTATTTCCTAAGGAATGTATTGACTTATTAATGATATTTAATGGGTTTCTTACTGATTTTTTTTTTTAATTATTATTATTGCAGTTGTGGATTAATTAGGTTGCTAACTTATTTCCAGAAGTCTTCATTAAAGTACTTAATGGTAAACGAAAGTAAAGGGCGAGGTGGTGTTTTACTTTAGCAGTCTGCAATTTACCAGTTCTAAGTAACTTTTTAAGTAAGGAGCATGGAGCTCAACTGCTCCTAAGACATGTTAAAGGTTTAATGATGCTCTGAAGCTGTTAAAAGCAGTTATTTCAGACACAGCTTGTCCAAGAGGAAGCACTTAGCTTTCAAGTTTTCAAGCTCAGTAAGCAACACAAAACCCATTAATTTTGGAGAGGGGAGAGACTCTGTGTGTTGTTTATTAAGTTTGTGCTTCTGTCCACTCAGCAATAGCTTTTTTCCAGAAGATACAGAGAGGTACAGAGAAATGTACTCATTACCTTCAGAGCTGCTAGTCCTTAGCTCTGCACTGATCCCATGGCTACATTAACATATGCAGATTTCTGAAAGTTGAAGTAAAGGTTGTACTGAAAGCAAAATCCTTGATGCGAAGCAGAGTACCTCTGATGAAAGGGAAAATTTTGAGGACCTGAAGATTATTTTATTAGAAGGACATCGAGGTGCTGGAGCAGGTCCAGAGAAGGGCAGCAAGGCTGGTGAAGGGTCTGGAGCACATGGCCTGTGAGGAGTATCTGAGGGAGCTGAGGTTGTTCAGTCTGGAGAAGAAGTGGCTCAGGGGAGACCACATTGCTCTCTACAGCTCTCTGAAGGGAGGCTGGAGCAAGGAGGGGGCAGCCTCTTCTCCTTGGTGGCAAGAGACAGGAGCAGAGGAAATGTTTTCAAGCTGCACATGGGGAGGTTCAGGCTGGATGCTAGGAAGTATTTCTTCACTGAGAGGGTTCTCAAACATGGCAATGGTCTGCCTGGAGCAGTGGTGGAGTCACCATCCATGGAGGTGTTTAAGCAGCCTGTGGAGCTGGTGCTTAGGGCCATGGTTTAGTGTTGACCTTTCAGTGCTGGGTCAAGGGTTGGACTGGATGATCTGTGAGGTCTCCTCCAAGTGGATGTATTCTGTGATTCTGAGAGATAGTGAGGGAAGAGACTTGCAACATGTATGTAGAAATATGAGCAACTGACAGAATTTTTCATGGTTACATTTGATCAATAGTCTGGCAGCAGATTTATGAATCAACTGCAGGAAATCAACAAGGGCTTTCTCCAAACAGGATTACTTATGTGTCTGAATCATTACTAAAATGATGGCCTTGTGTATTCACACAAAACCTGAATATGTATCATCTCAGCTTCCCCACGTATGCTCACTTTCTGCAGTTTGTCTTATAAATGAATTTGCTGACAGGATGTTGTGGTTAACTGAACTTAATAAAATGCCAGTAAGCCCCTTTTCAAAATGAGTTCTTGATGCTTCCTAGTGGAAAATTGCCTAGAAAAGTTAACCTCTTCCTAACAGAGAACTGAATAATATTAGTGTATCCAAGAGAAATGGAGAACAGCCCAGGGTGGAAGAGACCGCAGAAGAACATCTGCTCCAATCTTTTGTGGGAAGGTGTAACAGTTTACTGCAAGGGCTAACCTGCCTGCTCCCCCAACACACAACTGAGGCCAAGAGTAACACACATAACTCTCTCTACAACTACCTGAAAGGAAGTTGTGGTCAGGTGGGAGTCAGGCTCTTCTCCCAGCCATCAAGTGACAGGATAAGAAGGCATGGCCTGAAGCTGCGCCAGCAGAGGCTTAGGGTGGATATTAGGAAGCACTGCCTCACAAAAAGGCTGATTAGCACTGGGATGGACTGCCCAGGGAGGTGGTGGAGTTGCCATCACTGGAGGTGTTTAAGACAAGATTGGATGTGGCACTCGGTGGCCTGGTTTAGCTGCTGTGGGGGTGTTAGGTCACAGGCTGGACTTGACGATCTCAGAGGCCTTTTCCAGCCTCAGTAATTCTGAGATTCTGTGAACTCAGGGCTGAGATAGAGGTAAGAGTTTACTGTATCATAACCTATCATAAGCACAATGCATAATTACCATGCCTACTAATCTAATTAATATGTAAAGGAAGCTGGAGAAATTCCTTTGATATGTAGGATGTCAGAAGAAAGTTCTTTAAAATGAGAGTGGTGAAATACTTGAACAGGTTGCCCAGGGATGTGGTTGGGGCCCTAGCCCTGGAGATCAGACTGGATGGGGTCCTGGGCAGCCTGAATTAGTCAGAGTTATCCCTGCTGAGTGCTGGGGGATTGGACAAGATGACCTTTGAAGGTTTCTTCCAACCCAGTGCAATCTGTGAATCTGTAATGCCATGGTTAAGGATCTTGCCAAGCTAGAGGATGGTTCCAGAGTTAATCAAAGTCACCAGGAATTATCCAGTCCTCAAATGAGTACCCTTCATTTTAAAAATAGATGAAAATGAGGCAGATTGGCTGTTTTCCTTGGAGTGGCCTCTACTATTTATACAGTCCCACTGCACTGCTTTTCCTGTGGATCTAATTTCACTAAGTAGCCATTGGAAAAAAGTCTTAATATTTTAAGACAATTTGCCTCCACCTGCTTTGGCAACCCCCTTCCTCCCCATCCACTCCTGCTCCCCCACGAGGTATGACTGATTGTTCTGGCTGGAGGTTGTGTGCCAAAGCCCATCTCTAACCTGCTAGTGTTTTAATCTTGTGGGCATCTTGTGCTGGAGGAAACACTGCTTCACAGATCAGTGTGGTAGCTGGAGTGAAGTTACATCATCCTAAGGTAATTCCAAAGTGAAAATTGTTTCACTTGTGGTTTGTGCCCATTGGAGTAAAATATGTTTAGTGCACTTGTTACAGGGCTTATCTTTGTTGTCCTTTCTCATTTTCATCTTTTAAAAATTAAGTGATAGTAATGAAAAACTAAGCTCATTTAGTCTTACTGTTGCTTCTAGGAAAGGACACAGTAACTCAATTAGTGGTAGAGTAGCTCTTTATAGTAATGAATTAGTGATTATGCCTTTCTGTTAGTGACTGTGAATGCTTCTTGTGCAGCCAAATTTAACATAACCACTGATAGTTATGCTAAATAATTGAATCTATTAGTGTGCTCACCAAAGGGGGGGAAACAGACCTGAATATCCAGAGCATTTAGTTTTCACAGGTCTGTCACTTTGATGAATGGGACCTAGTATTCTGTTGTTTGATGTAGCAATCAGCTAATGATATGTTGGGGGGGTGGAGGGAGAGGTAGGGTTAAACTATCAGTAGGGAGGTATTAAAAATAATGTGCAAGCATGCTCATAAAACTGGTCTCTAAAATTGATGTGTACACACAGAAGGTGGAAATCTGTTGGAATCTGCTACAGCAGGACCAAATGTAGGCGTTTCTTAGACAAAGCTGATGTCTTAGCAGAGTAGGCAGGTTCATCTACATCAATACACACACACACAAAAGAATGGTTAGATGAGTTAAGAGACAGAATTGAGACAGCTCAACCTATAATATCCAAAGCTTTAATAATCAAAGAGATGGGCCTGCTCATAAGAGGTACTGGAAACTGCTTGAGAGACGTTGGAAATCCCTCAGTTCCCTGCAAATGTTGGCAGTTGTAGGTCTTAAGTACTTTTTAACACCTTGAAGAATTAGCCAATACATTATCTTTTTAATGCTGTATATGATTTTTATCTTGACCTTCTCCCTTAATTAAGGCTTATTTCAACAGGGGAACCATTGATTCAGTGAAAGAAAATGAACTCTGTAATCTGTGTTCCCCAAATTGAACTTATTTTTATTACTATTAATTGCTGCCACTTAGTTCTTGTGATGGCTTAACTGCTTGAATTTATTGAAACAATCTTAGGATTCAGTAGTATCACTTGAGAGATGGAGGGGACAGTGGTGATTTACAGATGACTCAATGATTTCAAACCAGTATTAATCCAGATCAGAGATTTAATGCAAGTTGATTCCATTGTGTTAGTGGATGGCAGCACAGCTCTCCTTTTTCCCCTCAATAAATTCTCAGAACACCACAGGCCCAGAATGGAGGACATGCAGAGCTTTGGGTTTGCTAAAACAAAGCCAGAGGAAGTTTTGCTCCCAGTTTTGTTTTGTGGAAACCTGTGAAGCTCCCTGTTAGCTGTAGGAAATGTTTTTGATGCAAACAAGGCTGATGTTTGAAGATGTTAAGACCTGGCTCTGCAACCTGATTGATGTTTGTGAAGAATTACAGTGGTCTTTGAAAAGAGGTGAGAGGCAGCAGGGAAGCTTAGAAAGCCAGAACAGAAGAGGGAGATGATTAAGCTAACGAGACAGAAATCAAACTGCATGAACAAAAGAATAGATGAGGGAGGGAGAGATGAGGAGAGTAAAGAAGACCATAAACTGGTAGCACCAAAAACAAATGCCTGGATATCAGGCAGGAACAATTGGATTAGAGAGTGGAAATTATTAAGAGGTTTGACCAGTTAGAAAGTGATTGGAATAAACATTTACAATCCAATTAATTACCTAGAGTGATCAAGCTTCATCAGATAGCCACTCAATCAACTAGCCTGAACTAACTAGATGGACAATCTGCTGAGCTGGCAACAAAACCAAATGAGGCTTAGGGAAAATCAGTGAATTTTGAAAAGTGAATGGAACACAAAAGGATTAATCAATTAACAGTTAACAAATCCAAAGATAACTATGTGGGATATCCAGGTGGAAGCTAATCCTTTTTCTAGCGTGACACCAGAGCCTGAGGGGCATGGGTGAGCTAAATAATTCTGGAAAGATGAAGGACAAGAACGAAGATGATGAGCCAAGAAGGAAGGATTTTCTAGGTGCTCTTCCAGGGTGGAGAAGACAAAATAATGCCAGCAGCAAGAACCTTCTTTATTATGAAACCACTGCTGGATTCTGAGGTACTCTGCAGTGGTGCAATGCATACAGGGCTGAGAAAAGGGGTAATTTCTTCTCTTTTCCACAGTGGAGAGTTCTTTAGATTTTGGCTCCGAGCACTTCTGTACCTCAGGACTTACATTCTAAAGTATTCAAGTTTGCTTGTTTTCCATGTCTCAGAGGTCTCGTTGCAAGCCTACCCATCTTGCTGTAAGATCCTCTCTGTCTCTTCCTTTTCTTGCCCCAAACTTTCCTCTTTCTGCCTCAGGGAGCCCTGCTTGCTTTGTCCTGCTGGTTTGTTTCTGCACATTGTACTGCAACACCTTCTTACCAGACCAATTGATGCACCAAACCACAGATTTTGTTTGCTAATTCAGCACTGTATCTGGGGTGGGAGATGTGTGGCAGCTAAATGACACAGTGGTGAAGCAGATGCTCTGCAGCAGAACTGGCCTTGGTGAGGCCACAGCTCAAGTACTGTGTTCAGTTCTGGGTACCACAGTATAAGAATGACATTGAGGTGCTAGAGCCTGTCCAGAGAAGAGCAACAGGGCTGGTGGGGGATTTGGAGGGTGTCATAGGAAGAGCAGCTGAGGGAGCTAGGGTTGTTTAGTCTGGAGAAGAGAAGGCTGAAGGGAGACCTCATTGCCCTCTATCTGAAAGGAGGTTGGAATGAGACTGATGATGGTCTCCTCTCTCAAGTAACTAGGGAAAGGATGAGGAGAAATTGGCTTAAGTTGTGCCAGGGGAGGTTAGCAAGAAAATTCTTTCCTGCAAAAGTGGTCAGGGATTGGAACAGACTGCCCAGGGAGGTAATAGAGTCGCCATCCCTGAAGGTCTCCAAGAAGGCCCCTAGATGTGGCACTTCAGCATATGGTCTAGTGGTCAGGGCAGTTGGGTTATGGATGGACTCAATGATCTTCAAAGTCTTTTCCAACCTTATTGATTCAGTTCTAACTGAAACCACAAAGCCTCAACCTTGCAAGTCCAAATCAAATCTACAATGCATAAAGAGAAATTCAGACTTACTAAACCAAATGCATTGATTTTTGTTCCCCTGAAAAGTTGAAGAATCTGTTATGGGAGAGTGAAACTTTCCATAAAGGAGTGCTTGCCCTTTTGACAAGTGAGACACCTTTGTGTTGTGTTTGGAAACTCACAACCAGTAGCTGCCCATCAGAAATCTCAGTCAGGATCATTAAACCTCTATGTTGTGATTCTTCTACTTTGAAGCCATGAACAAAAGTAGCTTCAAAGGCGGAGCATCACAACATACAGGGAAAGACAGGAACTTCCAAAAGGTGCCAAATAACTTAGGAGCACAAATTAATGGGCCCCACACTCCTTAGTCCCCCAGGAGTTTCCAGAAATGCCATCATTACTGAATGGCACTGAGGCATGCCTGCCACCAGCCAGTCTGACAAAGGCCAGACAGCGCTGTGCTTCCGTGGAGGCAGTTGTACTGAGTACCTCCATAAATGAGGCACCCAGGGCTTCCATGAATTGAGCTTTTGAAAGCCCTGCTGCTGAGGCATATTGATCCATAAGTCACACACGGATGGCAAGATCTTAAATTACCAGTCAGGTTTTATTACATGAAAGAAATGTTAAGAATACCTTTGCTCCCCCCTACCCCCCTCCCTTTAAATGATTGCCAGCTGAAGTGCTGAAGTTTTGTACAACTGGGAGATTGCAAGCACTTAAATGAGTCAGCTGGATTCTGGGTCCAGTTCTAGACCGCAGTGTGTTGTTCATGGGGTGTGAGTGATGGAGCAGCAGCAAATTTGTAAGCAAAATAGGAAAGCTGGAAATATTTTTGTAGATCTGCAAGGGAATATGATTTACTCAACTCTTACAGAGAGATTTATCATGTTCCAAGAATAGTATCAGTGGTGGATTTTTCATTCAATGTGAACAGAGAGGAACAAAGCAACTCCTTTGATGCCTAAATACTCTGAAGGTTGAGAAGCCATCAGTCTGGTTCTGTGGGGTGATGGCTGGTGGTATACTGAGATCTAAGCTGGTTTGGTTGATTTGCACGAGCCACAATTTAGAGTAAATGATTTTGCAGAGACTACAGCAGTGAATATTCCTTGCACTTAAGCCTAAAATATGTGCTGGGTTTCTAAGGCATCACTTAGAGCTGTAAGCAACAACTGCATAAATCCAGCACAGTGTTATGCAGTATGAAAAAGAGACGAATATGAGAAGGATAAAATGTCAATATTTCTGTAATGTTATCAGTGCTGCTATGGATTTATACAGAGTCACTGCTGACTCTTTAAGCACCAAGTGGAATAATAGTGCTCATAGCTTATGAACATGTTAATGAAGCCAGAATAAAAAGAAAGCAATCATTCCAAGATCAGAAACAGCCTCGTTTTGGCTATGGTATTAGCCCATCAGGCACTTTTATTGTATACCTCAGTAACAAAACAGTAGTAAAGTGATTCACTTCTCTACCAAAGTTGCCAAGTGGCTTAGACAGCAAAGAAACAGAAGTGTTTACTGCACGTGAGCTACTTCCTGAAGTAAAGGAAGTGACTGACTATGAATTTGCTTGGTGGAGCTTCTGCCAGTGGAAGCTGTGAAGCGCATTGCTTGTCATCCGTTTAGTTCTTGGAGTTTCAGCTACTTGCATCAGCTGAAGGTCTGTCCCTGGATATTTATCAAAGCTTTTTGCAAGAGGTTCAAGAGGAATGTGGCTGATGTGAACATCAGGTGAGTTGTTTTGTCATTGATGAGCTCTCCCCATCCAACCAGGGAGTTTGGTTTGGCAAACACAAGAGTTGGGTTTAAGGTATAGCTATTCTCTTGCTGTAGGTAAAGGAGCTGATGGTTACTGTTTGCAATGATCTGTATTACTATAAAGTTGCACTGCTTTTTAGGAGGAAAAGAATGATTACAAAATGCATTTTGTACAGGTCACATGCAGAGGAATGCATCCAGATGGGTCTTGAAAGTCTCCAGAGAAGGAGACTCCACAACCTCTCTGGGCAGCCTGCTCCAGTGCTCTGTGACCCTCACAGTGCAGAAGTTCCTCCTCATACTGAGTTGGAACCTCCTGTGTTGTATATTTAAAAAAAAAAATACAGTTTACAACTAATTAAGATAAATGAGAAATGAGAAATAACCTTTTCTATCAGATGTCCTAAAAAAGTTTTACCCCAAGTGATGTGTGACCTGCAGAGTGCTTTGCAGTTCTCTTCCATGCTTCTGTTCTCTTGTAATTTCGTTTCTGTGTCACACCTCCAGCTTCCTCTCCTCCCAAGTGAAATCGGGCAGTTTCCCTCACTTGGGCCAGCCTTTTCCTCCCTCTCTTTCCCTTGAGTCATAAAACATTCTTGCTTCTATCCAATCTCATCACAAAACCTTTAGGACAATTACTACTCCCTTATAAGTTTATAATGTAGCAAGCAGTCTTCATCTTTATCTGTAGAATGTGGGCAAGTTTGTGACTTTGTGTAGCTCCCCTTAAATTGTAATAGATGTGCTGCTTGCTGCTGCTGCTGTGAGCAGTGCTAGAGATCAGCAGTGTCTGTGATGCATTACAGTTGTCTCTCTCAAGTAGCATAGCAGTGGAAGCATTCTCTTGTTCGTATCCCACCTGGATGCATTCCTGTGCAACCTGCAATAGATTCTGTGGTCCTGCTCTGGTAGGAGTGTTGGACTTGATGATCTTCAGGGGTCCCTTACAACCCCTAATAACCTGTGATCCTCTGAGATTCTTTTTTGACTTCTCAAGCAGGCATTGCATTCCTTTCCTGGACAATCAGAGTAATTGCCAAAATGAAACTGAAGCATGGTGACCAGGCAGGGTGCCACCAAATGGAAGTCAGTTGTGCAAAATTACTCTTCCTGCACTGCAAGCCCACAGTGATACTGTGCTGTAATATCACAGAGGAGTTCATTACCATTTCCATTTATTGATCATCTCAGAGCACTACTCACAAGTGAGTCTGGTCTGAGTACGAGGCAAAGGGTAAAGAAATTGGGCTGTGAATCCTGTAACACAAATAAAAAGACAAGCAGCAGCAGCTGGATAAAGATGATCACAGCCCTTTGGCCAGGCCACAATGAATGAGCACTGGCTGACACCTGGAAGGACATTAGTTGGGAGGAAAAAGGAAAAATTTTAAACAGCCACTTTATCAATCTTAAAAATGAGAAAATTGTAGTGAGTGACCAGGAGAACACTGTTGATGGTGACAACAAGAACCAGCAGTTTACCGCTGCATCTCTAACAAGTTGAAGTCATTGAATTCAGTGAAACAGGGGTTTGAGTTAGTGCTGGCATTGTCTAAGCTATGACTGTGTTGGTGCAGTTGGGACACAGAAATAATCAGGGGGTTGGAACCCTCTCCTGAGGGAGCTGGGGTTCTTCAGCCTGGTGAAGAGAAGACTCCAGGGAGATCTAATAGCAATCTTCCAGTACCTGAAATGGTCTACAAGAAGGCTGCAGAGCCTTTCCAAAGGCCTGGGGTGATAGGGCAAGGAGCAATGGTTTGAAATTGGAGAAGAGCAGATTTAGATTGGATGTTAGGAACAAGTTCTGCACCATGAGAGTAGTGGAACACTGGAACAGGTTGCCCACGGAGTTAGTTGAGGCCCCATCCTTGGAGATATTCAAGGTCAGGCTCAACAGGGCTGTGGGCAACCTGATCTAGTGGAAGATGCTCCTGCTTACTGCAGAGAGGGTTGGCCTAGGTGACCTTCGGGGGTCCCTTCCAACCTAACCCATTCTGTGATTCTCTGGGAACTGCTCTCATTCAGAAGTTACTCAGGCAGAGAGCTTGGCCATGGCAAAGCTTCACTGTCTGCCTAAAGAATCTTCCTGTACTTGGGTTTTACTAAGTGCCTAGAGTTCATAAAGAGTCCCTAAGGAGGGCATTAGGTGAAGACTGTTTCTTTCCCATTTTACAAAGCCAAGCAATGGACTTGCCCTTTTCTCATTATTTCTTTGCCTAATAGTGTATAGGAGACCTCTTTCTTAAGATCTCCATATCCTGCCAATGCTAGCTGCCTTGGACAAAGGCCAGAAAGTATTTTCATATGATAGGAGACAAAAGAGGCTTCTCCTGATCTCCAGCTTGCATAGCTAATTCCCAAGCAGTTCAGCACAATTCTCAGACTAGACCTCAACTGAACTGTCAGTGAATAAAATCTGTATAATACACCAGACATCTAATCCACGACATCATGGGATTCAATATCCCTAGGCAAGATTTAGTTCAGACATTCAGATGCTTTGTTGTATGAAGCTAGACAAGGTGGTATTTATCTTCTGTGACTTCAGCTATCTGAAAGTTAGGCATCATGTCGAAGCAAGTCTCTGGAGCCTCTCTGTAGTCAACAGAGAGAAAAAGAGGCACTTCAGAGAGCAATTCATTCCACCTTTAACATCATAGCATCATCAGAGTGTCAGAAAGGGGACAATGCTTTGCTTGAAGAATTGTAGCCTGCAATGTCCAACAGAACTATCCTTTTAAAGCCAGTGGGTGCTTTAATGCCTGTCATCTGTAAAGGCTGCCCACCCATTCCTCACACTGGAATGAGTAGCTTCAGACAAAGGAATCTTTAACAAACAGATCCTCTATTGAACATCCTCCATGCTCACTGCTTAGCATGCTGAACAAATTGTTTGAGAGTCATTATTTTGCAGGAGTTTATTCAGTCTGTTAGGACAAATTCAGGGAGGGGGGGGAAGGCAAGATTAAATGGCTGTTGAGTGCAAGATTAATAGTGCCGTGCAGGAATACTTCACAGTGGCAGCATTACCCAAACAAGCTTCATTGACACAGCTTTGACAGGATGCTTTCAGTCAGACCTTAGAAGCCTCTCTGCACTAAAACCAAAACCACTAGCACCAGTTTTGGGAATCCTGTAGAACTCAGAAACCAGAAATCAGGCCTGAATTTTTACCCTCCAGGTGTCTTGTGATTGGGTCTATAAAAGAAGGCAGATCTTTAGAAACAACCAAAAATGAACCAACCAACCAACCATACAAATGAACAAAAATCCACATCAAAACCCCCACAAACCACCAACGAAACAAAAACAACCCAACCAAACAAGAAACCAACCAAAAAACAAACCCCACATAAACCAACCCACAATCAAACAAACCAAAACAAATAACCAACCCCAAAAACCATCCAACCACTTCTGTCACACAGAAGATTCAGGCTTGTCAAATGTAAAGTGGTAGCTGGTGGAAGCAGAGCTAGGGCCAAGAGCCTTCTAATGGAGCCCTCTAGAGCCTATTCTTTCTCTGCATTCCTACAGAATCACTTACATGTAAAAGCTTTGATGATCTGATTTTTTGTTGTTGCTGTTAACCACATTCCTTTTATGGGAGACCTCTAAGAAGGCCTTTTGGAAAATCTACTTAAATGAAGTTGCCCTTGGACATTGGATCCCCTGCTGTTTTCCAAAGAGTGGTAACAGAAGATCCATATTCTTTTTCCAGTTCCTTCCTTGCCAGTAGGTGCAATTCCCTCTCTTGCATTATCTTGTTTATTTTTATTCCCCTTGTGAATGACTCTGTCACTTCTTCTTAAGCAGAAGCAGTAACTCAATCCCTTAATACAACATTAAACAACATTGCTTCAAAATGAAGTTAAGCTCTGTAACATATGCAGCATTTCTCTTGAACCTTAATTCATGCTGCTTCTGCAAGGATATCAGGTTACAGTGTGGAGTTAGTAATTTCAAATCCAGTTCCTGGTGATCACTGAGTGCTAGCCTGAATTTCAGCTGATAGGGCTTCTAAGGCATGACACACCATTAGGAGTCATGTCAGGCAATTTCTGTTCCGTTCTGTTAGTGTAGTGATTGCTGCTGCATTAGCAGGAGAAATTAAAGCAAAATGTGGTGAGGTTCTTTTCCAAACAGAAAACTGTCCCAAGGAGTTCTCTTGTTACGTGGGCCTTGTATTTTACTAATGTTAAATACTGTTCTGCCCAAAAAAGGAAAAAGCTGCTGTGATTTCCTTCACATGAACACACTTTTATCTCCATCTTGGATTCAGAGAAAGGTCCCTGTTGTGTAGTTCCAAATTGAAGTGGAATTTCCTCTGAACTTCATCATGCTTGCAGTTGCTTTTTTGCATTCTCCTTGTTTACAAGCAGACTTGAGATGAATATCTCCAAAGAACACTCAGCTGTGTTTACAAGTTTTCCCAAAGCTCTGGAGGTAATGGGAGTTAGGAGGCTGATGTTCCACAGTGTGCCTTAAAAGGAAAGGGGAATAATCCATCCTCTATGAATTGCTTTGCATGGAATAGTAATAATATTATCATATATCAGAAGCATCTCACATGTTAGAATGACTTTTTCTTGTAAAGTAAATAGAGTGCATCCACTGAGCTGCTCCTCTACCTTGCAACACCACCATATTGTGACTTTTCTTCTCTAGTCTTTCAAGAGGGTCACAAGAGTCTGCAAGATGTTTTAATGCAACTGAGAGAGCAGCTGCCATTTGAAAATGAGACAGGTTAACATCAAATCCTTGAGTATGTAAGAAGTGTTATTCTGGTCTCACCTGTCTGACTTTGCCTGAAATAAACTAGGGAGTACTTCCACATGCTGCTTCAGCAGCTAGTCAGAAGGGAAAGCAGTCTTGAACAGATGGACTCAATAACCTCTCCTGCCAAGGCAGCTGGGGAAGTATGTCTGCCTGCAACCAAAGGGACTTACCTGTAGCACAGCTACAAATAACTCCAGGATCTCATTACAGTCCAGTTTAATTCATTAGTCTTGACAAGTGTGAGCTGAAGTGTTGTTGCTAAGGCTGGAGTCTTGCACTGGCAGGGATCTGTGGAGGGGAATACCCTCTCCTTGTGAATTTGTGACTGTACAGCTGAAAGTGCTTGAGGTCATTTGACTTTTCACTTAAACATGAGGAAAAACTTCTTTCCTGTGAGTGTGTCAAAGCCCTGGAACAGGCTGCCCACAGAGGTTGTGGAGTCTCCTTCTCTGGAGACATTCAAAACCTGCCTGGATGTGTTCCTGTGCGGCCTGCTCTAGGTGTTCCTGCTTTAGTGGGGACGTTGGACTAGAGGATCTCCAGAGGTCCCTTCCAACCCCAAACATTCTGTGATTTTGTGACTAATGGAGGGTAACATACATAGGAAAGCATAAGAGAGTGACTCTGCCTTGCAGTGCTTGGGCCAAACAAGTAAGCAGTAAGAAATGCCACAGAAGGGCCCTGAGATCTCCTGTATCCAGTATCCCAGTATCAAGCATTTCAGTAACAAAGTCTGGAAGCAGCTTTGGCTTGAAATTGGAAGTCTTTGTCCATAATCTCATCCTGAAACTGGAATAGATACTTCAGTGATACACAGAAGGGAAGTTTAATAACTTAGCATCAAGAACTGCTTGACACCAGAGACACACCACTGAGTGAAACTGGTGATTGAGAGCCTTGCATGTAAAATGTTAGCATCTCATCTACTGCATTAATCAGTGAATGCCAAATCAGCTTGTAGATGGTGTGTAGATCACTGTAATCTCACCTTAACTGTCACTGGAATTTTTAAGGTTGGGTTTATGTTATCTGGAAGAGCTGAGGGAGCTGGGGTTTAGTCTTCAGAAGACAAAGCTGAAGGGAGATCTCACCACTCTCAAAGGAGGTTGGAGCCAGGGGGGTTGATCTCTCCTCACATGCAACAAGTATAAGGACAAGAGGAAATGGCCTCACGCTGTGCCAGAAGTTGGGTTGGACATGAGGAAAAGGTTATTAAACATTCTAACAGGCTGCTGAGGAATGTGGTAGAGTCAACATCCCTGAAGGTGTTTAAAAGATGTATGGATATGGTGCTGAGGGCGCATTATTTAGTGGCAGGGGCTTAGCAGTAATGGTGGATTGTAAGCTCTAAGAGAGCAGTTGGACTTGATGACCTCAAAGGCCGCTTCAAACCCCAGCAGTTCTATGGTTCCATGATTCATGCTGCTTCTCCCTGAGAAAGCAATAGCAGCATACTACCTCCATAGTGCTCATGTGGAACAGTGCAAGCTTCATGGCTGCTTCTCAGTACTCTCCTAATCTGAGGTCCCCTCAGCCAGATCTATGGTTTGCTAAGATTCACACATTTTAATGCATGCCAAATGGAGAGCACATTGTCACTCCTGTCACTGCTAACATGGGGGGAAAATGTCTCTGGTGCACTGTTTGAATAGATTTCAGGGGACAGGACTAAGCTGGAATGACTCAGGGCTTCCTCAGACAGATGCTGCATTAGCATGTGGTAATAACTCGAGTGATTCTGTCATCCTCTATGCTGGTGATTAGCATTTAGTGATACCCCCAGTATAGCTTTTCACTTGAGACCCTGAATGTGTTATGCAAGAGTCAGCAGCACCTCCACTTCAACTTAGTGTGGGACAAAGTTACTCAAAATTCTGGTCAAACTTAGTAAATGTGTGTTCTGAGGGCAAGGAAAAAAAGGTAAGGGAAGAAACTGAGTTTTACTGCCTCTTCCCTGGACTTCAGGGTTGGGTTTTTTTGTTTTGTTTTGGGTTGGGGTTTTTTTGAAGCAACACTGAAAGTCATAAAGAAAGGATGAAATATCTGATAAATGGAACAAATGTGGAACAATAACAGGCTTCCTGCAGCTATGCCATATTTTAGTTCAGGTCAAATGAAATCTCCTGAAATAATGCTGAGTAAACCTTTCTCTTCTGCATGGGGACATTCTCATGTTAGATAGCTCTTAAAAATCATTTGGGGTTTTTTATCATTGTTGTTGTTTGGTTAGTTGGTTTGGCTTTGGGGTTTTTTGTGCAAGCAAAAGGTTTATGCACAGAGTGCTAGTTCTACACTATAGTGAGGTCACATAGCCCCCACAAAGTGTTAACTTCTTTCTGTCATAGGAAGGGAGATGGAACCTTGAAAAAGTGAAGATGCTTACCCCCTGGGTAACTTCTTCCTGATATCCAGTCTAAATCTTCTCTTCTCTAGTTTGAAGCCATTGCACTGCAGGCCTTTGGAAAAGGTTTCTCTCCATACTTCCTGTCAGTCCCCTTCAGGTACTGGGAGGCTGCTATTAGGTCTTCCCAAAACCTCCTCTTCTCCAGGCTGAGCACCCCCAGCTGTCCTCATAGCAGAGGTGCTCCAGCCCCCTGATCATTATTGTGGCCCTCCTCTGGACCCTCTCCATCAGATCCATGTCCTTCCTATATTGAGGACTCCAGATCTGTACACAGTATGAACAGACCTGTACCCTGGATGAACTGGTAACTCAGTCATGGTCTACCTGGAAGAGGGCTAGGGAGTGCTGTGAGATACCTTTCATTTCTACATTTTGCTAGCAGAGACAAATTGTCCAGAGGCTTTCCCAACAGAATTGCCACTGGGCAAAACAGTAGAGGTAATACAGATGTAGGATGGATGAGTTGTCACAGCACAGAGAAACTTAAACTGCTTCTGTCTGTGCTGAAACTACTTGCCACTCACCCTCAGATATTGATAGACACTGATCAGACCCCTCTCACCCTTCTCTTCTCCAGACTAAACAGCCCCAGGGGCTCTCGGTCTTTCCTCATAGCAGAGATGTTCAGTCCCACAACCATCCCCATAGCTCTCCCTTGGATTCTTTCCAGCAGATCCAGCATTTTTTTCCTGGTTTAAGTACAAATTCCAGGGTAGCTGATTTTGTTGCTAATATTTCACTAAAGTTTCTGACTGTAGATTCCCCATGCACTGGGAGTTCCATTCCAGGCTTTAAGGTAGTGCAGTGATGTGAGGATGTGAGTAGTTGGCCATTACAGCTGGTGAACTGCGTCTGTATTGCGTTAAGTTAAAGCCCTGGGAGGGCTGGGAGTCAAGAATTTTAACTGTTCTCTTTGGTAAAAATATATGGTGGGTACCTGACACCTTTGCACTCAATATAACTTTACTGTGGGGGGACCATGGGCAGCTTAAGACGAATGGGAGTATAGAGAGAGAGCTACTAGGGGATCATACTGAAAAAGCAGGAAGAGTTTGTGTTCGCTAAGATGGTCACCTCCCCAAGAGGGCCTTCTCTCTTCAGAGAGAAGCCTTGGTGTGCTCCAAAACTAATGTTAATCATTACTTAGCCTTTTAAATTGCTGCTTCAAGACCAAGTGCAGACAAATGTAAAGTGCCTTTTAAGTCTCTTCTAGTCCATTTGCTGGATAAAAGAAAGTTTGGTGGGTCTCTTTTATTACTTACTGTCTTTGGGCATGTTGTGCTGTCAAGTGAGTCCCATCCAGTACAGCTTGGTAACTTTAACCATTTCTGAAATTGATGGCTTTTCCCCCAACACCTCCTTTAAAAGTGTGAAACAATTCAATAGATCTTAGGTGGGAAGCATGCAGAATTTCCTTATTTTCTGAAATGGATTCGTATTTCTCTTTCCTTAATTCCTTCCATGCCTGAGTGGATTCTTTTGTTGGGGGTTTGCTTGCTTGTTTTGGTTTGGTTTTTATCCTAAGTCATTCATAGAATCACACAACCATTTTGGTTGGAAAAGACCTTTAGGATCATTGAGTCCAACCATTGACCTCGCATCACCATGGCCATTGAACCATGTCCTGAAGTGACAGAGCACTGTGTGACAGAACACTACGCATGTATCTTGTTTCCATGTGCTCTACTCCTGTATGCTGAAAGGACACGTGCTCTACTGCTCCTCTGGACCTTCCCATAATTCTTCCTGGGTAACTTAATACCCGTTTGTCCCCAAACCAGGCTAACTCCATTTCCTTTGCAATGGAGCTGCCAACCCGTTTCATATTCTCTTTTTATGACTTCAGTACCCAAATGTTTGTTTACTAAGATCTTGATGAAGAATGAGCAGCAAGCTGTGTGTCCTCCTGCTTCTTTAGTTTGTATAATGAATTGGTTTGCAGTTACAAAGGATTTAATTATAAAGGATTTGTCCTGCAGGGAGAGGTACATTTGCATTGTATAAATAGATTCATCTAGAGTCAACAAGGTGTTATGCTTTGCTGAAGCCCAGCCAGCTAGGAGCAGCATTTTACATAATAACAGCAGTAGCAAATTTGTGAGAATTTAATACTACTGCTGACGATAGTTAGGAGATTAATTAATGGCCAGCTGAAGTAGCTAGGAAAATGGGGGAAAGAGGGACTGGAAAAGCTTTGCAGGGGAGCCTGCACTCATCAGAAAACCTATTGATGAGGAGGCCACAAATGAACGTGTTGGGTTTGCATGCATTTTGTGGTGCCGAATTTCAAGATGAGAACTTGCGTGAAGTCTTCTGAGAGGCTGATTGCACACTGCTCATCAGAGAGTGGAGATCTCAGAGAAAGCCTGGAGTTGTAGAGACACAACAAATCTTCTGTCTTCTTGATCTTGTCCCTACATGTAGCAACTGCTTTATTAAGGTGCCTGTCAGAATATTAAAAATAATTAAAACTAATACAAGCACCATCTTTATATTATTTAATATTTTCTAGGTTTTCCACTCTGGCTAGCAGCTCCCAGGCATCTCATCCTCACAGTATGGTACACCTGAGGCACTGGTGAGGCCACACCTTGAGTATTGTGTTCAGTTCTGAGTCCCCCTCACTATAGAAGGGTATTGAGGTGCTGGAGAGTGTCCAGAGAAGGGCAATGAGACTTGTGAAGGCCCTAGAGAACAAGCCCTATGAGGAGCAGCTGAGGGAGCTGGGGTTGTTCAGTCTGGGGAAAAGGAAGCTGAGGTGAGACCTTCTGGCTCTCTACAACTCCCAGAAAAGGAGGTTAGAGCAAGGAGGGGGACAGCCTCCCTGGTGGCAAGCAGCTGGAGGACTAGAGGAAATGGATGCAAGCTCTGCAAGGGGAGGTTTAGGCTGTGTATTAGGTTCAGGTTGGAATATTGGAAACACTTCTTCACTGAAGGGGTTCTCAAGCATTGGAATGGTCTGCCCAGGGCAGTGGTGGACTCACCATCCCTGGAGGTGTAGACCTGCTGCTTAGCAACATGGCGTAGTGGTGACCTTGCAGTGCTGGGTCGAAGATTGGACTAGACAGTCTTGAAGGTCTCTTTCAACCAGAGATACTCTGTGATATTGGTCAACTCCTAGAACTCACTCTGGAACTCAGCATATGTTTAGGAAGCAGATCTTTTATGGAAAGCAGTAACCAAAGTGCCTTTTGGCATGCTACCGGATGCTAGAGAGACTGCCTGAGACCTGTGTGCTCATCTTGGAGTCACAATGTCTTCCCTTCCCATGGTTTTTCACTCATATCCTCAGTACTTTGGCTGACACAGAGCTAATCATTGTCTTATTTGCTGGTATCTGTGGGTTTTTTCTGTAAGCCTTCCCAATTCACAAGCCTTTCACAAGTCAAGGTTACCAGGGATCCTCTGGCAGGAGGGAGGCCCTCTCCAGGTTTTTTTGGTGGTGGTTTGGTTTGGGTTTTTTGTGGGTGTTTTTGGCATGGAGGGCTATTGACCTGCAGCAGCTTTGCTGTTGGGATATGTCATTCAAGTGTCTCAAGGCCTTGAAGCACAGCCAGATACGCAAGAGCAAAGAACTGCTACTTCTCCATCCTGTCAGACTGGCTTCAGAGCACTGAGATGTAGGCAGTTTCCAGTGCATTCAGCTGGGAGAGTCACCAGTGAGTCACAGGATTCAGTGTTCAGGGATGTGTGGAGGTAGGGCAGTGTTTCCTCTTGCTTCCCTAGAACAGCAAGCTGGAAAGCCCCCATCCACATTTAATCCTTCCCAGGGGCAACCCTGTTATGTGTCACCAGCACTGTTACTCTCCCTCACAGCAAGGGCTCCTGCATCATTTCATCTTGCTAATGCTTTGACTTTTTGAGGTGGTGTTGCTCAGTTTTTGAAGCCAAGTGGAAATTAGCTCCTTGACAACAATTTGTTGCACTTCAGCTGCAGAGTTTTGCAGGGCTCGACAGGGGCCAAGATGTGAAAATTTCTTCCCTAGCAAGCTTCTGCTCCTACCTGGAGCACCAAGGAGGGCCACAAAGATGATCAGAAGGCTGCAGCAGCTATCCTGTGAGGACAGGCTAAGGGAGTTGGGTCCATTCAGCCTGGAGAAGAGAAGGCTCTGGGGAGATCTTATAGCTCCAGTTCCTGAAGGGAGCTATGGGAAAGCTGGAGAAGGATTTTTTATACTCACATGTGGTGACAGGACAAGGGAGAATGGTTTTAAACTAGGGCAGGGGGGATTTAGATTGGACATTAGGAAGAAGTCCTTTATTATGAGATTGAAAGGCAGTGGAACAGGTTGCCCAGAGAAGCTCTGGATGTCTCATCCCTGGAAGTGTTGAAGGTCAGGCTGGATGAGGCTTACAACAACTTGATGTAGTAAGAGATGCCCCTGCCTATGGCAGGGGGCTGGAATTAGGTGCTGTTTAAGGTTCCTTCTGACTCAAGCCATTCTCTCATTCTATGAACCATTGCTCTTTCACTGTGGGGCCACTGCTTTCAACAGGAAAACATTTGGCTGTGATTTGAAGATGCCTCACTGCACTCTGCTGAAGGGGCCACCTATGCATGCTTCTGATTGTGCTGATTTGTGAGATTCCACCCATCTTCCTCAGCAAGTGATCTGCAGTACGGCCATAAACCTTCATTTAATCCTGCTGACAGCTGAGGGAAAGATAGTGGGTTAAACAGTTAGAGAAGCAGAACTGCATTTCAGAAATGAAAAATATGATTGCTATCTAAAATGATGTTTGAATACAATTAAGTGCAACCTCTATTTGTGTTTTTCATGACAAGGCATACAAATATACCTCTCTTGACTGGCTGGCAGTACTAAAAGCATATGAGACATTACTGAGATGCTGCTATGGCAGGGTTCAGAGAGAGGTTATAGCTGACATGTGGGGAATCAGCTCTGCAGGAGCCAAGCAATCTTTTCTAGTTTCTCCTTTGAGTGGCTTTTTTCTTGACTCTGGACAATCTTTTCTAGTCTCCCCTTTCTGTGGCTTTTTGCTTGGGTCTGGGCAACTTCACCTCTATTGTTCTATTTCCAGCTGTTCATCTTTAGGAATCACAGAATGTTAGGAATTGGAAGGTACCTCAAAAGAGCATCCAGACCAACTCCCCTGACAGGGCAGAATCACCTGGAGTAAGTCACACAGGAAGACATCCAGTTTCCTCCCCTTTAAAATGTTTTTTAATGGTTTGGAGGTTTCTTTTGATGCTGTTTTTAAGAACCAATAATTGAAGAAAATCCACTGTGTAGTATGGTAGGAGTGTTGGTTGTGCTTGGAACTGGGGAACCTGAACAAACAAAGGCAAAATTTATTTTACATGGCTTTGAGCCAAGCCTTGGAATGTGGAAAACAGAATGTGTACCTCCTACCTAATTGGGTCTTGTGGCCTACCCAAGAGACACACATGAAGTTTGGAAGCACTATTTTCATGTCCTTACTGCAGCAGCCTTACTTTATTTCATATTTGGTTCCATGATCTTAAGAGTGGCCCCATGTTAAATCTGCTTCTGTTGTTGATAAATAAGCTTAGAGATTTCACCCCACCTCATGATTTTCTCACCTACCACCTCATTATTTTGTCACCTACCACCTCATGTGGCAAGCAACATTGATCTTCCAGTGAGCTAGCAAACAGTCTGGCCAGCATTTCCCATGGGCAGGCTTGCTGGTTGATAAGAGCTGGTCTCCAAGCCTATTCAGACCCAAAGAATGGAAATGGCAGAGCTAATAATAGCATTTTGGACCTTTTTATTTTCTCCCTTGAAGGTTTCAAGTTTGGAAAATTCCCAGAAAGTCACAGAAAGGTTTTTTGGTCTTTTTAAAAAGTTGTGGTGAAAACTACGGCAATGACTGCTTTTAGGAGATGGAGGAAAGCTGGAAGGTGCCTGGTTTGCTTTGGTGATCTTGTTTTAAATCTCATGAAGATGCAGCAATGCCCGAGAGAAAAGGGAATCCAAGAGTAAATGCAGTCCCATATTGAAATAAAGGCAGCAAAAAACAACCAAAAGAAATCATTTGGGATTCTAACAGAATTATTCCATCCTGTTGTGTTGTTCTGTTTCAAGGTGTTCATGATTAGGAATCACAGAACCACACAGAATCACAGAATGTTAGGGGCTGGAAGGGACCTTGAAAGATCATCCATTCCACCCTCCCTGCCAGAGCAGGATCACAGGGGCAGGTCACACAAGAACACATCCAGGCAGGTTTTTAATGTCTCCAGAGAAGGAGACTCCACAACCTCTCTGGGCAGCCTGCTCCAGAGCTTTTTCACAGTGAAAAAGTTTTTCCTTCTGTTCACATGGAGCCTCCTCTGCTCCAGCTTGCACCCATTGCCCCTTGTCCTGCCATTGGACATCACTGAGCAGAGCCTGGCTCCATCCTCCTGCTGCTGCTCTGCACATCTTTATCAACATGAATGAGGTCTCCCCGCAGTCTCCTCTTCTCCAAGCTAAAGACCCCCAGGTCCCTCAGCCTTTCCTCGTAAGGGAGATGTTCCACTCCCTTCAGCATCCTTGTGGCACTGTGCTGGACTCTTCCTATCAGTTCCTTGAACTGAGGAGCCCAGAACTGGACACAGTGTTCCAGATGTGGCCTCACCAGAGTGGAGGGGCAGGAGAACCTCTTTCAACCTACTAGCCACACTCCTCCTAATACCAATGCTGTTTGCCTTCTTAGCCACAGGGGCACATTGCTGGCTCATGGGCAGCCTTCTGTCCACTAGGACCCCCAGGTACCTTTCCCCTACACTGCTCTCCAACAGCTCACTCCCCAACCTCTACTGGTCCATGGGGTTATTCTTTCCCAGATACAAGGACTCTATACTTGTTCTTATATGCAAACCTTAAAGATCTGCTGTGTGAGATGCAATGTGACAACACCCTGTCTAATAGCTATGCATGCACAGTGTTTTGAATAATAATTTTTCCATCTCCTTTGGCCCTTGTCAGTTTTGTAGACCCTGCAGGATACATAGGTACCACTGCTGGGGGTTACACTGCCTTTGTAACATTCATTGCTGGCTCTTTACTTGCTTACTTTTATTTTTTTTTCTGTCTTTTTGGAGCTTCTAATTCATTGCTAAGCAAATCACAGGGAAAAAATACCCAACAAAACAAAACCAAAACCCCCACAACATATGTCACTATGAGCCCTAACAACACAGAACAAATGTGCAAGATTAATAGGGAAAAATATTATCATGTCATTTATTGCAGTCAGCAATTATTTGCTGTCTCAGGAGCTAGAGAGATAAATATTAAATTCTCAGTCAGCTTCCCTCACTGGAAAATGAGAGTGTGTGAAATCCAGATAACTTCCTTGTTCTACACTCTTATCTTGTATAGAGTTTAAAGGAAGTTAGTTGGTGCTCAAAGTTCAGGAAAGCTGCATCACGTCAACATGAACAGCGCCGTGGAGAAAGACCTTGGAGTCCTGGTGGACAACAAAGTTATCCATGGGACAGCAATGTGCCCATGTGGCCAAGAAGGCCAATGTCATCCTGGAGTATATGAACAAAAGTGTGTCCAGCAGGCTTGGGGCAGAGTGTCTGGAAAACTGCCCAGCAGAAAAACACCTGGGGTTGTTGGTTGACAGCTGGCCAAAGACAATCCAGTTTGTGCCCAGGTGGACAGGAAGGCCAACAGCATCCTGGCCTTGATCAGGAATGGTGTGGCCAGCAGCAGCAGGGAAGTGATTGTGCCCTGTGCTTGGCACTGGTGAGGCTGCACCTCAAATTATGCCTTCTGTTTTGGGCTCCTCATTCCAGGAATGACATTGAGCTGCTGGAGCATGTCCAGAGAAGGACAACAAAGCTGGTGAAGGGTCTGGAGAACAGGTCTGGTGAGGAGCAGCTGGAGAAAAGGAGGTTGAGGGGACAGACCTTATCACTCACTACAACTCCCTGAAAGGAGGTTGAAGGGAGGTGGGGATGGTCTCTTCTTCCTAGTATAAGGTGACAGAAAAGAGGAAATGGCCTGGAGTTGCACCAGGGAAGGTTTCATTTGGAGATCAGGAAAAATTTCTTTCCTGCAAGAGTGGTCAGGCATTAAAACAGGCTGCCAAGGGGGACAGTGGAGTCACCATCCCTGGAGGTGCTCAAAGAATGTGTGGACATGGCACGTTGGGACACAGTTTATTGACCATGGTGGCATTAAGTCAGTGGTTAGACTCAATGATCTTAGGGGTCTTTTCCATCCAAATCAATCCTATGATGCTCTGGGTTTTGGGTTTTGGTTAGATGCATTTTGATGTGTTGACATTTTCTGTGAAATGAAAGTTCTGTTTCTATGAGGCACTGATGAGGAAGATTTCTCTCCTTGGAGCAGCTCACTGGGGGAATGCTGTGCCCTTAGCATGCAGGGCAGAGGGTGCTCCCTCAGTGGGAAGTTATTTACTACCCTCGGTCTTGCCTTCATCAGATGTATGACCCTGTTCATTTTGTGCTCTGAATTATTCAAACCACACTGTGAATATAGAGTAAATAATTTCTTTACAGTTTGGGGGTTTGGGTTGGTGGTTTGTTTTTTTTCCAAGGCTGTCTTATCCCAACATCTTAATTCCTTACAAAATGTTAATGAAATGAACATCACAGAGCTCTTGTGATGAGTTTATTCCCATTTTATGTATAGGAAATGAAATAAGAAGATTAAAGTGAATTTATGTAACTGGAAAAATGGGCAAGCTTTCAGGCATGTACAAACATGGGCTGCCTTTCCTGCCTGCTTTCAGGCACCCTGATGAAAAGAGATTGCCTCCTCCTACAAACGTGGCTTCACTTGCATCCTCAGGCAGTGACAGCAACAGTAACTATGCTGTTACAAAGATTAAAGCTAGAAATTATGAAGTGTTGACTGATTTTGGCTGCTCACTGTGAGAAACTGGGAGTCCGACCTTTTTGCAAAGCATTTTTGGAGGATATTTGGTTTTCCAAACCTCCCTCTCTCTCTCTCTCTCTCTCTCCTGTCTCATTTGCAGCTGGGACCACTTGGCTTCTCTGCAGATCTGAGTAGAGGTGTCCTGGGGTGGGTGCCTGGAAAATGAGGGCAGTGTAGCTCACTGTGATAGCTTTGACTGATGTGATCTGCCCTGTATCATATTGGAGTTCAGCTGCCATTTGCCAAGGGCAGCTTCAGTTCCCTTAAACATGAGCTCATCTTTCTCTTCTTTCGCTTTCCTACCTGCTTTATTTCATACCTTCCATCTTCTCTAGTGGTGAAAGAAGGAGTTTTAATGACTCATAACAGTGGAAAATTTACTTTGTCCTCAAAGATGGCTATCCTCAGCAGCAGGTGAGCCATCAGCCTTCAAATGTCTGCACTGCTGTAAGGCTGGAGGGTTGGAGATGAGGAGTGAGGAAATGATGTGCCCATCACAAAATGAGTCACAGGAAAAATCAATAATCAGAAATCCCCCCACATTCTCTGTCATTTTCTGGCTAGCCAGAAGCTTTCCTTTGTTTCACACAACCTTTAAATCCCTCAGCATTCTCTTATTAAATACCTCTGAGTCAAAGCCTTGAACTGAAACTGGAGGAGGAGCAGATGAAATGGAGAAGTTAATGACAAATACCTGTGATGGATAAGCATCGTCGGTGAGGTTGCACCACCCCTGATTTTTAGTGGCACTTAGTGGAGGAACATTAGACTCCAGCAGTAGCCCAGTAAGAAACATTTTTATCAGAGGTGTAATTAAAATAGTAGGAAAGTTTCTCTCTTTTTTTGCCAAGTAGCACATCTGGTGAGGTAAGGATGCTGGGTTTCCATGGGCTAGGAATTTCTTACGCTGTACATGGCATTAAGAACAGCATTTCCTTCATCTTGTGTGCATACAGAGGCTTGTCTTGAGAGCCACCAGAATCCATTCACCTGCGTCCAACTGGGCTTCTCAGAGGACCCCAGAGAGCAGCTACTTATTAGTAAAACATGCATGAGGGTGCATATTCATCCTAGGTCTTTGCAGTTTCTGTTCACTTGTTTTTGCAGAGTACAAATGACAAAGCTTTTACCCAACAACCAAGCACTACCTTATTAAGCTCTCATTTTAATGCGTGCTGAGTGGGAGGGCTTTACCTGATTCTGTTGGTCCCAAAAGCTTTCAGTAGCATTAAAAATTATGGTCTGAGAAGTTGAATGTAACACCTGAAGGTATAATTATGTTCTTGGCTCATCCTGCATGATAATTAGCAGCATAGCCAGTTAGCAAGACTAGGAATATCTTTGTGAATGCCTGTAAGTATTTCTGTCTTCTCTCTTGCCTGGCCAAGTCTGGTGGCAGTGAGCTGAAGGTTCCCATTTTGCAGTGATCAAGCATCTCAATCTTTCTGGCCATATTCCTCAGAGACAGATTTGCCAGAGCTTGCCAGCACGCTTGGATCTCTTTGCTGGTCAGAGAAGGGTGGAGGAGAGAAGAGGCAGCATAAATCAGAGAAAATCACAGAACGTCAGGGGTTGGAAGGGACCTCAACCCTCCTGCCAGAGCAGGATCACCTAGAGTAGGTCGCACAGGAGCACATCCAGGCAGGTTTTGAATGCCTCCAGAGAAGGAGACTCCACAACCTCTCTGGGCAGCCCTTTGGCCACCCAGCTGACTGGTGAGTTGCTTATCCTGCTTTAGGCTAAGCCACACCATTTCCTTCTTTCTATCCTGCTAAATGGAAATGAAGTCCAAACCCATGGGCAGTCAAGAGCCCAGGCTGTCATTGGTGTCCAGGGTCTGGTACTAGATTTGAATTCAGCCAAGGCTGAACTGTGTTCGAAGCAGGACCTGTGAGATACAAAGTCAGCACTTGTTTCCCCAGGAGTTGTTTGTTTCTCCTTTCAATTTAGAGCCTGAAATGCCATTTGTTTAATGTTGCTGTTTAAATAATGATTTATAAGGCTCCAAGCCAGCCGTGGTACAGCTTAATGACTGCTGTAATTTATGGATGCCACTGCCTAACATAAACACTGCTGTAAATATAAAGGATGTCTCCCACAAATTTTACTTTGATACTTATTTGATGCCATCCATTTTCCTTTCCTTACACATCTTCTGTGTGTGAGCTGCGGCCACTTGACTCAGCGATCCAGGACATTCTGGCTTTCCCTTGCCAGGAATGATTAGGGCTGGGAAATGAAAAGATCAAATGTCTGTCTTTGATACAAAATATTTTAATTAAAAATGACTTTTCCTTGAGCTTGCATGCAAACATCTGCATCGAGTGGCCTATTAAGAGCACCGTTTGTGTTTAGGCTTTCTTCGGTTATCTGTTTGTTTTACTTGTTAATCCTCCCCTTCATCCCGTTCACTTTGTGCACTGTAAGCCAGCAAGCCGGAGACAGGAATAGATCGTGCACTGTCACGGGGCCCAGCCATTCCCCGGGCTGCAGCTTTGCTCTTTGTGTTCTCTAACCTACACGAGGAGCAGGTCTATACATGTCTAATGCAAATCTGAGCTGATTCAAGCCCTGTCTCCACAGGGATGAATGAGCATGCAAATCTGCTGCTTTGTTTTGGAGGAAAAGCTCCTGCCGTTGCTTGATGTCTGGTGTCAACTGACATCTTTTAAATACTACAGTCAGTTGAACTGAAATTTGCTCTCCTGGACTGCAACAAAAATGCCTGGGAAGATAGTAGGTGCTCTGGAATGCTTTGGTTCCATTAAAATTAATGTCACTCTAGTCATGTGCTTGGCAAACCAAGTGTCTTTACAAAGTTCTAATGAACTGAGTGAACAGAATAACTATTGCCTGCAATAACCCCTCCTCTAACTGTCTGCATACTGTATCCCAGTAGCTGGGAGATAAAACATAGACCTCGCTGGGAAGACTGCAGATAAACTGAGTGGGACGTGAGAACTTCAAAACTGTTTGTTGGGTAATTTAAAGAAACAGAAGGACTTCTGAACTTCAGTAGGAATTCAACATTTTTTGAGAGTCATGATGTTACTAAACTTTTGGAAGAGCTCTGGGGCTTGTCTTTTAACTTTTTGTCAGGTGTTCATTGCAGCAACCTGGTGCCATATATGTTCATGGCATACCCCTGGAAGAAGAAATCACCAACCGAGGTACCAGAGCTGCTGCTGTTTATAGTTTTCTAGCATCCATGTGCACACTGACCTGAGGCCACTCTGACTGGCTTGTGAGCAAAGAGCTTTGCTTCTGGCACAGGGAAGGCTCTCAGTGGTGTCTCTAAAAGTGCATTTTTTTCAAGGAGCAAGACAAGGCCATGGAAGGTATCTTCTCCTCGCCTTGAACCTGTACCAAAGGGCCTGCAGAAGTTGTCAGTGACCAGCTCTGAGTTACCAGTCTATTTTCCTGCAAAGCTCTCCTCTGCAGTCAGCCTTGACCCTGACTGAAGTACAAGGGCACTGTGCAGCCTGTATGCAGCAAGCCAGAATTGCTCTAAAAGACAGTCAAAAAACCAGAGCTGACAATAACACAGAGCACCCCTTTCAGGAGCTGAGGTCCTTTATTAAAAAGGTTTGGCATGTGTTCCCCCGGCTCCTGAATTGATTTGCACCATAAAATAAGCCTGAAGAGAAATAGTGGTTGTTTTCCTACATGCTTCATTAATTTTTAGTTTTGGCAGGCAATATAAATAAAAGTATCAAGTGCACATCTAATTGAATCACCAGTGATTCCCAACTCCCTGTAGTACCAGAGAACATGATGTAGCTGTGCTGTTTAGCAAGCACAGATGAGTTAGGGAAACGATGGCTCACTCTGCCCACAGGCTTTGGTTTAGTCTTGAGCATTTACCCATGTAATAGGATTCAGGGCAGGAGTTGTTGCAGTGGAGAGTTCACAGCACAGACTTCTTTGTACTTCTAGGCTGGCCTCCTAGGAGCAATGAGCTGGAAGCACTTCTCTGCAGTCAGGAAAGTTTCAGTGAATTGCTTCTACACCCAGATTTTTGTCAAAATGGGGTCTTGCACTTCCCAAGCTTGGCCTCCTCTGGATGTTCTGACTGTATCTTGGTAAATGCAGTCTCCTGTGGACTCCCTGTCTTCAGGGGAGTGCAGGATGTAGGACTAGGAGTGAGTGTAGAAGAGAAAGGAAACTCTTACAAGAAAAATCAAGCTGTTTTCTCTCTTGCAGAAAGATTATAACAACATGATACATCCAACTCATAGGTAATACATGTTGATAGGAGAGCACAATGAAAGCCTGTGTTCTTTCCAAGCCATGTAACCATGTTATTCCTGAGCTTTCTAAAATGGTGTGGGCAAGGAAAGACCAACAAGATGTCATCTGTCTAGATTTTTGTAGTCTTTGACACAGTCACCCACAACATCCTTCTCTCTAAGCTGTAGAGAGATGGATTTGATGGGTGGGCTGTCCAGGAGATAAGGAATTGGTTGGATGATCACACACAAAGGGTTGTGGTCAGCAGCTTGATGTCCAGATGAAGACAGGTGACAAGTGGTGTCCCTCAAGGGGTCTTGGGGGTACTGGTGGTTAAAAGGCTGGACATGAGCCAGCAATGTGCACTTGCAGCCCAGAAGGCCAATGGCATCCTGGCCTGCATCAAAAGAAGTGCGACCAGCAGTTTGAGAGAGGAGGTGCTGCCACTCTGCTCTGGTGAGATCTCACCTGGAGTACTGTGTTGAGTTCAAGGGCCACCACCACAAGAGAGACACAGACCTGCTGGAGCAGGTCCCTGCTGAGTTCAGGGGGATTGGACAAGATGACCTTTGAGGGCCCCTTCCAACCCACTGCAATCTGTGAATCTGTAAACAGAGGGGACATCAGTCTTCAGGACTGCCAGCCTAGCAGTCAATTTACATACAATTGAAATTCTGCCATGCATAAGTTGTGGTGTTCTTGAGAAGTAATCCAGAGCAAGCTGGAGAATCTCAACCCTCTTCTAAACTGCCAATGGTGCCTTCCAACTTAAACCCCCAGAAAGGTAAACTAAGGAAAACAAGTTCTCTGTTAGATATGTGACTAGATTAAGCAGGTCAAACAAAATGAAATAATCACTTTATTGAATTGGTCTTGGATGGGAGGGATTTCACAAGGTGTTCTCCCCTTCAGTATTACCCAGGGTCCTTAGACCTGTTGATTGAGATGAAGGAAATTCAGTAATCTTTTTTTTTTTTCCCCTCTCTTTTGTTTTTTTCTCTAGGATCTGCTTCTGGCTCCAAGATGGCTCTGGAGGGTTCCTTCAGCTGCTGGAATGGAACAGCAATCAGGCTGGGGCAGGTGTGTGACTTCATCAGGGACTGTGCCGAGGGAGAAGATGAGGGAGATCTGTGTGGTGAGTAAATCCAGACCCCCAGGCTGCCTTTTCCAACAGCAGGGATTGGCTTGAATTTTAATGCCTGAGACTGTGGCACTAATAGACTACTCCAGTACGATCAAAAGACCGCTATCCTCCCTAACACATGCAGTTTCCTTGGATCTCTGCCTGGAGCAGACCATTTGATATCTTCCTGTACTCATCTGCATTAGTTCTGCAGCAGGTTCTTAAGATGCTCTTAGTGCTTCATTTCTTCCAAAGTCCTGATCAAAAATGCAAAGGAAGTAGAGCCTGAATAGCAAGCTGCCTTACAGAATTATGAAATGTGGAGTTTGTTAGAGCTTTTAATCAAAATGGAGCAGAGCATCTGGCAGAAGGGAGAGGAAAGGGAAAACTTCTAAAATGAAAAATGAGTGGATCCAGTAGCTTATCTTTGACCAACTCCTGTGTCTTTGTAATTCCTCTTGTTTTGAATCTTCTCTTCAGCACTCAGTAGACTAATAAAACACAGCAGAAGACAGATAGCAGCCTGAGTTTTCTGAAAATTTGCTATGCCTGAATACTTTGTAATTGTGCTGCATAACTCAGATTCTTTAGGCCCTTCCTTTAACTGTCTTGAAGATGCCTTTTCTCCTTTTCTATACCTCTACATGTTTTACCTCCAGCACCTCCCCCTTTGCTAGTCTACAGTTAGGAGTGATGGATTGTCAGCCATATTGTCATCCACAGGGTAAACCTAGCAAGAAAAAGAATCATTGAGAGTTCAGCATTTATCAGTTTAAAGGGTATGCATCACAACTGATCCCATCCTGGGGACTTTGGTTGACAGAACTGCACTGATTTGGCATGCAACAAAAGTGTGTTCCCTGCTTCAAATACAGTATCACAGTATAACTAAGGTTGGAAGAGACCCCAAGGATCATCAAGTCCAACCTGTCCCAACAGATCTCACAACTAGACCATGGCACCAAGTGCCACGTCCAATCTCCCCTTGAACACCTCCAGGGACGGTAACTCCACCACCTCCCTGGGCAGCCCATTCCAATGGCGAATGACTCGCTCAGTGAAGAACTTTTTCCTCACTTCGAGTCTAAACCTCCCCTGGCGCAGCTTGAGGCTGTGTCCCCTTGTTCTGGTGCTGGTTGCTTGGGAGAAGAGACCAACCCTTTCCTGTCTACAACCACCTTTCAGGTAGTTGTAGAGGGCAATGAGGTCACCCCTGATCCTTCTCTTCTCCAGGCTAAACAATCCCAGCTCCCTCAGCCTCTCCTCACAGGGCTTGTACTCAAGGCCTCTCCCCAGCCTTGTTGCCCTTCTCTGGACACGTTCAAGTGTTTCAATGTCCTTCTTAAACTGAGGGGCCCAGAAATGGACACAGTACTCAAGGTATGGCCTAACCAATGCAGAGTACAGGGGCACAATGACCTCCCTGCTCCTGCTGGCCAGACTGTTCTTGATGCAGGCCAGGATGCCATTGGCCCTCTTGGCCACCTGGGCACACTGCTGGCTCATGTTTAGGCAGGTGTCAATCAGCACCCCCAGGTCCCTCTCTGTTTGGCAGCTCTCCAGCCACTCTGACCCCAGCCTGTAGCTCTGCATGGGGTTGCCGTGGCCAAAGTGCAGCACCCAGCGCTTGGACTTGTTAAATGCCATGCCATTAGACTCTGCCCATCTGTCCAGTTGGTTGAGGTCCCTCTGCAGAGCTTTTCTACCCTCTAACTGACTAATATCTGTTCCCAACTTGGTGTCATCTGCAAACTTGCTGATGACTGACTCAACCCCCTCATCCAGATCATCAATGAAGATGTTAAAGAGGATGGGGCCCAGCACTGATCCCTGGGGGACGCCACTGGTGCCTGGCCGCCAGCCGGATGTGGCACCATTCACCACCACTCTCTGGGCTCGGCCCTCCAGCCAGTTCCTAACCCAGCACAGAGTGTTGTGGTCCAAACCACGAGCTGACAGCTTAGCCAGCAGTTTACTGTGGGGGACGGTGTCAAAGGCCTTGCTGAAGTCCAGATAGACTACATCCACAGGCCTCCCCACATCCACCAGGCGGGTCACCTGATCATAGAAGGAGATCAGGTTGGAGAGGCAGGACCTGCCCTTCTTAAACCCATGGTGGCTGGACCTGAGCCCTTGGCCATCCTTCAGGTGCACAGTTATTGCTGCCAGGATAATCTGTTCCATCACTTTCCCTGGCACTGAGGTCAGGCTGACTGGCCTGTAGTTTCCAGGTTCCTCCATCCATCCCTTCTTGTGGATGGGGACCACATTGGCCAGTTTCCAGTCATCTGGGACCTCTCCAGTGAGCCAGGACTGGAGGAAAATGATGGAGAGCGGCTTGGCCAGCTCATCTGCCAGCTCTCTCAGCACCCTAGGATGGATCCCATCCGGTCCCATGGACTTGTGGGTGTCCAAGTGGAAGCAGTCCCAGCAGAAATACCAGTCCCAGCAAAAATACCAGTCCCAGCAAAAGCTTTTGGCATATAGAAGGCAATTGCTCTCAAGTTAGCTTGCACTTGAGACCTTCAGAGCAGGGAAGATTCTGTATAAGGTAGTAGAGCACTCATGATATAGAATCATAGAACAGGTTGAGTTGGAAGGAGCCTTGAAGATCATGAGGAGGGAGACTCCCTTTTTACAAAGAGTCCCATGGTAAAGACAAGGGGTGATGGGCACAAGTTGCTACTGGGGAGATTCAGATTGGATGCCAAAGACTTTTTTTGGCATTTGAACTATTAGACATTGGGATAAACTCTAAAGGGAGGTGGAGGATTTCCCTGCAGATTAGACAGTTTCAAGGCTCAGCTTGACAGGGTGCTGGGCCATCTCATTTCAGCTATATTCTTACTCTGAAAGGTTGGACTAGATGATCCTTGAGGTCCCTTCCAACCTGGCATTCTGTGAATCTATGAATCATCCATTCCAACCCTCCTGTCGTGGGCCAGAACACCTTCCATTAGATCATACTGCTCGAAGCCTCTTGCAACCTGGCCTTGAACATTTCCAAGCTTGAGGAGATGACCTCACAGTTTGTTTTCACAGAATTACAGAACATTGTGGTTTGGAAGGGACCTCTGGAGATCATCGAGTCCAACCCCCCTGCCAAAGCAGGATCACCTAGGGGAGGTCACCCAGGAGTGCATCCAACCACAGGTGCTGGGAATGAGAGTTCCTACTCCTGGCTGAAAGGCCTAAAAGCACCATCTTCCACCCAAACAGCAAAAAAGACTGCCTTGCCTTTGCAGGAAGTCAAGCTGTGGGTATGTGTGCTTCTGTGCTTGCAAGGCTGCTCGGTTCTATGGCTGCTTTCTCTGCTTTTGCCTCTTTACTGTGTTGAATATTCTTGGCATAAGCCTTAGAGAAAATAGTGGAATGATCTGATGTTTTAGATGTCAGTTACATCTGCATGGCAGCCCAACATAAAACATATGTCATCTCTCATCAGTTCAGCTTTCATTTTCCTCCTGAGCAACGTGAATGTTTTCATCAGCTTTTTGCAAGTGTTGCAAAAAGAGATTCAGATATATAAAGCAGGGAAAGGGGTTTCCCAAATGCTTTTGCTTGCATAAAAAAGGCTGTCAGGAAAAGATGTAGCCATGCTGAAAACTCAGGGGAGAGCTTTTAAAATTGCTATTAAACAAAGGCTTCAGGGAGGTTGTGGTTTTTTAGCCTTTTCACAGTCTGTGCAGGTAAAGATTTTTGTTTCTTTATTGTTTTCTCTTCATTTGATTTTGGTTCCTTTCTTAGCTGAAAATAAAAAAACCCTCTCCCTAACAGCAGCTATTTGTTACCATCTCTTTGCTTATTAATGGCCAACAAAATACCATGGTGCTTGTTATGCATGCAAGCAGAGAGTCTGTGTAGTGAGGGTAAAATCAGAGAGGGATGACCCTAGAGAGAAGCATGTTACTGTTTGAGCTATACTCAAATATTCCTGCAGGACTGATTCTTTCTTCTGCTTTAAACACAGAACTTCCAATTTCCACACAGAGTTTCCAAGACCATGGTCTGGAGTTCTGGTGTAGGTCAGAACAAAAGGCTCACTGAAGCCTTTCCTGGGGTTGCCTTTCCCCATTTTATAAATTTTATCTGGAACAGGGGGTGGAAGTAATGTCTGACATCTTTCAAATCAACCTCAGAACCACTGGGTCATGGGGCAGTTTTCACTCAGCCTCGTTGAATATCTGAGGATGTTGAACACGTTTCCAGGTGAGATAAGGAAGAATAGGATCTGATGGGTGAGAGGAGTGACTCAGGCTAGGCTATCTGGTTGGAGCAGTGCATGCACACATCTGACAAGAGACCAGATTGGCAGCTTGAATAGGAGCCTGCAAAGATGAATTTGTGATAACGTGAGCAAGTGACCAAGAGAGCATAGATAATTAATGCTACAGCAGCCTGTTTATTTTCCAGCAAAAATGCATGAGGAAAACCCTGGATTCATTTATATCCTAGTGATAGATACAGCCCAGCAGAGTCTCCCTGCAAGCAAAATGATGAAGTAACAACCTGTTTGCCAGGCTGTACTCTCTTAAGGTTCTTGTCTTGTGTACACTAAGCCTTTTGTTTCTTTCTTGATCAAAAGCTGTACTTCCAGCAACAAATTCTAACCTCTGGCAGCATCAAACTCAGAAAATCCTTCTGGCATTAAAGGATAACTTTGTTGACTGTTGAGAAGTACTTTCCCTTTTTATGCTTCATTTCTGATAGAATTTATCTGAGCAACTTTGCTAGCATAGATGCAGACATGGAGACAAACTCATGTTTTGGATTCATGTGCTGCTTTAAATTGTTTGAGTAGCTGATCTCTTTGGCTTCTGAGTTTGGGAAAGGTCCACAGATAGCACAGTAGTCTTTTATGCTTCTGCCCTTTATAATAGAGGTCTGGAATTGCCCCTCAAAGTTTAAAATGTAGTATCTGGTTTTGCATCAAGAGCTTGTGCTATCTGCTTCAGAAATTATTCTGGTTGCTTATTTTTCTTGCTATTAAAGAATGAAAAGTCTGAGTTAAGGAAACAAACAAAAAACCACCCCAACCCTTGAATTTATTTAGGTTTTCCTTGAAAGGTAATTAGTTCTGAAGCCTTTAAAATATTTGCTTAGAAACAAGCTTACCACCCTACAGCTTTTCTCTGCTTGATCACTCGAATGAAACCACAGAATCTAGCATTCTCACAGTGCTCATAGATGTGGTGCTGAGAGACATGGCTGAACACCAAACTTGATAGATAATGCTTGGACCCAATGATCTTCAAATCTTTCCCAACCCAAACAATTCCCTGATTACTCTATTCTCCATCCTATATCCACAAGCTGCGCATTAATATTACCGAGGCTGAAATCTTGTGCGGTTTCTGTCAGCAATGATTATGTCCAACATGGCAGTTTCAGTCGGTGTAACCCCCGCCCCCTCACTTACTTGACTTTTCAATGACATCAGTTGAGCATTCCAGCACCGATGGAAGTGTGGAGTGTGATGTGCTGCCCAGGGAAGTGGTGGAATCACCCTCCCTGCAGGTGTTTAAAAGCCCTTTGGCTGAGGAGCTTAGGGCTGTGGTCTGACAGTGTGCACGGGGAGATGTCAGGTGCGGCAGGCTGGGGGGATTGGGACTTAATTGGCGCCACCTGCAGGGAGGCTGCAGACCGGTTTCGGCCGGTCTCTTCCCTCAGGCAAGCAGCCACAGAACGCGAGGAGACAGTCTCAAGCTGGAAGTTTAGGCTCAAGGTAAGGCGAAATTTCTTCCCAGAAAGAGTAATTTTCCCTTGGGATGTGCCGCCCAGGGAGGTGGTGGAGTCCCTGTGCCTGGAGGGGTTGGAGAGGGGCTTGGAGGTGGCACTTGGAGCCGTGGTTTTGTTGCCAGGAGGTGTTGGGTGACAGCTTGGACTTGGTGCTCTCTGAGGACTTTTCCAACCGCCATGATTCTATGAGCTATAAAGAAAAGTCCTCCAGTCCCAGGGGGACAGGCAGCTTCTCCAGGATAGTGTAATCTGTTATTCTGTTCTGTTTTCCTGTGTCTCTCTGTTTAAGGGAGTGTGTCGCCAATTCTCTCTGTCTTCTCTCCAGTTGGGGGATGTGTTGGTTTGAGGGGGAGAGGCTTTCTCCAGGCCTTGTCTGGCAGTGAGTTTCCCTCTGCACCTCTGGGCCTGCTGAGGCCGAGTGGGGTGGAGGTCTGTGGAAGGCTCTGGAAGGTTTGGGCCTGGCAGGCACAGATGAAGGACTGAGCCTCATTTGTGAATGATTTCCTTTCACCTGAGTGCCTTTTGTATATGTTTGTAAACAGAATTTCCGGTGGGGAGCATTGTTATTTCCCTCCTTGGGAAGAGGTAAAAGACATTTTCTGTCCTTTTGCTCTGGGTAGCTCATGGCTCAAAACTAGGACAGAAGATTAGGATTGGACTCCTCGATGATTTTAAGGTCTTTTCCAAGCAGAAGATTCTATGATTCTCATCACAGGCTCACAGGATGTTATGGGTTAGAAGGGACCTCCAAAGATCATGGAATCCACACACCCCCCACCCCCCTACCCCCCGACAGGGCAGGCGCATAGAATACAGCACAGGTCACACAGGAATGCATCCAGACAGGGCTGGAAAGGCTCCAGAGAAGGAGATTCCACAAGCTCTCTGGGCAGCCTGCTCCAGGGCTTGGGGACCCTCACAGTAAAGAAATTCCTCCTCATGTTGAGGTGGACCCTCCTGTGCTGCAGATTCGATGCAGTGTGTGCTCTGATGTGTTTGAATGACAGACTTTCCAAAGACTGAGACTCACCAGAGAGGTGCTTGCCAAAGAGCAGCACCTATTGTGAAGGAGCAATATTCAAACTAAGGGAAAGCAGCAAACAAAATGTATCCAGTGCAGGGGATATCTTAAAATTCATTTAAAAATAAGTAAATCTGTGGAGAAGGACTGAAATTTGCTGGGAAAGTAATAGTTTCTTATTTATGTCCTTACTTGTTCATCAACAGGGAGGTTTTTCTGGCCTCCAGGCAGGGATTGCTACTTAGATGACTCCTCCTGCTGGCTTTGACTTGTTTACATCATCCTAGATAGCGTCTGGCCATTAAATGAATTCAGTTGGACACTGAGCCAAGCTGTTTTAGTAGGAATTCAGGACACATTAAAATTTGTCATTTTTCTTTGGATCCCAGCCTCAGGCTGCACAATGAAATTGAATCAAGTTCTGTAGAGGGCTAAAACGCAAGGAAGCCTAGCAGCCTCACATTTAAACATGAGACTGAATGATTTCAAAAGGAAATTCTTGGAGAAGCCCTAACTGCAGCACAGGTTTTGATTTTTTTTCAGAATGGATTTGGGTGCATGTGAAAAATAAATAGGGTCTGGAGAACGTCTTCTGAGGAGCAGCTGAGGGAACTGGGGGTGTTTAGTCTGTAGAAGAGGCTGAAGGGAGACCTCATTGCTCTCTACAGCTCCTTGAAAGGAGGTTGTAGTGAGGTGGGGTTCAGTCTCTTCTCCCTAGTATCAGGTGATAGCATGAGAGGAAATGGCCTCAAGTTGCATCAGGGGAGGTTTAGGCTGCATATTAGAAGAAAAATTTGTGACGGAATAGGCTCCCCAGGGAGGAGGTGCTTGAGTCCCCATGCCTGGAGGTGTTTAAAAGAGGCAGAGATGTTGTGCTGAGGGACATGGTTTAGCACCAGCCTTGGGAGAGTTAGATACTGGTTGGACCTGATGATCTTGAAGGTCTTTCCCAGCTGAAGTGATTCTGTAATTCTGTAGCAGTAACACATAGCTCTCACATCTCAGGTTCCAGGGTCGGCCCTGCTAAAGAGCCGTAGATGTAAGATTTGTTTCTCTGAAGTACATTGTGATTCAAGCTCCTGACAGAGTTGCCAGCTGCACCCTGGGTGCGGAATCTGTATTAAAGCTCATGAATGATTCACTAGAAGTAAAAATGACAGTATAGTAGAACTGATTTTTGGTGGCATTTTACAAGCTACATTTTCTGCCAAGCTTGCTTAATAGGTACAGAATCTGGCCTCATGTTGAAGGAGGGAAATGCAAAGGTGGAACTCGACAACAGTAGAAATTAAGGAGGGAGGCAGAGAGGGTTTATTGAGGATGATGGGGGAAAAAGTATTTCATGAGTTTTGAAGGAAATGGCTGGTTCATAGCCAAGCAAACTGTTCACATGGCTCAGGGCAAAAGGAGCAGTACTTAGGTCCTTTGTACAAACTTACAGTGTAGATAGAGAAGGAGATGGGCGGCATGGAGTTAACCTTTGAATAGGATAACTATTACTTTAAAACTGGTTAATTTAAAGGCAAAAAAATTGTGAGTGGATCTTTATTGTTTGGAGCTGGAAACTTGCCTGAAATCCTAAGCCACTGACAGACTGGGTGGGCGTCACAGCCTGAAAGTATGGCTTAAAATAAACCATCCTCTTTTCATCCATTCATCTCACCCAGCAGACTCACAGGCACAAAAGGATTCAGTGCTTTTCCTGAGGCTGCATCAGTGAGAGGAGGTCATGGTGCTGAGCTGGGCTGACTAGGGACATAGACTATAAGGAAGGGGAATTGTGTCAGAAAGATTTCCTTCTGTGGGACTGCAGAAGTAGTAGTTAGGAAAACCATCTCCGAGATGTAGCCCTGAGTGGGTGCAAACGTGGAGAGCTGTAGAAGCCAGCTATGCAGAATCCTGGGATCACAGAATGCATGGGGTGGGAAGGGACCCTCGAAGGTCATCTTGTCCAACCCCCATGAAGTAAACAGCTACATCTCCAACTAGATCAGGTTGCTTATGGCCTCATTGAGTTTGACCTTGAATGTCTTCATGGATGGGACATCCACCACAACTTTGGGCAGCGTGTTCCAGTATTTCACTACCCTGTTTATGAGGTAAAGGGTTAGTTAGGGTTACTGCCACTGTAATATGATTTTCACTGTAACGTGATTTTCATTCCCTATTTAGGAGACCTCGGAGTGTACAGTGAAATGTGTCCTCTCACTTAGGTTTGTCAAAGTGTTGAGGGGTAGTCAGTCACAGTCTGGGTGTTGTTTCGCTTGCCACGGTCAGGCACGTGCATGACTCTTCACCAAAGGACTGAGCAGCTGTGGGGGTGCCCACATGTCCTGGGAAAACTGGGTCAGAATGGTCACTGCAGCTTCTCTCTGTGCCCCAGAGTCTCCTCTTCCACTCACCTGTGTGCTTTTTTCCCCCCTGCAGAAAGGCTTCCGTCTGGCTTTTACTGTTCGTTTGAAGAAGGCGACTGTGGCTGGGTGCAGAGCTCTGTGTCCCACCCTTCCCCATGGCGGATTGGCAGCCCGGAGCACAGCCGTCTCCCTTCAGTAGAGGGTGAGTAAGAATGAGTAGTAAAAGCTGAGAAAGAACAGAAGAGTGCACAAGTGGTGGGGAGAGGAAAGAAAACAAAAGGCCCATTTTCCTGTCTACTTACAGATTCAGCCTCCAGTGAAACAAAGCCATTTTCTGCTCTGTCTTGACTATTGTGCTCACTTCTAGTCTTGAGGTTACAGAGTGGTACCTCAGGCTTCCACAAGTGCTGCTGGGTACGGATCATGACCCTTTCTGAACACCTCCACAACCACCCCACTATCTGTGTGAGCCTTCTTCATACCCTCCTTCATGCTGATCTGTTTTTTTCTTTCTAGTTTTCCTATTTACTTCCTATGTTTATTTGTACTGCTTCTTTTTACCCTGCTCGCATCCTAATTTTCCTTGCTCACATGCTAATTTTCATTCTCTTTGCTCCATTGCCCTGAGTTCCACTTCCATGTATAATTACTGTGTACTTAGTTCTCCTTCCCAAAGCCCAGTAGTTCATTTGTAGTCCTTCTCATACAAACCATTGAAGGCTGGGACGCTGAACTACTGCTGGTTGAGTTTTGGCAACCAGGCTGCCTGCCAGGGTAAGACCTTTCCTAATGCAAGGCCATAAAACATTGAAGGCATTTATTGCTGAGGCACCAAGCATCAGTTAACAGCACAGTTAACAATGTATAATCCCACAGGTGCTTTAGAAAGTTAGATCCAGAGTTGGAGTAAGATTATCTACTTTTGAGTGAACTGGTATGGGCTACAATGCAGCTATTCTGATTCATGCCATCTGGTGGTTTAGCCTCAAGTATTGCACACCACAAAGTGATGGAAGGGAAAAAGCCTTTAAGAAGGTACTGTGAGGAGCTGGCAAGTGCACTGATCCTTGATTCACATGGAGTATTGTGTCCAGTTCTGGGCTCCCCAGTTCAAGAGAAACAGGGAATTACTGGAAAGAGTCCAGCAGAGAGCTAAGAGGATGATTAAGGGAAGGAACATTTGTCTCATGAGGAAAGGCTGAGAGACCTGCAGCTGTGTAGTGTGGAGAAGAGAAGGCTGAGCTGGGATCTGATCAATGTTTACCTGAAGGGTGGGTGTCAGGAAGAAGGGGCCGGTCTCTTTTCAGAGGTGTCCTGTGACAGGGCAGGGGACAGCAGACACAAACTGGAACACAGGAAGTTCCGTCTCAACATGAGGAAATGCTGCTTCCTTGTAAGGATGCCAGAGTACTGGAGCAGGTTGCCCAGAGAAGTTGTGGAGTCTCCTTCCCTGGAGACTTTCAAAACCCACCTGCATGCACTCCTGTATGACATGCCCTAGATGATCCTTCTTTGGCAGGGGGCTTGGACCGGATGATCTCCAGAGGCACCTTCCAACCTCCACTATTCTGTGGTTTGTCTGTGCTGTAGAGAGAGTTTCAGTGAAAGCCTAGAGTGGGCTCTAAGTAGTGATGCCCTCCTGAAGTGGAGGGCAGAGCTGCAATAGTGCAGATGCATACTTTCTAATTTGTTACAACAAATGATTCAAGGAGCAAAGAGGCCTTTGCCTGCATTAATGTTACTCTGGTGGTATTTTATCACAGCTGTATTTTGCTGTGGGTTTTGCCAAGATAAATATTCTCTTCCAAGTTACTTTTTGTGTGTAAAAGGTATGATATCCTCTCCTTGCAAAGAGGATGAATCTGAACTCATAGAATGATAGAATCATTGAAGTTGGAAAAGACCTTCAAGATCATCAAGTCCTATCATTGTCCCTGTTCTACTAAGCTCACCACTAAGCCATATCCCTAGGCACCACACCTTCATGGCTTTTAAACACCTCCAGGGGTGGTGGCTCCACCACTTCCTTGGGCAGCCTGTTCCAGTGCCTGATAATTTTTTTTTTCCTAATGTCCAGCCTAAACCTCCCCTGGTACAGATTGAGGCCATTCCCTCTTGTTCTGTCACTAATTACTCAGGAGAAAAAAACAGCACCAAGTCAGGGAGCAGCAGAAGGGGAAGGCAGGCATCCTCCTCACATGTGTTTCCTGAAGATGTTTGCTGGGTAGATGAGGCTGCATTCCTAATAAATTGGGAAAAAACCTCTGCACTCCGGCATTTTCCTGTAGTAGGAGCCAGCTAACACAGGTTCTGGGGAGGTTCTGCAAACCCTGAAGCCAGAAGGTGAGTGCTGCTGTTTGACCTTCTTCCTGCTCTTTTATCCAGGTTGTGCCCTCCTGCTTAACACCAGCAAAGTACCAGCAGCAGCACACACTGTCATGACCAGCACTGCATTTCCAGCTCCTTTGAGGAACTCCCCCTGTGAGGCAAGTTGTGATGTCTTCTTTTCTTCTGCAATTTGCAGAGCTTTTTTCTATCTGCCTGACTCTGTGGTTTCCAAGCATAGGCACTAGGTCAGTAACACAGCAACTGCTTTCTCTGTTGGCTTATCTATAAAACATACTTATTTAATGCCCCTGTGTGCAGGGGTAAGATAGGGTTATCTGCTTGAAATGCCATAAAAATGTGCTCTGAAAAGCCTGGTATCTCCTGTGCTCATTGTATGGCCTCAAATGATGTATTGCACTCCTCTTAATTGGGTGTATATGCTGTAGGAAGAGGAAGAAGCTTATTGCATGAGCAAACATTGCATTTGCAAGATGCAGGAAAGAACAGGCTTCAGGACTGCCCCCGGGCTACTCAGAAAATGCAGTGCATGCTTTCTGTAGCACAGCTGGGATTTGAGCTGGCAGGTCTTGTATCATGCTGCACTTCAGCCCCAGATTGTTCATAGGAATGCTGAAGAGATAAATCCATGTAGCAGGGAACCAGGTCCACACTCAAGTAGAAAAGCCGTTGACATTCATAAGACATCAACTTAAGCAAGAATAGCAAAGCTTGCCAGGCTGCTGCACTTGGTTGTCAGTCCTGAGTCAGTTGTACTTAACTCTTAAGCTGCAGCTTACAAAAAGATGGCCTGCTTGCATCTTTTTGGTGGTAAGATTTATGTGTAACTGATGACTTTGAAGCATGGCTAGTGGCTTAGAGCATTTCACATCATGAATGGTCACCCTGAAGTGTCACAGAAACTTCTGGAACCTAGAGCACAGCGATCTGGTAAAATTGATCCTAACAAAGCACAGTTTGTTGGTTGAGCACTGAACAGACCAAAGAATCAGATTCTCCCTATTCCAGTGATCTTAAAATGCAGCAAGGGTAAAAAAAGGAATCATTGAATGAAAGTACATAGAAGAAGATGGTTTTACTTAAAGTTTGGGTTGGTTCAGTTCACTTCTGTGGATGTCTCAGTTCATATAGCAAAGGACATCTGGTTTTGCTGTCTTTGATACATTCATAGATTCACAGAAGCTATGGGTTAGAAGGGACCACAAAGACCATCTAGTTCCAACCTCCCTACCACGGGTAGGGACACCTCCCACCAGCCCAGGCTGCTCAAGGCTTCATCCAACCTGGCCTTAAACACCTCCAGGGAAGGGGCATCCACAACTTCCCTGGGCAACCTGTTCCATGACTACAAAGAATTTCACCTACTCTCCTCCAGCTTCAGTGCATTCCCTCTCACCCTATCACTGCATGCCCTCCTTCTTCAGGAAATACACCCTCCCTTGGTTTTCCTCCCTCCTGTAACAAAGGCGTAGGGAGATTCTGAATATTTTAAGACCTTGTTGTGCCATGGACCAGCAAGAGCGAGTGTTTTTTATGATCCACCTGACACAGGAGTCAGAGTGAATGATTCTCCAGTATCTGTGTATTTTTTCCTTGTGCATACAACAGTGGCAATAATTAAACTTGCTGTCAGGGGAGAAGCTGCCATGCATGTCATCTGCTCACGTGCCATCCCACCTCCGCCACTCCCCTTGGCGCTTCAGAGGCTTCCGGACACATCCAGCCTTGCAGCTGTCGCTAATAAAGAGTCAAGGAGTTTGGCAAGTGTTTTGTCTCTTGCCTTTTCACATAGTGTAAAAGCTTCTCTTCTCAATGAGTCCCTGGTGGCTTCAAATTCTATTTTACTGGAATAATCTGTCTGTGAGCAGAATAATTTAATTCTACTTTTCAGCACAACACAAGAGGAAAAACGAGATATTCCCCCCCCAGTACACACTTATTGCCTCCAATAGGTGCCAACAGACTTCCTTATAGTGAGATTATAGTCAGAAAAGAGGTTGTGAAAATAACACAATGCTGTCCTGTATGTGTTCACCCTCAATCACTTCCCAATTGAACTGGCTCAAGTTCAGGCACTTCTACCTGTCACTGCTGACAGCTCCACCTGGCATGCCACAACCACGATAGGTTCTCTGGCAACTGAAATCCCGATGACAAAACTCACTCATGATTCATGGGGCAAAGGGATCTCAGCAAGTGTGTGCAAATTAGACCCATTTATTCTTCCACAGTCAAAGCAAGCCATAAACCTGCCCTCCTACTTGTACTTGATGCAGCTCGCATGATCCTTGCTTTCCTTCCATGCTCAGTTACATAGTGGCTTGTTCTGACAGCTGGTTCCAGTACCCCAGAGAGATTTGGCTCAGTTTCACATCCTGCACCAATATATATTAATGATGGAGACTGTCCTTAAGCCTGTCATTTAACACCCTTCCTTCTCCTTGTAAGCCATGTCTACCCCAGTATCAATGTGCCCAGCTCAGCTGAACTCCTGCAGGCGAGACTGAGAATCCTGCCCTGCCTATTCAGGTCATCCACCTCTCCTGGGTGTGTGGAGCTTACCTCCTGCTCTGTGAACAAGACTTTACCAAAGGGCCCATGCCTCAAGCCCTGAGAGCAGCAAGGAGGCCAGCAGACATCCCATATATGCTGATCTTGACACCACTCTCTTCTCTCTGCTACATGAAAGCTCTAGGGCACTCCTAGACCTGCTGTTTACTGAAACTACTATTTTTTCCCCTTGCCCCTTAAATTGCTTTTATCTGGTCATGTCAGACATGGCGAATACTGACACCCTGCTTTTTAGCCTGAGGTGTTCATAGGAATTAATAACTTCAGCCTCAGCAGGAGGAGCATTACCTGCAGTGCAGTTTACCAGGCTGTGGAGCACTCTGGGTTTTTTGAACAGAATGTCTGTACAGCCAGGCCTCAATGTTGATAAGGAAACAGTCAAGCAGTCCACAGTGGGTGCCAGCCACAAAGACTTTGCTAATGCTTCAGGCTTGTTTTTCCTCCCTCAGCCTGGCTGTTTAATCTTCCACTGTGATAGACTGGCAAGAGAGATGACTTGGGGAAAATGACTGCTAACACCCTGGAAGTTTGTGGGGTGGCCTGGTACAAACACTTCCCCTGCTGAGGTTCTGGGCAGCTGTTTGCACCTTCAAGATCATTGTGTCCAACATATCATCTAACACCACCTAATCAACTAAACCATGCAACCAAGTACCCTATCAAATCTCCTCCTGAACACTTCCAGTGATGGTGACTCCACCACCTCCCAGGGCAGCACATTCCAATGGGCAATCACTCTCTCTGTGTAGAACTTCCTCCTAGCCTCCAGCCTAAAGCTCCCCTGGTGCATCTTTGGTATAGACATTGTTGCCATGTGCAGGGCAAGCCCGACCCTCCATCTTAGTGCTCTCTCCAGCTTCAGGTTGGTCATGCTGGGCTGTTTGCAGGCTGTATTTCCCTGGTGTTTCCCCTGCCCTGCAGGATGCTTCTTATTAACTCAGAAACCCAAAAATCAGCCTGAACTCTGTACTGCTCCACATGCATCAAAAGATCAGAAGAGGGTAAAAATGCAGAGGAGAGATACTGTAATAAACACAGTTTGTACTTTCCCACACGCGTTTAGGGTTTGCAGTTTGTGTACAGTATTGTAGCTTGCTCCTGTTTGTTTTGAGGAGCTTTATATTTACATTTCCTTTGTTCTTCAGTGCTTATGGCAAGTCAAAGCCCTTAGTTTGTCCTGCTGCCCTTTGTTTGTGGTTCAGTTGGTTTTCCCTTTCTTTGTTGTTTTATAAAACCTTGGCTAGAGTATCCTGGCTTCAGAGACTCTCTCTGCTTTGCAGCACAGCCATAGGCTTTGTGATCTTTCTCATGTTGCACATTCAGGAGAGTTCTTTGCCTATTGACCCCATTAAAATGTGTGTTTAAAACCCGATGTATGTGCAAGAGGGAGACTGTGGCACTTGTGCTAAGTCCTGGGGGACTTCAGGAAGTGGTATGAATAGTCCATGAGGAGATGCTCCATTACCCTGAAGCAGCCAGAAAGGGGAGATGAAGCAAAAAGCTCAGAATACTCTTCAGGAACCAGGCAGTCACAGTAATCAAGAGTAAAAATCTTTCAAGCCGCATGTAAAAGTTCACTGAGGACAAAGCATGTGCACTTGAGCATCCACTCCTGCATGCAGTGAGAAGAATTAATCCAAACAGTGGCCTGATTGAAAGGCAGAATTTCTGGAGCTTGACCAATAAAGCACAGCATTATTTGCCCCTTCTCTTCACACTGCAGTTCTCTTCCTCTGAGTGGGAATCAGCTGGCCTGCCCAAGGCTGACAGGGTAAAGAAGATTGTGGGGTGGTTAGACATTTCCTCATTTGAAGAAGAAATCCATATGCATGTTGTTAGTAGCTCTAGGACTGCTGTCTGGGAGTCTGGGAAACCACAGTGCAATTAAAGTCCAGAGAAGTGCTGTCATCCCAGACACACACATGGCAAGATTAAACTGCTTTGCCACAGCTGGTAGGCCCTAGGTGTGCACAGGTTCCAGAACATAATCACCACTGACTTCTCAGCACTTTGCAAAGATGTCTGAGAGCTGGCACAGGAGCACTGCAGATACCTAGAGAGTGCCTGACTTCATGTGGAAGCTGGAGACTCAGTGCTGGCCCCCCATAGCTGAAGAGTGAGGCAATGCCATCTCCCTTAGTCTCAGCTTTGTTGCTGTACAAGTGTAGTCAGATGCTTTCAACTGCTTTTCATTCCATTTTTCAGAGATGCTCCCTGCCATCTGCTTTAAAGGATGCTGGGGTGCCTGTAGATGACAAGAGTAATACCTTTATCTTCCAAAGGAGTTTGGACTTATGTCATTAAAGATTTAAGACCTGGTCTAGGACTGCTACATTCTGTGAGGGCTTGGTACAGAGTGTTCCTGCCTGGGCAGAGGCAGTTATATCCATCCAGAGAGATTTCATGTTGTGGTGGGTAATGGCTCTTCTGGTTGAAAGTCACTGCAGAAACATGAACAGTCTGGAGACTGATTTTCAGACAGGCTGTGCTTTGCTCAGCCCCTCTACTCTGCCCTGCTGAGGCCTCAGCTGGTGGACTGTGTCCTCTTCTGGGCTCCCAAGTTCAAGAAGTGTGGGGACTGCTTGAAAAGGGTATGGCAAAAAGCTGCAAAGATGAATAGGGGACTAGAACATCTCTCTTAGGAGGAAATGCTGAGAGAATTGGAGCTTTCTGGCCTGGAGAGGATAAGACTGAGGTGAGATATTAGCAGTGCTTCTAAATACTTCAAGGGTGGGTGTCAGGAAGATGGGCACAGTCTTTTTTTCAGTGATGCCCAGTAACAGGGCAAGAGACAACAGGCACAAACTTGAACATAAGAAGCTCTATCTAAACATGAGCAGGAGCTTCTTTAGCTTGAGGATGGTGGAGCACTGGACCAGGCTGTCCAGAGAAGCAGCAGAGTCTCCATCTCGGGGGTCATCCGCAGCCCTTCTGGATGCCGTCCTGTGTAACCCGCTCTGAGTGAACCTGCTCTGGCAGTAGGGTTGGATGCAATGATCTCCAGAGGTCATTTCCAACCCTTATCATTCTGTGATGCTGTGATTGTGTGACAGACCATAGTGCTATAGCTGAGAAGCAGAAGCCTCACAGGTGGTTTTGGTGTGGGCTCTCATGGAGGGCAATGACCACAGTGGTAGTGTTGCCTGAACTTGAACTTAGCCTCAAATATTATTGCATACATCTCCACAAGAGGAGGTGGTGCATTGCAAGAGGCACTGCATTGTGACTGGGAACCTGAGTATTCCATTTCCCTGTTAGATCTTTGGTCAAACATTTTAAAGGTTATAGTTGTGCTGGGGGGGGTAGGGAGGGAGGGGAACAACACCCAAACCAAACAAACAAGAAAATAGATTCCTGTGAGAGTAAAAGAGCTTTGTGGTTTTGACCATGTTTGAAATAATGAAAAACTTTTCCTGATGCTGTTTTGACATTTCAACTAGCAATTTCTTGAAAGCCTTTAAACTGATGCAGACTTCTTTTAAGCCTGAAATTACTCTTTGAAAACATACTCCCTCTAGAAAATAAATATAATGTGTTGGTGTAAAGTAGCATAGCTGAAGTTTGTCTTTGCATCCAGGTTTATAGATAGGATGTGTTCATCTTCTATAGCTGTTAGTTCAGTTCTCCATGCAAAAGTGTTGGGGTTTTAGGTTCTGGGTTATTTTTGTAATCATGTAAATCAATAATATAAATCATTCCTGGAGTGCATTCTGAGCCCTGTGCTGACACCTGCAGAGGATCGCTCTTTCTTCCTTCTCCCTTCAGCTTTAAGTAACTTGAAAGGGTACACAGTAATAACATTGACTCAGAACATTTATAAGCATGAAAAATGCAACATATATATGCCTGTAGTGCAGCCTTTCATGTGCTTCATTTTGCATAATGTTGTTAACATCCTCTTCTTTTAATTCTGCAGACTTGTTTTCAAAGTCTGGACACTGTCTTTATCTTTTCTTCCTTCCTTTGCCACCTGGCTTCTGACCACATGTCATTGGCTTGAAGGATCTAATACCTGAAATTTGTTGAAGACCTAGACAAGTGTAGAGTCTTGCATCTGGGAAAGAACAGCTCCATGGACAAGTAGAGGCTGAGGAAAGGGGAAAGGGAGTCCTGGTGGCCGGAAGGATGCCCATGAGACAACAATGTGCCCTTGTGGCCAAGAAGGCCAAGGGCATCCTGGGATGGATTAGAAAGGCTGTAGCTATTAGGTCTAGAGAAGTTCTCCTGCCCCTCTACTCTGCCCTGGTGAGGCCACATCTGCAATATTGTGGTCTGGGTCCCTCAGTTCAAGAAGGACCTCAGGGAACTGCCTGAAAGAGTCCAGTGCAGAGCCACAAAGATGGGGAGGACAGGCTGAAGGAGATGGGTCTTTTTAGCTTGGAGAAGAGGAGCCTGAGGGGTAACCTCATTCATGTTTATAAAGATGTGCAGGGCAGTGTCAGGAGGGTGGAGCCAGGCTCTGCTCAGTGATGTCCAGTGGCAGGACAAGGGGCAATGAATAGAATAGAATAGAATAAACCAGGTTGGAAGAGACCTTCAAGATCATCACGTCCAACCCATCAACCAATCTAACCCACCTAAACAACTAACCCATGGCACCAAGCACCCCATCAAGTCTCCTCCTGAACACCTCCAGTGATAGTGACTCCACCACCTCCCCAGACAGCCCCATTCCAATGGGCAATCACTTCTTCCTAACATCCAACCTAAACCTCCCCTGGTGCAGCCTGAGACTGTGTCCTCTTGTTCTGGTGCTGGCTGCCTGGGAGAAGAGACCATCATCTGTCTGTCTACAACCTCCCTTCAGGTAGTTGTAGAGAGTGATAAGGTCTCCCCTGAGTGTCCTCTTCTCCAGGCTAAGCAACCCCAGCTCCCTCAGTCTCTCCTCATAGGGCTTGTGCTCCAAGCCCCTCACCAACCTTGTTGCTCTTCTCTGGACTCGTTCCAGCAAGTCAACATCCTTCCTAAACTGAGGGGCCCAGAACTGGACACAGGACTCAAGGTGTGGCCTAACCAGTGCAGTGTACAGGGGCAGAATGACCTCCCTGCTCCTGCTGGCCACACTGTTCTTGATGCAGGCCAGGATGCCATTGGCCCTCTTGGCCGCCTGGGCACACTGCAGGCTCATGTTCAGCCTACCATCGACCAGCACCCCCAGGTCCCTCTCTACCTGACTGCTCTCCAGCCACTCTGACCCCAGCCTGTAGCACTGCATGGGGTTGCTGTGGCCAATGTGCAGAACCCGGCACTTGGATGTGTTCAATCTCATGCTGTTGGACTCTGCCCATCTGTCCAGCCTGTCGAGGTCCCTCTGCAGAGCCTCTCTACCCTCCAGCAGATCAACTCCTGCCCCCAGCTTGGTGTCGTCAGCAAATTTACTGATGATGGACTCGATGTCCTCATCCAGATCATCAATAAAGATGTTAAAGAGCATGGGGCCCAGCACTGATCCCTGGGGCACACCATTAGTGGCTGGCCGCCAGCTGGCTGTGGCACCATTCACCACCACTCTCTGGGCTCAGCCCTCCAGCCAGTTCCTAACCCAATGCAGTGTGCTCCCATCCAAGCCATGGGCTGACAGCTTGGACAGGAGTTTGCTGTGGGGGTGCAAGCTGGAGCAGAGAAGGCTCCATGTGAACATAAGGAAAAACTTTTTCACTGTGAAGGTGGCAGAGCCCTGGAACAGGCTGCCCAGACAGGTTGTGGAGTCTCCTTCTCTGCAGACATTCAAAACCTGCATGCATTCCTGTGTGACCTGTCCTAGGTGACCCTGCTCTGGCAGGGAGTTGGACTGGATGATCTGTGGAGGTCCCTTCCAGCCCCTGACATCCAGTGACTCTGTGTGATTCATTCCACAGTACAGCAGCAGCATTGCAAACTTTCTTTTGCTTTCTCTTCTGTTGTCACCTTTAATTTATGCCTGTTTGTTTCCTCAAAAGAAGGAGCTTTTATGAGCTTCTTATTTTATAAAAGTAAGCATAAGTAAGACCCAGTGTGAGAATAAAAGCCGTGGGGATGTGCTCCTATAAAGCACAAGCTGCTTCTGCCTGCCTAGATATTTTAAAGCTACATGATGAGATCAGTTAATTAGCAATTTATCATTTACTTAAGGTTTTTCTTTGCACATCTGAGTCCTAAGCAAAAGCAGAAGCATCAGCAGACTACAGGAGAGACTGATCATCCACAGTTCTTCATCTGGCCAAGCATAACCCAGAAATAAGACCTTTTGGTCATCTTTCGTATCCATAAGGGCCTGAGTCTGAATTGCTGAGCAGTCTTAATAGATACTTTTGCTTGTGCTGTTGTGTGCAACCATTCCTTCATTTCTAGTGAGGAAACAACAACAACAAAACTATTGCTAATGTGATAAACTTCATGCCTCAAATGCAGTTCATATTCATGAACAAAACTTACTGACACTTCCCAAAGGTGTCCTCAGCTACTGTCCAGTGCTGTGTCATCCAACTTGCAGCTTCAGTTTCTCTTCAGGGTGTTTTGCAAGATTCTCCAATGCCTGACTTTGAGTTATAGAATGCACTGGATTGTAAGGGATGTTTAAAGCTCATCTAGCCCAACCCCTCTTCAGGGACATGCCCAATGAGATCAGGTTGCTCAGAGCCCCATGAAGCCTAACTGTGAATGTCTCCAGAGATGGGGCTTTCACCACCTCCTTGGACAACCTGTGCCAGTGTTCCACCCCCTCATAGCAAAGAACTTCCTCCTAATATCCAATATAAATCTACCCTGCTCTGATTTAAAAGCATCGTCCCTTGTCCTGTCACCATAGGCCCTTATAAAAAGCCCCTCCCCAACTCTTCTGTACCTTCAGGTAACAGGCAGCCTCTCTAAGGTCTCCATGGAGCCTTCTCTTCTCCAGGCTCAACAACCCCAACTCTCTCAGCCTGTCCATGTAGGAGAGGTGCCTCTGATCATTTTTATAGCCCTTCTCTGGACCCTCTCCCTCAGGTCTATGTCCTCCTTGTGTTGGGGACTCCAGTGCTGGACATAGTATTCCAGGTTAGGTCTCACCAGGGGAGAGTAAAGGGGTAGAATCACCTCTCTTGATCTGCTGGCCACTTAAATATCCTGGGTCAGTGTATTCACATCTGAAAACTTCTGTTTTGCATCTGGTGAAGAAGACCCAAGACAGGAGTTATGTTTCTCAGAGAAACAAATAGAATCATAGAATCATTCAGCCTGCAAAAAAACCCTTGAGATCATCAGGTCCAACCATTAACCCTACTCTACCAAGTTCACCACTAAAGCATATCCCTAAGCACCACATCTAAACAACCTTTAAACACATCCAGGGATGGTGACTCAACCAAATGTCTGTGTTTCAAGTATCTACTGTTCCTGGTAATGGAAGTTCCTTTGAGCAAATATTACAGGTGGAGAGTAACAATTGGGGACATAAGAACTAAGTGCTGTCTCACAAGATGTACGCCTGTGGTGTTGAGTTGGATGTGGGTAGCAAGGTAGCTCTCGGGGGGAGCCAACTACTGGAGTTCCTTGGGAGCAGGATGTCTGTAGGCTGTTCTCTGTAGTCTTTAAAATACCTTACCCCAAAGCCCTGTTTGAAGTGTGGTCATCTTTTCCTCTTTCTTTGGTTCCTTGTGCTAAGGATGGAGAGGTAGCTTTTCCTGCCAGGACCATAATGCAAATAGTCAAGGTCATTGCCACTCAGAAAGGGAGGAAGAAGAAACTAGCAGCTCTCTGGAGTTTCTCAAAACACTGAGAAATGTATTATTCATGCAGCTGTGAGAGAGTGTCATTGGTCCTTAATCAGGCTTCTAAGCTCTAATTCGTGCTGGAATGTTTCAGGCCATTAAAGTAGGCTCAACAGTGGAAGTTCAAAGGCCCAAACTTCACCCAGAAAGTTCTCAATATTTTATTTCTTTTGTGCATAAGGAAGTAAATGCAAGTCTCTGTTCTCAGGTGATCTTGAAATTATGCAGTTTGTGCTAACAAATCTACCCTCCTCGGTTTTCCTCACCTCGCTGTTAACCGGCCAGGCTGCCATTGTTTAGCCTGGACTGAAGAAGGCTCAGGGGAGACCCTATTGCTTGCTACACCTTACCTGAAAGGGGGTTGTAGAGAGGTGGGGATCAGTCTATTCAACCAAGTAACAAGTGACAAAACAAGAGGAAATGTCTTCAAGTTGCACCAAGGGAAGTTTAGGTTGGATATTAAGAAGATTGGGTTGTGAGGATTTGGAGTAAGCTGACCAGGGAGGTGGTGGAGTCCCCATCCCTGGAGGTACTTAAGAGTTGTGTAGATGTAGTGCTTAGGGACATGGTTTAGTCAAGGACTTGTCAGTATTAGGCTAATAATTTGACTTGATGATCCTAAGGGTGTTTTCCAATCTAGGCAATTCTGTGATGTTGATAAGGGTTGGGTTTTGTCTTCATCCTTGGATGAGCCGAGTCTCCTGTTTGTCAGTGTGGAAATGCCACAGACCCAGAGGCTAAGGGGACTTTCAGGAGGCATCTTTCCAGATGGTGTTTGCAGCACAGCGCATGTGGCTCCCTGACCCAAGTTTTGCCTCAATATGCTATGTGTTTACCATGGGCTCTCTCTCTCTCTCTCTTTTATTTCCCCCAAATCAGTTTAGAACGTTTCATTTACTGAGTCAGTGGGTTTGCATATGAGCAGCTAATCACCAGCCAGGGTGGGTTCTAAAGCCAGAAAGCAAGGTGCCATTGAGCCAATTTCTACCTGCAAAGCTTAATTAATTTCTCAGTGATGTTTCTAGCTTCTGAATATTTTGCTACTGCTTTAACACAGAGAGAAATGTTTGATGCCTAATGTGAGGGGTATGCCACCAACAGCCCTGATTCAGATGTTTCCAAATGTGCCACTGCACTACTTACAGGACACATCACGTATGTGGTACCATCTGCCATCATCGACAGTGTATTCTGTAGAGTGAATGCCAGCCCCATTCAGAAGTCCTTACTATGGTATCCAGCTCATCATCTGCTCTGGTTCACTTCAGCAGGTGTGAAAAGACCTGGACTGCCCCACTGTGAAGCTTTGAAACCATGGCAATCACAGCCAAAAATGCCCATTTGGACACAGTGCCAATCGATTCACTCAGAGCCAGTTCATTACAGTCTGCATATTGCACTCTGCCAACGAGCTGCTCTCCCACATTCAATGCCAACTGCTTCTTTCCTTCAAACAGCTGACATGTGTGCAAAGGCATCCATTCCAATTCAGCAATTGCTTCAGCTTTTGCTCTAGTGTTACGCTAATAGCTCTCAAAGGCTTGCTCTTTTCTCACTTCTGATCATGTAGATGTTGCCTCTTATGGTCTGGCAGGTCTCCAGGAAGAGACAGAGGTCTGACAGCTCCTGCATAGTAGGAGCTTCAGGGCTTTACATATCTCAAATTTTGAACTGTCAACATGGCACAGTGAAGTTTCTCCTATTTGCCTGGATTAGAAATAACATTACAGTAGAGTTGGCATTAGGGTCCTAAAAGTGTTTCACCTGTGGAAAATCAGTAAGAAGATTTTTTTTCTCTGCTAGAGGTTGAATACTTCCACCATGAGATAGGAAAAGCAGGCAGAATCTATCTGTTGCTAGAAATTAATATTCTGTGCTGTCAAAACAAGCAAGAAGGAAATGTTATCAGGTATTCCTCTGTAAAATACACATTTAATTCCCAGCCTCCTGGCTTAAGTGTTGGGTTTGAAGTGTTAGAAACCAGAGTCGTGGTTTTTTAAGATGTGTGGGTGCTAGAAACTGTGCTGAACACTTTCTTCTGTCCAGAAAATCCATTCTTCATGTAGCTTTAAAAAAATTGTTCCTTAAGTATTCTCAGCTTTACTGGACAATGAGACCCAGCTTCTGCATGTAATACATGTGTGTATTTTACTTAATCACAGAGTGCTTTGAGTTGGAAGGGACCCTTAAAGGTCATCTTGTCCAACCTCCCTGCAGTGAGCAAGGACTCCTCCAACTAGATCAGGCTGACGAGGGCCCCATCAAGTCTGATCATGGATGTCTCCATGGATGGGGCCTCAAGACATCCTTGGGCAACCTGTTCAGTATTTCACCACTCATGGTGCAGAACTTCCTCCTGATGTCCAACCTAAATCTCCCCTGCTCCAGTTTCAAACCATTGTCCTGTCACTCCAAGCACTTCCAAACAGTCCCTCCCCACTCTTCCTGTAGGTCCCCTTCAGGTATTGAAATGCATCTCTAAAGTCTCCCTGGAGCCTTCTCTTCTCCGGGCTGAACAGCCCCAACTCTCTCAGTCTGTCTTCATAGGAGAAAGTGCTCCCAACCCTCTGATCATCTTGGTGGTCCTCCTCTGCACCCACTGCAGCAGGTCCACTTCTCTCTTGTGTTGCTCTCTTGTTGTTATGCTCGTCATCAACAAAGAGCTATCTCTTCTTCCCCAAAAATTTGGATTATCTCCATGCAATGTGGATTCTGCTACTAGCCTGTTGTAGAAGGGACTGGGTTTCTGTTCACACAGTGAGGGGTAGGAGGTTACAAAATGAGGGATAGAAAGTTATAAAATGAGAGATTGAAAGTCATAAAGTGAAAACACTACTCAAGGATAAATGCATAGAAATGGACTCACATTGAACCTACCAAAAATGTCAGGAAAGTGCTTCTCTGAGGTATTTTAATTAATAATAAATGTAATTATTACTGAAATTTAATTGGAAAGTCTGCAGAGATTTGGAAAGAGGCAAGGGAAAACTGATTTTTAAGAAGAGTGTCTGGGGCATGAGGATGTGATTACTAATGATGCCTGCTCATTGCAGCTCTTCTCCTTGTGCATTTGCTGCTGCCAGAATATATAAGTTTATTGCTGGAAAAGTTGTCAGTCTTTACTTGAATCGCTTATGTGGCATCTTAAGGGAGTTTGATCTTTGTACTGCTGATAATGGGGTTGGACTAGACGATCTCCAGAGGTCCCTCCCAACCCCTACCATTCTGTGATAGTAGTGGTAGATAATTAGCTTATCCCCTTTAAATTACAGACAGCAGAGAGGTATTTGGACTCAAGCTTACCAAAGAGGAAGGCTGGTAGTTCCAATATTAAACATCATCATGATAGGTATTGCAGGCTTCCACATCTGAGGAGGTTCCTAAATGCATTACAGGAGTGTGAGAGAGGGAGGATCAGCTTTTTCACAGTAGAAAACAAAGAAATGAAAGAAGCATTGGGAATGTTGTTGACTTTTGGATGATGTTTGTGGTGTTCAATCTCCTGTGCTCTCTTTCTTCTAGCTACGAATGTCATGGCTCATCCGTGGAGTCTTGCTGGGAAATATCTCCCTGGTGCTGGTGGAGAACAAGACAGGAAAGGAGCAGAGCCGAATGTTCTGGCATTCAGAAAGCAGCGAAGGTTTGGGAATATGGCAGTGGACGACCTTGCCTCTCCCAGATGTACTGGATAGGTAGGAGTCTTCTCATCATTCTCCTTCATGATGATCCGTCATTTCACCACTAGATACCTGGCAGTGAAAAGGGCCGGCGTCACTCCTGGAAGTTGTTCCCTCAGGGAGGTGAAGTGCTTGGTCCCCAGGAGGGATCTTCTGCTAGAGGCAGGTGTCTTGGTCTGGCAGAGGAGGGAGACCTTTGCTTTTTTATAACATTCCCATGCATAAAAATAAGGCACAAACGAGGCCAAATATCAAAAGCAAGGCTATGCATTAAAGGATAAATCAAATGGAACAGAGGACAGGAGAAAAGGGAGAGAGGGAGAGGGGAAATGAAGAAAGAGAGGGAGAGAGAGCAGGAAAGGAATTACATTATCACCCCACAAGACACTTTTCTGTCTTTGGCTGGAGGAGGTCTGAGGAAGGGTGCTACCAAGTCATTTCTTCAGCTTGGAGGAAGGGAGAGAGAGAGAGAAAGATCCCAAAATTCAAGTCCTTTTTGGCTTGTGTTGTCCAAGGGTGCTGGCAAGTCCTGTGATGTTTCCAGTGTGTGCTGTTTTCAGTGGAGGTCTTTTCTCTTGCAGAAGGCACAGCATGGTCCTTTGGTAGTGGTGGGGAGATGTCCTGGGTTGCTGCTGCCAGGCTGAGCCATGGTGGTGTTCCCCCATAAGCTGGTATAACTCAGGGCTTTTATTCAGTACTTTTTTGCAGCTCCCCCCTTGGCCCCTCACCCTAGTCCCATTGTCTTCCAGGTCTTGCCTCCAGGGAGTCTTCCTGTATGCTTGCAGGAGTCCTACATGCAGGGGTGGGCCTCTGCCCAGTTCACACCTTATTACACATCCCTGGGCTGATCAGGCCAGGTGGGGATGTGTTGCATAATCTTTCCACCATCTCCCCCTTCAGGGGTAGCTTCGGTCCTGATGGGCAGAGATGATCTTATCTTTGCTGCACATTCCAAGGGTCGTCCACCACACCCCCTCGGGCCGCTGTCTCTGGGGAAGCAAAGGTGACATTATCTTTGTTGAGGCATTCCTAAGGCTGATTTACAAGAGAGGACTCTCTCAGGGGGGAATGTGAATAGTTGAATAGTTAGAACAATTCTAGAACAATTTTAGAACTCCTGAGTGGTGGTCTTGGTTCACAGATTGGGTCAATGAGCAGTCTACAGCAAGGTGTTTAAATGTCTGTGTTTCCATTTCATCAACTGGCAATAATAATTCTCCTCACACACTGTTTTATGTAGCATGTTCAATCCTCTTGTGTGGTTCACTGGAGCTGGATGTGAGCTCCATAGCTGATTTTTTCTGGGTATCAAATTCCCCAGTGTTCAGTGTGAGGATGAAAGAGATTGAAGAAGAGCCTGCTGCAAAATCAAACAAGGGTGCATCTGAACACCTTTGTGTTTACTATAGCAGGAGGCTCAGCTTAATAAAGGACTGTCTCCTTTATGACCGTATTCTGGCTTCAATCATAAAAGGTTGTCTGGTAGCATAGGCTCAGCCTGGTAGCATATGCTTATCTAAGGAGTGTTGGTTTAGCTGTTTCTTACAAGCTGGCTTTAAGACAATACTCCAGTTTACTTTTGTGTGTGTGCTCTGGCTTACACTGTTTATAGAGAAGACAAAGGCATACTTCACCTCCTGCTGCCCTGGCCCTTGGGCTATGCCATTCGTGTTGTGATCACTAAGTGTCCTTCGTGGTGGTTTTTTGTAAATCTGTGCCCTAGAAATAATGGATTTCATTAAGAGCTATTTTGCCTCTTAAGAAGTTTGAGCAAACATTGTGTTGAATGTCTTTTATCTTGCCGGCTCTCGGGGAGGCACGTAGGCAGCCAGTCCGGAGGACACTGCCAACGCCTGGGTCTCGAATGTATAATTAATTTGCCTGCGTCAGTGAAGGAATACCGGCGTTAGGCTTCTTGTGCAGTCACTGCTGAAGCACCGTGTGTGAAAATACCTGCTTGCTTCACCCCCTTCAGCTGCATTTCCTTTGAAGAATGGTGTATTTGGCCATTATTATTTATGCCATTCATTTCCTAATGGTGACAGGGGAATGTTTTGTACCTGAATTATTCTGTACTCTTCTACTATTGCTTTCTTTTGAATTCTCTCTGGTTGCACAGTCAGGCAGAGAATACTTTGATCTTAGGATCCAGGCTAGCAGTGGTTCTTGTGGAATCACACTTTCAAGTGCTAACACGGTGCTGACTATGATGAATGAGGGGCTGACACCTTTGCTTCCCCATCACTACCAGAGGAAGCAGGATTCACTGCAGGAAAGGAGTTTGTTGGAGACTAAGACATGAGCAAGGAATACTTCGAAATTTTGGTGTCTCTGGAAAAGTTATTGTCCTTATTTATTCACAGAAAGTGCACTGTTTCAATGATCATTTCTTTTCCCCCCAAGATCAGTTGAGTTGAAACTAGTCTTTCCTGGGAAGAAGGGAATCTGTGAGACATCCTTCTCACCATCTCAAAACCTGTTTCTTAAGAAATCTGGCCTGGTGTAGAAATTAGGAAGGAACTCTATGGAAGCATGTACCAAAGTGGTACAGGGGAGACTGCAATATATAAACTTGGGAGAGAAATGACAGTTTCCTTGAACTGTAGAAAGTATTTAATTGATGTGAACACAGTGCTGGTGCTGCTGTGAGCTTGCTGTGCCTAGCCTTTCCTAATTGGTTCCTGTGGCAGTTGCTGTGAGGGCTTGTGTTAGAAGAAGCGTGGTATCACATATATTCCTACAGGAGGAGGTGAAACTCTAAATCACCTCACAGAGTCTTGAATAAAGCACACCAGTGTAGCTGTTCCACACAAATTTGAAGCACATTCCATTGTGATTGGGAAGATGAGTGGAAAGTGTTATTAATAACAAGATAATATGCTCTAAAGCTGTTCAAAAGCATGCTTGTTCAAAAGCTGCTTAGCCATAATTTCCATGTTTGGCTTATAAAATTTCACACAAAATCATTAGGAAGACTTCCAAGAAATTAGATCAGCTCTATCTTTAGAAACAGACATTTCTTAAATGTTTGGTATCCCTCAGGCTGTTGGAGGAAATTATATTTTGGCAGAAAATCACAGCTAGAACATTTCAGGTGATTTGGCAAGGACAGAAAGTGGGGAGGAGTATGACAAAGAAGCTAAAGTGGGGCTGGAGATGTGTTAGATTCTAGCACTGCATGAGCCTGGGCAACCCTGGACACGTGCTTTAATTTCCAACAAGGACAGGATTGTCTTCTTTCTAACCATTTGATCCTTAGGAAAGCATCCTATTGTAATGTCACCCTGTGTGAGGTCCTGCCTTTTCTGTCTGGACTTTAAGGAGGCTGAAGTCCTGGCTCTTTTGCGTCTTCCCAAAGGTAGCTATCCTTCCTCACTCTGGAAGGTGCTGGCAAAGCAGTCTTGAGAGTCAGTTCCTGTGGTGTGTGCATTAACAGAGCTCTAACCCAGTTCCACATGCTCACTGTCTCCTGTGTGTGGGAGAGGAAAGGCAAAGGGCCTGTGGAGCCATCAAAACAGCTACAATTAAAGGAGCCAGTTGTGGGCAAGAGTTCCTCGAACTGCTGGATGAACAGATTATACCTACCAGAGGCAAAAGGCCAGAGCTATTGTCTTTTAATTTGCCACTTAAATACATTCCAAGTGAACTAACAATCCTTGTTGTGCCTATTTTGGCCCCCATGGAGTCACCTGCCCCACACTGAAGGATGTTACCTGCAAATGAGACAGCTGCACAGATTGGTGAAAGCTAGAGAGCTAGACACAATCTACACATTAATGCACAGCTGAAATGTTTGTGTTGAGAGTAGAGAACTGGGATATTGTCAAATTGTTTTATTCATTATTTTATGAAATTGTGTTTATTTGCATCCATCTCTGGAGCCCCCAACACAGGAAGGATGTGGAGAGGGACTTCTTGTAAGGGCATGTGGTGACAGAACAAGAGGCAGTGGCTTTCAACTGGAGTAGGGTGGATTTAGATTGGGTGTTAGGCAGAAGCTCTTACTATGAGGGTGGTGAGACTCTGGAATGGGTTGCCCAGAGAAATTGTGGATGCCTCATCCCTGGAAGTGTTTAATACCAGGAGGCTTTGATCACCCTGGTCTGGTGGAAGATGTCTCTGTCCTTGGCAGGGGGCTGGAACTTTAAGATCCCTTCCAACTCAAGCCATTCTTTGATTCTCTGATGGAAATTGTTTGTTCTGCAATGATAAGTGATGAGCCTGTTGAGGATTGTTCTCTTTTAATTTGACATAAGTACAAGCAGGGAACAGAGCTTTGAAAGCTCTTTTTCAGTTGGTAGTTTGGGTTTGCTTTTTTTATTCATTTGGTTTTGCTTAGTAAGTAAATGTGAGCTTAAATTTTAATAATTATATAGTTATAGGAATGGGACAGCAAGAGCAAACAGAAGCTTGGTGTAATTGAAGATGAATGATTTGTCTAGCTAATAATTAGACATTCTGTTAGTTTAACAGGGTGGTTAAGGTATATCACATAGATAAAATGCAAACACATGTAGCAGAGTGACTCTCTGGAGCTTACCTACAGGCTGATGCTTATTATCACCAATCTGCCCAGCAACTGTTTTGCTGCACAGTGTAAAAGGTGGGAAAGGATTAGCTCAAATAGTCTGAAACCTGGCTAGAAAAATAAAACAAATTCCAATTCTTCTGATTTCTGCTTCATTGGTGAAGCTGAGGTCATTCACATGGAACAACCCACATTCTGTGGGTCTCTCTACCACCTGCTTGGAGTTGCCTGGAAATGGATTCCACATAAGGCAAGTCTAGCTTTGGTCTTTTAAGGTCTGTGTGCAGTGCTGAATCCACCCTTTGGTTTAAAGTTTTCACTACCATTTCTTTGAGAGGAACCTGATAATTGTTACCAGCAACCTGTCCAGTCTCTGTACAGTCTTGTGATAGAAGAAGATTGTAGAGGAATATAAAATGAATGGGAATGTGCCTGCTGGTTAGAAAGGTTTCTTTGGCTTCCTTTAGTAGGTTTGTTTATTTTTAGGATTAGAAAGTCTGAATTTGTAGCCAGTATTATGCAGTAGTGGCCAGATGGGTGAAGGAGAATTGAGAGGAGTTTCCTTGAGGTTCCTAGAAACTAAATTTTCAGTCATAAGTAGCAGCATCATTTGCCTTGTCATTGACAGCAAGGCTAGGTGCTGTGTCCTTAAACAGGGCAGCACACTCAGAGATGAAAAATTTCTTTGGATCCCATTGTGCTCAGAGTGCTTCAAAATAATTTTCTTGGTGCTGACCTTCTCCTGAACACAGGCTGCTCAATGTTTTTACGATGGAAGAGAAGAATGTATGAGACTATCTGAGGGCTGGCTGTCAGGAAGGAAGGGACAGCCTGTGACAGGACAAGGCACAATGGATGTAAACTACAGCACAGGAAGTTCTACCTCACCATGAGGAAGAACTTCTCTACTGTGAGGGTCACAGAGCACTGGAACAGGCTGCCCAGGGAGGTTGTGGAGTCTCCTTCTCTGGAGACTGTCAAGACCCATCTGGATGTGCTCCTGTGTGACCTGTGCTGGATTCTGTGGTCCTGCTCTGGCAGGGGGGTTGGACTTGAGTATCTCCAGAGGTCCTTTCCAACCCCTAACATCCTGTGAGCCTGTGTAATGTGACTTACCTGAGGAAGAAAACAAAAAATCTACAGATTTAAGTTACCCCAGAAGGTGATATTCCATTGCAATGACTCAAAAATCGTCTCCGGATGATTGTACTTTCTTTAAACTGGCTTCTTTACCTCTTTCATCTTGCTGACTTGCTGGATTTTTATGAAGTAGACTAGTGCCCATCAGTTTTCATCTTTGTGTCAAAATGGGTTTCCCTTTCACTCTTTGGGAGTGAGGTCTTTTGTTCTGTCTGGCTCCCTTAGCAGCTCTGATCTTGGTGGCAGTCAAAGCAGCTGGGGACCCTCTCACATACTGCTGCAGTAAAAAGAGCAGTGAAAGTTGTCTCATGGTCACACAGCTCTGCTGTATTTCTCCCAGCTGCAGCTAAGCACTTTTCTTGTCTGTTAATATGTTCTTGCTTTGCTCTGTCTCCCCTTCACACTCCTTTTGGATTTTCTTTCCAGTAAGTTCGTGGGCATCAGGGTTCTCATCGAGGAAGGAAAAAGAAAGTTCTTGGCAATGTTGTGTACCCAAAGGCTTGTTTGTCTCATGTTATTCCTGAACTTTCCTTCTATTCTGCTATGATGAAGCAGGGACCCTCCTCAGAAAGCAGTCATATGTCTTCCTATACATCACTGCCTATCTATTAGCTGGTCACATCTACCCCCAGATCTCTTTCTTCTTATATACATCCAAGAAGCCTGTGATGCTCTCACATAGTCCCACATCTCTTTGATAACAACAGAGTGAGATTTCATGTCCATATCACTGCTCTTCTGCTTTGTGGCATTAACAATGTCTGCTACTGTCCTCCTTCTGAAACAGACTTATTCTGCTGATGGCTTTTTTGTTCATCTGAAAAAAAAAGGAGGCTTTGGTGACAGCGTGTGGCAGATTTTGTGTGTGCACATATTCTGCCTGCTTGCTTTTAATAACACCTTTGAACCTCAACTTTTATTGCTAGCTATTAAGTAATTCCCTGCATGGAAATTCTGCCACTGGAACTGAGTTTGGTTACATGCTTATATTTCTGCAAATAATCTCCTTCCATCTACGTATGACTTTTATCCCAAACAGTAACTATACCTGTGTGAAGTGAGCTAACAATGCATCATTTGTAACAGAGGAGTTAATGGGAACCTGGATGTAATAAGGGTTAGTGACCTGAAACTTCCCCATCCCATAAGTACCTTGATCTCAAGCAGGTTGAGCCATAATTATTTTAGCTAGGTAGAGAAATCAGTTCCATCAGAGGCAAAACATTGCAAGTTATGAACGGGATCTGTATGTACAGGCACGCCGTGATCCTGGCACTGCACGGGGGACTGAATACAAAGGAGATGAAGGCTCAGTCTGGGTTCATAATCCCTGTCCTTGTGGCAAAAAGGAAGGAAAGAAGGGAAAAAAGGAAAAAATAATTATGAACCTTTCTAAAATAATGGCATGAAGATGGCTGCCTCAGCCTGGCTAATGGAAACCTAAAGTGTCTGTGTGAGCCAGGGACAGTATTTGGGTGGAATATGGAGTTGTTACTGAAGGGAGGGAGCTGCAGAATTGGCATAAAATCAGCTTTCAGAGGCCTTCACTTCAAGGACAGCATTTTTTATTTCCCTCCACACAGAGGAGGATATAATACACCCAAACCCTAACATTTCTGTGTGACAAAATGGAAAGATAGGTGACACAAGCAGAAAGATTTGTCCTCATGGACAATATACAAACATAACTATAGCTGTATTGTCACATTTTTAGTCTCAGACTGAGGGGGAAAAAATAAGTCAGCAGGAAGAACCACCTGAACAGAAAATTCAAGATGATGTGATAAAGTTCAAATACTGACCATACTGAAATAGAATCAGAGAATCGTGGAATGGTCTGGGTTGGAAGGGACCTCCTAAGGTCATCCAATCCACCCCCCTCTGCAGTCAGCAGGGACATCCTCAACTAGATCAGGTTACCCAGAGCCCTGTCGAGCCTCATCTCAAATATCTCCAGGGATGGGGCCTCAACTACCTCCCTGGGCAATCTGTTCCAGTTTTCCACTACCCTCTTAGTAAACTTGTTCCTAACATCCAACCCAAGTCTGCTCTGCTCTAGTTTTAAGCCATTTCCCCTTGTTCTGTCACTGCAGGCTTTTGTAAGCAGTCCTTCTGCAGCCTTCTTGTAGACTGCCTTCAAGTACTGGAAGGCTGCTATTTAGTGCTTCCCTGGAGCCTTTTCTTCTCCAGACTGAACAACCTCAGTTCCCTCAGCCTGTCCTCATAGGAGAGGTTCTCCAACCCCCTGATCATTTTCATGGCCCTCCTCTGGACCTGCTCCATCCATGTCCTTCCTGTGTTGAGAGCTCCGGAGCTGGATGCAGCACTCCAGGTGAGGTCTCACAAGAGCAAAGCAGAGGGGCAGAATCACCTCTCTCCATCTGCTGGACACAATAATAAACCCTAAGTTTCAAAGATCCAGATGAATACTACAGTCCAGAAGCTTTGATGTTACCCTGTTCCCTGTTCCTGTCAGGTTTAACTGGGTTGCAATATGCTTGCTTGGTCCTACCTTTCAGGGACCCCTTCAGGATCTCTACCTTGGTTCTACCTTTCTGCATTCCAGCTTCACAGGTTGGGCCAAAGAAAAACCAAAACAAGTTTGCTTGTTATGCTTTTGTTGCCATTTCTTATCTGCAGCTTAGAAGTATTTGATCAGCAGTCACCCTTGAGTGGTTTTTGAATTTATGTAAAACTTCTATCCTTCAGACAGCCGAGCTGATGTTCCCCAAAGGGGAGATTTGAATTGGGTTTGTTTATTTGTCCACCTGGTACAGCATTTCCCATCTGCCTCAAACAGGTTTGTTTGGTTTTTTTCTTTCAAAAAGGCCTTTGGATGAGTTGCATTCACAGCTCAGCTGACACTGGACTCTTCAGGGTAGAATTTGTACTTTGCAATTTTCATACATCTAAGGAACTTCTTTTCTAGCCATGCTCCTCGGGTCAAAGAAAAGAAAGATAAGAAAAAATTTCCACCAGTCCTCAAGTAATGATTTTTCTAATATCCAAGCTATTCAAGGCTGCCCAGGGAAGTGGTTGAGTCATCATCCCTGCTTGTATTTGACAGCTGTCTAGATATGGTGCTCAGGGATATGGTATAGTGGTGGTCCTGGTAGAGTTAGATAATCAGATACTCATTGGAAGGGACCCTCAAATGTCATCTTGTCCAACCTCCCTGCAGTGAGCAGGGACATCCTCAGCTAGATCAGGTTGCTCAGGGCCCCATCAAGTGTGACCTTGAATGTCTCCAGGGATGGGGCATCCATCACTTCTCTGGGCAACCTGTTCCTATGTTCTACCACCCTCATGATGAAGAACTTCCTCCTAATGTCCAGCCTAAACTTGCTCTACTCTGGTGGAAAACCCACCGCCCCTTGTCCCATCTCTACAAGCCTTTAGAAACAATCCCACCCCAGCCTTCCTTGTAGATCCCCTTCAGATACTGAAATGCTGCTATAAGGTCTTCCTGGAGCCTTCTTTTCTCCAGGCTGAACAACCCCAGTTCTCTCAGCCTGTCTTCACAGGAAAGGTGTCCCACCCCTCTGCTCATCTTTGTGGCCCTCCTCTGGACCCGCTCCAGCAGGTCCATGTCCTTCCTGTGGTGGGGACTCCAGAGCTGGACGTAGCACTCCAGGTGAGGTCTCACAAGAGCAGAGCAAAGTGGCAGAATCACCTCTCTTCATCTGCTGGCCATACTTCTTTTGATGCAGCCCAGGATGCCATTTGCCTTCTAGGCTGCAAGTGCCCATTGCTAGCTCATGTTCAGTTTCTTGTCCAGTGGCTGAATTTGATGAACTTGAAGGCCACTTCCAACCAAAGCAATTCTATGATTCGGTGAAGCCTTTCATGACAGCCATGTTTTCATTCCTGTGAAGAACTCTTAGCTGTTAAGAACACAGACTTTCACAGATTCACAGATTGCATCAGGTTGGAGTATGGAGGTGACCCTCAAAGATCATCTTGTCCAACCCCCCTGCAGTGAGCAGGGACATCTCCAACTAGATACGCTGCCCAGGGCCACATCGTCTGGTCTTGAATATCTCCAGGGACAGGGCTTCAACGACATCCCTGGGCAACCTGTTCCAGTAGCACTCTCATTCTAAAGAGCTTCCTCCTGCTGTCTGACCTTGTCTGAGGAGGATTTGGAATGTGTGTGAGGGAGTTGCTGGGATTTATTAAGCAACAAAACCATGACAAACTCTCCAGGACTAATTTTACTGCTTCTGGGTAATTGCCTTCAGGAATACTCTTTCAAGGCCATCCACCACAATGTCTGTGTTTGCAGAGAATATGTCTACACAGTGCTGTGGACCAGTATCCGTGCTGAATAGGTGCCAGCAGAAGTACTGGGTGTGCAGGCAGCATGCCCCACTTTGATCTGTGCAAAAATATCAGGGAGATGTTGTCACCTCCAGCACTATTCTGAGTCACTGCAGTAACACATGCTTCTGGTGTTTCAGTATCAGCTTCCACCAAAGTCAAAGGAAGTTGTTCCATTGATTTCAGGAATCAAACAGAAAGGGAAAAAATGAAAAGGAAAGCAGCAAGGGAACAAGATTGTCTGTGGAGTTTTTTCTGCCTCACTGATGTGTGACATTTCCATCTTCAGTTTTGATTAAATTTCCTTTAATTAGCCCATTAAGCTAAAACCACCCCAGTTAATGATTGAAGTGTTGGTTAACTGATGATCTTGTTTCAATGGAACTTGAAAGCCATCATATTTCTCAATTAATAGTGGCATTAAACTGGAGAAGATAAAAAGATGAACTAGTTGTTGCAGAAATGCTGGTCTCCAGAGAAGGTTTGTACTGAAATTGCATTCATGGTAGGGAAAACACCAGATAAATAGGCAACCTGATGGTCCTAGCAGTGTTCAACATTCACTTGGTTTTTGTATTTTGGAGGCATTTCTGTCATCTTTTCTTTTTCATTCTTGGTGAACTCCAGGAAACCTCTCAAGCATTGTGGTGCCAGTGCTGCCAAAGGTGAAATCAGCAAGGCTCTCCTGATTTGCATGAACTGCAAATAAAAGACAAATGCAACCTCTTGCATTCTTCTGTGGGCATGGCTAGATGGCATCCCCTTCAATGACTGAAAGATGAGTTTGTATCATGCCTTCCTCTTCCAAGGGGCTGAACATTTGGTAATTCTCCTAAGACCAACCCTTTATTGTCTGAAGAGACATAACATGAACAATGCATCAAAGGATAACACCTTGGGGCATGAAGCTTAGATTCTGCCAAAGAAATTGCCTGAAGCTATCTTCAGAAGTATTTAGTTGCCTGGAGATACAAAGAAGCTGCAGTAGTCATCTTTGCAGAAGTCTGTTTCTTCTTTTATGCAACCTGAGCTGAAGTCAGCAGAAGTGGAGAGAAAAGCTGACATGGAGAAACTGCTTATTTGTCTTTGTAATTCATTTCCCTGCCTTAGTTCAGCACTTCACAAACATAAATACACATCAAAACATCCACATCCTCAAGGGGCATTTAGTTTGCACCCTCAGAAAACAGGTTGAAGATCAAATGCATCTGATGTTCAGTTCCAGTGGGCCCTTCAGTGTAACACCAAGGTTCAGTGTGTGCAGGTCACTGATTTTCAGACAGTCATGAAGCTGAATCTGTTTCCACGGTAGCTCTTCCTGGAGCTTTCAGCATCACGCAACAGGGAGGGAGAAGCTTCTGCTAAGCTGTAGCCTGTAGTTTACAGCCCAAGGTAGGTGCTGGCTCTCTGTAACACAGCAGGCTGTAACCTCTGGTGGTTCAGGACCTGTTTCATGTAAAGCTCAGTCACCTTTGCTGCTGGCAGTGTAGCTTGGAGGAAAGAGTAGAGAAGAGCTCGCTTTGTCCCAACAGCTTTTGTTTAAGTCTCACATGGCATATCTTGAACTGAACAGCCTATGTTTATGCCAGAGCTTGTGATTTCATTTGAAGTGTTGTGAAATGTCAGCTGTGGAGTAAATGGTGGGCAGAGGCAGAAGGACAGATGATGTGGTTGGAAGCCAGTTTAATATCCAAGGGTTTTCTTTTCCTTCTAGTTCTCCTCTTAGACATACCCACAATGGGTTGCAGGTATACCAAGAACTGCAAGATTTCTGGCAAGATTAGGCTGCAGTTGCACTTTGTACAGATTAGGAAGGCAAAAAAAATATACTTGTGATCTTCAGATCTGTTTGGATGTAGCTTCCACCTTTTGATCTTCTAAGGATGGATCATTTAGCAAGGAAAATGTTGTCTTGCTGCTTGGAGTTTCCTTTGATGCTAGGGATACTCCTCCCTCTTCATATCCACTGTTCTTTGCGTCAATCACTTGCTCTTTTGTAGCAGCTGCTCGTGTCTTTAGAGCCCTGAGAGTCCATTTTTAAGTCTCTCCATATGTCCAATGCATATCTCCAAGGACTGAGAAATTTCAGTGTTGAGGCAGTTCTTTGCTGTACCAGAAATAAAGAAGGAACATGGTAACTCTCTGCTATCAATGGCCTCTGTTCTGTTGCACCCTTCAGGGGTTGCCAGGAGTTTTTCCTGTTTGAACTTTTTGCTTTGATTGGATCAGCTTTTCTGTAGCTTTTTCTGTAGTTTAGCAAGACCACCAGTAGCAGAAGATGACAACACTTCAATCTAGACACCCTCAAAAGACACATATATCCCTGGAGCCTGTATTAGCTTACGCCAAACCTCACCATCATTTCTGGTGGTAAAGCTGTGCTGACTACTGATGATTTTCTTCTCTTATAAGTACATGGAAGAAAGTTGTCAGGATTAGTCAGCATGGGTTTGTAGCCTTGCAGCAACCTCCCAGCTGTATCTGCCTTCTGGGCCATGATCAGCTGCTTTTAGAAGTTGTTGTCCTTCTTAAGCAGAGTATTAGGATTTTCTGTGGCAGATTTACATCAAGAGAACATGAACTTGCTAAGCTGAGAGAACATCTAAGTCCATGAGTGCACTGTATGAATACGTGCTCAGTTTACTATCAGATTTGAAGCACTTGAGTGTGGGTTGGTTTTGCTCTTCCTGTTGACTGAGGGTGGAGTTCCAGTGATCTTTCTTTAGCTAATGCATGAATGGCAGAACTTCCCAGCAAAAGGCAGCTGAGAGTGTGGACATCATGTAGGGCAAAGCTGCGCAGCTGCTACAAGGAGATAAGATCTGATCCTCCTGTGTACCACTCAGTGTCACCTTTGTGACTGCCAGGACAGTTAGCTACCCTTTGCTTCCTAGGAAGAGAATCAATACCAAATACATTCTGCATTGGTTTCAGCCTTTGATTGCCAGTTCCTTTTAGAAACTCCAGATGACTTCAGGAGTCCCAACCTGTTGCGGGTTTTGTTTGTTGTACAACTTCAACATGTAAATCACTTATGTGTCTGGTTTTATTTTTTCTTGAGTGCCAGAGACCAGGGGACCTATTTTCTGTCCTCACACACACACACTTGCATCTGCTACAGGTTGTATGCCTCTGGAGGGAAGAAGGGCTGTCTTCTTTTCTCTCTCTACCTGTATTCCAGTACAACTCCCTTCCTCAGATCATCTTTGCTTGTCAGGGGATACTTTCTCTGTCAATTTAATATTTTTATATATCTGAAAACAGAGGGTTGGTTTTGGTGTGGGGTTTTTTCCCCATTCTGAGACTGCTTTAATTACAAATAGATCTCTGTAACAGACTTTAATCCTTGTTCTTCCAATCTGTGCAGGTTTTGGTTTCAGATCGTCGCTTCATGGGAAGAAGGATCCGATGCCTTTATTGCTTTTGACAATGTCTCCCTTAGCCTGGACTGCTATTTAACAAGTAAGTTTTCCTTTTATCTATAAGTGGCTTGTCTTTTGTGGGCCGTCTGATGGAGGTTTGGAAAGGTGTTGAAACTGTGGGGAAGAGATTGGGTGTTTTTATCTTCAAAAGAAATGTAGAGGTATGTTTCAGAAATAACTAGGCTCAGAAGGAGGAGCAGGCTATGAATGGTTTCAAGTTTGGCAACAACTGGGTAGTAAGACATATGGTGTGGGAGAGTCAGCTTCCAGCTGAGGCAGTAGCATCACCTATCCACCCAGGCTGATGGGAAAGCCAATCTGTGATTATAGAGTTCCACATGGCCTGGTTTGCTGTGTGACAGTGATCAAAATGAATGGCAGTTGGACTCTGGCTAGGAAAAGACAGACATCCTGTGACTGACACTAACTTTGCAATAACATTGGGCACAATACCCCAGTTAAATTAGAACAAGGTGATTTCATTTGGGCTGACATGCTTTTAATTCTGAATCAGAAACCAGGGTATTCACTGTCTTCTACTCTTGGGAAAAGAATTTGGATTCTGCTCCAGACTTTGTGATTGACTGTCCTCTAGAATATGCCCAGCCTGTAGCTCTGCTGCCAGATTTCACTCCATTTAGGCTTTTATTGAACGTTTGTGTCTGGCTCATCTTTCCTACTCTCATGCACAGTGAATTACTTCATTTGTAAATGTGTTCAATGATCTGTCACTCCATACCTCAGTCCAGCAACTTGCATGAGGATTGAAGGACTGCTGCTGTGAACACATGAAACTTCTATTTTGGCTAGAGCAGTAGAACTTACTTCATGTCTAATCAAGAGTTAGGGCCAGGCTAGCAAATAGACCAATGACAGATGCTGTCTGTGAACCCAAAGGGAAAAAGAAATGGAATAAAGGACAGAGAGACTGAAAAGAGACTGAAAGAAAGGAAACTAAAACAGCTTTAAAGAGTAATGAAAATAAATATATACAAGCACCATCAAAGCAGCCCCTCTGATGGCAATGACATCACCATCACACTGATGCTGTGGCAGAGACTGGGGAAGTCCCAGACTAGACTCAGCAGCAGACACAAACCAGATTCAGGAATGCACAGATTGGGATTGAAGGCAGGGCAGAGTCCTCCTCAGACATTGAAGAAGAGGCTTGACCCTGGTGATCCCTCAGCTTTATCCTGCATATGGTGTCCATGGAATGGAATCCCTTGTTGCTCAGTTTAGGGTCATCTGTCTTCTCTGCTCCTCCCTACAGGATTTAGCAGTGACAAGCTTAAGAGCCTTTTTCATACCAATCCTTAGTAGTAGCTAAGTTGCAGACTAGTAACTAGTAGAAGCAGTAGAAGCCTGCAAAAAATATGCCAGTAACTTCAGAAGGTGCCATCACTTAGAAGAGGCTGAACTGAGAAGTAAAATCACAGGAGAGAATCCTACTCTAGCTCAAACCAGAGCAATTTCCTAGGTGTGAACCTATATCCCAGTCCAGTCTGAAAACCTCTAAGCTACTTCTTCACCCAACAGCAGTCAGAATGTTTCCACTGCTTTGTGTGATGTTAATTTGCATTGGCTGGGGTATGTCTTTCCATCTATGCAGTAATTCCCCATGGTTTCTTTGCTTCAGCACAAAGTAACTCAGGTTGCAGTGTTCTACAGAGATCTTAAGGTTAGGCTGTAATTAAAAAGGATTGCACGTGCTTCTACTGGCTGTAAGACAAACTTTCTAATAGCTGCTAAAGACTGCATTCTGGTTTTCTGCTTTGTTGACTTCATTCTCTCACTCTTTTGCCCACTACTCATTCCTGTTTATTTTTCTTCTGGCATAGTTCCTATAACAGCAACGGAAAGTCAATCTACCCTTTACTTTTAACAGTGTTCTCTCTGGTGGCTGCAGGCTCTCCTCCTCAGCAGAGAAGCCTGCAGCCCTTAATTTAGCTTCAGGTTTGGATTACATACTGACTCAACCACCCTCAGTAATTAAACTAATCTGTGACTTCTTCTTTTCTAGTCAGTGGAGAGAAGACACCTAGAAGTACCACTTCAGACTCAAGCAATCTGCTTAACAGTAGAGGTGGCCAGAAGAAGTTTGGGTGGGGACAGAAGCTTCTGGGAAATCTGCAACTCAACACTGTCCCCATTTCTGGTCCAGCAGGTAAGTGTCTGCTCTGAGAAGCATTTTCAGAAGCAGAGATTTCCAGCTAGTATAGATTTCAGTTCAATGTGGCTAAATGCAATATGATTCCTTTATTTTGTTTTACCAAAGCCTTTCCACAGAGCTTTTCCCAAGTCTCTTACAAACAAACCAGACCAACACAAGGTCTGCAAAGCAATTACCTTTAGCTGTTAACTGTAACTGGGATTGTGATTGCAAGCAGGTGAAAGAAAAAAAAGCCAGAGGAAGCCTCTTCTTGCAGTAAAAGTGCTTTTAAACTGGAAAGCAGATTTGTCTGGTGTTACGGTTATGTAAGAATAGGAAGGAATCAAAGTGTCCAAATTGACTGAGTCCAGCATGTGGTAAGCTGGATGCCCATCTCTAGTTAACATATGCTTGGCTTGAAATAACGTAGCTATGCTCTCTGTTTTTTTCCCCAGTAGTATTTTCAATGCCTGTGTGAATGTATACAGCTGGTCTTGTATGGGCAAGGTTATTTTATTCCCCCCAGGCCCTCCATTCCTATTTCCAGCTTAGTTGTAATGGTGAGGCCCAAACAGATTCAAGATCTCCTTTCCCTCCCTTGTATCACTGTCTCCCAAATGTTTGTCCCTTGTCTCTTTCCTCTGCCAGTCTTGCCCACATGTTCAATGTCTGCTTTGGGCTCTACACCTGCATTTCTGTTTCAGTCTGCTTCTTTCCTTCCTTTTGGCCAGCTTTTTTTCTTGATTCAGTTCAGGTGGCCACAATCTCTAGCCTACTTGAGGAGCAAAGCCCTCCGATACCAGGTTCACATTGGAGAACAGCCTGAAATTTGGATGCAAAGTTAATGTAAACAAGGTGTGTGGGCATTAGGCTGGAAACGTTGTGGCTATAGGTTTCTTTGGTCATTTTGTTGCTTCCTGCTTCTCACTAGACCTGGAGCAATGGAACAGCTTCAAGCTCTTCTTATCTGGGAGATGCAATTTAAGAAAAAGCTTGGACAGTAGAAATCATAGAGCCCATTGGGTTGCAAGAGACCCACAAAGGTCACCTAATCCAACCCCCCCTGCAGTAAGCAGGGACATCCTCAACTAGATCAGGTTGCTCAGAGTCCCACCAAGCTTAATCTTGAATGCCTTCATGGATGGAGCCTCTACCACATCTCAGTGCAACCTGTTCCACTATTTCAGCGTTCTCATTGTGAAGAACTTCCTCCTAATGTCCAATCTAAATCTACCCTGTTCTTGTTTGAAACCACTGACATAGTGTGAGTCAGGTTGCCCGGGTAGGAGAGAAGGATACCAAGGGATTTTCAGCAATTCACCCAATTTGTTATGACATTGGAGCAAAACTCCAAGATGGTATCAAAGACAGCTTGCCTAATTTCTGGGCTTGATCCTCAGTCCTGCAAATGTTCAACCTAAACTTGTCTCCAGCCCTTGACATTTCAAATCATTCTACAGCAGTTTCTCTCCTTTGTGCCCTTGATGAAGATGGGGCAGAAATCAGAGAGGCTAAGCTGCAGCTCCTTGCAGTGGGAAGACTTTGCATTTCTGAGTGTCTCCACAGAGCTGAACCACTTTTTTCCCTCTGTGTTGCTGAATCTCTGCTCTCAGCAGAGACTGCAGATGCTTCTGTGGACTATGCATTTTACCCAGGTTTAGTCATGTTACTTTCTGCATCCTGTAATGCATTTAAGAAACCTCAGGGTGATTCTATGAAAGCCCTTACTTTGATAGCCGTGTATTTGCCACTGTGCAAGTGAACCAGCAGCATCACCACCACCCTGAAGGCCCCAAGACTGCACTGAGCTCAGCCAAAAGTAATTACAGCTAACATGATCTTTGGCTTGTGTGATAGATCACACATTATGATACCTCCTTCTTAACAAATCATATGAAAACAAAGACCTGTCTTCCTATAGCTGAGGAGAAAACAGGATAATAAAATGCCTTCCCCAAGTGCCCAAGCTAGCTCAGCCTACACAGCAGGAAGTGCAATCTGAAAACCAGGGACCACTGTGTTTATGTGGCAGTGAATCCAAAGGAGCTTCCTTGCTTTGCTCCTGTGTAACTGAGGACAACTTCTTACATGCATCTCCTGGTTTTGCTTGTGCTTGGAAATCCATTTTTAACAGAAGCCACAGTCATCACCACCAACTTCCCTGTGCTCTGTTCTCAGACCCTCTACCTGGAGAATTACTTCTTCAGCCTTACCATTGCTTATTGTGGCTTAGGGGTGTCTAGAGACAGGATAAGGGGGAATGGTTTTAAGCTGAGAAAGAGTAGGTTTAGGCTGGATCTTAGGAGAAAGTTCTTCAGTATGAGGGTGATGAGACTCTGGTATGTGTTGCCCAGAAAGGCTGTGGATGCCATATCTCTGGAGGTGTTCAGGGCCAGGTTGGGTGAGGCCTTGGACAACCAAGGCTAGTTAGGATGTTTCCCTGCCCATGGCAGAGAGGTTGGAGTATATGATCTCTGAGGTCCCTTCCAATCTGAGCCATTCTGTCTCCAGGCTATATATACCAAAGGTTCAAAACATAATGCAGCTGTGCTGTGAAATACCCCCGAGCTTCCAGAAAGCTGTTAACACTGACATGTGTCACACATGAGATGGTGAATGTGCTGTGTAGAAGATCCCAAATTGCTACAACTCATGTGGTAGTTGGTCTCTCAGGTTGCTTGGTGATGACCAGGGTCAACATAAAAAAATTCTTGTAGGTTTCTAGTCCCATGATAACTTGCAGTGCAAGCTGGCCACGAGATAGCTGATCCCAGAGCAGTGCAAGTGCTTTCCTTTTTGATTACTCAATGAGAAGTTCTTTGCTGAAACGCCAGCTTCTTGCTGAAAGGCTGCAGGTAAAACTGGATTCTAGAAGAAGCCTGCAGATTAAGTTGTGAGAAGACCTGCATATACCAGAAGATTGAAGTCACTTCAGTGGAGCTAGGGTTTTAGATTGAAAGTCTGTGCATGTACAGAGGGCTGTGCACTCTTTATTTTGATGTGAACCAAGCTTACTTTGGCCTCATTTTTAATTAATGAGGTGTTAGTTTAAGTGAAACTGAAAGCAGCTCAAACTGTGGCATCTCTCTACAGGGTTTAACTATCAATTACAAAAGTCCATTTCTGTCAAGCCAGTGCAATTGCCTTGTATAGAGAAGGGAAGAATATGGGAAAGTCAGACATGTAAAGACAGAGTGAGCAGTAATGAGGAACTTTAGGTAAACAAATTACTATCATGGAAGCTGGAGAAGACAAAACAGGATTCTCAGGAGGCAAAAAGAGATAACAAGACACAGAGCAATCAAGTTTTAATTAAAGATTTCTGGTGCTTGTGAATAGGCTGTAAGTACCAAGAGGCTAGCCTCTCTTTTGATGTTCCAGCTTCTCATTCATCCCTCTGACAACTTACTCGTGTCAGGGCACACAGTACGGCAACGGCATCTTGGGAACTGTACAAAAATATTACCCTTTCCCCCCTCCAGTCCTGCATTGCTCTACAAGTGCATGGAAACTGTCCTGAAAACATTTTCTCATCCAGAGTGGATGAATCTTATCCTTCAGCTCTGGTCTCTTCTGTGCAACACTTGGTGGTTGCAAAGTCTTTGTCTTGTGCATCAGGGAGAGTTCCCTTACGAGTACTTACATGGCTGTTTCTCGGAAGAGCTCTGAGTCACGTTGGTTAATCGGATGAAGGAGCTGAAGGGAACAGCAGAGTGAGTATTAAGTCAAAGCAAATTGCATTTGGTTGCTCTCTGTGTGCAATTACACTAACTGAACTGTTGGCATAACGCAGTAAGAGGATCTGCAGACTTGGGGGGTTGTATTAAGCATCAGTTAACGCTCAGCGCTCTCCCCACAAGAAAATTAGCATCCTGAATAGTGATAGAAAGTGTTCTGAGCTGGGTGGTGGAATCTCAGATCACGTGGACATGGATTTCTGTATTTCAGTGTCTGCAGTTGCTTGCTTTGTAGAACTGAAAATAGCAAAGGTTTAATATGGAAAATCAACACACAAGCGGCCCCCAGGTTTCGTTCTCTTTGTTTTCCATAGCAAGGGTGGGCTGGCATAACTTCTTTCCAAACTCAATCATGCAGTGGAAATAAATAGCCTATTTCACACATTTTACTCCTAAAATTTAAAGCTGCTCACTCTTAATAGCAGCTTCAATTGTGCAGAAACTGCTATAAGAAGAGCCCAGAGAAGTTGTGGATGCCTCATCCCTGGAAATGTTCAAGAGTTCAATGAGGCTTTGAGCAGTCTGGTCCAGTAGGAGCTGTCTCTGCACATGCCAGAGGAGGTTGGAACTAAGTGATTTTTAGGGTCCCTCCCAACTCCAGCCATTCCATGGTTCTATAAAGCTCAGGAAGGGTCTTGAAATCATTTTGCCAGCTCCATCCAATTTGGTCTTCGTTACCTAACACACATTCCTAGTATCTTCTGTGACTGTGAGCAAACAAATCCCCAAACATTATTAGCATGTCTCATTCAACACCCTTTATGGAAGACTCTTGCTGCCTCTTTAAGTGAAACACAGAAGAGAAAATAAATTAATTTTCTTCATGCTGCTTTCTTAGTTTCTGTTTGCAGAAGGTAGCAAGCAACAAGCCATTCTCATTGCTCTTCCAAGGCACTAACAAGCAACAAGCCATTCTCATTGCTCTTCCAAGTCAATGGTGCCCTTGCTCTCTTATACTGAGTACAGATGATTTCTTCCAAGGATTCCCTGATTGTGTTCCTTTTATCTGGACACTTAACAAAAATCTAAAGCATGAATCAAGGTCTGAGTATTTCTTTGAACTGATACTCAGGATCAGTCTGGCATACATTTGTCATCAGTGCAAATGTTCTTGTTAAAACTGAGAAACATATTCAAGTCTTCCTTACGAGGAGAGACTGAGGGAGCTGGGGCTCTTTAGCTTGGAGGAGACTGAGAGGTGACCTCATTTGTGTTTATAAATATGTAAAGGGTGAGTGCTAGGAGGATGGAGCCAGGCTCTTCCTGGTGATGCCCAGTGACAGGACAAGGGGCAGTGGGTGGAAGCTGAGACACAGGAAGTTCCATGTGAATATGAGAAAGAATTATTTCCCTGTGAGGGTGACAGAACACTGGAACAGGCTGCCCAGGGGGGTTGTGGAGTCTCCCTCTCTGGAGATATTCCAAACCTGCCTGGATGTGTTCCTGTGTGATCAGCTCTAGGTGATGCTGCTCTGGAGGAGGAGTTGGACTGGATGACCTTTTGAGGTCCCTTCCAGCCCCTAACATTCTGTGATTCTGATAGTCCTTTGCTGCCCCATTTAGAAAACAGACAGAGGTAGAAATAGTAACTGAATGAAGAGCTGAAAAGCCAGCCTCCTCCTAATCTAGCCACACCTGTGTAACTGGTTCTGGTACTGCTGGCAAGACTCACTCATTTCTGTGATCATTTAATGTCCTATTAATAACATTGTGCAGACACGTGTAACAGTTCAGGGAGTAGCAGCACAACCTACTTTTGCCATTTGCCATCATCTTGCAAACCCCTGTCCCACCCCATTCATCTCTGCCAAATACAATCCTAGAAAAGGTATTCATCTCAAAACACAGCTCACAGGCCACTGTTAAGGTGAACCCAAATAAAATCTAAAGGTTTTTTTTCCTTCCTCTGAGCATGTCTCTATAGGCATGTATATTATGCCTACAGACTTGCAGCACAGGCCAACCCTGGGAATTCCTGGGAATGTATAACAGGGATTGCTCTTGCACTGTGTGAAAGGTATATGCCTCCACACCCACACCATGGTGCCACTGGCAGCCAAATTATTAGTGAGGATGAAGATGAGCAGTTTCCTGTAAGCTCCTGATTGGCCAAATATTGTAAAGGAGATTGTGAATGTTTTTAGAAAGACATAAAGCAAGTGTTCTGCTTGGCATCAAGTTTGATGACATCTGCCTTAGAGGAAGTAAAATGAACTCCCTGAGGGACTTTCAAGAGAATGAGTTACCTCCATAATTTTAGCCACTGGGATTCTCGTGCTCCTGAAGCATGAGACCTTCCAGCCTTTATTAACAGTTTGGTTTATTCTGTTTGAAGCAGGAATAACCTCTTGGCCTGAACAGAGACGGTGGCAGCAAGTTCCATGAGCTGCCTACACATTGTTTTAAAGCACTGATAGATTTCATCAGTCCATTACTCTAGGTTCCAAAGTCAGCCAAGTACCACAGTACTTGGTTGGTAATTTTCTCAAATCACAATGAAGTTTTGGGTTGGAGCGAGTTGAATCTCAGTTCAAACCAGCTCCATTTAACAAATGCCAGTTAATGCCTTTAGGGCCTTGAGGTATAGCTAAAATGCCCTTGTCTGGTTTGTGATGTGGAGTTTATGTGCTCTATGTGCCAGTGAAGTTGCTTTCTGTGTTGGGACTACAAATGTGCCTTAGGCTTTGCTGCTCCAGTCTTTTTCCTCCATTGTTGCTGGTTGTTATTTGCAACAGTGCCTGCAGCAGTGCTGCCTTGGGCTCCAAGCAGCAGCAGAGCTTCAAATTAATTAGTCATTTAAAGTCCTGCGGGGTTGTGTTCCTTTTGTGTTCCAAGAGCAGGAGGACATCGCTCCCCTTTGCTGTAGCTGAAATCCAGTGCCTGTGCATACCACACATCTAGCCCAGCTCTGTGAAAACAAGAATTTCTGCTGTGCAAAACTAAGGATGAGTGACTGTGTGTGGAAATATAGCAGTAAATCTCAGTTGGAAAGAAAAACTGGGGAGAAGGATTTGATTTGATTTTATTAATCCATTTTATTAGAGCCAGAATAGCATTTCTGGCAATAATAGTGGCCATAGTAGAGTTAGATAAGGGATGGACTTGATGACCTTGGGAGTCTTTGCCACCCATGGTGCTTCTGTGATTGTGTTTCAATAGAGCCAGAGTGGCATTTCTTGCAATATGTTGTTGCTGGAACCTTAACAACACACTGGGGACATTGCCAGGGAGCTTGAGGAGGGGGAAGAGGCAGAAGACCAAATGTTTCCTCTGCCACATTTCTCACAAAAATGGGGGTTCTGTCAAATGCACTGGAGTACAAATTCTTCACTGAAGTCAAGTTCCCCAGCTCTGAATCTCAGTGTAATCTTCCCTTCTAGTTTTCCCTTGCGTCACACGGGAGCTTCCAGTGTGTGAGCTCAATTAGCATCTTGCAGCTGCCAATGACAGAATGGGTAGGGACCCTCCACTAAACTACCTGAATGCTTAGCTGTAACTTGTGTGAGGTTGGGCAAAATTCCCAAAGCTGCCAGTAGTTTGGGAAGATCTAGCATGGAGATTCCTGGTTGGTGGGTTGTGGGGGGGTATTTTTATTGGCCTTTTTTTTTTTCTTCTCATCAGCTGTACACTGATGGGAAAAAAAAAAAATCTATGCTTCTCTCCCAGCTGCTTAAGGATTTTCAATTCAGTGCTGCTGGCTTAGTCTTTGGAGATTAAAATAATGCTTCAAATTGAATTACTGTAAACTGCTGTGGCATGCAGCAGCCTGTAGAAAGGCTCTCTCTGAGCTCATGAGACATGCTGCAGTCATTTCTGGAATCAGGAGAAAATCAATAGCCCTCAGAGAGCCAATGGGTAGGCTTACTTTAAAAAAAAAAAAAAAAAAAAAAAAGAAAGAAAAAGAAAAACCAAGTGGGAAGTGGCAGGTTACCTAAGAGGGGCAGCACTCTGCTCCATTACTGGGGTAATGGTTTAAGATCTTGGGCTACTGTTGCAACTACATCCTGAAGGCTGGCTTTGTGAATTGTTTGAGCAGAGAGAGGGAAGTGCAAGGTTTTTAGTTTGTATCCAGAGCTGTAACTAAAGCCCATCTGTCCTCAGTATGTTGAATTGAGTTCTTCCCATGCCATATTCTGTCCCATCTAATTCAGCAACGGAGTCGTTAGATGTCGGACTGACTTTCAGCGTCACGTATCGAAGTGCACGTAAACAGGAGGAGGACTGCATGCAAGGCAAAGCAGCAGTGACAAACAAGCAGCTTGTGAAACACCTGGCTGCAAGTATAACTGAAATTCTTGCTGGTTCAAAGCAGGTGCTGCTGGGTTTACTGAAATTCTTGATGGTTCAAATCATAGAATCATAGAACTGCTTCTGTTGGAAAAGACCTCAAAGGTCATTGAGTCTAAACATCCACCCACCACAGCCATTAAACCGTGTCCTGAAGTGCCATGTCTACACATGTTTGGAACCCCTCCAACTTTACCTCCCTGAACAGCCTGTTCCCATGCCTGATCACTCTTTCAAGAAAGAATTTTTTCCTACTATCTAACCTAAACCTCCTCTGATGCAATTTGAGGCCATTTCCTCCTGATACTAGGGAGAGGAGACCAACTCCCAAATCAGGTGCTGTTTCCCCATGGTCCAAACTTCCTTCTGCGATGTTTTGGGCAACCATCACTACCCAGCTCTACTACTTCTGAGTTTTGTCTTCTCCCATTCCTGCCCACCATCTATTTAAACAGAGCAAGTCTGCTAGCACTGACTACACCAGCTGCAGAACCTAGGAGGCTTTAATGAAATCTTGTGTATCCCACTGTATCCATTGCAATAGTATTGCTTTGGAAATCTCTGATAGTACCTCCTCTGCTCAGTCATCTCCAGAGTCCTTACATCATACTCCCTGTGTTCCTTATCTGTAATTTTTCATTCCTTGTATTTTCATGCTCTTAAAAGCCATATTCCAAGAACTCAGATGCACATTCACTAACCTGATGTGGTCAGCACTGTCTGCTCTTACCATGGTACTGCCCCTGCACTGTAAAGTGAGCCCCCTTAATCTGTCCAAGAAGCAGAAAATGCCAAAGATGTTGTGGTTACTTCAGTTCAAAGTCTGAAGGTATAATGTTTGCAGCAGGAGGATATTTTTCTTCTATTCCTCCAGAGCATTGGGCTTCAAAGGAAGCAGAGGGCCATTAAAAAGCTTTCTGGAATAAGATGTAGTTCATTGATCCCCCTGGCTCTCAGTGGGAGTCAAGAGCTGCCAGTTTCAGGTCCAGTCCTGTGTGTATGATAATCTGTAGATACTTCTATCAAGCCCAAGCAAACAGATACTTAAGGAGCAGGATTATTTAAAGGGAGTAAACCAAACACGTGAAGCCTAACCACAGCAGCACGCTGTGCTCTGTCCTAGGTTTTATCACCTCCAGTTTTCTGTTTTGATTCTCATGTTTTGGGTTTATTGTCCCACTGAAGGTCACCTGCTTCTGCCTTTGGGAGAACTTGTTTGATATTTCACCAGAGACATCCAAATGGTTTCTTACTGTTCCAAACAAAGACACTCACATGCCTGCTTTACTAAACATATGTTTCAGTGCAGGTGGCTTAGCCCACTGGGATATTGCAGTGTTAAATCACTCTGATAGCTGACAGAGTGAGTCTCTTGCCTTCCATTTTGTGTGGGGTTTTGCTTTGGGTTTGAGGTTGAGTTTTTGTGCAAGAATGAGCAAGTGACTTCTGGTTCAAGACTGTAGATATCAGTTCAAGAGGGACAGAAAAGTGCTTGAGTGAGTTCAATGGAGAGCTATGACTGGAGCATCCCTCTTAGGAGGAAAAGACTGAGAGAGCTGGAGCTATTTAGCCTGGAGAAGCGAAGACTGAGAGGGGACTTTATCAGTGTCCACAAATACCTGCAGGGTGGCTGTCAGGAGGATGGAGCCAGGCACTTTTACAGTGATACACAGTGATAGCACAAGGGGCAATGGACATGTAGTCAACCACAGGAAATTTCATCTCAGCATGAGAAAAAAAATCTTAATGTGAGGGTGCCAGAGCCCTGGAGCAGGCTGCCCAGAGAGGTTGTGGAGACTCCTCTGGAGATCTTCAAAACCCACCTGCCTGTGTTCATGTATGACCTGCCCTAAGTGCTCCTGCTATGCAGGGTGGTTGGACTCAATGATCTCTGGAGGTCCCTTCCAACTCCTAGCATTCCATGATTCTGTGATTCTGCTTTAGGAACATTGGGAACTTGAATTCTTAGATGCTTTTGCCCTTCTTCAGTTTTTTGGGACTACATTGGAGGCAAAGGAGGAGAGGGGAATTCCTCCATTTGCAAGATAACAATTTGAAGACTCATGCCACCCATTGCAGAAGGATTGGAGAAATAAGTAAAATAAGTATGTAAGTATCCCTAGAAAACAAGTGTCAGTAGCAAAATCTCTAGAAGACCTTTACAGGGGAGTTATAAGGAGCTTGATGTAGATTGTGCTGTAAGAAGGGATTGGTTATTCCCTCAGAAGTACTTGGCTAGGAAGCCTTCTTAAACTAATAATTTTGCAGTGCTGCTTGGAGTATCCAAGCTGGTATTGTGAAGGTTTTTCAGAAAGAGCAACCACTTCATTTCTTAAAGCCCTGCCAAATTATTGCTACATTTCACAGAATCATAGAGTAGTAGAATCATAGAATGATAGAATGGTCTGGGTTGGAAGGGACCTCCAAAGGTCATGTAGTCCAACCCCCTCTGCAGTCAGCAGGGGCATCCTCAACTAGACCAGGGTGCCCAGAGCTCTTCAGCTCTTCCTTTCTTCATTCCACAGCATTTGTTTCCACCACAGCAGTACCTAAAGCAGTCACTGACACTTTTTATTGAGTATTTCTCTTTTACCTTAGGCACATGCTGCAGTTTTTCCATTGTTAATGATTTTAATGCATTGAGTAACCTCTCACTTAGGGAAAAAAAGCAACAGCTTTTCTGTACCAGCAACCCCAGATGCTGTTTGCTAAAGGTGCAACAGTAGGGGTTGGAAGGGACCTTTGCAGATCATCAAGTCCAACCTCTCTGTCAAAGCAGGATCACCTAGGGCAGGCAACACAGGACATGCATTAGACTTTTTTGTAAGAAGGAATTTAGGTCAACTTTGGAATTAATTGTGAAAGGTTAATTCAGACCTTGTGCCTGGCTAAACAAATGTTTTTCCTTCTATTTCTGGTATGTGAGCCCCTCCAGGAACAGCAATGGTAGTACTACTGGCATCTCTCATCCAGACACAGGCAGACCATCATTTCTAGACCAGATCTGCTTAGACAATAGGTCTGAATTCCAAGAAGTAATCAAACTAGTGCTCTGTCTAAGCTAATTAGTACCATTGCTGAAAGAGTCTGTATTGTTGTTCAGGCTGTGTTGTATTGCATTAGTGGAAGCTGGGGGGAAAGTTATGCTCTTTGGGAAGGCCATAGGGAGGGCTGGTGGCTGGCTGGCCCAACATTTGCTAGTAGAAATACCATTCTTTGGATGTATTTCAAATCTTTTGTTTTTAGTAGCAGCACAATTACCTAGCAGAGTTTATTACAACCATGTTGAGGTTGGGAGACCTTTGAGATCATGCAGTCCAACCACTAGCCTAGAGCTCCCAGCTCCACCACTGCTGCTGAGCCACTACCACTAAACTGTGTCACTCAGCACCACATCTATGCATTTTATAACCAGGATGGTGACTCCACCTCCCTGGGCAGCCTGTTCCAATGCCTGAGAATCCCTTCTCTGAAGAAATTGTTCCTAATATCTAACCAGAACTCCCCTGTCACAACTTGAGGCCATTTCCTCTTGTCCTGTCACTTGTTGCACAAGAGAAGAGGCTGACCTCTACCTGACTCCAACCTTTTTACAGAGGGTGATGAGGTGTCCTCTCAGCCTCCTCTTCTGAAGGCCCCAGTTCCCTCAGCTGTTCCTCACATAACTTGTGTTGATGGCCCTTTACCAGCTTTGTTGCTCATCACTGGACACACTCCAGCACCTCAATGTCCTTCTTGTACTGAGGGGCCCAAAACTGAGCCCAATACTCAAGGTGTGGCCTCACCAGTGCTGAGAAGAGGGGTGATAGGTTGGACTATATGATCACTGAGGTCTATTCCAACCTTATGGATTCCATGACCTGCTGGCCACGATATTCCTGCTTACAAGCCAGCATGCCATTGATTTCTTTGGCCACCAAACCAGATTACATTGAGTGTATTGGCTTGTTATTAAGTATGAATGGTAAATCATGTAATATGCACCTAGTCCACTTATTTACCTGCTAGAACTGAGATTTTATTACATATGAACCATTTCCTGTTATCCCAGCTAAAATGTCAGAGTGGGTTTTACAAGAGCATTGTGCTCTTGCAGCTATGCTGGCCCTAATAATGAAGCTTTAAAGCAAGGGATGATATTTTCAGCATCATATATTGAAGTTTCTACAAATTGGATTAGCACAAATTAGCAAAGCTTTGCTGTAGAAATCTTCTTGTACAGGACTTAGTACTTCCCACTGATGAAAATGACTGTAGTAGAGATGCATTGATTTGCACCCAGCCTGGAACATGCAGGGCCTGAATGCCTGTTTTTCCAAGCCTCAGTCAGGTGTTTTGCCTTCTGAAGCCTAGCTTGAATCTCTTGTGAGCACTTAATTATTCAAAATACAATTAGGGTTTTGTTATGTTTTAATGACAGAGATGATGATGTATTTACAGGGGTTTATAGAATTATCAGCTGCTTTCCCATATGAAATATGTTTGCAGAATCTGAAAAGGCTAAACTGCACCAGTCTTGAGGTTGTAAGTGTGCATTCTGCCAGCCCAGACAGCAAAGCCCAAAACTGGGTGGTCTGTGTTGCATTTTAGTCTACTCTGTGATCCTTGGCTTTTTAAAAAGAGACCTATGTTCATAGTTATGATAGCTTGCAGGAGATGTAGCTGAAAAATGGTCCAATACTGAGGTACCCAGCACTGTGAGTCAGGAAAAATTCTGAGACTATTTGTTTTGGCTAAATCCAGTGACAGTGAATAAAGAACAGAAGAGCTTCTTGATCTTTGGCTGTTCAGGTCATGCTTTGTGTGTCCTCATTTCAGATCACTGGTTATTCACAACATGTGGTGCCAGCGGACCCTATGGCCCCACACAGAGCCAGTGCAATGATGCCTACAGGAACTCCAACCTCAGTGTGCTTGTAGGAGCTGAAGGGATTCTCCAAGGCATTCAGATCTGGAGAGTACCAGCAACCAACACATACAGGTAAGGGAACCATTTCCAGTTGTTACATAGCTTTGGGCTCAAAACTTGTCGAAGCTGCAGATACATGCTAGGCACACAGGAGGTATATTCAGATGCTTGACCAGCTCTTACATGGGTTTTACTTCTCCCTAATTCTGTGACTTCCAGTCCTTCCAGTGTCAGATTTGTTGTCTGGAAGATGTAACTATTTGACCAAAGAGAGAGAAACAGATAGCTAAGGCAGACATATCTTTAGCCTACACAGTTACAGGTTGTGAGAGCTCCGCAAGTAACTGAAAACCGAGCATTTTGCCCTCCCCAGGCCAAGGGTCATGAGATCAGAAGGAATCATAAAACCATAGAACTGTCAAGGTTGGAAGAGACCTTTGAGATCATCAAGTCAAGCCACTCACCCAATCCCACAACTACTGCTAAGCCACTGCCACTAAACCATGTCCCTCAGCACCACATCCACACATCTTTTCAACACCTCCAGGGATGGTGACTCTAACACCTCCCTGGGGAGCCTGTTCCATTGCTTGATAACCCTTTCTGTGAAGAAATTGTTCTTAATAGCCAACCTGAACCACCACCTGGCAAAACTTGAGGCTGTTTCATCTTGTCCTGTCACTTGTTGCATGTGAGAAGAGACCAGCCCCCACATCACTCTAACCTCCTTTCAGGCAGTTGTAAAGAGTGATAAGGTCTCCCCTCAGCCTTCTTTTCTCAATGCTGAACAGCCCCAAGCCCTCTCAGCTGTTCCTCATAAGACTTGTGTTCAAGTCCCTTCTCCAGTTTTGTTGCCCTTCTCTAAACCTACTCCATCACCTCAACGTCCTTCATGTAGTGAGTGGCCCAAAACTGAACCCTGTGTTTGAGGTGTGGCCTCACCAGTGCCAAGCAGAGGGGGAATGAGGTTTTTCTCCCTCACAGCAGATACAGGTAGCACAGTTGTCTCTCAGCATTTCTTATGGGACAGTTTGCATCAAGCTGTGCTCAGCACCTTGACTCTTTAGAATCTAGACATGGTAAATTGAGCCTGTAAGCCTGCCTTACCACTGTAGAATTGATTTTTGGAAGGCAGCCACCTAAGTGTTTAGGCTTTATGATACTGAGGGTCCTCACACTTAAATCCCTCTGCAGAGTTATTTTCAAAGGGAGATGATCAGACACACTTCAGTGCCACTTAATCAGATTTTTAACAATCATTTTTTCTTTCTGCTTTTGCTTGGGGGAAAAAAAATTACAGTTGGAGTTTAGTCCATTGTATCTGAATGGTACCACAAAGCCATTGCATGCAGCAGTTTGTAAGCAGAACTGTCTGTCTGAATCAGTGACTGCCCAGTGGTGTAATTCAATGCCACAGTCCCTGTTGAATCCAGTGATGGTATCATGGATTTCAAAGTAGGATATCCCTCTGGAGGCTTTGGACAAATTTCAGTTAACATTTACTGACAGCTTCCTTTTTTTTTTCTTTTTCCTTCTTTTTTTTTTTTAATTTCTCCTTTTTTTTTTCTTTCTTCTTTTTTCTTTTTTTTCCCCTTTTTTCCCTTTTTTTGTTGGTTGGTTGGTTGGTTTGGGTTTTTTTGGTTGAAAAAGAACATCAAGTCTACCACAGAGCAGTTTTGAGAAACTGGCTGTTCTGTGCTAGCTGCAAGTTCTTCCTGAGTCCCTATTGCCACAAAGATTGATGGTAATGGAAAAAAAAACCCACCTCATTAATGATATTTTACTCAGCTATCAGAAATGAGTTGCCAGAGGCAAATAGGATTTTTTCAGGACTGGCATTCAGTCAATATGGTTATAAAGTGTAGCTCAAAAGAGAAGATGCCATAAACTTACAGCATTGTCAAGTCTTTAATATCACAGCCCAAGAGCAGCCAGAATTCAAGTGCAAGTGTAGGCTGGTTTTTTGCTCCACAGTACAAAGCACAGGCCTGCAGGGAAGACCTACCCATTTAGGTTCTATAAATGACCTAACAGACTTTTAGGTTCTCCATAGATTATAGATGGCTAATGTCATTGGTAACCTGTATGTATAAATGGATGACATTCTCTTATGCCCCTCTTAAGGCTATACCAGAGAATTCATTGCCTGAGGAAAGGAGGCAATTGTGGACTTAAATTAACTTGACATCTTCCTGTATATGAGCTACTGAAGGGGCAGCAGTGTCCTCCAGTACAGCATAGCCCTAGGAAAATGTCAAGTTGCAGCATCAGTTCTAGGGCTTACCAGTATCTGCCCCCATTGCCTTTATTTAGCTGTCCCCTGCAGGCCTGCTGCACTGAGTCCTGTATCAGCCTGATAGCCATCTCCAAAATACCTGACCTAGAGATAAAATCCTCCAGCTGACTGCTGGGCTCTTAAGAAACCTGTTGTTATGCCCTGTCAGTGTGTTTTGCACTGTGCCACGTAGAGAGCAAGCTACATGTCTGATAACTGCATAAGAAGGATGCAGGTTGTGTGAACATGAGGTCTTGTTAAAGTGCAAGGGCAGAAAGTTCAATTGTGTACAGAGCTCTGCTAGCAGAGGCTAAGCACACCCACAAAACTCTAGCATCTGTGAAGGTCTGGGTAGGCTGCCACACACTGTAGAAGTTTCCACTTGAAGTCTGGATTCCTACATGCTTCAGTGCTGATATGGACAAAGTCATCTGGTTTGCTCCTGCAGGACTGCATGTTGTATAACAATAAAGTTAGGCAACATAAAAGAATATTCTTTTCTTTCATACTTCCTTCTAAGCATTCAGAAGGTCTCCTCATCCAATCTCTAGGCTTGTGATGAAGTATGAGAGCAGTGAACTGTAAGAAATTACATATTACCATCCATTACCTGAAATCTTTCTATACTTAAGGAGTCTTTGATCTGTTCTGCTGAATGCTCTATTTATGGAAGGACACTTCCATTGTCCTCTTTCCTCTGGTTCCCTCTTGTAAAATAGCACAAGAACAGTGGCACAGTGGAATGCAAACAAGTGTCCTCCTAATCTGGCCAATCTAGATACTGCATTTTCTCACCTTCTCAAAATTAACTCCAGTGTTTCCATACCTGTCTGCCTGGAGATGGAACTTTTTTCTCTGGCTCTGGCTGTGTATTCTGATCATCCTGATCCTTCTTGAGGATGCAGTTCTCTTTTTCAGTTCCTGCAAATATCATAGTAAAAGAGGAAGACACTGAAAAGTATTCTGTGTTCTGGTTATATTTGCTCAGGCTCATCTGAATCTTTCTTCAGGGCCAAAAGGGTTAAGTGAGTGCCTTCTGGAAAGGAAAGGAAAGGGAAAGAGATCCTGCTAAATCCTGAAGTCAGGATAACCCATCTGTTTGAATAGTGACACCCACTTTGAACAGAGCATGATTGTCACCTGAATCTACTGGTGTTTATTTGTCTGCAGTGTTTGAATGAGGCCAAAATGGATTCTCCAGAACTTCCTGACATCATTGCTTGTGTGCAAAATCTGTTCACACAGAGAAAAATATGGCCCCTGATGGCAGCTGATGAGCCCCTGCCAGCTTGCTGGGCCTGATAGTGCACCTGATTAGCCATTACAAAATCCTACAGCAAATCAACTCAGTCTACAGATTCATGCAGCATCTGTTAAGGGTAGCCCAGTGCTGTGTCCATCACTTTTTCTGCTGGCTCCAGTGCAGCCTTACTAAGGAATGATTGCTTTGATTATCAGCAGTGGCATGAACATAATCATGTCACACTGCAAGGATCTAATGTGCTTTATGAGGCACTTGATGCTCCATAGTTACTTTGACATCAGAACTTCTTCATGCTGTCTGCCTCAGAGCAGTATCTAATTGTTCCTGATGCTAATCAAGTTGCTGGCTGAAAGAGAGCTGGCTGCTCAACGTGTTCAGGGTGCTCAGGCATGATGAGCACTGCTGGTTTGTTCCGCTCAAAGGCTCTTTGCGTGCAGGAATGTCCTGGGCAAAGACCAACTGGAGCTAGAGGAAAGGAGTTAAGGTAGAGCACATATCCTAGAATCAGTGGGTAGGAAGGGGCCTCTAGAGGTCATCTAGTTCAGCCCTCTTGCAGTAAGCATGGACATCCCAACTAGGTCAGGTTGCTCAGAGCCTCATGAAGCCTGACCTTGAATGTCTCCAGGGATGGTGTCTCCTCCACCTCCCTGGGCAACTTGTACCAGTGTCTTGTCTCACCACCGCCATAGTAAAGAACTTCTTCCTAATGTCCAATCTAAGTCTACCCTGCTCTAGTTCAAAACCATTGTCCCTTGTCTTGTCTGTACAAGTGCTTGTAAACAGTCCCTCCCCTGCTTTCCTGAAGGCCCCCTATAGCACCTGGAAGGGTGCTATACAATCTCCCTGAAGCCTTCTCTTCTCCAGGCTGATCAACTCTCTCAGCCTGTTCTCACAGAAGAGATTCTCCAATCCTCTGATAATTTTTGCAGTCCTTCTCTGGACCTTCTCCATCAGGTCCATGTCCTTCTTGTGTTGAGGGCTCCAGAGCTGTCTGTAACTGTTAGGAAGCTGAGAGGACATTTTTTGTTCTCAGGCCCACAGCCACTATTTACATGCTCCAAGTTAAATTTTGCTCTCATGGAAATAGCTGCAAAGCTACTAATGTCAGTGGGCAGGCATCTGCTTATTTCAGCTCTAAACTGAGCGTGGTGCACCATGACTCACTTGCTGAGAAAGCTGAGCAGCTCTGTCTTTGGTTGCAGCAGAGACCTGTGCTTTATCACTGGTTTTATAAAGTGCTTTGAAATCCTGTGATAAAATCTGCTTCAAGTCTGTCAATTGTTTATGTCCTTAGGAAGAAGGAAGCAGTTTAATCTTTGGGTACATCATTATCACCAGCAGTAAGGACTTCTGAATCTTGACTGCTTGAAATAAAAGTCCCAGAGCCTTAATTGAGAGTGCAGCAGCCTGTGAGTGCAACCTAACCACTCCTGAGTGAGGACTTCTGCCTTCCTCATTTCCTGCAGGTCATGTCCTGTCCATCTACTCTTCCATATTCCTCTGGCCCTGGAAATAGGAGAGCTGTTTCTCATCTGCTCCATACTACCAGGAGTCATTTGCTCTGTTGTCTGCTTTCTCAGGTCTTTCCCCATCAGGCTTGTGCTTAACATTCTCTTTAGCCATGTGTGCTCTCTTCACGGGTTCTCCTGCTTCTCTTCTTCCTCTTCCTTGCTGAAAACTTCTCAAGGCCATGTCTTCTGGACAATAAGATATGTTTTCTGTGTTGAAGTCTGAAACTACCCTACCCTGTCCTCAGCAAGTATTTGCCCAAGTCTGAAACTACCCTACCCTGTCCTCAGCAAGTATTTGCCCAAGAATCAATATGAAAGGAAAAAAAAGATGCTTTGTAGCTACCCAAGTTCATAGGTCCACATGGAACAGAGAACTTCAGTGTTCAAGATTTGGGTCTAGAGTGTTAGGTCTTCAGGGCATGGCCCTGTGATGCTGTGTGCAGTTCAAGTGTGTGGATGTGGTTTGTACTATGTTCTGTCTCTCTGGGAAATTTGGATGCCAGGCTCTCTTTTTCTTCTTCCTGCAGCATCTCAGGCTATGGAGCAGCTGGTGGGAAAGGAGGGAAGAACACCATGGTGCGGTCCCACGGCGTGTCTGTGCTGGGAATTTTTGACCTCCAGAAGGATGATACTTTGTATATCTTGGTGGGACAGCAAGGAGAAGATGCTTGCCCTAGTGTAAGTGATTGTCCTTTCCATTTTGCCTTAATCCTTTCTACAAATCCACAGACTTTGGTCTGTTCACAGGGGAAAACATTGTCCTTGAGGGGGTTTGGGTTATGTGGTTCAAGGGGTAGCTACTGTTTTACTGGGAGGGAATGAGTGTGAAAAGATGAAGTAGCACATCACCATGCTCGCTTCCTCTTCAACATTCAGGTTCTCATGATAATGCTTTACAGGCTTCTGATTGAGCTGCATATCTCAAAGCATCTGTGTGAGTGTTCAGAGAGAAAAGACAGCCCTGCCTGCTTTCGTCAAGGTTGACTTCACAGGGCTTTGCCTTTGCTGTTGAGCCCACCCCTGCCATATTATTAGAGTACTCTGCAACTCTGGAGACACCCAACTGACAAGGCCTGTTTGCTTATTCTCTCTATGAGAATGAGAGAGACAAATTCATGGCAGCTGGATCAGTCCTGATTTATGTGTTACTAACCAGTCGTTGCTGTAAGTGCCTTGAGAGAAAAGTGCAACTTCCACCATTGCAGGCATGATAGCATTTAGTGTTCTTTGGAGGATGAGGACATAGGAGATTCTTGTGGGGGACATTTACATGCTGGGCATTTCTCAGCTGTTAATGGAGGGAATCCAAGAGATGAAAGCTTAGCAGTCTGTTACAGCAGAGCAAGGCTGAAGGATGGTGGTTCTCAAGGCTGGGTGCTGAAGTAAACAGTGTTAAAACTGAAATTATACATATCTACAAACAAACCATTAATAGGAAGCCTCTTTGAAATGAGAAATGCCATAATTCAAACTTCCATCTAATGTCTGTGACTAGGACATTCTTGCTGAGTGTAATATATGGACTCATTAAATTGCAGGTCACTGTAATCTTAGTGAGAATTTATTGAGTGCTAATGTAATTCTTGCATTGAGGCAAAGAGATTGCATTGACTTGTAAAAGGGACTTTTACTAGATTGAATTGTAATCAGTTATGTCTTTGCCATGAAGGATTTTTTTATTCAATGGTAATCTAGTGGTTCCTTTGGGTCGTTGACTTTGTCATTTGATTAATCATCCCCCCCCAACTCCAAATCAATTAGAGGGGGACAACTAGGGAAAGCAAATCTGCACACACAAAATGGATGCCTTTCATTCTCTGGCACAGCCTCACACTTTTTGTGGCCAACAGAATAATTTGCAACTTCAGGATGCTTTTAGCAAGTTCCTCTTCTAAAAGAAAATGCAGATGTGTAAAGCAGAAGCAAGCACAAGGTCAGTCCTAATGTAACAGCTCCTTGTGCTTTTTTGGCTTTAAACTGTTGTTGACTTGGTGAGTTCAGTGTGCACAGCAGGATAGTGTTGGTGAGGTGAAATGAATAGTAAATTTGTGGGTGACACCAAGTTGGAGGGGAGTGTTGATCTGCTGGAAGTAGGAAGACACTCTAGAGAGTCCTGGACAGGCTGGGTCGATGGGCTGAGGCTGCACTCAGCACTGGTGAGGCCTCACCTCGAGCACTGTGTGCAGCTCTGGGCCCCTCACCAGACCAGTGAAGGAATGGGCGGGAAAGTTTGACGAGGAGAGGCTGGGGGAGCTGCGGTTGCTTAGCCTGGAGAGGAGGACAGTCAGGGGGGACAGAACTACCTGAAGGAAGGTTGTAGTAAGGTGGGGGTTGGGCTCTTCTCTCAGGCACCTTGTGACAAGATGAGAGGGCATGGCCTGAAGCTGTGCCAGGGCAGGTTTAGGTTGGATGTTAGGAGGCACTTCCTCCTGGAAAAGGTAATTAGACACTGGAGTGTACTGCCCAGGGAGGTGGTGGAGTTGCTGTCCCTGGGGGTGTTTATGGGAAGATTGGATGTGGCACTCAGTGACATGGTCTGGTCTGTGTGGTGGTGTTAGGCCGTAGGCTGGACTTGATGATCTCTGAGGTCTATTCCAGCCTCAATAATTCTGCGACTCTGTGAAATTACTTGTGTACAAATTTGGGTAAGTTTTTGTGTTTAAAAACTGTATAAAAATAATTTGTACAAAAATTTGCTACTTAGGAACACAGTAGAGACTTGCTTGCCACGCACTCTAGTGCTCCAATTTAAAGCAAAGTGACAGCTGCTTCCCTTAGGTCATAGTCCAAAAGTATTTATAAATGATGGTTGAGTGTTGTGTTTGGAATCAGCTGGTGAATTCCATGATTTGCCTAACAGAGAAGGCTCATTACACATGGTGCAATACTAAGTAGCAAATATGGAGGCTTTACAGTGAGTTATTTTCTTTAACATCAGCTCAACATAGTAATCAAAGGTGGGATTGCAGCTAGTTTTGTGGTCTTGAAACTAGCTAGAAGTGGTAATTACAGGAAGCAATGTGCTCTTGCGGCCAAGAAGGCCTGTGCCATTCTGGGGTGGATTAGAAGGGGTGTGTGAGTAGGTGAAGAGAGGTTCTCCTCCCCCTCTGCTCTGCCCTGGTGAGGCTGCAGTTCTGGGCCCCTCAGTTCAAGAAGGTCCTCAGGGAGCTGCTTGAAAAAGTCCAGCACAGAGCCACAAAAATTACTAGGGGAGTGGAACATCTTCCTTACAAGGAGAGCCTGAGGGAGCTGAGGCTCTTTAGCTTGGAGAAGAGAAAGCGGTGACCTCATTCATGTTTATAAATATGTAAAGGGTGAGTGTCCAGAGGATGGAGCCAGGCTCTGCTTGATGATGCCTAACGACAGGACAAGGGGCAATGGGTGGAAGTTGAGGCACAGGAAGTTCCATGTGAACATGAGGAAAATTCTTTTCCCTGTGAGGGTGACAAAACACTGGATCAGGCTGCCCAGGTGGGTTGTGGAGTCTCCCTCTCTGGAGATATTCCAAACCTGCCTGGATGTGTTCCTGTGTGATCTGCTTTAGGTGATGCTGCTCTGGAGGAGGGGTTGGACTGGATGGGCTTTGCTTGGAAGTCTAGATAAATATTAAAAAGCCAGTCTGTGCTGAGCAGATTGCTGCTCTCCATGCTATGACTGCCTAGGCTAAAGCTAGCTCTGGTACATCGGTGTGAGCCACCAACACACCCGAGATCTGGCTAGATACATGTTGGCTGCCTGGCCCAAATCAGTGGGACACTGGAAAAGGAGTAAAAAACCTGGGTTATCTTTATGTTCCCTCACCATTTGGCTGTTGTGTGAGATGGAGCAAGTCACATCACTGCTGGGTTACTGCCTTGTCCCACTTGTGAAATACAGACAGTTAATTCCCACAAATGCTGGGAAGTATTTGCAGTAAATTCTGCTACGTCTTGTATCTTAGAAGTTTATGGTGCTGGTTTATGTGGTAATAGATGCCAGCACTGAGCTTGCTTCAAAATAATTCCACTAAAATGGCAACAAATTCTTCTGACAAAGGTTAAAGCAAAAGGCAAGATCCTTCTAGAAGAGCATTGACTTGTTCCTGCTTGTGCAGTTTCACTGGAGGACGATTTATTGATCTGGGAGGGTCAGATGTCCACAAGGCCTGTATGTGTACAAGGACATGGAGATTTCTTACCAGAATTCAGGCTTGGTCTTCTTCTGTTTCCAGACTAATGATGTTATACAGAAAGTCTGCATTGGAGAAAACAATGTGATTGAAGAAGAGATACGTGTGAACAGAAGTGTCAATGAGTGGGCAGGAGGAGGTGGAGGCGGGGGAGGTGCAACTTACATATTTAAGGTATGGAAACCTAGTCCCTGTGCACCTTCAGCATGAGCATCCTGCCACTTGCTCTAGAACTGCAGCCTGAAATATCTGAGAACCCTTTATACATATCTGGTGGAAGGCCCACAAAGTGAGCTCCAGGTATCCTTCATTTCCAGTTGATAGCTGTAGTGAGCTGGGTTGGTACTTCACACCTCTGAGATTTGCTGTGACCACACTGGCTTCAGTGGCTTGAAAGTTCCTTTGCAAACATAACAGGCTGAACTCAGGTTTTTTTCCAGTGCAAGCTGAGATGCTGAAGCATAATTCTACAGCAAAGAGCAAATTCCTCAGGACTTTATTCAAATCCATCATGGTAGAACATTAGACTTGTGCTGCACCTTTGGCCTATGCGGTGCAATGACAAGAAAAGTTGAGGATAGCTTGTATGCCACCTGGATGTGTTCCTGTGTGGCCTGCCCTAGGTCATCTTGCTTTGACAGGGGGGTTGGACTTGATGACCTCCAGAGGTCCCTTCCAACTCCTAATATTCTATCAGTGGTGATTTGGAGCAGTCCCCGATGTGTGCCTAATGTGACATGCAGTAATTAGCACGTGGTTGAACTTCCATTTGTGTCTCACTCAGTTTGAACACTGCCTTTATTTCTGAATTTGTCAAGATGGAGAATGGAGAACCAGTCCCCTTGATAATTGCAGCAGGAGGTGGTGGAAGGGCCTACAGGGCCAAAACAGACACATTTCACCCAGAAAGACTGGAGAATGATTCCTCTATCCCAGGGCTGAATGGAAATTCAGGAGCTGCAGGTAAGAGAACTCCTTTTAAGAACTTTTGTGAATGTGTGGTTCTCCCAGATTTTGTCCTCACAAGGAGGTGAGGTGAAACTCATGAAAACTTACTTCAGGGGGAACATGGAAGTCTAACAGCTGCATGTAGAATGTACCAACAGTGATGGGTACTTGACCATATAAGGATATTTGAGATGGTGTAGCCATAGCAATATTCTCCCAGAATAACAAAGAATCTCTCATAAGCAAAGCTGTTTGGTTTTTGATGTGATGGTTTGCAGCACCAGTGCAGCCACCCTGCCCCCTGCACTGCTTCATGCTGTGCAGACATTCTCACAGTTTCTCTGGCTTGTGCAGAAAGAGACCTTGAACATCCAGCAGAGCTGAAAGTGAGTCACTGGTGAGTATGTTCTATTTAGGGCAGGGCTGGGACAGGTTTCCACATCCCTTTCACTAAATTCCTTTTGTTTCACTTCAGAACCAGCTTAGGTTTTTTTCAAAAGTACTCTTTGCAGTGAGAAGGGGAAAGCTCTGCAAGCCACAGACAAGTTAGGGAGTAGGCAGAGAGAGATTTTTGCATTTCCCTGGAAAATCCTTGTCCTTGTTTGGCAGGAGAAAAGAGGTGCAGGTGATTAACACTGTCTAAAGCCCCACAGAAAGGTCACCGTAGCAGTGTGCAGCAAGCACATTCCCATCCTCTAACCAAGGCATGAGATTCTGACTTCCAGCTGAAGTGCTTTGAAGGAGTGCTCCTTCTGCAAATCCCTGACTTGGTTTTGACACAAAAATAACCAACTCCTACCTGGGGCTTTTCTCTTCTTTTAACTGCAGGTGGTGGAGGTGGCTGGAATGATAACACTTCCTTCCTGTGGTCAGGAAAATCCTTGCTGGAAGGTGCTACTGGAGGAAGATCCTGCCCCCAGGCCATGAAGAAGTGGGGGTGGGAGACAAGAGGGGGTTTCGGAGGGGGTGGAGGGGGGTGCTCCTCAGGTGGAGGAGGCGGAGGATATATAGGTAAAGTGGCTTCATGTTCAAGGTGTCCCTTCCCCTCCTTTAGTGCTAACGATCAGCAGAACACTGATAGCTAATTCTCCTGTAGCTAGCATATGACTGTTATGTACCAGTATGTCTGTGTGTTGCCTTTTTAGCACTAGATGAATGTATGGCATTTAGTGTTTGAGCAAACAGCCAGGTGTCAGCCCTTCAGCTGTAATCCTGGCTTTGCACTCAGAAAAAAGTCCTGCTGTGGTTCTTGAGCCTTCCAGGTCGGGGTTGTAGTGCTGAAGAAGGAGGAGCCACAGGCTATGTGCTCCCATTGCCAGCACCTGTGTTTTGAGGACTTGGGTCCTAGGGGCTGGCAGACAGGCTTTATGCCAGGGGAAAATCACAGCTGCTTCTTCTACCCTGCCCTGCTGTGGGTGAGTCTTGGTCCTGCACGGGTGGTCCCTGGGGGCAGAAGCTCAGGCTGCCAGCCAGGGCCCCTCTTAATAACAACAATGATGTTGACTTCAGTCAACAAGGAGCTAATTGAACGTGCTGTGGGCCTCAGGACAGCTGTCAGATGGCATTATGTTGATTCTAACTGGTGTGGTCCAGATTCAAGATCTCTACTGAGCAATAATCCTCTGGGCCACGTAGTTTCTTCAGCCATCTGCACTGTGGTGGACTTTTTAACTCCTGGTTCTCCACAGCTTAAATCAAGTGTATGAGAGACTAGAAATCCTGAGCAGGAGTAATGAGTTTAAATGATGATGTGCATGTTGTGTACAATGTTGTTGTGTAATGCTTCTTTCTCCAACAGAATGCCTCTCGTGACTTAATTTTAGTTTCACTGAAGATGGATTTAGGGGAAAAGCCATTTTGGGGTGGGGGAACCTTTGCATGCTTGCAGTACAAATTATATGGTCCACAATGTGCTTCTCCTATGTTCTTATATTTTGCTCCTGATATGTTCTCTGTGCCCAAGCACCCATAAGCAACTCATAAATTCCTTCAGTCCCCACTCCTGGTGGACCAGCCTGCCTTCATGGTGCAAAGGAGAGGAAGGACATCAGATTATCCATTCCCTCTGCTGACACAATGTATAGCTTAATCAGCAAGAGTGCTGAACTTAGCCCTCCAGTCTCTTGGCTGCATAATTTTAAGGAGGGCTTACACATTTCACAGCATCCAAATGCCTAAACATAAAGTTTTTGCCTTAGCTTGTAACAGTCTAAAAACAGAGCTCAGAAATTGCTGCAAGATGCTGCTGTTTAAATTGAAGTTCTAGAGATAAAAGACCAGTGGTTCATGCCACAACTTGCTAAGTGTTCCCTCTACTTGAAATACTTTGATTTCTTCTCCCTTCTCATTTGTATGCCTCCCTAAATATGCTGAAGTCATGCATGTTGCAATGCTTACCTGTATTTTAGTGCCAACGAGCCTCGCTCTGTTAAGGTAACTTCTGGTTTGATGTAGGTGGCAATGCTGCAATGGACAATGACCCAGAGATGGATGGGGAGGATGGTGTGTCCTTTATTAATCCCATTGGTACTTTATACACTCCAGCACTTAAAGGTATTCACATTGGTCAGAAGTCTTCTAGTGGGTATATATCATGTTAAGAGTAGTTTGCATCTGTAGGACACTTCACAAGCCCTCGGGTACAGCTTAGTGTCACCGTGTGCATGAGAAGGCAGAAAGACAGGAATGGTAACAATTCAGCAATGGAGAAGAAACAGAAGCAGCAGGAAGAAAGCAGGTGGAGAGCTGATCAGGGCTATTGGAAAACACTTCCCAACAAAATAGTCTACCAGCCTCTAGAATAATTTTGGCCAGGGAAGGTGGTAGCAGAACCTCTTAGTTAAATAATTAAGGGAAGAAGCAGACAAAGCAACTGACTGCTCACTAACAAATGCGTCCCTTAGAGCATCCCTCAGCAAAGTATCCTTGTTGGCCCAGGAAGTTTCTAGAGAAAACCATGCAGTGTTGCTCAGCAATCTGTGGGAGTGACAAATACTGCCTGTGTTTGCCCAGAAGTCCATGCTTGGAATACATTTGCAGTGTGTTCAGAAAACACAAAAATCTCTGTTTGTCCCAAAGCAAAGTTTGCTTTAGAACAGCCAGGGGTTTTTAAAAGAGTGCAAGATTTGATCTGGGAGGGAATAAAGGCCAGGAAATGAAAAGAGTGAGCCCCACACACTGCTGAAAGGGTAGGTTTCTCTTGGCCTCCTTGCTAACCTGGTAGGACTGTGCGCTCAGTGCAAGCCAGTGCCTCTCAGCTGCAGTGGGGCCAGTTTGGTGGGATGGTATTTTCTACGTGACAAAAGGACAGGAGCTACAGAAAGTGGGGAGAAATTGGTTTCTTAGCTGGCCCCCTTCCCTGCCACATCTGGCACCCCTGTTTCTCTCAGTGCCCAAGGGACTTACATGAATGATCTTTACAGTTACTAACTCAGCTTCTTTCATCCACTCCCTAGTGACTGAGGGGCACGGAGAGGTGGACATTAGGCTGCACCTTAACTGCAGTCACTGTGAGATGGACGAGTGCCGTGTAGACCTTGAGACTCAAAACGTCATTTGCTTTTGTGAGCCAGGCACAGAGTTGGCTGAGGATGGTGTGTCCTGCATAGGTAAGTACATGTGTGGGGTAGGCTGCTAGCATGTGAAACAAAGTGCAAGCATGGGAAAATGGTTCTGTGTTTGTATCATTCCCATGGTAAGAAGGATGGTCACTTTGCCAAGGGGGGGGAGTACATAGATGGTCACTGAATGCCTTGTGGTCTCAAGTGAAGATGCAGCCATGCAATACTTGGTACTACACTTACTGTTACCAGGTTTCTCTGCCTGGGTTAGATGCATTTAGGAGATGATGTATGCCAGTCCTCCTCCTGATTTTGCTGTGATTTGGCATTGATAGCAGCACTTTAACCTCACCAATGTAATGTTCTTTCCACCTCCCCAACCTCCTGCCCCTGGTTTTTATGGTCTTGTTTTTATACCCAAGGAGTGCACATGTTAATTCATGGATAGCAAACCATCTGTTTTTAATGGCTTGATATTAATTGAGCAAAGTGAAACAGTAAGGTATTAGAGGTCATAGATCCTGAGAACTGATTGTGCCAGAGGTTGCTCCTACACTCTAGGAGCAGCAGATGAGTAAATAAAAGGAAAAGCCAAAAAATCTGTCTTGAATAAAGTGGCTTCTGTAAGATCCTTTTAAACATGTAATTCCTTCTTCTCCTGCCTCTCTTACAGCTGAGCCAGTGGTTCATCTTCCTCTCTCCCTGGTCTTGTCTGTAGTGACTTCAGCATTGGTGGCTGCTTTAATTTTGGCTTTTTCAGGCATCATGATAGGTGAGTGTTCCTCTGCAAAAGATATTTTCATATGAGGGCTGGACCTGAGCCAGAGATAATTAGGCCCTGGGAGGCAAAAGGCATCAGGTTTTTAGCTCCTGCTGTGTTTAATGGCACCTTCCCACACACACACCTTGCCTTCAGTTTCCAGTAGCTGTTTCTAACCACAGTGACCAATTTGAGGAGGTTTCAGTTACTGGCTGCATCTCAGAAGAGTATTATTGCTTGTGTTATAAAGCTGCCAGAACCCAGCTGCCAGTGGTTTTGTGAGACTTTTTTGGTGCTTAATGCCTAAAAGCAAGCTGCTTTGTTTGTGTGCCTGTATGCAGGTTTAGCCTCTTAATATGTGACATTTAAGCCTTGAATCCTCACACAAGTCCCCCTTTTACCAGCTGCTGCTCATTCTTGGCCTCTTGATTTGGCATTCCAGAAGGTATTCTGTACCCTTCCATTTTCTTATTTTAAACAATTGCTCACCTGCCTTCGATGGTGAGCAGAACAGATCTGATGAAAAGCAGCCAGGGGTTCAAACCACAGCCCTACCACCTTGCTTTGTCCACTCTGTGTGTAGTCTGGAGGAGGGACAGAGCCGGAGCGGCAAATGACAACTATTAAATCAGATTTGCGCAGCTGTTTCAGTTTTAAGACTTTCAGGAGTTATCAGCTGCAAACACATGGTCCCACACTTATGATTTCTGGCCTGACAGCAGCCCTTTAAAATTACTAATTACTTCTCAGGGAGTGGAAGAGTAATCCTCTTTCCATCCAACTAGCCTATCGTTGCCATCTCAGGGAAGAGCAGTGATTCTGAAAAATCAAACCAAAAGCAATGAGGAGGAAAATGGAGGACAGGAGAGGTTTGTGGATAGGTCATTGCACCCATCTGCCTTTGTGAGAGCATGTTTACCCCTTAAATTCTTCCCCTGAGCAACATCTGCTGGAGAAGATGCAATAGCTATCACCATCACAGTCTCTGGCCTCAATCCAGCTCCCACAGAAATCAATAGAAGGGTAATGGTGATTTAACCTGCTCACGACTGGCACCTCGCTTTGAAAAAGTAATCCTGCAGTATCTGTCACTATTTGAAGGAGCAGCCACAGAACTGTCTTCTTTCAAGGTGTGACTTCTACTGACCTTTTAGAAGTACCAGTGAAGTGGTTCAAAGTATTTAATGCTACCATGAACTGGGTTCAGGTTTGGTCCAGCTCTGTTGTTTAGAAACAGAAGTTTTTCAAGATGAGCTAATTTAACCTGGAGTGTGCTCCTTGTTCTGGGGTAACAGTTTATCCATTCTGAACAACATGATGCAGTAATTCATTTCAGATTTTAGGCACTTGAGGAAAGTTGATTATACCCTGACTCCCTCAGGTCTGGAGCTGGATTCATACTTGAAAGTTACTGTTAAACTCAATAGAAGCGAACAAAACCCCCAGAACTGTGAAACCTGAGATCTCTGCAGGCGAACTTTATTTTTCTTCTTCCAAACAGTTCATGAGCCAGCCTGCTTCTTCATAACATGTGTAAAGTAAAGGTTCCTGGATAGTTTCAGATTCCATTTTCTGTCTGTAATTACTTGACATACAGAGTGATGACAGTGTCACTGGTTTGACTGACTGAAATTTGGCCAGGCAGTGCATCCCAGCAAGTTGTTCTGCATGGCTGCTGTCCTGTTCCAAAGCCAGTCTTCATCTCTGGTTTACTGTGTCCTCCGTGTTCAGTATATCGTAGGAAGCACCAGGAGCTGCAAGCCATGCAGATGGAATTACAGAGCCCAGAATACAAACTCAGCAAGCTGCGTACCTCCACCATCATGACAGACTACAACCCCAACTACTGCTTTGCAGGGAAGACCACATCCATTAGTGACCTCAAAGAGGTGCCTCGGAAAAACATCTCCCTCATCCGGTAAATTGACCTTTGCCTTCCTCATAGTTCACATGATAGACTGAGGTATGCTGCCTCCCTCCCACAGGTGTGAGCTCTTGTCTTTGTGCAGGCATGTGCAAATCCCCATGCACTCTTAGACTCGTGCCCCTTTTCATAAGACAGATGTAAAGCTGCAATAGTTAGGCTTGTGTGGAGGGGACTAGGCTTTGACAGTCTCCTTGACCTTTCACAGGTGCAGCATTAATCTTCTGGGATTATAAGAGGAACTGAAGAGTCCTCACCAATAATTTAGACACATCTTCTGCAGACTGTGCAGTTGAATGTCTCATTTGCAGTATTAACTGACAAAATGCTGGGAGGGCTGAGGCTTGTAGGAGGCTCTTTTAAAGGTTTGGGTGGGATCTTTGGTAAATGCAATGACAACCTGAAGTAAAATAGCAGGGAAAGGGCAATGGGTTCAAAACTACCAGACAGTATTAAAAAGGCAGGAATACAACACAGCAGTCATAGAATCACAGAATTGTTTTGGTTGGAAAAGATCTCCAAGGTCATCCAGCCCAGCTGTCAACCCAGCACACCACCATGGCCATTAAACCATGTCCCCAAGTGTCATGTCCACAGGTTTCTTGAACACCTCCAGGGGTGGTGACTCCACCACCTCCCTGGACATCCTGACCACTCTTCCTTAGGTCAGAACTTCTGTGAAGTTTCAAAGCAGTCTTTGAAGAAAAACTCTAGTGCAGGATCCAGTGTGTGCCACTTGTGAATGTAGCATTACCCTGGCACCATGCAGTTGTACACAAAAAGCTAAGAAGTGGAAGCAGGAGAGCTTGAAGACTAGGGAGCTTATGGTGCTAAATAAGATTGACATGTGGAGCAGACTACTCAGTCTGCAACGTTTGGCTGTCTCTTATCTCATTCCCCTTACCTGCATATCTTGTGGGACTGCATCTGGAAGTTTCTAATGTACCTTCTGCTGCTGCTGCCTTTGTCACTTGGGCCATAAAATGATTTTTGAGGCGTGACAAGGTGCAGAGAGCAGGGAATTGGCAAGGCAGAGAAGGTGGACTTTCTGGGAGGAGGGTGAGCGATGAGCTGGTTTAGCTGGTTTATACCCTCAGTTTGTAATAAGTTGGTCAGACATAGCCAAGAATAGTGTCTCCAGCTGATACCTACAACATGTTAGTAAAATAAATGATTGAGCCACAGGCAACACAAGTCCTCACTGGAGTTTCACTGCCTAGAATGGTATTTATCCTGGCAAAACTGTGTGGTAAGCTGTTGTACCAGCTGGCTTAATGCTAAGCAAGCAAATACTGAATAGACAGGTATGCAACATCACAATCACAGGGACACAGAACAGGATCTGTTGTGATTGCTTCAATCCCTTCTTCTTTTTCTTGTACCTTTATTCTAAATAAAACTATGCGTTTAATAGTATGATCAGTGCCAGAAACGATTCTCAGCACAAATTCCTAGAGCTGAGTGTTTTATGAAGTGCTATCATCACCATTTACTGGCTAAGGTACTTACTCAGAATGACAAAATAAATCAGGAGAAGATACTTGGATTAGGATTCAGGTCCTTTGAGAACCATTGTGCCTTCCTAGTTTCCTGTTCAATGTTTTCTGTAATGGTGAAAAGTAAACATTGTGGGAACTGTTAATGTGTCTAAGGGTGTGGGAACACCAAGAGTTAAGATCTATCTTTATTGACCTGTTTTGAAGTGCCCACCACTAGAGCACCCACACTAAAGCCATAGAAGAGTGCTATCTATTATACACTGCAGTGCCAGCAGCTTGATTTCAGTGGAGACTGTTCACTTCTGAAGATTGCTTTCCCTCCCAGCTAAATACTTTGTAGGTCCAGGAAAGATCACATCAAGGTCAGGTCACCCACATAGTGTGAGGAGTGGTAACATCGGTGTCAGTATCCAGGTCTCCCTCTTGCACTTCCATGGAAATTGTGGGCCCATTCTGGGAGCTGTGACCACAGTGTTCTAATGTGTGTTCTCTGTAGTAAAACCTTCTTGTCTTCTCTGGTCTGTCCAGGGGTTTGGGCCACGGAGCCTTTGGTGAGGTATATGAAGGTCAGGTGGCAGGGATTCCCAGCGACCCCACTCCCTTGCAGGTGGCTGTGAAAGTAAGTGACAGTGTATGAGTTATCATGATGGTTTCATGCACCTTTCACCCCAAAGTCCCAATGCATTATAAAAATGAAGATAAATAAAGCTTTACTATAGTACTGAAGGATGTGGCTGGAAAGGTTGCTGCTGTGTTGCAGGACTTCAGTGCATCAGAATGAAGGTACAGCTTGTAGCATGTGGGCTTTTGAGATTATTGAAAGAGGTCTGTAAGTAGTAAATAGGCAAGGATTTCCCATATAGCTGCAGCAAACTGCAGGGATGAGGAACAAATCTATCCTCTGTCCATCCTCCATATGCTATGCCTGGTGTGGTAACCTGTCCAAAGCCTTTAAGTCATAGGCCAAAAGTCTTCACGGGGCCAAGAAGAGCTGGCACATACATCAGAGCCTGCAGGTAGGAGATGGCTGGCTTTCCAGATATCTCACCACTCCATTATAGGATGGATGTGCACTGAGAGTGAAGCTCAATGCTGAGAGACCCTGGTAGGATTCCCCCTCCCTTCAGCAGCCTACCTAGCTTGTTTCCTCCTAGAGATTGCATAGCAACACAGTCCTAATGCTGGTCATAGTTCATAGTCTTGCTGGAAGGTAGGAGCATTGAACTGTCGGACTGCTCAGAAGCTGTGGTCTCATTCCTCATCCTCTCTACAGCAGAGTCCCATACATTGTGCACTCTGGGCTATTTACTTTGCTGGGAGGAGGATGACAGTGATGTTGATGGGCCATGTGTTCAGATGATTACCTCTCAACTGGCTTCACAGGCCAGTTTTGTCTGTTGCAGCTGTTACCTTAGAGTGAGGTTTCCTTTAGAGGAACAAGGCTTGCTGCAGACAATGTTAGTGCTGTTGATTGTGTCAAGTGTTCTACATCTGTAGATTCAAATATCTTCTCCTCATCAACCTCTTCCTTCTTTTCCAGACATTGCCAGAAGTGTGTTCAGAGCAAGATGAGCTGGACTTCCTCATGGAAGCTCTCATTATCAGGTGTGTACGAATGCGGTGAACATTGCTTGTGTAGGTTTGCAAAGCCCAGCACTGTAAAGAAAAAAGGTGTTGTGAGGTGATGCCCATGCAACACAACCATACAGCAGTTTTAGCCTATGGCTGTCAGTATTTTACAAAGAGGAGAGGCATTGCCATTCTTTTTTGTTCTTCTTGCAAAGAGGCACCAGATTACTAAGGATTAAATTTTCAAGCGGGTCCACACTCATTTTCATTCTCCACAGTGAAGATCTTTAGGCCTAGTTTTCAGAATTGATAATAGGGTCCTTTGATTCCTTTTAGAGGTTAGAACATGAGGTAAAACTAACCCCTAGGAGTGTGGGTTTGACTAATCAAAAATAATAGATGGCATTGAGTTAATGCTGCTGTCATGCTGCTTGTCAGTGGCAGTCCCAGAATCCATGGAAATGGCTAATCATCACACTGAGGTCAGGAGAAATAAGGAACTATTACAGACTACACCTTAAGGAATATCCCCCACCTGAGCAGATCCCTTATTCTGAACAACTCTGCCCTAGCCCAGCTTCTTCCCCCTGCATAGGAAAATTAGGAGCAGACTTATTTCTGTTACCAGACATTCTCTGCCTCCAATGACCCCAAAGTCTTACTGTAGCCCAAAAAGGATGCAGAAAATAGGAAGAGGAAAAGCAGCCAAAAGCCACTCCTCACTTCTGGTTCTGGACCATGCAGACGGATACTGAGTGCAGGAGTAGCACTTTTGCTTTCTCCAGTCACCCTGCCTTTGAGATTTGTTACTTTCTAAGCAATCCACTCCCCACAGCAAAACATTCTGATTCTTCTCTGCAATTCATCATATCATATGGGCAGGGACATCTCCTCCTATACCATGTTGCTCAAAGCCTCATCCATCTCAGTCTTCAACACTTCCAGGGATGAGGCATCCATAGCTTCTCTGGGCAAGCTATTTCAGTGTTTCACCACCCTCATAGTGAAGAACTTCCTAATGTCTCATCTAAACTGTGCTTTATGGATTGGAGAGTGTCTATAATTGAGTCTCCCTGTCTCCACAGCAAGTTCAACCACCAGAACATTGTGCGCTGCATCGGGGTGAGCTTGCAGGCACTGCCCCGTTTCATTCTGCTCGAGCTCATGGCTGGAGGGGACCTGAAGTCCTTCCTGAGGGAGACACGGCCTAGACCGGTGAGAAGAGACAAAACTGAATCTTACTTAGTAAGCTGCAGCCATGTGACAAATACAGAACTAGAGGAGAGCTGACCTGTGCAGGTCAGTGCTGCTGGAGTTGTGCAGAGGTGCCTCATCCCAAGCCTTTGGTAGATGGCACTGGAGATGCTATCTAATGAAAGAACAAAATCCAAGTTTTCAAACCCAAGAAGTTAATCTCTACTCTTAACCTTCCTCACACCATCTCAGGGCAGCTCTGGGGGATGCACTGAGCTGGTAAAGATAAATCCATTATTTAAACTGTCAGTCAGGTGCCTTTCTTTGGGTATCTGCCCATGCCTGAATGACATGGGCAAGGACAGAATCTGACCTGCAGCTGTTGGCTTAATGGCAAATATCTCTAGTCCAGAGTTCACAGGATTTTCCTGCTGAAATCAGCATTAACAGGGAATGACAGCTAGCTGGAAAGGTGTGAGAAATAAATGGCAACTTCTAGAAAAGAATCAGTATTTCAGATGAACAAAGTTTGCACCAAGTCCCTGGCTCAGAAATACGCCCAGCACCAGGGCCCAGCTTCATGCTTCATCTTTACATTTCTTTGACACAGAGCAAGATGTTTTCAGTACAAGAGAGATATAAATAGGCTGCAGCAGATACAAATAAGATTATTGCTCAAGGCAGCTGGAAACAGATCAACTTTGTGGGTTTGTTGTTTGTGTTTTTTCCCTTGAAATCTGGTTTCAGACACATAAAATGTTCTGTGTTGCTCAGGACCACCACAGTCTGGCATGGATTGCAATAAAGTGAGCTTGGAGTGAGGTGGGGGTTAGTCTCTTCTCCCTAGTATCAGGTGATATAAGGAGAGGAAATGGCCTCAGGTTGTAGCAGGGGAGCTTTATCTTGAGTATTAGGGAAATTTTCTTTCCTGCAAGAGTGATCAGGCATTGAAACAAGGCTGCCCAGGGAGGTGGTGGAGTCCCTGAAGGTGTTCAAAAAAAATAGGTAGTCCTAGTACTTCAGGAGATGGTTTAGTGACCATGGTGGTATTTAGGGTGATGGTTGGACTCGGTGATCTTAGAGGTGTTTTCCAGCTGAACTCATTCTGTGATTCTTTGGTACTTCTCTTTCTGCCTTCACAGATACTTCCTTTCATCTTCTTTCTTTATCTTTCCTGACCTGTTTGAGATTTTCTGACACTGACCATAACTACTACTACACACTTGGAGATCCTCCCCTGTTCCTGCATTTACCTTGCTCCCAGAACTGAAGCAGACCTGGGGCTGTTGCTGTTTTCTCTCTCTCCCATCACACTTTGGGAAAGCTGAGGTTCAAATGCAGATGGGCAGCTTGGGGAGCCAGTTTTCTGAGGAGCAGCTGAGTGAGCTGAAGTTGTTCAGTCTGAAGACAAAGATGCTGAGGGGAGACCTTCTCCCTCTCCACAGCTACCTGAAGGGAGGTTGTAGTGAGGTGGGTGTTGGTATTTTATCCCAAGTAACTGCACCAGGGAGGTTTAGGCTGGACATTAGGAAAAATCTCTTCACTGAAAGTGAAGAATCACCATCCCTGGAGGTGCTTGAGGATATGGCTTAGTAGTGGACTTCATAGAGTGCGGTTGATGGTCTTTTCCAACTGAAATGTTTCTATGATTCTAAGCTGGAACAGGCTCAGAAATGCTTCCTTTTAAACACCTGAGTGAATGTGGACAGCCTGACTGTGTGCAAACATAGATCCACATGTTTGGTTTTTTACTTCTAACACTTTCCTTCTCCTTGCCTTGCTCTACTTCTGCTGCTATCCCATGTGGTGGCTGCCTGCCTACAGTGGCAGGGTAATTCATAGTCTGGCTGCCAGGACAGCTTCTGAGAGCCTAATGGCAGCTGTGAGTGCCAAGAGACCAGCTTCTGGTGCACATGTTGGACTGCTAGCTTAGAAACAATGAAGGTAGAAATGAGAAATGAGATACATGTGGGGAACTGTGCACTGGGAACCAGCTATGGAAGTGGATTTACCCTCTGCATACATCTAAGGTGTGACCAAGTCTCTGTACACAAGGCTCGTGGCTCAGCACTGGTGGATGTATCTTTGCACTGCTCTTAATGAACCAGGAGCTGCTTTGGTCCTCCTGTTTCTCATTCCAGGAAGACAGGTAGATGGCAGGCACAGCAGGCTGGATGTGTGGCTTTCCAGGGACATTAAAGGAAGGAAAAGACAAAGGACAGTGCAGAGTAAACAGGCTTTGAGGAGCGCTGCATCCAGCAGGAATAATTTCACCACACAAGACATAGCTGACTGCCTTGGCAGCAGAGGTGCACTGCTTACTGTGCAGTAAGCATCATATGAATTACTGTTGTCATTTCCCCCTGCTTTTTTCCAGTTCTCTATTTTCCAGCTGATTTCCTTACTACCTTGTCTTCCCCACCTCCTTCTGCTTGCAGTCTGATTGCAAAAGAGATTTACGTGTTCATTGTCTGCCTGCTTCCCCCAGTCACTCTCCCCACTCCCCTGCCAGTAACTTTGAATTCATTTGCCAGTTTCAGTCAAATTTAATAGAGATGTGAAAGGTATTAACCTGTCATTAATCCCCAAGGCTCCAGGAAAGAGAAAGCACCACGCTAGGGTGACCACTGGGCAAAACAATTGTCCTGTTTGGCTTGCTGCTGGTCAGTGAGAACCTGTGTGACCTGAAGGAAGACACCCACAGCATACTGTTGAGCACTCAGCCACTGAGAAGTGTGTAAGAGAGCAGAGGGAGTAGTGGAGGAGAAGGTGAAGTGAGGGAAGGGGAGACTTAAGGCACTGCAAGTGATGTGAAATGGGAAACTAGAGCTACCCCAGGAGGTGTGAGGGCATGATGGCCAACTTAAAGGCAGGTCAGGATGCTGCCAGCACAGATTATTTACTGCATGCTGTTTGTCTGTGCTCTTCATGTAAATAATGAAAGAGATGTGCAGCAACATTTTTTCTGGGCTCCAAGCAAGAATGATCAGATGAGTGAGCCAAATGTTCATCCAACATCACAGATACAATTCCAGTGACTGTTGCTGGGATATTGTCAGCTTATGCCAGCCCAGTCTACCCCATGAGCTTCAGGTTCATACTTTCCAGGGGTCAGGGTTTACAGCCCTGAAGGGTGCCTGTGTTCCATTTCTAATGAGGTTTCACCTCTATTACAGGACTACCTCTTCCCCTGGAGAAAGGCAGTCTGACTCATTATGAGCTTTGCAGAACTGTCCATTCTGGGAAGTTCAGTGCTGAGCTCTCTCACACACAGCACAGCAACCAAAGAACAGCTCTGGAAGATAAATCATACACAGAGAAATGATTCCCCTCCTTTGTGTTGTGCAGCCTGTTGCACAGAGCAGCAATTACACTGAACAATACACAGAACTCCCTTCACCTTTAGCAAGATGCAGCCTCACCTGGGGAGGTGTCACACCACTGCTCTGAGCAGTGGTGCATTGCAGCTGCCATTACCCATTCATCTGGGGAGCAAAAGCTGTAAAGTGAATCCTTTGGTGTCTCAAGGCTGCTCCCCTTGCAAAATGAATCCCAAACCTCCATTTTTCAAACAAATTACATGGCTAAATTGCCCTTGGCTGGGCAGTCACATCTGTTTTAGGACTGTATTTAGCCAAATAAAAGGTGGAAGGAATTCATCCAAGGAGGGGAAGGAAGGGGGGGAAAAAAGGGGGAAAAGAGAAACAGAATACATTGTTCAAATCAGCTTGAGGCTGCAGCCTCCTGACTGCCCTGCTTTACAGCTCAGCTCTGCAATCAATTGCACAGTAAAGAATAAGGCTTGTTACCTCCTTTGCACTTCATTTTTGTTGACCCTTCCTCGGAAGAGGAGGGAATGGGTAGCCTGAGATTCTCCTTTCCCTTTGGTTATGCCCTGAAAGGGATGAAGGTGGCATCTGCAGCCTTTCTCACCGTAGCCATCTTGCATAGCTGGTGAGTCACTGGAGCTCACAGAGTTCAGAAAGGTTATTCCCCTTTCTCACTGAAGGGAGTGGAGGGAAAAGCTTTATGCTTTCAGAAGTTGTTAGTCTACAGAGGGAATGGTTTAAAGGGAGACACAGTCGTATGTTTTAAAGAACCAGTTAAGTGTAGATATGCAATGAACTTACTGTGTAAATGAAAACTATGTAGGCAGGTGATCCTTAGTCTTTATGTTATGGCATATGTCTATTACAGCAGCCTTCCAGTACCTGAAGAGGGCTACAGGAAAGCTGGGGAGGGATTTTTCACAAGGGCCTGTGGTTACAGGACAAGGGGCAAGGGTTTTAAACTAGAGCAGGGTAGATTTAGGTTGGACATTAGGAAGAAGTTCTTTACTGTGAAGATGGTGAGCCTTTGGAGTGGGTTGCCCAGAGGAGTTGTGAATGCCTCATCCCTGGAAGTATTTAAGAACAGGCTGGATGAGGCTTTCAGCAACCTGCTCTAGAGGAAGGTGTCCCTGCCCATGGCAGGGGGGTTGGAACTAGGTGATCTTTAAAGTCCCTTCCAACTCAAGCCATTCTGTGGTTCATCACAACAGACAGGATAGCAAAGCCAGCAGTCCCTGTCACTGGTTTGTGCATGGGTGAAAGAGACTCATGGACAGGATGGTAGATGTCAGAGAGCAAGAGAGTGGGATAGCCTTGTAGGGCCCAATAACTAAGACCACAGATGAAGACTTAGTTAGCAAATGGCTTCTGTGGAATAAGCAGTCACTGCCACCCAGTTGTTTGTCACCACCTCATTGGCAGCAGTGATTTCCTCCTCCTCCCCCACAAGACTGGCACAGGGCTCACTGATTTACACCTCAGTGCAGAAGCTGATGGTTTGGTTTCAGTGGCCAGCAAACACCAGCCGGTGCAGAGCCTGCCCTTTGCACTGCAGCATCTGGCTGCTGCTGGCAAGGGCTGTGGACTTCACCAGAGGGGCAGGAAGAAGGAGTTGGCAGCCTTAGTCTTCCACTGCCCTCAGCTATGCAAAGCTGTGTCAGTGCTCTGAGGGGCAAGACAAAGCCTACACAGATGTGGAGGAGGGAAAGAGCAAATATGACTCATGCCCTTACACAAAATTCTCATTGTTCAAGGTGACTTTAAAGAAGAGCTGGCAATGACAAGAAGCTGAGCAAGGACCAGCTCAGGCTGCAGATCTCCTTGAAAATCCTGCTGAAAATGCAGAAGTGACTCCCATGGGAACTGGTGGAAATTCTTACACTGGGCATCCCAACAGAGCTGGGGATTCATAGCATCATAGAACAGTCCAGGCCAGAAAGGACCTCCAAAGCTCATCCAGTCCAAACCCCCACCCCCCCAGTCAACAGGGACATCCCCAACTAGATCAGGCTGCCCAGGGCCTCACTGAGCCTAGCTTTGAATATCTTCAAGGCAGGGGCCTCAAACACCTCCCTGGGCAACCTGTTCCAATGTTCCACCACCCTCATAGTGTAGAACTTGTACCTAACATCCAATCTAATTCTGCTCTTCTCCAGCTTAAAGCCATTGCTCTTCATCCTGTCACTGCAGACCCTTACAAACAGACTCTTTCCATCCCAGCCTTCTTGTAGGCCCCCTTCAGGTACTGGAAGGCAGCCATACTGCTTCTGTCCCTAGGATGTGTGTGAGGTTGTGCCTGTGCATCATTTGCACAGTTCATGGATAGGAGCTCTCTCTTGTGCACTTTTGCAATCCCTTTGTGCACTAACCTCTGAGCTACACCACTCGTTGGCTAACTGCCAGGGCCATGTCAGTGAGGGATGGTGCCATGTCCTTGCTTTTAACCCACGTTTGTCCCTTGTCTTTTGGCAGAACCAGCCCTCCTCGCTTTCCATGCTGGACTTGCTGCACGTGGCTCGTGACATTGCTTGTGGGTGTCAGTACCTGGAGGAGAACCACTTCATTCACAGGTAGGTGAGCACACCTGTGTCAGCAGGGGCATGCCTTGCATACATGCCAGCACTGGTTTGTAGTGCCCTGCTCCATATGTTTATGTCCTGCTGCACTCTAGTGGCTGGATACCTTTAAACAAGGGAGATGCCATCAGAAACAGTACAAGCAATTAACAGAAAAGCTGCTTCTAAATCAGGTTGCAGTTTGACCAAAGGAGGAATAATCCTCATCATCCATGCAGGCTGGGGGATGAGGTGATAGAAAGCAGCCCTGTGGAATAGGACTTGGGAGTTCTGGTGGATGAGAAGCTGGACATGGGCAGACAGTGAGCTTGTACCCCAGAAGGCCAATGGCATCCTGGGCTGCATCAAAAGCACTCTGGCCAGCAGATGGAGAGAGGGGATTTTGCCCCTCTGCTCTGTTCTAGTGAGACTTCACCTGAAGTACTGTGCCCAGCTCTGGAGCCCTCAACACAGGAAGGACATGGACCTGATGGAGCAGGTCCAGAGGAGGACCGTGAAAATGATCAGGTAGTTGGAACAGCTCTCCTTTGAGGACAGGCTGAGGGAGCTGAGGTTGTTCAGCCTGGAGAAGAGAAGGCTTCAGGAAGACCTAATAATGACCTTCCAGTACCAAAAGGGAGCCTGCAAGAAGGCTGCAGAGGGACTGTTTCCAAAGGCCTGCAGTGACAGGACAAGGGGCAATGGTTTGAATTAAGAGTAAATTTAGGTTGGACATTAGTAAGTTCTGCACCATGTGAGTAATGGAACACTGGAACAGGTTTGCCTAGGGACATAGTTGAGACCTCATCCTTGGAGATATTCATGGTCAGGCTCAGCAGGGCTCTGGGTAACCTGATCTAGTTGAGGATGTTCCTGCTCACTGCAGGGGGGTTGGATTAGATGACCTTTGGAGGTCCCTTCCAACCCAAACCATTCTGTGATTCTATTGAGTAGAGATGATAGACTCATAGAATGGTAGGGGTCAGAAGGGACCTCTGGAGATCATCTAGACCAGCTTCCCTGCCAAAGCAGGATCACCCAGGGCAGACCATACAGGAAGATGTCCAGGTGAGTTTTGAAAGTCTCTAGAGTAAGAGACTCCACAATTTCCCTGGGCAGCCTGGTCCAGATGAGTAAAGCCAGACTGCAGTTCATTCTTCTGACAGAGTTACCCACAAGGTATGCCATGTTATTCAGACCCCAAGGTTTACTTCAGCCCAACAGAGGTGGAACTGGAATGTTACCTGCATAGGCAGATTCAGGCCAATCCCTTCTTCAGTCTTCAGAGCAACACCTGCACATTTTTGCTCTTCCTGTTCCTTGACAATATTTGATAAGCATGCTAAGAGCTGGTCACTGGATCATTCCCAGACAGCTCCACAGAATCACAGAATTGTTTCAGTTGGAAAAGACCTCTAAGATCATCAAGTCCAACCATTGACCCAAGCATGGCCTCTAAACCATGTCCCAAAGTGCCATGGCCACACCTTTTTTGAACACCTCCCTGGGCAGCCTGTTCCAGTGCCTGATCAGATGGTTCATGATGGGATTAGTCTGTTGCTGAAATCAGCCCCACCGCTTGCAATCCCTTAGAGACTTTAAAACAGCTCCTGGGGTAAAGGGAGATTGCAGCTGGAAGATGCCAGGTGAAGTTCAAAGGGGAAATGTTACAGAGCAGAACTGCTTCTGCTGTTGGGGTAGACTGGAATCTGGGACATGAATTGACCATAAACACTGACTCTTCTGGCTGCTGGGCCTTCTCTGCTGCTCAGGAAATAGCTGCTCTGTTTTGTTTTCTTACTGCTTTGCAAAACTGTTGAATGATTAAGTGGTTCTTCTCTTTCTGTTGCTTTTCTTCCCTCTCCTCATAGGGATATTGCTGCCAGGAACTGCCTCCTTACCTGTCGAGGGCCTGGGAGAGTGGCTAAAATTGGAGACTTTGGAATGGCCCGGGATATATACAGGTAGCAGAGCTAAGCCCAGGGTACCTGCGAGGGAAAGCTCACTGAAAGGAGAGGGAAGCACTGGTTGTGCAGGGGAGCAGGCTTCTGTGCTGCTCTGCCCAACCCCAGCAAGGCAACAGTGGAGAGAACCCACCCTGATGAATCCTAGCTAATGCTTTGTTAGTGTTTGCCTTCACTAGTGGTTTAACTCTGATCTGGAGACTTCCCACTCCTGACAGCTTTCCTCTGGGTAATGAAGTCTGGTGGTCATGGAAGGCATTCTTCCTCCCTCTTGTACTCTGTCCTCAGTTTCTTGTCTTCACTTTCTCCACACTGAATGGCATTGATGTGCACTTTTGTTTTGTGGTCCCAAATCATTTTGAGTTTAATCCCTCTCCTTGATGCTACCTCTGCCCCTTTGGTTTGGTGTCACCAGTAAATCTTCTCAATTTACTGCAGACAAAGGGGGAAGGTGCAGAGGAAGGTCAGGAAAATGTAATCACCCAAGCTGGAGCTCAGCCAGGACACAGGGTTAACTACTCTGCTCTTGCAAGAAGTGCCAGGAAATCTCTAATGACCACGAGCAGTGAGGGCTGCAGTTTGATTTCTCATCTTCCATACAGCACCTCCAGAAGTGCAGCACCATGTCCTGCTGTGTTGAGGAATTGATTTGCCTCCGACTCCAAGGAAGGAATGCCTTGTACTCAGTCACCCACACAGTTTATTCCAGCACCTTGCCCTCTTTTTTTCCCGTTGGAGATTCTCCTGTGCAATTACTCAACCAGGACTGGCTTTGCTTAGCTGGAGATCTGACAGTAGCACAGCCTGAGGTGATGCAAACAGTGCTGCCTTCAAAAACCCCAAGTGTGTCAGAGCTGCTTTTGGTTTTTTCCTTCCTCTGTCTCCCTTCACAAAGAGCCCCTCCTCTGTCCCACTGTCAGAAAGGCACCCTGCTGGGACAAAGCAGCATCTGTCTCTCTCACACGATCAGCAGCACCAGTTGCCAAGATGAACACTTCGGTGCTGATTTTTCAAAGGTGCCTTTGAAGTTTGCATGTGTTTGTGTGCCCAGGAACGTCCTTTGGATGGACAGGCTGTGTGCTTATGAGCAGTGAGCTGGCACAAGCAGCCCCCTGCAGCTGCCAGCACAGGGTTTGGGGCTTGCACATTTTATTTGAAGGGATGATGACAATGACACATTCTGTCTCAGGAGCATGGGAGGTGGTTTTTGTTGTACTACCCCATGTCTAGTGGCCAAGCATCCTCCTCATCAAGCTCCTCATTCTCAGAAAGGGTTTTGGATTTCATGTGTGGAGTTTTAGACAGGATACATATGGGACAGGCTTTGATTATGTTTGGTGGGGATGCTCAAGGTGGCCACACGTGAGGTGGAGATCTTGCTGTGGCTGAGAAGTCCAGGAGGATGGCTCTGAAAAGAGCATTTTGCTGTGTGAGCAATTCACTAGGAGCATGCACATGGGTAAGGACAACCTGGATTCACCAAATCGAGGGAGATGAGAGCAGTCCTTCCACCATCTGCCCATTCCAGCTATTTTTCTTGGAAGGAATAGGTCTCTTCAGCATTTTCTCTGCTATGCTGTTTCACCTAAATTAGGCTCATGATCTGAATATTTGCAATTATAGAAATCCTGAATTCATGGCATTCTCTGACTTCTTGCCTGACTTTGGTTTGTTTGCTTTTGCAGAGCCAGCTACTATCGGAAGGGTGGGTGTGCCATGTTGCCCGTCAAATGGATGCCTCCTGAGGCTTTCATGGAAGGAATATTTACCTCCAAAACAGACACATGGTGAGCTTCCTTTCCTGCTCTGTTCAGTCTCTGTTTTAACCTCCTCTGTAAATTGTGAGTGGCTTGAGTTGGAAGGGACCTTAAAGATCATTTAGCTCCAGTCCCCTCCGCCATGGCCAGGGACACCTACCTGCTAGATCAGGTTGCTCAAAGCCTCTTCCAGACTGCTCTTAAGCATTTCCAGGGGTGAAGTGTCCACAGCTTCTCTGGGCAACTCATTCCAGGGTCTCATCACCCTCACAGTGAAGAACTTCTTCCTAATGTCTAATCTAAATCTACCCTGCTCTAGTCTAAAACCATTGCCCCTTTTCCTATCACCACATGCCCTTATAAATAGTCCTTCTGCAGCTTCCCTGTAGCCCACTTCATGTGCTGGAAGGTCTGCACAGAGCTTTCTCTTCTTCAGGCTGAACAGCCCCAACTCCCTCATCTTGTCATTACATTCTGTGAAAAACACAGGTTCCTCATTCTTCCTTTACTGAAAAGTCGAGCTGGATCTTTGCAGTTTTAATCAACTGGATGGTCATTTCCAAGCACCTGACCAGCTCAGTGCTTTGGAGGGGGGTCCTGTCCCAGCCAGTGTCCCCCAGGGCTGTCGTGTCAGCAAGAGACTGTTTTTATTGTGCACTGAGTAACAGGTGAAGACTGTGAGGCTCCGAGCATCAGTGGGGATGCACTGCCACATTATTGCATGCAGAGCAGCATATTCGGGGGGGAAAGCTGGTCATAAGTGGTCACTGCTCCCCTCAGTCCTATCTCCAGCAGTGGCTGATGTCTCAGAAAAGCATGAGCTGACTTTCACTTTCTTCACATCTTGTTGAGCCACACTGAGTATGAGGGCAAGGCAACAATATTTATTTACCTGTGCTGTAGCTTCACTCACTCACAGTCAGCTCCCACCATTTGTTAGGTGACTCAAAGTTCACCATTAGAGCTGTCTGAATATGTCAGCAGTGAGTTCCAGAAGCTTCTCAAGCACAGCCTGCAGGAAGCAGTGCTGACAGCACTGCACCTGAGGGCATCATCCCTTGGTCATGGTCATTCTCATCTCCTTCACTTTGTTTTCCTTTGCTTCTGTATTCAGGTCCTTTGGTGTGCTGCTGTGGGAGATATTCTCTTTGGGATACATGCCCTACCCTAGCAAAAGTAACCAGGAGGTTCTGGAGTTTGTCACCAATGGAGGAAGGATGGATCCACCTAAAAACTGCCCTGGCCCTGTGTAAGAGATTTTAACTGTGGTATATTAAAAAACAAAGTCCTGTTTCAAGTGCTGTTCTCTAGGCAAAAGTTACAGACTTTGAAGATTGATCTGATGGTTGCTGATCTACCTTACTGGAATTCTGAGTGCAAGTTCTCTGCCTGTTTTCGAGGGTCCCTGTTTTTCAGGGCCCCTTTAAGAAGTAGTGGCTTGTTGGTCAAAGAGGGTCCCTTATGTCTTAGCTTAGCTGTGAATCTGCAAGTGCATAAGGGCTGCTCACAGGCAGGCAGAGCTGGGCTCCATCATCTGCAGCCCTGCCTGCCCTTCGTGTCCAAGGGATTTGGGGTGGGTGAATTAATTCTCTGATGTGCTGTGGATTTCACCCCACTGGTGGCCATGTTTCCATGGTTACCAGTACCTCAGCTGTCCAGCTCCACGGAAGGCAGAGCACTCTTTTATCACTAGAAATCAGAGTGGTGAGGTGTGCCTATGGTTTCTAAGCTGCAGTGATTAGCTGCTGTGTACCAACAGGAGCTGCTGTTTATGAGCATCTCCCGTTCCGCTCTTCCAGATACCGCATCATGACCCAGTGTTGGCAGCACCAGCCTGAAGACCGGCCAAATTTTGCCATCATCCTGGAGAGGATTGAGTACTGCACCCAGGTATCAGTGTTCATTCATCTCAGATGAGAAGGGTGGAGAGGGTTCTTCTTGAGGAGCAACCTAGGCAAGCCAGAACATGAGATGAGAGGGTAGCATTGAAATACTGCAGCCAGCAATCTGGGAGACTGATGTCTGGCATCAGTGGCTGGGATATTTACCTCCCTGGGTGGTCCCTTCCTGTCTTCACTGCTGAAAGGCACAAGCTGACGCAAGCATTCACAGCTTTTCCAAAAGCAAAAGCAGACCTGGAGCTCTGCTTCTGCTTACAAAAGCACAGATTCCACCAAGCAGAAGAGCTGAGACAGGCCAGCACCTGTACACATCTCACGTGTTTTGTGGCAGCCACTCCAGCCTGGTGTCTGCCCTTCAGACATGGCCAGTGCCGAGCAGAAATGGACCTGGCTCACAGAATCATAGGACAGGAGTTGGAAGGGACCTCTGGAAATCATCTGCTCCAACCCCCCTGCCAGAGCAGGGTCACCTAGAGCAGGTTGCACAGGACAGCACACAGGCAGGTTTTGAACAGCTCCAGAGGAGACTCCACAGCCTCTCTGGACAGCCTGCTCCAGTGCTCCGCCCAAGCTCCTCTTTCATGTTTAAATGGAACTTCTTATGTTCAAGCTTGTGCCTGTTACCTCTTGGTCCTGTCAAGCACCCTTGGTCCTCAGAGCACCCTGTGCAGGTGGCTTCTGTGGCTGTTGGCAGTTTTCTGACTCTGACCTTGCTGAAGTCACCTGTCCTAAAGAATGGGAATTCTGAGGCTAGGCAATGGGGAAAGGATGTGGATGGCTTCCCAGGGCAAAATCTGATTTCTTTTCTATCTCCCATTTGAACCTGTGAGGAGTGAAATAGTTTGGAATAATGTTTTGTGGCTGCCTCCCACAAGTGATTTGCCTGGGTCAGTTTGCTTCCCCTTGCTGCTTGGGAGGCTTGGCTCTGGTTTTCATGTGTGCTTAGATCCTGGGATTGGAGGGCAGTGTTTCCTGCTCCCTGCAGCTTGCTGTGGTGCCTGACAATCACGAAGTGCACTAAGTGCTGCCCAGATCACCACAGTTTCTCTCAGTTTAATTTTCAGTACTGCTTAAGTAGCTGAGATCTGCAATCCCTAAGGACTCAGGCTTCCAGGAGTCTGCCAGTATTGCCTTCCCTCTGCATCCCCCCTCCTCTCTTGTTGTGTGAAGGCAATGCTTTGATGGCTGAAACCTTTTCAATATTATCTGGGTATGTTATGACCTTGGAGATGATAGAGTCTAAAAAAAAGACATTCCCACAGGAAATTTTGCTGGACACACACCAAAAAAAGTATCATTTTTCATCAGTTTCGTGCCTCTGATGTTCTGTGGTGGGTTTTATGGTTGCTTCTCTTTAGAAAGTTTGATTTCAAGGGTTATCTCACTGCACCTTATGACTAACTGCATTTGCTCAGCATCCTCTGCCTGTGGAGTGTGGGCTCTGGGTAGCTGTGTCAGGCTTTGGAGCAGGTGACTGGAGCAGACTTTGAGAAGTTCTCGTTCTTCTCTCCAACAGGATCCAGATGTCATCAACACTGCTTTGCCAGTAGAATATGGCCCATCAGCTGAGGAGGAGGAGAAGGTAGCAGTGCGTCCCGATGACCCAGAAGGAATTCCTCCTCTCCTGGTCTCCATGCACCAAGACAGAAAGGATGAGAAGCAAACTCTGCCGTCGCCACCACCCCCGCCATCAGCCATCGCTGCTGGAAAACCTCTAGGGAAAATGGGAGCTTTAGAACCACCAGGGCTGGGGAAGGTGCAGGCAGCCTCAGCAGGGGGACACATCAACATGGCCTATGCCCAGTCCAATCCCCCTTCTGAGCTGCACAAAAGTCGAGGCTCCAGGAACAAGCCCACCAACCTCTGGAATCCAACCTACGGCTCCTGGTTTGCGGAGAAGCAGGCCAGCAAGAGCAGTTCTCTGCTGGAGAAGGAGATGCCCGAGAGGGAGAATTTAGGACAGGAAGGGAACTGTACTGTGGGGCCCAACATTGTGACTGGCAGGCTGCCAGGCTCCTCCCTGCTATTAGAGCCATCTTCCCTAACAGCAAGCGTTAAAGAAGTGCCTCTTTTTAGGCTGCGCCACTTCCCCTGTGGGAACGTCAACTACGGATACCAACAGCAGGGCTTACCCTTGGAGGCCTCCGCTCCACCTTGCACTAGCAGTTATGAGGACCCTGTCCTTAGAAACAAGAGTCACATAACCCAGCAGGGGCTGTGAGACCCCTCTCTACCTTCTTGACTTTTTCCCCTTTGTGGCCCCTGAGCCTTGAAGAGATGTCCTGTTACCCAATACACCGCAAGCAAGGGATCTGACAGCATTGGTTACCTTCCCTTTTGTGCCAACTTGCTCCAAAAGTGCCACCCTCAGAGCTGTCATTTCAACTAACCCGAGAGAGAGGCTTCGAATCACCAGAGCCCCAACAGGCTCAAAGAAACAAGGGGGAGGGAGGATACAGGAAACAAATGTTAACTTGTGAGGCCCAGCTGCATCAACTCATAACGCATGGTTGTTGTCATGCCCTTCCTGTGAGCTTGTCTCAGTTGTGTGTTCTCTGCTTAAGTGTCAAAGCCGCGGCTCCGCTGCCTTGAGTGTTTCATGTCTGGGGGTTTTCCAATGCCAAACTCGTGGTTGCTGTGGAACACCTGGAGAGCTCCTGCAGCTGGCAAGAGGTTGTGGTGGGTTTGGGGAAAGCATCCTCTAAGCCAAACTGGAGGGGAAAAACTAAAACAAAAAAAGCAAAAGCAAGCAAAAAGCAAAGGTCCATCGACAGCGTTGAATGGGGCTGCGGTGGCACAGCCCCGAGCTGTGTCCAGCTACAGTCCAGTCTTCGGAGATCCTTGAATGCACAGTGGTCGTGGGGGTGCTGGCAGGGCAATAGGAGGACACTGGTCGTGCTGCATTGCTTGAAAGAGAGGAGAGGAAACACAGAGCATGGGTCTAGATGCTGTGAGGCGTTCTTGGTTGGAGGGGAGGGTTGTCTGGCTGGTTTTTTGTTTTGTTTTCTTTTCTTTTCTTTTTGCTGTGCTTAAGAACCAGAGCCCAGTGAAGCCCTTTCAAATTCATTCCATCCTACAAAAGCAGAAATCTCTCCCACCAGGAACTCGGGCATGTCGCATGGAACCAAGGTGAAGGTTTAAAGGACCGTGAGAGAAGCTCTCACCACACCCTGACAATGGGGCAGCTGCCTGCATACCTCAGAGGGTTACAACAGCCTTTGGCATACCCTGTACAGAGAGTGTGTAAAGAGGAGATCGTGCCACAATCCAGATGCCAGATACTGTCTGTCTGTGAGGGGTTTAGAGCCCTTGTTCTTCTTCGTGGTGTCAAGACAAACACTGCAGTGACTCATTCTGTACACCTCGTGCATGAGAAATACTCCAGTTAAGTGTATTGTCAAAAGTATAGATGTAGGAAATAATTCATGTGTAAAGATGATGTGCAGTAGTAACTTCAGCTTAGGGTTGCAAGGGTTCGCGTTTTCGCGTGAAGGCTATCCACGGAGCATCAGCAGAGCAATGTGAAGGTGTCCTTCAGCCCCAAGACTCTTCGTTTCAGTGAAGTGACTCTGAATCTGGCCCTGAATCCAAACATTGAGGTAAGCTTCTTCTCTTCATAAGGGAACAAACCAGGGTCTGCACACAGAATCATAGTATTGTTGGGGTGGGAAGGGACCTCAAGAATCAGCCAGTTCCAACCCCCTGCCATGGGCCAGGACACCTCACACTACAGCAGGTTGCTCACAGCCTGGCCTTAAAAACTTCCAGGGCTCTTGTGTTGGGAAGCTTGGGCCAGGGCTGCTCTGAATTTCAGGCTGGGCTGCCAGGGATCTGCTGGACTCTGCTGGAGGTGCTTGGTGGGGACAAGGAAGGCCACACGTTGGGCATTCTGATGCAGCTACTTTAGCTTGAACTAAGGGAATATTTGTGACCTCCAAGGCTGTTAGGCTCACAGCTCTCATCATGAAACAGCCACTGCAGAGGGACTCTGCCCACCTTAGGGCTGTGGTAGTGGCACACTGGGCTTTCTCTTGCCAGCTCAGTAAGCACAATGGGAGAGTTGCTTAGAGTCTCAGGAAAGCTGATTAATTCAGGAGGTGAGCACCATCAGAACCATTTCTTACACGAGGATCTTATTCACATATAATAGCAATTTTCATTTAAATATCCCAGCTTTCTCATTTCTGAAGGGCTGAACCTCCCCATTATTTTCTTTATCTCTTCTTTGCATAGGAGCACATTCCAAGTTGATTTTTGCTGCCCTGCCTCTTGCCAAGAGAATCTAAGCTGTATACTGATGAGTGTGCTCAAAGAATACATAAGGATCAAAAGTTGACAAGTTATTGATCTTTGACTGGCTGAAATTATTAATTCTTGGATCTGGAGCAGCAGCTGAGATGCTGCAGAAATGCAGATAAGCTGCCAGGTGATGATGTTAAAGGTAGCATTTCTAAAGCAGCTTTAAAAGCTGGAGCAGCAAGAGATGATAACAAGTTTGGGGGATGGGGGGCGGTGCAGGGGGGAAAGGCAGATAGTCCCCAGCCATACTGATAGGGTGACTGCTGCTCTGCAGCTCGTGCTGCACCATTATTGTATCACAGAATTTCAGCTGAAGCACAGAATGGGAGTTGTTAAACAAACAAAAAGGAGCTAAACACATTACTGCTGCTTGCCTGTGGAATTCTGGTCAGGGGAAATGGTGGTTTGCTGCTGGAATTCTCCATTCTGCTGGGTACAGTGCATGGAGATGAATACTGCGTAGCACTAGCAGTTGGGTTTAAGTAAGCTCCAGTGTAAAATGTTTTGTTGTGTGTGGGTAAGGTTTTGTTTGTTTGTGTTGGATTTTTGTGGTTTATTTTGTTTGGGTTTTTTAATCCCTCCCCCTCTTAGCTCTGGGAATCTAGTTTGGGCTTATTTTGAATGTCTCCTTCTCCGGAGACTTTCAAGACCCATCTGGATGCATGTCCAACCTACACTGGATTATATGGCCCTGCTCTGTCAGGGTAGTTGGACTAAATGTTTCCAGAGGTCCTTTCCAACCCTAACATCCTTCCAACCCTAACATCCTGTGATCCTGTGGAACATAACAGAAAGTCTCCAAGCTCTTCCACAGCAAGCATTTAGTGTGGTACCCTCCTGTGCTTCCCAAGCACTGTGCCCCAGCCTGCAGCAAAAGATGTACTGCAAATATTGATGCAGATCAAACCTCCCCACTCAGCAGTAAAGGTTGGAGCATTTGCCTGTCCTTAGTAAAACACATGCCATGACAAATGGTCTAAAATGGGCTATAGAATGCACTGCTACTCGTGCACAGGCTGCCTCAAAGACAGTTTCCTGGTTGTTCTGCCATTGCATTGCTTAACTTTAAGCATCTCTGATGGGAGGTTCACTAGCAGCAGTTTGTTCAGTGTGGTAGGAAAGAAGCTGCCCCTGACTCAAGCTCCCTAACACAAGAGCACAGCCCTGTTGACCCACCACAGGCAGTGTTGGCATCTGTCTGAAAAGGAGGTTGAGTTCTGGGGCTGCTCTGAATTTCGTGTTGGGCTGCCAGGGATCCACTGGCTCTGCTGTGTGAATGTGGTGGGGGACAATGAGGGTCACACATTGAGTGTTCTGCTGCTGTACACAGGTTGCCCAGGGAGGTGGTGGAAGCCTCATCCCTGGAGGTTTTTAAGGCCAGGCTGGATGTGGCTGTGAGCAACCTGATCTAGTGTGAGGTGTCCATGCCCATGGCAGGGGGGTTGGAACTGGATGATCCTTGAGGTCTTTTCCAACCCTGACAATTCTGTGATTCTATGAAGGGCTTTCCCAGGGACAGTCCAAGCAAGGCAGGGAGAAGGAAACAACAGAAGCTCAGCTTTGTGCACTGGACTGAAGCCAACAGACTGAAGTGCAGAGGTTCTAGACTCCCTGTGTGTGTGCATGTAAAGAGCTGACTAATTCACTTGACACAGCTGTAAGGAGCCTGTGGCTTAAATTCTGTACAAGAAGGCACTTCAAAGAATTTATTCCAGCATTTATCTTACATCTGGAAGTGTTCATTGTTCCTGTTTCTTCTGTTCCAGTCTCCAGCAGTTTGGGTCCAGCATATTCCTTATGGCTGTGCACCATTAGCCTTTGGGCCAGTCATGAAGGAGGAATTTTTAACTTCTGTGTCTAGAAAGCTCCAGCTGCTCAGCTCTCAGAGCTCTGGGGAACAGAAGGACTTAAGTCACCATGAGCTCACTCTAGCATGTGTCCATCCCAAGTTCCCTTATTAAACCCCCTCCACACCAGGCTTACAGTGTTGGGGGGGGAAATAATTTATTGTAAGCCTCTTTACCAAAGGAGTGAGGGAAAATGGCTTTCAGTGGAGGCTATTGAGGTGATGTACATTTTTTTAAGGACCTTGCTTTTAGGAGTGTTCAGCTTGTTTCACTGGCACCATTTACAGTCTGCTCTTACCTGTCTTCCTCCCTCCACAGTGGAAAAGCAGGAAGCAGTGTGATCTACAGGATGTAAAGCACCACTGGGAAAATCCTCTGCTACCACTCCTATACCTGGAAATGGCTTCTTTCCATGTGGATGTTACCTGTTTCCTAGAGAAGTTAGGTAGGTCTCTGATTCTGTAAGCTGCTGAAGGTAAACTAGGTTGGGATGCCTGTTTGTCTGCCTTTCCAGTTTTCTCTTCATCTTCCTTTCGGCTACTGACCCTTGTTTCTCCATCACATGCCTGGAAGTGAAGCAAGGCAAGAGGTCTGGGTGGCTCTGCTTCCTTGAGGAGCAGCAGGAAGAGTGGCAGTGGGAGAGGAGCATTGCTGTAACATGGAGGGGGGTTACAGGTACCACAGGCTGACATTAGGAAGGCTGCATGGCTGTGGCTGAGTCAGCCTCTCCCAGAGGCACTACAGGGTCACTGGTTTCTCTCCCTGTGTGTGCACAAGAGGGGACAGGCTCAGCCCCAGAGCAGCTGCAGCAGCACTGGGCACAGTCAGTTGCACACTATATGACGGAAGAGCTCTGAAACAGGCTGTAAAGGATTGAACTTGGTCTGTCTGCTCCTGTACCTAAGCCTTGCCTTCTGGGTGGCAAGCAGCTTGACACAGGAATAGCACAAAACAGCCTTTCACAGCAGCAAAAAAGCCAGACATCACCCTTTGTCTGTCCCAAAGTTAAACCCATCACAGGAAAACTGTCCCAACTGTCTGCATCTGGCTTCTTTTACTAACAAGCTTCATTAGAGGAGTGTCTGTCTCATGTACAGCATTTTCTGCACCATTGTTTGTACAGGAAGGGCCTGTGCACTTCAGGGATACGATGAAGAGAAATACTAATCTATGGTCATTGAGTATTTTGTATTGAATAGTGTCTTTGTATTGTAAACAAGTGTAGTGAACCACGAGGCATGAAGACAAATAAAATGGCTGTAGCTGGCTTTCTCTGTGTTGGGCTATCTCATGACTGGATCCACAGCAGAGGGAGGTCTCTGCACAGCAGTTTCTGCTTGGTGGAGCTACAGGAGTCTTAAGGTACACTGACACCCCAAGGAGCACATGGGAGACAGCCACCCTTCTGCTTAGCATCATAGTGCTTAAGACTTATTTGCCTTGCCAGTGTCACACCTGCAGGCTTCTTGCAGAGAGAGGTACTGTTTCAAACCATACCTTGGTACTCTTGCCTCTGATTGCCATTTTTTTTCCAGCGTTATCTGCGTGTAGCCAGGCAGGGGAAAGGCTGCAGGTGGGTGCTCTGTGTGGCTTTCAAGGACAGTTTGTTTCCACCTGACAAGGCTTCTTCAACATTGGCATTGTGTAAAAGCCATGATGTAAGTGCTGGACCTGCCACCTATGCAACACTCTCACAGGTAAGGGAGCTACCTTGTCAGAGAAACAAGGTTGGTTCTGCAAGTCTGCAGGGCCAGTTTTGAGTTCTTGTGGCTCATCTTGCTGGCTAGCAACAAGCACAGGCTCCCTGCACAGACTGTTGCTGTCAACAACAAAACAATTTGTGTATCCAACTGGACTGTACTCAGGAGAAAGTAATTCCTCCTCCTGTCACACCTGTGACCTCTCCTTTCTAGCACTGAAGAACTTGTCTGAAACTGGACCCCAGAAAGATGCTGTGGAACAGGGACAAGGCTCAGAGTCCACACAGGCAGCACAGAATTGCTGGGGACCACCTGTTTGTTTATTTATTGAACAGGTAATACTTTATTTATATGGCTTATAGGGACTGTGAGGGTCACTGTGGCTTTTTTCTAACCAACCTGGGGCTGTGACCACACAGGCTTCAGCACACCACCTCCCTTCAAGCTTTGCTGGCAGTTACTTTTAGTTGCCTTTTTTTAATGACATCAAGTGCCCTCCTGCAGGAGCTGGAGAAAAGGATTATGGCAACTTGCCTTGGATTTAGGAAAGCACAAATCCCTTCCCACCACCAACCTGAAGACAGCCTTCAGTAATCCTCTCTGGAATGGTGGGACTGATTTGTGTTTCAGGCCACCTAAATTTATGGTGCTTCTTGTTTCCTTGCAGAAGATTGTCAGAGCTACCAAACCAGCTCCATACTAATAACAGAGGAGCGAGCCAGGAGCAAACCTAGGGTGCTCCAGCTGGCAGAGCCAGAGCTTTCAGGGGAGGTGTGCATATAGCTGAAGCTGAAGGGAAATCGCACTGTGCCAATGCTCAGTATCTGTGCCCTCTTCTCTACCCATCTGACAGGAATCAGTCAAGTCCTGCAGTCTTTGCTAGCACAGGCCACTGAGAAGCCCACTTCTGAACTGGGTGTGGCTACAGTGCTGTGGAAGGTGCAGCCTGACACCCCCCAAGAAAAAACAAAAGGAGTTAGCAGTGCATCAGAAAACTCTCCAAAGGAGGTTATGCCCAGGTAATAGTACTTCATCTGTGCCAGACATCACACAGGGGGGATGTGACTGGAAGAAACTGGTATGGTGTGATTGCAACAGCCTGCCTGAGCTTGCTGCCTTACACACTGACTCCCCTGCATACCTCCTGGAGAACTCCAGCTACCCAGGTAGTTATATCCATTCCTTATGCTCAGGCAGGAACCAACATTTGTGATAACAAGTGTTCCATCACAGACACTGAACTGCCCACCCAGCAGCACAAGGCTGGGACAAACCAGTGAATCGTAGAACAGAATCATAGAATTGTCAGGGGTGGAAGGGACCTCAAGGATCATCCAGTTCCAATCCATCCTCCCATGGATAGGGACACCTCACCCTAGAGCAGGTTGCTCAGAGCCACATCACTTGGTGCCATGGTTTAGTTGATTAGATGGTGTCAGGTGATAGGTTGGACTTGATCTTGAAGATCTTTTCCAACCTGGTTAATTTAATTTAATTTAATTTAATTTAATTCTATTCTATTCTATTCTATTTTCTATTCTATTCTATTTTCTATTCTATTCTATTTTCTATTCTATTCTGTAGTACATCCAGCCTGGCCTTAAAAGCCTCCAGGGATGAGGCTTCCATCACCTCCCTGGGCAACCTGTGCCAGTCTCTCACCACCCTCCTGGGGAACAACTTCTTCCTCACATCCAATCTGAATCTCCCCATTTCTTTTTTTTTTCCATCCCCCCCAGTCCTGTCCCTCCCTGACACCCTAAAAAGTCTCTCCCCAGCTTTCTTGGAGCCCCCTTCAGATACCAGAAGGCCACAATTAGGTCTCCTTGGAGCCTTCTCTTCTCCAGACTTGAACAGCCCCAACTCCCTCAATCTATCTTCACGGGAGAGGTGCTCCAGCCCACTGCTCATCCTCGTGGCCCTTCTCTGGACACATTCCAGCATGTCCAGATCTTTCTTGTAATAGAGGGTCCAGAACTGGATGCAGTACTCCAGGTAGGGTCTCACTGGAGCAGAGTAGAGGTCTCCTCAGAGCCACCTTTTCTCCAGAGTGAATAACTCTAACTCAGTCTCTCTCCACAGCAGAGGTGCTCCAGCCCCAAGCACAAATGTGCTTTGTTTGCCAAGGAGCAGTTCTGTACTAAAGAGCTAAAAGATTTAAAAGCTCCTGGTTGATGATGTTCCATGCTGGATGCCCAGTGGCTAATCTGTAGATAAAGGACAGAAGTCAGGGGGAGGCTGTAATTCTGTCATTTTAATTCCAGTTGAAAAGTCTCTTTGCCATATTATTCACCAGCTTTGCATTCTACTCATACCAGCAAGACAACAAGACAGATATTGGACACAGAGCAAAGTTCAGTACCTCACTGAACATCTGCATCGTCAAATACAAAGCAGTAATAGTTTTGGAGGTGAGTTGGTGGTTGGTTGGTTTTGTACATTCAACGTTTACAGCTTTTAGATTGCATTAAAAACTCCGTAAGTTAGAAAGAACAGGAAGCATTTTAAATACAGCTCCAGCACTATGACAAAGGAAACCAGCAGCAGAGTTCTGTCTAAAAATAGGATCTGATGATATCGTTTGAAGTGTCACTTCTTCAGGTAGGTAAGAGCAAGCAGATCATTTAAGAGTCAAATGACTCTTCTGGAACACAAAACCCATCCTGGTAAGATAATGCTGAGCAATTAAAGTACTACGTTTTAGGTTTAAAACACGAACAAAGCATTAGCTGCTGCAAAAGGCTGATGCACAAAGAATGTCACACCAAGGTGCACTGCAATGCTCCACCTAAAGCCCTCCAGCACTTCTGGTCAGCCTCTTACAGGAAAAAATTCACACTGGGAATTCTGAAGGAAACAAAGAATCATCCTTCACCAACCAATCCAAACAACGGTGGTAGGTTGCTTGAAACCCCTGTCCAGGATCCAGAGCCCTGGGCAGGAGCTGTTGTGCCAGGTTTCTAGAGGCAGTATTTAGGATGAGGCTGCCGTGGGTAGTTCCACTCCAGGTTTATTTGCATTTAGAAACTGTGACACTGGCAGCCGGCAGCACAACAAACACACACACAGGTCTCTTAAAAAGGAGGGAAAGCTCTCCAGGAGAGTGCAAAGTGCATTACTTTAGAGTGCTTCTTTCCTCTGGCTCCTTCTACACATACAACAAAGTGCCTTTTTTTGTCTTTTTACATGCAGCATATTTGTGCTTTTTATTTCCTTGCTGCCCTTCACCGGGCTAGCTGCAACCCCTTGTATTATCAGCCCTTTGTGTTCTGCAGGGGGGGGAAGAGGAGGGATCTGCTTGGAAAAGCTTGGGCTTGGTTTGGGGTTGGGTTTGTTTGGCTTGCTTATTGCTAGTAGTTGGTAGAGGAATTGACAAAGTGCCTGGTAACCAGACTAATGGCACTCCTGAACCACCTCCTCTGCCAGAAGCAGGCAAAGTGCAAAGCATTATCAGTTCATTACTGGGTGGAGGAAAAACCTTTTCAATACTGCATGACTCACAGAGCAACTTTAAGAGAAGGTTGGAGACACCTCCCCTTCTCTGCCGACAGCCTTGTTCAGCTGATGCAGCATCTCGGCCCCAAGAGGTTGTGACAGCAACCTTCCCAGGTAAAGTCTGTTCCAATCCAAGCAGCACAGCAGTGGTTTTCCTTCTTAATGCAACTGAACTTTAAAATCTGTTTTTATAGCTCTATGTATTAAAATATATCATTTCTGTACATACATACACACACAGACAGATGGAAATGCAACAAGCAGCACATTTCATCATGTCAAAATCACCTCCCATCCTAGATGGGGGGAGGTTCTCCTGTGCTTTAAGAGAGCCAAGCTAAAATCTTTCCTGCTGCTGAGCACATCCTGGCTGCTCAGCAGATGTCGTCTACCAGCTTCGCCCCGTTGATGCCACGGTAGGTGACCCTGCTGGGGCGCACCAGGACGCCGTGGTTGAGCCTGCAGGTGAAGTATCTCTTCTCCCCCACAGCGCCGTCGTTCCGGCCCTTGGCGCTGCGCAGCTCCAGCCCCAGCCAGACCCCCGGGGCAAAGTCTGTGGGACCAATGTACCTGATGGTCCCCAGCTCGTTGGAGCTGGTGAGGAGAACCTGAGAGCCTTCGTGCAGCTTCACTGGGCCCTCACCAGGAGCTGTAGCACTGCTGCTCCAGCTGCGCCGCAGCACTGAGCTCTTGGACCTGCTGGGCACAGGCAAAACAAAACCACAGGGAAAGAAAACGAATAAAAGAGAAGGGACAGAAGGGGCACAGGAATAAAGGGGGGGGTGGGGGGTGGGGTGTGGTTGAGAAGAATAAAGGGGGGAGAAAGGGACAGAAGAATTGGGGGGGGGAAGGGAAGGGAGACAAAAATAAAGGGGGGGGGTAGAAGGGACAGAATAAAAGGAGGGGGAGAAGGGACACAAAAGTGGGGGGGAAGGGTCAGAAAAGCAATGGGGGAGCAGAAGAATGTAAGGGGAGGGAGAAGGGGCATAAAAATGGGTAGGGGCAGAAGGAGGAGAAGAATTAAAGGGACAGAAAGGGCATAAGAATATGGGGGGGGGCAAAGGGGCATAAGAATGTAGGGGGGGAGAAAGGACACAAAGGGGGAGAAGGTGCAGAATAAGGGGGGGGGAGAAGGGACAAAAGGGGTGCAGAATGGGCATAATAAAGCAGGGACAAGGGGAACAAGAATATAAGGCGGGGAGAAAGGACACAAGAATAAAGGGAGAAGAATTGGGAGAAGGGGCAGAGGGGAGAGCAATGGGGGGAGAAGGGAGACAAGTAAGGGGGGGTCAAAAAGGAGACAAAGGGGGGTCAGAAAGACAAGGGGAGGCAGGACAAAAATGGGAGAAGGGACAAAAAAGGGGGGCAGAAGGGGCACAAGAATAAAGGGCAGCGGGGACAAAAGAATAAAGGGGGGGCAGATGGGACACAAGAATATAAGGGGGGGCAGAAGGGGCATAAGAATGGCGGGGGGGGGGGGGGGGGGGCAGAAGGGACACATGAATAAAGGGTGGGGAGAAAGGGCACCAGAATAAAGAGGGGGGAGAAGGGGCAAAGGAATTAAAGGGGGAGGAGAAGAATAAAAGGGGGGGGGGGGGGGGGGGGGGGGGGAGGAATAAGGTGGGGGGGGGGGGGGAGAAGGGAGTCGAGGAACAGGGGGGGTAGAAAGGACAGAAGAATAAATGGGGGCAGAAGGGACACAAAAAGGGTGGGGAGAAGGGGCAGAAGAATTAAAGGGGGGGGTAGAGGAATAACGGGGGGGGGGGAGAAGGGAGATGAGTAATGGGGGGGGGTCAGAAAGGAGACAATAAAGGGGGGACAGAAAGGACAAAAAAATGGGAGAAGGGACAAAAGCATAAGGGGGGGAGAAAGGGCACACGGGGGAAAAGGGGTAGCGTAAGGGGGGGGAGAAGGGACACATGAATAAAGGGTGGGGAGAAGGGGCAGAGAAGAATTAAAGAGCAGGGAGAAGGGGGGGTAGAATAACATGGGGAGAGAAGGGCGACAAGAAGGGGGGTGCAGAAAGGACAGAAAAATGGGGGCAGAAGGGACAAAAGACTAAAGGGGGGGAGAAGGGGCAGAAGACTAAAGGGGGAAGAGAAAGGACACAAGAATAAAGGGGGGAGAAGGGACAGAAGAATAAAGGAGGGGAGAAGAGGTAGAATAATAAGGGGGGGGAGAAGGGGCGGAAGAATAAAGGGAGGGGTAGAAGAATAACGGAGGGGGAGAAGGGAGACGAGTAAGGGGGAGGGCAGAAAGGACAAAAATAAATGGGAGAAGGGACACAAGAATAAGGGGGGGGAGAATGGGCACACAAAGGGGGGCAGAAGGGGCAGAAGAATAAGGGAGGGGAGAAGGGAGACAAGACTAAAGGGGGGCAGCAGGGACAAAAGAATAAAGGGGGGGGGGGAGGGGCAGAAGAATATAAGGGGGGAGAAAGGATAAAAATAAAGAGGGGGCAGAAGAATAAAGGGGGGGAGAGAAGGGGCAGAAGAATATAAGGGGGGAGAAAGGATAAAAATAAAGGGGGGCCAGAAGAATAAAGGGGGGGAGAGAAGGGGCAGAAGAATATAAGGGGGGAGAAAGGATAAAAATAAAGGGGGGCCAGAAGAATAAAGGGGGGGAGAGAAGGGGCAGAAGAATATAAGGGGGGAGAAAGGATAAAAATAAAGGGGGGCCAGAAGAATAAAAGGGGGGAGATGGGACACAGGAATAAAGGGGGGGAGAGAAGGGGCAGAAGAATAAAAGGGGGGGCAGAAGGGGCACCAGAATAAAAGGGGGGGGGGGGGGGAGAAAGGGGCACCAGAATAAAGAGGGGGGAGAAGTAGAATAATAAGGCGGGGGGAGAAGGGGCAGAAGAATACGAGGGGCAGAAGGGACACAAATAAAAGGGGGGGGGGGGCAGAAGGGGCATATGAAGGGGTGGGGAGGCAGAATGGACACATGAATAAAGGGTGGGGAGAAGGGGCAGCAGAACAAAGAGGGGGGAGAAGGGGCAGAAGAATTAAAGGGGGGGGAGAAGTGGGAGAAGAATAAAGGGGGGGGTAGAAGAATAACGGGGGGGGAGAAGGGAGACAAGTAAGGGGGAGGTCAGAAAGGAGACAATAAAGGGGGGGCAGAAAGGACAGAAAAATGGGAGAAGGGACACAAGAATAAGGGGGGGGAGAATGGGCACACAAAAGGGGGGAAAAGGGTAGAATATGGGGGGAAGGGGCAGAAGAATAAGGGGGGGGAGAAGGGAGACAAGAATAAAGGGGGGCAGCAGGGACAAAAGAATAAAGGTGGGGCAAAAAGGACACAAAAATTAAGGGGGGCAGAAAGGACAGAAGAATAAAGGGCGGGGAGAAGGGGCAGAAGAATAAGGGGGGAGCAGAAGAATAAGGGGGGGCAGAAGGGAGACAAGAATAAAGGGGGGGGGCAGAAAGGACACAAAAATAAAGGGAGGCAGAAAGGAGACGAGCAAAGGGGGGGGCAGAAAGGACAAAAATAAATGGGGGGAGAAGGGACACAAGAATAAGGGGGGGGCAGAAGGGAGACAAGAATAAAGGAGGGGGAGAAGGGGCAGAATAATAAAGTGGGGGCGGAGAGGGCAGAAGAATAAAGAGGAGAAGGGGCAGAAAAATGTAAGAGCAGGGAGAAAAGATAAAAGAATAAAGGGGGGGGCCAGAAGAATAAAGGGGGAGAGAAGCACACAAGACTAAAGTGGGGGGCAGAAGAATAAAGGGGGGGGAGAAGCACACAAGACTAAAGGGGGGGCAGAAGGGGCACAAGAATAAAAGGGGGGGCAGAAGAATAAAGGGGGGGAGAAGCACACAAGACTAAAGGGGGGGCAGAAGGGGCACAAGAATAAAAGGGGGGGCAAAAGGAACACAAAAGGGGGGGCAGAAGAATAAGGGGGGCAGAAGGGACACAAATAAAAGGGGGGAGCAGAAGGGGCATATGAAGGGGGGGGGAGGGGGGGGGGGGGGGGGCAGAATGGACACATGAATAAAGGGTGGGGAGAAGGGGCACCAGAACAAAGAGGGGGGAGAAGGGGCAGAAGAATTAAAGGGGGGGGAGAAGTGGGAGAAGAATAAAGGGGGGGTAGAAGAATAATGGGGGGGGAGAAGGGAGACAAGTAAGGGGGAGGTCAGAAAGGAGACAATAAAGGGGGGGCAGAAAGGACAGAAAAATAAATGGGAGAAAGGACACCAGGGGGGGGAGAATGGGCACACAAATTAAAGGGGGGAAAAAGGGGTAGAATATGGGGGGAAGGGGCAGAAAAATGTAAGAGCAGGGAGAAAAGATGAATAAAGGGGGGGCAGAAGAATAAAGGGGCGGGAAAAGCACACAAGACTAAAGTGGGGGGCAGAAGGGGCACAAGAATAAAAGGGGGGCAGAAGGGGCACAAGAATAAAGGGGGGGCAGAAGGAACACAAAAGGGGGGCAGAAGAATAAGGGGGGCAGAAGGGACACAAATAAAAGGGGGGAGCAGAAGGGGCATATGAAGGCGGGGGGGGGGGGGCAGAATGGACACATGAATAAAGGGTGGGGAGAAGGGGCACCAGAACAAAGAGGGGGGAGAAGGGGCAGAAGAATTAAAGCGGGGGGGGAGAAGTGGGAGAAGAATAAAGGGGGGGGTAGAGGAATAACTGGGGGGAAGAAGGGAGACGAGTAAGGGGGAGGGCAGAAAGGACAGAAAAATAAATGGGGGGCATCAGGGACAAAAGAATAAAAGGGGGGGCAGAAAGGACACAAAAATTAAGGGGGGCAGAAAGGACAGAAGAATAAAGAGGGGGGAGAAGGGGCAGAAGAATAAGCGGGTGGAGAAGGGAGACACGAGTAAGGGGGGGACAGAAAGGACAAAAATAAATGGGGGGAGAAGGGACACAAGAATAAGGGGGGACAGAAGGGGCACAAGAATAAAAGGGGGGGCAGAAGGGAGACAAGAATAAAAGGGGGGACAGAAGGGAGACAAGAATAAAGGGGGGACAGAAGGGGCACAAGAATAAAAGGGGGGGCAGAAGGGAGACAAGAATAAAGGGGGGACAGAAGGGGCACAAGAATAAAAGGGGGGGCAGAAGGGAGACAAGAATAAAGGGGGGGCAGAAAGGACAGAAGAATAAAGGGGGGGAGAAGGGGCAGATGAATAAAAGGGGGGGAGATGGGACACAGGAATAAAGGTGGGGAGAGAAGGGGCAGAAGAATATAAGGGGGCCAGAAGAATAAGGGGGGGGCAGAAGAATAAGGGGGGGGCAGAAGGGGCAGAAGAATGTAAGGGCGGGATAGGGGCACTAGAATAAAAGGTGGGGCAGAAGGGAGACAAAAATAAAAGGGGGGGCAGAAGGGCCACTCCAGACACTCACCTGACAAAGGAGTTTCTTCTGTTCATCTCCTTCTGTGAGGAGGCAGAAGTGGTGCTCAGGCTGCGCCGGAAGCCTAAGTGGAGAGGTGAATTGGGTGTGTAGGGCTTCACAGCTCCACAGCCCTGGGTGAACTCAAACCAGGATCTCAAACTGAACACTTTATTTTCTTTCCTCCTGCTGCCATCACATTTGCAACACCTGTCTTTTTTAATTCCAGCTCGGAAATTAAGTAAGGAAGCCTCTCATGGACATGAGTGTCCGGCAATCCCACGCACACATCCAGGCTGGGCAAGCAGTGGCCTGAGAGTGGTCAGGGGAGGACTTGGGGGTGTCAGTTAAGAAAAACTCCCCACCAGCCAGCAATGGTTGCTGGCAGCCCAGAAGGCAGCTGTGTGCTGGGCTGCAGCCAAAGGAGGGAGAACAGCAGGACAGGGAAAGATTCTCCCCCTCTACTGTGCTCTCACTAGACCCCCATCTGAGTCCTGCATCCAGTCCTGGTATCCCCAACACAAGGAGGACACGAAACTGCTGGAGCAGGTTCAGAAGAGGGCCTCAAAGATGATCAGAGGGCTGGAGAACCTAACCTGTGGGACAGGCTAAGAGTTGGGGCTGTTCAGCCTGGAGAAGAGAAGTCTCTAGAACCTTAGAGCGGCCTTCAAGTACCGGAAGTGGGCTAAAGGAAATCTAGGGAAGGACTTTTTACAAGAGCTTGTAGTGACAGGATGAGAGGGAATGGCTTTAAGCTGAAGGAAGGGAGACTTAGGCTGGAGTTGAGGAAGAAATTCTTTCCAGTGAGGGTGGTGAGACATTGGAGCAGGTTGCCCAGGGAGGTGTTCAAAGCCAGGCTTGATGAGGCCTTGAGCAACCTTGTCTAGTGTGAGGTGTCGCTGCCCATGGCAGGGGGGTTGGAACTAAATGATCTTTAAGGTCCCTTCCAGCCTAAATCAATCTATGAATCTGTGTTCCAGTTCTCAAAGAAGGCAGAACTGGAATTAACCAAAGCAAGCATGGGTAATTTGAAGCAGCCTTTTCACCAAAAGCTTAGTTAAGGAAAAAGAAAAATAACTACTCCAAGGATCTCAGGGAAGTTTTAGTAATTTCACAGGGATCACTCCCTACAAATCATCCCTTCACCAATCTCAGTTTGGAGTAAAGACCACATGGCTCACTGATGAGAAGGCACTAGGGGAGTAGAAATTCATAGAAAGATTTGGGTTGGAAGGGACCTTCAAGATCATCCAGTTCCAACTCCCCCTGCCAGGGGCACCTCCCACCAGACCAGGTTGCTCAAGGCTTCATCCAACTTGGCCTTGAACACCTCCAGGGAGGAGACATCCACAACCTCCCTGGGCAGCCTGTTCCAGTGTCTCCCCACCCTCACTGGAAAGAATTTCTTTCTAAGCAAAAGATGACACAGCAAGCAGCAATAAGCAGACACAGGCTGAGCCCTTCATGGTTCTTCTGGGACAGAACCAGTGTTTTGCCAGTATAAGGTTAGTAACACCACAGTGCTCCATAGCACCCCTTAAGGAAGGGACCAGTGCCAGCTTTTGGAGAAGGGTGCTCTGTGTAGCATGTGCTGGTTGTAGAATGGGAGCCTGCAGTGGGCTACCAAACCAAATCCCAGTGCCTTACATTCCTACCTGGGAAAGTGTGGCTTAGTTTACTCGAAGAAGTCTCTGTGAGAGAATCCAGGGAGCCTGCTAGCCTGAAAAGCAACAGCACAACAAAGAAGTCATTTCAACTTAACTCTGAACAAAACCACTCCGGGACTCCTCCTTGTCAGATACGGATTGAGTTGTGATTCGTTCCCTTTTCCATGCACTTCCAAGAGACTCCAACGTTTCAGCTGTAATAAGGCTGTAAGAGGTGCCCAGAGCAAACTAGTTTCTGGGAGTTACTTGTCTTGCTGAGCAAAAGGCAGGATGAGTAATTTTGAGGCAAGTTCTTTGCTTGATCTTGGCTATTCAGGGAAAGAAAAGCAAGGAAATGTCTGTCAGGGTAACTAGATACAGGTACAGGAGGAATGAGCACAGCACTCCACTCCTCAGATGTACTTCCCTGCAACCTAACACAGAGCCTACGATGAAATGGAGACTTTGGTTTCTCCATGAATTATCTGGAATAAGAATAGTTATTTCCAGTCATGTGCAAGGGCAACTTTCTTTATGACCACATTCAGCTCAGGAGTGGGTCATGAAAGTAAGCTTTAAGGAGCAGGGACTGCATAAAAATGGAGGCCCTGGAATGAAAACGCTTGAAGTGGCTGCAGAAGACACGGGGAGCTGCATTTCCAATTTATGCTCTGCTTTCACAAAGCTGATCCAAAACCCACCAGGTTTCCAATGGAGGTTTTAAACTCCCACTAGTAGAAGAAAACATTTACTTCTTCCTTACCTGCTGTAAAAATCTGCTTCCCGCTGGAAATGCCTTAAGAAAGCACTTGGCAACACAAACCCTGAAACAGCTTCAGTGCCTACCTTTGTACACGAGAGGGTGGAGCAAATATGCCGTATCTGGGCAGACAACTGAAGTACTGAACACCTCCCACAGAACCGTCGTTCTTCCCATGAGGCTTGTCCAATTCAATTCCACACCAGAATCCTACATTTTAAGAGAGTCAAGTCAGGGTGGCTCCAATCAAACACCAGAGGCTTTTCTTCAGCCAGCCAGTTGGCAGAGTTGGCATTTGCCCACGTCAAGGAAATGAGTTTCGAGTTAGTAAAGGCATATGTTATAAAATAACTGTGGCACTGCAAAGAAGTTGTATTGAGAGATAATTGTCTCACTTTTTTTTAATATGCTGTCAAGAAAATCGTTGGCATTTGAATTCAGATAGGAAAGGTAAACCCATTTGTGTCTGTACTACAGCCAAATGGGATGTTCCTGAGTGGCTGTGTGACAAAAAGGGGACAGGAAAGGAGAGCTTCGCGTTTCAGTCCTCCGACCACACGGTTTATGCCTCATCTGAGATCACCAACAGTAACATTAAAAGTTTCGATGCTAATTCATTCCCTTCTCTCCATTTAGCAAGTTATAAATCAATACAAATTGCAAGGCTGGTTGTGTGATCTTGGGAGACGGGTGGAAGAACCAGAACTGGCCAGCAATTCATCTCCTACAGAACACTGAACTAGGCATCAAGATGTTAATAAGCTTGATCAGTCATAACCTGTGATAAATGTGAGCTAATTACAGAAAGGTGCTAAATTTCATACTCCATTAGCAGGCCTTATGCTATCCATCCCCAAAAGATTCAAACTTTAATTCAAGTCACTTTGGTGGCAAGGCACTGGATAAAATGATCATTCTAATTACCAGCTCCAGAAACACAGGCATAACAGCTTATGAATCAGAAGGGCTTAGCATGTCACAAGTTCTCCCCTTTCTGTTTTCAGAATTAAATAAACAAACCTGCATTGCAGCAACAGAGATGAAGTTTGGGTCACTTCCAGAGCTTTGATACCTATTCAAATTGAAATGCTTTAAAGCAAATTGCAGCTGTTCCATTTTCTATGAATTCCTGGGTTTTGCACATGGTGAGGATTTGTCAGCTGTCCAGCCTCACTTGGAACACCACCGTGTTTTACTCCAAAACATTTGGTTCCCTGATTTGGAGTGGAGAGGGGAGGAGACTTCCTGATTTTACCTTTGTTACAGTGCCCTGGGAAAACCAGTCCTTTCCTCATTGTTTTCTCTTTGTAACCAACACCCTGAAGAGTGATCTCTTTATAACTGAAGTGTGCAAACAGTTCATTTCAGCAAAGACTGCTTACAGTGAAGTGTGGTAATAAGTGTCAGGAGGACAGGGCCAGATTCTTCTTGGTGATGTCCAATGACAGGACAAGGGGCAGTGGGTGCAAGCTGGAGCAGAGAAGGCTCCTTGTGAACATAGGGAAAAACTGAGGATGACAGAACACTGGAGCAGGCTGCACAAGAGGTTGTGGAGTCTCCTTCTCTGCAGACTTTCAAAACCCACCTGGACATGTTCCTGTGTGACCTGCCCTAGGTGATCCTGCTCTGGCAGGGGGTGTTGGCCTAGGTGATCTTTCAAGGTCCCTTCCAACCTCTAACATTCTTGTTCTGTTCCCATTCTGTCACTGTAATACTGATGCCACCAAGTGTCACAGCAAAGTATTGCCACTTAGGTATCAATCAATGGACCTCGTTTGAACCAGGTTATTTACAGCACTATTTACCAACTGGTTTTGCATTACTCTTGCAGTAAGAAGATGACAGATAAGGACATAAAGACCATCAAATCTGTTTACCAAAAATAGCAGTATTTAAATTAGTTTCCATAATTGAGAACAACTCACTTTGGTTTGAACACACCTGGCTCCACTGCAAAGTGGGTTTTAGCAAAGGGAAAAGGAAGGAGTAGCTGAAAAAGAGGAGGAGAAAATGATGGTGGAGTCTGGGGGGTTTTGAGGTGCCTGTAACTATTCATATGTCCTGTGACCTAATGGTTTGTTAGTTCAGATTTAAATGTCAAAAATTACCCTCTTGAAGTTGCCAAGCATGAGAGAGGTATGTGACATGAAAGGAGTGCAAGACAGGAGCTGTGCCAAAAAGGCTTACTACAAAAGGGAGTAAAGAGAGCCATGGACCTGCTGGAACAGGTCCAGAGGAGGACCTAAAAGATGATCACAGGGCTGAAGCACCTCCCCTACAAAGACAGGCTGAAAGAATTGGGGCTGTTCAGCCTGGAGAAGAGAAGGCTCCATGGAGACCTTAGAGCTGCCTTTCAATGTCTGAATTGGACCTACAGAAAGCCTGGGGAGGAACTGTTTAGAGCAGCTTGTGGTGATAGCTTGACACTGGAGCAGGGCAGATTTAGGATGGACATCAGGAGGAAATTCTTTACAATGCCAGTGGTGAAATACTGGAACAGGTTGCCCAGGGAGGCAGTTGAGGCTCCATCCCTGGAGATATTCAAGATGAGGCTCAACAGGGCTCTGGGCAATCTGATCTAGTGGAGGATGTCCCTGCTCAGTGAAGGGGGGGTTGGACTAGATGACTTTTAGAGGTCCCTTCCAACCCAACCCAACCCATTCTATTATTCTCTTAACGTTCCTGTGCTCACACATATTGATTCTACAACAGACACAAAGAGTACTGCAAATACCTGGGGCAAATTTTGTCATCCCACAAAATCTGACGGTGCCTGTCCTCTGTCCTACCACCAGCACTCTGTCTCCAATCTGGATTTCTCCTTCGTCAAAAGGCTTCTTCCTTGTAGCTGGAGAATAGCTGTGCAGCCCTGTCCAACAGAAGAACAAGATCTGAAATTAGTGACTTTATCTCTCTAAACCTTAAAGAATCCTTCAGCAGTGAGCTAACTGGTTGGCAAATAGAGACCCATCTTCTAACAGTATACCTTTAACACATGGCAACACACTGCCAGGTTTGCTTAGACAAGGAATTGCTTTGGTTCAGCAGGAGAACTGTGGGCTACAGCCTTTTCTCTGCAGCTGAAGGGTAGGCTGACCAACAACAAGAACACTTTTCCTCTTGAGGATGTTCTACAAACCTTAAGTTCTCGAATTTCAGGTAATGCTTAAATTAATTCCCAAGTGTCTTTCTTGTACTAGCTCAGATTCTGAAATGGCACAAGTAGTTTGACACAAGCACTGAGTACAGAGGTAAACTCTCAGCTGTGAAGTGGTGTTTAGCAAGGGGAACAGGAGGAGCAGCTGAAAGGGCGCCACCCTCAACAGAAGTGACCATACCAGCACTGATTTTAGATGAGGCAGAGGACAGTCTAGCCACTGGCTTCTTATTGCTGCTAGTCAGATTCCGCTTCTTGGAGTAGTTCTGCTTGCCTTCCAAGGAGGTAGTGGAAGAGGAAGAGCTGCTGTACCCAGGAAAGCCTAAGAGAGACATAAATGGAAACAGTCCTTCAGAGGTCACATTCAGAAAGGGACAGATTAAGCTAAAGTGAAAGCTTCTGTAAGAAGGAACTTATCTGTCCTCCATAATGGGTAGAATGCAAAGTAAAGAGCCAGAATCCGAAGTTGTTAATGGGCATTTACACAAACACCTGTCAGGAATGACAGAGCTGCACCTGACCCTGCCTTGGGAATAAAGCAATAGCTGAGTGCTGGAAGAGGTCTCCAAACCCCCTTCTTTATTACTCTATTAAAGTTCTTCTAAACAGTCCCAAGCATACTTGTTAAAATATGGGAGCCTCAGTAATAAGAGATCATCCCATCACACTTTCAGCATCCAGTCTATTAAAGATTTGATGAGAAGTGGAAGGAAGGTGATATTATCTGAGTGAATTATTGTCTGGATTAAAGCCTACTATATTCCATTACATACCCTTATTAATATTAAAATCTGTACTATAAAATAAGAATGGGAAATAAATCACTTTTATCTCCATTTGCAAACCCTGATGTCTGAACTGTCTGATAAGACTTATGTTCAGCTTCCCTCCTTTTCAAGCTCTCCTCAGTTCTCTCCTTCCCTTCTACCCAAAATAAGGCAGGGCACAGCCAGGCTGAAGGAGATGGGGTTGTTCAGCCTAGAGAAGAGGAGGCTTTGGGGAGACCTAATAGTGGCCTTCCAGCACCTGAAGGAGCCTACAAGAAGGCTGGAAAGGGACAGCTTACAAAGGTCTGTAGTGATAGGATAAAGAGCAATGGTTTGAAATTAGAGAAGATTTAGATTGAATGTCAGAATCAAGTTCTTTACCATGAGGGTGGTGGAACAGATTGCCCAGGGAGGTAGTTGAAGCCCCATCCCTAGAGATACTGAAGGTCAAGTTCAACAAGGTTTTGAGCAACCTGATCTAGTGAAGGATGTCCCTGCTGACTGCAGGGGAGCTGAACCAGATGACCTTTGGAAGCCCCTTCCAACCCAAACCATTCTATGATAAAAGACATCTCTAATGCCTCAGTTTCTCAAGGTGAAAAATTAAGATCATATTGCTTATTAAACTTCCCAGAATTCCAAGAGGCCTAATTCACAGATTTTCAGAGAGCAGCACCCTTGGTGTTAGATTTTCCTAAAGCCTTCCCATCTGCCTTACAGCAATAGCATTTAGACAGGCTGGCTAGGGAGCTGGTTGAGCCACCACCCCTGGAAGTTTAGATGTGGTGCTTAGCAATGCGGTTTAGTGGTGAGCTTGGTAGAGCAGAGTCAATGGTTGGACCTGATGATCTCAGAATCACAGAAGGTTAAGGATTGGAAGGGACCTCAAAAGATCATCCAGTCCTAGCCAGATCACATAGGAACACATCCAGGCAGGTTTTGAGTATCTCCAGAGAGGGAGATTCCACAACCCTCCTGGGCAGCCTCTTCCAGTGTTCTGTCACCCTCACAGGGAAAAAAATTCTCTCTCATGTGTCCATGGAACTTCCTGTGCCTCAACTTCCACCCACTGCCCCTTGTGCTGTCACTGGACATCACTGAGCAGAGCCTGGCTCCATCCTCTGGGCACTCACCCTTTACATATTTATAAACATGAATGAGGTCTCTAGAACCTTAGAGCGGCCTTCAAGTACCGGAAGTGGGCTAAAGGAAATCTAGGGAAGGACTTTTTACAAGAGCTTGTAGTGACAGGATGAGAGGGAATGGCTTTAAGCTGAAGGAAGGGAGACTTAGGCTGGAGTTGAGGAAGAAATTCTTTCCAGTGAGGGTGGTGAGACATTGGAGCAGGTTGCCCAGGGAGGTGTTCAAAGCCAGGCTTGATGAGGCCTTGAGCAACCTTGTCTAGTGTGAGGTGTCACCTCTCAGTCTCCTCTTCTCCAAGCTAAAGAGCTTCAGCCCCCTCAGTCTCTCCTCATAAGGAAAATGTTCCTCTCCCTTAATATTTTTGTGGCTCTGTGCTGGACTCTTTCAAGCAGTTCCCTGAGGTCCTTCTTGAACTGAGGGGCACAGAACTGGACACAATACTCCAGATGTGGCCTCACCAGGCCAGAGTAGAGGGGGGAGGAGAACCACTCTGGACCTACTAACCACTCCCCTTCTAATCTCAAGGATCTTTTCCAACCTGAATGATTCTATGATCCCAAAATAAGGCTTCACTCCACATCACTTACAGCCCTAGGAGTCCTATTAATTGTGGATATCATACTGCATCCATCAAACAGATGTTGTACTGCCAGTTAAACTTCATTGTGTGACCAGAACTTGAAGACCAAGGTATTAAGTGCCCTCCATGAACAAAATGTTGGAAACCTCTGTCTCCACAAGCATTGTTGCTCACCTGTGAAGGAGCACAGTGCTTACATACTGTACACTAGCCTCTTCCTCACAACTGTTCCCTGAGGTAGATGCTTGTCTTCAAAGAAAGGTAGAGTCAAAATTCACACTTCAGCTAACCTCACAGAAGCATTGCCTTTGCCAAGATTTACAGTGAGATTTTATAGGTAAAAACCCACAGGAGAGCAAATTTCTCCAGTGTAAGACACCCTTGAAATCAAGGCCTCTTTGTGTTTGAAGTTCAGCAAGCAGAACACTGATGCAGATGTCACCATGCAATTCTGAAAGGAGGTTAATGGCAGAGCCACTCCTATGGAAAAGGAACTTTTTCAAAGCTAGTTTCATATCTGAAGCTTGTTATTATGAGTCTTCCATGATACAATGCCAGGACTGTTAAGTGCTGTTAGATTATGACAATTTGTTCTACAAGCTTGAGCACACAGATCCAGGAGAGAATAAAAATTCCAATGGAATACATGCACTGCTCTTCATTATAACCTAAGCAGCACTGATACAGGGCAAAAGGCCTCACTCAGAAACCTGAGGAGGTAATTCTGCAGATCCTCTGTAAGTCTCAGGCTGCGCCAGGGGAGGTTCAGGCTAGATGTTAGGAAAAAGTTCTGTACAGAAAGAGTGACTGCCCATTGGAATGGGCTGCCTGGGGAGGTGGTGGAGTCGCCATCACTGGAGGTTTTCAGGAGGAGACTTGATGGGGTGCTTGGTACTGTGGGCTAGTTGTTTGGGTGGTGTTTGATTGGTTGATGGGTTGGACGTGATGATCTTGAAGGTCTCTTCCAACCTGGTTTATTCTATGTATTATTCTATTCTATGTATCAGCTGGAGCCCTCAATATAGGAAGGACATGGACCTGATGGAGTGGGTCCAAAGGAGGGCAAAGAGAATGATCAGGGGGCTGGAGCACCTCTGCTATAAGGACAGGTTGAGGGAGCTGGGGGTGTTCAGCCTGGGGAAGAGGAGGCTTCAGGAAGACCTATTCACCACCTTCCAGTAGCTGAAGGGGACCTACAGGCAGGATGGGGAGAGGCTGTTTATAAAGGCCTGTAGTGACAGGACAAGGGGCAATGGCTTTAAGCTGAAGAAGAGCAGATTTAGATTGGATGTTAGGAACAAATTTTTTACCATGAGGAATAGTGAAACACTGCAAGAGGTTGCCCAGGGAGGTGGTTGAGGCCCCATCCCTGGAGAAAATCAAGGTGAAGCTCAATGAGGCCCTGGGCAGCCTGATCTGGTTGGGGATGTCCCTGCTGACTGTGGGGAGGTCAGACTGGATGACCTTTGGAGGTGACCATCTGCTGAGAGACAGCTTGCAGATTTAAGGGTTTGTGTAGATTCTCATGCATGCATATTTAGAGAGAAGCTGCTACGAAATCTAACACAGAATGCCAGCCAAATATCTACACTAATTACTCTTGCTACTAGTAAATGAAACGTGTGCAGCCTGCTTAGGACTTGAATTGAGAGATAAGGCAAATTTTTTCTAGGTACAGGGCTTTTAAAGGAAATGCAGTAATTAACAATTCCCCTGCCCTACAAAATTTCCCCTCAAGATGGTAGAAAGCAAACAAACAAACAAACATTGTTACCCTCTTTTGCTGGTACAGTTTTTCCTCTGCTGGGAGTTATAAAGTTGGTTTCAGCAGCACTGTCTTTTTTTGCCATATTTAGGCCTGTAAAAAGAATAGATACAATTAAATACAGACCTCCTAACAACAAACAGCAACTTTACAGCAAAGTCATCTACAAAACCAACTTGGTTGGAATAAAATGGATTGAAAAAACCCCAAATAAAACAAACCCATGTCCAGTTCCTTAGGTAATTGATAAATGGCTAAAACAAGACTGCAGAATTGTTTTCTGATGCAGAAGCAGAGTTGTCCAAACATTCTAACAGCTCAAACTATCACATAAAAAAACCAAAAGAAGCTGCCTGCAAATTATTAATATTTCTATTGAAGAAGTTTCCCTTCAGTCTTTCCTTTACATCTGCTGTAAGCATGACATTCACTTCTGCAGTACTTGGAAGTGTACTGCTCACTAGTATTAAGTTCACAACCTCTGCATTAAAGATCACACAGAAAAGTTTTGTGAGAAGTGTTTAAGACCAAATCTTCACTCAACCTCCAAATGATGAAGCAAATAGGCCAAGTAGATTTTTAAAGAACTTAACTCTTGGAGCAGCAATGCTGTGACAGGCGTATCATAGAATGGCCCAGGCCAGAAGGGACCTCCAAAGGTCATCCAGTCTGACCTCCCTGCAGGCAGCAGGGACATCCCCAACTAGATCAGGCTGCCCAGGGCCTCGTTGAGCCTCACCTCGAATATCTCCAAGGATGGGGCCTCAACCACCTCCCTGGGCAACTGCTGCAATGTGAGTTAGAATTTGTGAATACTCATTTTGTCTGACAGTTTCTTATCCTAACTCAATGAAGAACAAGCTTCTGGATGATTTATCCCCTGGCTGTCATGAAAAAAAAAGGAAGGGGAACAAAAAAATCCCCAAATAGCTTTTTTTATTTAACTCCATCTGTCAGCTTAACTCAGCTCCAGGGTTTGAACTGGTTTGCAAATGGTATTTATTTTCCAAAATGTTAGGGTTTCATCATCACCTCTAGCTCCCAAGCTAGGGGAGGGTAGATTGAGATGAAATGTTAGGAAGAAGTTCTTCACCGGAAGGGTGGTGAGATACTGGAAAAGGTTGCCAAGGGAGGTGGTGGAAGCTCCATCCCTGGAAGTTTTTAAGGCCAGGCTGGATGTGGTTCTGGACAACCTGAACCAGTGGAGAGTGTCCCTTCCTATGGCAGGGGGTTGGAACTGGACAATCCTTAAGGTTCTTGCCAACCCTGACAATTCTGTGATTAAGGCATGAGATCAAAAAACTCCTGTTTGGGACTGATAGCACATTTCTCAATCTGACCACAGGAATCCTTTTCCTAAACATCTGAAAAAGACCTGTTTTCATCAACCTGATGGGTTATTCAAACCCAGAACAAATCACATTTTAGAATCTCTACACAGCATTCTGTTCTACTTCACAGCTGATAACCGTATCTACAAAAACCATATTTGTTCTTCTTGGATCATAACCAGGAGCAGTGGGCACAAACCAGAAGCCAGAAGGTTTCACTTTAACAAAGGAAAAACTTTTCCACTGTGAGGGTGACAAAGCACTGGAGCAGGCTGCCCAGCGAGGCTGTGGAGTCTCCTTCTCTGCAGACTTTCAAAACCCACCTGAATGTGTTCCTGTGCAACCTGATCTAGACCAATCTGCTTTAGCAGGGGGGTTGGACACCACGATCTTCAGAGTTCCTTTCCAACCCCCACCATTCTGTGGCCACAGATGGGTGTCTTGCAGGGATGAAGTTCAAAGCAAAGCAATGTAATTTGGTGATGCATGTCAACACTGAAACCCAAAGTTCTGCCTCTGCAGCTTTATCCTCCCACTCCAGGCAGTGAATCAGCCTGACACACTAATTCTAACAGACCTTTCAAACCCAGAGCATCTTACAAATGGCAGCTTCCAGATTACCCTCAGTGGATGTAAGCTCTGCTGGGCAGATAATGCATACATTTAAATTTTACTTCAAAGTATCAAATGTGTCAAATTTGCAAAGACACAAATGCAGCTTTGTGACAGTGCTCCAGACATTCATAGCCCACCTCTTCTGCCTCTGACACAGCAAATGGGCCCTTCCTGTTTCCCAAAAAGTCAACCATATCCTGGGCTTTCTTCAGGTACTAGAAAGCTGCTCTAAGGTCTCCCTGAAGCCTTCTTTCCTCCAGGCTGAACAACCCCAACTCTCTCAGCCTGTCCCCACAGGGGAGGTTTTCTCCAGCCCTCCATGGTCCTCCTCTGGACCCGCTCCAGCCGCTCCATGTCCTTCTTACGCTGGAGTCACCAGAACTGGACACAGTGCTCCAGGTGGGGTCTCAGAGAGCATGTTGCCAGTTTTCAAGTTTCATGAGAGATGTTTCAAGTTACCCAGCAAGATCTTAGTAAATGGATTCATGCTCAGCTTAGACTTCCAACTGAGACCACAGCCAATTAGAAATTACTGCTAATGGCTCAAGAATAGATGCTGTGGTGAAGTGTGTTTTGGTTTTTTTAACAGACTATGTATAGACACTAAATAACCTGTCACAGCACATCAGATCACTATAAACACTGAGCAGCTACACACAACATCCTTCCAGTACCAGTTTATAGGCTAGTGAACCCCTGATAATAAGAACATGTAAATAAATATCTCATCTCCTCACCCCAAGTGATGAGCTCGTTTCAAACAACAAGTATTTTTACAACCAAGATTTACAGGATTGGTGCTAATTCATGGAGAGCAGTATCACCCTAGCCTGTCTCAAAACACAAGGAGATACTCACCAGAGTTCACTTTGGAAGTTATGTGAGTCACATCTATTTTCTTAGCTTTGACCAAAGGTGAAGAGCGCATGGAAGAGCTTCGTACGGAGCCTCTCTTGTGATCTGAAGCCTTGCTGATTTTAGAAAGAGGTGCAAAGATACCTGCAGAGAAAATTGTAAGTGTCAAAAAGAAATCACAGGTAATAGGCATCTAACACAACTTTCTGGCTACTACCTCTCAGATCAATTAATTTGGGGTATTTTTAGCCACGATCACAGAATTGTAGAATGGTCTGGGTTGGAAGGGACCTCCCCAGGTCATCCAGTCCAACCCCCTCTGCAGTCAGCAGGGACATCCCCAACTAGATCAGGTTGCCCAGAGAGAGCCCTGTTGAGCCTGACCTCAAGTATCACCAGGGATGAGGCCTCAATCACCTCCCTGGGCAGCCTGTTCCAGTGGTCTGCTACCCTCATGGTACCCTAGATTGCTGTGCCATCAAAGCACTTGGAGGATAGAAAAGAGTAGCTCCAAGAGTGAAATTAAAAGGCTTATAAAGCAACTTGAACAGAACAATTCAGGAAGCCAGTAAAATTATTGATTAGAATCCCCTTTTTGTCCTTTATGGTAACATTCAGCCTCCACTGTTGCAAACACAAGACTTTATATCTCACAAATGTCCGTGAAATATCAATACCTCAAGCTCAAAGTTAGAAAACAACTACAAGTGTGAACCTCTTACAAAGGAAGCAAATGCAGGTACAGAAACACAGTCATTGTTGCAACACAAAGAGACAGCTTCAACAGCAGAGATGGAAAAACAGGAAAGGTTATTCTCTCACAGTTTCAAGGTAACAACCAGAAGTTTTGACTGGTTGTTTGAGTTGTTTGGCAAACACTTCCAGCCAAAACACCAGGGATGGATAGAAAAAGAATCAAACAAACAGACAAAGCACTAGGAAGAAAAGCAACAGAATTTATTCTCTCTTTTGAGTCTCCCAAAAGGTTCACACATTCCAACATGGTATTTTTTCAGATTGATCTATATAAATAAACAAAAGGCTATACCCCGTTTCGGTGCACACTTGAAGTACTGGACCCTTCCAACACTTCCATTGTTCTTTCCTTCTGGGTGATCCAGCTCTATGCCAGCCCACTGGCCACTGGCAAATTCTGTTGTGCCACAAAACCTTAATGTACCAACCTAAGGCAAAAAGCATCAACACAGAACAATTTTTGTCAAACTAATGTTGTTGAACATAGTACAGATCACAAAGGAGACAGCAAAGTCATCTCCAGGCTTTGGATTAGATTAGGGACATAGAAATCATAGAATGATCTGGGTTGTAAAATACCTTTGATGATCGTCTAGTCCAATCCCTTCTCCAGTCAGCAGGGACATCCTCAACTAGATCAGGTTGCCCAGAGCCCTGTCAAGCCTCCCCTTGAACACCTCCAGGGAAGCTGACTCCACCACCTCCCTGGGCAGCCTGTTCCAATGCCTGACCACTCTTGCAGGAAAGAAATTTTTCCACACATCCAAGCTAAATCTCCCCTGGCACAATTTCAGGCCATTTCCTTTCCCCCCATCTCACTGCAAGCTCCTTTCAGGGAGCTGTAGTGAACAATGAGGTCTCCCCTCAGCCTCCTCTTCTCTAGACTGAACAACCCCAGTTCCCTCAGTTTCTCCTCACCACCCTGTTTTCCAGACCCTTCACCAGCTTTGTTGCCCTTCCCTGGACACTCTCGAGCACCTCAATGTCCTTCCTGGAGTGAAGGACCCAAAACTGAACCCACTATTAGAGCAAGGTTAAACTTCAGAGCATATTAACTTTTTTCCCATTGGAAAAGAATCAGAACTCTTTTATTCCCCAACATTTTAAAAGCCAGCACACATTCTGAACATGCTGTTGTTTCAATGCACACTGTACCATATACTCTGAGGAGTGTAGCAAAAGCATCAAGACAGACCAGTCTTGCTGGTGGACCTCCATTTCCACAAGTACCTATCACAAGCTCACACCCTTCAACTGAACAGAGGAGGAATAACTAACAGAGATGCTTTTAACCTTGATTCATTTTGATATTTGATTTTTAAATTACTTTTAGTAATGAAAGCCTTTGATCTTTCAGCTGCTCCTTTTCATTATCTCATGTGACCTTAATGCCATTAGTTCATTTTTTCCTATGACTTTACTGCCTAATCCTACCCACAGAGAGAGTAAACAGGAAGAAACCAGTTCTTTATTTCTTCACCATCAAACCTTCCAGCTACTCCTTCTTAACATCCCATAGAGAAATAAATGTGACCCAGAGCCCATCCTTCTTTCACACTGAAGATCTCCTTTAAACTTGATTGTTACAGGCAGGTACAACAACACTAATGTAGCCAGAGGAAGCTTGGCCAGGCAGCCTAACATCTCTCCACTCCTCAGGCACCAGCCAGAAGACAGACTGAGCAGAGAGCAGACCAGCAAGCACCTGAAGGGGAAGATGACAAAGCTGAGGCTCCAATTTGGCACAGCAAGCATCTTAACCTGGAGGGGGAGATGACAAAGCTGAGGCTCCAATTCGGCACAGCAAGCATCTTAACCTGGAGGGGGAGATGACAAAGCTGAGGCTCCAACTTGCCATAAGCCCTAGGGCTTGTGCAAGGAAGGAGGTTGGAAGGGACCTCAAGGATCATCTAGTTCCAACCCCCCTGCCCTGGGCAGGACATCTCACATGTGAGAAAAACACCAGCAACAGGAGAAAAGTTTTCTTCCAGCTACTGGTTTTCCTGCACTGACATTTCACTGAGTGTGCATTCAGGTAACACAATCTAGCACAGCCGGAGTGGGTGAAGCTGAGGGACTCTGAATCATGTACACTAAGCTCTTGCTCACACAGCTTCCCATCCTGCAGGACAACTAGAATGACAGGTGCAGCAGGAATTGAGAGAGGAATCCATTTTCCCTCTGGCATATACTGTGTGTGGCTTTCAAGCTTCATTAAAGCTGATACGTTAGGAGACTGCAGAGGCAGGAAATAGAACAGGAATCCATGAACAGTGCCCATGAAAAAGCTGCTGCTCCAGTGCCCTTGTCCCAGCTTCCATACTCCAGAAATGAGAACATACCCAAGAGGAGGTTATGAACTGGGCACCATTTTCAACATTCTGCTCTCACTTCTGCTCTGCCCTGCACACATTTATGAGTATCAAGGGGGAAGGGAAGACAGGGCTGAAATTAAATTCTCCATTCAGACAAATGAGGAAAGGGGGTGGGAAACGATGTGGGAGTAATGCAGAACAGCTCCTGCACACAAAGAAAGGAAGGGAGGAAAAGGAAGACCAGAAAGTACAATCATAATCCTCCTTCCCACCAGCTGTGTGACAGCTTTGGCTCTCTTAAAAACAAGGCAAAAGCAAGCAAAATAAAACCCGCAAAAGACAACCAAACAAGATCACTGGAAAGCCCTGCCCTGCCTTAGACTGCAGAACAACAGCTTCCAACTACCTCTTCAAACACAGTGCAACACCATACTCAATCACTAAAAAAAAAAGTCACCAAACCCAGAAAGCTTTATCCATACACAGTAAGCATGCTAAGGTACAAACAGGGCTACAAGGCCTTATGTGGAGCAAAAATACCCATGAGGATTAATTTCTTGTCTTTCCTGCTATAAAGCCTTTATTAACTTGGCAGTTTTACAAACACAGAATTGTCAGGGCTGGAAGGGACCTCAAAGATCATCTATTTCCAACCCCCTTGCCATGGGCAGGAACACCTCACACCAGATCAGGTTGCTCAGATTTCCATCCAGCCTGGCCCTAAAAACTCCCAGTTATATTCTCTCCCCTTGCTTTCACTGTGCAATGGCTTTATGTAAAAGAGAAGTCCACAAACTTCTTACTGCCTTTAAAGAATAAGCAGTTTCCTGTCTGTACTTCAGTTAAAATTCCTTCTGCATAGCTAATGATTCCTTCCCTTTTCCTGACCCAGTTTCAAGAACACACCAAATGAAAATACAAAATGGAAGCTGCTCTGCACTTGCAGAGGAGTCTGCTTCAGAACACTTCTGTTGCCAGAGTTACAAATCTCAAGTTCTGATAGAAAAATGATTAAAGGTAAAGCTACTCCAACATCAACTTTTGCTCACAAATACCTTCAATATTTACCAGAAAAACACTTGAAATCTTTGAAACAGTTGTAGCACACTCGAATCATGGCAGAGCCTGTGCTCTCAGAGCAAATCACAGGTCTGAATGCTAACTGCAACACTGACATTACAATTTTCAAACACATTTTGTAAATGTGCCTAGCAAAGCAGCTCCTTAAAAGCTACTCACATTTGAGACTGACCAGCACTAGCTACAGCCTTACATTTCCACAGAACCACCTAACAACCCTGCTGGCACAGCACTGCTTCCAAGATTTCAGCTGCATTGCACCAGTGAAATTGGGTTGCTGTGGGCTAAGAGGAATTCAAGTTCTCTTTTACTACCTTCTGGCAATCTCCGGGGTAATTCATGACTGCGTAGTCATACCTGAAAGCTGGGCAGCTCACAAAGTCATGTGCAGTTTTTACCATCATTTTGATGTGAGACCAAAAACGTTCACAGAAGCTGAGCCATGCTGATGTAGTACAGGAGACCATTACAAAACTGTTCACAGACCCAAAATGCAGACCGTGTCTGTCAAAAGAGCTTTTCGAGCAGCGACACGCAGCTGTTCAGCTTATTGCTTTCTGAAACCAGATCCTTACTGCCATCCTTTTCAGAAAGTGTATTAGACCATCAGGTTTCAGATAGGTCTCCAAAGAGGTAAATAAATTGGCTGTGCAGAAATTATGAGGGTAATATCAGGCTGCTGATCATACCTTCTGTCCTGCAATAACGACGCGATCTCCCAGCTTCAGGCCCAGCGATAAAAGCATGGCCTTGCCGGTGACGTGATCGTAGTTTGGAATGATGGCTTTTGAGATGTCACACGAGAGAGGCACCGCATCCAGCAGGATCTGCTTGATTTCTTTTGCACTGGCTGCTGCATCTGCCATTTCCAGGGGCATATCTACTGGGTCAGGGACCACATCTGCTGGAATCTGCCCTTTATCATTCTGTAGGAACAGAACAGCACACAGGATTGTAGTGTCGTGACGAGATAAACCTTATCAGGCAAAACCATGTTCAGTTTTCAATCCTCTTCATTAGGCATTTTTTCTAGAGTATAAACAACTACAAAAACATCCACATTTCCAAATAAAGGTGCAAAAACATCCTTAGACATATAAGGCAGCACTTATAGTGGCCAGTTTTCAGAAGTGTTAAGTTACCACAATTTTTAACCTTAAGAGTATTATTTGCACTCAGAACACATGGGGAAAAAAGAGCCTCCTCTGTATCTGAACACAGATTTAGCATCCTGGTCTGTAACACCAGTACTGTAAAGCTATCACCTTCCAAAGGATTTCCCTCTATCCAGTGTATAGGTTAAATTACATTGGCTACTCTTAAAACAATTCTGATTTCTCACTAAAAAACCCAACTGAATGTGAAAATGGAGACCTGAGATACTGGCTACACTAAAGAAAACAGAAAACAAACAAAGAAAGAAAAAAACAAACACACAACAAAAAAAGAACAAAACCAAGCCAAGATTTGTAGTCAGACAGCCTTATAACTCAGGCCTATTATTTGGTTAGTAAGCGGAAGAGTTAATGTTCCTTCCTTATCAGTTACTAATGCTGAGACTAAATGTACTGCTAAGCAATAAAATGCATTTCTGGAGGTCACAGACTGCACTCCTGTGAATCTGGAAAGGTCCTTCCCACTGCCATGATAGCTGCTGCAAGACACAAAGGAGTATTAAAAGGACAGACATTTCAAGCAACAAATAGAATTGCTCCTTGAAAGTCATTTGAACCAATGACCTAGACTGTGACAGAAACTCACAAGCTGTGACACACAAGGATATGACAGATCACCCACGACAAATCATCCACAACAAGTCTTAAATCAGATTTTTTTTCTGAGCCACTGTCACTCCATGTAAAACCAAAATCCTGGACAGATTGTTCAGTTTCCAGGTGCTGGGTTTTTGGGGTTTGGTTGCTTGTGTTTTTTGGTGACTCTACAGTCTAATTCCTTACCCTAAAGGCAGGATTTGCTCCATGTTCCAGCAAACACTTGACAGCTCCTGTACATAGGTTAAATGCAGCAATATGCAAAGCTGTTCCAAAATCAAAATCACTACAGGTGGCATCCACATCTGCAAGTAAACATCACATGTGAGGCATGGAGGTCTGTTACATGAACATTTCACCCTACAGATTCCTTGAAAGGACATTCACTGTTCACAGTTTATGCTAACATTTATACAGAGCAGCATTATTTATGCACTGAATGCATGTGACAAGTAATTCTACATAGAATATTGACCTCATCTGCACCTGTTTACCCATCCCATGAAGCAGGCTGAAAGATGAGCATTTCCTTTCATTCATTTGATAGGACTGATGACTTAACTGCAAAACTGTCACTACTTGGGATGCTCAATCCACTGTGCTAAGATTAACAAGTTAGTACCTTCAGGTTGATTGCTTCTAGGTGTCAAATGTTAGGAGGAGATACACCTTCAATCAGTTGTCCTTTGTGAGCAGGTAGTAGGGCAAGGGAAAAGGATTATATCACTGCTTTGCATGGATTTAATTACTAGTGGCCAAGCATAAAGCAAGAGCTAGGAGATTTCTGCAATTATGTTTTCAAAGGCCTGCACTCTGAAGGGTCCTGTGCTGGGAAGTCTGGCAAACAGAGCACTGCATCTGACTGGAAGAGATTCAGTGTATTTCCATCAATGATTCCCAGTATCTCTGTCTGCTAAGAAGTTATTACTGTTCTAGAAGACTGGAACCTTAATGACTGTTTGGTCTTTGGCTCCTCTCCTAAACTGGACAAGAGAGGTGTCAGTTTGAGTCACTTATGTATATGACATAACTGAAAATGTCAGCTGGCTTAATACACAAACCAAAACCCAACAAGTATTTAGTAATAATGGTGAGGAACAACTTCCCACCTCAGGCTGTACAGTCTCCTTGAATTTTCTAGCTTCTGTCCCAAAACCCACTATCCCTTCTCCTAAGGTGATAAACAAAGCATATCCCAACTCTGAATTAATATTATGGGAGTAAATAAAATACATATGTAAGATAAATATGTGTGTCTCTATAGATATGCCAACTTTACACAGACTAACAAAGACTGTCTCTGAATTCTATTCACATGAAAGGTGACAAAACTGGATTCAATTTTAACAGCATCAAAATTGTGCTAATATGAATACAAACTTAGCTTTTTTGAATTTAATTGGCTCATCATGAGGGAAAAGAAAAAGGCTGCATTCACATGATGCAATCAAAGCAAGAGCCACGTGTGCAGATGTATCTTTTATATAATCAAATGTCAAGAGATCATCATCAGTGTAAAATTGAGTAGAAGCACTGAGGTTGTTTTCAACCACTGAAACTTCTGTGTTCAATAAGGCTGTCAAGCAGGCATTTGAAGGACCTCAAGGAGCCTACAAGAAAGCTGGGAAAGGACATTTTACAAGGATTTGTAGTGACAGGATGAGGGGCAATGTTTTTAAGATAGAAGAGAGGAGATTTAGATTGGATATTAGGAAGAAATTGTTTACAGTGAGGTTGGTGAGACACTGGAACAGGCTGTCGAGGGGGGTTATGGATGCCCCCTCCCCGGAGATGTTCAAGGTCAGGCTGGACAGGGTCTTGAGCAAGCTGGTCTAGTGGAAGGTATCCCTGCCCATGGTGAGGGGGTTGGAACTAGATGATCTTTAAGGTCCCTTCCAGCCCAAACCACTCAATTTCTGCACACACAGGAGCCAATGTGTAGAAATACTGATCAGTAGAATCAGCTACTGAGTCAGCAACACTTGCATATACTCCTGTTTTTAAAAGTCACTGAGGAGTACTTTGTTGGTTTGTTTGATCAGACAATTGTGACTTCCTCATACTTGCAAGTTTCATGCTTGGAGTTTTTAAGCACTGTTTTCTTACAGCTTTGTTCTAGGTCTAAGTTGGCAGAGTACAGGTGACAAAAAGAAACAAAATACACATCAAATGTTACCCAGAAATCACCCCCAAACTACCTGGGGGAAAGTAATAAACAGTAATGATCTGTCATCAGCAACCCATGCAGGTTACAGTCATTCTCAAATGGCACCACACCACATTTCTAACTCTTAAGCCTTTAACAGTATTTCTATTTAAACTAAAAATCCAAGACCAAACTCACTCTAACAACTGGGAGAAAATCTGTATAAAAGAATTTAAACACAGAGCTTCAGAAAGGAAATAGTTTAGGAGTCAAAAGGAAACACCTGTGGTAGTGGCTGCTGCACAATGGGTGTCTCAGAGTCAGTACACCACTGTTTTGAGAAGTTCTTTGTGTATTTGAGAAGTTATTTGCATAGTAACCATTTTTTCTCTCCAGTTCAGCAGCATAGCTGCCTTTTACATATGTCCTCCTTTCTCTGCAAACTGTCTGATGAAGCTAAGATCATTCTATTAATTCAGACCATCCATTGTTTCCATGCCATGGGGCAAATGATTTTTGATGTTTACTGAGATTAAAAAATAACTAAATTAAAAAAAAGTAAATCACCCACTTATTCAAGAACTGCCTACTGCCAAGGCATGTAACTAGAGTGGCTTCCTTGGAATCACAGAACATGAGAGGTTGGAAGGGATCTCCAGAGATCAGCAAGTCCAACCCCCCTGCCAAAGCAGGATCACCTAGGGTAGGCCACACAAGAATGCATCCAGACAGGTTTTTAATGTGTCCAGAGAAGGAGACTCCACAGCCTCTCTGGGCAGCCTGCTCCAGGGCTCTGTCACTCTCACTATAAAGAAGTTTCTCCTCATGTTCTATGTTCAAGTTTGCATCCAATGTTCCTTGTCTTATGACTCTGCACCACCAAAAAGAGATTCTTCCCCTCCACCTGACACCCACCCCTCAGGTATTTATGGACACTGATCAGATCCCCTCTCAGTCTTCTCTTCTTATGACTAAACAGCCCCAGGGCTCTCAGTCTCTCTTCATAGGGAAGATGCTCAAGTCCCCTAACTCATGGGTGGCTCCCCGTTGAACTGTCTCCAGCAGGTCCCTGTCTCTGTTGAACTGGGGAGCCCACCTGTTCTGTAGGTGTTGCATAGGAGAAGATAAGAACACTAAATGCAAAGGAGGTCTGAAAGATCTAATCTGCTGGTGCAAATTACAGACTGGACTGGTGAAATGTGATGTGGACTTATTGCTGTGCAGCCTTGTTTTGTCTTTTGTTACCAACCCACACGTTTTAGTTCTCAAGTATATCATACCAACAACTGAGCTGTTGAAACAATTACCTCCATGATGATTCAAGATGAGATAAGCAAGCCTTGTGCAAACCCATTAGCTTTTCAGAACTCTGAGGCAAGTCTTTAGCTACAACTAGCTTACAAATGGGTATTCATTCTTTTGTAAAACACACAATCAGAAGGATATTCAGTAGAACAAATTAACATCTGAACAGTTTTAGCATGAAGACTGCTTGATACCCTGACCAGATTAGGAACAAATGGTTCAGGCTCAGAACCATTACTGGATTTCCATTGCCATTAGCATAATGAGGGCTCCAATTACCAGTCCTTCATGTTATCATTCCAAAAGGTATTATCAATGTATGTGAAACACTGAAGTCAAACAGTTCCTTAACACATGACCTTCTAGATAGCTGAGAAACAGGGGAAAAAGGGAATGTCAAAGTCACTTCAGTAACTACTTCACCACATGCCGTTGCCAAATCCCTACCTCTCCTTTATCTTTCTCTCAGCATTTCAAACACACTTTTCAATCTTTAAGAAACCTTAACTGCAAGAAATTCACAATGGCTACATCTTTAGTTTCCTCCATATGATCTCTTAGTCATCAACAACTTAGAATTAGCCTGTTTTCTTTCCAGTCTACTAGATACTTCTCTACAATCTTGTACAAAGCTTAAAGAAACAGCAATGGGATCAGTGCACTAAGCTACAAAAATCAAATAGCTTAAAAGAAAAAAGAACTGATGAGGCTGACCAAAAGGAGAAATCATCAGTTATGTATAACAGATAAACAAATGCCACACTTAGAGACCACTACATGCCAGCTTAGGGTGAACAGAATCACAGAATGGTAGGGATTGGAAGGGGCTTCTGGAGACCACCAAATGCAACCCCCCTGCCAAAGCAGGATCACCAAGGGCAGGTCATGCAGGAACACCTCCAGATGGGTTTTCAAAGTCTCCAAGAGAAGAAGACTCCACAACCTCTCTGATCAGTCTGCTCCATGGCTCTGGCACCCTCACAGCAAAGATGTTTTTCCTCATATTAAAGTGGAGATTCCTGTTGTCCCAGTTCGTGTCCACTGCCCTTTTTCCTATCACTGGGCATCACTAACAAGACACTGGCCCCTTCTCAACACCCACCCTTCAGGTATTTGTAAACATGAGTTAGATTCTCTGTCAGCCTTCTCTTCTCCAGCCTAAACATGTGTGTCAGCCTTTCCTCATAGGGCAGATGTTCCAGTCCCCTAATCATCCTCATGGCCCACCCTCCCTTGGACTCACTCCAGTAGTTCCTGACCCTCTTGAACCTGTGAGCCCAGAACTGGACACAGTACTTTCAGATGAGGCTTCACTAGAGCAGAGCAACAACTACATGAAACAAAAGCCAACCATGCCCTACCTTTTGGCTTTGCATTTTTCAAAATCAAACTGATAAGCTCTGGAACATCAAAGTAGGCAGCATAATGCAAGGCATTCATGTTCGTCCAGCGGCTGCGCAAACTGCTATCCGCACCCAGCTCGAGCAGCTGTGTCGCGAATTTGACAGCAGTTTCTACATCACCTGCAAGGCAAATTTTGTACCATGAGCATTGGAGATGTATTTGACCCCCCCCAAAAGACTCAAATGCTTACATTTAACACATAATTAAACCCATAAAGCACACAGCTGAACTACTACTGTGCCTTTCTTTTTAAGCTCAGGATGCAGAAATCTTCGCCTTTCATCATAAAGCCCTGAAATCTCCACTGCAGTATCTAACAACACTGCCTGTTTATCTCTAATGTAGATAATATTTCAGCCATCAAAACCAGGGATTTCAGTATCTGACAGAAAAAAAGCAATTAACAAAATATGCTCCACAACACTGAAGTTTATGTGGCATGATCTGCCACCACCTGAAATCACTATGATGCCAGATCTCACTCAGAAACTTAGCTCAAATTCAGAGGAGAACTGGGTTCAAGCCAGTACAAAGAAGTGCCACAACACAGAAAAGCAAATGGGGATGTGCACATAGAGTTAAACAGGATCATAACAATGCAAACAGAATGACTGTTTTCTTCTGATGTGATCAGGGTGAAACAAAAAAAAAAGAGGGAAGAACGGGCAGTCACCAAAGTGTTGTAGTTTCACTGTCCATAGGTCAGGTGCCAGTCTGTACCTCAGCCTGAAACAGCCTATGCTACATGCAATACATGTTTAAGCTGGTGCTATTGTTTGCGATACCTACACCACTAACTTAACTCATTCCCAACAGCCACAGCCCTAACCGCTCTACAGTTCTGTATCTTCCTTTCTGATGACCACTAGAAGAGCCATAACCAAGCACTAAAAAAACATAAATAATAAATCTCTAAAATAAATGTACAGCAAGGAGAAAAACCTGCACTAGTTGGCAGGATTAGCCTTTGTGAATTAATTAGGGATTTCAATCTATAATAAGGTTTCATTACTCACCAATTCCATGAGCCCCTGATTTGCAAGTGTAATGCAAGAGAGTCATATCAGTCAGCCCATCTCTGTCATTCACATTGCAACCCCTTTTAATGATCTGAGAGAGAAGGGGAAAACAAGCAGAGTTTAGCTCTGGCAGATCTTTGACATTAATTTTCAAGTTATTTCAAGTATTATTTTTCAAGTTATTTCAGATACATTGACTCCTGGATTCATTTCAATGGCTAATCATAGAATGGTTTGGGTTGGAAGGGACCTTTAAAAGTCATCTAGTCCAAACCCCCTGCAGCCAGCAGGGACATCTGCTGTTTCAGGTTGCTCACAGCCCCAACCCACCAGACCTGGAACGGTTCCGGGGAGGGGGCATCTACTACCTCTCTGGGAAACTTGGGCCAGTGTTTAACAACCCTCAGTGTAAAAAAGTCCTTTCTATCCAGTTTGAATCTCACTCTTTTTGTTTTATCAGCCCTTGTCCTGTCACAACTAGACCCTGCTAAAAGTCTGTCCCCAGATTTCTTACTGGCCCCCTTAATTACTGAAAAGCCACCAGAAGGTCTCCCTGGAGCCTTCTCTTCTCCAGGTTGAACCACCCCAACTCTCTCAGCCTGTCCTCACAGCAGAAAAAAAGTAACAAAGAAGCCTGCCAAAACAGACTGCAACCACAGAAATGATCAACAAGCACAAATGTAATCAGGATTATTACAGGAGTACCATCAACCTTCACTGTTGACAGACTTTAACGCTTCTTTATGTCATTACTTCTAACATACACTTCACATACTGAGAAGTTAACTGCTTAACTGAACAACAGGAAAATGGCATCATTTACAAAGTCTCTCCCCTTGTTCTTTGGATCTCTCAACACTCCTCCCCCTCCAACCAAAAGTTACACTACAGTAGGAAGCACCTTTACTGTATTTCCCTACCTCTCTTACAAAAGCCTGCAATCCAGAAGGGAAAACAAGAAAGTAAAATGGAATTACTGGAAACAAGGTGACTTCTAGAAGCCTACTCTAGGTTGCAAAGGAATTGCAGACTCTAATTCACTTTGCACCTCACTTCAGGTCAGGCCTCACTTTAACTCCATCTATTGGAGTTCATGATCACTGCTAAGAAGAGAAGACACCAAGGTGAAAGGTGCCTGAACAACTGCTTTGAGAAGAAATTTTCTACTAGCTATCCAAATGTACTGAATTTTTATCTATCATCTTTCTCTTTTCAGATGAAAGCTGGCACATGAAATACAAAGCACTCACTGCTTGTGCACCTCCCCTGTGAAGAGAGACTGAGAGCTTTGAGGCTGTTTAGTCTGGAGAAGAGAAGACTGAGAGGGGATCTGATCAATGTCTATGAATATCTGAGGGGTGGCTGTCAAGTGGAGGGGGCCAAGCTCTTCTTGGTGGTGTGCACTAATAAGACAAGGAACAGTGGATACAAACTTGAACACAGAAGGTTTTACCTCAACATGAGGAGAAACTTCTTTACAGTGAGGTTGATGGAGCACTGGAACAAGCTGCCCAGATATCTTGGGGAGTCTCCTTCTCTGGAGACTCTCAAAACCCACCTGGATGCATTCCTGTGTGGACTACCCTAGGTGATCCTGCTTTGGCAGGAGGGTTGGACTTGATGATCTGTGGAGGTCCCTTCCATCCTCTAATGTACTGTTCTACTGTAACTACTTGTTAAATAGCTGAAACTGTATTGTGCATTTCTGATTAGTTCTGCTGCTGAATGAAGTGTCTGTAGTTGTTGTCAACATAGTACCTCTTTAACACTGAAAGCATTAAAAGGATCTTCAGTTACACCTCACCTCATTCCCAATAACATCAATATTCTGCTGGACCTGTGGAACCCACTGCCTTAAGATTGCAAACAATTCAGACACTGATGTTTTCGGGTTGAAAAGTATTTCTTGGCATGCGGCATCATTGGGGTCAAAGAAAGAAAACTCTGGTAAAAGTAAAAACAAACAAAAAGGAATCATTAGGTACAGTTCTAAGTTTCACCATGCATCTAGTTTTTCAAACAGCAGAGAGAGTCACTTCAATACTATGCACACTGGACAATCAGAGCATTGAATTCATACCCAAAATTGTCTTTTCCATCTGGTCTATTTTGCCTTTAATTTTTAAGGCCTTGCTTGTGTTTCTGAAACAACTTTGGGTCAGCAACCAAAACAAACGGCACTGCAAGAAGGGGTTTGAAGTTTAGGCAAGGACTAACAGAGATGTGCAGTGACTATGCTAATGAGGGTTTACTCTTGCTTCAAGCTAGCCAAAGACTGCTGATTCTGAGCTGTTCCTAAGCACAGCCAAGCCTCTTGATCTCTCAGTGATTAAATGTGTAGATGATTTCTCCATATGCTACAAAACATGGCTTTTCCTCCTGCTCCCATCACAACTTATATAAAACACACCAAAACACAAACACATGCCCAAAGCAGGAAGGCATTCCATGGCCTCCATTCTCTTCAGATAATTCATGACTGTATCAGTCCCTGCTGGTTTAGCTGCAGGTAACAAACTTGTTCAAAAATTCAGCCATCACACCAAGGTCAGGGGAAAAAAAAAGAATCACATATTTTTAAGATACTAAGTCTCACATTGCCTCAGCCAACCCAAAGCACTGGTGTTAAAACCACTTTAGTATTAAAGCATGACACTTCCTGATCCTTACAGGTGTATGTATGGGGCATGTCTGTACACAAGCTGTATGTTAAATATGGAGCTTTTTCCAGCTCTGGAAAATTATCTGAAAATCTGGCTAGCAATGGCTGTTAGGAGAGAGAGAAGAACCTGCTGTCATCAGCAAATGATTGAATCATGGAAAACACTGAGCTTTTACCCTGGCTGCAGCTATCAGGGAGTTGCCTTTTACAAGGGTTTCAAACAAATGTACAATGTCAGCTTGTATCAATCACAGCTACAAGGCTCTCAGAACAGACATACAGGTTAAGTAAAATAAAGCATCAGCAATCTGGGTGTGTGCCATGGTATGAACCACCTCTGGATGAATCATCTGAGCCTTTCCTCAAAAGGAGCACACCACACTTCTAGATTGGATCAACAGGTAAAAGCAGATATGGAGCTCACTTCCTGGCTACCTAGAGTTCCTCTAAACACACTGCTTTGCTTAACAAAATAAGGAGGACAACTTGACTGACAGCATCAATTTTTAGTCAATCTAGCATATTAAAAACAAATCAACCAACCAACAACTAATCCCTTATCTCACCCCAAACAACATGAATCTGCTGGAGAGGGTCCAGACAAGGGCCACAAGGATAAACAGAGGGCTGGAGCACCTCTGCTAAGTAGACAGGCTGAGGGAATTGTGTCTGTTCAGCCTGAAGAAGGCTCTGAGGAGACCTTATAGTGGCTTTCCAGTACTTAAAGGGGGTCTACAGGAAAGCTGGGGAGAGACTTTTTTAAAGGGCCTATGGTGATAGGACAAGAGGCAAGAGTTTTAAACTAAAGCAGATTTAGATTAGACATTAGAATAAGTTCTTCACTAGGAGGGTGGTGAGACACAGGAACAGGTTGCCCAGGGAAGTTGTGGCTGCCTCATCCTTGGAATTATTTAAGACCAGACTGGATGAGGCTTTAAGCAACCTGCTTTAGTGGGAGATGTCCCTGCAGGGCAGTTGGAACTAGATGACCTTTAAGGTCCCTTCCAACACAAGCCATTCTATCTCCCAGCACAACAAGAAGCAGTCTTCAGTAGTAGTGATGCACCATGAACTGACAAAGATCAACTGATTTATCTGCTAATATTTCACTACCACATAAATTGATCTATTGCTGAAAGCTATGAAATGAACAGACAACTAGCCAACAGGATGATCTTACACAACACACTTGATACTTACTCTACCAGGAGGACTTCTAGCTGCAATCCTGAACCAAATTATGCACCCGAAATTGACCCTAACAGAGAGTTACAATCACTGTGCTAGGATAAGAGCCCGAGAGCATAGTATGAACTAGTAACAACCAGCTGCAGTGTTTGCAAATCAACATTACAGAACACCTGTTAAAACAAAGTTCCATTAAAGGATGACAATGGCATCTAGATATTTTAAAACGTTGCTTTCTCCACCTCTGTCCTTCCCATGCACTGATACACTGCTCAGCTGTGGAAAGGAAAAAGAAATGCACTTAAATGTAATGTTGTGGCTTAACCTTCTTTCCCCATACAGGTGATAGCAACCTCCTACAAAAGAAATTTTTTTAATTCCATTGAGTAGGCATAGACCAACCAGGAGAGAGAGCAGTGATCCTGTAGTGTTATTAAAAGCTATCCCAGCACTACAACGTTTAAGGAAACACAAACAAGAAATAAGAAAGCACAGGGGAATAAACCATGGTGTCACTTTGAGTAGAGTAAGACAGACAAGCTATCAGAACAGGGCTAAACCATGCAGACACTTTATGTTCATCTGCTAAAACATATCAGATGAAACCACTGCATTTCCAGCCTGTGCTAACTCAAATGGGTCTCAAGAATGCTAAGTCATAGAATCATTAAGGATGGAAAAGACCTTTATGATCTGTCTATAAAAGACAGAACATTGCCTGTATTTAATTTTCCTGAACGCAGTCACTTGCTACATGGCAAAAACAAAGGTGGAGGCAGTCATTTTTAAGGTATAGAGATGCTATTAACATCATCTGCAATATGCAAAGGCATTATAACTGTAGCTGTCTATGAAGATCCTTACCTACAGCAGCACTTCAGTATTAGATATCCTGTTTAAAATAGTATTAGAACTCACACACATGAAGACAGTTCACCAAAATGTTGCAAGCTGATCACTGATACCTGCTATAATTTTCTGATGCTTGTTGCTTACTGCCACAATCATGTACATTTCCAACAGAAATATCCCCCATAGTCTATTTTTACAGACTGAAACCATGAGAAGTGCAACTCTAGAGGTTTTAAATGCCATGGAGATGTTTAACTCCATTAAGTTACTGTAATTCTAGATCTTAACACAATATCCAGTTCTACACAGAGAAAAACCTCCAAAAATCTGACCCCACACAGAAAAAGATACTCTAGTTTAAAATGTATTCAATAAACTAAAAAGCAGGTGTCTTGGTCTTTCATTTCCTTTCAAAAGTAAGAAAGAATTCAGGTCACATGCAGGAGATGATAGTTTTCCTTAAAAAATTATTATTCACATTTATTTTCTACTGATCTCAAATTCATTTTCTGTTAAATTTACATACCACAATCTAAAGGCATTGGTGCTGCAGCAACAGCAAAGGTAACAGATGTTTCAGAGCTTGGGAATAAGAACCGTTCTCTTTCTATGAGGGAAACTCCTTCTAAGGAAGGTTCTGGGAGATCCTCTATGGTCATCTTCTAGAAAGCCGCTTTAGGAGGAACAAAATGAATAAATAACCTCATTAGAAACATTTTGGATTAGTTCTACCATCCTAAGATACAATGTGCAGTGAGACTACAGTCCTTCCTTTGCATAAACAATTACTACCAGTGCATCCTTACAAATTAATAAAGTTCATTAGTAAAAGCTAATAGAGTATGGTGTTAAGGACAGCCAACTTCCAGGTTTGACTTCATCTCTAGACTTCTGTGTTACTAACAGAAAACATGAATTTCATAGACTCAAGAGAATGGTTTGGGTTGGAAAGCACCTTAAAGGTCATCTACTTCCAACCCCCACCCACCATGAACAGGGACACCTCCCACTAGACTGGCTTGTTCAAGGCCTTATCCAGCCCAGCTATGAACACCTCCAAGGAGGGGGCATCCACAACCTCCCTGGGCAACCTGTTCCAGTGCCTCCCCACCTTCACTAGAAATTTTCTTCCTCATTTCTCCCCAGCTTTCCATTTGAGCAGTAACAAAAATCGTGATCCTGTAATGAGCAATCACACAGTGATGCTGAACAGATTAGTGTGGTTTACAGCTTTATGCAAAAGCAAAGCACCAAGTACCTGTTCTCACATTCTGCATCCTGTCCCCATAACTCTGCATGCATATTCCCTTCCTTCACTGTGAGCCAGAATGTGCTACCAGCTGCCGCCTTCTCTGTTAAAATTCTCAGCTCTTTACTCTTCCCACACAAAGCTGCAGACAATTCATCACGGAGTGATTCACTCCTCGACTCCTGATTCCCTATCAGCTTCTTTCCCAGCTTCTCTCCTTTGTTTTAAAATAGGATCCTTACCACAGTGTCGTAACCTCTGCCCTGGTGGTGTTTCCAGTCAACGTTTCAGGCCTTAGAGCAAGCTAGGAGAGAAAAGAAAGCTTAAACATCTGCACAGAGCTATGGTGACATCTTGTAACAACCATACCAACCTACACTCTAAGGAGAGCTGGATACCACTTCTAAGCCATCTACTTGGGCACATTCAGTAACAAGTAACAAACCCCACAGTTCATAATAGGAACAGGCATTGTTGCACTACTGGGGACTACATCTCACAGCTGAAAAACTGGAATTCTGCATCTTGAATTTTCATGGTTAAATACTCAGGGTAAAAGCAGAGTTTCTACCAACCAACCAACCAAGCTGATTTTTCACCCTGGAGATCACCATACAGCGCTTTTTACTCATGAATTAGTTTAGCCACTTTGCTTGACAGAAAGAATTCGTGGAGCTTCAATGGCAGTGGTTGGTAAGAGACATCTGGAGATGGGAGTTCAACCCCCCTGCCAGAGCAGGATCATTTAGGGCAGGTCCCACAGAAACGCATCCAGGTGGGTTTTGAAAGTCTCCAGAGGAGACTCCACAACCTCTCTGGGCAGCCTACTCCAGGGCTCCATCACCCTCACTGTAAAGAAGTCTCTCCTCATGTTGAGGTGGAACCTCCTGTGTTCCAGTTCACACCTGCCATCCTTTGTCCTATCATCAAAAAGAGCCCGGCACTTTCACCTTGACACCCACCCCGCAGATATTGATAGGCACTAAGATGATCCTCCCTCACCCTTCTCTTCTCAAGACTGAACAGCCCCAGGTCTCTGAGTCTTTCTTCATAAGAGAGAGGTTCAAGTCCCCTCAGCATCTTCACAGCTCTCCGTTGGACTCTCTCCAGCAGATCCCAGCCTCTCTTGAACTGGGGTGCCCAAAACTGCGTACAGCATTCTAAGTGTGGTCTCAATGGGACAGAACAGAAGGCGAGGAGAAGCTCCCTAGCCCTGCTGGACACACTTTGCTTGATGTTTTTACTACATTTAATCTATACACAAGTAAACAGGAAAAATAAAAAAGCAGTCTCCTGTTGAGGCTTCTTTTGAGGGCTGTAGCTCACACAAAGCAAGCTGTGTGAATAGATTTATTCCACTGCTTCCCCAAATAAATTTGTCACGCTATTTGGGAACTTGACAATCTACATTCTAATATAGAAGGCATGTCAGCAGTAGATTACAGATGCTAATCTTTAACCAAATAAATGAAAACCTCCTCCTCTTGCACACCATGCAAAGCTCACCCTGTCTTCAACTTGCAAAAGAGGGCCACATGAAAAGTGCTCATTTTACTCCAACTGGTTTATTTCCTCAGTCATATGCAGCTGTACAAATGTATGTGCCAGCACAAAGGGAAGATCAAGGAGGCCACTGGGAAGAGCAGGACTATTTTTTTCCCACAGCATTATTAACTCACATTGGCTAAAGCACTCTAAGAGTCAACAAGGTCAAAAATATCACTAATTATTTCAATTATTACTTTCAACCAGTAAGGAAAATTCAGAATTTACATTTTGAACAGCTTTACAGTCATCATACACATGACAGCAATTACTTTCCTGGGGACTAGCAAGTCCCTTAAGCTGCAAGTCGCTCATTAAATCTCTGTGGGGCATCAGTGAAATAGATCTGCTGACATCTGATATTTGTTCAAAGGTTATGCCAAAACAAAATAAGGGTAGCACATCATGACATCCACCCAAAGTGCACAGAGAAACAAGCCATATGCATGAGTATAGAAGAGCTGACAGCTGAAGTTCTTGTTGTAAAAAGACAGCAGAGGAATTACAAGCTTTTTGCACAGTGCTGCCAGTACCACACTGAGAAAACAGTCAGCAGCCAGACCTGACTGAGCAGACAGGAACAGGAAGAGGTGAGAGTTGTAAAGTACAATGATAGAAGTTGCTGGAACTAGAAATCAACACAGACATTTCAAAATTATTACAAGGGGAAACAAAGAACTGTTCAGTGCACAGAGAAAAACAGACTGGACAGAAGAGAATCTGTGTGTCTGCAAGTATCAGAGCAGCTTCTACACTGAGGGGCCAGGGAGGAACAATTTGTCACCTCAGTGAAAAGAATTCAGCACATGAACTACTAGAGCAAACCAGGCAGGGAAACAACCCCTGTTGTTGGGTAGGTGACATGAAGACCCAACTCCATAGAATGGCTTTACATGTTTACTGTAGAGCCAACACTTCCTGACCTAAGCATGCACACCCTTACACCAGGGGATTTTAATCTGGATCTGGAAACATATTACCGTGTCATTATGCAGCACTGAACCATGTCATAGTATCATAGAATCAATCAGGGTTGGAAGGGACCACAAGGATCATCTAGTTCCAACCCCCCTGCCATGGGCAGGGACACCCCACACTAGATCAGGCTGGCCAGAGCCTCATCCAGCCTGGGCTTAAACACCTCCAGGGACAGCGCCTCAACCACCTCCCTGGACAACCCATTCCAGGGCTTCACCACTCTCATGGTGAAGAACTTCCTCCTCACCTCCAGCCTGAATCTCCCCACCTCCAGCTTCATTCCATTCCCCCTAGTCCTATCACTACCTGAGATTCTGAGAAGTCCCTCTCCAGCCTTCTTGTAGGCCCCCTCCAGATCCTGGAAAGCCACAATTAGGTCACCTCGGAGCCTTCTCTTCTCCAGACTGAACAGCCCCAACTCCTTCAGTCTGTCCTCATAGGAGAGGTGTCATGACAAGGCAAGACCATGTTCTGCACTCATAACTACATCCAGTGTCTGCTAGCTCATGTAGAAGTACTTCACAACCAGCTCATGTCACACATGCATATGTGGAAAAGCAAAAGGAAAGCAGAAGGTTTGAAACTATGTCAAAGAAAGGAGAAAGACAGACACCCTCCTCATAGTGACTTCTGTTCTGAGTGAAAACATAACAGCCTGAGGTACTAGTAATATCAAAGACGTACAGGTGAGCAGTCCCGGTGAAATGGCACAGAAGGTCTTCCAGAAGAGCAATGATTTCCCTACATTAGTAAGATGAGTTCAGACAGAAAAAAATGGTTAAGAGAAAGCCTGATCTAGCTGGAGGTATCTCTGCTCACTCCAAGGGGGTCGATCAAGATGTGACCTTTTAGAGTCCCTTCCAACCCAATGCAACCTGTGAAGCTGCAAAATTCAAGGAAAAAAAAGAAGTTTCCTGTTGAGAGCATTGCCAAGCTACTCCTAAAGACGTCTGAGCACAGCAGAGTATCATACTTACGGTCTGCCAGCCATACGATCGTCTCAGTGAATAAAATCTGAAAAAGAAAAATAGAAACACCATTGGAGAAAACAAAACTTGACAGAGTCATCAGATGCAGTCGTGTCGACAAGACTGCAGAGCAGCTACAGGTTCCCTGAGAGCCAAACATCACAGAGAAGTGCACAGTACCCCTGCAGTAACTTTAAAAAAATGTATAAAACCCAGGATCCAACATTTTCACGTAATCCAGATACTGTAGTTTCCAATTTGTGTTAAAGCACAAAGTTTTCCAGCAAGTGCCACTAAAAAACTGCAAATGCTAAAGCATTTCAAGTGATGAAATACAATTGTCCTGGGGCTTTGCTAGGAGAACTTATCACAAAGGTGATGCTATTTTTGACTCCATCCATGTATAATGGACTACTTATCACGTACCTGTATGTGCTCATGACAAAAACAAACCAAATCAAGTTCAGAGAACAAGACTCCTGCACACTATCTGCTTGACCTGTAAGTGACAGACACGTTACAGGTATGGAATCACACAACTGTTTTGGCTTGGACAAGACCTCTACAATCATCAAGTTCAAACATCAAACACCACAGCAATTAAACCATGTCCCAAAGTGCCATGTCTTCATGTGTTTTGAGCATCTCCAGGGACAGCGACTCCACCGCCTTCCTTGGACAGCCTGTTCCAGTGCCTCACTACTCTTCCCATATAGAATTTTTCCCCAATATTCAATCTAAACCTGCTCTGGTGCAATTTGAGGCCACTTCGTCTTGTTCCATCATCTGACATTAGGGAGAAGAGACCAACTCCCGGATCACTACAACCTTTCAGAGTTGTACAGAGCACTAAGCCCACTCTTCTCCAGACCAAACAACCCCAGTTCCCTCAGCTGCTTCTCACCAGACCTTTTCTCCACATCCAGTCTCTGGACACACTTCAGCACCTCAACGTCCTCCTTGTAGTGAGGGGCCCAAAACTGAACCCAGTGTTCGAGATGCGGCCTCTTCATAGCCCAGTACAGTGCGCAGGTATGGAAGTGTACTCAAGATGGGCTTCTCCAACAGGCGTGGGACCCTCTTACAACACGGCACCGCGCTTTCTGCGGCAGCAAGTTTAAGAAAGTTCCGCTCTCAAGGCTATCCAGGTTGCCTCTGATCGTTCAAAGCTTCCCCCATCACCCGGCCCCCCGCAAAAAGCCAACTACCGCTCAGACCGACCACGGGGCAGTCAGCAGTGTGGACCCCTTGAGGGCCGGCAGGGGACCCCAAAGCCGCCTCAGCGAGACGGGGCAAGAGGGCACACCTCAACAAGCAGCCCCAGCGAGACCACCGCACCTCCCCGCGCCGCCGTTCCCCACACGATCGCCCCCGTTTTGCCGCCCTGCCTCAGGCAGCCCCGCGAGGGCTCACACGCGGCCCCGCGAGCGAGCGGAGGGGAGGGCTGGGGAGGAACAGGCATCACTGCGGGGCGCGAAGGGCACCAAGGGACGGCTGCGGCCCGCCCGCTGCGGCGGCTCCCGCGGCGGCGCTGCCGCCACCTCCAGCATGCGCAGAGAGAAAGCAGCGGGAGGCCGCTGGTCCTTGTCCCACTCCCCTGCCCGAGATGCGGGGCCAGGGTCGCGCTCGCCCCCTCTCCCCCCAAGCCTACCTACTCTCCGCGGGGACGGCTGCGCCCAGGGGGTGCCGGGGCCTCCCGCGCCCACCCAGGGGAGCTAAGGGACGCGAGCAGAGGCCCCGGCTCTGAGCCCACCCCTCCCCTCCCGCTGGCCTATCAGCGCCCAGCGCTGCCCTGCTGGCCCCGCCCCGCTCGGGCCTGTCCGCGCGGTCGGAGGTGCGGCGCGGTTCGGCTGAGCTGCTCCTGGCCCGGCCGGGATGCGTCAAGGGACGCCGGAGCCGCCGAAAACCAGGCAACGCTAAAGGAAAAGGAGGTGTGGGGCAGGCCTTACAGCTGGCGGCGCAGCCTCCAGCTGCTGCTGTGTGTATCACGAGCTGCTCTGGGTTGCAAAGGACCTTTAAAGGCCATCTACTTCAACCCTGCTGGAGTCAGCAGGGCCTTCTGCAAGTGGGGTTGGTTGCTCAGAGCCCCAGACAACCTGACCTGGAATGGTTTCAGGGATGGAGCATCTACCACCTCTCTAGTCAACACGGACCAGGGTCTCACCGCACTCAGTGTAAAAAAATGTCTTTCTTCCAGCCTGTCTGCATCTCCCTCTGGTTTAAACTCATCACCCCTGTGATGTCACTTCATACCCTGCTATAACATGTTTCCCCAGCTTTCTTACTGGCCCCTTTAAGTCGAGAAAGGCTGCTTTAAGGTCTCCCTGGAGCCTTCTCCGGGCTGAACAACCCCAACTCTCTCATCCTGTCCTTACAGCAGAAATGCTTCAGCCCTGTGATCACATTGTTTTCCCTCCCCCAGACTGCTCCAACAATTCCATGTCCCTGTGCTGAGGACTCCAGAGCTGGACACAGAACTGTAGGTTGAGGTCTCACCAGAGTGTAATAGAGGGACAGAATCACTTCCTTTGACCGGCTGACCCTTCTTCTGATGCAGCCCAGGATTTGGCTGACCCTCTGGGCTGTGAGCACACATTGCTGGCACATCTTTTTAATTGTCATTGTTTTCTTAAAAGACAGCACACACCCAGCTCATCACAACCCACTGTGATCACAGGAGAAATTTCTAAGCATACCCTCCTTAAACATAGGCTGGAGATGCTGTTTCAGCCAAGGTGACTGCAAACCTGCCTACGTAGCTGGGTGGAACCAGCCAGGGCAACAGGATCTGTCAGCTCAATCACCTGCCCACAGTCACACACCACCAGTACCACGGCAGTGATAGCCCCAAGCAGCTCTCAAAAAAAGTCAGAGGAAATTTTGAGGCCAGTGAGCTGCAGATCAGGCACCTTTGGTCAATGGATGAGCAGGGAAATAACCCAAATTCTCCACACTGCTCACACACCTGGAGAGGAATAGGAGGAATGGGTAGGAAGAGAAAATGGGAGCAAAGAGAGACAGCTACACAGTTAAGAACCTGAGAATTTAAGGTGCCAAGTGTTCATGAATGTGTTTGTGGTAGCTTTAGGCTATGCCTATAAATTTCTTTCACAGATCTTGAACAGAAAGTAGTAAAATGTAAATAAATCACTATTGGGTCTAAAAAGGAAAATAAGGATAATTCTAAACAATCCTGTTGGAAAGGTAACAGACTTAAGCTAGTAATGTAAACAATTTCTCTCTCTTCTGGCTTCCTTGGGCTGGGAGATACTAACTTGCTTCTGCTTGACCTTGGTTGCACTGCTTTTGTTGTGACTGGTGTTAACTTCGCTGCTTCTGTCCCTGACTGGTGTTAACTTCGCTGCTTCTGTCCCTTGTCCCTTTTGTACAGAGGGGTAAGGGGGAGGCTGAAGCTAGTAGCTTCCCCTGGTACTTGGCCAGGGGGGTCCTTGTGCTGTTTATTAATTGTAAATATCTGTAAATGGTGTATATTTGTACATATTCATTGCATTTCATTGTAGATTGCAGTTTTGCTTGTAAATACAGCCTTCATTTGCTTCCAACTGAGCTGCTCTGGCAACAATTTAATGATGGAGGGGAATTTTCAACCCACCACAGCATAACACCATAAAATGTTGATGCACCAACAGCTTTGTAGAGGGACTTTGCCTAAAGTCAAACACAGGACTAGGGGGAATGGAGCAAAAATAGAAATGTGTACATTCAAATTGGATGTTAGGAAGAAACTCTTCACCATGAAGTTGATGAGACACTGGAACAGGTTGCCCAGGGAGGTGGTAGAAGCTGCATCCCTGGAAGCTTTTAAGGCCAGGCTGGATGTGGCTCTGAGCAACCTGATCTTGTGTGAGGTGTCCCTGCCCATGGCAGGGAAGTTGGAACTAGATGATCCTCGACGTCCTTTCTAACCCTACCAATTCTATGATTCTATAATCACTGGTAGATTTAAGCACAGAACTCAGAAATCACAACTCAGTGATCTTCCAACCCCTAACATCCTGTGATCTAGACTTCCCAGTGATTTAAGTAACCTACTGGAGGAACAAAAGTAGCAATTTCCAAGAAGGCTTTTCAGGGGCTCTTATCCAGTGCTGTAAACCTAATAAGGATCTAAATCCAAAGATTGGTAATCTCTAAGAAACCCATGCAGTGCTAAACCCACTTTCATATGGCTTGAGCCCAGGCTGCTTGAGGAGATGAAAGCTGGACAAAACTGGATAAAAAACTCAGATAGGTTCTGCTATATTTTTATGCTGAATGTGGCTCACTAAATATAACCATGCTTTTGTTGATATTTTTCTCCAGTGATAATATTACTTAAGGGTGAAGCAAGGCAAATAACGGGAATGACAAGTGGGAATTACCTCAAGTGAAGTACTGAAAAAGTCAAGAGCTGCAAGTGCTCTTACATCCCATAGGCTTGAAAACTGAAAGGAGTGGAAGGTGGAGTTGCACTTTTGACAGTAAACATATTACAGCAGATGGCTACAGAAAAGCTACAATAACTCTTCAATTTCTTACAAATGTTCCATGCTTCCAGGAAAATGCAGGCCTGCTGTTTTCACCTCAAGGGTACTTTAGAGAAAAGAATTTGGAGTATAACCAAAGATGTGGTTGTAAGCAAGATCAAATGTGAGTTTAGTATTATTGGCAGTTGATGTCTGCCTTTTTTGAGATGCCTGACATTCTGGGCAGAGGCAATGTTTCATGCCTGATAATGAATGATGGACTTTAGTGAGATGCCTGAAATGGAAATTATTAGCAGTTCCAGAGAAGGATAGAATTTAAGAGGACTTCAGTGGGGGTAAAGTGCAGGCAAAGGGGAAACAGTGTTGAGCAGAGTTGAATGGAAACTATTAGGATGAAAGAGGTTATCAATGACATCCTGAGGTATTATTCTTATGAGACAAAAAAAAAAAGGGGGAAAAAATGAAAAGAATTGGTGTTAAAAAGGAATGAACTGTTAAGACTGATGTATAGGATCATAAAATAGAAGTAACTGAGAAAGAGAAAGATGCAATTATAGTCAATAGCTAGAAGATGAGCACCATTATCAACACAATGTAATGGCATAAAAAGCAAACACTTATCTTAGGATGCATAACTGGAGAGCTGTGGCAGGAAAATGTTCATGCCAGCAGGTTCTGCCATCTCCTTGGGAAACTGCATGTGGTTCTGACCACCTTTTTCAGTGAAAGGCAGCTAATCTAGCATGTCCAGAGATGATTTGCTAGCACATTCAAGGAAAAGAAGGGTCTATTTTAGGAGGTTACCAGAGCATGGCTTGTTTAATGCAGCAGAATGAAAGCTGAGACAGAGGGTATGGTTGCCATCTGCCATAAACCATGGAAAATGGTGTGTGAATTCAAAGTTAATGCTGAATAGGAAAATAAAACTCTGTGAATCCTTTTATGATAGAAAATGAAAGCCAGCACCTAACAAAGCATCTCAGGTCCTAGAACATCCTTCTGGTTGAAGCAGTAAAGGCAAAACCCCAAACATTTTACCTCAGAATGAATCCTGTGACTTAGTGCTGGAGAGTGTCTGGGAGACTGGACACCACTGCCAGACAAAACCCCTGCCAGTCCTGACTTCCACCCCTGGGCCCTGCAATGGAATTGATTTAATTTTAATCTTCAAATCTCATTCTGTACCTTTTCACAATATCTTTTTCAGCACTCCTACATGCCAGGATGTGAATCTAAACAAAAGTCTTTTCAGCCTATCCTGTCTGACTCATTGGGTGCTGTCATGGGCAGCAAAGTTGTTGAGCACCTGGAGAGCTCAAAACAATGGGTTGGAGCAGCTCTGAGTACCTTGGGAGGAAGATGGGGAAACAATGCTTGTGAGCAACAAGCCTGGTTTAACTAAAATATTCCTTCACTTCTTGTTCTCCTTTGGGCAGAACCAGTTCCTTCATCTTCCCAAATTTACAGGTCAAAGGAAAGGAAGGGATTATTTCTGTGGCTTTGGAATACATTGCAGCTTCAAGCAGAGCCACTCTAGAGTGAAGATTGGGGCAGCAAAGAGGTTCTGAAAGTGAGCATGCTTATGTCCCACGTTCAGTGCAGCTTTGGGACAGCAAGCATGTTCTAAAGGCAAGGGATGCTCCAGGGGCCACCCTCAGAGCTGGGTGTGAAACAGGGAAACCGTGCATCCACCCGCAGTTAGGACATTTCTCTCCCACAAAAACAGACTACTAGTGATTGTCAGTCTTTCCAGCCCTGCCCGTAATTTCCCAAGGACACACCACCCTTCCACCCTCCAAGCATCAGCCAGCACCCTGCTGTCTAAATTGCCCTTTCCAGTTTCTGCTAGGTGTGCTAACTCCTAGCTCCTCAAATCACACCCACTGCTTCTGGATCAGACAGCCTTAAGCTTAGCACCACATCAGGAACCACTCAGCTCCTCTTTTATTAGTGCCCAGGCAGTGAAAGGAGATCATCTTCTCTGGCTCACCATACCGCTGGGCAGCAGAGGCTCCAAGTTGCCTATGCAGGTTTGACATGGTTTCACAAAGTGCACACACTCAGACACTCTGAGAGGAAGCCAGGAGGAATGCTGCCTTTATCTCGATTTTCAGAGATGCTGTGAGTGAGGGAAGCCACTGGGAACTGGAAGAGGCATGAGGCTAAACAGCTGCACTCTTTTCTATAGCATCTTGGGGGATTTTTCAGGAATAAAAAGCACTTGGATCTCACTTTAGATCCCAAATCAACACCTGTCACCTTCACTGTAAATAACAGAAGCCACTGCCTACCTGTTAAACTGCCAGTCCCACACCTGGAAGAAACTTGCTTGCCTTGAAATTGCTCCACAACCACAAACCTGTTTTGACTTGTGAGAACTTTTGTAACCACTGCCTAGGCTCATGGGATTGTCCCTTTTTAATTATATAGATCTGCATAACTCTGGAAATCTGTACTTAAAGCTTTGTGCTGCTTCACACAATTCTTGGTCCTAACTCTTTACCCTTTGGCAATCGCTGCCTTAACCACTGAAACCAACAGTAAAGGTATTAGTTGCAATAGACAGCAAGCTTCTAAATACTCGTGGGTTTCTTAGCAAAGAGAAACTATGACTAAATGTCCAGAATACACTCAGAGGTATTCTGAAATTCCCCCATCTGAAATTCTCGTTTAGATCCACTAGCTGCAGACAGCATCTTAACAACCTATGCAAAACTTATTCTAGGAATACTATTCTTGTGCAGTTTGGATTTTCAGCTTGGAAGCAATCTAGAAGGGGTGTGGGGGTGAAAATCTTATTTGGAAGTCTTAGAATGGAAAAAGTAAACAGCTTGTCACTTGCAAGCACAGGAAAATCTTGAAGACCCTCAAGGCAGAAGTCTGACATCTCTAATCCACTTGATTTTGTGTCTTGTACTCTCCAGTGGGTACATGCTCGATCAAGGTCACCTTTCTCTTGTTTGAGGAGTCACTAGTGGCATTTACACATTTGTTCAAATACTTTCCCTTCAAAAGAAGGCTTTAAAATGCAGCCTCTTCCTTTGGCTCTCTGCCTTGGATTGCATGTTATGTTTTTGCAACAAGGGAGAAAAGAAGAGACAGCTACCAAGTCCTTTTGCCTCCCAATATAGTGCAAAAATATCTGCCTTCGAAAATACAACACGGATGCTGACTGGCTGATGCCTGCTTAGCCTAATGAGCTTAAAATCTTAGCTGTAGTGAACATCTGTCAAGACAGAAGTGAGGTACAGAAGTCCTCTTAATCCATTAGCTCTAAATCCAGCAGAGCTTTCACACTCCTCTTTTTTGAATCAAAGAAAAACAGAGTTGGAAGGTACAATGGAATGTGCAGAACTTCAAGAGCAGATCCTGGGCAGTGAGACTGTGAGGCAAAGAGCAATCAAAGCTGACAACTAAACTGGCATCATAACAGAAAAGCCATGAGAGACTGGCCAGGCTGCTGCTCAGGATGAAACAGTGAGTCTGATGCTTTGTTGTTGTATTTTCCCTAGCTCGTCTGGATTTTTAAATCTAAGATACAGTCAAAGACAGGGAAAGGATGGGCTGCACACCTTCTCACAGGGAGATTGCTGATCAAGGTGGGCTTAAGGCTTTCAATAAGCCCAAAAGTATTCTGCGCATTGATCCAGGGGATAAAGGAATCCCTCTGCTGGTTAAAGGTTCAGCTTGCTACAATGTCAATGAATTCCACCAATATGAGTTACAGAGGAAAGGCTGCCTGGGAGAAAAGGAGGATGAACTCTCAGATCCAGACAAAAATGATAATTTGGAGTTATCTTTCAAGGTTCCTTCAGATCCCCAGGTTTCCAGGGAAGACAGGAAAACTGAGAGGACAGCCACAGATGCTGAAATGGCTCTGTCCGAGCTGATTGAGTCTCAGAAACACATCACTGAGGCCATAGAGATCAGAAAGCAAAGCTCCTGTGAATCGGAGGCACCACCGTTTGGTTTGGATGACAAGAATGAAAGCAATGCAAAGCAGCTCCCAAAGAAAGGAAAGAAGCAAAAACCCCAAAAGACAGCAAAGCAAGGCCGACCTGGCAAAACTAAAGACAGGTCCAGCCTGGCCCTGGGTGAGCCAGAGAAAAAGGTTGATTTCCCAGAGACGCTCGTTAAGGCTCATCAGAGTGCGTATGCCTACTTAAACCCCAACCTCTCCAAGTATGAAACTATACTGCACATGGCTAGCCAGGCTACCCAAACCCAGCTCTTCCTGCAGCAGATGGTAAGCTTCCTCGTGCTCCGCTTCGATGAAATCAACCAACTCTTGGAGGAAATTGCTGAGGATGGGGAAAATCTTCTCAAGGATGTAGGTGGGAACCTGGCATGGCCAGCAGAAAAGGGTGACACGAAGGAGCACCCTGATCTGCTGCAACAACTACTGCAGTACACGGTGAATAAAATGCAGTTACTGAGTGGCACGCTGGCTTCCCTCACCTCTGAGGCCCTGCAGGAGACGTGCAGCTTCCTGCAGTCTGCTGCAAACAACTTGGAAGGAAAACTGAAAGCAAAGCAAAGCTTTGATGAGCGCCTGCTACTGACAGTAAGGCTGCTTGAAGCCTCAGCAGTGGGTTCCTCTCAGTCCCACAGTGATGACAGGACTCTTTATTCTGAGGACAGTGGCATTGGTGTGGACAGCGAATCCCTCAAAGAGTTCAGCACTCTCAGCCAGCATGGAGGACAAGCAAGCTGTGATTCTTGTGCCCGGGGACATCCATCTCAGAGGCATGCCAGAACAGCAGAGCATGTGCGTGATGGGGCTGTGCCACCAGGCCCAGCTGCATCCCATGACTGTGCTCTTGAAAGGCAGTTTAAGGATATATTTTATTCACCTGTGCACAGCAGGGAGGTGACTTCTTGCCAAGGTGGAGTACCAGAAGGCACTTCTACCATACCTCAGTATTCAAGGGTGAGCAAAAGCCATTCCTGTAACTCCCTCCCATGTGACTCTACTCAAGAAGGGGAACATTTCAAAATGCATGAATCAACAGATTTTCCCTCTGATGATGATGATGAAGGGAGCACACTGGGGGAGGATGACGACAACATCAGTTTGTCAGACATGGGGAGGGATGCTTTGCCAAGGAGGCCTCTGTCTTCTCCAGCAGTCACTGATAACCCACAAAGGCAGTCCATCAAGAGGACAGAGAATGCAGAGACAGAGGAAATTATTCTAAAGATGAAAGATGCCATCAGTGAAAAAATCAAGTTTGTCCCAGCTAAATCTGGCCGTAAAGAATGGATAGAAGATGAGAGTGGAAGAGCAGTCCTTAAAACAAGGCCCAGCACAGCAACTGGCAGCCAGAAAACCTTCAGGAAACAACAACGGTCCAGATCAGAGGAGTCTCTCAGAAGCCAAGCAGAGGACCCAACCCTCCTAGAGCTTCAGAGAACTCAAAAAGAGCTCAACAGAAGACTGGAAATGCTTTATGGAAAGAAGTGTGCAGATAACAACCCAGAGCTTTGGAAATCAAGGACAGAACCATATTTGCAGGATGAGCAAATTGTATCTAGGTCCTCTAGAAAACTGAAGGCATGCCTCTCAAAAAATTTCAGCATCCTGCCTAACCAGGATAAAGTCCCTTTGTTTATGATTGATCAAAATTCTGCCCATCAACCAGATGAAAAAAGAGACAGGAAGACTTTGAGAGCTACTGTGCCCACCCAGGAGACATCAGGAAGCAAGGAAAATGAACCTCCTGGGGCACAAATGCTCGGTGGCAGCAGCTGTACCCCACGACAGTCTGTCAAAAAGCTTATTGAAACATTCAGTCCCTCTGAGGATCTTGTAAAAGCTGCACCTTCAAGATCTTTGGGACCAATAAAGTGCATTAGAAAGTTTGGACTTCCAGTAATCCCACCCACAATTCCCTTTCAGAGAGGCCTGGCAACTTTAAATCTTAAGCATCGTGTTTCACCAGCAGAAGACACAAACCCTTCAAACAGCAGTGGGGTATCTTCTAGCTTTTTTCCTGCACCAGCTGCAGAATTAAGCAAGCAGGACATAAAGGAAGAGAGTGAGGAAGACATTGAGAACCTGCCACCACCACCCCCTGAAATGCTAATGGACAATTCTTTCGACTTATCTGAGCCTGAGGAAGTTCTAAGGATAGAAGAATGCTCTGCAGAAGATGCCAAAAAGCCTACCAAAACAGAATTTCGTGCTACCAAGAGATCACAAGTCTCCCCAAAAATGAAAGCCTCCCTTCAGTCCATTGATTTATTGCCAAGTAAAAATATCAGTGGCCCCAGTGTGATCGCTAATAAAAGCCTAAAGAGCACCGGAGCAGGGGAGGAGAAATTGAAGAGGTACTCCCTGGAGCTGAACCCCACCAACATGCACGTCCCCAGCCAGGAGGAGATACTGGCAACCCAGAGAAAAGAGGCTGAGGATTTATACAAACAAACCCGTAAAATTATCCCTCTTCAGCATCCCAGCGGAGTTTCGAAGTCACACAGCAACAGCTCGGAGAGCAAAGAGCCCAATTCGCCAGCACCTTCAGCGCCACTCCGGAAGCACGGTTCTCCTGATTCACTCAGGAGAAATGAAAAAGGCTCAGCCTTTGCCAGGAGGGTCTCCCCAACAAGAACTCCCCCTTCTTCTCCACCAACTGAGAGACAGCTTTCCAGCCCCTCCATGCCACACAGACACTCTCTGCAGGCTTTTAGCAGCCCACAGCTGAGCTCTCCCACCATGCAGAGGAAACCCAGCCCTCCCTCTAGCCCTAGGGTGCCCAGCCCACCCTTGCAGAGGAAGCTGCCCTCTCCACCACCCCAGCAAAAACCACTCAGCCCTCCTGTGGGGCACAAGCAAAACTTGCCCACAGCTCACCGGCCGCTGGGCTCTGCGGCACACCGCCGAGATGCAAGCCCCCCTCTGTTCCCCACTGCCCCTTCCCCACCAGCCTCCCCATCCCGCTCCTACAAGGGGTCCAGAGCTGGGCTGGATGCTGGGGATGAGCACCAGCTGTCCTCCTCCAAGAGGGCTAGCAACATCCGTTCAATATTTTGTCCAGCTACCTCTTCCTTGTTTGAAGCCAGACCTTCAGTGGTAGCCACTGGACCCACTGCAGAGGTGACCAGCCCGCCTGAAGCTTCACCGCTTCCCCAGAAGAGCTACTTGGGTTTCAAGCAGTCTGGAGACCGCATCAGAAAGCTATCCCTGAGTGCCATCAATCCTCAGCCATTCGTCAGGAGAAGTTTCTCTGACCGGCGACCAGGGGCCCAACTTCGTCTTCCAGCTCCCGTAACATCTGGCAGCGAACCTGCACTTAACCAAGCAAGGTAGGGACCTTTTCGCTTTAGACCAGGAAAGTAGAAGCGTGGCACTGCATTGGCTTCCTGAACTCCAGATGGGAATTTAAAAGAGATTTCCCACAAAGAGAGGCCCTGCTCATTTGCAAACAGGTGGCTGGGCAAGGAGAAGGCTGCAGCTGGACTGGATGGTCCCTGTAGGTCCCTTCTACCTGAAATACTATATTCTTACTCTATCCTATTCTTAGTACATTAGAGGTTGGAAGGGACCTCAAGAGATCATCAAGTCCAACCCCCCTGGGTTACCCTATTGTATTATCTATTCTATTCTGTTGCCCTGCCCCAGATTTCAGGAGAATACTAGTCTTGAGTAAAGGGAAGAGCTGTATTTCCATGACTTGCTCAGACCTCACACTTACACATCAGCTGTGGTAGGCATCCCAAGGAAAACTCAGTGTCAGTTTCGTGGCACAGAGCTCCCATCATTTGCTTGGACATCCCCACTGAATTCTGAAAAGCTCTGAAGCTTATAAATATCTTTAACCACGAGAAGGTAGACTTGGGCTCAGAGGAAGAGTATGGTTCTTAACATCAGTCTCTGAGCCAGTAAACTGTTCAGCTGAAATCTGTGTTAGCAATGTTTCAAATGACAGATAATGAGTAGGCAAGGACATAATTATATATATGGTTATATATATGGACATAATTATAGCTTGGCATTTTAAGCTTCTCATGTAGGCTTTCAGATCTAGGTGCTGCTTTCAAGTCTGATGGGGCCAGAGCTCAAGTTTTTAAAGTGGGGAAAAAAAACCTTTCCCATGGCTACTGGAGATTCATTGCTCTAAAAATGTCCATCTTAAAGAATCACAGAATCAATAAGGTTGGAAAAGACCTCAGAGATCATCAAGTCCAACCTACCACCCAACACCTCTTGACTAACCAAACCATGGCTCCAAGTGCTACATCCAATCTCCTCTTGAACACCTCCAGTGATGGTGACTCCACCACCTCCCTGGGCAGCACATTTCAATGGCCAATTACTCTCTTAGTGAAGAACTTTCTCCTCACCTCCAGCCTAAACCTCCCCTGGCACAGCTTGAGACTGTGTCCTCTTGTTCTGGTACTGGTTGCCTGGGAGAAGAGACCAACTCCCTCCTGGCTACAACCTCCCTTCAGGGAGTTGTAGACAGCAAGAAGGTCTCCCCTGAGCCTCCTCTTCTCCAGGCTAAGCAACCCCAACTCCCTCAGCCTCTCCTCACAGGGCTGTGCTCAAGACCTCTCCCCAGCCTCATTGCCCTTCTCTGGACACATCAAGAGTCTCAATGTCCTTCTTAAATTGAGTGGCCCAGAACTGGACACAGTCCTCAAGGTATGGCCTAACCAGTGCTGAGTACAGGGGCAGAATGACTTCCCTGCTCCTGCTGGCCACACTATTCCTGATGCAGGCCAGGATGCCGTTGGCCACCTTGGCCATCTGGGCCTGGAAGTACAGTGTTGTTATTCTAGTTTCTTAGCATCTTATGATGTTTAAGTCCATTAAGCTCTAAGCTACGCAAGAGGATTTAGATCCTTCTCAGGTAACCTTTCCTCATGTGAGGAGTATTTTTACTCTGGCCAAAGAACAGCTGAAATCACATGAATCATCCCCATGAGTAGGGGCTGCAAGCAGAGGTTGGTTAGGGGAGACACCAGGAGATAAACTGCTGTCCATCAGGAGATAAACAGGAGATAGAATGACACTCGGTGCACTGCAAGTACAGGGACAGTCCTACATCCTGAAGTCAGGGGTAGAGGTGTTCCTTCCTCAAAGAGGACAAAGTTTCCTACACTGACAGCAGAGGAACATGCTGACCAAAACATGTCCAAAACACTGGGAAACACTAACAAAGTTTTGCATTCTCAGTTCTAATGTTTCATTCTATAAAGGAGTGGAACATCTCCTTTCTGAGGAGAGGCTGAGGGAGCTGAGTCTGTAGCCTGGAGGAGACTGAGGGGTGACCTCTTTCATGTTTATAAAGATGTGTCAGGAGGATGGAGCTGCCAGGTTCTTCTCAGTGATGTCCAATGATGGGATTGTGGTTGTGATTCTGTGACATTGGAAGGTTTCCTAAAAGCTGGGGTTTCTGTCATCATGTGCTGTCTGAAGTCAGCTTTGTCTGCTCCAGTGCCTGCTAGCAGACAGAAATGTTTTCAAAAGGGGCTTTCTGTCAAACCTGGCAAGACAAAGCCCTGGAAGTTTTATGAATCAATTTTAGAATCAGTTTATTGTAAATGCATAGCTAACTTATGCTTCAGTGAGGTGCATCATCTTTCTGTTGAAGGCTGTCAGAGCATGCAGGCTAACATGAAAAAAACCCCACTGTAAATAAAATCATCACTTCCACCTCAAAAAAACTATCCTAATGGTATGATATAGAGCATTTTGAAGAATTAAATATATCCTGAGCCAAATTCACCTTACCCTTTATACAAATGGATGCAAAAATTTGCCCTACTGACTTAGTCCTAGTCCATATGTTTTTAATCTGGGTGCCACTGCTCACTGCAGGTGGGGTGGACTAGATGACCTTTAGAGGTTGCTTCCAAGCCAAACTATTGCATTCCACATGTGCCAAAGAGAAGCCTGGCTCATTGATTGCCACATGCACTGATTTAAAAGGCAATACACTACTGCGTGGCTTCCCACGCTTATAGTAAGCTGCCTGGGGTAAATATTTACAGCCCTTGCCTTGAATGGGCAGATACAAATCTCACAGGCCATGTGGCAACAGGCAGAGAAGGAGCATTTTAGGAATCAACATGTGACACAACAGCTCTGAGAGCCTCTCACACCACTGCTGGTTGCCTCCTCCCACTGAGGACTGGAGTGGTTGTCACAGCTGTGAGCACCCCATGCACAGATGCTGATGCAGCTCTTGCAGCAGGTGCTGTAACAGACAACCAACCACACTCCAATCCATCTTTCTCCTTCAAGTTCATTAAGCAGCCAGGGCTTCCCCTGCTTTGCAATCCCTTCAGCTAACAGATCTCCCTAAATCAGATGTTGTATACCTTAATCTCCTCATTCTGGCTATGTTTGGTCTGAAGTTCACAAGCTATTTCCACCCAGCTGTTAGTCTCCTTTCTTTCACACCTTCCCTTGCTCTGCCTCTCCTGTCCAAATATAACAAAGCCTTTTATTCATGTTTTCCCCTGTGTGTGTGTGGTTTCTGTGTTCTTAGCAGGCTCAGGTACTAGTCTTAGGAGCGAAACCTGCTGTAGCATCACTCTTTTATAGGTAAAACATTTTGAAAATCAGAAAGTTAGTCCCAAACTCCGGGATGTATGCCTCCCCTTCTCCCATGCCCAGTTAAAGCATCTATTCGCTGAGAAGCGGATAGCTAAAGATAATCTGGCATCAGCTTGTACAAGCAACATGTTCCTCGCTAGGCAGCCGAGGCCCCCCTCCCACTCACCCCAATTTAACAAAAACACCAAAAAGAGAAAAAGAGGCAACTTCCATCTCATTTGGCTAACTAGCATTGCCAGCCATTAAATGTCAGTGCTGAATGCAGAGTTGCATGTCTCCTGCACGCTCACTGCTCCCCTCAAAGGCTGAAGTGCTCCTTTCACAAGCATGTCAGCACATCAGCATGTCTCCTGCCCATCCCATGCTCTAAGGGGTACCACAACTTAAAGCACTGTTAGACCTAAGTAGGGCTGGAGCTGGAGCTTTTGTATTTAGTCAGAGGGTACCTGGAGAATAGATTCAGGCTTCAGTACACAAGACAATAGAACTGGTACCCATTTGGACGGCCTGTGGAGGGATAGACTGAGCTAACTTTGCTGGTTTCCAGCTCTGGTGATTTGACAGAAATCAGCAGTTATTGGCATCTGATCAAGGCATAGCAGGTCCTTTTGCTCTGCTCACAGAAATCCTGTTAATGTACAACAGTGTTTCTGTGTATGCTGTTAAATGAAATAGTATCTCATTGAGACTGCTAATCTCCCAAGACGTAAAGCAGACATAGAAGGTTAAACACCTTTACGATATTGTTGAAGGAAGTCTTGAGAATGGATGGAGCTGACTGAATCAGGCCCAAAGCAAACAGCCCAAGTGAGAACTTCTGCAACTGGGGAATATTTGAGTCTGGATTAGGTTCATGACTGGTCATGGATGACAAATCTCTTCATTTGACAGTTCAAATTACTGAAGTCCTAGCAGTCAGAATAGGAACATAACAGCTTGTCTGGAGCTGAAAGCTAATTCAATTTAGCAGTTTATGTACTTAAGACACAGTAATGATTCCCAGATAAGTCTGGAATATTTCCCCATGTTGAGCTTAAACATTTGCAGTAACACAGGGCACATTTCAGCACAAAGGCTCATGATGTGAGATATTAATGACTTAGCTCCACTGCTATGATCAATCTTGATTCACCAAGTCCCCAGTGCCCCTAAAGATTGCCAGTGAAACCCCAGGAACATCATTTACACTTTCTGTGTCTCAGTTCTCTGTCTCAGGAGTGGCAGATTTATGCCACCAGAGCATCCATCCCACAGTCATTCTGGCATACTCAGAAATCACTGTGAGCCTGCTAAGCAGATGTATTACAGCAGTGAGACAGGAACCTCAAATCTAGCCACTCAATTCTATCTCTATGTGCAAGCGAACCCAGATTCACACTGTTCCCCTGTGAAACATATAAAAGGCTGGCATCACAAGAATAAAATGTGGACAGTGCATATACAGAGTGTGAATGCAGGAGGAGACAGGGAATAACATATCATCAAGGTTGGACTCGATGATCTCCAGGGGGCCCTTCCAACCCCTACCATCCTGTGCTCCTGCGTCTCGTGCAAGGTTTGTGCTCTGGGGGTTAATGCGACTTAATCAGTGCTGGCTTAAAAAGTCACAATTCATTAGCCTCTTAACTTGAGCATCTTTCCTTCTGCAGCTTGGAGGAGAGCCCTAGGAAAACAGGAGATTCTTGGAACAGCCCTTGCGCTCCCGACATCAGAGAGTCCAACAGATCCTCTTCCCACCCTGAGCTCTACATCGTGGGCCAGGGGCTGCAGAGGGACTGACAGCCAAAGTGTCCTTGAAGGCAAAGGCACAGGAAAGCCAGAGGCCCTGGAGGGAGGAAGCAGCCTTACCCAAGCCTCCAAATGGGACTCCATGTTTTTTCACAAGGAAACAACACGGTGGCATTGCTTATGAACACCCAAAGTGGCCCAAACATGAGCTACCAGCAGACTAGTAGAAGCCGGTTGCTTCTCCTTTGGATTGTGTTTCGTGGCTTAACGGAAAAATCTACACTGAGCAAAGGAAATGCTTCACAGCTGGGTGAGCCTGAGGTAATCTGGTTTGGCAAAAACCTGTAGCCAAGTCCTTTTCTTCATTATTTAGATAAAGGAGTTCAAAAACTATCAGAAATGATAATTATTTGACACATTATTTATTCAGGAGGCATCCCAGTTTCAGTTCTGTAAAAAGTGGCTGTTGTGACCTCTCCAGGGGGGGAGGTAAAATCCTGAACCACTTTGGTTTTATGGCAAAACCCTCAACAGCTTCAGCAAAGCCTCATCTTTAAGCTAGTTATTTACCAACATGCAGAGAGAGAGCAAGGTCAAATACAAGTTACAACAAAATAACCCCTTTTAAAGGAATAAAATTAGGGATCTTATTCCTTCAGAAAGGCTTTGATCCTCTAAATCACCATTGATAATCATGTAATCCCACCACCTCTAGTTTCCAGGGTACAAGGCTTAATCCTGATTAGAGTGGCTTTGTAACAGCCCAATCAAACAACATTTTAAAGCCTGAGGCACCTAAGGACATGTGTCTTTCTCTGTGTGTGTAAAAGAAGAGAATGCCACCACACAGAATCCTGTTTCCCCTAAAGCAGGTGTCACAGAATAATAGAATTGTTAGGGCTGGAAGGGATCTCCTGCCATGGGCAGGGACACCTCACACTACATCAGGTTGCTCACAGCCACATCAGACTGCTCAGACTGCCTCCATAGGAGAGCAGCTCCAGCCCTCTGCTCATCCTCATGGCCCTTCTCTGGACACATTCCAGCACCTCCAGATCCTTCCTGTAATAGAGACTCCAGAACTGGACACAGTGCTCCAGGTGAGGTCTCACCAGAGTGGAGCAGAGGGGGAGAATCACCTCCCTTTCCCTGCTGGCCACACTTCTTGTGCTGCAGCCCAGAAATCCAAACATGTCCTGGGCTGCAAGTACACACTGGTGGCTCATGTTGAGCTTCTCATCCACCAGCATTGTTTCTGATTTCTGGGGTTTGAGGGGAGTCATTGTGATTTCACTGAAGAGTCCAGATGGATTCTTGCTAAGAAAGCACAAGTTATTTACAGTCAATTAATCCTAGGCTTTTACAGCAACCAGTGGAATACAGTTTGGGAATTTACTGGGTCTTGTGCTCACCTAATTTGCCATCACAATTAAGATGCAACTTTTAATTACTCCAATTTTAATTAGTTTGACCTGTTTTCATATGCAGCTTTAGTACTGAACAAGATCCAGAAAAAGCCAACTATAGTCCTATTTTGAGAGGAATGGTTCTACATTTTCCCTACAGTTTCCCTTCACCTTCATACAGGATTTTTAACCTACCCACCTTCATGATGGGGGAACTGAGGCTCATCTCCTGCTGCACAAGGGACTCCTTTGGGTACTGAACTGCTGAGTTTTAGTAGAGTGCCTTAATCACAACCATCTTTCAGTAAGTTCAGTGCCATCTTATGCCACAGACACAAGGAAACCTTAAATGTTGTGTAAGGTGGGGGCTTGAATATGAAAGAACTAACCTGCAGCCAACAGATGCTTTGGATTGTCAGGGATTTGTGATCTTGAGGTGGAAAAGCAGCCATACCCAGAGTGAGCAGCTAAGAGATGTCAACAGATACACCTTGCAATCACACAGGCAGATGCACCATCCCCCCTTAAGTTTGAAAATCATCAATACTGCAGGACAAACTCTGCAGAGCCATCTTCCCCCTCATCAGAAGTATAGTGCTCTCCCAACTGCATAAAAATACAAATATGGTTTTGTAGGTATTTTGGATTGTTCTGTTCTGCTGGCAGCAAGAGAAACAAGCAGAGAACTGGCACTTTGCATGCCTAAATGTAGCCTTGAAGATAAAAATGTAAGAGTGGAAGGACAGCCTCTGTTCAGCTGCTACAATCATTTACCTCTTTATGGTTTTATGTAGGAATTCTCTAGCATCCATGATGGGCAATAAGAAGCAACATTCAGTGGTACGAGAGCTACAGAAGCACTTGTAGAAGCAGTTCACTTCAGCAACTGAGCTGGAAACCTCCTCACACACATGCTAGCTGGACATGGAGTCAGCCAAAGCATCTTTCCCCCAAAACCAGTCTCCCATGAAGATGTGATAAATGAGCTGATATTCTGCCACAGCACCTCTCCAGGCTTTGACTTTGATCATCAGGGGCCCCATTGCAAATACAACACTGCAGCTGGTGAAGGATTCTGATGCTGCCTAAAGGATGTTGCAGCAAACTGAGCATCATAATGAAGACACAGAGCTCCTCCACAAGTTTGTAACATGAACTCATGACTACATCTAGCTAATGGATTTTCTTCACTACAGTTAATCTACAGGACTCCTGCAAATAAGGTGTTTGCCTTCAATTTGTGTTGCAAGTATGAAATTAAGAGTAACTTAATTTCACACTTGGAGGAAATGATAGTTTGGCTCACCTATAAAAAAAAGGAACTTCCTCTCTTTCTTTGTGTTCATTACAGGATTTTTTGGACAACACTTCTATTTTTCATGAATGCAACATTTCTGGGATACAACTGTTTTATAAGACCATGCTAAACTTTAAGGTTTATTTTTCACTGCTGTAAATAAATCAGTTTTTATATGCAAGGTATGAATTTGGTCTCTCTTACATTCTGGATGCAACCAGCTTAACCCTTAGCCCAGTGTCATGCTATTAATCCCTTGCTTAGTTCACTAGCTAAGGCCCTGTGCTATAAAAAGTCCATTTGCTTCCTTCTTCCCCACCCCAGCACAAGCCTGCCTTGTTTGGTGTTTTCCCGGTACATCAATTAATTTAGGTTGCATTTCCATTAAGCAAACACATCTCTTTTAGACTACGGGATCCAGCCTGGACACTGTGAGGCCAGAGCATAGGTCAGCTGTGTTTCCACCTCTCCCCTGCCCTCATCTAAGCTTGAGCTATGTGCCAGTTTTGTGCTCAGTTCAGTAGAGATGCTATGTATAACCACAGCTAACTTGAGCATGGGGCAGGGGTTTTCTCCTATGGGCTAAAAGCACCAGACTTGGTAGAGTGAGGTAATACAGTTGGACTCAATGATCTTAAAGATCTTTTCCAACCAGAATGATTCCATGACAGCCAAATAGCTAGACTAAGCATTTCCACTGGGAATAAAATGCCACTGGAAACATCAGAGCACAAGGAATGCAGTAGGCATTAGTGTGTTCCCAGGTGTCCTTGGCTGACCAATGTCTCTGCAGCCTGTCTGCTCCATATACATCACAAAGCTTCTTGTAACTTCTTCAGAGGTTGTTTACAAACTAGCAAAAATAGAAAGAGACTTCTTTAAATAAACAAGTGTATTAATAACTTAATGACTGCCCTGAGAGGTTTAATTTAGACTCCTTGTAGTGAAAAGGAGACTAAGACTTGTGTGAGCTCCTCAGTTCTTCAGATGATGCTTCCCAGAAGACCGGTATGCTCTGTAAGTATAAAGTGACAGTCCTGGAAGTGTTGAAGACCAGACTGGATGAGGTTTTGAGCACCCTGGTCTAGAGGGAGGCATCCCTGCCCATGGCAGAGGGGGTTGGATCAAGATGATCTTAAAGGTCCCTTCCAACTCAAGCTGTTCTAAGAAACATGATAAACTGTGAAAGCAGCAGAGCCTTAATTTCTCTGTGGCACAGCACTTGGCACAAAGAGGCTTTACAAGCTCCTATACCACTGCCAATTGTATTCATAAACTGGGGGTGGGGGGCTGAGGGAGGTGGTGGCTTTTAAGGATACAGAGGGGCAGTTTGTTAAGTTACCTTTTTTCCCAGCTAAAAATACCAAGTCAGAGTAGAGGCTTAAAGGATCAGGTCAACTCTAATTTTAACTGAAGAGGCTTTCTCACCTCTGCCTGTATCAAAGGCAGTATCACAGTATCAGCATTCAGTGTCAGCTGTCAGAGATTTGGTAGCAATGCCACCACTGTTTTCCCTACCCCCCATCATCACTATTTAACAAGGGTAAAAATAGCCACCTCAATGCAGGCCCACTCCTTCCACTTCAGAGTGACTTCAGCAGCTGGTTCCCAAACCCACCTTTGACCTCGGCAAGAACAAGTTCAACCAGAATCTACTTACTACACTGTGACCCAGCTGCATCTCTGCAAAAGCAGCTTCCTTCAGCTGCATTCTGTAATTCTCAGCTCCATTTCTCACAGCAACACCCATGGAATTTACAACAAGAGCCTTCAACCTCCACACTTCACCTCAGGTCCATCCTTTCTTCCTCGTCCTCCCTCCCTGGCCACCCTCCCCATTTGCCATTCTGATTTTTTTAGGCCACCTTTTTTGTGCATTTACATTCCTGCAAGAGTTTGTGGTTGCATTTCCACAGGGAGATTCAGGGTCTAGCTAATGTGTTTGCATGGCACAAATACTCTGAAGAGCAGAGGTGCCATGCCCCAGGTCTGTGATTTGACTCTTGGTGAGAGGAAAACATCCATTTGAGGAAACAGAATCAGAGAATTGTTTTGCTTGGAAAAGACTTCTAAAATGATTGAGTCCAGCCCTCAACCTACGACCAATGTGGCCATTAAACAATGTCCTAAAGTGCTGTGTCCAAATGTTTCTGGAAGACCTCCAGGGAAGGTGACTCCACCACCTCCCTGGGCAGCCAGTTCCAATGCCTGACCACTCTTTCAGTAAGTGAATTTCCTAATACCCTATGATAATATTCCTGTGAGGTTTGTGGAATGGATTCAGAGTAGGTAGCACCAGACTCCTTGCCCATGCATTTTCAGAGCTCTGATGCCACTGTGCACAGGCCAATGGCACAAAGCCACTCTCTTCCTACACTGCAGGGGACTTACAGCTTTCTTCACTCCTTTATGGTAGAAGCCATGCTACATTTTATCTTCCACCTTTCCTTAATGACAATTCTTACCTTCAGAAAGCAAGAGGAACCATCTGAGACAGCCAGGGTCTGTCTCAGGGTTCTGGCAGGACGCAGGGTAAGCGAAACCCAACATGTAAGACTGCCACACGTTTCTTCTGCTGTGCTAATTACTGTGGGTTAGCAGCTTCACTGCACAGTAAATGCAGTAATTAAATTATTTAAGCTGGCCCTACAGGTGCACCTTGCAGTCTCCTCTCTGGTGAGACTTCTGCAACAAGCTTATAACAACAGTAACTTAGAAAAAAGTAAATATTTATGTTCTTACCGGAGCTGGAAGAAGGTCCCGCACTGCTCTGCCTTTTGGTTTGCATCATCCAATCACCCCAGAAGCTCCTTATTAACTTGAGAACGACGTGCACCTGGCCAAAGAGGGGGCGGGGAGAGCACACCTGAGCTGAATTAACCCCTCCCTATTAACCCCTCTGCTTGCACTGCAGACGGTGCTGTTGATCAGTTAAACCTGATCTGCCTGGGGTAGAAGTGCCCCTAGCAACGGGCAAACTGTCTCAGCTGGAGGGTTAAAAAGGTTAATCAGCCAGACAGAAAGTGGGTGGGGCAGGTAAGCTTTACACTGCTGGAATGTGGGGAACAGCGAGCAGGGAAGCACCACTCCAGGCCGGTAGAGAATCAAGGAACCAGTTACGTTTGTTACTTTCAAACCTACTTTGCAAAGCCCCACAAGGAAAAGCATAAACAGCAGAATGTGGGAGGCCTCATATGGCATGCACAAAAGTGCAGATACTTTCCTCTGCATTCCCGAGAGCCCACAGCCAGAGAAAGGACAACCAAAGAGCTTCTATTCAGCTCAGCAAAAGCAGCCTGAGCAAAGCAGCATTTACAGGGCTCCCGGGGGAGAAATCCTCAGAGGGAAACAGCAAAGAACAACTTTGGAGGTAGAGGAAGTAAACCCAGGAGGCCCTCTAGAGATGCCAACTGGTAAAAAAACAATGGATTAAAAAATGTCCTTAAATTGCCAGTTAAAATGGATCTCAGCAGTGGCAAACTACAGGTGCTTAATGAAGCGACATAGCTCCAGATCTGCTGTTTAAACTCAGCCACCCTCCAATATTCTCCAGCATTTCCCCCTTAGCGTTTGGAAGCCCACATACACCCTGGGGAGCGCAGTCACACCTGCAAAACAACTGCACTGCCTAACTCCTCCTGTTCCTGGGGAGGTGTTAGGAAAAGTTTTCAAGATGCTAATTCCAAAATGCTCTAACAGGCCTGCAAGGGCTGTGCCTTCTTCTACCAGGTAGATCAAGCTGCTAAGATTGAAGTGGCTCAGGTGGATCTGGACTGGCAATGCAAGGGGGAATTATTTCTAGCTCAGTGGGCCCACAGGACATCAAGGAAGGAATGGAGAGGTCCACTTAACCATGGATACTATTGCACAGGTTATCCATGAATGTGAAATGTGCTGCAATCCAACAGGCCAAGTGGGTAAGGTCTCTATGGTTAGAGGGATGATGGATGAAATATAAATATGGGGAAACCTCTCCTTTTACTCTGCCCTGGTGAGGCTGCATCTGGAATATTGTGTCCAGTTCTGGGCCCCTCAATTCAGCAAGGACCTCAGGAAACTGCTTGAAAGAGTCCAGCACAGAGCCACAAAAATGGTTAAGGGAGAGGAACATTTTCCTTATGAGGAGAGACTGAGGGAGCTGAGGCTCTTTAGCTTGGAGAGGAGGTGACCTCATTCATGTTGATAAAGATGTAAAGGCTGAGTGCCCAGAGGCTGGAGCCAGGCTCTGCTCAGTGATACCCAATGACAGCACAAGGGGCAATGGGTGGAGGCTGAGGCACAGGAAGTTCCATGGAAACATGAGGAAAAGTTTTTTCAATGTGAGGATGATGGATTTTTTTTTTTTATTCTTAATATTTTTGGGTGGTTTTTTCAATTTTTTTGGGACATTTAAAATTGTTTTCTTCCTAACTTTCAACATGTACATTCTTATACCTTTTTTTAAAGGATTATCCTATTATTCCTTATCCTATTGATACTACTTTTTAAAAGCCTATAGGAAAATACACTGCTACACTACTACATTCATTTATCAGCCCTGTAGGGTAAATCCTGTTGTGTCCTTCAGCTGCACCTCTCAGTGTTTCTTCACCAGGTCCAAGATCTTCCAGAGGTTTTTGGTCACATGTGGAGGCTGCTTAGCAGCAGACTCCCTGAGGCTGGAGCCCATCTCTTGATAGAGGCTCTGTGCGAGCTTGGTGACCACAGCCTTGATCTTGTCGCCTGGGACAGGCAGGGCACTCTTTCCCAGGAAGAACCAGAGCACAGGCAGGGCGTAGCACTTGACAGCTTGGGGTTTTTTGGGATACAGAGATGTCACAAGCCCTGCCAGAGAAAGGGACAAGCTTCTTAACAAGCCATGCAAACTTTACTTGTAGTTCTTGGAAGCCTTTTCTGATTGGCAAGCACAGAGAGCCTCCTGATCCGGGAACAGGCAGCAGTGGCTGACCACAGACTCACAAACTGCCTTCAGTTGAAAAGGATCTTAAAGACCATTTATGTCCAACCCCCTGCCATGGGCAGGGACACCTCACATTAGACCAGGTTACTCAAGGCCTCATCTAGCCTGATCCTCCAAACTTCCAGGGATGAAGAATCCACAACTTCTCTGGACAACCTGTTCCAGTGTCCCACCAGCCTCATAGATTCATAGAATGGTTTGGGTTGGAAGGGACCTTGAAGATCATCTATTTCAAATCTCCCTACCATGGGCAGCAAGAACTTCCACTAGATCAGGTTGCTCAATCCCCCATCCAACCTGGCCTCCAACACTACCAGGGAGGGGGCATCCGCAGCCTCCCTGAGCAACGTGGCAACCTCCCTGGGCAGCTCTCACAGTAAAGAACATCTTCCTAATGTCTAATCTCTTTCACCTCTAAATTAGTCTTCCACTTCTGATGCATTTGAGAGCAGAAAGTAAGAACTCTGTCCTCTCTGGAGACTCTGGTGAAGGCTGCAGGATGCCCAGGGCTGTTACACTGAGCTGCTGGGTTCTGCAAAGGCAATGCCTGCCCAGCAGCCAGCACTGCAGTTAAGGCCATGCCCTTGAACACAGCCTTAAATGTGATGTCCTTCTTGACTTAGATGTGGAAGTTAGCTAAGAAAGCAATACCTGAGAGGTGTTCTGTGACATCAAGCAGAGCTTGGCCACTGAGGTAACGCACTCGGAGGGCAAGGCAGTGCAGCAGCAAGGTGTTATCTGAAAAAGAAACATTCATTTGTCATTAATACTCTTCTGAGTTTATAAGACACAAAAGGGAAAGGGGGGAAAGAAAAGAAACTAAAAAAGAAAAGAAATTAAGAAAGAAAATGGGTGGCAGGGCATTGGTAACTGGATTTTGTCAAACAAAGTAAATTCCTGCCATTTTCTGAGTCTTTTTCTTCCTCTTTCAGCTCACTTGGGAAAATTTTCAATTCAAACCCAAAAGCTCTCTTTTCACAGTGTTAAATCCAAAGCTCACTGCTGTATAGGGAGCGGTGTTAAACATTTCACACCAGGGCCCTCCGAATCTGAATCACATGTGAGTAGTCAAAAGGGTTTGTGTCCCAGAGCATTACAGAAGTGACCTCCTGCCTCCTCTAAGGAAAAGGGTGAGAAGGCTCAGAAGTCCACCCATGCACTCACATTTTAAGGCTAAGTTGGTGTCAAATCTTTTAAGTTACCTGTTGGGATCTATGGGCAAGACTCCAAGTTACTCTTACCAGAGAGAATTACTGCTCATTGCCAACCTCATTTGCTCCCAGGGGCTCTTGTAAGATCAGATCTTGGCAGAGCCTGGACAACACACTCACTTCCCAGTACCTGACTGTCATATGTAGTTTAGTTTTTCCTGTGCTGCCTGTTGTTGATTTGGGCTCTTGTTTTACTTTTGAGATGGTTGCCTGGGCTAGTCTGCAAGCCTCCAGCCTCACTGCTTCAATCAGCCAAGCAAAGCTTTGCTTTGCTTTGCTTGGAGGCAGAATTCCCATGGGACATGCTGTGATACCTCACGGTGTCACCAGGAGTGACACCAGTAAAGCAGACAACCTGCTGCTTTGTGAGCCACTACAGAGCCAGATCCCCAAGTGGCTTTCAGCGGTACTGTGCTAGGAAATGCTCACGTTTGCATGAGATAGAAAAAAGGAAGTCCCTAATGATCTTCTTGCAAGCATGCAAAAAAGAACTGATCCTGCCATCCTAATTAAGTTTCTGCCTTTGTAATTACAGTCTTCTCATCTACCTTTTCAAACAGACACTTCACTTTTGGCCTCACACTCTTGGCAGTGTTGGCAGACAGTGTTTTACACTTGCTGTGCCTCCCCAGAGTTACTTTGCAGCTGCTGCTTTAAAAGAAACACTCCTGTGGTGGGTTGAAATTAACCACCACAATAAAATTGCCAGACTAGCTGAGAGGAAGCAAATGAAGCTGTATTTACAAGCAAAACTGCAAGCTACAAATGCAATGAACATGTACAAAATATACAATATTTATGTATCTTTACAATTTATAATCAACACAAGAACCCCCCTGGACAAAACCAGGGGGTTACCAAAGGCTTCCCCCTGTCTGCTCCCTCCCCCTGCCAACCCAAAGAGGACCAAGCAATGTTTTTTCTAACTCACTTGCATTTTTGCATGGAGCATTAAAGGTGACAGATGAGGAAGTCTTACCTAAAACAGGATCTGAGGCATGTCAAACACAGCCTCTCAGAGCAATAGCTGGGCTCCTAGCTACAAAACTCAGCAAAGCAAGGGGACAAGATGCTGTGCTTTTCTGCTCTAAGCTAGGAGCACTGCATAATCCCTTAGAGCTCTGCCAGTGTATTTTAGGTTGCAAAGGCAGGTCATTTTATGAAGGCACATGGGAAGGTTTTGCTTGTGCATTTTTCCACTACAGCCTTCTTACCTCCACTGAAGCCCTAAGTGTTGAATTTTGAGACATTTGTGATGCATCTGCCTGCCTGAATTTTTGCAAGTGTCCATAAAAATGAGCAGAACCCCAAAAAAAGTATACATTTTTTATATATATATATATTTTGCCTTGTTTGCCTGAGCCTACCTCTCATTAAAGTCAGTGTGTGAGAGACAAATCTACCTTGCTCCTGTTCTGACATCTGCCAGCATGGAAAATTTACAACGATTGCTCAGAACTGGGGAGTAGGAAATGACAGAAAGCTCCATACAAAACCACAAAGGGATCTGTTTGCTGCATCCTCTGTTAGCAGAGTTCTGCATCTTTTCCCCAACCTTCTCCCAGGCACCACAAAAAAAAAAAGGGTGAGGAGGGGTGGGTGAAGGCCAAGAACAGTACAAGTCATACACCCTTCTCCTCACTTCACAGGCACAATCCTGTTCTTGGCACAGAAAGGCAGAAGGTCAGCAAATTCCCCGAGTTCATGAAGCAGCTGATGAGAAGAAGGTTGGTTATTCCCCTTTAAGACCTGCTTCTTCAACACTGATTTTTCAGGCATATTCACCCAGGGCTGCATTTTCACAGCCAACATAAATCTGCATGGCAAGGGAATTTACAGCAGACCTTGGCTATGTAGTTATTGGCTATAGCAATCTTGCCCCATGCAGAACAAAGTGTGGAACAAGCCATCATTTACAACTGGATTTATACCTGTTTGTTCTAAAGAAATGAACTTGGCAAATCATAAATTCTCTTTAAAAAAAATAGAATAAAAAGAGGAAGAAAGGTGGAAAATAGACAGGACCAACTAATGCCCATAGTGTAGAGCCTCTGAGGAAGCTGTTCTGCAAAAGCTCTGATGGGCCAGCATCACTTCAGGCCAACAGCAAAGCAATGAATTTGGGAAGTCAAATTGGAACCAAACAAGCTCAAAAAATGCCTTTGTCCCTGTACCCTAGGAAAGTTGTACTCTAGCATTTGTTATTCAGCTCTTCTGTACTGAAGCAGGCAAGCAGCACAGGGCTTTTGGGACTTTGGGGAAATGTTGCTACATGTTCAAGCCTGGCTGAGAACTGGTACTCAAGGACCACACCACTACAGCTTCTGGTTACCCAGCTCACCAGTTCATAGAATCTCAGGATGTTAGGGGCTGGAAAGGACCTTCGAAGATCATGGAGTCCAGCCCCCCTGCCAGAGCAGGACCATAGACAGCACAGGTCACACAGGAACAGATCCAGATGGGGCTGGAAAGTCTCCAGAGGAGACTCCACAACCTCTCTGGGCAGCCAATTCCAGTGCTCTGTGACCCTCACAGTGAAGAAGTTCCTCCTCGTGTTGAGGTGGAACCTCCTGTGCTGGAGTTTCCATCCATTGCCCCTTGTCCTATCCCAGGGTGCAAGTGAGCAGAGCCTGTCCCCTCCCTCCTGACCCCCAGCCCTCAGATATTTATCAACATTGATTAAATTCCCTCCCTCTCGATCTTCTCTCCAGACTAAAAAGCCCCAGGTCTCTCAGCCTCTCCTCACAGGCCAGTGCTCCAGTCCCTCAATCATCCTTGTAGCCCTCCATTGGACTCTCTCCAGCAGATCCCTGTCCCTCTTGAACTGGGGAGCCCAAAACTGGATGCAATATCCCAGGTGTGGACTCACCAGGGCAGAGTAGAGGGGAAGAAGAACCTCCCTGGATCTGCTGGACACACTCCTCTTACTGTACCCCAGGATTCCATTGGCCTTTCTGGCCACCAGGGCACATTGCTGTCCCATGCAGGACTTCTTGTCCACCAGGACTCCCAGGTCCTTCTCCACATGGCTGTTCTCCAGTAGATCACCTCCTAACCTGTACTGATGCAGTTTATAATTCCTTCCTAGATGCAGGATGCTGCATTTATCCTTGAACCTCATTAGGTTCTTCTCTGCTCAGCTCTCAGTCTGTCCAGGTCTCGCTGAACAGTCCCACAGCCTTCAGGCTATCAGCCAAGCCTCCCAGCTTGGTATTGTCAGCAGGAGTTCAGGCTCCTTGACACACAGCATAACTAACACGTGTGATCTGCAAACCTGGCACCCACCATAGAGCCCCAGCTCCCTGCATGCATGCACAAGTGCATGCTCACCAGCTCTCATCTCACATTTCAACAGAAGTCAGAGCTGGAGTAAACAGCAGATGAAGAGCCTCAGGGACCAGAAGCTTCTGGTCACAGCTGCAGCGATGACAGTTGTAGCACAGGCACTGCCAGCGTGCTTCTGAATTGACACCAGCAGACCAGAAGGGAAAGCCAGGCATGGATTCATCTCACCAAACTATAAACACTTCAAGGTTTCAGCAGATGTAAACATCTTCAGCAAGGCACACAGAGAAGCCTGAGTGTCCTTCCCTGATGGAACTGTGTGCAAGAAGAAAACTAGGCAAGAGCAACACCTCCCCTCTAGATCCCTGAGGCTTTTTGGGCTGCCAGTGCACATTGCTGGCTCACATCGAGAAAGGAGCCAAGGCATTTCTACCCCCACAGACATGCAGATCTCCAGGATGGCTATGGAACAAACATTTCATCCTTCATCTGGTCTCCACTATGATGTTTATTATTAAATTCAAGGTTTCAACCTTTGAATTCCAAAGGACATTTTCATTTGGGATTTCCATGGCTATTTTACTACCACCTAGAACTGCAAAATGAGTGACTAAGTTCAAAGCTTTTCATAGTGGGATCAGCAAGGGCCAGACAGTATCTGCTCAGGAGAGCTGCCACTACCAGAGCAGGGAGCAAAGCCCAGTGAGAGCCAAGATCCTCCACCACCTGTTCCAGCATGCATTCCTTTCATCTTCTTTTAGTGGATGTAAACTTAGCAGAATGCAGAGTTTTAAAATCCAATTCCATAAAAGCCAAATGCATGCAGCTTCCCAGCAGGAAGGGAGGGAAAACCAGCCATGACAGATGTGAGTCACTTCCCTCATGCACTTCTGGCAGGAACTTAAAATAATCCCTGGAATGTCCCCTCTGCTGAATTAATAATCAGCCATATAATCCAGGTGCTAAGCAGCATCCATTCAGCTGCACATCACAATGTGATACAACAGACTGGGACAGAAAGACTGCAGGCAGGATGTCATAGAATCATAGAATTGTTAGGGTTGGAAGGGACCTTGTGGTTGTTTTAGGCTATGCCTTTAAAACTTTTTCACAGATCTTGAACAGAAAGTGGTAAAATGTAAATAAATCACCACTGGGTGTGAAAAGGAAAATAATGATCCAAACAATCCCATGGGAGAGTTATCTGCCATGAGATTTGGTTTGCAAAACAATTTCTCTCTCTTCTTGCTTCCTCAGGCTGGGAGACACTAACTTTGTGCTTCTGCTGGCTTCTGCTTGAGCTTGGCTGCGTTGTTTTGACTAAGTTCTAACTTCTCTGCTCCTTTCTCTTGTTTCTTTTGTGTACAGTGAGGTAAGGGGGAGGCAGAGGGGGAGAAGCTATTAGCAGCTCCCCTGGTCTTTGTCCAGGGGGCCCTTGTGCTGTTTATCACTTGTAAATACCTGTAACTACTGTAACTGATGTGTATTTTGTACATATTCATTGCACTCCATTGTAGATTGCAGTTTTGCTTGTAAACACAGCTTTCATTTGCTTCCAGCTGAGCTGGTCTGGCAACAATTTCATGTTGGGAGGAATTTTCAACCCACTACAGACCTCAAGGATGATCTAGTTCCAGCACCCCTGCCATGGGAAGGGACTCCTCACACTATATCACCAACAGCTTGCAGCAGCTGGATATTTCCACAGATGGCAACAGCTATCAACAGATTCAGTGTTGACTTGACTCTAAGATGGAGAAGCCTCAGCTGAGGAGAGTCAGCTGAAGTTGGCCTTACCTAGGTGAGCAATGGATTCTTCCAGCCCTTTCCTAGCTGCAGCGTAAGTCCCTGGGTGCTTCGAGTTCAGGTTGTCAGTGATTGCTGATACCACAAGGAACAGCACTGGCTGTAAGGCATCTCTGAGGAGTGGTATCATCAAAGCCAACACCTCCAATGCCTTCTGTTTCACTTTCTTGTTCCAGTCCTGAAGTCTTGGGACAAAAGCATCAAAAACCTGTGAAGAGAACAACCAACATGAAAGCTGGATTAAAATGTCTGTGTTTCCAGATGGGATGTAGAAACAAGCACCCAGCAATTTAAGAGATGAAAGTAGTCCTTCCTGTCACTACTTGCAAGCACAATTTGCCTGTTTTCCTGTGGGCTACTCTCCATCATGGTTGCAAAAAGGCTTTGTAACATTTTATTAAGGGGCTTGGGCGCAAACAGAATGGTGAGGTGGTGTTTACCTATAAATCCCTAAATTAATCCCATTTTTAACAATGCAAAGTAGTGTTTGTGGTATAGATGTGTGAAACAAACAAGTATTCACAATGCCCTTTTTGCCATAAAGTTGCCTCAAGTGCTGAGGGTAGTTTTGATTTTGCCAAAACTGTGGGTAGATGAGATCCAAGTTTTGGGTTGTCTCAGAACCTGCGCCTGGAGAGGTGCAGGGCTCTGATGAGCTCTTCAAGTTGTCTAGCTAACAGGTAAATTTCTGACATTTCATGTGCTGTGCAGTCCTCATTAGAGCAGGTTCAGTCCCCTGACAGCCACAGTATCATGCACCATTTTCTAGAAAAGGGTAAAAAAGCAGGTGCTGGGAGAAGGAGGAAAAGAAGATCTTTCTCTAGCCATTTTCATCCTATTTCCAAAGAGAAAAAAGGACCCCCAGGAAGAGTAAGGGAAGTCCTTCCCAAACACAGAAGGGCTGTGAATAGAAGGGAACAGGCAGAGCTGTGTTTGCACAGACAAGACACAGTTCACAGAGGCATCCTTTAAAAAAGACACCACCTTTGTTTTTAATCAACACAGCCTGATACTTCTCTCCTCCATCCCAACTCATTTTTCTTCTAGAAAATAACTGCCAAGCTTTCAGAGGCTGGACTTCCTCTATTTCAACCTAGCTGGTAGGAGGAGACAGCAGAAGATAAACAACAGTAAATTCTGCCAGCATCTCCTGACCAGGCCTGCCAGAGTCACTGTAATAAAAATGTATATTTTAATCTATTTTATAAGTAATCTTTCCTGGGGGTGGTACCTTCAAACACCACCATGACTTAGTTACAAAGTGTGTTCACAGGTTGTGGGTTTTACACTGCACACATAAAGACAGTTGAATGATGTTAAGCACAGATCTAACATTTCCAATACAGCAATTCAAATTGGAAATACAGGTGCTGTGATCTGTGGTTTTCCCACAAATGGGATTCCATGGAAGATTGGCTGGGAACTCATGACTTGCTCCTCTCTCTGGTATCTTCTCAGATGCTGTGGCTATGATTCGAGCAGCCCTTGGCTCAGAGAGGGCTGGGGGCCTCTCTCTTCTTGTGCCCAGTCACTGGGCTGCAGCCTCTTCTGGGATTCAGTTCCCTTGGAGCTTTTCCCCTTTCTGCCATGGTCCAGGTGCAAGGCCTGGGTGAAGTTGTTGGTCTGCTAGAGAAGCTTCTCCAGCTGCTGCTCAGGCAGCATTTGGCTCTAGTTGCTTGCTGGGTGAGAACAATGCGTGTTACCTGTCATCTTGGCTGGTTTAAATACTGCCCCAAGACAATTAATGTCCTTTGGTAACACAGAACCCTGATAACTGGACCTATGGGATGGGGCATATCCAAACATGGTCGGGGCACACACAGTTCACAGCTGTCTTACAAAGTTAATTACACCTGGTACATGTTTATCTGGACCCCAGAAACTGTCCAGGTTAGCACATTTGCAGGTGCTTGGCCCATTGTCTGAGCTAGGACATGTCTGGGGGTTTGACCCTTCAGGACAGTAACACATCTGGATGGAAATCTCACCAGGAAGCCTGGAGATGAACTAAATTATTAGGAGTGAGAAGGGACCAGCACATCCCAAATAACTGGTATGTAGTGCCCAGGCACAATGAATTGACTTCTCTAGAACAGGCTCAGGGAGAGAACTAGTGCAAAAAGAGCAATAGATGCCCTACTTACTTGGACAATGTTATTGCAGATGGACTCAGGAATGTTTCTGCAGTGATCTAGGAGGAGCATCACTCCATTGATGCGCGTCTGAAACTCTTTCTCTGCCAGGAGCTTGTAAAGCTCTTCAAGCTTATGAGTTTCTTCTGCAGCCCGAGGTAAGGTGGAGCAGATTCCCTTGCAGGGTGCAACATGGACTTGAGAGCCAGACCTCAAACTGGGAAACAAAAACAAGGCAAGACCTTTTAGTGGTAACATCTTTACCTAGCTGTGAAGCAAACATCTCAAGAGAACTTCCTAATGATGTGGTTTCAGCTAGATCCCCATCTGCAAAGCAACTTGGATCTCCTGACAATCATTACAGGAGACAATCTGCAAGTAACGTTATCTCTGGTGCTTACTCAGGAAAACCAGGGTGCCAAGGATGGGATTCATCTCAGTTATTTTCACTTGTCTTCCTAGGTACTCATCTAGCATCCCTTTGTGAGGAGAAATCAGCACTACTCCAAAGTTTAAATGTTTCATCTTGTGGGAGGAATGAGAAGTAAATTACTTACACTGGAGAAGTGTCTCTACAACAGCTATGGAAAGCTGGATAAATAGCTCAGATGCATCTGAACAGATGAATCCTACCCAGAGGGATTAAGGGGGCATATCTGAAAGGATCCAGAGGATCAGTGACAAAGGAAAAAACAGAAGCCTGACATCTCACCACTAGATGCACATTATTGCTTCCCTAGGGACTGGATCCATAGTTTAACAGATCCAATGGTAACAGTTCTTTTGGATCAGTGTCTCTCTTCATGAGCATGGAGAAATCCTCACTATGCTAGTTAGGTGTGTGGTCACCTTCCTGCACCACTGAGCACAACAGAGCTAAATAAATCCACTCTTATATCAGAGGAGAGCAGATAGAAGTAGCTCTCCTGTTGGCATGGGTAGGAAGGACCAAATTCCTACCCTGAATGCTGATTCCAGCATAGGGGTAAAAACCATGCCATTAACCAATGATATGAATTATTACAAGAGTCCAACAGGGAGCTACCAGGATGATGAAGGGAGTGGAGAATGTGCCCTATGAGGAGAGGCTGAGAGACCTGGGGCTTTTTAGCCTGGAGAAGAGAAGACTGAGAGGGGATTTAATCAATGTTTATAAATATCTGAGGGCTGGGGGTCAGGAGGGAGGGGGCAGGCTCTGCTCACTTGCACTCTGTGACAGGACAAGGGGTAATGAATATAAACTACAGCACAGGAGGTTCCACCTCAACATGAGGAGGAATTTCTTCACTGTGAGTGTCACAGAGCACTGGAATGGGCTGCCCAGAGAGGCTGTGGAGTCTCCTTCTCTGGAGACTTTCAAGACCCATCTGGATGTGTTCCTGTGTGACCTGAGTTAGATTCTATGCTCCTGCTCTGGCAGGGGGGTTGGACTTGATGATCTTTGAAGGTCCCTTCCAGCCTCTAACATCCTGTGACCCTACATAAAAAGTCCACATTGAGACATCTGTTGACCAAAATGGCTCAGGAATTATCTTGCTGGTACTGTCTGAAGGTCAGAAAGCCATGACTTAGGCCAAAACACATGTATGGATAGTGCTGGTTTGGGGAATGGCAGCTTCCTTCTCAACTTGGACTTCTTATCAAACCATACACCTAAAAATTACTTCACTCAGAAAAGAATACCCCAACTGCAATGGCTTGTGCCACAACCCTCCCCAACGCTGTCTCTGCCACTGCACTGCACCTTCTCAGCTGCAACCTTTCCTCTTTCAATTTTTGTGGCAAACCCTCCACAGAGTTTGTGTTCAACCTAACACAGAAGTAGACCATTTTTTTTTTTACCATAGAAGATTTGTGGAGCAAGGAAACAATATCTGGCACAGTTCATCACCACCAGAAAGATTACACAGGGGAAAAGCCATGCAAAGCTTGTCATGTGCTTTGTCAGACATGACAGACAAGCTCATTACCCTCTATCAGAAGCTGAGATGTCCTGTAGTATCCTCAAGTTGCTGTTACTAGGCTTTTTGTCTTCTCTGATAGGGGGAAGTTCACATTTCTTTTCTTCTACTCCCTACAAAGATATATTTAAACAAAACAAAACAGCAAAACAAAACCAGAACCAAAACAAAAAGAGTAAAAAACAAAACCAACCATGAATCTATAGAAGATAAGAAGCTGCTTGTTGAAAGCATGAGTTATAGCCAGGATCATTGCTACCAAGGAAGGCTGAGGAAAACATTTTGTAACTTAGAGAGGGAGACAGGTCAGAGATTTAGTGCTGTCCACAGTTTGTCTTCAATAACCCAAGACAGATTCTAGGTGCTAGCATTGAGGGCAGCAGTATAAAATCCTGAATTCGTTAGTCTTCAGCAGAAAGGGGAATAATGCAAACTGGAAGGGAATGGAATAAGCCTTCCTAAAAGGAATAGCAGGAAACTTTTGAACCTCTCTGGAGGTTGGCCCATTGTGTTGGGAGTTATTTTGCTTCACATTCACCCTCCTTACTCCTGCACAAAGGCACATTCCTTTCTAGAATGTAAATAGACACTAAATAAATAAACAAAAGGAGTGATTTTCCACTGGGTGCTGAATTGGCTCCACTGGCTGCTTCTGGCTCCACAGTGTATGACAGCAGGGCCACTATTCACAGAACACTGACAATATATGGACTAATTGGGATTGCCTTGGGCAGTTTCTGTATATTTGGAAACTTTCTTGGCACTACTGCTGCCTTTGGCTGTTGCAAAGACTCTGCTGCTTATTCTCACTTCCTTGGTTTATTTGGGGGGTGTGGGTAGTGTTGTTTTTTTATAATGCTTGAAGGTAAAACCATTTTCTTCTGTTTCCCTTTCCTGTTTGTGGCTGACATTCAAAATACACCCATTTTATTTCTGACAATACCAGCTCCTGCACCCTCTGCAGGTAAGCAGGCTGAGGAACAACAGTTCATTCCCAGGAGCAAAATAATTCAGTGGAAGGAAGAACAAGATAAAGAAAGCTTAGGTATTGTTTAATCTCATCCTAGCAATCTCAGTTCTAGCCTAAAGGGGACATTTCTCCTGCCAGGCACTTACTTGCTGCTTAATTCTTTCCACAATATCTTTCAAGTCATGTGGAGGGACAGAATATTTCAGGTATCTGGTAAAGTTTGGGTGAGTCATCAGGATACTCAGCATCTTCCGTCCGTAATACCTAGCACAGGAAAGAGAGGCCAAATTGAGACTGCTGCTGTCCCTTCTCCCTTGTGAAGAAACAAAGCAAAAGTGGTAATAAACTGATATTTGAAACTGGCCATGTGCAATACCTTCTCAAGAAGGTATTACCAGTTCAGCACAGAAAGGCATCTACCTTCACTTGCTGTCACTGCACAGTGCTGCTTGTCCCTGCTGACTGGGGGGGGGGGTCGGACTGGATGACCTTTGGAGGTCCCTTCCAGCCTGGACCATTCTATGACAACACAGGGCAACAGCAAGAGGGAATTTCACTCTGAAATTGTGGATATCTTAAGGGGGCTACAAGAAAGCTGGGGAGGGACTTTTGAGGGTGTCAGCTAATAATAGCACTAGGGGAAATGAAACAAAACTAGAAATGGGTAGATTCAGATTGGCTGTTAGGAAGAAGTTCTTCCCCATGAGGGTGGTGAGAGCCTGGCACAGGTTGCCCAGGGAGATGGTGGAAGCCTCATCCCTGGAGGTTTTTAAGGGCAGCCTGGATGTGGCTCTGAGCGACCTGATCTAGAGTGAGGTGTCCCTGCCCATGGTAGGGGTTTGGAACTGGATGGTTCTTGAGGTCCCTTCCAACCCTAACAATTCTATGATTCTGTATGCTTCTGTAGGATCAAAGGATGCCAAGGGACAAGCAATTCACATTCCCCTGCTTTGCTGTCATGGCTTATTTGCAGTCTTGCTGCCATTGCACAATAATTTCCTTTCACTGGCAGAGAAGCTAGGACAAATCATCTCATGCTTACTGTTTATTATTCTGCACTGCCATGGATGCATGCAGGCAGCTTAGCTGCTCAGGTGTTCTTCCATCTATTATAGGGAATTTAAATTAATAAAGGGGGGGTGGGTTTTTTGGTTTGCTCTGGCACCTCTGAAACTACAGCTGCCTTCAAGAGGAAATTTGGAGGTCATACAACAACTGGGAAGAAAATTTAGTGACTATCACAGGCAACTAAATCTACAGAAGACTTTTAGAAAGACCAAATACATGGGTTAAAAACAGCTGGAACTTTTCTAGGACAGTCCTAACCTTGTTTGGGATCATTTAGTGATGACCAATGGCAAACTCTTCAGCTTTGCACTGTGCACATGAGACCAGATAAATCTGTCTGACTAATATGAGCTCTGCTGATCTGAATAAAGTATCATACAAGGAATCACAGAACTACTGAGGCTGGAAAAGACCTTCGAGATCACCAAGTCCAGCCTATGACCTAACACCACCACATCAACTAAACCAGGCCACCAAGTGCCACATCCAATCTTTTCTTAAAGACCTCCAGTCATGGTGACTCCACCACCTCCCTGGGCAGTCCATCCCAGCGCCTAGTCAGCCTTTCTGTGAGGCAGTGCTTGCTAACATCCAACCTAAACCTTCCTTGGCACAGCTTCAGGTCATGCCCTCTTGTTCTGTCACTTGTTGCCTGGAAGAAGAGCCTGACCCCTACCTGACTACAACTTCCTTTTAGGTAGTTGTACAGTGATAAGGTTCCCTTTAAGTCTCCCCTTCTCCAGGCTGAACACCCCCAGCTCCCTCACCCTTTCCTCATATGACTTTCTCTCTAGCCCCCTCACCAGTCTCATGGCTAATCACAGGGATTTGGCAGCGGCCCTTCTTGCTGAACAGCTTCATGTTACCCAGTTCTGTCCTCTCCCCAGGCATTATTCACACTGTGAAGTAACTTTCTTACTATTTACTTCATCTTCCACTCTTTTGTGGTTTGATCATTTACAGCCAGGCATCAAATGTGCTTTCATGTTAGAAAAGGCTGCCCAGGGAGGTGGTGGAGTCACCATCCCTGGAGGTGTTCAAAAACCATGCAGGCAGGGCACTTTGGGACATAATTTAATGGGCGAGGTGGTGTTCGGATGATGGCCGGACTGGATGATCTTAGAGGTCTTTTCCAACCAAAACAATTCTATGATTCTTCAGGGAGATGAAACTAAGATCATCCATCACCTTGTGTCCTGATGATTGTCCTGAGCAAGCTTCACCAGCGTGTGCAGCAGCAGGTTGATACTGTCACGGCTTCCTGACAGGAGCCTCCCAGCTCCGGTTTGCTCCACGGCAGACAGGAGATGCTCAGCGGCAAACCTCCGCACCAGGACGTTGCGGTGCCTGGAAACAAGAGAACAAACCCCAGGGTAGAGGGAAGAGGAGGGCCAGAAGCCCAGGCCTTGGTGGTAGCACGCTCCCTGTCATTGCTGGGGGAAGGAGCCATGTGTTCTTATTGCAGTTTTAGCCTGTAGAAGATTCTGTCTGCCTGGAGAAGATTTTGGGGGGGAAAGCCCTGCAGAGCATGAAGCTGCAGAATATCCAACACTACAGACAGCCTGTTCTTTGGGCCTGGGCAAGAGGTATGTTTGAATGTTTTACCCTTATCAAAAGCCAAGCAAAGGGCAGCAGTTGTTTTAGCCTGGTTGTCCTCTCTAGAGGGTGCTCATTTGAAACTGCCAAGCACAGCATTAGTGTTTCAAGGCAGTAATTGCTTCAGCTTTCCCATGGGATGTGAGGATGCCTCTAAAGTGATTCACCATCTCAAGGCTAACATGCAGCACCAATATGAATAGACAGTGGAGCTCTGAGGGCATAGCAGACTCCTCTCTCTAGGAGCTGCTTCTGCTGTGCAGGTTGTGCCCACACCCAGTGGCTTCTCCCCCACATGCTCTGTGTCCCAGCAATTAGCCTCATTATTTCTCAAGTTAATGACATCATGGTGATGTATGGCTTTTCCCAGGTCCCTTGTGGTTAGTCCTGTGAAATATCAAAGGGCAGGCACTGCTGGAATTGCCACTGTCCCTCTTCCCACAAAACCACAAAGCTACACCACCACCCTTTGCAGGGACTTTTGCTTCCCCATCATTCATCCTGTCTAGGTGTGGTGGATTGAAAGTTCCCCCCAGCATTACATTTGCCAGAGCAGCTCAGTTGGAAGCAAATGAAGCTGTATTTGCAAGCAAAACTACAATCTACAATGAAATGTAATGAAGATATACAAAACATACAGTGTTTACATATATTTACAGGCATTTACAAACAGCACAAGAACCCCCCTGGACAAAACCAAGGGCTAATAATAGCTTCCCCACTCCCTGCCCTGCTCCCTCTACCCCCCTATACACAAGGGACAAGAGAAAGAGCAGAGAATTGTTAGTTAGCCACAACAAAGAACACAGTAAAGGTCAGCAAAGCCAAGAGAGAGCCAGAGCTAGTATCTGCCAGAGCAAAGAAGCTGAAAAGAGAGAAAGTTAGCCTACACAACCACCTTATGCTTGTAATCTATCCAATGGGATCATTTAGAACTTATAATTGTTTTCCTTTTCACACCCAGTGGTGATTTATTTACATTCTACTACTTTCTGTTTGGGAGCTGTGGAAAATTTACTAGGTGCAGCTTAAAACTACTACACTAGGCAGTGCTGGCAGACTGTGAGAACAAACAGGCTGTAGCAGGGCACCAGCAGAGAAAGGAAGAGAGGCTGGTCAGAGAATCTAACCACCAAGTTCACAGAAGGTGCAGGAGAAAGGATCCTTCCCTCCCATCATTCCCCTTCTGTCTCCCGTGTCAGTTTTAGGCTGATGCCTAGGAAAATTTTCCACAGATCCTGAGTAGAAATGTGGTAGAATGTAAATAAATCACCATTGGACTTAAAAGGGAAAATAATGGTAAGGTCTAAATAATCCCACTGCTTTAATAAACTAACACAAAGTCAGTTGTATAAACTAACTTTTATCTCTTTTTGGCTTCTTTGCTCTAGCAGATACTAGCTGCTGCTTCTGCTTGGCTATTGCTGACCGTGGCTGCGTTCTTGTGGTGGCTAAGTACTGACAAGCTACTCTCTGCTCTTCTCTCTCTCTTTGGGTTGGGGGAAAGGTAGCAGAGAGGAGGAAGCTTTTGGTAACCCCCTGGTTTTGTCTAGGGGGGTTCTTGTGTTGTTTATAAGTTGTAAATGCATGTAAATATTGTATATTTTGTATATGTTCATTGCATTCCATATTTCTAGATGTAAGTCTGCTTGTGAATATAGCTTCATCTGCTTTCCATCTGAGCTGGTCTGGCAATTTTGTTTTGGGGGGTAATTTCAACCCACCATACTCCTGTCACTTCCCTCTACCCACACAATTGAAGGTGAAGGAGGACGTCACTAAGAGCAAACCAACATACTGGGCTCCAGAAGCCATGAGAGCAGCCACTGATCGTGCAGGAGTCACATTTGCCACCATGATCCCCAGGGAGCGACTGGCTGCTTTCTGAATGAACTCGTTGGACTCTCCCATCTTGTGGAGCAAGACTGGAGCAATCTCATTCACTTCATGGTCCATGTGCTTCTTCATGGTCTTGAAGAGCACCCCAAGAGTGCTGATTGCAGAGCGAGACACCTTTGAACGCAGGTTGTTCACCTGGAAAAGTCATGAGGGAAAATCTAAGAATCACCTTGCAGAGAAAATCAGTTCCCCGAGACACAAGTCCCAAGAAACAACAGGACTTCTCACTCTCTCCAGGTAGAATGGTAAGATCACAGTAGAAGCAGAAGACCACAAATGCAGAAACATCCTTATCCTGAGACCAACAACTTTTCTGGCCTCAAGACCCACTTAGGCAATACAACTTTAATGAGACTGCAGGTCTAAAAACTCCTGTTTCACCTGGCACAAAGTGTGCTACTTGGCTCCTGATGTACACTGCTTTGATTTTCACAGAAGCACAGAATCAACCAGGTTGGAAGAGGCCTCCAAGATCATCAAGTCCAACCAATCACCCAACCCTAGCCAATCAACTAGACCATGGCACTGAGTGCCTCATTCAGACTTTTCTTAAACACCTCCAGGGATGTTGACCCCAGCACCTCCCTGGGCAGCACATTCCAATGGGCAATCTCTCTTTCTGTGAAGACTTTAGGCCCTCTGGTTGAAAAGAAGAAAAACAAAACAATACAAAACAAAACCACCACCACCACCAAACTCTTCAGCAAGGGCTGTTTTCAAACTATAAAGGCACAATTCAGAAAGATAAGGTAGAGGAAAATTACCACTTTCCTCCTGTCCAAAATTGCAGCACTGGCAGTTTGAACACTCAGCCAGGAAAGAGAAAATACAGGGTCAGGTCTACAGATTAACTTGCAGCAGAGGCTTGAGTCCATCTGTGGCTCCATCTGCTCTCAGGAGTAGATGTTGGACTCAAGGCACTCAAGGACCCTGGAGATCACATGCAATTGCAGCTACTATCTGGGGGGTTTACAGCATTCAGTGCTGCTCTGGAGTGATTCTTGCTTCCAAAAGGCTCTCCCACAAGGGGAAGGAAAGAAGGAGAATCTCAGAATGATGTGCTTCATTTGAAAAATACACTGAAGGACAGACCAGGAGTTCTTTCTGCCAGACTGAGATAGTGAAGCTGTGTGCAGTTGCCCTGCAAACCCCACAGCTAGGCTGCTCCAAGCACCCAGTGGCTGCCATGCAAAATTCCACCCATGCACAGAGGCAAGAGATCGCTGGGAAGTGTAAGTGACCAAAAAGCAAGCAGAGAGGAAGAGGGGGAGACACCACCAGGAAACACCAAAAAATGAATAGTTGCAGGCTACCCACCAGGACACTGAGGAAGAGGAAATGATAGGAAGATGGGAGGCAAAAGCTGCAGTGTTTGATTACAGCTTGGGCAGAGATCTGGCTGCAGCAAATCACTTGATTAGTGTCCCCATTTCTCCCTGCGTACAGTGCATTATAATGACACCTAGCTCAGAGAGGAGCGAGATAGATGCTCCACACACCAGTAAATATAGCTTTGTGTAGGGACAGATGATACAGACAAGTGACACAGCTATTAGAAAAAGAAGGTGTAAAAATAGCATTGAAGGTAGCCCCTGAGCACACAGGTAAATGAACAAGCACAGATCTACTTCATGGCCCATAACAGACACAACTAAACACAATGTTCTTACCTCTTTGGTAACTGCCAAGGAAACATCATCAAGTCTAGAAAGAAGGATTTCTGAATGGCAGGCAGCCAGGCATCTGATGTTGTGGAGTGCCTTTGTCTTATCATCCCTGAAAGGCAATTACCAAAGAGACTGATGTTTTTCTCTCCATCCAGGCAGCACCATCTGAAGCTACCAGGGTGTTGGCTCAAACAGACCAAAAGAAGTGCTTCTGATGCAGCACTTCATGGAATCATGGAAGTCATTGTCACAGGGTGCTGTGCTGGTCAAAAGTGAACAGAGCAAACCAAGAGGTAAAGAGATGCTTTCAGAAGGGTGGGTTAGGCTGTGGCCATTCAACGAGGCAGCATTTCTGGAACCCCTAGACTTCTCTCAGTGCTGTCCAGCAACAGGACAAGGGGCAATGGACACAAGCTGGAACACAGGAGTCTCCATGTAAACATGAGGGAAAACTTCTTCACTTTGATTATGGCAGGCCCTGGAGAAGAGTGCCAGAGAGGTTGTGGCATCTCTGCATCTGGAGGCATTCCAAACCCATCTGGGAGGTGTTCCTGGGTGATTTGCGCTAGGTGATCCTGCTCTAGTGGCAGGGTTGGACTTGATAATGTTCAGAGGTCCCTTCCAAACCCTACAATTCTGAAATTCTGTGAAGTCTCTGTGCTGGTGCTTCCTAGAGCTCAGAGATTGTACTGTATTTCTGTTTCTGCCCCCTCCCCTGTACCTTGTCCCTGAGAGAGAGTCCAGTCTGGCTATTACTGGGACATTTTCCCCAACTGTCATCCCCAGAGGGCTGTTCAGGAGTCTCCATTGCGATTCTATAGTTGAGTTGGCACTCTGGAATATGGCTGTTAGTCCTGGTTTCCACACCTGGGCAGAAGCAGCACTATCAAGTGAAAAATCCTTACTCAGTTCCACCTGAACCAGCAACCTGAGACCCCCAAATCTCTGAACTCAACACCACTTCCATCCTGCTTCTGGCTTCAGCCAGCAAATCATCTTGTTCCACAACACCCTCTCTTTCCTGAAGATTTTCTTTGCAGCTGCATAGACAGAATGCAAAGCAAGGAAAGAGCACGGACCTCCTGCAGCTGTAGCACAGCTCTTGACCAAGGCAGCTCTCATGTTCCGTGCCTGAGGCTGCTTTGGCATGGTTTCACTAGTTCCCCTCAGACATCTGGGCTGTCTGGGCTCAGAGGTACTAGGGAAAAAAAGTGTTTTTAACTTACACTGAGAGGGACAAAGAGTGAACATGGGACCTTCTTACCACTCATCACTGCTGAGCCATGTGAATGCATTGAGCAGCTCCTGCTGTGGGTGAGGGAAGGGTCTGGCTTCCTGGATGTCCCCATCCTCTGCCTCATCTTCATCCAGTATGCACTGACCAATGAGTGGCAGCTTCTTTGCTGTAAGGAGAGTGTCAGATACCAGCATGACACATCCTGGCTCAAGACATCCCTCTGCCAAGCAGACTGCAATCCAAACAGAATGGTTTAGGCTGGAAAAAACCCAGCACTGCAAGGCTGCTGCTAAACCATGTCCCTCAGCACCACATCTCTGTGGCTTTGAAACCCCTCCAGGGATGGGGACTCCAATACTGCCCTGGGCAGCCTGTGCCAGGGCTCGACAACCGTTTTGGGGCGGAAATTGTTCCTCATATCCAAACTAAACCTCCCCTGGTGCAACTTGGGACCATTTCCTCTTATCCTATCACTTACTACTTGGGAGAAGACACCAACCCCCACCTGACTCCAGCCTCCTTTCAGGGAGTTGTAGAGAGCCAGAACAGAGCTGTTCCTGCTGGGCTCAGGGAGATTCCCAAGGAGCAACCACTAGGGAACAGAGATACCTGACCCTCTAAATCTGAGGGTGCCTCTGTTTCCATTTGCTTCCAAAATTCTAGACAACAGGCAGCTGAAAGCACATCCATTTTTGGGAGACTATTGGGAAAGTAGTAGTTTATGGATCTGGCTATTTTCCAAGTGTCATGAATATTTACTATTTCAGAAGTACCCACTGGCTGTATTTTGAAGATGCTGAGGTGGAATGTATTTGTCACCAAATGTCCTTGTTTGCAAACCCTGCAATGCTTAAGCTTTCTCTTGTGGCAGAATAAAAATGCAATTTCCAGTCTAGATAGTGGTGACAAAGGAAAAAAAGCCTTTCAAATGTGAACCAGGAATGAAAATATGTAAATGCAGATGCAAATTGTTGGTAAACAGGCTCTCTTGGTGATAAATGGACAAGGTATAAGAAAATTCAGCTGACAAATGCATTTGTTATGAAACCTATTCATCATCCAAAGCACCATAGGTCAACAATTTCATGCCTTGCACTCAAAAGCTCATTGTGTAAAGTGGAGATGAAAACACCTGAGCTGTCTAAAGGATTGAGCATAAACGTTGCACAGAATCTAGATGAAGTGCTAGGGACTCTCGAAGGGGTTTATGCTACCTTGCATGTCCTACAAAGTGTGGAGGCAATAGAAGATCAAAACTATGCAGGCAGAGATTGATTTGGATGTCAGCAATATCACTGTCACTGCCAACAGTGATATCACTGCATGGGTATGTTGCTATGCATATCTCCAGTTAGTGGAGAGCCACATCAGGCTAGTTCTGGTTGATTTTGATGAACAGAGCAGCATCACTAAGAAAAGAGCATTCCAAGCTCCCTTCTTCTTAACTCATTGTGGTAGCTTTAGGCTGATGCCTAGGAAATTTTCCACAGAGCATGGTGGAATGTAAATAAATTACCATTGGATGTAAAGGAAAAATAATGATAAGGTCTAAATAATCCCCTTGGTCTGATAACTAACATAAAGTTAGTTGTATAAACTAACTTGCTGTCTTTTTGTCTTCTTTGCTCTAGCAGATGCTAGCTGGTGGCTTTTGCTTGGCTGTTCTGACCTTGGCTGCGTTCTTGTGGTGGCTAAGTACTAACAAGCTACTCTCTGCTCTTCTCTCTCTATTCTCCCTTGTACAGGAAGCGGGAAGGGAGTTGAAAGGGGGAAGCTGTTGGTAACCCCTGGTTTTGTCCAGGGGGGTTCTTGTGTTGTTTATAAATTGTAAATGCATGTAAATATTGTATATTTTGTACCTATTCATTGCATTCCATATTTCTAGATTTTAGTCTGCTTGTAAATCCAGCTTCATCTGCTTTCCATCTGAGCTGGTCTGGCAATTTTATTTTGAGGGGAGTAATTCTCTCAGATTAGTTGGGGGGTAATTTCAACCCACCACACTCATGATACTCAGAATCATAACATGAGGTAGACTACCCACAAAGGAGAGAAGAGAATCAGACTTGATCTTAGAAAGAAGTTCTTCACAGAAGGAGTGATTGCCCATTGGAATGTGCTGCCCAGGGAGGTGCTGGGGTCAACATCCCTGGAGATGTTTAAAAAAAGCCTGGGTGAGGCACTTGGTGCCATGGTCTGGTTGATTAGTTAGGGTTGGGTGATTGGTTGGGACTTGATGATCTTGGAGGTATCTTTGAACCTGGCTGATCTGTGATTCTGTGATCTGTTGTATATTTATTGCAGGTAGCAAGCAGCCTGGGAGCTACCAGGTAGCCTCTCTTGTTGTGTTGTCTGCGACACAGAGCCACCACACATGGGTGGGGTGACCCGAGAGGCACTGCTTGTTCCCAGCTTACAGTGCAGGCAGTGAGATGAAAGAGGCTAACAGCTGTGAAGCACTTGTAGGTGCAACGGCATGATTGTACCAAGTCACTAAGCTCCATGCAGAAACAACCCTTGTTGTGACAGCAACAAAAATGCTGGCTGGAGAGCTAGACAGCAGCACAGGCAGAGGGCCAAGACAGCAAGTGGCTAATGGCTTGTGATGGTGCACATATGTGCACAGTAGGAACCAGAGCTCAACCCTGCTGTTACAGCTGCCTCCTGGCACCAATGTTACATTTTGGACTATTGCTATGGGCAAAAGCTAGAGCTGAAAGCTTTGCCACCTCTTTATTCAGCTGAAATTTCCAGTGGATCTGTAAGCACCAACTGCTCCAATGTCACACCAAGCTGGAGTGGATCCAAAAGAGGTTTGCTCTCAAACCTCAGGACAGGCTTTGGACCCAAGTTCCTGCCTGTACTTGAGAAATGAGGCAGTTTGTGCTCCTTGTGCAAGGAAAGAGCTTGGTAAAGAGGCTGCAGCACAGCAGACTCACCCGAAAGCCTGTGGGGGGCGCCACAACCCTGGCTGTTGATCCTGGGCAGTGAGATCTTGTTGGCTTGCTCCCCCGAGGAAGTCTCAGCACATTTTTTGCAGGTACTGCTGGTGCAGGGCAATTTGGAAACGGTCTCATTGATAGGTGGTAGGCCAGATCCTGCAGAGATTGAAAAGAACCTTGTAAGTGGAGAGTGCTGGACAGGATGGGTATGGGTTTGGAAAGGGCTAGAAACCTTGCTGGAGCTTAGTAACATCCCTTTGTTGACCCAAACAACTCCAAGAGTGACAGCTGCACACAAATGTGGGGCACTAATCACATTTTGGGTTGACAGGGACCTTTGAAGGTCATCCAGTCCAACTCCCCTGCAATGAGCAGGGACATCTCCAGCTACACTAGGTTGCTCAGAGCCATGTCCAACTTGACCTTGAACACCTCCAATGATGTGTAATCAATGACTGCTCCAGGCAGCCTGTTCCAGTGTTTAAGCACCCTCATCATAAAACCTTTCTTCCACATATCTAGCCTAGATCTCTGGGATTTAGTTTAAAACCAAATGCTCTCTGTTGGATTCTCTCCAGCAGGTCTCTCTCTCTTGAACTGGGGAGCCCAAAACTGGACACAGTATTCCAGGTGTGATCTCACCAGGGCAGAGTAGAGGGGCAGAAGAACCTCCCTAGACCTGCTGGTCACTTTTCTTGCTGCACCCCAGGATCCCATTGGCTCTCTTGGCCACAAGGCCACATTGCTGTCCCATGGAGAACTTGTTGTCTACTAGGAGTCCAAGTTCATTTTCTATGATCTTTCTCCAAGATTTTTCACTATGAAAATAGCAAGAAAAGGAACAAAAAGGTCCACAGATGTAGCAACCACTTACTTTTTTCAGCTGCATCTCCAGGCTCAACCCTCTCTTTTGGAAGCTGCAACCCCAATTCCTTTAGTTTCTTTCTGTGTAAACGTTCCATCTCTCTCACTCTCTTCTTGAGTAGTCTGTTCTCAGCTGACAAGGTAGCCCATGTCTAGTTGCAATGGAAATACATCATGGAGCATGAAGAGAGATATATAAACCCTAACACAACAGCTTACCAGGAGCACAGGGGCAGTGTCATAGCCTTTAATGCACCTCCTTATACACCCCAGTATGGTTTCCTTACCTCATGTCCTTTTCCCTCTGACATCATCTTGTTAAGTCTGTCAGAGTCTGTGCCAATTTCCCTATCCTCCTGCTCTTCCTCACTCATCCTGCTGGATTCTTCTGTATGAGAGACAGGGGCTTGGAGGTTACCAGGAGCCTCTGGGAAGCTGACCTGGAAACCACTAGCTTCAGGATAACCACCTTAGGGTCACTGCAGCCAGCCAGACCTGCAAAGCAGAGACAGCAACTGGCACAGAAGCAGGTTACCAGGAACCTCTGGGAAGCTGACCTGGAAACCACTGCCTAGAGGACAGACCCCTTAAGGTCCCTGCAGCCTCGTGAGCCTGCAAAGCAGAGACACAAAATGTAGTTGAAGCAGCACTGTGCACCTAAAGCACCTGGTATCCAGTTGGGCACACTTCTTGGAAACCTCTAAAGAACTGCTCACAGAAACTCAGTCTTGCTGGGATCCACTGAAAGCAGGCCAGCAAACAACACTTACTTCCACAGAGCCACCAGAGGAAAACCCTGGTTCCTCTGGGCACCACTCAGGCAATAGGGAGCCCACAAACCTCTTCTTACCCAAAATAGGTCACCTATACATCTAAGTGCACCCTCCTACTCCTGTCCCTGCCCCAAAGCTGCACACCCTTACAGCAGCAGAAGGGCTATGCATGGGATGGAGAGCAGGACAGGTTTCTGCAGGGGACACATCCAGGGGAGGACTGGGAATGTGTGCTAGCTTTCTAAGCTGGAAAAATACCCTTCCTCCCACAAGAGAGCAGAAAGGCTCCCACCTTACCTGTCTGTGAGGCTAACAGACCCTCAGACATCCTTCTCAGCTTCAGTTTGTCCTTGAGCAGAATGGTTTCCTTGGCAACGCTGCTCACCACTCTTTCTTGAGGGTCGTGGGGCGAGGCTCAGTGAGAAAGGTGGGAGAGATGACCTGTATCCCCCAGGCCAAGGTGGTGCACACCAGCCCTGATGACCCAGCCACCCAGGGGAGGGATGGCTGCTAGGTATGGGGGTTCAGACTGGATATTTTCCCAGCAAGAGTGGTCAGGCATTGGAATGGGCTGCCTAAGGAGGTGGTTGAGTCACCAACCCTAGATATGTTTAAAGGTGGTTTGGATGTGGTGCTTGGGGATATGGTTTAGGGGTGAAGCTTGTAGAGCAGGGTTATCAGTTGGACTTGGTGATCTTTTCCAACCTGAATGTTTCTGTGATTCTGTGAAATATTCAGTGGGCTTATGTGATTGCTGTATCTGTAGCATGCAAATTGTCCCTCCAAACACTCTCTTTTGTTCTGCTTCACTCTTACAGTAGTTTATGCCCTGCTTCTTTACTGCAGAGACACTTGAAACCAAGGGGAATATGCCCTGCCTCCAACAGTTTCTAGTCTTGGCTGTTCCTGAAAATTCAAAATCATACACAGGATGTTTCCCTGCCACTTCTCCCGGTCATTATCTTCTCCATTATCCAGCTTCTAAGGCTGGGCTCTCACTTGCACAGGATGAGGAACAGCTTCTGCACTTGCTGGAATCTCCAGAGTCTTGTGATCAGCCCTTTGAATAAAGCCTTTGTGCACGCTCTGCCTCCCCGAGCCAAGCAGCGTTCCTGGGCGCCGGCACCGCTGCTGCAGGAAAACGTCCTCCCAGCAAAGGCTGCAGGAATCAGACTGCCAGGAGCCCTGGCAGAAGCAGCCCTTTACCTGCTGCAAAATCATCTTGCATTGCCATGGGGGAGTGAGGTGATGGCCTCTCTGCAGATCAGAGTCTACTCAATGTCCTGCTAGTTGCTGGGACTGATACAGCTGCTGGTAGGTTCCCCTGCCACATCAGGAGCCTATGTGGAAAAACACCACCATTAGTGCAAGTGACAGCCACCCATCCCTGGCACTGCCCTACCTACAGCGCTTCCTGGGTACAAAACTGCTCAAGCCTCCAGAGAAGAAGGTTCAGGGAAGACCTTATGGCAGCTTTCCAGTATCTGAAAGGGGACTACAGGAAAGCTGGGAAGGGGCTTTTTACAAGAGCTTGTAGTGGTAGGATGAGAGGGAATGGATTGAAACTTGAGGAGAGAAGATTTAGACTGGAGATTAGAAAGAAGTTCTTTACTATGAGGGCGGTGAGACACCGAAACAGGTGCCCAGGATGGAACACCCCTTCCCTGGAGGTGTTAAAGGCCAGGTTTGATGAGGCCTTGAGCAACCTGGTCTCGTGGCAGGTGCCCCTGCCCATGGCAGCAGGGTTTGAACTAGGATATCTTCAAGGTCCCTTCCAACCCAAACAATTCTAGGATTCTATGAATCTAAGTTGGGTGGTGTTCAAACAACAGAAAAATATATCCAAGCCATGAGTTTCCCCCATTCTGTCAAAATCACAGCCACAAAGCCCAAACACTGGAGGAAGAGTGCTGCTGGCATAGCAGAGGAAACATGACTCCACAGCAGCTGCTTTCCCAGGGGCTGAGCTGCTGGACCCAGTGCAGTATATTGAAGTTGTTCCCACTGGACTCAGCGCTGCAGCTTCAGCAGGAGCATTGCTTCACACATTGGATAGCAAAGAGCTATCACGTCATGCTGGGCTTGCCCCAAGAATCACCAGAGAACAACCTGCTTAATACAAGCATACCAGCATTTAAGGTGGGGCACTGAGCTAGCAGTACTGGAGACTGGTGTGTAATCCCTCTCTCTAGCACTTTGACACAGAATTACAGGGGTTGGAAAGGACTTCTGGAGGTCATTGAATCCACACACCCCCGCCACCACTTCCAAGGCAGGTTCACTTAGAGATGGTCACATAGGAGCATGTCCAGGTGGGTTTTGAATGTCTCCAGAGAGGGAGACTCCACCACCTACCTCTCTGGACAGGCTGTTGCAGTGCTCTGTCACCCTTAAATTAAAGAAGTTCCTCCTTGTGTTTAGATGGAACTGCTTATGTTCAAGTTACCCCTTGTCCTGTCACTGGGCACCACTGAAAAAGACTGGCCCCATCCTCCTGACACCCACTCTTATTACAGAAGGACAAGAAGCCTCTGCCCTCAATGGAGGAAGCAAAGGCAGGTCCCTGTTAATGTGCTCTCTATGCTTAAATCAAATACCAAAGCATGCCTCTGCAAGGACTTCAGGTGCTCTGCTATTAATCAAACTTACAATCTGCTAATACAGGATCTTCAAGGAAATTTCAGTCAGAAACTGTTCATATTGCAGCAAGATCCTCTACTGCTCCACCCCCTGCCCAAGAGATTTAACTGCTTACAAGCTGTCAAAGCTTTCATCTGAAGAAAAGCAAGTCACATCAGAAAGGCTGGAGCTAGCTGAGACAGTTAACCCACTTCTGACCTTCATCCTTTTTGTTAGGCTAGATAAATTCACAGAGACAGCTTAAGGTCAGGGAATGAAGGGGCTTAGAGGGTTTTTTACAGACTAATTCCCAGTGCTTTCAATGAAAGACAGGCATTACACATCCTTAAAAATACAAATGTCTGTCTGTTTGGACTGTGTACTTTAAGAGAAGGAATGGAGGTACCATTGCCAGTGTGACTAGGACATAAAGCAGGGATTAAGTTATATTTTCATAGGTCTCATTGCATGGGATGAATATCTAAGCAATATGCCAGTAGCGATTTTGGCTGATTAAGATCAAGCTGCTAAATGAAACTGAGCATGCCCCATTGCTCAAGGTATTAAAAATGCCCAGGAGAAAGCAGTAAGGACCAGAAATGAGTCTATCCTACAGCTAGGATAGATGGCTGCCTCTACCACTCTCTTAGCAAAGGCTCTCCATGCCCCGGTTTTGTTCCTCTGCCAGGCTGTGCTACCTAAATGCTAGCATACCAGGATGTGTAATTAAGGAAGGGCATTACTTATGGCACCTTCTTGCCCCCCAAAAAGATCAATTGACTGAACTCAGGGAATGGTTCCTAATTCAGGCCAGATGCATGGTATGGAAGACTACATGCTGGCAACATGGACAGTGAGACTGAGGCACCCTCAGCAAGTCTGACAGCTTGGAGAGGAGAGGTGGGCCTGTGCCAACCTGATGACATTCAACAAAGTAAAACACAAGGTCCTGTGCCTGGATTGAGGCAATCCCAAGAACAAACACAAGCTGAATAATGAGTGGATTGAGAGCAGCCCTGCAGAGAAGGATTTGAGGGTGCTGGTTGATGAGACGCTTGACATGAGCCAGCAATGTGTGCTGGCAGCTCAAAAAGCCAACTGTTTCCTGGGCTGCATCAAAAGATGCAAGTCAAGGGAGGGCATTCTGCCCTTCTGGCTCTGCTCTGATGAGAGCCCATCTAGAGCACTGTGTTCAGCTCTGGAGCTCCCAACACAAGAAGGATGTGGATCTGTTTTAGAGGGTCCAGAGGAGAGTCACAAAGATGATCAGAAGGCTGGAGCACCTCTCCTATAAGGACAGACTGAGGGAGTTGGGGTTGTGCAGCATGGAGAAGAGAAGGCTCCAGCCAGACTTTATAGTGGCTTTCCAGTACCTGAAGGGGGCTACAGGAAAGCTGGAGAGGGACTTTTTATAAGGGCCTGTAATGACAGGACAAAGTGCAATAGTTCTAAACTAGAGCAGGGTAGATTTAGATTAGACATTAGGAAGTTCTTTACTATGAGGGTGGTGAGACACTGGAATAGGTTGCCCAGGGAAGTTGTGGATGCCTCATCCTTGGAAGTGTTTAATAGCAGGCTGGATGAGGCTTTGAGCAACCTGCTCTAGTGGGAGATGTCCCTGCCCTTGGAACTAGATGATCTTTAAGGTCCCTTCCAATTCAAGCCATTCTCTGATTTGATGATGATGGAAGGCACAGCTACATAGGGCCACTCCTTTCTCCCTTCTACCAAAACCACTGGGACAACAATGGCAGAGCAATTTTTGCCTGCAGCCTTGGGGAAGTGCTGAGTGTGCAGGATTCATCTTTTGCCACTGCTGATAGGAGCATGGGAAACAAGCTGGTGCCATTCCCTGTGCAAAGGAGAGCAGTGGCAATGGTTCTCTGCTGAGTGGAAGAAAATAATTTTTAAAGTGTTAGAAAATGGCTTTCTGAAGAGGAAAAAACCCCAAACCACAGCTGCCTATGAACAGCTCCAAGCCCTGGTGATATTTCAGTAGACAGTAACTGTATTACTTGTCATCCTTCTGCTGGGTTAATCAAAAGAAAACACATCCTCTGGGATTTTCAGCTTCTTTGGATCATTAGCACACAGTAAATGAAAACAGAGATTATTTAATGCTACCATTACTTCCTTTCTCAACAAGCTATTTCTCTGCTGGCTTCCCAGCACAGCAATCACAGAGTATCGTTGTGTGAAGCCTGCTGATGGCAACGACCCTACAGAACCCATCAGGACTGGAGCCACTCTGAAGGTTGAGTGCAGTATCTCACCAGTCAGAGGCTTGTGGTGAGGATACAATGGATCTGAATAAATGGCAGTTGTTCAGAGTTGAGTTCTTTTTTTTTTGGCCATAACACATCTGCAGCATGTTGTTTTTCTGTAGAGTAAAAAGCCATTGCCCAGTGGAACTGGGCAGTTTCCCCAGGCCCGTGGGAGAACCACAGGGCAGATCCCTGTGCTACTGATGTCCCCACTTTTCTAAGTTCTTTGTGTAAGTGAGACACACAGCTCACCAGAAGTGCTCCTGTTTCTTTCTGCACAACAATCCAAGAGAAGAGATGTCAGCCTCACCACCTCCCTGGGCAGCCCATTCCAATGGCCAGTCTCTCTGAGAACAACTTCTTTCTAAGATCAAGGCTAAACTTCCCTCTGCACAGCTTCAGACTGTGTCCTCTTGTTCTGTTGCTGGCTGCATGGGAGAAGAGACCAATCCCCACCTGGCTATAACCTCCTTTCAGGTGCCACATCTAAAAATCCATTTTCTCTTGCTGTTGAACTTCCTGATTTAAGGAATTTCTGAACCAGTATGCTTTCTTCCTCAAATATTAATTGTGCATGGCAAGGAGCACAGACAAAACATGTCACCTGAAAAGTATCACCCAACAGGATGCCTCTTTATACAAGTTCTGTCCTCAGCTTTCTTAGAAGTTCACTGTCCAGATCCAAAGTTCCTGCAATGGCTGCTTCTCAGCAGAGCAGGACTGCTCAACCGTGACACAAGAGTTAACCACAAGCAACAGCTCACCCAGCACAGCAAATCAAGAGTTAGGATTAGGCTGATCTGAGTGCCAAACCTCATTATCTCCTTCAGAAAGCCCTTGAACAATCCCTCATTCCAGCTCCAATGAAGTGTTGTGCTGGACACCAGAGTTAGTGGAGTAGTGTACACAAGTTTGCTGCCACTAAGTGCTGCTACAGTCTCTCCTGGAGATGTGACTGAGGGCAATTGTTCCCCAAAGGTGGGTGATGGATTGTGCTGTGGGCTCCTGTGACTGATGGACACCATGAGATGAGAAGGAGCCAAGCACACTGACAAACCTTTGCCTTCAGCATACTCCAACCTCGATCAAAAGTTTTGGAAGGTTTCCCCACCTTCACAGATCTCCTGGGGTTGGAAGGGACCCTCAAAGGGCATCTTGGCCAATCCCCTTGCAGGGAACAGGGACACCTCCAACTAGACCAGGCTGCCCAGAGCCTTATTGAGGCACTTAGAAGATGACCCTGAAACTTGTGAGATCCTGAGGCCATGCAGGGGTCCGTAGAGCACCTCCTGCAGATAGGTCTAACAAGCTGGCTGAAAAGAGAACTGCAGGGGGACACTGTGAAAAAGCAGGGGCTTACCAATACATGGAGTGAGGAAGAGAAAGAGGGAAGAGAGAGAAACAGTTCCTGTGGAACTATCAAGACCCTCTGAAGGACCCTCCCCACTGAACCATCAAGGACCCTTCCAACCCCTAAAACATCCTGTGACAGCAGTGAAGCTGCAGGGGCTGGTGCAGGCAAAAGCATGCATCAAACAGCTGATGCTTCTCTTCCAATAGCACGTAGGATTTCTGCCATGAGAGCTCTAGGAAAGGTTCTAGATGTCCAGCACTCAAGGCTTAGGTACAGAAGCAGTCACAATCAGCACCTTGAACTAATACATCCTCAAACCAGGTCCAACCAGTGGCCCATGTCTTGAAATGCTAGGCCAGATGTTTGTCAGCTCAAGTCAGTTTCCTATCAAAGCATGTTCCAGCTCATCTCCCTTGGTGCCTTCCTCTCAGCTGCCTCTGGTAGCAAGGTGTCCCACTCCATCCTCCTGTGCGAAGCCATCCCAGAGAGCTACTAAAATACCTTTCCTGACCAGTAGTTCTCTCCTGGTAGTGACCTGCCCACTGTTCCATACATCCTTCTTAAAGGCACAAACCAACTCCAAACACTTTGACTACAAGCAGGTTTCCCCAAACAGATGCATAAATCCAGGATAAATACAAGTGAGCAGCTTCAGGATGCTGTCCTATTCCTGTGTAATCATCAGGCAGGGAAATGTTCAGTGATCTGAAGCAATTTCACTCAGCTGCAACAAGGGACCTGAGCCTTGTATTGAAATTTTTCATTATGAGTAACAAGCATTGGGAGCACAAGGTGCAGGGCTGACATGCAAAGGAAGGAGCACATCCTTTAACGAGACCAGATTAATTGTCCATTTTATTAGTCCTATCTATCCCACTAGAGTCCCACTACTGTTCTTAGTGCTGCATGAACCTTGAAATAAAACAGCTCCCAGTGCTCAGAATTTACCCCCTGGTTTTTCCAGTATTTAAACACCTCTGTCTTGTTCAGGGCCCAGGTCCACCATTCAAGCAGGGGTGAAGTATTTAAAGCCTCCATTCATCTAAGCCTATGAGGTACCACCTGAAAGGTATCCCCTAACTCCACAGGCATTCAAATCCCTAGGGTGTCCAAGTGTCCACATGCTGACGCCCATATTCGACAGAGGAGCTGCTTTGCATCTGACCTGCTGCTCAGAGCTCCACACCGTGGTGCTCAGAGGGCCCAATGCACGATCTTTAGTCAATGTGGTAGTTTCAGCCTGTGCCTAGAAAATTTTCCACAGATTCTGAACATAAAGTGGTAGAATGTAAATAAATCACCATTGGATGTAAAAAGGAAAATAATGACAAGTTCTGAACAGTCCCATTGGATGAAGTATCAACAGAGTTGGTCTGTAGAGAGTAACATTCTCTCTTTTTGGCTTCCTCACTCTGAGAGACACTAACTTGTGCTTCTGGCTGGCTTTACTGACCTTAGCTCTGTTCTTTGTTGTGGCTGAGTATCTTAAGAAACAACTCTCTGCTCTTTCTCTTGTCCCTTGTGTACAGGGAGGGGGAGCAGGGAAGGGGAAGCTATTGGCTCCCCTGGTTTTGTCCAGGGGGGTTCTCGTGCTGTTTATAAATTGTAAATAGCTCTAAATATTGTAAATAGTGTATATTTTGTATATTCATTGCATCTCACTGTAGATTGTAGTTTTGCTTGTAAATACAGCTTCATTTGCTTCCAGATGAGCTGCTCTGGCAATTTAATGTTGGGGGGAACTTTTCAACCCACCACAGTCAAGGTGGACAAACCTGCTGGCAGCATCTTCCTTGGGTGATCTGGAGGCCACCAAGTGGTATAGGAGTAATAGGCTGTCTCTGCAACAAACTGCAGTGCTTAGAGGGCAGAGGACAAAAAGCAAAGGGAAAAAAGGGGGCTGCCAGATCTAAACATGCAACACAGTAAAGATGACTGATGAAAACTTGCAGTGGTTTGGCTCGCTGACCTGATAGAAAACACCACATTCCCCAGCCACCATCACATCCCAAAGGGAGCACTGCTGAAGAAGGGCTAGCTCTGCTGCTCATTCATCACCTGGCTTGCAGGAGAACAGAAATATAAATCTTAAGGCCAGCACTATAAATCTAAAGGCCATTAAAAGAGGCTAGGAGCATATAAAGATGACCTTTGCAGGCCACAGATTTTGAATGTCAGTTTTCAGTCTTGGACAGGTCCATATCACCAAATCACCATGGTTGGGAAAGGCCTCCAAGATTTTCTCCAACTGAAAACTGCAAACAAATGCTTGGAAGCTTTGCAGAACTCCCAAAAGCCCTGGGGTGATGGACATTATACAAATACAAGTAGTTACTGCTGTTATTACAGCAGTGCTCTCTGCAGCAGAGCTCCAGCTTGCTAAATTGTTAGGGGTGAGGGAGCGTGGATGTTATCAGGAAGAAAGGGAATTAAACAAACACATAAAAAAACCAACAGTGAAGCAAAGGCATGTTCTCTAGAGAGAGAAACAGAAGGAGAAAGAAACCAGCAAACACCTCTGATAATGAGCAGAGTCCCTGTGTCTCAATCCTTCAGAGAGTTGGGTTGGTCTCCCTCTGCTGCTGTGGCAGGCTGACAGCTCTGCAGCTGAGAAGTAATTCATGATGTGTTGGACTGTGGGTCTTCCAGCCTCATCCTCCCACACCTTTCCTAGATTCAATTTTCAAATACTCCTACTTTTAGTAATAAACTCTCTTGAAAACAGAGGCTAAACTGGAAGCAAGTTTGTTCTTCAGAGTGGTACTACTTTGGGATGAGGGCATTTAGGCATCAGAGAGGCTGAGAGCTCACTAAAGTTTGCTTCTTCTCGCTTTCCTTGGAGGAAAATGATTCCAAGCGTCCCTACATCCTTTGGAGTGAGACGCCAAGGTTAAACTTACTTGAACCACAGAATCATAGAATTGACTTGGTTGGAAAAGACCTCCAAGATCATCTACAGTTGGCAAGATCAGGCTTGATTTCCATCCTGCAGGGATGAACCATCACCTCCAGGAGCCATATAGCGCTGACTTCAACCTCACTGGGGGCTGATTCAGAAGGTTCTTTTGAGTTCAGACTTCCATGATTCTACCTGGAAAAAAACAGCAGGAGCTCAGGAAGGATTAAAGGTTCAGTTTCTGCCTTTTGGCCCCAGTCACAGCAAGGGGAGTTTGAGCAGGAGCTGAGAGGGGACTTGCCTCTTTGCCCACACACAGCAGCAAAGAGAGCCCTAAGACCCCAAGGGCAGCACCTGAGTCAAGTTGGGAGCTCTCACTCTACCTCCTGTGTAGGCAGAGGCCAGGCTGTCACTCCTCTTATGAAGAGAAGTTTCCTGATGGACAAACTGTCCCATCTGCTCTGCAGCTCCCACCTGTCCTCCTCTCGCCTCCTGTCGTCCACCACCCCAGGCACTGCTTTTCTTCCACATCTCCCAGCATTATGTCCTTGCAAATGACACCCCAACTCTTTGGCAGCCAGCTGTAGTCACCCAGCAGAAGTTTCCCTCCTCTGGCTTTAAGACAAGACTTTTCAAAATCCCTTTTGGAAAAGAGAAAAATAAAAGGAAAAAAAAAAATCATTGAGTGTTTCTCCCAGCTTTTATTGCCTTCTGGGAGCGATGCTTGCACCAAGCAACCTCTGCCAGAGCGCAGTAAAAGCAGCCCTCCTGCCTGCCTCCTATCAGCCCCACCAGAGCTGCAGCTTGCTGAGAAAGCAGCAGTGCACAAGACAGGGCTGGTCACCAACCTCCTTCACCAGCATGCGTGTCCTTCCCTTTGGAAATCTCACTCCACACTGTCAAGCTTGCAGTGCCCCCAGGAGCTGTAAAACCTGCCTGTGGCTTGTCTCCCACAAGGGAAGAAGGATTTCTTCTGGCCCAGACTCTGCGTTTCCAAACCTGGCAGTAGGGACAGCCATTTGTCAAGCCTTCTCCACGACAGCAGGCTTGCCTTTTCAGGTGTTCCAAGCTCAGCAGGCAAATAGTGGCACATACCAGCGATAAACAAGCCTGCATAGCAACCACTGCTCTGAAGAAATCTTAAGCCTGAGATGCAAGAAGTATCTTTTGCCTGCAGGGCTGGCAGGCAGGTCCCTGAGCACTGCAGCTGAAAACCTTTGAGGCACCTCAGCAGCACACAGATTTTCAGGCACTCACTGACCTGCACCGTGTTCCTGGTCCCTCCTGGCCTGCTCATGACTTCTGTGTGAGAATCATCCCTAAAGCTGTGCCCAATGTGCAAGCAAACAGCAAAGCATATGTCTGCTGGAAACTTGTCAAAGGGAGGGGAAAGTTTCCACCACCTTCCCTGCAGGATCTGATGATGTTTGGAACAGGCTGCCCAGGGAATTGGTGGAGTCACCATCCCTGGAGATGTTCAAGAAACATATGGACATGGTAGTTTGGCACATGATTTAATGGCCATGGTGGTGTCAGGCTGACAGTTGGACTGGATGGTCTTAGAGGTCTTCCCTAATCAAAGCAATGTGATGATTCATTTCTATGATTCTGTGATAAGACTAGCCCAATCATCCCACACAAGTTACCAAAACAAATTGCCTTGAAACCCTTTGTCTCTAGACATGAAGCATGGCCTCTATCTGCTCAAACACAGCTTGGTCTTATTTACCTAAATCTCCACCCTCAGCTTTGAAGTCTTGCAGCACTGGAGGCAGGGGCACAGGCTGAGCAGGGCTTTCCCCTTATCTGCAGCAGGGATGGGAATGTTGCCATTTTACATGCTTGTGGTCCAGAAGCCTGCTCAGGTGTTCCTCACAGCACATTTTCTTTCACATGACCAGCTTGCTGAGCAGCACAGCCCTTCACAGCAGCCGCCCAGAGTGCAGACAGCTTCTTTTTTGCATGCAGGAGCCTCTGCTGGATTGGAAGCCCCTGGGTTTTCCCCATGGCAACCTCATTTGTACATTGGCAAGGGCAATTAACACTTTGTGGCATTTGAGCCTGCAAGGGAAAAGGGAAATGGCCCAAGTGCCCAGAGTAAACGTTAATTAGGAGCTAAGCTGACAGGTTTGGAGCCAGTGAGCTTATACAGCCCAGGAAAAAAGCTGACAGCCAACAGGAAGAGTGCAGATACTGCTGTAGCTGCCTCTCTCCATTTGCCTCTGTTTTGCCTAGCCCTGAGGAGAATCAAGACCTCCCTATCTTTTCCTTACTCATTAGACACTGTCCCCATATCAGCAGAGGGCCAAGGGCTTTGAGAGGGATACCATCTTCTATAACCCTTCCTCCACCAAGTGCTTTCATGACAAATAAATCAAATTATCCAAAGAGTGGCAGTAGAATTGTGCAGAGCATCACCTTAGGGTCATGTAAAGCAAACAGCTCCTTTCTACTAAGCTATATATATTGAAAAAAATAGCAAGGTAGAAAAATCTGTGGCTTCAGCATCTACATTTGCAGAACTCTCTGTTGCCCAACACTTGAAACAAAAGGCATCAAAACAGTGCTTTGGTTTCCTTAAGAGAAATGTGTTCACTGAACAAAGACCATAGAATCACCTGGGTTGGAAGGGACCTCCAAAGGTCATCTAGTCCAACCCCCCTGCAGTGAGCAGGGACATCATCAACTAGATCAGGTTGCCCACCCAAGTGAGCCTCTCCTTGAATATCTCCAGAGATGGGGCCTCAACTACTTCTCTGGACAACCTGTCCCAGTGCCACCCTCATTGCAAAGAATTTTGTCCTAACGTCCAATCTAAATCTGCTCTTCCCTAATTTCAAACCATGACATTTACCATGAGGGTAGTGTGTGGGAGAACACTGGAACAGGTTGCCCACAGAGATAGTTGAGGCCCCATCCCTGGAAGTATTCAAGGTCAGGCTCAATAGGGCTGATTCTATGATTCTAATTTCATCATGAAAGGAAGAAAGGAAAAGAAAATACACACTTCCACTTTAAAGCATAAACAGACAGACTCAGAAACACTAGGTCATGGCACACTATGACAGTAATACTTTGGACTCACAATTATATTGCAGCCTCCCTCTGATGAGCCCAGAGCAGTTTGCATTGCCGCAAGTACCACTTAGCACCTCTCCATTAGCTGACTCCAGAAGCATGAAATACATCGGGAAACTGAGGCAGGCCAAACCACTCCAAACCTTACCTAGGACCTCAGAACAAAAGAACTGCAGTGAGACCAGCAAAACAGAGCTTCCTGTGATCTAGTGACAACTGTCTGTGTCAAGGTAAGAACTGGGACTGAGTCAGCTGGAGGAGAAAATGCTGAGGTGTTCCAAAAAGTCTAAACCAACATAGAGTTTAAGGGTACTATTCTCCTTTACAGAAGCACTACCTTAAGAGCTTCACATTTCAGAGCTTTGCCTGTGGGTATCAGGGGTGATAAAGGTAATAGGGACTTGAACTGGAGATAAAGATGAAGGTGATGAAGACTTGAACTGGAAACAGAGACAAGAGAATTTAGGCCTGCAACTCTTTTTACCTGCCACCAATTTTGAAGAAGTCCTTAAAAAACACTTTCGAGTTTCCATAAGTGCCTGATAAGAGCTTGGCACAAGGGCACATCAGAAGCTGGAAGATTCTCAGATTCACAGGCAGGTAACAGCCTGTCTCAGATGGTGATGTAATGGCTTCTTCCTCACTCTCCTGTACTGAAGGTCTGCTGTAACAAAACAAACACAGAGATGGGACAGGATGAGGAAGGGCACCATTTCCTGGTTAACAGCTTTTAGCTCAAATCCTCTGCAGCTCCAGAAATTAGCTGCCTGAGGAGCACTAGGGAAAGGAAAAATAGGCACAGGCTGGTGGATTTTTCTTTAAAAGAGCAAAACCCAACATCAAAACCAGACACAATGAAACAAAACACACACAAACCCCACAAACAACCAAACACCTGGAATAGTAATAATAAACCAACAACAAAACCAGACTACAACAAAGACAGAGATAAAAAAACCCAAGGTAACAAAATGCACACAAAACCCAAACAAACCACACCCCCATCCCAAACAACCAAACCAGACCAAACCCAAGCATTTACAGACCACACTAAATTCATGCAATAGATTGCAGTGGTAGAGGGATACATTCCCCCCCTTTCACCTTCGTTATTTTAAATACAACTCCTTGCTTATGCTGGAGAAAATGCTTTTTATGGCTACCTTGAATTGAACCTATGTGAAAGGAGTGGGGGAGTTTATAATAGAGCCATAGAACTGCTGAGGTTGGAGGAGGCCTTGGAGCTCATCGAGGCCAACTGCTCACCTAGAGCTCACAATCTCACCACTACTGCTAAGCCACTGCCACTGAACCATGTCCATAAGCCTCACATCCATGCATCTTATAAATACCACTAAAGATGGTGACTCCACCACCTCCCTGGGCAGCCTGTGAATCCTCTCTGTGAAGAAATTATTCCTAATATCCAACCTGAACCTCCCCTGACACAAATTGAGGCTTGTCCTGTCACTTCTTTGAGGTTTTTTTCTTTGTTTGCCTGTTTTCTTTATACAGCTGTTCTTCAAATGAAATAGTATAGGATACAACTCTGACTCCTTTTTCCTTCATTGAATGATCTGAGGACAGGAGGGGAAGGAACAGGAGCTAGAGGAGCAAGTCTGACCCTGATGGAATCAAAGAGCCACTGTGCCCAGCCTGTGGATGTTTCCAGAAAGTGCTCCTGTTCTGGCTTGCACCATCCCTGTCAGTCTTGGGTAGAAACTTATTTCTAGTCACTAGCGCACAGCAAAGGAAAATAACAAATGAAAAACAGTCAAGTTATTGCTTACATTAGGTGTTAGAAATTAAGTATGGAGGAATTCTTTGCTCTGGTGAGACCTCACCTGGAGTACTGTGTACAGCTCTAGAGTTTGCACTACGGGCAGGACGTGGACCTGATAGAGCAGGTCCAGAGGAGGGCTACAAAAATTATCAGGGGCTTGGAGCACCTCTGCCACCACAACAGGCTGAGGGAGCTGGGCATGTTCAGCCTGGAGAAGACCTAATAACAGCCTTCCAGTTATTACGGGGCGCTCCAAACCCCCTTCCCCCACCTCCATCAGCGGAGGTTTAATGGTTGAAGACAAAGGCGGGAAATTGCCTTTCCCGCCCCTGGGGGACAGGTGAAAGGCTCCGCTCTTCCCGCCGGGAGCTGAGGTCCCTCACAGGCACTCGCCCGTGAGGGGAAGCCCGCGCTGGGATCCGGAGCTGTGATTGGCTGGGCTCTTCCCGCCCGGTGCGTATCGGCCCTGGACACATCGCCCAGGAGAATCTTAATGACAACCTTAAATATATCGTCTGGGCTCTCGTTTTGGCGCTCATTTTGGACTGGCTCTGGATCCGTGGCGGAATTGGAGAGCTCAGCACTGGGACCTGGCTTCTCGCCAGGGGTCCTGCCCTGGGCTCCTGCTCCCTGCCTGCCGTGACCCTGCGGCTGTGGGCTGGCACAGGTCGGCCGTGAGGCTTCCCTTGCGCTGCTCAGGCAGCGCTGCTGCAGGAGTTTGCCTCCTGGCAGCTGTGCCCAAGGACACTTGGATTTTGGCGGGGCTCTTTTCCTTCGGATTTGTGCCACGTTATCCACACCCTGGATTATAAACCTGCGGTTCTGGATCCTGCCACCCAAGAGAGACCCTAGGGACCATCTCCAAATCCCTGCTCCATCTCTCATCAGCTTCCCCTAAGCTCCTGGCTTGCCTCCCTTTTATCAGTGGGGTGAAGCTGTTTTGTGGCTTAGCCTTTTCCATTTTCTGAATTCTCTAAATTGTACTGAAGCATCCTGGTAGAATTCACAACCCAATAGAACCTGTAGATGAAATCTAACTGGTTTGCACATCACTTTGGGGCAGGGTTTTCAGGAAGATAAAGATAACTGTATTTTTATACTTCCCACCTCATTAATGTAACCCAAATCAAAACAGCAGTACCTGAAGGGGGCCTACAAGAAGGATGGAGAGAGAGACTGTTTACAAAGGCTTGCAGTGACAGGACAAGGGGCAATGGCTTTAACTAGAGAAGAGCAGATTTAGATTGGATGTTAGGAACAAGTTCTTTGCTATGAGGGTAGTGGAACACTGGAAGAGGCTGCACAGGGAGGTAGTTGAGGCCCCATCCCTGAAGGTATCCAAGATGAGGCTCGATAGTGCTCTGGGCACCTTGATCATAGTTGGGGATGCCCCTGCTGACTGCAGAGGGGGTTGGACTATGTGACCTTTGGAGGTCCATTCCAACCCAGACTATTCTCTGATTCTATGTAAAATTCCCAAGTGCCACTTCTCCAGGAGAAGGCTGCCCAGCTCTTCAGCAAAGGAAGAGAAGCTACCAGCCTTCAGAAATCCTACTGATAATGCCCTCATTTTGTTTTAAAAATCTTTTGCTTCTCTCAACACTTATATAATTGTGCTGCTGAATATTTAAAGAGATAATATGCTTTGCTAAAATATTAACTTAGCTGCTGGCTCAGGTCATAACTGATAAAGCTCTATTGACACGGGATATTTTCTTTGTTTGGCAAAAACAAGCTTGGGTTGAAATGTTTGTGAATAAATAAATTAGCTGACAAATGTAACTCCTTTTGCTGTCTACAAATCAACGATGACTTTGATGCAGAAGGTGGTTATTAGCAAATGTTTTCCAAGCAGCTCACATACAAGCAACATGCAGCTGAGTAATTACTCTTGGAACAATTCACCACACTGCTGCCTCTGCACTCGTGATATCTGCACAAATGGGTGCTCAAGACATGTGGCATTGTTTCTGCTTCCTAAGGAACTCAAGTGGGGGGAAAAAAACCAGAAACAAAATCAGCCCTAAATTACAGCTGCTTTTCAGACTGCATTTTGAGTAAGAAATTATATGTACTGAAACTCTTGAAGCTTTGTGTTTTCTGAAGCTCACAGAATCACAGAACGTTAGGGGTTGGAAGGGACCTTGAAAGATCATCCAGTCCACCCCCCTGCCAGAGCAGGGTCATCTAAAGTAGGTCACACAGGAATGCAGCCATGAGGGTTTTGAATATCTCCAGAGAAAGAGACTCCACAACCTCTCTGGGCAGCCCATTCTGGTGCTGTGCCACCCTCACAGTTAAAAAGTTTTTCCTTGTGTTCACATGGAACCTGCTCCACTCCAGCTTGCACCCATTGCCCCTTGTACTATCACTGGACATCACTGAGCAGAGCCTGGCTCTGTTCTCCTGACACAGCACTTCACATCTTTATAAACATGAATGAGGTCACCTCTCAGTCTCCTCTTCTCCAAGCTAAAGAGCCCCAGTTCCTTCAGCCTTTCCCCATAAGGGAGATGTTCCACTCCATCATACTTGTGGCTCCACACTAAACTTTTTCAAGCAGTTCTCTGAGATCCTCCTTGAATTAAGTGGCCCAGAACTGGACACAATATCCAAGACGTGGCCTCATCAGGGCAGAGTAGAGGGGAAGGAGAACCTCTCTGGACCTACTAGCCACAGCTGCATTACCTCAGAAGTAGAGCTGGAGGAGTAAATTGATGCCTGACCATTAGCAGCCTAGTCCTTGCTTCACACAACTGAGGCACATCACCTGCCTCTCCCTAAGAGCAGCTGTAGCAATGCAAACCGGACAGAGCTAGAAAACAGCAGGAACAACTTTCAACCCAGCATTGCGTCTTTTGGGCTTTGCTTTGACGCATCAGGAGGGTTACATGAAAATAGACCAGATCCTGACTAGAAGGCAGCATCCCCATGCCACTGATCCGTTCTACTTTGGGAAAGGGAGTGTGAGAAGAGGAAGAACCACCACACTGCAGTGTGGTTTGCCTGCTCATCACAAAGCTTTTCCAATACAGCAAACATATTAGCAGTCTCCAGAACAGCAACAGAAAAGCCTCCAGACTCCTGCATGGTGCATAAACAGTTAAATATATTTCAGTGCAAAACCATCTACCTTCTCTTTTCAGGTAAGAGTTAGTGTCTTACTCTGTTTCACATCTGGCCATCATTTAATTTTCATTTTTTTAAGCTGTGTAATTAAGAGCTTATATAAAATTGATTTAAAGAGAGTCTGCACTTTGGATGACTCCACTGAGAGTGAGGTAAAAGAGCCTTGGCAGGTCAGCATTGGGTTCACCTGCTTTGTTTCCTCAAATACCTGATGTTTCAAGGAGGCATCCTAGGGAGTGCAAAGGAGCTGAACTGAGGTGTGACTGGAAACCAGATCCCTTGGGGATCTTCCTTTCTTGTCTTGTTCATAAGTTTCCCAACAGTTCACATCAAGCACTCTGGAGCAGAGAACAGGGCTGGGATTATAGCCACCATTAGAATGAAATACTGTATCTGCCCACAGGGCATGGGGCACTCGTGCCTTGCTTTAAGCATACCAAGCCCAGGACTTCCAGAAATGGGACTCTGGACAGATGTGGTAGTTTCAGGCTGTGCCTGGAAAATTTTCCACAGATCTTGAACAGGATGTGGTAGAATGTAAATAAATCACCATTGGATGTTAAAAAGGAAAATGATAGCAAATTCTTAATAATCCCACTGGACAGATACCTAACACAAAAGTTAGTTTGGTAAGCTAACTTTCTCTCTTTTCAGCTTCCTCACTCTGGCAGATACTAACTTGTGTTTCTGCTGGCTTTGCTGACCTTGAATATGTTCTTGTCATGGTTAAGTAACTAACAGCAACTCTGCTCTTTCTCTTGTCCCGTGTACAGGGGGGTTGGGAGGGGAGCAGGGAAGGGGAAGCTGTTGGTAGCCCCCTGGTTTGTCCAGGGGGGTTCTCGTGTTGTTTATAAACTGTACATTTATTTAAGTATTGTATATTTTGTACATATTCATTGCTTTTCATTTTTAGATTGTAGTTTTGCTTGTAACTATAGCTTCATTTGCTTTCCAGCTGAGCTGGTCTGGCAATTTTATGTTGGGGGGGGAATTTTCAACCCACCACAACATGACAGGAGACCTGAGACCCATCCTGCCTGTCCATTCACACATTCCTGATTAAGCACACCTCATCTCTCACCTTTGTGAGACAGGCTCTATTCCCCTTGCAAACCTGTCAACTTTCACAGCCCCTTGCAGCTACATAATCAATGGTTCACCTATACATACCTTCGTGAGCTTCATGCAGTGCTGGCAGGAGGTTTGTCGCAGGGCACACTCCAAAGACAGGCCTGGGCAGACACACCTTTGTGTCTACATCAGCATTAGCCAAGCAGTCCCAGCAATAGCCTTTTTCCAAGGGCTTACAGTGATAGGACAGGAGGGAATGGCTTTAGGCTGGAAGAGGGGAGAGGTAGAGTACATATTAGGGAGACATTCATTCTTTCCAGTGAGGGTGCAGAGACACTGGAACAGGCTGCCCAGAGAGGTGGATCCCCCTCCCCGGAAGTGTTTTAAGACCAGGTCGGACAGGGCCTTGAGCAGCCTCCTCTAGTGTGAGGTGCCCCTGCCTGTGGCAGGAGGGTTGGAACTATGTGATCTTTAAGGACTCTTTCAACCCAAACCATTCTATGATTCCATGAATATATAGCCAGGGTGCTTCAGAGCTCTTGGCAAAGGATTATGAGTTCAGGTGGAAGTGCTAAGCACCTTGCAGAGGCTGTTTCAAAGCTAGCTGGGGAGGGAAAAGCAAGCAGGAAATCACAGAGCAAGGCAAAGAGTTGGGGCAGCTGTCAAGAAGGCAGTTTGTTTTCAGTCAGATCATCAACCCTCAGCTGCAGATCCATCCCTTATTCTCTTACTACTTTACTCACAAGGTGTGGGGGTGGATTTCTTCATCTCAGTGACACAGGCAGGCATCCACACCCCAAATCAGCTGTGGGAACCATCCCATGAAACAGAATCACAGAATACATCTGGTTGGAAGAGACCTCAAAGATCATCCAGTCCAACCCTTGACCCATCAGTGAAGGGTCAACACTAAACTAAGTCCTTACAGCACTAACACAGGGAACAGTGTTCAATGCTGGTTTTCAAATGGCACTGTTTATTTGGCCCTGGCAAGTAAGAGGTGTTAGGCAAAGGAAGGAGTGACAGATGGAGGGATGCTGAGGGGAACAAGAACAGGGTTTTTTTAGGAGGTGCTAATCCAGCAACAGAAAGCATCCAGCTGACTGGGGAGGTTAATGGAAAGGAAAATTCATGCAGGAGAATCTGATCTGATCCTTCAACAGCCATAATGAGATGACACTTGGAGTTCTAGTCAGCAAGGCCTGTTTTTGACATTCAGTGCATATCTTAGCAGATGCAGTTAAGGCACTAATCTTAAATCTTTGGGAGAAAATAAATGTTTGGCCTCAAAGTTAGATGTCTTGTCTGATCAGCCATTTCCTCTCCTGAGTGACAGAGTGACATTGGCTCCTGTGCCTGGCCTCAGCGTCGCACTTAATTTCTGTGTATCTCCAGAGATGCTCTCACTGCTGAACTTCAAAAATGGTCACCAAGTGCTTGCTTTTTGTTGGTTTTTTTTTTTCTGTCTCCAACATTTTAAGAATGGCAGGGACCCCTCACACCAGAGCAGCTTGCCCAGAGCCACATCCAGCCTGGCTTAAAAACCTCCAGGGATGAGGCTTCCACCACCTCCCTGGGCAACCTGTGCCTGTCTCTCACCACCCTTATGGTGAAGAACTTCTTCTTAACATCTAATCTGAATCTCCCCACTTCTAGTTTTGCTCCATCCCCCCCAGTCCTATCATTACCTGACACCCTCAAAAGTCCCTCCCCAGCTTTCTCATAGGCCCCTTCAGATACTGGAAGGCTACAATAAGGTCTCCTCAGAGCCTTCTCTTCTCCAGACCAAACAGCCCAAAATCTCTCAGTCTGTCCTCACAGGAGAGCAGCTCCAGCCCTCTGATCACTCTCATGGCCCTTCTCTGGACACCTTCCAGCACCTCCAGATCCTTCCTGTAATAGGAGCTCCAGAACTGGACACAGTACTCCAGGTGGGGTCTCACCAGAGCAGTGTAGAAGGGGAGAATCATCTCCCTTGACCTGCTGGCTATGCTTCTCTTGATGCAGCCCAGGATGTGATTGGCTTTCTGGGCTGCAAGTGCTCACTGGTGGCTCATGGTGAGCTTCTCATCCACCAGCACCCCTAAGCCTCAAGATAAATAAATCATTTATTGTTCCCCTTCCTCTCGACCCCCTGCTGGCCAACAGCCGAAATTAAAGAAGGAGTTGACTACATGTCAGAGGGCATGACAAGTGCCACACAAGCCTGCTCCTTCTGAAAAGTGCCATCAGGCATCAAAATACTGCTGATTGATTTATCACAGGGGCTCTGGGGAGTCACTAAAAGAACTGGCACACAAGTGCTCTCTAGTGTTCATGAAGGCAAAAAGTCCTCCAATTCAGAGATGCAGAGATCAAGGGGGTGCTAAGCTTGTGTGAGCAGTAATCACTATGGGAGGAACCCAGAGGAAAAAACCCTTCCCTTCCAAGCCCCCATGGAGGGAAATACTTTCTTCTCAAGGACAAAATGCACCATTAATTCCTTAAGTTATTCCTAAATGCCTTATAGTGATCATTACTGAGCCAAAGTATTGAAATAACCTAGTTAACCCCATCTTCATGATTAGAAGAGCTTTGGATAGACTCCAGGTCTGACCATGATTTCACTTCCCCTCCTAGATAACATGAGATTCACTCACACAAATCTCATTTCTCTCTCTTTACCTCTTTGCTGAGTGATTTTGTACCTTGCTGCCAAAACAGAAGCTGAGATGAAAGCACTTGGACAAAATGTTCCTCGTGCAGAGGCCGAGGCTCTCTTCCAAGCAGGATTTTCTTTATGATCTTCTGGGGTTTGCAAGGGCTGGGTATAAGGTAGTTAGGGGGAAAAGGCCCAAAAAAGAGTCTATTTTTCAAGCACCAGCTGAGTCAAAACCAATCATCCTGGCAACAATAAAGCACATTTGGCCAAATTATTGCCACTGCTCAAGCACAGTGGCTTCCCACAAGGTATTACTGCAACCCCAACAGGAACAGATCTTTCTACTCAGTTCAAAACAAGCCCTTACAGATGTCTGAATTAATTGAAAGCCACCACAGCTGTCACAGGAGCTCAGCTACCCAGATGCTCTAACTTAGTATTATGTGCTACCTGCTTTACAAGGTCACTCCCAAACCACAGCTCCAGCAGCCCTTCTGACTCCAAGAGCTCTGTACACCCAGTTAGAGAAATCTGGGACCTACCTGCCAGGAGGAAGGTGGCAAAACTTAAACTAATATTAATGCTAACTATTAATACTAAAGCCAGTCCCAAACTGGAAGGTTATGACCACCAGGCAAGCAGCCAAAGTAGCAGTCACCCACTTGTAGCAGACTGGAGATGGAAGAATAATTTTCCCTTCTGGGGTCACTCATCCTGAAGCAAAACTGAAGTGTTAAGCCACCCACCATGATTTAACTCCCAAAATATCTGTCTTTCCTACAAAGCAGGGAAGCAGAGAGTCTCCTGGATGGTTCCTCAAGGTGCCACAGCTGTGAATTTGGACACTGCTGCAGTTATAGAATGGATTAAGTTGGAGGGGACCTTAAAGATCATCTAGTTCCAACCTCCCTGCCACAGGCAAGGCCACCTCCCATTAGACCAGGCTTCCAGGGTTGAGGTGTTCACAATTTCTCTGGGCAACCCATTCCAGTGTCTCACCATCCTCACAGTAAAGAATTTCTTCCTAATGTCCAATCTAATGTCCATCCTCCTCTAGTTGAAGAAACAATTCCCCTTGTCCTATCAAAGCATAATAGTTTCAAATCCTCTTTCTCCAGCCCCCTTCTTCCAAGGAGCAGGGAACTAACATCCCAAAAGCCACAGATGAGTTTCTTAGAGACTTCATCTTGGTGTAGTAGGCAGAAGTGAAAGCAGCAGAGGGCAAACCTGCACACAGAATGAAGTTTCCTCACCACAAAACAGTTCCCCCCACGCAAAGAAGGGCAAAATGTAGCACCCAGCCCTTGCTTCATGGAGAGACAGCCTAAACTACAGCACTGCCATCGAGCTGTATGCCTTCTCCTCAGTTTTCATGGCTAGCTTTCAAATGTCTGCATGCTGATGTTCCCAGTAATCAGGAATCTTTCTTTCTGTTCTCCCTTTTCACACTCTTCTCCACTATCCTGTCTCCAACAGCACATTTTGCTGCTCTTGGCTTCTCGTTAACCAATGTTACCGAGACAGTTACTTTGTGACAGAGAAGCCCTTAGCAAAAGTAATTTCAAAGGATGAAAAAAAAAAAGAGGTTGTGCTGCCTTAAAACCAATTAAATCGCTTCCCATGGCACTCAGGGAGACCAAAAGCATAACATCCATCCTCCAAGCCATTCTATAGCAGAACCTGTAACAGACCCAGGTGCACATCCCAGGCAGGCAGCTCTTAATCCACCTAAAAAAAATTCAGAGAATCAGATGAAACACTGAAATACTTAGGAGGGGCGACAAGCATCTCTTGCACTAGACCCTGGTGTAGTACTAAGTCCCTGTGGAAGCAGGACTGTAACAAGAGGCTAGAATGGGAGTCAGAGTCTTACAGCAGGCTACATTTAGCAATGAGCCAGGAAGCCACTCTCCAAGACGCACCGCAGGTGGCGCTCTTGCTGCCCAGTAATGCCAAGAGTATTTGTGGAGCTGGTGTGCCACTCCGTGGCCATTCCTGGTATCACACCCAGAGAATCACAGAACTCGTCTGGTTGCGAAAGATCTCTACGATCATCGAGTCCAACCATCGACCTAAGACCATCTTGGCCATTAAATCATGTCGCAAAGTGCCATGTCCAAACGTTTCTTAGACACCTCCAGGGAAGGGGACTCCACCACTTCTCTGGGCAGCCTGTTCCAATGCCTGACCACTCTTGCAGCAAAGAAACTTTTCCTAATCTCCAACCTAATCCTTCCCTGGCACAATTTCAGGACACTTCCTTTCATTCTATCACCTGATACTAGAGAGAAGAGACTGACCCCTACCTCATCACAGCCTCCAATCACAAAACAGTCAAAGTCTATTTACTTCTCTAAACAGAAGTCACCACCCTGTGAAAAAAACACAGCCCAAACTAGCAATAATCCCTTGCTCTGTGCAGTGGTGCCTGGACAAATGTTAAATACAGGGCTGTACACTGGGCACAACACTAAAGAAAAGTTCCCCTCAGTTTCCACACTATTGGTTTATGGACCATGGAGGGCTGCTCTAAACACACCTTGGACTACACAAACCCTCTTCCACTCTCCAGTGCTCCAAATGAGCAGCTGGTCTGTCTTCCAGGCTCTCTTCCTTACTCTATCAGGATTAGAGCTGCAAGGAAGGGCCTACCCCTTGGAAGGAAGATTTCCAGCCTCTTTCTCCAGAGGATGGTGCATCATTGTAAGACAAAGGCACAAACAGCTTAGTCATCAGCTATCCTTTGCAGGTTAAACGGTTGTAAGGATCACAGTGCAGAGAACTGCCAAGCTACCAGCTCTAAGGAAACTGTGTTTTGGAACTACCAACCCAGCTGCTTGCAGCTGTCATACTCAAAGAGTTTCACACAGAAGAGCTGCTTGAAGATGGTGCAGGTGGAGAGCACAGAGGTCAGTGTGACCCAGCTGTCCTAACACCAGCACAGGAAACCACAGCTTATACCCCTGCCACCAGCTGGTTTGATACAGATTTGCAAAACCTGTCAGCAAAACCAAAGAATGAACCAAGCACTCTGGAAATCCTCCTCCTCTGCCTGCTGCCAGGTCCCAGTGCCACCACTCCCCATAACCAAACAGTGCCAACAAGATACTCTGCCTGCTCTTTGACCCCAGCCTAGGGCTCCTGTGCCAACTTCTGGAAAGGCCTGGGCACATACAGGTCGGACCTTGCACAACCAAAACTCAGTTTCTTCCTGCACTGCTCCACATCCCAAAAGCTCGGCAGACAGCACTCACCTGAGACAGAACCATGGAACTGTTGAGTGCGGAAGAGACTTTCCAGACCAAGTCCAGACGCTCACCGAGCGCTCCACTAGGGGGCGCTCCACACTACTGCTAAGCCTCTACCACTCAGCAAGTCCCAGCGCAGCCTGTTCCAGTGCTCGAGAATCCTTTCTGAACCTTCTCTGGCACAGCTTGTGGCCGTTTCCTTTTCCTGTCACTTGTTGCATGTGAGAAGAGGCTGACCCTTACCTGGCTACAGCCTTCTTTTGGCTAGTTGTAGAGGGTGTTGAGGTCTCCTCTCAGCCTCCTCTAAGACTAAACAACCCCAGTTCCCTCAGCTGCTCCTTCTAAGAGTTGTGTTCAAGGCCCTTCAGCAGCTGGTTGCTCTTATTTGGACATCTTTGGACAGCACCTTGAGGTCTCTCTTGTAGTGAGGGGCCCAAGATGGGCAGGCCTGCATCCTCATCCAGCTTTTGGCCTGATTCACACAGCAGCATCACTGCCCGTTAAAAACGTAGGCATCACTTCAGCCTAATTTGTTGGTTTGTGAGAGTGCTTAAAGTGCTGGCATTCATCTGCACAGCATCTCTGAAGCAAAATAAAAGCTAAAAATTATTAAGACATTAATTTACTGTCAGTCAAAACCCTCCAAAGACTGCGAACCTCCACATGCTGCCTTCCTACTTCCAGCTCTCCATAGACAGCATGAGGTCTTTTCCAGCTTTTTCAGTGGCACAATTCCCTGTGCTCCCAGACAATGCTGCAACCCCGATGCTGTGGACAAAGCAACAGATTAGAATGAAATGTAGGAGTTAAGAAATCAGGAACAGCAGATGCTTTGCAAAACAATGTCAAGTCTTAGGTTCGCTTCCTCCTTCATTAGAATCACAGAGCGGTACAGGATTGGATGGGACCTCTGGAGATCGTTGAGTCCAAATGCCCTGCCAAAGCAGGAGCACCCAGGGCAGGCCACACAGGTGGGTTTGGAAAGTCTCCAGAGAAGGAAACTGCACCACCTCTCTGGACAGCCTACTGCAATGCTCCAGCACACTCTCAAGGCAAGTTCTTCCTTGTGCTGAGGCAGAATTTCCTGTGTTCCAGTCTGTGTCCATTGGCCCTCATCCTATCACTGGGCACCACTGACAAGAGCCTGGCCCCTTTTTCTTGACACTCACCCTTTGGATAGTTGTAAATACTGACCGGATCTCCTCCTCAGCTTTCTCTTCTCCAGACCAAAGAGCCCCACGTCTCTCAGCTCTTCAAACCTGCTTTCCAGAGAGAGCATTTCATCCTTCACCACTGCCTATGGCCTCTCTCAACAAACACCACAGGACATGTTATCTGGTAAAGGAGATGTATATTTATTCACTTTACAAAGAGGGTGCTATTTAGTTGCAACAGCTCCGTTTATAGACAAATATATTATTGTACATTCTAGTGGTGAATGGCTCAAACCTTTACCTTGTTTTGCTCTTAAAAATGTGTTTGCACCACTTCAGCTTCCATTAGCTGAGCAAATAGCTGTCCTTGTTCTGCCACTGAGGGATTAAAAATCCCTGACTAAGGGCAGGGCTGTGCGCTACGCAGGCACAAGTGTTCGCCTTCTCATCTCCCTCCCTCACTGCCCCTCTCAGTTCAACACAGTTTATCCTCTGGCTTCGCATTAAACTTATATACAGCCTCCCTCGAAACAACATCAGGAGCCACTGACAGTTCTCATGTCCTTTTGAAGCACAAGAAACATCACTGATTGGTACATATAAAAGTCTTTGAGTTCAAATTTGTTTAAAAAAGGAGGGAAAAAACCAAGAAGAGAAAGCCATTTGTGTGAGCCAGGGCGGCAGCTAGACAGTGCCGAGGCATGGCTAAACCGATGGAGGACAGGGGCAAAGGAAAGAGTTTCAGGAGAGAATTTAAATATTACAAAAATATCTCTCTTTTTTTTTTTTTAAATCTTTTTTTTTTCCCTGTGTTTTTTTTGGGGGATGTTTGTTGGGTTTTGGTTTTTTGTTACAAAAGCAGCAGGATGCCCACTTGCTGTTGCTAACCGAAGCACGGAAAGAAGGTAGAGAGATCCTTGAATACCGGCAACAAATTCAGTGTAAAGCTGAACCAAGTTTCCCCACACAAAGAGTGGTGGCAGATTTATTTCACTTGAGATACAAATCCATGTCCACACGACAGGCAGACTCTGACCATGAGGTGGAAGAAATGTTTCTATAAGTAAGCGCAGGGAAATGGGGCGAGCGAAGGCTGGCATGGTTAAACGCTCTGGATCCACAAATGCACCGTGCCCCAAAAGTGCCTCTGCACACAGGGCCTGCAGGGCTCTGCACTCCCTGTATGCAAATATGGCAACTCCCAGCAAGATTGATCCAGAATTAGAGTTTGGTGGCCCACTTGTTTGAACTGTTAGAAGTTCTTCTTCCATGTCGCTATTCTTCTTCACTTTCGTTTTCTGGTTCCCCATCAGAATCACCATTGATTTCCTTTTCAACAGCCATTTCTTGTTCATCAGATTGCTCCTCTTTTTCTTCATCTTCATCCCAGTTTTCCTGGGGGAGGTAAAAAAAACATGGAGGTGTAAACCTTTGCCAGCCACACACTTTCTGTTACAAGTAAAGGGGAGAAGATTCAGTCCAACTCCACTTACATCAGACTCTTTATCTGCAATCATCTCATCATCTGAGCCTTCCTCCTCTGAGGATTCTGCAAAGAAAAAACAATCCCTCAGTCTAGAAAGCAGACTTTGAAGTGTCATTGTGCAAACAAAGCCCAGCTCTACATGCTGCTGGGTCTCCAAACTGTGCCACTTCAATTCCACAACTCAATCTACCTGAAGATTATTTTGATCAACATGAACAGTGGAGACTTTCAAAACCCACCTGGGTGTGTTCCAGTGCAATCTGATCTATGTAAACCTGTTTGAGCAGGGGAAGACGATGGAAAAGAACTACATGATCTCTGAAGGTCCCTTCCAACCCCCACCATTCTGTGATCCACTACCTTGACATCCTACTGACTCCTGTGTAGAAGTGCACGGGCTGTAGCTACCTTAGCAGAAGGGCAGCCCACTATCTTAAGCACCATAGCAAGCTTGCAATTAACTCACTCCTTAATTTGTGAAGCAGAGATGGGAGGGAATAAAAGGAGGAGTATGAAAGAAGGAACAATGAACTACAAGATATCCACACCAAGATATCCACACCATTAACCACTAACTTTACTGCCACTGACTTCCCACTGGCTGCCACATGAAGTCAGGAGCTGAGCTACACCTTGCATCCACCACTTACCATCCTCATACACCAGCTTTGCAGTCTGATTCACCTCAGTCACATCCTCACCCGCTTCTGACGCTGCAACCTGGATGGGATTTGCAGATTAGGCTTAGATACAATCACAGACACCAGCCTTAAAAGTCAACAAGACTCCTACCAACATAAATGATGCCTGCACCAAGTTTAACACAGTGTTATTCATCTGGGGAAGTAGTTCAACATCCAAACATGAAGGATAAGTATGAAGGATAAAGTACCATTTCAGAGGTGTCTACAATGAGGTGGGGCTTGGCACCTCCTATCTATTCCCTTTTAAAACTCTGTGTATTAGTAGGCACACAGAGCAGGAAAAAATGGCAAACACTTCCAGGAAGCAAAGAGTGAGAGAATGAGACAGGCATTAAGTGTACAGCTCTGAGCCTTATCAGCACAGCTGTACAGCAACTGTATTAAGTACCCAATGACAAGTGTAATCACAACCGAAGGTTAAGTCTGTAAATAACACTTCTGCACAGCCTGTGTTCTTTGGTTGGAGCTCACCTGGGAGGCAATAATGAAGAGTCTTCCGTGCAGACGGGAAAGCTTCTGCAAAGTTTTGACTCTGCTCTCCATTAACTGGTAAAGCATCCCCAGCTGAGGGATAAGGTCTGGCAACTTGGGAGAAGAGAAGGAGGAAGAAAAATGAAGTTGTTGACACAAATGGCTTACTCTGAATTTTTAAACTACCTTTGTATGTTTGGGACAAGCAAGCCTTACATTATTCTACAGGGAAGGGAGAGCTGAGGGTTCACAGAAACTATCTGCAGCCTGATCAGGTAACATTTGGCCATGTTCAGAAACTGTCTACTTTCAACACATGGCAATTCTTACAGGACTTTTCCAATCACTGCTCTAAGCAGGTGCTAAAGGACTATTTGGAAAGCTGTGTAGAAGGGACCTGAACACACACCAGTGTACAAGTGCAGCCTACCGAACACATGGCACATTCTGGTACACATGAATTCTGTAACACACGGGAGAAAGGGCTAGCAGCACCAAAATACCTTTTTCTCTTAACTAAGCAAGAGTGCTTTATCCATCACTTGGCTGCAATCCAGAAGCTAGGACATAACTTACTACCCTGCCAGTTTTGACACACCTTTACCCTGTAAATCTAGCCATTCCCCAGATAGTCTCAAGATGAGACTTACAATAGCCAAGCAAATTTAGGTCTGCAAGATTTAGTAACACAGGCTGCTTTGACAGTCATTTTGTTCCCTAACTCTCACAGGTATGTCATAACTTATCTTGGTTTGGCTTGGGGATGACTGCAATTCCGCCACGAAATATAACCAAGACAAACAATTTATCGGCAATGTGCAGCAGTTCCACAAAACTGGCAGAGGTATAGCCCTCTGTACATTGATTCGGGCACTGCTGTATGTGGAAAGCAGGAGCCAGAAATCCCACAGGAATAACACAGATATATCTAAGTATTTCAATCTAGTTCTAGTTCCATGCACTAGCATGAATGCAAAATACTTACTGTAGAAAGGTAGGATGCATGTAGACTGAAAACAGACTTCAGCCATCGAACCATTAGTGAGGCACTGGAAAAGAACAAGAAATTCTATCAAAGAGAGAGTGGCTGAGAAACACCCACTGCACATTCCAGATGAGAAATACTTCTAGATAAAAAGTTAAATGCAGATGGAAATCAGTTTGGCTCTCCAGATGAGACACCTGTGTAAGTTACTTGTCAGGAAAAGAACAGGCATTCCAGAGATGGACTAAACTAAGGATGTGCTTCTGGCAGCTTTTATGGGAGATTTTAAGCATTCTACTTCTTCCTTCACCTACATGAGGAAATTTCTATTTAAAAATAAACAAATTGAAGCAAAACCAAAAGCACAGAGAGAATCTGGATTTAAAAGCAAACAAACAAACATACAAAACCAAAAAAGCAAAGGCAGAAAAATCCCAACTCAACACCAGACACCGCCATTAAGGACAGCAAAGCTATTCTTAGAGCAATATAGCAAGATGAGGAGGGGGGAGGCAAGGCAACACAACACCAGGAGATGTCTAAACAGGTTTGCTAATTAAACTGAAGAAGTTATACATCATCTGATAGTTATTTTATGTTACATATTGATCAGGTCCACAGTGTCAGTTCCCTGGCACTTCAGGGAGAGGGTTCCATGCTTATTTCAGGTATCCCTTTCCCATTTTGATTTCACTTCATCCATCCTGACAAAGCATTGTCTCACTAAAAGCTCCTTTTTTGCACTCACTGTCATCAGGTGAGAATTTTTATCTCAAGATGCTGCAGTGTAAGTACTGTTACTACGGACATCAGTCACAGAGGTGGAGGGAGAAGCCATAATGCACAGACTAGTTGCAAGTGAGTTAAACTGTCCTTGGGTCATCTCTTACCTGTATGGGTTGCCCTGCAATCTCTTCGTAAGCTAAAAGGAGAGAGAGAGTCAGCAGTAAGTAACAAACACACCATGATTTTAAACCCCAACCATTACATCCCCATGACAGCCTCAATATTGGTGCAGAAAGATCTCCAAGCACTTGAAGTCTGTTAGGATTAACCACTGCCAGGCTCCAGAATATTACATGACTGGCTCTACCATCCTGGATGCAGGCTTCCAGCTGGCAGAAGCTGATTTTCATTATTACACTGAAACTGGAAGTCTTGCTGGCAGAAGTGGAAGAAAATCTCCTAGTTTCTGTCTCTGTATCTGCTTAGTAGAGCAGGTGTTACGAGGGGGAAAAGCTGTAGTCTAACACTTGCACTTAAAATTCCCTAACAAAGGTCCTAGACAAGACACACTGCACCTCATTAAGCTAAGTTGTCGTAGTTTGGGCTTGCTCACATAACAAGAGCAACTAAATGATGCTCAGTTTAAAGAAAGTCAAGTCTAGAAAAGGCTAATCCTCATAACAGAGATTTTTATTTAACATCACTGACAAAGCAGGTCAGAAGCCAAATCTCCCTTGGAATTATTACTGAGAGATGTCACAAAGCTTAAATATAGCAAATGAGCTTCTGAGCCATCTTCAAAAGAGGGAAGAAATTGCTCCCCAATTTCCAAGTGCTATCTAAACTCACTGTTCTAAGTATTTATTCAGCTCTTTTTTCTCTCACATAAGCATATTTAAGCTCATGTAACGTGCCCTGGCTGACACTGCTGTTTCCACTTTGCAAATTTTCCCTCATTTTAAATAGTTTAAAAGAAGATGCAGTGGTAACTGTTTGTCATGGACCAAGCAAGCTTTAGCTTAACCTCTTCCTTTTTTCCCCCCATGCTTTAATACTGTCTTGGATGACTATCTAATGCTCTTCCCAGCTTTGACAATGGCATTCTGTCCTTTGGTTGACCTTCAACCAGAGAAGAGCATATCAGAGATACATTAAGAACAATTTCCCTCTCACAAAATTCACAAAGCAGTATTTTAGTGGTAAAAACAAACGACACATCCTGGACTTTCCCCAGCTAGAATGCTCACAGTGTCTCTCCTACCTCATGCAGCAGTGGAATGACAGCGTGGATAGGCATCCTGGCTACTGTGTTCTTTATTAGAGTTTCCTTTTTTGTGTTAAGCACTCTCTGTTAAAATGGAAAAAAATGATCAGAGAATCACTCAGTTTTAACAGGTATTTGAGCAATGAGCACAGAACAAGGCACTCAACCCACCTAAAACAATATACCATGGTCTCAAGCCTACCCACCCTGTCAGGAACAAAGCATAACATGCACCTGAGAATTTCCCCTGCCATTTTTCTCTGCTTGACCTCTGTCAATAAATGCCTTTCACCAGGATCTTCACCAGGATCTTCCACCAATAATTTCTATCCAGCATTGAACTATTATGACTATTTCCCTGCCTCAGAACTATTGTTTCCTCCTAGTCCAAGTGTAAGGCTAAGCTATTCAAGTGAAAGTGCTGGCATCAAGCTCAGCTTGACAGGGATGGGGTGCTGGCCCATCTCATTTAAACTACACTATCACCTCAAAAGGTTGGACCAGATGATCCTTGGGCTGTGGGGGACTGTGATGTATCTGTGAACCCTCGGAAGAGCTCTGGTGAGAAAACATCTCTGTGCTCCCATGAGAATCTGGAAACTCCCTGGACAGAATGAGTGGGAAGGAGAAACTGCAAGATAAGCTGTGAGGCCACCTGGACTAGCTTAACAAGTAACTATGACAATGCTATCGCTGATCCATGAGAATCTTGAGAAAAGTTCATTAACCAATTGCAGGCAGCCACACTAACGATACACACAATATATGAGTTGTGTGCTGGAATAAATCAGTCGCTTTTTTGGCCTTCTAGATGCTCTGCTTGTGTTTGATTCTTGTCACGCAGACCGTCACCTTATCCATACCCCGACCCCTATACAGCGACACTTAAACACAGGGAGGAGGCATCCACAAATTCCCTGGGCAAACTGTTCCAGTGTCTCACCACCCTCACTGTGAGCAATTTCTTCCTAATCTCCAGTCCGAATCTGCCCTCCTCAAGCTTCAATCCTTTCCCTCTCATCCTAGCACCACAAGCCCTTGCAAAAGGCCCCTCTGCAGCTTTATTGTAGGTCCCCTTCAGATGTTTTATATAACAAGTTTATCATTAACATAAGCTTCTCAAAGTTGATGGACTGACTCAGAAAGAAAGGCAGGTAACGACAAAGCATTACCACTATTACCATTCATGTTAACACTGCCTTGAGCAGCAGATCAGCAAAAAGGCAGCTGGGAGAAACAACAGGTTCTTGACTTGCAATCCTCCTGGCTCTCCCCAAGTCTCATGAGTAGATTAAGCAGCAGACAGTGAGTAGGCACCACTTACATTTAAGATCTCCGCATCGTTGCTCTCCAAGCCCTGCACCAAAAGCACTGCGAAGCTGTCTGCCTGTGGAAGGCCCCCTGGAGTTTTCACTTTGCTTACATCAATGTCCAGTGCTCCTAGGCGCTCTTCAATGCTCTCCTGCACACAGTAAACAAGGGCAGCGCTGTTTCAGTGCAGCTGAAAGCAAAGTTATCAAACCTACAGCATTCCCTTCTGATTATGCTTGAAAATTACATCAATTTTGCATCTTCTTTGAATGGACTGATAGAGAACAGACTGAGAAAAGATGACAAAGCAGTCAAAGGGAGGGCTGTTTCCTGCCAGGCTCTCTTCTCCTGCCCCTGTCCTGCCGACATCCTGGTGCTGCTGCTGTTAACCACGTGGTGGGGCCAGTTCCATGCTGTTTCAGACTCCTAGGGAACTGCATCTAAAGAGAATGCATCTTACATGCAAAGAATCCTTTGCCAGCTGTGTCTGGTTTTGTATGTATTTTTATTTACATTTTTTCCTTACACCTTTGTAACCTTCCCTTTACTCAAATGCCTTCCATAGTTTGGTAAACTTACCTTTTTAACTTCCAAATCGATTCAAGACTGTTCTTTTGTAGATTCACCTCTCTCTTCTCCTCCTGCCTAATTTTGCTTTCCCTACCAGGAAAAGGGGAAGGGGAGGCAATATAAATCTGTTCCATTTTGGGCTTTTGGGCTCTGGGAAGAGCTTAAACCACAACAGGGTGAAAGGTTTTGAGCAGAGGGAAGTCTCTTTAATACAAATAGCATAATTAACCTTGCTTCCACACCTAGCAGAGCAACTTCGAGTTCCCCTACAGGAGCTGTAATGACAACTTACAACTTCATTTTCTCCATTATTGCTGTGTTTAAAAGAGGAAGGCAGCACTTTACCTCTATCTCTCCAGGTTTCCTCTTGTTTTTCTTTTTCTCCTTTCCTGAGGATGGAGTTTTGACAGTTGTGCTGTGTCCTGGAATGCCTGGCACTAGAATTTTGGTGTCCGAGTTCGCAACAGGTGTCTTTACCTGGCAAACAGAGGTAACCACATCTGCATGAACTGCTAAGATCTTCAGCTTTCTTCCAGTTTCAAATACTGATTTTATTCCAAGACTCTTGCATACACAGTAAAACCAGCCTGCCACAACCCATTTTTTGGACATATCCTACATTTTTAGTAGCAACTAACAACCTCAAGCAGAAGGGAGATAGTTTTCATAGCAATGCTCTCTTCTAAATCACCTGTGAATCTTTTTACTGACAAGCTTGTTCCATAACACTCAAACACATTGTTTGTATCCAACAATAAGCAGTTGGATGTTTGCTAACCTAAACAGGTTCCTGTTTCCCCCCAATGCAGAAGTGCGGGAAAAGCAACACATGCACAAAAAACTCCTCTGAGTTGAGATAAAAAGAGTTTAATACAAAAGAGATAACACAATGCACAATTACCTTAACCTATCTGCACAAAAAAACCTGCAGAGAGCAGCAGCAAGCAGAAGACAGTGAGCTAAACCCCACACCAGGGAGCTACTCCCCTCATCCCTCTCCATCTGGCTGTCATCCCAGCAGGAGAGAGCCAACACCCAAAGCAGCAACCTGAACAGGACACCTCTCACATTACACTCTGAACTTCAAGCCCCGTAATACTCTGCTCCAGCCAGCACTCTCATTTGAAGCTGGCATTAGGCAGGATGCTTTTGAATAACAGCAGCAACTTAACCCATGACATCCATCAAGAGCTCACAGGATCACAGGATGTTAGGAGTTGGAAGGGACCTCCGGATCATTGAGTCCAACCCCCCCTGCCAGAACAGGACCATAGAATCTAGGACAGGTCACACAGGAAGACATCCAGATGGGTTTTGAAAGTCTCCAGAGAAAGAGACTCCACAACCTCTCTGGAAAGCCTGTTCCAGTGCTCTGTGACCCTCACAGTGAAGTTCCTCCTCATGTTGATAGCAGGTGGACTAACAGGCCCATAAACAGCATGCAGATTAACACGGCTCCCACTGGAAGGTAAGAACTGACCAGAAACAGCAGCACAATGTAAAAGCTAGTTACTATTCAGTCCCACCAGTTTTTCTCTAGGGATTGCTCAGATGCAGAACACAGTGGTCTGAATTGGGACTATGGTTACAATGACAGAGCAACTTAGGTTACACCAAAGCAGCTATGGTGTTGACTTTCAATAAGCACAAAGGAGCCTGACTTTTAAAGGCAACATATTTAATAACCAAGTGCTCCCCTGACCCACAGAGCATGTAAAAGAGTATGCAACTTCAGAACATCAGCAATACTACCTGTTACTTCCAGAACACTTCTGTGCAAACCATTTTTTCAAGTACCTGCCCAGACTTCTATACTTGTGGGAGCCCTGCTGGGTGCCCACTGAAGCAATGCAAGTGTCATCTACTACAGTGAGCAAAGCAACTTCCATGTACTGTGTAAGGAAACCATTTTGGTTTGCAGCTCAAGAGTTTTACTGATGTTTTACAAGAGTGTTAAAATACTGCCTCCTTTGCTCATCACTGACCTTGTCCCCACAAGGCATGCTCAGACAGCCAAGAGAAATGTGTCTTCACTGCAGTTCAGCAAAAAGCGAAACCAAGATGGGTATCATCACTGCATGCCAGGAACTTCCCACACCTCTCACTACCTGACAGCTCTGCTACCCACCAGCCCCAGGAATCAGGACAAAACCCCTCCTAGCTGATGGAGCACCAGAACCAGTGGCTAACTTGGGGGTTAGAAAAGCAGCACTGTCTGTTCACGTCACTGATACTGCAAGCATTTCAAATCTTCAAGGCCTGGAATACGCACTCTGGTTAACAAGTTCACAGCCTGTGTCTGAAGCCCAGAGTATCCTGCATGAGAAAATGGTGGCAAGTGACCTCAGTGGACATTACTGCCATCTAAGTGTCGTGTTCACATTCCCAGGTGCCATACATATCCCTGGAATAGGAACATGTGAAGGCCATCCTGATAAAGAGCCAAAGGGACAAGTCCTTGAAGGCTTCATTGCATTTTATTTAGACTCTAAAACAAAGCTCTCCCTACTTCACCCCAAACCACCAGGAGCAAAGAGGCTGTACAAACTGACAGAGACTAGGGGAAGGAAAAGAACCATCAGCCAGCCTTGTTTGTCAGACCCCCTGAGAATAGGACCCGCTCTGAGCTATGGAAAGATGTGCGCAAGCGCACACAAAGGCAGAGGCCACAAAGCACACTTTACCCACAACTGACTGAATGCTATGGATAGCTGTAGCTGCCACTACAGCTCTAAGCAGGTCCATCCAGAAATCCAACCTCATTTTAGAAGAGACCAGTGAATTCTACCATCTCCAAAGTAAAACAAGAGAAGAAACAAAGCCGTGCTTCATGCAAAGCTCACCTTCGTTAAAGCAACATCTGTTTTAAGTGACAACACTTTCTGGATGTCCCTTATCAAACACACGTGGGATTCAGTGGTATTCAAAGACTAGAAAGACAGGAAGAAAACCAGTTAAGGACAAAACCAGTTAATATACTTGAGATTCACTCCTGTGATTCATTATGCTACTGACAGACCAAATGCCAGAGGTATAAAGCAGAATGAATTTCTTTTTTCATTTTAGAACAGCAGCTGCTTTGCACATCTGCCTTCTACTAACAGATCTCTATGCCCTCCTAAGAGGTTCACACAGGCAAACTGAAACAGTATTAAAAAGCAGTTGCAGTGGCCTAACTCATTAACGGCTGAAATGACAAGAAACAGCCAGCAATGTAAATTGCCCTTCAAAACAGCTCAGGGGCAAGTTATAGCTCCCAGAAAAGGGGAAAGGAATAAGCTCTGTCACACAATTGAATAGATCAATAAACAAATAAGTATAAAGAACATCTCTCCAACTGGGAGCAACACATAGTCCAGATTACAAAATCCCCCACCTCTCCACTAAGTTTTACATACCACTTTCTCTATGATGGGCTGTAAGGTGTTTCCATACACAAGCAGCAGAGACTGCTTGTCCGTGCAAAAAGCAGCTGCTAAAATCGGGACCGGTTTAGGTGTGGAGTCCTCATCGTTTCCAGGTGTTGCTATCTGGATAGTACAGTTTGATGTTAAGGGTTTTTTGCAATAACTGGGGGGAAAAAAAAGAAATGGAAAAAAATTCCAAGAGTTTTAGCTTAAACACTTCAGTACCTTGCACATCTTAGCATGTTTCATTAGCAGTCCCTCAGCAAACTCAGCAAGTTCTTCATTTTACAGATGGCTAAGGTGAGGGAGGTAGAGGGAGATGAAAATCTTGGCTAAAGCAACACTTCATACCAAAGTGCAGCACAGCCCCAACAAGTAAATTCTCCAGAATTGTGTCCAATGCTCAAGACAAGGAGCTGGAACTTGATTTATGAACAGGCACAAGAGCTTACATGCAGCAACACGAGAAGATTGAACTCTGCCTTAGAGAAATCTCAAAGACAGCCTCAACATGAGTATGACTTACCCATTCAAGATATGCTCAAATAAATGCACCTGCCCATCTCTGCACACAACTGCTAACTTCACAGGCTGGAAGAAGGCACAGTAAAAGGTTTTAATTAGACTAAAGATCAGGACATCCAGAGACAGCAACTAAACACATTAAAGATTTAACTAAATCCGTAAGGAAGATCAGAGACACTAACATCACAGGAACATTAGAACAACTATTAAGAGACAAAAACCCCTGTACTTTAATGTATCACTAGTGATAAATCCAACTCTGAACACTTTGCACAGTAGCATACAGGTCATCACAAGCAACAAGTTCCAAAACTATGGTACTGTGATCGTTTGAGGCTGTGCCTTTAAGACAAAACAGTGCTGGGACACTCTGGCTGAATGTTTTCGGTACTAGAACAAAAACATTCTGATATTCTAAACGAATTTCATTGGTGAATAGATAAAATGCAACTTTAAATTGTTGAGCAGTTGGAATTTTTTTTTTCTCTCAGTTCAGTTTGGTTTGGGAGTTGGGGGAGTGTGGGTTTCAGCCTGTTCTCCCTGCCTGCTTCTCTTCGAACTGCTGGAGTTGGCCTTCAGATAAGCAAAAACTAATCCTGCATGGGCTTTTGAAGCTTACTAACAACTCTTTCCCTTAATAACTTGCCTGCCTTTCTCTCTAACCCCTTTTTTGGGAAAAAAAGGGAGGTAGGGAGGGAGAGAGGGGGTTACAGGGAGGGGATCCCTCCTGGGGGAGGGATTTTTGTTGTATATTTCTGTGTATATATATTGTAAATACCTGTATATATTGTGTTATATATAACCTGCTTTCCATATATGCTTGTAAATATATAGCTTTGCTCTTCAACTGGTTTAGCTGTGGTTTCTTACTCTGTGGAGGAGGGAGAGCTAAGCCCTCTCTCAACCTACTACAGGTACCCAATACATCTAGAGGCACAAGTCTACCAAGGCCTTGACCTTATAAATATACTCAGAGGGAAGAAACTGAGATGAGTGCTCCAAAAAGTGAAGTGAGAGTGCACAGCACAGAATATTCTTATCTCCGGTACATGCACAACTGGAAACATTAGAAAATAACCAAACACAGGGCTTAGGAAAGGAATCTAAAGGCAACAGGAGAAAAATGTTTCCAATCATTACTGAAACAGTTTGTGAAGATGTTTCACGTGTAGATATTTTTCTTAAGACAAATACTTTGAAAGAATTGTTGAAACTGAAGGCCCTTGAGAATGCACACTGCTACTGTGACTCATGAAAGGATAGTCAATTCCAAATGCAGTTACACTGCCAAAACCATTTGCCATTAGATAAGCAAGGACCATACCCAAACTGGAATCTTAAAGTCTATTTCATTTTTTGTTCTGTTTGGGGCTTTTTTTTGCTGCCAAGTTCTAACAACCAATTTAATTACTAACTTGTTCTAAATAGGAAGCTACTGACATTTCTGCCTTCACACATTTCTGAAGGCAACACTGAATTTGCACTTGGCAGCTTTGAAAATGAAGATTTGAAACTTTCAGTGCCTGTGGCAGATATCCTTACACCTGTGAAAGGAGGCTGGACAAAATGACCTTTGAGGGTCCCTCCCAGCCTGCAATCTCTGAATCAGTGAATTTCTGAACAACACGAATACAAACCAAGCTCCTTCCTTCACACCCTGAAGAGGAAATTGATGTGACAAGTGAAAATTGTTGAACACATCTGCTCACAAAATTATTGCCCCTACCTCTTCTTTGACTTCTGATATGGTCAGGTCAATAAAAGTTGGTTCATCTGTTACTGTGAAAGCCATGACAGCATTCTTTTCTTTCCTATCTGATCTGATCTGCCTGGAAGACAAATAGTACACGTTATTTACAGTTGCATGAACAGCACCCTCTGCACCTGAAAAACAGCATAAAGCCTACAAACCACCAGTGACCCTGGCACTATCTACCCCACCCAAAAATACTCCTGCTGCAATTATGGCTTTCACAGAACGTTAGGGGTTGGAAGGGACCTCTAGAGATCACCAAGTCCAATCCCCCTGCCAGAGCAGGATCACTGAGGGCAGGCTACACAGGAATCCATCCAGATTGGTTTTGTGAGACCCCACAAGCTCTCTGGGCAGCCTGCACCAGGGCTCTGTCACCTGCACAGGGCTCTGTGACCCTCACCATTAAGAAGTGTCTCCTTGTTTTGAGGAGGAACCACCTGTGTTCCAGCTTGTACCCAGTTTCTTGTTGTATCACTGGGCACCATTATAAAGAGACTGTCACCCTTATCTTGATACCCACCCCTCAGATATTTATGTACATTAATAAAATCCCCTCTCAGCCTTCTCAAGATGAAACAGCCCCACGTTTCTCCATCTTCCTTCATAGGAGAGATGTTCAAGGTCTGCAATCATCCTCACAGCTCTCTATTGGACTCTTTCCAGGAGATTCCTGTCTCTCCTGAACTGGGGAGCCCAAAATTGGACAAAGCTTTTCAGGGCAGAGTAAAGTGGGGGGGAGAACCTCCCTAGACCTGCTGGACACACTTTTCTTAATGCATCCCAGGAAGCCATTGTCCCTCTTGTCCACAAGGGCACATTGCTGGCCCATGGACAACTTGCTGTCCACTTGGAGTCCAATGTCTTTCTCCATGGAGCTGCTTTCCAGCAGGACAACCCCTGGCCTGTACTGGTGCCTGGTGTTATTCCTCCCCAAAGGCAGGACTTTGCACTTGTCCTTATTGAGGTTCATGAACTTTCAGCTTAGAAGGTATTGTAAATTCTGAGAGCAAATTAACTTCCAAATGAAACTGACCAAGAAAACTTAGCATAGACCTCACAGTAAGAAAAAACCAAGGAAAAACTTATACAGCGTGCTCTTGGCACACACTAGTGATTCAACTGGCAACTGGAAGCATGCTCAGCCACAGCCAAGGAAATTCACATCTTCACTCAACAAAAGCACCATCTAAAAGATCATCACTGTGTTTCTCTAGTGCCCTTTCTGTTTAACCTTCACTTTAAGCAGAGTTCAGAAGATACTTCTGTCTTCCACACTGAGGATAAGCAAAGTTGAAAGTCAGGAAAAGCTTACATACCACACGCTCAGTAATCGGTCATGGATAGCTCCAGACAAGAAATAGAGCCCTGTAATTCCATCAAAGGGCTTATTTTCATTCACAGGTTTCACTGTGGTAAACATTAATGATGACACTGATGTAGCATGGCCTGTGAAATGCTAAAAGGAAAAGAAGAACCGTTCAGGGATTGCCCTAAGCAGTCATATGGCAAAAATTAAAACATTGCTTAACAAAGGCAGGTAGGAAAGACCTAAGTGTTCCTTAGTCAACAAGGATATTTCAGTGGTTTCTTGTTTCACTGGTGATCACCTTCCATGCATTTCTGGATTTCAAGGAAACTTCTTCTGACCCTCCAGATAATTATCAGAATTTTAAAAGTGCCATGGGGGAATGAAAAGCAAATTCACTGGGACTAAGTCTATGCAAAAGAAATCACCCACCTGTTACTGTCAAAAAGCACTCTCTGCCCCCCCACAATGTTACACAAACTTTTACAATGAAACTAGACTCATAGACACTCTAGGGCTGCTCAACCTCCCCACCCCTCCCTCAAAAAGCAATCAGTTCTTCAGTCTACTTTCATAAATAGTGGGTTTGGTCATCATAGGATGCAAACATAGACAGTAGTTGCCATGTGCTAACAAGCCCACAGTACCAGCACATGTGTGCACACTTACCTGACAGCAAGTATCAGGAGATTGAGACTAGCTGTGTCCTATCTGCTAGCAGGCAAGAAAACATGGCTGCATTCACGGAACAGCTAAAACGTGGTCATTTGCTCACGTCTCAGCCCTGCTCAGGGAACAACAAGGGGTTTGCTCCTATGCCTTCCAACTCTTTCAACAGCAAAGCTGATAATGCCACCAGTTACATGAAGTTTAGCAAAGACAGGTGAAGGCCTTGAGGACAGATTCATGCACACACCCATGCCAGCAGTAACTAATGCTGGGGTGAACCAAGTTCTCCTGCTAGAAGGGTATCCAAAAGGGACCCAGTGAAAAAAAGCAGCATCCACCTTTCTGCTACAGGCTTGGGAACATGTGCTGGTAGCGTGCTCAGACACAGCCAAGGAATTTAATGTCCTCACATTCAACTCTCAGAAAGTTGAAACCACCATTGAGAGATCATCACAGCAACAGCTTCCAGCAATCCCCAAACCACCAACTGCCTCTTCACACCCACTGAAATTTTCAGGTGTCCTACCAGGAAATACTATCTCCATAATGTCACCAATCAAGAAGAGGTTGATATTTTTTTTGCACCTAGCTTAACCAAATTACTTACTCTGTAGACTTCTTTGGTCTCCAGGTCCCACAGTTTTATAGTTCTACCAGCTGACAGCAGCATTTTCCCATCTGGACTGATGCAGAGAGAGGTGACACTGCCATTGTCGCCTTTCCACTTGCTAGAATTGGGATGGAGGAGTTTGAGAGACAGGGAGAAAGATGGAGAAGTAGGGGAAAAAAATAACAACACAACAATTTTCATTAGCATCATCTGCAGATGCACATCCACTATGCTGGAAAATTGAAATAAAAAATTATAGCACAAAAAAAAAAGGAAATTAAGGAGTCAAAGATGAGGTCAAAGCTATTCTGTTTTCACTCCTCTCCTTCCAGTTTGTTAACACAGAAATACAGCAGCTCAAAAATACTGAATGACTTATTTGCCCATTCTGTTCTGAATTCCTTTCTTAAACCCTCTGCTACTCAAAATAAGAGGCTTCTTTGCATCATAATATCTTGCAAGACAGGAGTGCTGCAATAAATGGACCTTTAGGAAGGCACTGCAGCAAGGACACAGAAGCAAGGCAAAAAGTAAAGGGTAGCATGAAAGAGTGAAGCAGGCAAAGGGCCAATGGAGACCTTAAGTACAACAGGAGACCCAAACGAGGGTGGGCATGTGATACAGACTGGCCAAATAAAACTGAAGAGATAAATTTTCATAATCCCTGTTTCTTCTGAAGGGCTTTGACCACCCCAGCAGGTGTAGGAAGGGCAGCACAGGAGGACAAAAGCAGTCCCAGAGATTGCTGGTAAGAGCTGAAGCCTTTTACTTGACGCAAGTGATTTACAACCACACTAGGAAAGCTGTTTTACTGGATCAGCTACTCAAAACACACACAAAAAAGGAAGAACTGGTCAGGGATGTGAAGGTTGATGACAACCTTCAGCCATCACAATCACAAGAAAATTCTATCTAAGCCCCTCAGAAAAAATGACCAATATGAACAGCAGAATCACAACTCTGGCTTTCAAAAGAACAGACTGTAACTTATTTAGAGTATTCAGAGGACAGAACAGCAGGATCCTCCTGGAGGCTGCCCTAAAGGGCAAAGGGGCCCAGGAAAGCAACCTCCTCAGAGTTAAAGAACAGTCTATCCCAAAGAGCAGAAAATCACCAGCTATTGCAGAAGGCTGTCTTGGCCAAATGGGTAACTCCTGCCTCAGCTCAAGCCCACAAAAACCCACAAGCATATGGAAGATGAAAGTGCAGACAGGTTAACACAGAAGTATATAAAATATTGTGCAGGCATACAGGGACAGAATTAGCTAAAGTTTTGCTGGCATTCAAACCAGCAGGAAATATGAAGGCAAACAAAAGGACACCTGCATAGAGCACATGAGCAGTAAGATAAGCCTGAGGGAACTGTAGGCCTGCTGCAGAATGATGTAGCAACCCAGTCAGCACAAACGTAAGGCCAAAGCATTGAAGAGCAAAGTCAGGCCTCCCATGTTCCTGTCCCTAGTGCATGAGTCAGATGGATTAAGTATTCCCCACAGTAAAGGGAAACCAAATTAGGGATCACAACAGTAAGTCAAACATGGTCAGCTCCTTAAGACTGAAAGGGATGCACTTTTACTACAAGACCACACTATCCTTGAGTGCCCACACAGCTGGGCCTTGAAGAGGAAAAACAAAATAACAGGAACAAAACATAACCACAAGAAGAATAATGCAGGTACCAACAGGCAGCGTTACAACAAATCCACCTGGCAGCCATTTCCAGGCACACAAGGGTAAAAAGTGTGACTGGAAACATGCAGCATAGATTTACAGATATCAAATTGTGTCTAACCAACCTAATTGCCTTCCTAATGAGACAACTGTCTTGGTTAGTAAGAAGAAAGCCACATATGCCATTTTAACTTGACTTTAACAATGCTTTTGACATCTCACAGAGTATCCCTGCAGCCAAACTGGAGATACACAGACTGAATGGATGGACTCTACAGAAGGGTAAGGTCTGCCTGCATCATGGAGTTCAAACAGCTACCATCACTGGTACGAAGCCCAGCTGGTGGCCACTGGTGTCACTCCATAAGGACATCCCAATACTGTTTAACTGTATGCTGATTTGCATTAGCTGGGGTGTAGTCAGCAGGTCAAGGCAAGTGGCTCTTTTCCTCTATGCACAACTTCTGAAACTGCATCTAAGCACTTTGTCCACTTATGGAGAGTACAACAAAGTCACTGACACAGTTGAGTAAATCCAGTGCAGACACAAAGGCAGTTTAGGGACTAGAGTGTGTAACGTAAGAGAAAAAGGTGAGGGAACTGGGTGTGTATCAATAAGATAAAGGAAGATTTTAAAGCCATCTTCTGCTACTTTTAGAGTCCAAACTTAATACAACCTAAGGATAACACAAGAGTGAGAAATGTTACCAAAAATGAAACATCATAAAAGAAGGGTCAAGATGCCATCACACAGAAGGCTTTTTACTGAACAAAGATAACCAGGATCATTAATAGAAATCTTGAGTTCTTCAAAGTTTAAAACCAGTTTGACTTTATTACCAAAGGAACTAAATGCCTACACCAGGTATCTTCTTACTTTGCACCAACAGTAGTTTCAAACAGTAGCAGCCTGCTCAGACAGCCAAGTGGAACTGTCCTCACTGCGTATCAGTAGTGAGCGAAACCAAGTGGGTTATCATCACAGCAAGGCCCTTTCAGCACAGACACATGCATGAAATTGCTTTCATTGGGATGAGATGTTCCAGTACCTGCTCCCTCTTACTTTCAATAGTATTTTCTAGAATTTAGACTTTTTCCAAAGTGACTACAAGCCCACATCCCATTAAGTCAGCATGGAGGGACCCAAATCCTTCACAGGGCAGTTACTCATTTCATTGAGTTTTCCAATACACAAGACAAAAAAAAAAGAAATACAATCATGAAATCTTCTTTTATCCCTTAATACAACCACTTCCCAGCTCAGAAAAGTAAGAGCCAACAATCAATTCTGTACAGTGGGCATGAAGCCAGGATAGCAGAGAGCAGCATTTCCAACACAGGCTCACTAAAACCTGTGAGGAAGGAAGCATACAAAAGCAAGTGTGGACACATCTGACCCAAAAATCAGCATAACTTACCACTTCACTTTGCAGGTCTGTGTGTTCCATTCCACAATGTGTTTGTCCTCTGAACAGCTATACAAGCAGCAGTTGTCTTGATGCCATCTCACACAATTTACTCTACTGTCATGACCACCATCCTACAAGAGGTAAAAGATGGTTAACTCATTAATACATCATAGAATCAACAGAATTGTTTGGGCTGGAAAAGAGCTCCAAGATCACGGAGTTCAACCATCAACCTAACACCACCACAGGCATTAAACCATGTCCCAAAGTGACACTTCAATGTTTTAAACGTGAATTTGTTGACTACCGAGTCTTCCCCACACCAACAATGAGAAAAAAGCTGCTCTTTTGAGAACTAAATTCAAACCACTGGCAACTTGAAGCATGGTTTTAGAGACCACTATACATATACAGTTGTATACATTAAAAACAATCCCTCTTTTGGTAAGTACACATTATTTTTTGAATTCATTCCTTTCCAAGCACTTCAGAGGGAACAAAAAAACAACTGTCCTGACCACGATTTTTATACACACAGCCAAACAAGGCTGCCCAACAGAATGCAATTTGCTTCACTGGAAAGGCTAGTGAAGAGGTCTTGCTGACAGTCAGCTAAGTGTCTGATTGCTTATGTACACTCAGAGCTGAGCAGCCTTCCCTTTGCACTCAACATTCAAGAGTGAGCTATTACCAGCTCTCAACAACCACAAACTCTGAAGCTAAAATACAGCTTTTAATGTTTTATGAAAATATTTCCTGGAGTTTCTAAAATGTCACTATTTGCATTGGCACCTGGCAGCTCAGACAACTCCCCCATGTGCAAATCAGTTGTGAGCAAGACAAAATACATCCCAACAAAGGCACTCTATTCCATAAGTGTAGTTAAAAGTCACAGCTCTTAATCTGGTAGGAATAAGCCTTTAATTCAACCTACCTCTACTACAGAGTACTCGCCACATAACACCTGCTGTCCTGCTCCTACACAAGAGCAGCCAGTGTTTTCAAACTGACAGAAACAGTACATTTTAACCTCAGACTCCTTTATTTTGTTCAGTTTTCAGGCATCAGTACAGCTTTTCCATGCAGCAGTTGATACTCCTTAGATAGTGTCACTTACATATATCATGATTTTTAGGAGTCACTGCCCTCTCTAAATTCTTGCACAGTTACCACCCTAAAAACAGCTAACTCTTTAGAAGCAAAACTATACTCCAGTATCTCAAATTTGGTCTTGCAGAGTCATTCACAGACTTCTGCTTGTTATGTAATCAGGGACTAAAACCAAGGTATTCAGTGTGGTGGGTTGGAAGAGGGAAGTTATCAATGAGAAAGACAAACTAAAAGGCAATGTTATCTCATTCAAGAATGGCCAGATACTCAGAGGTTCCTCAAGAGAGGTAAGTTCCCTGAAGCCTCCCTTAACACCTTCCCCATCAGTGGATGAGCACTTCAGTCCTTCCCTCCTCTCCCACAATACTGTGCAGGAACTGAAGGTATGATACACCCATGGAGGACTTCACTCTCCAGTTAATCATTTCATCATTGCTGATGTTTGTAGTGCAAAGTAACAAATCCATACACAACATTAAGGTATTACACTAACTTTGAAAGCAAGATTTCTCAGCTGCCAGCAAGAGAAAAAGCACCACTTGAAGTTTTCACCTGAATTACTGCACCTCTATGCACATGTGCAGTCACCAAGATGAAATTGGAAACAAAGAAACCCCCAACTGAATAATTAGGGTTGGTTTATTCTGTTTTTGAGCAGGAGAAAAAAAACAGAATAAAGTGACTGAAACCATCAGTATGTGGTAGCACGTGATGAAGGATGCATTACTTACTAGCTTGCTCTGTAGTTCTCCTTTTACTGTGCTGTACAACAAAATGCTACCAACTGCTGTACCAATAGCCAGGATATCTAACTGTTTGTCCACTTCTGCAACTTCAGACTTTCGTTTTTTCCTCTGGGGGCCATCCTGGAAAATTGAAACAGAAAAAAAAACATGACATAAGTTAGTGACCACAGCATGAAAGCAGAGGGAAAAACACCTCCTGTTAAATGAGAGACTCAGTCAGCCAGGACAAACTCTACCGAGACACAAAATTAAGACAATGAAGTGCACAGCAACCCAGAGACTCACTTTGTACCTCCCTGTACAAGGTAAGAAAGTTGCTGTGAATCACTTGGAAACATTTGCTGAAGGCTATTTTGCTGGCCTAGGGTCCATACATGAGGGGAAAAAAATCCACATTTTTTTTCACTGAGTTTGTGTCCCAGGGCAGAAATTGCTATCAGCAGAATACTTCATCCACAAAATGGAAGCCCTTCCTGAGGAATGATCAGGTTTGGGGATCTTTTCTCAAGAGCTATTCAGAAGAGTCTTGCAAATACTAAAGATTCAGAATGCCTCCTAAAATGAAAGCACAACCCAGCTATGAAGAGGGCAGCAACCAAAACTCCTAGCTAAGCGCTGTGCCCAAGTCTTGTCATCAGTAGCAGAGAGCTTCCTATGATCAGGCAATTAAGTCTTCACACCCTTCTGCTGCAAGTGCTATTGACCACTTCAAGGAGAAATTCCACTCCATCTCTCCAAATCAAAAATGAGGGAATGGTGCACACCAGTGTGAAGAATGAATAAAAGTGTCTCTTGAGCATGTCAAGCCAAAGAAGTCACAAGAAGCCACTACATTTCTTCTCACCAGGTCAATCCCACATGACACACTACAAAGGGAAGAAGGAACAAAAAAAAAGGAGAAAAAGTATCTATTTGGGCTTCAGAAGGAAAAAAAAAACCTCATCCCTAATAGCACTGATTAGCTTTTACAATGAGCTTGGTGACTCTCCATACATTTGTTATGTCACAGCAAAGCATTCTCACCAATTACAAAGCCAATACAATATATACACCAGTTAATTCTTCCTCTGCACAACAGATACACCTGCACTGATGAGCAACCAGAAGCCAAAGGAGACTGCTAAAATCAGTGAGCAATCAGCTGTGTGGGAGCTCCATGTGGTGCAGCTTATCTATGACACAACAGAGGTCACACAGCAAGTGTAAGTAATTTTCACTCCAGAGGTAAAATGGCAATCAGGATTTAGGGAGTTTTCACCACCACTAAGATTTGAAGTTGAAAGAATGCAGACAAGTATCTTGGTCCTTAGAAGCAGGACTTTTGTGTTTAACACAAACAATACATCCTGCAAGAAGTATTTTGCTTCAGGCCAACAAGTATCAAAATATTTTTAAAACCAAAGCATTTTTTTAGGTTCACTCTTCCCTGGGAAAGAAAAACCTTTATAAAATAGTTTGAAAACAGAGCAACTGAGAAACCAGCAGTCACAAAGTCCAATGAAATAAATCAAAGAGGTTTTAAGAGTCTCAAATAGCTTCATTTTTGATAGCAATCTTCAATCTGCTGTCTGACACATAAAGAAGGGCCACATGGCCAGTGGAGATGCAAGTAAAGTTTATGTGTTTTCGGCTACTTCTCAATCTCTTCAGGAAGTTTTACCAATTACCAGCCAGACTCTCACTGCAATGCAAACCCACAAATACAAGGAGACCTCCTGGCTCTCTACAACTTCCTGAAGGGAGGTTGGAGCAAGGAGGGGCTCAGCCTCATCTCCTTGGTGTCAAGCAATAGGACTAGAGGAAATGGTTTCAAGCTGCACTAGGGCAGGTTCAGGCTGGATGTCAGGAAATACTTCTCCACTGAAAGGGTTCTCAAACATTGGGATGGTCTGCCCAGGGCAGTGGTGAAATCACCATTCCTGGAGGTGTTCAAGCACAGTGTGGACCTGGCACTTGGAGACATGGTTTAGTGTTGACCTTTTAGTACTGGGTCCAGGGGTGAAGTGGATCCTCTTTGAGGTCTCTTCCAACAGGATGAATTCTGTGATTCTGTGTGACAGAACACAGAAACAGGATGCCCAGGTAGGTAGTTGAGGCCTTATCTCTGGAGATATTCAAACTCAGGTTCAGCAGGGCTCTGAGCAACCTGATCTAGGGGAGGATGTCCCTGCTCACTGCAGGGGGGTTGGACTAGATGACCTTTAGAGGTCCCTTCCAACCCAAACCATTCTACAATTCTATGGTGAACAGATTTTATTATCCTTTAACTTTGTTCACCCTCCATTTCTGACGGTTGTGGCCAATCTCAAACAAACAAAAAAAGAAAACAAAACTCACCAAAAACTAATTAAAAATGTTTGGAAAAGAAAAGCCAGGAAAAAGGCAAACCAAGCGAAAAAAGAATCCAACTTCTCTACACTGCATGAGATTAGTACACAGGCAGACTGCCAACTGGAGCAGAGATCCATATGGGATTCACTTGTGGATCAAGGTTTTAAACATAAGAGCCCCCTGTTTGCATGGACAGGATAGGATAAGGGAGCTGAGCTGTACCAAGAATTGGTTTCCTTTGCATTTCTAATTTTTGGGTGTGGGGTTTTTTTTCAGATTTATGGAAACTGAAGGTTTTTTAGAAATCCCTCAACTGTGCCTGAAAAAAGCACAGTGTTTCAATGAGCAGAGATGCTTAAAGGAAGTTATGTAAAATGGAAGGGATATCCTCAACTAGATTAGGTCACCTAGAGCCCAGTCGAGCCTCACCTTAAGTATCTCCAGGGATGGGGCCACAACCACCACCTCTCTGGGACACCTGTTCCAGTGCTCCTTGTAAAGAACTTTTTCCTAACATCCAGTCTAAATCTACTCTTCTCTAATTTCAAACCATTGTCCCTCACTCTGTCACTGAAGGCCTCTGAAGTCCCTCTCCTGCCCACTTGCAGCCCCCCTTCAGGTATTGGAAGGGGGCAATTAGGTTTCCCCCAGGGCCTTCCCTTCTCCAGGCTGAACCACCACAGCAGCTCTGTTTCGCACAGCACAGATTACCCCCATTTTCACATGCCAGTTTCATTTCAGTTTAAGAGTGAAGAACCTACACAGCCCAGCAATTAATGCAAGTATTACCCTTTTTCCTTCAAAGTTACCTGAAAAATGAACAAGTTAAGGCCAGTCTAAAACCAGCCCTTTCTGCTGCATTCTTCCAGTGTTCTGGGAAGTTACCAAATGCAGGGACCATGCTGCTCAACTGAGAAAAAAAGAGACACTATCTTCTTCCTCTTGTCTGCTTACCTGTGCATTAAGCATTTTGAAACACTTCTTAAAGTATGCCAAACACACTAAATTGCTGATACACCAAAACACTTCTTTAAAAGCCTCACCTACCTCTTATGACAAAGGGAGCAGATTTCACATGCTTTATTCAAGGGATTTTATTTTTCTTTCCCCAGGAAATCATAGAATGGCTTGAGTTGGGAGGAGCTTTAAAGATCACCGAGTTCCAACCCCCCTGCCAGGGGCAGGGACACCTCCCACCAGACCAGGTTGCTCAAAGCTCCATCCAGCCTGCTCTTAAACAGTTTGAGGAATGAGGCCTCCACAACTTTTCTGGGCAACCTGGTACGTTCCAGCTAGAGAAAATGAGGTTCCTTGAACATATAGAAGACTAAAAGGTACATTACTGTACATGCTCCAGCTGCTTTCTGGTTGAGTGTCCACCTGAAGTGAAGCTACATTAAAAAATTTCCATGTGGATACCATCTGACCCCCCTGAAGTATGTTCTGAATAAAGCTACTAAATACCTTCTCACAGGATTCCTAAGCCTGGGAAGACGCACCACAGACAGCATAGCAGCTTGCACAGAAATACCTCCACAGGGAAGTAAGTGTGGAGTGATACTGCCTTTACTGGAATGTGAACAGTACAGCAGTCGGCCAGCTCTGTAGCATCACCTTCTGAATTAAGATAAGATGTGCCATTAAGTAACCTACCTCATTCCTTCAGGGAAGGCTTCTTCCGTGCAGGGTTTATGAAAAGCAAATGATTTTACACAGTCAGCGCTTCTTATGAGAGCCCCTTGTCAAGTTGTGAAAAAAGTAACAAAATTTCCAGTGCTGGTCCCCCCCAACACATGATACCTGACCTGTGACGAGCAATCCTGCAATGCTCCTCGGAGCAGCGTGAATTCCCCCATGGCCCCCCACCGCGGGAGACATCACGCGTGCTCATGCCACAAGCACCTCGGGGGGCAGGGGAGACCGTGGCCGAACCCTGCGGGGCTCAGGTGCCCACCCTCCACAGGGCCCACATCCCGTACCCCACACCAGCACGCCGCATCTTTGCTCCCCGGCCTGCCCGGCCACGCCGACCCCCGCCACATGGCGCCGGGAGGGCGGGGTGAAGCCGAGCGGGCCGCGGCCACGCGTCAAGGCTACTCGCACCATCGTCAGCCCCATCCCACTGCCTCCTTTCCCCCGGTGTCATGCTCCCGTCCCTTCCCTCACATACAGCCCGTACCTTACTGGGGGGCGGCCGTCCCCCCGGCGGGGCCCAGGCCAGGCAAGTACACGCAGCGCTGAGATGGGCGGAGGGCACGTACTCGTGCTGCAACCGACTGTTGGCCGTCTCCCACACGCGCAGGCGCCCATCCGAACTGGAGATGGCGAAGAAACGACGGTCGCGGGGGGAGAAAGCGCACAGGGCCCCCGCCGCTGCCACCGCCTCACCGTCGCACGCCGCCGCCATGGCGCTCCTCGCCCGACCCTCCGCGCCGGCGCACGCACCCGCCGCGTGCTCGCCCCGACGGCGCCGTCCGATGGCGTCACCCGCGCGCGCCGAGCGGCCGCTCAGCGTCTCGCGCTGTCTCGCACCGCCTCTCTCCTCATGAGGGCCTGGCGCGAGCTGCGGCGGGTTGCCGCCGCCGGCCTCTGCTCCGGCCATGGTGCGGACCGTGGCAGCAGGCCGCGGAAGCGGGCGTGGGAGACGTCGCTGTCACCGCTGGAACGGGTGAGGCGCCTGCTGCCACCGGAGCAAACGGCGGAGGTGGGACGGTGCGCGGCGGCCTCTCAGGATCCCCCGGAGGAGGAGAAGGCGGTGGTGGCTGCCTCCAGTCAAGTGTCTCCTGTGGCGGCGGCAGGTCTCAGCCCTTTCCGCGCCGGGGAGCTAGCGCTGGCAGAGTTGCGGAGGAAACACAACACGACGCTGAAGATGCTGTGCCGGCTGGAGGCGGGTTCGGTGTTGAGCGGCTCGAGCGGCATCCTGCCGCACCGCGACATCATTGGGCAGTTGCCCGGGCGGCTGCTGCGCACTTCGTCCGGGACGCGGCTGCTGCTGAGGCGACCCTCGCTGGACGAGTACGTGCTGCTGATGCCGCGGGGCCCCACCATCGCGTATCCCAAGGTATCGGCTGCTCCCTCCTACGTCACTAGCCGATTCTCACCCTCAGCTTTGAGACTAATAACGCCTTGTGGCTTTGTCACCCGCAGGATATAAGTGCTATTTTAACGATGATAGATATCCACCCAGGAGACACCGTTTTGGAAACTGGTAGTGGATCAGGTGCTATGAGCTTGTTTCTGTCAAGAGCAGGTGAGAGCCTGGTTTTAGAAAACATAGAACCAATGCAATTTGCTTATCTCGTTGCTTTTCTTTTGACCAAATGTTTACTGTCAGTTCTTAAGAGTTTAGCTGCAGCTCAGACATTCATAAAGAGTTTGTTGACTTAAAGGAAAGTGACAGCTGTCCTAGAGCTACTACAGGGACTGCAAACCATTCTGACTGTATTTTGAGGACTATGGTACAGAGGGTTACCACTGGTCTCATAAAAAGCAGTCTTTCAGCCATGATTATTGTTGGCCTTTGCTTAACCATACTAAACTTTACCTCCAGTCTCAAACCTTCCTCAGTTTCCTTTTCCTTGTCTTCATGGACCCCATGAATATCAGTGAAAATGCTTATGTGGATGCATGCTTTGGTTGGTTGGTTTTTAATGTTACAGCAAGCATGGTTTCATCTAGGTCTCAGTGCTCTGAAAGGAAGAAAGCCTTTGTACTAAGAAATGTGAGTGAGGGTGAAACCTCAGCCTCCAGCTTCATCTCATCCATAGGCGTCCTGCTAGTGGACCACATTTCAGAGTAATTTAACTTATGTGCACCTGACAGAACAGCTTCTTTAAGGAAAAGAAACACAATGAATCAAACTCTCCACAATTGTTTGCTTTTGCACATACCTTAAAAATAAAGCACCATTTCAGTTTGGTTTTCAAGTTACTGGGGCTTTTATGTATTTCTGCTATTGCAAAGTACTGCCCTTCTCTGCAATGTTAAAAGACTTGGGAGGGTAAAGGCAGGATCATAGATCATCTTGAACTGATAAAACAGAAAGGCATGAGTTGCATATCCTGAAGGCTTATGTTTAAAGCTTGTATTTGTGGGCACCCCACCATTAGTTACTGAATACCTGAGGGTGTCAGCAGTGGTCTGAGAAACACCTAGCTTCTGTGAAGCCTCAGCACTAACCATAATCTTGAGGGTTTTCCTAGCCTTTCCCTAACCCTCAGAAGAACAGGTGAAGAGAGAACCATGTATGGCAACCAGCAAACCTTTAAAAATTGAGCTTGTAAGAAAAAAATTGGAAACATGCAGTTTCAAATCCTACTGACAACACAAGCAGTCCCTGCCTGTCAGCTTTACAGCACTTGTGAGTAGTGAACAGTTGAAGCTTCCTGGGCTATATCAGGAAAATCACAGATTGATGGGGCCACAGATGGTCAGGTTGTCACTTGCTGCAGGAGTTACATTGGGAGGGCATCTGAGGAACAGTTTGTACTACACTAGCTGCTTTACTTCACCTGGGGATTTCAGTACATGAAAGAACTAAGCCAGTAGTTCATCTCCATATTGGTTTTGGTTTTCCTTTTTTTTTTTAATGTGAAGAAAAAATAAACTAATTCATTGCTTCATGTGTGATTATTTCCCAAAGTGAAGCTGAGGTTTAAAGGTGTATTATTACTTAGGAGTTTTTATTCACTGTGCTCCTTTCTTTCTAAATTAATTTATTACAGGGGGGCAAAAGCAGTAAGGCTGGTATCTTTTGTTTGTTTTCAGTTGGGCCCAAAGGACATGTTATAAGTTATGAAATCAGAGAAGATCATCATAATTTAGCTAAGAAGAATTACAGGTACTGGCGTGCTGCGTGGGAAATAGGACATGTGAAAGAGTGGCCAGATAACGTGGATTTCATTCTTAAAGACATTTCAACAGCTGCTGCAGATATGAAATCTCTAACAGTTGATGCAGTAAGTCCAAAAAATCCTCCCATTCAACATTTATCTTCCTAGAGAAATTAAAACCTCTGATGCTCACACACACAACTAGATGCCATATAGTAGGATCATAGACTAGTTTGGCTTGGAAGGGACATTAAAGATCCAACCTGCCTGTCATGGAAAAGGACACCTCCTATTGGACTATTGTAGTGTAATCTGAGAAAAAACAGTCAGATCTTCATCAGTGAAAGAAAGATTGGGCTTTATTTTTCTGCTACCAACTATTTTCAAGGTTTTGGTTACAGTTAAATGAAAGAGCAGTATGGTTGTAGTACAGCAATAAAATTGATCCCTGCTGTCTTGTGAGCAGACAAGCTTATTTTCTTGTGTTTTGGGGAAAGGGATGGTTTTGTGTCAGACCAAGGAACAGATTTCAAACATTAAATTTAAGAGAAATACACAAGATTATTAAAAATGTTAATATGCAAATACTTTGCCACCAGCTCTATAGAGCACACAATGTAACTAAGGCCTGGTTTGAATAAGGAATGCTTTTGCTTGCTCTCCTCCCCAGGTGTTGTAAAGGGAAAACAGATGGATGTTAACCATTCTTCCATGTAAAACAAACTACTTGCATCAACAGTTTAAACAACAATTGCCTTAAACAGTTCAAGCAAAGAAATCAAATAAATAGCATTAAAATGTCATTTGTTTTAAACTTCACAAGTAACAACCCTCCAAGAAGGCTCAGATACTGCCTATTTTATAGTTTGAATAGCAGAAGATGGATAAATTGCCAAAGAGAAGTTTTCTAAATCTTGAAACAAACAGCAAGTTAGATGTTGAGCCTATAGTGCAACTTTTCATGATCAAGGTGCACTTGAACACACATTGGGTTAACATTGGAAGACTGGATACCCAAATGTGCTAGCAAATGTAGTTTTCTGAAAGTTCTTATTCATGTCAACATTGTGGAATTTGATTAGCAAGAGGTTTAATGTTAACCCAGGACTCCTGCATTGGTGAAACACTATTTGAACTTCTGCTTAATAGAAGTAACAGAAGAAACAGAAGGGGTTTTGTGTGGGCCTTAGGTTTTGAGAGGCAGTAACAAAACTTGGTTGTGATTACATACTGCTGTTGTATGCATTCATTTTCTATAGACAAATGCCTTTTTTTCCCCAAGTACTTAAAGCTATATGTTAATACTTACTGGGAAAACATAGATCTCTTTCTCTTGCAGATAGTTCTGGATATGCTTAGCCCTCAGACAGCTCTGTCTGTGGTACACCCGAGTCTGAAACCAGGTGGTGTGTGCGCTGTGTATTTAGCAAAGTAAGTACTTCCTCCTGGCACTTCTGCATTCAGGCATCACCTACCATTGCTACAAAACCAAGTGTCTTTTAAAACATACACACAGAATTAATTCAATGTTCAACAATTTTTTTCCTATGTACTTTTTTTTTTTCTTTCCTTTTTTTCTTATTTTAGGGAGTTGTGGTCAGTCTAAATTACGCTTGGCTGAATCCTTTGGCCTTTACTTTGGGAACAGTGTCATTATGGTCAGTGGAAGTTTTCACTTAATGACACTCTCTAACTGCACTGTTTTCCAATTGAGTAGTCAGGTTGCTAGCTACTTCATGCTAAAACTGCAGGACTGCTGTAAAACCAAAGAGAAAGAATGTGACAAAGGCAGTAAAACTGGGGCTAACAATGTATGATTTGATTTTTGAACTATTACTCTATCCTTTGCATTTCTTCAATAGTATCACACAGGTTATTGACCTTTTAGACAGAATACAGACCTACAAGCTCCCTTTCATGTGTGAAACAATCATTGAGGTAACTCACAGAAACTGGTTGGTAGTCCCTGCTAAAATCAAGAATTCCAAACCAAGCCAAATGGTGGAAACTCAAAATACTGAAGAGCCACCTCAAAAGGAATATGAAGAAATGGACATTCAGGATCAAGAAAGTGAATACAATGGTAAGAGTGTTACTGCTGCTGAGATAGCCTGTCACTGCAATATAATAATCCAAGGATATAATGAAGGCAAGGTTTGCAGGAAGAGGCAGTAATTTTTCCTTAGGTCAGCTGAGATTGTTGTGAATAACAAGTTTTTAGACAGCTTATACCTTGCCACATTGAGAAAGGATATATTAATGGTAATGGTACTTTAACTTTCAGTATCTTATTAAAAGCAGATACTGAACAGAAAACAATTTGCAATCTGCAAATACAGAATGGGTGCCCTTAGCTGCTATTTACAAATTTATTTAGAGAAATACAATATGGAATGGCTGCCCTTCTACTACTATTTACAGATTTTAATTGCCTTTTTTTCCATAACATTCAGTCCTCTGTATTTGTCCTGTAGCTGCTTTAGAGGACCCTGAAGGGCTGAAGAATTTCACAGAAGAAACATTACCAGTGTGCTCTCTTTTGTAATCTTGCTGTTCTGGCAATCCTCCCCAAATGCCTCCTGCTAGTACAGATTTGCCAAACCCATAGTAAAGCAAAGAGGTTTGAGCATCCTGAGAGGGGACAACAAAGCATTTCAACAGAAGCAAAACCAATAGGAAAATACGTTGGGAAAACACAATCCGTGCACATTGGCAGCTCTGGTCTGCATCTGTGCTTTAAACTTGTTGGAAGGAATTAAAACCTGCATTTACTTCTCAGAGTCGCTTCCTGAGGATCCTGAATCATACTGCTCAGTGCCTTATGTTGCTAGACCATCTTGTTGGCAGGAAAGCCATTCAGGTGAGACACTTGGAAAATGTTTGGGGTTTTTTTTTTAATCTTCAGTGTTATTTTCCAAACTTTTTTTCTGGTACTAGAATTTCACATGTTCTTTCACATGTTACTATATCATGAAATGATAAAACTTAATAATCAAGTCCCCATGGTATATTGACATACTGAAGTAGCAACTTGTTTTGTTTTTAATTAGCATTCCTTACCAAGCTGAGAAAGATTCAACCACTGCGTTCCTGATGCTGCTGAGATGTTAGCTGCTAATTTCAGTTTTGTATCAGAATAAAGTCTGACAAAGTAGCTGCTAAGCTTTGCAAGTTGTGTCACTGCTTTGATTTTTACTGTATGTAACATTTGAAATCCCATCTGCTATATAAAGGGAAAAGTTTGAACAGAATGATCAGGTATGACATGGATGGTTCTGCAAAGCACAGTACCTGTTTCTCTCTTACCCAGCATCTTTCATTCTTCATTGCTTATAAACCAGTCCATGGATTTGTCTTGTTTCAAGCTGTTACCTGGTGTCCTTTTTCTGGAAGGGCTCTGACAGTCTACCAGAAATAAAGAGCAAAAAATTATTAAGAAAATAATAGATCAAAGTCTACCATTTGAAGTGCTGGTGCAGCAGCTTCTGACCTCACTGGCTACCAATTTCTTTAAGAACAATGTTCTTAAAGCACAACCCTAAAGAGAAACTCAAATTTGCCAAATCCATTCTCTTGATAAAGCTGCGCTTACTTCAACAAGACCAGCTGTTAAAAGTTTCCTGTTATTTCTGAGCTTTACTATATATAAAGAACTCTCTAACACTCAAACATGTTTTTCTGACTTTTGTCAGATATGAAAAGGCAGATCTCTAATGTAAAAATAGATGTAAAACTAAGTCTTGTAGGGTCTTGTGCAAGCTCTGCATAAGCACAGGGTGATGTTAAATACATTAAATTTTTTAAATGACCTGTGGTAGACACCTGATTTGTTCTGTATCTCAAGGAAGTAAAATTTTAATTTCAAATTTGAGGGATCCCTTGAGAAATCAGAGCTGCCCTGAGGCTGTCAAAAGCACTAATGCAATCCTGTAAACTGGTGAGAACATATGCAAATAAACATTAGAGCTATAACTAACTGTTACCCTGGATTAAGTATACTATGAACTCTGCCATGGCTAAGTGTCTTTGCAGAACTGAGGCCTCATTCAGCTCCCTCAGAAGTTCACATCTCAAGTGTGTTCCACTCAATAATAAAAACAGTGTTTGCCCCATAACTGCTGCAAGTGATGGAGGCTTCTCAAAAGCTCAGGATGCCATATGGAGCAAACTAATGTGCAAAGATTCTATTACATAAAACAATTTCCACAATAAACTCTTCTGTTTTCTGCTTGTACCCCAGTTTTAAAAGTCAAACTGCTGGCAGCAACTGAGTAGCCTGCCCTGTCTAAAGCAGTGCTCTCAACATAAGCACAGTAACTTGGGTAACACACACTCTTTTAAGTTGTGTGACACACCCCAGTATTTTTACTCTTCTTGCCGATTCTAAGTATTTAAAATAGGATTTTCAACTTACTTTGTAATGCAAGAATAGTAATAAATGCCTAAATAGACTGGCAGGCAACCCAAAATCTGCTTTAGTAAATGAAGATAATTGGAGTGGACTCCAAATATAAAAGTGTTGGTCCTTCCAGGAAGTCAAGACACAAGGTGTGAAAATGAAACTACGGCAGTAAAAGCATAGTTCTGTCAGGGTAACTGCATCTGTCATAAGGGGGTCTGCTTAGAGAGATCAGGTCTTGCCCTACTAAGAAAGCAGCAGTCCCTACGGTAGCCTGAGGAGTGAATGTGGCCTCAGTTGTCTGAAGTAACTGCAGGTTACCTGCAGTATCAAACCATACCTTGAACATGACAAATAGAAGAGTCAGCAAGCACTTTTTCAGTTGGGAGGGCATTAGTCAGATTCTGGGATGAGTGCAAGTCCATCATCTCCAGAGTGCCAGTAGATGAGGAAGAAGATGACGATAATCCTAGTCGTACGAATCTTCCCTTCTTCCCACACAGCAGGCAGACTGTAGGAGTAGCGCTAGGGCCTCGGGGCAGCTGCGCTTCAGCATTGTGGTAGCTTCTCACAGCTCCGCTGTGATGTGTGGAACGTTCGCGCTGCCACACGTAATGTGTTGGAGCAATAGCCATCACCTAGGAGAATGAGAACGTAACAAGAACAGGAAAATGTACAGCTCTAAACAAGGGATCCAAATTGTGCAAGGCAGAGAATGAGTACATAGCTGAAATGGGTATTGTCTACTATCTATCTGCTTCTGTCCCACTAGAAAGTTCACTTCCTTAGGAGTAAGTGAGCCAGTTACAAATCAGGTGGGGAAACAGCTTGCAGCCTTGTATGTTCATGTGAATCGTCAGCAAATACCAACTGATGCTTTGTACTTGGGCTGAAGATGGTGTCTTTTATTAACTACTAGGCATCATCTAGTCACAGTGTCACTGAACTAAGGACCCTTGGAAGCTGGGAAAAGCATTCTACACTTGCCTCATTCCTTGTATTTTTTCTGTAAACACCCAATCCCATCCCCAGAAATGGGGTTCTAGAGTAAATGAGAGTTTCTCTTCAACCAGCTGTAGTGAATACTGGTTTCTTAGAACATGTTAAGGCTCTTCCAGAAAGATATATTCCACCTGAAAAGCGAGGAATGTCTTTTTTTCCCCCTTCTATAACACTGCATTAACACAGAGAATGTTACAAGTGTGTTCTTCTGAGTTGCCTGTTTTTTTAATGCTGTGAAAAACTCTTACCTTAGAAGGTCAGACGAAGTTACTACTTTTGAAGGGATTAAAGTCTCACCTGAGGTGCTGGCATTTTAATCTGAAGGTTTTACTTGGGTACAAACATAGAATTTGTAAAGCAAACACAACATCATTTCTGAAATGAATGAAGTGAAATGTAAAGCGCTTGCATAAAGCAGAAAGATACTAGTCAATAAAAAACTTCACTGTTAACAGTAGTGCAATATAACATACTCTTAAAAAGGAAATTATTATCATTCTTACAAAAGGAGTTACTTATACAGAGCTAGATTGTTAGCTGGTACTAATTGTTGTTGTTTGAGCATGTACAATATTGAACCCCTCCCTACCTCTTCACAGCAGCGTCTGCTTACAATAGCCCTGTAGTCAATTCTACTCCACAGCTCATCTCTTAACTTTAAGAAATCAGGGAAGAGCTTTCTCCAGGCTTTTCCCAAAGCCCATGGGAAAATCTCATACTTTGATTCTTCAGCATCTTCTTCAACTGTATTGGCCAGGTACCTTCAAATATACATACATGCTTGTGTCTGTCAATGTTGTTCAGGCTTAAATCACTGTATCAGTATGATTTCTAACATTAGTTACTAGTTCTCTTTCCAGTATTGTCAGAAATACTGCTTAACAAAATAGAGCCTTCTCTCTGTAGTACAGTATTGTCTTAATCAGGAACTTCTGTATGTTATCCTTTGGGTGAATAAAAACTTAGCCTACTGTAAAAATTGCTTTTAGAGTCTCCTAAATTAGCAGATAGGCAAGAATTAATAGCCTGACAGCTTTCTTCAAACTGGCAAGCTGTCTTTGCACTAAAATAAACAGTTTCTGACTTATACTCTAAATAAAGTCTAAGACTACCTTATGAAAATGTAAACTCCATTACTTTCCACTTCATTAACGGTTGTTGTAAAATTATGTTGCTTGCTTTAACTTAGTAGCAGCAAATATCTACATACAGCTTTACTTTCATGTAGAAATGAAAACCTTTGATGGTTTTCTTCATGTTCATATTTCTGCTTGCTTTCACTGTGTGCTGCTTTTGGTTCTGATTCCTCTTCAGTACTAAACTGTAAATCGCGCCTGATAAACGTATGGCTTCTAGCCTCGTCCACAATTTTCTCACTTGCTCCTAACCCAAACATTCCTTGTAGCCCCCAGTCTCACCAGACCCTTTGTCCCTTTCTTCTGGCCTGGCTTTTCTCCCTTCAGTGGAGTCAGATGACTTCCTCCTCCCTGCTCTGTGGATGCTACCCAGAGCAGCATTTACAGGAGAAGAAAACAGCCATCTTTCTTCCACCACCAGTGTACAAATCAAAGCACCTGAGAAGCATGATTACAGAAAAAGATGTCCTGAGCACCATAACACTATGAAAGAAAATGCTGAATCTCTTTATAGGGGTAGTCAAATATGGAGAGATTCTCTAGGCTCAATAAAGAGATTACTGACTGTACCTCTGCTGCAAAGTATAGACATTTTAGAGCTCTTCAAGTAAGTTCTCAGAAATTCTCTAGAGACATTTTTACAGCCGACATAAATCATACTGACAGAAACTTTAGTACGTCACTCCCGAGGTGTGTATCATGATGACACATTTTAGTACAAATGACTTTCAGGCTGGCAAAGTTACAAAAAGGGGGATCTTAAAACAGGAAGTATGAGCCACATCTGTGTTGCTATGTATTGTCCTGCATACAGAATCTTACAATCATTTGTTTGGAAAATACCTTTAAGATCATGGAGTCCAACCATTCTCTAAATCTGTCAAGCCTGGTGCTAAAACCATGTCCCACAGCACCACATCTATGCTTCTAAGAAAAATAACCCTCCTAGGTATGGGGATTCAGCTACCTCCTTGGGAGGCTTATGCCAGTGTTTGAGAACCCTTTCAGTGAAGAAGTTTCTTCTAGTCTCCAAACTAAACCTCCCCTGGTACAGCCTCCTTTTAGGGAGTTGTAGAGAGCACCAAAGTCTCCCCTCAGCTTCCTTTTCTCCAGATTAAACAATCCCAGTTCCCTCTGCTGCTCTTTACCAGCCCTGTTCTCCAGACCCATCACCAGCTTTGTTGCCATTCTCTGGACCTGCTCCAGCCCCTCAATGCCTTTCTTGTAGTGAGGGCCCAAAAACTTAACCCACTGTGCAAGGTGTGGCCTCACCAGTGCTGAATACAGGGGACAATCACTTCCCTGCTGACCACGCTATTCCTGATGCAGGCCAGGAAGCTGTTGGCCTTCTTGGCCACCTTTGCACACACTGGCACATGTTCAGCTAGCATCCCTAGATCCTTTTCTGCTGGGCAGCTTTCCAGCCACTCTGCCCCAAGCCTGGGTTGGTTGTGATGGAATATATTACTAGTAATGCACAAAAAAACTTCACAGGTTTAGTTTGGTAGGCAGAACACCACACTGTATCATTGCACCAACACAAGCATCTGCTCCCTCCTCAAGCTCCTTTCAGACAGGTGGTGGTCTGCAAGAGAGGTGCACTTTTATATGCAGTATGTTTCTGTGCTTCATATAGAGCCCAAACAACTACACACTTGTTAAAGAAGCCTCATCACATACATAATAATCATCAGGGGCATAAACAAAGGAATAAAATAATCTAAAGTTTGTGCTAATAAAACCAGGTAATTTAAAAGTACTTACAGAGCAACAAAGAAATTGATTCTGGTGTGCTCATTCACTGTGAAGTTGGCCCTCTTGAAATAAACGAAGGTCATTGCCAAGAGATACTGGTTTAAAATGTAAAATGAAGCATAGATATAGCATTTCAGTATACATCTTCCTAAAATGCTTGTGCACATTTGTCTTGCACCAAGACATTTTGATTATTTTAATCAATGAGGAAAGCAGATGAACACATTAGAAAAAATCAGTTACCGTCTGTATTTGCACTACAGCACCAGGTGATCAGGGGCAGGTTTTTCATTTAGTGCATGTTCTGGCAACTAAGAAGGAAGTCCTCTTACCTTGTCTGCAATTTTACAGCAACAATCCATCCAAAGGAAGTCTTGGATTAGATCATCATCTGCAATGAAAGCAAGCTGTGGCGTTTCAAACACACCCTTCTAACCCCTTTGCTACAAAGTATTTGCAAACAAATAACAGGTGGTGCTTTTACTAAACAAACCAAAAAAATCCCACCCAATCAACAACAAAACAAACCACCAAAACAGGTGGTGGTGGTGCTGCTGATAATAATAATGTGACAAAGGAAGACAAACTACCACAGAGGCAACGTGGAAAATCCAGTAACTGCACGTTGTTTGTTCTCACTAAGCAACTGAAGTTGGAAAAACACCACTTTTTTTCTACATATGTAACTTTTTCCTGCTTTAAGCAGTTCCATCTAAAAGCATACCATTATTTCTGAGGAACCAGACTCTTGGGATCTCTGGCCCTTGATTACCAGACAGCCTTTAGAAGGCAACACTTGCTTGATTATTTGTGGTCAGTGCCTCACTATCTGTGAATAGGTTCCATATGTCTGATTCACTTCTGCATTTAGGGTTCAAATAAAAACAAAGTGTAATCGTCCACTATTCATCTCTTCACTAAATCAACACAAAACTTTGTATGACAGACATACACACACAAAAGAGATGTTAGAACTCCTCAGATTGTCTTCCTATTCTACTTCTGCCTCTAAATGTTTATTCCCACCATAAATAACAGCTTTAAAAAATGGAGAGTCCACCCTTTTTTAAGCCTTGTGTAAAACATTGTGCACTTTTTAATGTATATTTATGGAAATAGAAAGCAAACTGGAAGGAAGAGGAAATAATAATAAAAGGAAGTAAAAACTATTCTACCACTTGGCTTCATTTGTAATTCAAAAAGATGCCTTTCATCAGCCCTTCTTGTATTTCTAACTTGAGCATTAAATATAACAACCAAATACCTTTGGACAAAGACAAGGCCATTAGTATCTATACAAAGAGCACTCCCCAAGCAAGACTGAGTTTAGAATAGTTTTATACTATTCAGCCAATCCATTGATCTGCCATTATTCACCTACCAAACAGTTTAAAGAAAGCTGTCATTTCCTGACGCTGAATAACCAAACATGGTCCCTTTGGACATTTATACTTATGACTAGCAACCTTTTTTTTACAACTTGCTTCCTGGTCATTGGAAGTAGGCCGCTTGAGTCTATTGAGGTTTTTTTGCTGGTGTGATCTGGAGACACTTGACTTCACACGAACAGTGACAGTGGGAGGTGTCTGGCACACCAGGTTGTGTCTCATTTTGGTAAGCAAAGATTCCTGTTAAAAAAAAGAAGACGACATGAACTAAAAAAAAAACAAAAAAAAAAAACAAAAACAAAACAAACAGGCAGTTTGAGCAGCAGTTCTCTGTATTTTATTCAAATGGCAGTTTGAGCAGCAGTTCTCTGTATTTTATTCAAATGGAGCATTTCAGTAGCGTATGTATGCCAGGCAATATAAAAATTAATTATTCAGTACCAATTATCTAAGTCTTGTGCCCTAGACCAACTATGTAGTTATTTAAAACTTTATAAACCTCTTTTTTTTTTCCCCCTCCCAGTGGAAGGAGCTTTCAATCTTTCTTTTTCCATTCAAAATGTTGAAAACTGCCTTCCAGAGAAAGTTGCTGTTTGTACATACTAACTCAGGTCTACTAAAACACCCTCTATTCCTCCCCTCCAGTTTGTGAGTCTGTATTTTACAAAGACTGTAAACAGAATTGAGGTGGCAGAACCATAATCAAGCCATATAACATTAAGGTCTTGAGTAGGATATACCCTGAAAGCATAACCAATTAAAACAAACCTGAGGTGCTCGTAACTGTAAAAAACAAGAAGCTACCAAATGGAGTGTGAATGGGAGGCTTAGGTGGAGATTAGAATAAAATTCTTCATTGAAAGCGTTCTCAAACACTGACACAGGCCCCACACCCAGCGGGGTGGTTCAATCCCCATCCCTGGAGGCATTTAAAAGACACAGAGATGTGGCGCTGAGGGACACGGTTCAGCACCAGCCTTAGAAAAGGTAAATAGTAATAGGACTTGATGGTCTTAAAAATCTTTTCCAGACAAACCGGTTTTACGATTACATGAAAGCTACTTTTATAAAGGAACAAATGCATTTACTTCTGCAGTGTGTCGTTCCAGAGCACAGGGCTGTCTGAGGCTGGCTCACAGCAGCCTGCCTGCCGTCCCAGCTCTCCGTTAGCTGTCACAAAAACAACAAAACAATCCCGCTACGCGTGGATGCGATGAGGATGATGATGCTGGCACCTTAGGAGTCCACCGCGGACACAGCGCTCTCCTCAGCAGCCTTCTCCCAACACCATCGCCTTCTACCGCGCAGCTCGAGATGGCGCCTCGCGCAGCCAATCAGACGGCGGGGCTCTTATAACCGCCCCGCCACCTGCTACCTTGGGTTCCGGCGATTCCTGCGAAGCCCGCCCAGGTCCCGGCAGCCAATCAGAGAAAGGCACGGCCTATGGGCGGGCAGCAGGTGCAGGCTTATGTCTGTGGGGTTTCGCGCCTCTCGCCTTCTGTCATCGCTCTGTGCCATTACCTGCGCACGGCTCTTTTCCGTCATGGCCGCTTCCGCTCGCCTCGCGAGGTTGTGTGTGGTGCGAGAAGGTGCGCGGGCGCGGCTTGGCACCGAGTGGGGCGGAGAACGGCGCTGCCGGCACGGCGTGAGGCGCGGAAAGGGTGCTGCTCGCTCTGTCTCGCAAACTTTAATGTTTTCATCTGCCCAGCAGCATTGTAAAAGGTCCCTTAAAGCATTTCCGACAGAGGACATGAGGGACAAGGCACAAAGGCTCATTTAAAGCTCATTCAAAACGTAGGCATAGTAAGTACACTCTGCTGTTAGCTCTTCCACAGAAGACAATGCATGTAGTATTATGCAATTAGTCTAAAGCAGGCTATTGAAATATAATAAGAATTTAAAACTCCTTTTCCTAGCAAGATTTGGTGCAATTTTATTTTATTTTATTATGTTTTTAAGAGCTAAAGATTTATTCTAGGAAGCTGGCAAGAAACTGATTCAATTTCATTGTTTCCCTTTCTATGGGCCAATTACAAGTGCAACTGCTCTCATTTGTTAAGGCAATGAGAAGCCTGTTTAGTCCTTCTTCACCTTTCATTAATAATTTGCAAGAGGTCTTTATTTAGGTGCTTTGAGTTAGCATATTCAGGAAGGTCACCTCGGGCATGTGGTGTATAGAATAGGCTAAAATCAGGGAACTTAGCAGTGAGGTGGAGATAATACAGTTTACATCAGCTGGGGCACAAAACTTGTTTCTGTGAGGTTCTCTGTTCCTATGCATGTCTTCAGGTTGACTTTGTCAGTACGGGTCAGACGTCCTATGTGTACACAGCCTACTCAATAGCGAATCAGTGCAAGGAGCAGAAAAAGCCTTGATGCGCAGTAATAGGTAAAACATCAGTGTGTTACCAATTCTTTTTAGGTCACAAATCAAAACAAAGCATCATATAAGCTACTATTATGAAAAGTAACTATCCTAGCCAAAACCAGTACAGAGGATGAAAAATGCATATATTTAGACCTGAGGAGGAAGTTCTTTACAATGACAGAGGTGAAATACTGGAACAGGTTGGCCAGACATGAGGTTGAGGCTCCATCTCTGGAGACATTGAAGGTTAAACTTGATGGGGCCCTGAACAACCTGATCTAGTTGGTGATGTCCCTGCTCATGGCAGGGTGGTTGGACAAGATGAGCTTCGAGGGTCCCTTCCAGCCCAATGCATTCTGTGATTCTGTGAATCTCTCTCTGTTAAACTGCTCTTTATTTTTCACATAATACTTTTCATCAAAGGGACTCAAAGCACTTTTCAACTAATTAGCATTCTTCTGATCACTTTTTTTTTCCACACAGAAAAAGAAGGCAGTAAGTTATATAACCTTGCACAGAGCCATCTAATTCATTCAGACTGGTAACAAGCTCCTGTCATGTTTTTGCTCCACTGCAAAGCATAAAACTGCAGCAATAAGTGAGAAGTGCATGCTTGCTTATTCTCTACACCTTCTCATTTGTATGCCTTTGGTTATCAATAAAAAGGAGCTTGCAATGTAGATCTTTATCCACACAACGTTTTCCAGGGTTTCTATGCTTTTTTTTTTCCCCTGTAGCTCACACCTTTCAAAAATACTTTTGAGCTGGTGGTTCTGTGGCAGGATATTGACGAGAACGGAGACAGGGACGACAGCACTCAATATGAGTGATAGAAAGCATCCAACTTTATTGTTCCATGCTTCATTATTTATAGTCTTATACATAGTTAATTCTATTCTTATTTAACACATACTATTGGTTTCTCTCTAAAAGGTTACATCATTGTTTTCACTACTCTGTGGAATTTTTCTACTCAGTCTAATTGCTCTTTTTCCCAGCTCTTGTCTCCTCCTTATCTCGTTTGCCTCCCTTCTCAGGGGCAGCTTGACTTCAGCATACCAAGCAATCAGAACTTTTCCACAACTCCTACTCCATTGCTATATTAATAACTGAAAATCCTTCAAGGCCTAATTTGCACAGGTGTTCCTGGGACCCATGTCCCCTCTTGCTCAAACCAATCACCAACAGGATATTAAAAAATATTTGTTCTTTTCACTCTCAGAAGTCTATTACAATCATGTTTTTCAACAGGTATTGTGACTCTCTAACTCCTACTGTACTGCCCCATATCTCCCTGGACCCAGGACTCTGCTCTTATGAAGACCAGCTGCAGAACCTTGGCTCAGACTTTGAGTAAACTGAAGGTATGAGATAAAGCTGCAAGAAAGCCTGCAGCTTTACTTTTCTTCCCTTGCAGGGCTCTGCAGCCTGAGGTACAGGTGGGGATGAGTCAGGGGTGCAACTCTGAAACATCATGGAAAAACACCAACATGGAAAGGTTGATATTTGAACACAGTGACAACAAGGACACAGAACCTCACCTCACTCTAAATCCTCTGTATGATACAGTAGACTTAAGGGGTTCTCAACCTGGCTTATCATTAACTCCAGCTTCTAGAAAATTGTTGGACAATTCATCCAAGAGTATCTGAAAGGATGTAGCTTTCCGATTGCCAAGTAGCTTGGTGGACATCAGGGGGCGCTGTGCCACCACCAGCAGGCTAAACTAGGCTCATACACTCCATTTCATGTGCGCCTGATTCCAAATCCTTCCTGTAAGTGTACGTTAAATCAATTCAGCTACTCTTCATCTTCATAGCATAGTTTGACCCGATTATTTATTTATTTATATTCACTCATTTAGATATAGATATAGACAGACACAGATAAGAAGACCTGGGTTTGAAAAACCTGAGGTGCATACAAAATATTTTTTGTCTTGTTTTGCTTTTGGGATTTGTTTGAGGTTTGTTTGGGTTTTTTTTTGGGGGGGGGAGTTTCCCTAAGTGCACTGGGATTCAATTCTATCAGATAAAGAGTTGCATAGCTAATCAAGTAGAAAGTTCAAAAAGGCAGCTGCAAAGCAGTTTATTTCCTTTAAAGAAAACACTTTAAAATTTGCAGTGATTGAGGTGTTTATGAATAGATTCAGAAGCACTACTGAAGAAAAAACACAGGGCTGCTATCATCATAAATTGTATCTAGGATACACAGAATTAAAATAAAATAGAACTGTGCAGTAGGGGGAAAATGCCTTGGGCTTATGATATCTTTCCCAGTGAATTTTTGTTGTTAAGACAGATAAAGAACCATCAGAAGAACACCTGGTATTTCTTTTCAAATGAAGTCCTGAAAAAGAGCCATTGGTTCTTTTAAATACAGAACACTGTGCACAGTGAAATACATATTTTTAAATTATGGACTCTCCCTGCTGATCAGAGAAGGTGACATAGAAGGTAAAAGAACACTTCCCTCCTCCCTGTAGAGATGACTCGACTTTGTGGGGAAAGCCCAGCCTCCCAATCACAGTCGTTCTAGATGTGAGCTGAGGGCTCAGTTCCTAACAACCATAACGAACCTGAAGCGAAACTTGAACGTGTGGTTAACTCAGAATAAACACTGTAGCAAGTCACACAAGTTCCAGTGAATTCAAAAGGAACAGCTAGTTAAACCACCTAAACCCACATCTATCACCAGAAACCTTTTTCTTACGTGGGAAGAGAGGAAGGATTTAGATGAGTTGTGTGAAACAAATAATTACAGAATCACGGTGCCTGGGCTAGGACTAAGCTTAACAGACTGAACGTGGCTTACCTGTTTGCTACTAGAGGTAGCAAATAAGAGTACTGGAATGGCACCTTACAGCTACAAATCCTTGCTTTTGAGAAATGTGACAATATCATTAGGACTACAAACGGTCCAGTGTCACTTCAGTGTATGTCCCTGATGGATGAATGGCCAGGAAAAGCATTTTTCAGCTTTTTTTACTTGTAAGCATAATGCAGGGTTTTCTGATACCCAAGTCCAAGAACTGCTGTAGTTATTCTCTGCTACTGAGAAATTAACAAACTAGAAGGAGAAAAAAAAATACTTGCAAATTATGTAGTGAACAAGAAGTATACTGACTAGACTAATCCAGCAAATGGTAGAAGAATGTGAAGGCTGCCAGCAAGTCCAGTGCATGTTTAAACATGCTGATCCTGCATACTTCAGAACAGCTGAGTGCTCTGGAACAGCAAATCTACATAAAGTACTGGGGACATAGGTTTGAACTTGCTGTTTATTTCTACTGTAAATAGACTGATCTATCCTGGATGAACTTCACTTATTCAAAGCAGACAGCTTAAGTCTTGTAAATTTATTTTGAAGGACTGTCACTGCTGTCATTGGTTGTAAATGAACCAAATTAATTGTATCTGAAGAGTTGCAATTACTTTGTTGAATAGATGAGACATTAGGTCTTCACCATCATGTCACAAAATGGCAAGTGGTGAATGATGCATCCCTCAACATCAGTAACTCAGATCTTTGTGGTCATATTTTACTTCACTGGAAAAGGAGATGAACTGTACAGTATCCCTTCAAGTGGTTTCTGAACCTTCTGATGTCATCCACCTTATTCTCTTTTTTAAGCCACTGGAGATTGAATTTTGCATTGGTATTTAATGACCATATTTGGTTGTTACTCAAATTGTGCCCATGCTGTTTCTTCATGCAAAGAGCACTAATAAACAGGACTCCCCTCCACCACCATGACCATGGAGCCATTTGTTCCAGCTGCCAAGAGCACCAGGCTTCCCAAGACACAGGTGCCAAAGCAAAGAGCAGGTGTGTGTCAGCGGTGCCAAGGCGCTGCCAGGGTACTGCGCATGCCTACAGTTGCAGTGAAAAGCACCAACTCTTCAGCTTGTGTTTTTCTCCTCTTTCAGAAACAACTAGCAAGCACTAGAAGTCTTCACAATTACAAGGTGGCTGAAACAGGAAAGCATCAAGAATTTTTCTTAAACATTTTCCTGTAACCACATTATCTGAAAGCATTCCATTCACATCCAGTGAGCGACACAAATGCACCACCTCGCATTGGTACACAGAACCATGCAAGATCTAAGCAACTTAATGTGCAGGACATCCTTTCATCTAAGCAGACTGAAAGTAGAAAACTAATTTTTTTCCTGAAGGTGAGCTCAGCATTTTTAAAAACAATAGCCATTTGAGTGGGTGAAGAGTGGCCTTCAGACTCTTAGCTGGCTGGCTGATGGTTCTGTAACTGGGCAAAATGTGTCAATGGCATCAAACCTTTCTCGTTCCATTTTCCAATTCCAGAATTCAGAATTACCTCTCGGTTTACTGGTCACATAATCCACAGCACAGGATATCTATTTATTCTGTTTTTACACTGTCAAGCACAATTGTATCTTTGTCCATGACTACACCCCCTATATTATGACACAACAGTCACAGTTAATACAGGACAATTTCTCTATTGTCAAGAGCTTCATTTTAATGGCATGGTATTCAGAAGACTCATCCCATGAAAGGATTAATCAACAGTAATGTAGCTATAATTTCCGAAGTAAGGGGAAATTATTTTCTTATGCAAACATGGCTCAAATCCCCTCTTTCATACTGCTAAGAAAGCAGCAGCATCAAGTTCAGTGGTGGGAAGGCAGAATTTCAAGGACAGCTCTTTGGAAACTATAAACAAGCAAGGTAACATGTGAGCTGGAAAGAGTCTGGAATTTTCTTTTTTCACACCCATCCAATGGTCCAGACTCCACACAGTTAAATAAGAGTTGCCACAGTTTGTTAAATATTGAATGCCCCTCCCAAGAGGCAATGGGGTCTATAATTACTCCAGGGCAGGTCAAAAAGCTTTCTTGCTTCTCTGAATTCAGTAATCACAAGTTGTAAAAGTTCTTTAGTTAGAGGTTGAAGCAATAAAATGACTAGTACAGGGGTTGTAAATTAAAGTGCAAAGAGAAACTGATGAACTTTGGTAACAGCTATTGCTAACTGAAAGCATAAGGAAATTTATGAACTAGGGAAGTAGTCACAACACAAAAGCCATTTATTTCAGTGAGGGGAAAAAAAAAAGCATTCTGTGAGCCGTGGAACACCTCACTCTGTTAACCCTGCTCTCTGTTGTCCATCCTGTTTCACTGAATGCTGTTTGTGGGATGAGAATTTCTGCTCAGCTCATGGGTGTATTTATTCACCTTTGCTTGGGGTATGACTACACACACGTTAGAGTGAGGCAAGAGTGGGTGGGGATTTCCAGCATGTTTGCTGCACCATGGAAACTGCCTGTGTGCATGCTGTGACCCTGTTTATGTTGGGGAATAAATGTCTTCTGCTCACAGCTGGGTATAGCTGTGTCCATAGGTTGTTACTGTGGGTTACCTGACTTGCTTGTAGTGACCTGTATCTCTAGACAAGTTCAACATAAGCAAATTTGATGGCAGATAACTCCAGGTTTTGAAAAAAGTGCTTAATGCACCCTCTGATAGCACCAAGCTGAGAGATGGGACAGCTATCTGTCTGTATAACCATTTCCTTTGGTTCTGCCTACAAAGCAGAGAGATTGTCATGCAATAGAACACATTAAAATTATTTAGGATGCCCTCAAAGAGTTTTAAACAAGTGTTCTGACAAAGTTACACCTGCACCTTTTTTTCCCAGAGAAGGGTTAAAAGGACACACATGCAAAAAAAGTAGTTTAGATGCTAGAATTGAAACAACTCTGCAGCTCCTCTTACAACAATTTGTGATCTTATGTTTTGCTCTGAGCACTTTCCAAACCCTACTAAACCACTGAGTGTTCTGATGGACTGGGCACAGTATGACATTAAATGGCTTGCCTCCCTGCTATGAAGTAGGCTGAGTAAAGAATTAAGTTTCCTACATCTAATGCTGTGCATTTGGAGCAACTCTGAATGCTGGCAATGGATGTTCTAAAAAATGCTGTTGGTGTAAAAGGCACAGAGATGTATTTTCAGGTAAGCAATGACAAGGATGACAAGCCTGTTAATGACCCCACCCACTGGAGTTAAGACAAAGCCCTAGCAGGGAGGTGAGGATGCCACAACGTATCAGACAGGTTGGTTTCTATAATCCTCAAAGACGCAAATAGAACACACATCAATTGCATGAGCATTTCTCTCCTGTGGCTACACCCCGTCTACTTTTACAAACCTCTGAACCACCAGCCCTTTCTTTACCTCTTAGCAGATACTCTTACTTTCAGATCAAGGTCTCCAGCCTGACCAAGAAGTAAGATGAGGAAAGTTTTGAGTGCTGCCATTACCCCTGAACTAATTTTTCCACCTCCAGCGTGGATGACAATTCTGGCAAAATACACAAACATAATTACATTTATAAACTGTGTTCTTATTAGGGGGAAAAAAAGATCTAGAAACAGGCCAAAACCAAACAAAACATGTAAACTAGGTTTGTTTGGTTTTATTTTTACAGTGTTAAGAATTAATTAAAGGCTGAGTCTAGCAGAAAGGCACATGACTGCTTGTTTATTTTCTTATTGGCTCTGTGTTTGACCAGCTCCATATGGCCAAAGCATTTAATTTCTGCACAAGTCCATGTTCAGTGTTCAAATCAATATTATATTGTTTACCTGTTACATTGTGGTTTTTAAACCTGTAGGGGGGGGAAAAAGATACATAGAAGTAACAGTTTTATTAGTTTTGAGTAGCTGCATATATCAATTTGTGAAGGCTCTTCAGAAACACATCCTAGACAAGACATGGCATAGAATTTTTCATTATTGTTTTCTTCCTCTAGTGCATTCAAGGCTTCAGTCTATGCAGATTGTGAGGCCTGCAAAAAAACACCCCAAAACCAAAAACAATAAAGAAAAGTGGAACACAAACTTTCTAAAGCTGTCCTAACAAAAAAAGAAGCAAGTCTATAATAATGTCTATTGTCATGTCTACCATCCCAAAAACCTGCTGGCACTTTTGAAGGGTTTCTAACTTTGTCAGCCTTAACCAGCTCAAAGTCACCCTGAACTTTCAAAACTTGCTAGTTTTGTTGGTAAAACACTAGTGAGGCTATGTTTTGCAATCTGGTGTAATATATAACCTAATTTCTAGGGATGAATCTTTAGAATAGAATGGAACAGAACGGAACAGAACAGAACAGGTTATAAGAGACCTTCCCTGCTTATCTTCAGAAGGCTACATCCAAAACTGATCAGCTTTGCAGCCTCTGAAGGTTAGAGCTAGATTGCCAAACACTCCAGTAGTATTGATCATGCTCTCTCCACTCATCTCTCTGATCTGCTGACCACGGTGTATGTCACAGCCCCACCTTGCATCGTTTCCTGATACTTCAGGAGTGACTCACATCCTTGCAACTTTCCCTGAAAGCAGATTTTGTCCCTTTCCAGTGCTGGGGAACACAAAGTCCGCTTATCCCATTTCCAGGGAAGACCTAGTAAAGACCTAGAGCAGACCCCAGGATCACACTATTTCTTAGTGCCATCAGAAATAGCTGCATTTACCTCCTGGGATCTGATCGACAGTTCACTGCAGTCAACAGAAAATCTCCCGCTGGCGTCATCGGCTCTTCAGTGCTTTACTGAACTGAACTTTATTCTCCAAACAGATCTGGAGCAAATGTAAATTGCAGAGTGAAAGCTGAAAAAATACAGATCCCAGGAGTTTTCCTAATGTAAGTTTACATATCCTCTAAGGCCTGGTGATCCAAATATTTTTTATTCTTTCAGGTATATGATGGAGCCAGTAATATTCTCTTAGCATTCAAATTATAATTTGTCTGAGCTGTAATTATGCCTTACTAAGTGTAAACCCTATCTAGCCTACACTGCATTGCCTAATCAGCATTCAGCTATCTGATAAGAGAGGGTATCTCCAACACTTGATAAAAATATCCTGCTTGTAACCAATAAGCCAAGCCTTACGTTTACAGTTGTTCATTGAGGAAAGTTAATACAGAATAACCACTGAACTAGGTCATTTTTTTCCATCACAAGACTTATGTATCATCACAAAGGGACAAAAAGGGCAATATTTTCCAACCCCCTAGACACCAAGGTATCTAATCAAGCTACTTTGATACTTTAGCCCTTCTGTATTTTCAGCCACATGTCTGATCTGCTGGCTTTGATTCTACAGAGAAGCTTTCCTCAAAATAACTTGGAAAGCGAGTAAAATTAACACTGCTGTGAATGGTCACTCATTTCCACTGCATTGCTGAGGAATGACATTGTGTAGAGCAACTCTCTCTGCTTCTGAAATACTAATAAACCATAATTTCTTCAGATTTGAAAACCTGGGGAAATTATAGATAATGGGCTTTTTATTAGCTCCTGCTAATTACAGCCAAATCAAATGCTGTACCAGGAAAAGCAACAGGATGCACCTATCTTTTCACCCCAGTTAGGGTATGGCAATCTATAGGGTAAAAATTAACAGGGAAAACAATGTGTCACACTAAAAAGCCAAAACATGCTATAAGGTGCTTCTTTAGTCCATGAAAATACCCTAAAATCGTTCACAGAATCACAGAATGTTAGGAGTTGGAAGGAACTATCGAGTCCAACTCCCCTGCCAGAGCAGGATCACCTAGAGCAGATCATATAGGAACGCATCCAGACAGGTTTTGAATATCTCCAGAGAAGGAGACTCCACAACCCCCCTGGGCAGCCTGTTCCAGTGCTCTGTCACCTTCAGTGAAAAAATTTTTCCTTGTGTTTACACAGAACTTCCTATGCCTCAGCTTCCACCCATTGCCCCTTGTCCTGTCATTGGGCATCACCAAGCAGAGCCTGGCTCCAGCCTCTTGGCACTCGCCCTTTACATATTTATAAACAGGAATGAGGTCACTTCTCTGTCTCCTCCAAACTAAAGAGCCTCAGCTCCCTCAGTTTCTCCTCCTAAGGAGAGACACCAAGGGCTGTGGCTATTTTTTGTGTACTGGCAACAAAGACTTGTCTGGTATTTGGATATGGTTGAAGAAGCAGTGCTATTTTCAGGAGTAGCCACTGTGAGGTTTCAAAACTGCAGACCAAGGCTTGGACTTTTAAAACTAGTCACAGAGGCTTCCCTACACAGCACAAGGGCCAGGAGAAGGAGGATTAGCATGTACACAGCCTGTTCTGTTCGTCTACATTAACTTTTTTAAAGGCAAAAGCCTATCATAAAATTTCTTATCAAAGCTTATGTCGTTCAGCGTCATGATTTGCTAACAGGATAACTCCTCTGATCTTGAACAAACCAGTGCATTTACAAAGAAGGTGAGCTTTACAATGAGGCAGGCTTTTCTGAGCCTACTGATCCTGCTTGCCTTTCTGAAGAATGCCATTGTTTCACAGCAGCAATGTGAGAAGTCTGTATCTGTGACTTTAAATGCTTCCCAATTTTTCTCATTACTAAAGATCATACCCTGATTTTGACAAGGCTATCAGGAGAGGAGTCACATGAACCTGCAAGAAGAATCAAGATAAATGCTGCAAAAGCCTAATTTTGGCTCTATCAGGAGCAGACCAAACAACAGTCATTAAACTAGGACTATCTGAGAGAACACCTATCCTGATTTCAGCAGGGCACTCTGGACAACAGCAACTACAGAACTAAAGGTGCAACACAACCAGAGCTGTGCACAGAGACAAAACCACAAAGACGGCTAACCTGCACTGACACTTCAAAGCGTGCAAGGGTTTGAAACAGGTTCATTAACTGAGCTCTGCCTGTACAAAGGCAGCAACTTTTTATTGTGCAGCCAACATGAATGCTGCCAAGAGGAATTTTAGAGTCTTTGGAAACACCACTGGTTCCTCCATAAATGCAGGAAGAGACTTAGAGGGATGTCATTCTGGTTTTCTCCTCTAGTAAAACATCTTGTTTTTCTTGGCCACTGCTATATCTTTCAGAATAATCTATGCATATTCTTTTCACTTCATTATTAAGTCAAACAAAGACTTCAGAAAGTCTTTTCAGTGTACCATGTGTATCTTTTGTCTCCCATTCCTGCATCAACTTTTACATTTTGAAAAGCCATTTTAAAACTTGCAGCAGACTTTTTTTTTCTCTTTTTTTTTTGTCCCCCCCCCCCACCTTTTCTCCCTGGTAACCTTGCAGGCCTTCGGCACTACCTACCATTTTGTAGCTTCCCACAAAGCTCTGCTGTTCAGAGACAAAGCACTGAAGACTACATTTTGCCAAACAAGGAAACGCAGGTACTTGCAGCTCCAGAAGCGACTCTCTTCAGAGGAGGCCTGAGCTAATCGAATGTGTGTTTTAAAAAACACAACAAAAAGTCATCAGAAAGACTCTTAAGAGTTTATTCTATACAGATAAGTGTTCTGCTTCTTCTTAAATTAACTGAGGGATTACCAGGGTTCATTTTGAACACCAAGTCCTCACGGACTCGGTCAAAGGACAGCACTGATGAGAACAAAACTGTAAGGTGTGAACATTATGACGGGCGGTCAGCTTGCCCAGAGCGGTCTCAGGATGCCGTGGCCGCTTGTCCGAAAAGGGAAGAGAAAATATCCCCCAACCATCCACCTGAGGGAAGGGAGGTGCAAGGCCCGACGGGCACAAGGCCAGGGCAGAGACCTCGGGGTCGGCCACCCCCGACAGAGGCCTTCCTATGGTCCTGGCCCTCTGAAGGTCATCGGCGAGCGCGGGAAGCTCCAAACCGGGACAGGAGCCAACTTTGCTCCCCTGTCCCCTGTGTCACCGTGTGGGACAGCCTCCCCACCCCACAAAGCAAACACACCCAGGACCTTCTCCCGATGACTAACAGTTTCTCTTCGTGGGGGAGACGGCCATCCCTCGCCTCGCCTGGGACGCCCCCCATTCTCCCGCGACGGCCCCATCCCCGCCAGCACGGGTGGAGCCGCTTCTCAGCCGCTTTTACCGAGACCGACCGCACCTCAGGAAACCCCTCACCTCCTCCCTCCTCTAGCGGCTGACTCCCCCTCCCCAGCCCCACGGAAAAGGCTGTATCTGGGCCGGGCTGGGAGCGGTGACCCGCCCTACCCCAACCAGTTTCGCCCAGGTGCGGGGGGGAGGGGGCGGCGGTTTAACAGCGCCCAGTTTGCCCGGGAGGAGGAGCTGCCACCGCCGCCCCCTGCGCGTCCCAGGTGTAACCGGAGCCGGGAAGGGCGCGGCGCAGCCACCATCACCTGTGGAACCTGTCGAGCGGCTCACATCGGTTCGCCGCCGCGCACGCTAAGCTCTGTCTCCTCGGCCCGCGCCTCGGAGGACTTTTCTCCGGCTTCTCCGTGCCCCGCCGCCAGCCCGAGCCATGAAGCTGCTCAGAGGGGCTGCGCTCCTGCTGATACTCTACACTGTCGTCCGTTCCGTGGAGAGCTGTGAGTGCCCCGACCCCTCTGTCCACCTCGAACAGCCTTTCTCCTTCCTTCTCTGGCTCCCAACCGGGCTCCTCTGCTCTGTGACGTCCTGCTGCGGCCCACTCTCTTTCCGCTTACCCTGCGGAGCCACCCCGGTGGGCGACCCGCTCCGCGTCCCAAAATGGCGCCCCCTTCCCGCGGGGGGCGCGGGGCCGCGGGCGGGCAGGGAGCGGCAGCCCCGCGGGCGGGAAACTGAGGAGGGAACGGGGGTCCCTGGTATCCGTACCCTTTCGTCCCCTGCCGGAAGGCTCCGGCAGCCTCTGGGAAGGGCCCTTGGAGAGCTTGAATGTTCTAAAGGAAACTCTCGCCCTTCTCTAGAGAAGGGTGGCTGGCGAGGTGGGAAGCCGGCTCCGTCCGGTGAGAAGTGGCTTTGTCTTTCCTCCCCGCCTAGTGGAGCAGCGGTTGGCCGTGCCCTGGGGTGTCCGTCTGGTTCCCCGCGGGCAGCCGTGCTCATGGCCTGGCTTCTCTTCCAGCGTGCATCTGCGAGAAGAACAAGCGTGTCACCAATTGCAGAGAGGCCAGCGGCGTGTGCTGGTGCGACTCGATCGGCACTGGCGTGTCCGTGAACTGCGGTACTCGTAAGTAAACCACTGCTGCGCTGGCTGTGGCTGTGCTCTATGTTACGGGGCCGCAAGGGAAAGTGCCGGGTAAACTCCAGGGACTGTGGAGCCAGACCAGTGAGCTCCCGGTAAATAATGGCGGCAAGGAAAGAAAGCTTCTTCCTGGTCTTCCAAATGAACTGGCGATGGGAGATACGCGTTCGGGATTTCTCCAGTCCAACTTGCACAGATGCTTATCGGTTGGACTTGGTGATCCCGAGGGTCTTCTCCAACCTGAGTGTTTCTGTGATTATACTGATACAAGCTCCCCCATTCTATTTAATACTCAGTTTCTAAAGGCAAGGATCTGTCAAAGATTAATTTTTTGTTTCCTTGTAAGTGGACGTCATGACCGTTCCTACAAATCCAGAGGCAAAAGAGCCTTGTCTGAAGGCCTTACTCTTGGTTTGAGCTCAGCTGAGCTGTGAATCATCACCTTGCTCTTAGAAATGAAAGTGCCTGGACTTCCTCCGTGTTTTTCTTAAGAAGCTAATCCATCCCAGTTGCGTTGACTTTATGCACCACCTACGTGTTAGACACCTGCTCCTCCACCTGTAATGGCTTCCAGTCTGGCTGCTCCTTGTGTTCTTACAGACTTAAACCCTGCATGGTTTGATGCTACCATAACGTGACTTTCTGGTTGGTTTTAGTGACCTCAAAATGCCTGTTGATGAAAGCAGAAATGGCACACACAAAATCGGGTCGTCGTGAGAAACCAAAGGATGCATTTGAAGATACCGATGGCCTTTACGATCCCGAGTGTGAAAACAATGGTGTTTTCAAGGCAAAGCAGTGCAACGGAACCACCTGTTGGTGTGTCAATACAGCTGGTGTTAGAAGAACTGACAAACATGATGCAGACCTGAAGTGCAACCAGTTAGTCAGAACAATGTAAGTCTTTCAGTAGGGTGTGCTGTGACATGAAAGCATCTGTATTTGGTTCTGGGTAGTGAAGGATTTATCTGCATGAAAGATGCATTGGGGATGAGTGAAGACAGAGGAATAAACACTTGGTAACTGCTATATTTCCTTTGTTGTTATACTTTTCTGTTACTATTTTTTAATACAGAAACAAGGACATGTTGAAGGGTTTTGGGGAGAGGGGGGCTTACCTTGTTTTTCTCTTGCTGCTCTGCGTTGTGTTGGTTGTTTGTTGTTGCTTTTTTCCCCTCTGGGGTTAGTTTTTTAGAATTAAGTATGTGTGTGGGCTTTTAAGAATATTCATTGTGCTTGCCTGTTGCTTCAGGTGGATCATCATTGAAATGAAACATGCTGAAAGAAACTCTCCTCTGAGCTCTGAATCTTTAGACAAGTAAGTGATGATAGTGAGCTCTCGTGGCAATGTCTGCGTGCACTACAGGATACTTAGTGTATCTCTAAATTGCTTACAAGCGTTGTCAAACTTGTGAACTCATTTGTAAGACATCTTAGAAGTGACCTACAGATCCTTCATAAAATTCTTTTAGTTTGTATTGAAATTACTTGCTAGTGAGATTTACTTCCCTTTGAAATTAAGTGCCACTTTTTTTTTGTTTTAATCAAGTCATTATACTGAAGAAAATGAAAGATAGGAAGGTAAAACTGCCCCTAAAGTAAACTCTCACAGATAGCAGAGGGACTGCATAGAAACAACAGGAGGGAACAGTTTTGGCTGAAAAAATACCCTGCTTCTCTCACAAAGGTCATATAGCAAAGAAACCATACTTGTAGTGATTAGCTTCCCCTGCCCACAGAACAAAAGCTGCTCCTCTCAGCTCCTTTTCTGAACTCTCAGAACTGTGTAAACCCTTCTCCGAGGCTGCAGTAGTGTATATGTTTATTTTTCAGTAAGTGCATTTTCACTCTTAGGAATTAACACAGCTCTGGTATAATTTAATAATGAGAACTTAGAGGGTTTGGTTGGGATGGAGTTAATTTTTATTGGTAGCAGTTGGTATGGTGCTGTATTTTAGACTGGTGACCAAAACAGGATTGGTAAGTTGTCAGTGTCTCAGCGAAGAGTGCTTACATAATGTTGAGGCCTTCTCAAACTCTCCCTCTGCTGCCCCAGTTGAGTGGGCTGGGGACAGAGCAGATACAGCTGACCCAAATTGACCAGAGAGGTATCAGAATCTGTATGTGTCCAGCAATAAATCTGGGATGCGGGGCAATTTTTCCCAGCTAGGCATTGCTTTGGGATTGGCTGGGTGTCCATCTGCTCTTTGTGAGCCACTGCTTCTGCATCACTTAAAATTTTTTTCATTCCCACCATCTAACCCTTTCACTTATAAGACTGTTTTTGTCTTGACCCATGACAGATTGTGTCATGTTGTTGTTTATTTTGTTTGGGTTTTTTTATGCCTTTGCCCTTCTAATTCTCATCCCACTCCTGTTTAAGGGTGAAGGGACTAGGTGAGGGTTTAGTTGCTAGCTGGGATCAACCCACTGCAAAGAAACTACAGGGGAAACCCCCCTCATTTGTATAGTTGTCCTTGCTGCTGAAAACAGATGTGTAAAATAGCGCTATTTTTAACAGCTGTGACTTTAATGTCCTTACAGATTCTGTTTTAAACAGGTGTGACTTTCCTATCCTTACAGGTTCTTCAGGGATGTCATTACCAAACGTTACCAGCTGAATGGACGGTATATCACTAAGGTTCTGGTAAGAGACACATGCTTTTTAGTAAAGGAGCAGACCTTTGTTGTGAATGACTTGGAGAACTTTTTCACAGCATGAGGCTTGCTGGAAGCTCTCAAAATAGTGACACTGAGCAGCTAGCAAATAGCTGTAGCTGAACTGAAACACTGAAATTTCACAATGTCTCAGTCTTTAGATGAATTCTTACTTCATTTAAAAATATGGAATTTGAATAATTGTAAACAATTATTTTGAGAACAGATACCACAAACTCGATTCAGGGTGTGAGTTTACAAGTTGGATCATGATATTTTACTGTGTATTTGACAGTTCTATTTAAATTAGCCCCTTCTTAATACCATACCATTCTTCTATTTTTTTCCAGTATGAAAAACCATACATTACTATTGATTTGAAGCAAAATTCCACAGAGAAATCTGCAGGAGATGTGGATATAGCTGATGTGGCCTACTACTTTGAGAAGGATGTAAGTGTGTCCTGGGTAAAGTTTGTCTAAGACTAGACGTGTGTTATTACAGGGCATTAAGTAGCCTTAACTGCGTACAGGCTAAAGCAAGATGAATTTTTGCAGTGCATATTATGGTGTAAAACTGCAAATCTCTCTTTTCCTATCTGCTTCCTAGGTAAAAGGTGACTCCCTCTTTCAAAATAACAACCTAAACATGAGTATTGATAGTGAAGCCCTGCTTTTTGAGAAGACAGTAGTGTACTACATTGATGAAATACCACCAGAGTTTTCCATGAAGTCTCTGACTCCTGGCCTCATTGCTGTCATTGTAGTAGTAGTAGTAGCAATAGTTGCTGCTATTGTTGTTCTGGTAAGTTCTGACGATGCTGCTAAGAAGAATAGGGAACAGTGTAGTCTGGGAAACAACATACCAGGGTAACTAGACTCTGACAAACAGTATTCCTCTTTAAAGTGCTGCCTCTTTTGAGAGGTGGAGAAGGTGATGCCTCAGGTTAAAACTGGAGAGTATTGCATGGAAAATGAAATTATAAGGAAAAACTCACTGAGGTGAAAAGTGGCTTTCTTGCCTCCTGGCGTAAAGTTGAGTGATGGACAGCTTCCTGAGTACCTTACTTTGGAAGGATGGAGAAGGGACAGGTTCAAGTTCAGAGTTTTAAATTCCCAACCAGATCAAGTTACATGGAAGTCAAGACTTAAACAAAATTTCTCAATTGCTCTCTCCTTCTCTTACAGGTCTTAACAAGAAGGAGGAAAGGGAAGTACGTGAAAGCAGAGGTAATTAATTCCTGTTTATGGTGTATGTGGGGAGGAGGTTGGCCAGAATTGAGGAACACCCAAGTGTGCTGTAGGTTAAGAGCTTGCTTAGGGTGCTTCAGATACGTTCAAGGAGACCAAAAATATTCAAATTTTGTAACTAATTGTCATCTGTATAGTTGATATAGTTCACCACATTCATTCTACACTAGTTTCAAAAGCAGCTGGTGATCTGCTGTTCCCAGGGTTGGGAGACAGTGCCAACGGCAAGTACTACCTTTACATATCTATAGCAAGGGCTATACAATCCACAGGAAATACTGAGAATCCCTTTCTCTCATGAAGACCTTTACTTGAGATATCTGCATGGAGTTTGCAGCTCCTTTTGAAGAGCTGGTTTCCAATGGAGTAGTAACAAATGGTTCTAGTACGTGGTGCTTCACTCCACATTTGTAAAGCAATTGAAAGGATGTTTTAGCTAAACAGAAAAGTCTGCTCCCTGCAGGCACCCTAAGGAGTGCTGGTTTGGTTTGCATTGTTTTAAACAGGGAGGGAAGAAATAGCTCAAAGTGTTACAGTGGTCTTGGCATGATTCCTTCTGTTAGTGATACATCAAATCCCTTTGCTAATGAAAATCCAGGATAAGTCCCGCCGGCTTCTCAGTTGTTTTGTTGAAAAGCAGCACAAATGTTGATCTCCCTCTGCCTCCTCCCCCTCCAGGTAAAGGAAATGAACGAAATGCATAGGGGACTGAATGCTTAACTAAATCAGCTGAAGACAGAGTAAGAGTCAACCAACAAGACAACAGAAACTATTGGAGGCATGGATGTTTAACTCTAGAAAGAGTCCTCCTAACAGCCAAGACTGGTAACTGTGCTACTACTTACACTATTTGTCGGGAGTTAAATCTTAAGCGCCCCATCTTACTCAAGTCAACCTTTTAACTATTGCTCCCCAATTTTATTTTTTGGGGTTTTTTATGATGATGAAATGAGTTAACAACTGCTGTTACTAGGGTTATGGAGCATAGAAGCTCAAATGGCTATTTTACCTTTGTGGGAGGTTTATTAAAGTAATGATTTTTGTTTGCAGCTGTGTAATGAGGCTGTCACCTGTATAACTGAACTGTTTTTATGGCTGTCTGTATATAGCTGAAGTTGCTGAAACTTTTTTATGACTTGAATTAATAAAACTTTGAAACAGGCTTCCAATTCTTCCATGTTGAAATCATGATCTGTGAAGCTATTGTGCTCACAAGTTCAGGAGTGTAATACTTAAAGCAAGAAACCTCAACGTCGGTAAAAATACTCATTGACAAACTTTGGTTTAACCATCTAATCTCAATAGCAAGATAGATTCTTCTCTTTTTTTTCCTGAAAGCTGTGAAAAGTGTGCTTTATCCTATCTTCCACTCTTGTATGGGCAGCAGAAGTAAATGATAAAAGATGGATTGTTTGTATAAAAAAATAAACATGCTATGAATGTAGCAATTTTGGGAATGCATGGCCTGCTCTTTCAAAACACTATCTAGGTATTTATAATAAACCAAACCTCAGACATCTCAGGTTGGGGGCGACTAGGCTTGGCATCTCATGAGACAGCATGGGGAGAGTATTGCACAATCATGATTTGCATGGTTATTGCAGAGCTGGAATCTTTGTGCAGTTATTACTGTTTATGGTCATGGGGACTGACCAAACCTACACAGGCTTCTACCTCCCAGAGCTTTGGATAAAAGGAGCTTGCTTTGGCAGTTAGTAACCTATGTACTGTACATTGGCTAGCAAGTGTGTATATCCATCCAGCATATCTGATTTGTGAAGGAAATGCTATAACTCCTGTTGCCAAAGAAATAATGAGATGTGAGATAAGGAATGGAATGACACATCTTATTACCTATGTTTGTTTTGACACCTCTCCCCCACCACTTAAGAGAAGTAGAATAACCTATTCTATATATTCAGGAAATGTGGAAAATAACCCAACACAGAGCTTGTGTCCATTTGCTGAATGCATCAGGGAAGTTTATATGCTGTGTTGAATGTAGCTCTTAGGTCAGAGGTCACCAGCATACCTTCTGTCGTAGCTGATGTGCATATGTCACTTGGATGTTGAAATGTAGGCAGTGACTGTTCCCTTGGGTCTGCCAACATCTGAGGCTATGAATCAGTGTTTTGAGTTGGAGAGGCCCTTTAAGGTCATCTAGTCCAACACCCCTCCAGTGAGCATATTTTACAGTTCCATAAGGTGTTAAAGCCTAACTTTGCTAAACTTGCCTTATGTCAAGTTGTGTATTCTTGTCTTCCCCAATTCTTCATTCTCCTTATCCTATCCTGTTTAAGTGACTGCAGTTTGATATCCTTGGCTGTTCTTCTCCCTAAGATAATCACAGAATGCTGGATGTTGGAAGGGACCATAATAATGCCATTGTTTCCTCTCCTTCCCCTCCCCATCCTCATACCTTTTTTGGCCTGTAGGATGGAAAGAGATGTTATGTACAGTGGTTGGGCTGGAGCTATATACATGTGCAGACTTGACGGGCTGGTATGTATCTGCTGTGTGGTCTGGACCTTGTCCCAGTCGGTTTGTTTGAAAATCAGACTGTCCCTACTTTTCCCACAGTGGAGGGAAGATACTTAGATACTTCATAGTTTGTTGTGGTTGTGTTGTGTTTTGGTTTGTTCTCTCTTTTGTTTTTGTTTTTTTTTAACCTAATGGAGCTTTTAATCTTATATACTTGCACAAGCTTAGTAGTGCCTCTAATGCAGTCATCTTCCTTGTCAAACTAGCCCAAGGGTTAGAAAACCACGAAGTCTACAGCAATGAATTAAAAAATGTCAGAAGACAGTTTAACCAAATCCACAACTGATGGAATTGTACTGTGTTGTTTCTGAGTTCAGCTACTATCCTACAAACACAATGCTGCTTGACTCTCAAAACAGCAGTCAACAGCAGTTTTGTCCCCTAGTTTATTTTTCTGAATTTGTTGATCTTTATATTAGTTTTTATTTTGTTCTGCACTTGGGCAACAGTCCAACTGCCTAAAAGTGTATATATGGGAAATGGAGTCAAGAGTTCAAAAAGCAGTGTCTCAGAATGTTGCAGCTTTATTAATGGTCTGTAGTTTGGGGATTTTTTGCAGCTGAAGGATACTAATGTCCTGAACTTTAAAAACATGCCACTATCAGTGTCAGCTCTTCACATAGGCATATGATGTTTCTCATAGAGAGAGCAGTTTTGAGCTGATTGCTCTTGAAAAAATAATAAGCTATTAACCAGCAAAACATTAAGTGTTCTTTATTGTATTTAACTTTGGTTAAAAGTTAAAAAGAACTTTTACTTTCCTGGAAAAGAAACAAACCAATAGACCTTAATAAAACAGTATTAGTCACTATGAATTTTTGACATCTTGTCCTTCAGTCTTATCAACTACACCACACAGCTTGGTATCATCAACAAACTTCTGAGTGTGTGATCAATCTTGCTGTCTGTATCACTGATAAAGATACTGAATAGCACAGACCCTTGAGGGACAGTTTGTCACCTGTTTCTACCTGGACATGGAGCTTTTGAACACTACCTTTTGTATGGAATCATCCAACCAATTCCTTACCCGTTGGACAGTCCACCCATCAAACACATACCTCTCCACATCTCTGCCTGGAAGGAGTTTGTAGAGAAGTTGGTGCTGGCCTCTTCTCCCAAGTCACAACTGATAGGATAAGAGGAAATGGCATCAAGTTGCCTCAGGGGAGGTTTAGATGGGACATCAGGAAGACTTTTCTGCCAAAAGGTTTCTCGAAAAGCAGAATGCACTGCCCAAGGAATTGTTTGAATCCCCATCCCTGGGTGTATTTAAAAACAGCGTAGATACAGTGCTCAAGGAGTTGGTGTAGTAGTAGCTCTGGTAGATAGAAAATTATTTGATCTGATGATCTTAGAGGTGTTTTCCAACTATGGTGAACCTGTGTGATCTTCACAGTTTGGTGATTAAAAACTTAATCCCTTGACAAGAAGTTCTTGTTTCTTTAGGCTTTGATGGCCCTGGTGTCTTCTTACAGCCTTTTGCTTTATATTGATGGGAACTTTCAGCACAGGCTAGGCGTCTTAAATCTTTGGGCTACTTTTAAAGTGTATAGTAGCTAGCAAACATGCATTGTTTATTCAACATTAACTGCTTTATACCATAAGGCCTCTGATCAATGGTCCTTCTTAGAAAACCAATGCGATATTAATCTGAACTGAAACAGCATCACTAGAACCTAGGAATTTAGTGAGTTTTGCTTCACAGAATCACAGAATGGTAGGGATTGGTCCTCTAGAGATCATCTAGTCAACCCCCCTGCTAAAACAGGATCACCTAAGCTAAATCACCCAGGAACACATCCAGGTGGGTTTGGAGTGCTTCCCAGAAACAGAGACTCCACAACCTCTCTGGATATCCTGATCCAGTGCTTCAAGACTTTTTTTCCTATGTTCACATGGAACCTCCTGTGTTCTACTTTGTGTCCATTGCCCCTGGACCACTGAGAAAAGTCTGGCTCCATCCTCCGGACGCTCGCCCTTTAGATATTGATAAGCATGGACGAGAGCTCCCCTCAGACTTCTCCAGGCTCTCTCAGCCTTCCCTCATACTGGCGCACCACAGCCTCGCTCCCAGAATGCAAAGCCAGAGCCGCCACGGCGCTCCCGGCCGCCAAATAGAGGGACAGCGCGAGCGTGATGACGCGCCGCGCGAGCTCCGCAGCGATTGGGTGCCGCTTCTGGCGCGCGGTGGCGGCGGCGGCTGAGAGTCGACAAAATGGCGGTGGAGCCGCCACGGGACGCGCTGTGGCCGGAGGGCGCGGAGGCGGGCTTCGTGCGCGCCGTGCTTTCCCTGCCTGAGAAGCCCGACACCACCGTGCGCTTCTTCGAGCGCGGCGATTACTACACGGTCCATGGCGCGGACGCGCGTTTGGCCGCCCGCGAGCTCTTCCGAACCCGCGCCGTCATCCGCCAGTTGGCGGGCGCACCGGGTAGGTGCGAAAGTCCGGGCTGAGGGGCCTGAGGGGCGGCAGGGGGCGGATTGGACACCCACACTGGTCCCTTTTGAGGCCTTTCTGTGGGGGGGGACGGAGCGAGGGAAGGAAGGGTTTGGGGGGGGTGGGGGTGTGTCCGCCCGCAGTGATGCGGCGATGGGCGCTAGGGAGGTAGCCGGTGCAGGAGTTGCCCCTTCCCAAGGGCAAGGCTCCTGGGGTCTTACTCGGGTTGGGACGCGGCTTGGTTTTGCTTCTGTCGTGATGCTTCTTGTGTGCCTTGGGCTGAAATTCTCTGTGGCGGCATTTCTCAAAGACAGGGATGTATGAGGGAATGCTCTTCTGTCTGCAAGGAGGTTGTGGAGAGGTGGGTGGCGGTCTCTTCTCAAGACTCACAACTGATAGGACAAGAGGAAACGGCGTCAAGTTACGCCGGGGGGTGTTTAGGTTGGATATTAGGAAAAACTTCTCTACCGAAAGGGAAGTGGTTGAATCGCCATCTTTGGATGTATTTAAAAGCAGTCTAGATAGGGTGCTCAAGGATAAGATGTACCAGCGGCCCTGGTAGGGTTAGATAATGGTTGGACTTGCTCTTAAAGGTCTTTTCTAGGCATGGCGATTCTGTGATTCTCCCTGCTCTAGGCAGTGAGCTGCCCGAGGCTGCAGCACCCCGGGTATGGCTAAGTTAGGCCTGCTGCTGCTGTGCCCTGTGCTGATGGCTGCGGGAAGGGAGATAGTAAGAGCTAGCTTCCACTGATTGCTGCTCGGAGGCAAACATAACTGAATGCAAATCTTCTTCAGCCTCTCACAGCCTTGAAATGATAATTAGTAGCCATTCTGAGTAGGATGCATGTGATGGATGGAGGTGTACAAGTGTAGGAAGTTATCTACAGCAGAAAGCATGGTTCTGAGTATCTACTCATCACAAGCTCAACTGCAGGAGTGTCAGATATGGAGAGTGGGTTGAACACCGCATGTTGCATGGGCTTACAGCAGTTAATGTTTTCCCAGTGCATTGGTAGGTTTGCATTTGTGAAAATGAGCGTGTGGTATTTTCTGTGGTAAACTGAGGGCTCATACAGTTCTGTAGTGCAGGTGATAGGTAAGCAATGGTAACCAGGCAGGACTAGTGACGGCCTGCAGAAGTAAATAACGTCTAATTAGGTATTGCATAAGGTTTTCTTTCCCATCCATCCCCTGTTACTTTGTATTTATCTCTTGGTAGAAGATGATGGCGTTTGCCAGTGTGGAATGTATGAGCTTTGAGATGATGAATTATCTTGCCAGAGGAAGCAAACCTTAGTCTTTATCTTGAGGAACAAGATAATACTACAAAATTAGTGTCAGCACAAAAATAAACCTGGTTGTTTTGAATGTTTTTTTACTTGTATGTGTGCAATGACATTAATAAGAGAGCAGCATTCTCACATTCTTTTCACTTTCTACTGTGATGAGCTTTCAAGTGATCACTTTCAAGTGATGAGCTAATATGCAAATAACCCCCAACCTGTCTTCAAAACCACAAAAAATAACCCCAGACCACTGAGGAAATAAAAACAACTGGTGGAGAAGTTGTAGAGCTTGATAGTTTCAAATGTAGAATTTGCTGCCTTCCAGGCTAGGCACACATGCATCTGTGTTATTTTTGTATTCCACTTAAAAGTGATTTGTTTCACAGATGTGACTGTCAGCTTTGCTTTTAAAACTTTTTAAAGCCTTATCTAGCTAAAAGTGAGCATAAAAATACTTTTTTTTTCACTTCACCTGTCCCCTGCTGATGTATTACATAGTCTCAGCTGAAAAGAAAACAAAAAGGAAAAAATGGAGGTTTTTTGACTGGTAAAGAGAATTTAATTAGGTGGAATTAATTTTTACCTGCTTTCAAAAAAAGTCTTAGTAGAGATTTGAGGAAAGAAAATTAAAAAATGCTATTTAAAACAGGCCTGTAAGTTGTTAAGGGTGTGGAGGTTTGCTGCTTAGCACGTGTAAAGGGAGGAAGAGCCTCAAAGGTGCTGAAGATGTGCTACTGAAAAAAGGAATGCGATAATCCCTGTCTGTTACAGAGTCACAGAATTGCCTAGATAGGAAAAGACCAGTCATTAGCCTGACAAGTCCTAGACTAAACCATATCCGTAAGCACTCCATCTACAGGACTCTTAAATACCTCCAGGGTGGGGACTCCACCACCTCCCTATGCAACCTCTTCCAATGCCTGGTAACCCTTTCACTGAAGAAATTCTTCCTCATACTCTATGTGGACTTCCCTTGGTGGAGCTCAAGGCCATTTCTTCTTCTTTTATCACTTGTTACTTGCTTGAACAGATCAGCTCCCACCTCTCTACAATCCCCTTTCAGGTTGTAGAGAGCAATAAGGTCTCCCCTGAGCCTCCCTTTTGTCTTGTTGTTTGTGCCTACTTGCTTGTGCCAACTAGCTCTTGTTTATCTGACCCTACTCTGAGTTAATGCCATTTACCAATCTGGAAGAAAACTTGATATACCCCACCCCCAAACCCTGGTTTGTTCAGTAGTGGAACTATCTTATTCAGAGAGTAGGCTGGTGCCACAGGTAGCCCAGAAGATGAGACAGAAGTGGTATTGCTACTCATGGCAGCTGTATCAAATTAAATTTGTTCAACTATCATCTGCCTGCACCTATAAGGGAACAGAAGCAAGAGGTTTGTCCATCAGGTGCTTCCTAATTTAGGTTTTAATAGGAACTTCAAAACTTTCAGAAAATATATTGGTTTTACAGTATCTGTTGTGATAAAAGGGTCTTGGCAGCTGTCTTGTCATCTTCTGAGTCTGAATAGGGTGTTAGTCTGTTCTGTCAACAGAAGTGGCTTATCTAGCAAAGAATCAGAATCACAGAATGGTCTGGGTTGGAAGGGACCTCCAAAGCTCATCTAGTCCAACCCCATCTGCAGTAAGCAGGGACATCCTCAACTAGATCAGGTTGCCCTGCTGAGCCTGTCTTCGAATATCTCCAGGAAAAGGGCCTCAACTACTTCCCTGGGCAACCTGCTGCAGTGTTCCCCTACCCTCATGGTAAAGAACTTGTTCCTAAAGAAAAGATGTTACCTGGAAAGAAAACTTGTAGCAGGCTTCTACCACTCATTAGATTGAAAATGTGTGAAAGATGAATTGGAAAACAAAATCATGAATGTTGTAAGGAGAGAGGAAGGATGGGAGAAACATCTTTGTTTATATGTATGTATAGATTTAGTGAAACTTGGAAGTGATCATTGATTCTATTTGGATGTGGAGTATGCTTAACCTTAACCAGCTGAATGTTGTGGGGGGTTTGTGGTTTCATGGAATTTACGTGTTTGCTGCTTTTATATTAGAACAGGATCCTTCCTGCAGGTTGTTCTTGGGGATTTTGATTATTATGAACAAATGCAGATAACTCATCATTTTATAACTTTGGTTTGGTTTTTCTTAGGAACTCAGAAGCTTGAGAGTGTGGTGTGCAGTAAAATGAACTTTGAATCTTTTGTGAGAGAGCTGCTTCTGGTTCGTCATTACCGAGTTGAAGTATACAAGAACAAGGCGGGGAGTAAATCTGTCAAAGAAAACGACTGGTACTTGGCATACAAGGTACAATTTTTCACCTCATGATTGTGACATGAAAGGGAAAAAAAAAAAACCAAACAGAACAAAACCATAGAATCATAGTATGGTTTAGGTGGGAAGGGACCTTAAAGATCATTTAGTTCCAACACCCCTGCCGCAGGCAGGGACAGCTTCCACTAGACCAGGTTGCTCAAGGCCTCATCCAACCTGGCCTTGAACACCTCTAGGAAGGGGGCATCCACCACATCCCTGAGCAACCTGTTCCAGTGTCTCACCACCCTTACTGTAAAGAATTTCTTCCTAATATCCAGTCTAAAATATAGGTCCCACAGGTTGTAGTTTCAGGATTTTCAGGGACTGACATTGGTGGTGCGATGGTAAAGCATGCAGTCTGTTAGATATCCCTGCATTTTCTACTGCTCTGAGGCTGGTGGAGCTTCTACTACCTTTGCCATAGATTGGGAACTAAAAGAAACCTGAAGTAGTTCTTTTTGTTTAGGTGGAGAATATTAATGGTTGCAGAAACAGAACTGTATGTTTTATATTAATGGGCTGTTCCATACTTAATTTTCATCAGTTGTTACCCTTTTTAAGAGAAAAATGTACTATGTGTCTGTAAAAGTGTTTCTCCTGTTTTAAACAGGGCTCTCCAGGCAATCTTGCCCAGTTTGAGGAAATTCTGTTTGCCAACAATGATATGTCGACGGCCATCGGGGTTGTGGGGGTTAAGCTGTCAACTGCTGAGGGACAGAGAGTAGTAGGAGTGGGGTATGTCGACACTACGCTGAGAAAACTGAGCGTCTGTGAGTTCCCAGATAATGATCAGTTCTCAAACCTGGAAGCTCTACTGGTTCAGCTGGGACCGAAGGAGTGTGTGCTACCGGGAGGAGAGACGACAGGAGAGATGGCAAAAGTGCGACAAGTAAGGGAACCACTGTAGCTTGCAGGTGGACCAAGCTTTCTCTGAAAAGCTATATTGGAGCTTACTAGGGGAGGCTCTGTGATTTGTGGAAAAGTGAAGGAGCAGTTTGTTAACTTGTACATCCACAATGGATTATTTGCCTCATTTGCATTTTAATCAGCAAAGTTGTTCTAAGGGTAAAACCTTCTCTTGTCATTCTTTGCTGCAATCTGCTCCCTGTGCTGAACAGCTGTCCCCTGAATATTGAAAATAATTGACAACCACGTGTATTTATGCACAACAGGTCATTCAGAGGGGAGGAATCCTGCTAACAGACAGGAAGAAGGCAGATTTCACAACAAAAGATATTGTTCAGGATCTCAATCGCTTGTTAAAATCAAAGAAAGAAGAACAGATAAATAGTGCAGCGCTGCCGGAGATGGAAAAGCAGGTGAGCACAGAGCAGCCACAGAATCACAAAATGACAGGGCTTGGAAGGGACCTCTGTAGATTGTGTACTCCAATCACCCTTGCCAGAGCAGGTTCACCTTGACCAGGTTGCACAGGAGCTGTCCTGGTGGGCTTTGAATGACTCCAGAGATGGGGACTCCTCCACCTCTCTGGGCAGCCTATTCCAGTATTCCACCACCCTCGGTGTCAATAATTTCCTCCTTGTGTTTAGATGGAACGTGGTATGTTCAAGTTTGTGCCTATTACCTCATGTCCTGCCACTGGGCACCACTGAAAAAAGGCTGGTCCCATCCTCCTGGCACCCATCCTTTAATTATTTGTAAGCATTGATAAGATCCCCCTTCAGTTTTCTCTAGGCTAGAAAAGTCCCAAGTCCTTCAGCCTTTCTTCATGAGAGAGAGGTTCTTGTCCCCTAATCATCTTTGTAGCCCTTTGCTGTGCTCTTCCTCGAGTTTCGTGGACTTTGAGTTGGGAAGCCCAGAACTGGACACAGTTTAATGTACCCATGTATTAGAAGCAGAGTGGTGAAAGTTTCTGTTGTGTGCTGAACACTCTTTCCTGGTTTATGCTGGATTCCCATATTTGTGGAGAAGTGTGTTGTAAAACCCATGGTATATTAAACTGTGTTCTTGCTGAAGTGCTTAGCATTTCTCTGCTCAGTTTGAGTCTGTGTCAAAGTCGGATTCCAGGGGTCCTGCTGAGAATGAGAAGAACCTTTCACTTGTCTCTTTGAAGTAGTACAAGAGACTGTGCAGAAGAGGTGCTTCCTATTCACAGTCTATCTAGCCTAAGGACTGCAGTACAACACTTTGATTGTTTTGCATGCCAGGAAAAATGATATGAAAACAAAGTCATGTTTATGATGATGCTTTTGTGTTTTATGTCATCTGGTTCAAGCAGCATATGATTTAGTGCCTGCATGTGAACTGAAAGTGTTTGTTCTTAGCTGCAAACAAGAGGTAATTTGCTTGAGAGAAACATGTTTTAAAATGCCCTTCACTGATGGTGCTCACTGCAGGTGTAAGGTACAGAGCTATTTTCCCTTAATATATGATTTCATAACAGGTTGAAATTGTTTGAAGTGTGTTTCAGCTGAACAAGTCAGTCATGCATTTGCCTCTCTTATGAGCTGGCAGTAGTGTTTGTAATGCCATGCAGTGAGTCAGATCAGATGCTTGCTCTGGCTGAAAACTAACCCTGAAACCATGTCTTGAAATGCTCCATGGTATCTCATTTATCTGCAATAACTTGTTTGTGTTCCTGAGCCAGAAACATCCTGATAACAGCTTTGGGAAGCTGATGAGGTGTGCACTTCACATTTTATTTATCAGATTATGCAAATGTCTAGTTTGTTGTTCTTGCACCTACCTAGAAAGACCTTGCAGTGTCATAGAGTGTCCCTATGGAGATGAAGTCTTGCCAAATAGGGTGAGTCTCTCATAATCCTGCTGGAATTGACATGGCTCAAAGTCTTCCCTGATTGTCACTTTCTGTGGGCATTTATCAAATAGTGATGGACTGAGGAGTGTTTTAGCTGGAATGTGGTGGGGGTTTGATTATTGTTTCTTTTTTAATTTCAGGTTGCTATTTTGTCTTTGTCAGCTGTTATCAAGTTTTTAGAGTTGCTGTCAGACGAGTCTAATTTTGGACAGTTTGAACTGGCCACTTTTGATCTTAGCCAGTATATGGTTCTAGATAATGCAGCTGTTCAAGCCCTCAACCTTTTTCAGGTAAGAAATGCACCCTTGAATTGGTGTTTTGTAATAGAATTATTTTACTTATTTATAGCTATAGTAAGTAGCCTCTCTTCCCTATTGCAACTCCCCAGATCCTCATTAATGGCAACTTCTGCTGTGGTTTTTGTTAGCTTACTTGGAACGAAGAGGAGAAGATTGTCAAGATGGTAGAAGGTGGCCACAAGCAAGTGTCTGTTTAGAATGCATGTATGGGGAGAGCTGTGGAAGCACCTCATGGTTGTAGCTGCTGAGGAGTCTGGCTAGCAGTGGGGGAAATGCTTTGTCTTTCCTTGGTTTTAGTCAGAGACATTCACGCCTCTGGTCGCAGGAGCAGACCCGGGACATGGGAATTCTGTAGCTTTGTGGCTGATGGGGAACTCCAAAGCGCAGTTGCTTGATACAGGAGTGGTTTTGGGAAAGAAAATAGAAGCTTCAATTAGATGGTATTAAGGGAATAGGAAGCATAGGGCAGGTGCACTGCTGTTGGTGATGGAAAGGGAGGGCTGGCTGCAGTCAGGATGAGAAATGAACACGACTGCTTGATTCTGAAAGCATCATGGTGTGCTAACTGGCCAGTGTCCATTTTACATCGTACACATGTACCCTCCCACTACAGCTGTTTTTCTGTTGTAGGAAAACATGGACTTGAAGTGGTGTGTTGGATCAGCTTTCCTCTTTTGTTTTTGTGCTAGTAAACCCTGCTCACTTTTGAGCCTCAGATTTGTAGGAAGAAATCGCAAATATGGTTCCCTGTTTGCCTTAGAGAAAAAAAGAAAAGAGCATATATTCAGCATCTGAGCTGGTTAGCTGTGCAGAGAGATCCTCTGATTAATTTTTCTTTGTTTTAATTTAAAAAGATATATCTACTGTCTAGGGAATGAAACAAAATTCTGTCTCTTCTCAAGCTTTCCAGAGGTGTTCTAGGAAGTTCAACACTGTCATAGCTACATCACTTTGTACATCCTTGCAGATGTTGTCAAAAAAACACACAGGATATACATGACCATGCCTATCTTCAGGGGCTGTTGTGAGCTTTGGAACAAGGGGGTTTGCCATGTGGCAGGAGGCTGGGTTGTTGCCTGTGTGGCAGGCTGTCTGTGGGGAGGTTTTTAGGCAGGTACCAAAGCAAAGGCAAAACATTTTGTAATTTGAGTTGCTTTGTGTGAGGTACGTAGGTGAGGTTCTTATGGTGCAGCAGATGCAGTAGAAACTGTGGTATTCCAACTTGGATATATTGGAGTAGGTTATTTATATATAATATATGCACTCTATGACACTTTCTGGGATTCAGAAGTTTCTTATTCCAATACAGATTTTCCAGGGGTTTAAATGTGTCTGTGTACCTTCTCATGGCATTCTTTGCCTCTTCCTTTTCTCTCTCTCTCCCCACTTGCCTCTTCCTTTTTGATCTTACAAATGGCAAACTAGCAAATCCATAGGTGTATTTCTGCTTTTCCTATTCACCAGGACAAACTACAAGGCATGACTACTTAAGTTTTTAACTTTCTTGCTCCTTTCAGGATTAGTTTCCAACAGACAAACCTATTCCTTGCTTGCCATGTTCCAGGGACCAGAGTAGAAGTGCTTTAAGGTCATGCTGTTTTATGTGCCTTTTTTGATGGCTACTAAGTTAAACACAAGAAACACTGATTTGTTCTTAGGTAGCAAAGTTGAGTGCCATCCAGTGAGTGTCAATAAAATTCACTAACTAATCTTTTGATGTTGTTGTTCTTTTCCCCAGAGTTCTGTGGAAAATGCTAATACTGCACAATCTTTAGCTGGCTTGCTGAACAAATGCAGAACCCCTCAAGGACAAAGACTTGTTAATCAGTGGATCAAACAACCCCTTATGGACAAGAATAGAATTGAAGAAAGGTAACAGCATTTTTGTGCTTCATAGACTTACACAAGTTAGTAACTTTTACAAAAGGCTCTTTAAACACAAAATACAACAACAGTAAAAAACAGTGGTTGGAGGCTTTTGTGTGCTAGTTAAACTGTAGTTAAAGCAGAAAATACTTTTCCCTGAGATGCAAATTGACACTCTAGTGTTGGATTAACTGTTAGTTGGGGTTTTCTTTTAATTGTAATGACAACATTTTAAAGAGGAGAGGTGGCCTTTGAAAGTCTCTAGAGAAGGAGACCCCACAACCTCTCTGGGCAGCCTGCTCTGGGGCTCCAGCACCATCACAGTAAAGAAGTGTTTTCCCATGTTCAGATGGAATTTCCTGTGGTTGAGTTTTATGTCCATTGCCCCTTGTGCTATCACTGTGTATCACTGAAAAGAGCCTGGCTTCATCCTCCTCACAGCCACCCTGCAGATATTTGTAGACTTTGATAAAGTCTTCTCTCAGCCTTCTCTTCTCCAGACTAAACAGCCCCAAGTTTCTCAGTCTTTCTTTGTAATAGAGATGCTCCACTCCATCATCCTTGTAGCTCTTCCTTGAACTCTACTCAGTAGTTCCCTGTTCCTCTTGAACTGGGGAGCCCAGAACTGGATGCAGTATTTCAGATGGGGTCTAACTGAGGCTGACTAGAGGGGGAGGAGAACCTCCCTCAACCTTCTGGGTACACTTCTTAATGCACCCAAGTATACTGTTGGCCTTCTGGTCTACCAGGGCACGCTGCTGTCCCATGGATAACTAGCAACCAAGACTCCAAGGTGCTTCTCTGTGGAGCTACTGTTCAACCCCTAACCTGTACTGATCCATGGGATTGTTCCTTACCAGGTGCAGGACACCACACTTGCCCTTGTTGAACTTCATTAGATTCATCTTTGTCCAGCTTTCCAGCCTGTCCAGGTCTCCCTGGATGGCAGCCCAGCCTTCTGGGGTGTCAGCCACTCCTCCCAGATTTGTATCATCAGCAAATTTGCTGAGGGTACACTCTGTCTCTTCATCCAGATCCTTGATGAGTATGTTGAATGAGAATGGGCCCAGCACTGGCAGTTGCCAAGTTGTTCATGTACTTTACAAACTATAATATAGACCGTAGAGGTCTTTTGAGAAGGAAGTATAGGGAGTTACTGATTATTTCCCAGCTTGAAGAGTGCCACGTTAAAGGAGCCCATTTAACAGTAACTTGTGTCCTAATGGAATTGCTGTGAGGTGACACTGCTTTGAAGTGAGCCTGGTGTTTTGCCTGTTCAGGACGTATTTTGATTTGGCTTTTATTCCAGCACGGGGAATTGGATGTCTGAAAGTTTCCTGTATCGTTACTCTTGTAACCCTCTGCTAAGACCTGTAGGTGGCGCAAGTCATCTTCTTCGAGTTGTTTATAACCTGCAAGGTGGTGCTTGTAGTTTTGGAGAAGCAGAACACAGTGTTACTTCACTAGTCCGTATTAACCATCGGTACAGTAGCAACACAAATTAATGTACATAGTGTACATTCTTCAGATAAAATAATGTTTATCTACTGGGACAGGTCCTAATGAGAACTAAGAAAACATAGGTTCCTGATACTTGCTTGTCTTGAAAGACTTGGGGTTCTGCCCATGTCTGGCTGGTTTTCCATGATTAAAAAACTAATTATCAGTCATAGGTATACAAGATACAGCCCTACTACTCCTATGTGGTATGTTCAGAAGGCAGGTCCATGAGGTTCCTGCTCTTTACGTTATAGTCAACATATTTCTGAAATGAAGATGTAGTTGCAGAGACAGGAAGAGAGATACATTAGTTGCATACCATGATTGGCTATCATAAAGGAACTTCAGTATGTAATGTTTGTTCCTCAGATACTGGGAAGTCTGAGAAGTGTGGCACAGTGGAAAGTAGTGGTTGCTCTGTTATGGCGTGAGAGGTGAGCTCATGCTAAATACATACTTCTAATATCTATATATGTAATTATTGTTCCTTCTGGGTTTTTTTGGGGAGGGGCAGCAAATTCTTTGACATCATACCCAGCACAAATAGAAGGCTGCAGCTCACCATTTTACTCTGTGTCCTGAGGATGGACCTCTGTTCTTGTTCAGTGTTCCTCTGAAATTAGCCTTGCTTTGGACAGGAGCTAGAGGCTTTGTTTTCTCTTCTGATTAAAAATTCTTTTGTTAGCTTTCCATTACTTTGGTATTGTTTCCTAACCTGCAGTTCTCCCTGCAAAACATTGTAGATGGGCTTTGTTGCTTCTATCATTCTGGTTAGTAGCTCTGGAAATCCTTTCCAAGTACAGGTCAGTACTTCTCCACAGCAACAGACCCATTTCAGGCATTTAAATTAGTAGGTGATAGCCTGTGTCCTCAGTAAGGGAGGGTAGAATATGACCAACTTGGAGGTTTGTCTGAAAGGCTTAATTAAAATGCACTTTAAATGCTGGGAGTGTCCCTAACACTTGTAAAGAACCTTCTGAAATATAGGTTGAATCTGACCTGGGTGGAAGACAGAAGTGTGGCTTGTTATTCTCATGCAGATTATGATGCAATAAATATTTTGCTGGGAAGAAATTGTCATTCCAGTAAGAGGAAAATGATGGTGGCTTCCCAGTAAGCTTTTTGAAACAGTACCAAAATCTCACCTTTGTTATCCCTAAAGTTATAATAGAATCATGGAATTGTTTTGATTAGACCTCCAAGGTCATCAAGTCCAACCATCAGCCTAACACCACTGTAGCCATTAAACCATGTACTGAAGTGCCATATCCACAGGTTGGAACATGTCCACAAGGATGATCAGAGGGCTGAGCACTTCTGCTACAGAGACAGAAGGAGAGAGTTTGGGCTCTTCAGTCTGGAGAGGAGAAGGCTCTGAGGAGAGCTTGTTGTGGCCTTCCAGTATCTTAAGAAAGCTGGGGAGAGACTTTTTAGGGTATTGGGTAGTGATAGAACTAGGGGAAATGGAGCACAACTAGAAATAAGTAGATTCAGATTGGATGTTACAAAGAAGCCCTTCACCATGAGGGTGCTGAGATACTGGCACAGGTTGCCCAGGGAGGTGATAGAAGTCTCATCCCGTGATGTTTTTGCAGCCAGGCTGGATGTGGCTGTGAGCAACCTGCTGTAGTGTGAGGTGTCCTTGCCCGTGGCACGGGGTTGGAACTGGGTGATCCTTGAGGTCCCTTCCAACCCTGACAGTTTTATGTTTCTTGAACACCTTTAGGGACATCTTTAAGTCCCCTGGGGAATAATTTGGAGATTGAAACTCTCAGTGCTTCCTTTTTCAAGGCTTCCCCCTCCCTTCACCTTCCTCTCTTATTTTCAGAACTACTAGACAATCTGTATTTTCATTTGGATTTGTTTGTAAAGCTGAGATTGACAGTAAGTGCTAGAAACATTCAACAAAAGCTCTGCTAGTCTAGCTCATGTCAGATAAGCCACATCTCAAAAAAAGGACAATCCTGGCTGCTTGAAACCTACTGAAAAGTTGAGGTTCCTGTGTTGCAAGGAATTTTTGTTTGAGAAAGGATGTAAATCCCAGGATGTTAAGGGTTGGAAGGGTCCTCTGGAGATCTTCAAGTCCAACCCCCTGCCAGAGCAGGACCATGGTATCTAGCACAGGTAGCACAGGAATGCATTAATTTTGTCTGGGCTTGTAATTTAATTTCATTCATCACATGTAAGGCTTCTGAAGTCTTTAATGTTTTGTTTGCCTACAGTTTTGAGTTCCTCTTCTGTACAGAATGAATGCAAATGAAAAAGTATTTGTGTCTTTTTTTCTGGCAGAGAAATAGTTGTTTGGTGTGTGCTCATAGGAAATGCACACTGGAAGGTTAGCAAACTTAAAGAGTGTGAGTGTTGCTGGAGCAGCATTGTAAGCTTAACCTCATAACTTTAATTAAGAGGGTGGAAACTTATGAGAAATAAACCACAAAAGTAATAATAAAAACTAATCATGGATACAGCCTTGTGCAGCTGTGCCTAGTCTTTGGAGACCATGCAGTGATAGCATTTTATCACTGGACCCCGAAGTGCCATGTTTAATTGAAACAGACAGACTGGCACTGCAGCGTTGAGGCATTATGCTGAGAAGCAGCTTTAGCTACTCCTTGTCTTTGGTTTCTCTGAAAGTTTTGGGTAGGGCAGTTTCAGTGGATGGAGTTTATGAACTTGCCCATGACTGTAGACTTCTTCGTGAGTTCTTGCTCTGTCGTCTTAGTTGTTCTTTGTTACAGCATAAGAAATGGAGGGTTAGTAGCAGTTCTTAAAAGATGGACATGTGTTTTCCAAAGGCATAAATTTCTGTGTTGATGGAATGGCAGTCTTCAAACAATTGTGACACTGGTTGTTCTTGCCTTTATTTAAATTAGGATAATTTAGCTTTCATGTCCTTGACCCTTGCTCACACTAGCTGTGAAGGGTCTGGAGCACTAGCCCTGTGGAGCGTGGCTGAGGGAGCTGCTGGTGTTTAGCCTGGAGAAGAGGAGGCTCAGAGGAGACCTTGCTCTCTATGACTACCTGAAAGGAGATTGTAGCCAGGTTGGGGTTGGTCTCTTCCCCCTAGGCAACCTGTGACAGAACAAGTGGACACAATCTCAAGCCACACCAGGGGAGGGGGGGAGGTTTAGGCTGGATGTTAGGGAGAAGTTCTCCACAGGAAGAGAGATTGGCCATTGGAATGGGCTGCCTGGGGAGGTGGTGGAGTCGCTGTCCCTGGAGTCTTTATAGACTGGATGAGGCACTTAGGGCCATGGTTTAGTTGTTAGGTAGTAGTTCAGACTTCCTGATTTCAAAGGTATTTTCCAGCCTGGTTAATTCTGTGATTCCTTGAGTGTGGATTGTTACCAGTTCTCTGTTACTGACAGTGGCACTAGTGTTCATGCAGCTACTTGGTAACCTTTCGATGCTTGCTGAAATCAAGGGTGTAACATTGTATAGCATCTAGTCCAGTGAAGCAAGGCAGCTGCTAAAAGAGTCAATCCTAGTTCCTCTTCCTGGACTTCAGCTTGTGCTGCTCCCTCTCTTTGGTCTCATAGCTGCAGAATAATTTGCTTTGGCTTGTTCACAGATGAAAATGAATCCATGAAAAAGTGGGAGAAGTTGAAATCTAAATTTAATCCTTTTGCTCTCTGCAGTTGGTCTGTGACCTGCTGTCATCACAAACAGGAAATTAACATCTCCTTAAATGCAGATCAAGCCAGACCTGTTCTTCAGATTTAATAATCTGGCTGGTGTTTGCTTTCCTTTGGTATCTTGACTCTTTCAGATCTTATGCTAATTAATTTGTATTGCTGCAAGAGAATAGATTGGGTGGCTGCCTACCCTCAAATTGGCAAAGCTGAATCTCTGGAATGGAGCTGTTCACTGCCATTGCTAATAAACTTGCTACTTTCCTGACAAATTCACTGTGAAGACACCACTTGAGTATTTTTAGCTCCTATGGAAAACAAGACCATGGAAATGCTATGAAAAATAATATATGCATGGAAATAAAGGAAGAGATGGGCTTTGTGACCTTGGGAAGACAAATCTCTGGCAAAGTGTTTGGGGGATGCTTCAAGAATTTTGTTTTGTGAAGTGTCCTCTTAGAGCTTTGGTCTGTCCAGCTCCTTAAGGGTGAGAGATTCAGCAATATATTGACTCAACAAAAGGCTGAGTCAGTAATGCTGTGCTGGATTTTTGAGGTGGGAGAAGATTTGCTGTGTAAAAAAACATGTTGAAAACTCAGCTTAGCTGTTGGATGGTTTTGTGGTTGGTTTTTTTGTGTCCCTTCTCTGAGCATGTGTGTTTAAAAACTGGAAACTGTTGTTTATTCTGTGAAGTAGCAGATTGCTGTAAGGTGAGAATATCCCATTTTTATCTCGGCTCCTTTTCTGTGGAGCTAATTCATTAAGGGTAATAATTTTGTTACTTCTTGAGTGAGAATGAGGAGGAGTGGTGAATCACATCTAAATAGTGTTGTTAGATATAACTCTGGTCTGAATGGCAGTTCTCAGTAATAGTCAAAAGCCAAATTAAACAATTTCAAGAAACAAAAGGGAAGATTTATTTTCTTCTTGTATAACTTGGAGACCTGACTCTTTCTCTAAGTAAAATACCCAAAACTGTGGAATGGGAAACAGAAGACACTTGGGTTTGGCTTTAAACTGTGACTGGGGTGACCATTTCAGTGTCAGCAGGATGCAGAGGTGTGTACAAGTTTCTTTGCAATGTAGGCAGAAGCAATACTTTTTGGTTTTAATGTTATTTTCAGAAGCCAAGTCTTGTAGAGCAGGTCTGATCTGCCATCAGAGCCTGGAGTAGTCCCATTTGCAAAGTGAACCATCAGTGGGAGATGCTGGTGGGCCTCTGAGTCCCTGATGGAGGGCATGCATGGCCATCTGTCCTATCTGGAGAGAAAGAAGGGGGGACCATTGAAAATCTCTGGACGTTGCTCCCTTGTAGAAATGCTTCTGAAGATCCCTCTCTATTGCTCTGCAACACAGCTTGCATCTCTTGGTTGTGTGAGGAGACAAGTGTGTGATGACATCAGGATTGCTGCCAGCCTTGCCTTTTAGACGAAGAACAAAAGTTTCCTTTTGGCTTCTCTTAATTTTCATTGTAGGGAGTTTGTGCATAAGCCTTGGAGCCTTGCAGTTTTTAGCTTTGACAGGCTTCCTGGCTAGAGGAGGCAGAGCAGAGCTCTGCTTGTGTGCTGCTGCTTTGTTTGCATATGCTTCAGAATGATGTCAGGCACTCCCTTCCCTCAGGGTCTAATAATAATGCTGCTTTGGAGCGAGATCTTAATTGCAGCGAGGTGGTTCCTTGCTGGAAAGGATAATCACAGAGGAGACCTCAAGAAATCATCCAGTCCAACCTCCCTGCCAGGGTAGGATCACCTGGATTGGGTCACATAGCAATGCATCCAGGTGGGTTTTGAATGTCTCCAGAGAAGGAGACTCCACAGCCTCTCTGTGCAGCCTGTTCTAGTGTTTTGTCACCCTCCCAGTGACAAAGGTTTTCCTTGCATTCATGTGAAACCTTCCATGCTCCAGCTTGCACCCGTTGCCCTTTGTACTATTATTGGGTATCTCTGAGCAGAGCCTGGCTCTGTCCTGCTGACACTCACCCTTCACAACTTCATAAGCATGCATGAGGTCACCCCTCAGTCTCTTCTCCAAGCTAAGGAGACCAAACTCCCTCAGCCTTTCCTCAGCAGGGAGATGTTCCACTCCCTTCAGCATCTTTCCAGCTCTGCTCTGGAGTCTTTCAAACAGTTCCCTGACCCAAGACTTTTTTAAAACTGTTTTTTATTTTCTGCTGAACATTTGATTTCTTTTTTACCTGGACTAATCTGTTGGGGTTGGAAAATGTTTAAATGCTTGTGCTAAAAGAAACTAACTCTTGGTAACCCATCTCAGAACACTGTGGGTATCTTGGGGGGAAAGAAACTACCCCAAACATGATGTTGGAGTTAATGGTGCCTTTTCTGATAATCCTGGGTTAGTTTTTATTCTGAGCTCACTAGCTTGAAGCCTCACAATCAATCTGTACAGCTTCTGAATCTTTGCTTGATTGTTAACAAAAAATAGCTATTTTGTGCCTGGTACCCTGATACAATCTCAGGACTTTCATTTGCTGTCTCTAGACTTTGACATAATACTTGAATGGTATATGCAGGAATTAGTGTGGAGTGGGGAAGAATCTGTTGCTTCCCCTGGTACATATGAATTATGTTCTATAAATGTTACTGATGGAGAGGACTGAAGCCTTTCTTGGAAGAATGCATTACGGAGTTTAAAACCTGATCTGTAAGTGGACCAACCATTCTGCGGTACAAGCATCCAGTCTTGCTTTCATGGTAAGGATGGTCTGGAAAATTTGAGAAGGCAGGATCCCCCCCACCCCCTGCTGGATGTGGCTTTCTCTTACATTGCTTAATCTTCCAGGTTAAACAGCAGGGAGCTTGTTGTAGAGCATTTTTGTCTGCCTGCTTACTAGCACAGTGCTATGCAAGTGAGTGCAGTGTGATTACTGTGGCTCTCCTAGGGCTTAAAGCTGCCTTTCAAACCTTGTATTCTGAGTTTCACTCTCTGGAGACTTTCAAAGCCTGCCTGGAAATGTTCCTGTGTGGCCTGTCCTACCTAGGTGATCCTGCTTTGGCAGGGTGGCTGGACTCAAAGATCTCCAGAGCTCCTATCCAATTCCCCACCATTCTGTGCTTTGTGACTACTTCAATAGAGCTGTAAAAAGCAGTCAGCATATTCATGACTGCTTCAAGTTACACTTTTGAGACAGGAAGACAGTAGTAGCAAGTTCAGTTCAAAGACCTACCCTGTGACAGTGCAATGAACATTAATTGCTAGTACTAAATAGGTCCTGAGGATATCAGATATGTTCCTAGAGATCCCTTGAATTAGTTCACTTCTGATTTGAGGGAGAAAAAAGTATGGCAGGGTGGAGAAAAGCAGCAGGTGGCAATATTACCTCAGCCTTTTTGTGGTGGCACTGTTGGTTTCTGCCATCTTAGAAGTTTGTGACACTGTGGCTGGAGGGCATAATTTCCTAGCCAGCTTTAGACAGCATCAGCATACAACTGGGCTTGTCCACAGCTGGTGGAGTCACCCTAGAGTGAGGTGGTTTGGGTGTGGAAAGCTGACAGAGCCACAGAAAAGAAGGATCTGTGTTTAAGGAGGGGGCTGCAACTGGGAGCATCACCTTCAGTGTCAACTTGAGGTGTCTGCAGCTGCCTTTATCAGACTACCAGTTTTTCATCCTCCATGCTATGTGGTTTGTGAAGAGCCCTCCAGCCATACCAATGAGCCAGGTTGTGCTTGGTTTCTGTGACATTTCTCTTTCTGCAGAGGAAAATTATGAAACTCTGGGTCTAGCACTGTGAATCATTGCAAAATGTTGTAAGAAGCCAGGAAGATCATCAGACTCCAAGGATAGCTATAATCTTACTGAGATGACAGCATTGTCTTTGTAAGAATGCAGACATTACAGGTCATAAAATGCATCACTGTGGGGCTGTTTGTTCCCAGTTAGCTGTTTCTGTTAACCTACTCTATTATGCAATATCTTTCAACTGCTGGAAGCCTCTAATTTCACATCTCCCACATAAAACAGTAATGCACTTTAAATTCTGAGTTGAGGATGTGTGTACACTGTTGGATTCCTTCAGTGTCATCCTGAGAGTTTTGTTGTTTAGGCAGCCTGTATTTTTAGTTTAGCTTTTTTGCCTCTCTTTCAGGTTGCAACTGGTTTTCAGGGAGGGAAGCTGTGAAGTCATTTGATATTACAGAAGCATTTATAGCATGTTCTTATCTGAGGAAATAAAACCAACTTCATGCTACCGTGCTGGGGGGAAATGATAACAAGTTGCATGGTTTGGGCAAGGTAGGAAACAGAAGGCCTTGAGCCATTCAGTGTGGAAGGGAACAGATGTGAAGGTGCAGGCAGGGTAGGAAGAAGCCTTGCTTACCTGGGTGCAAGCCTCTTGCACAGGCCTGTTGGAATTGGCTGGGTTGTCTGTTTCTACCTAAAAGCCCTTGTGCATGTTCAGTTTGGGAGAGGTGAAAGAGAGCTTACTTATTTGCACAGCTAGTGACATTCTGCTCTACTCTGGTGAGACACACACACACACCCCGAACACTGTGTCCAGCTCTAGAGGCCCCAGCCCAAGATCTGTTGGAGAGGGTCCAGAGAAGGGCCACAAAGATGGTTCAGAGGGCTGGAGCACCTCTCCTGTGAAAACAGGCTGAGAGAGTTGGGTCTGTTTGGCCTGGAGAAGAGAAGGCTCTGGGGAGACCTCCTAGCAGCCTTCCAGTACCAGAAGGTGGCTACAGGAAATCAGGGAAGGGTGTGCTTTTTTTTTTTTTGATAAGGGCCTGTAGTGACAGGACAAGGGGCAATGTTTTCAAACTAGAGCAGGGTAGATTTAGATTGGACATTAGGAAGAAGTTCTTTAGTTTGAGGGTGGTGGGACACTGGGGTGGGTTACCCAGAGAAGTTGTGGATGCCTCATGCCTAGAAGTGTTTTAAGAGCATGTTGGATGAGGCTTTGAGCAATCTGCTCTAGTGGAAAGTGTCCATGCCCATGCAGGGAGAATAGAACTAGAGGAACTTTTAAAAGGCCCCTTCCAACTCAAGCCATTCTCTGATTCACTCAGACATCATATTTTTGACCCTTATAATCTTACTACACCAAATTGTACAATTTACTTAAAATAACAGGAAGATTCTGACCCTTTGCTTACTATATTCTCTCTCAAATGTAAGATTTGCCAGGGAGCTATGTATACAACTCTAGAAAGCAATGTTCTGAGTTGTTAATGAAACACAAACCTGGCTTCAGACCTTGTGAAGCACTGGAAGAGCTGGTGCTTGTGATAAGTCCTCTGCAAGGCTGCTCCTGGATGAATTTTGCTACAAGTTGGAAGCTTGGCCCCAGAAATCAGAGCAGCTTCTATAAGCACGGTGTCCTGTGTAAGCTGAGTTGGGGAGCTGCGGAGATCAGTCATACAAAGTTTGTGGTGTATAAAGTAGAGTAAAATGGCTTTTGATGGTGTTGGTGTTTCTAAAGTTGCTGATTCTTGGGTTTTTTCCTCAGCTTTGGTGTTACTTTTATTTCAAGTTGTTTACGAAGATTGCTTCGGTTTCGTAACCAAAGGCTTTTGTGCAGAACTAAACACTTCCAAAAGCATGCGTGGGTTGTCTAAATCTTTTGCATTTTTCTTTCTGCTTGTCTGAGAAACTTGGCATTTTTTAAAAATGCACTTAACAGCTCTAATTGTTTCTGGACAAAATGACCTGGGATGGTCAGAGGGATTTGTGTGCTGGAGTGAAGTCATTCTCGGTGTCGCTACAGCCTGTCTATCAGTGCAAGCTGGGGGCTCACCTGCTGGAAAGTAGCTCTGTGGAAAAGCACCTGGGAGTCCTGGTGGGCAACAAGTCCACCATTCTTTCCAGTGAGAATGGTGAGACACTGGAACAGGTTGCCCAGGGAGGTCATGGATGCCCCCTTCCTGGAGGTGTTAAAGGCCAAGCTGGGTGAGGCCTTGAGCAACCTGATCTAGTGGAAGGTGTCCCTGCCCATGGCAGGGGGGTTGTAACTAGTTGATCTTTAAGGTCACTTCTAACCTAAACCATTAATCAACTGCAGCAATTTGCTCTAGTGTGGACTTTCTCCTGGGTGTTAAAATCCAAAGGCTTCTTGCAAAGAGGAAAACCCAATTAGAACAGATAAGATAGTGGTTTGGCTTTGCCCTGCCCTCCTTTTGAAGAGGCAGTATCTGAAGGTAGAGTTTATTATGTTGTTCTGGTAATTTCTACAGGATCAGAGAAGAATTTTCAGTTTTATCTGTCTGGTTGAGTATGTCCAGGGAGGGTTTACCTTGGCTACACTGGATTAAAAAGAAATCTGGGTTGGAAGGAAACCTGAGAGAAACCAAAGTAATGGTACATGAAGTGTTCTCCACTTTTCTTTGTATAAAGGCAATATGAAATTCAGCTGGTATAACTGCATACTCTGAAAATTCCATGGTGAGATGAAGGTCTTGGCATATCTTAAAGCAGTGCTTCCTGTGCTGCTTTTGTAAGTGGTGTTTCTCTGATAAAATTCTCTATGATTAGGTTGAGAAGTTGCACAGAAAAGTTCATCTTATTCTGTAGTCAAAGAAAACCTTCAGCAGGCAGAGAATACAAATGTATGCTCTTCAAAGGCTAAGCTTTTGTATAGCCAGGGGACTTAAAACCTTTAAGAGCTTCTTAAAAGTCAGTCAACTTCTCCTGCAAGTGTGCATTCTTAATTTGATTTCACTGGTGACACTTTTGCCCTTGTATCATGGGAAACTTTCCGCTTGTACATGAAAATGTCTATTAGAATTTGGGATTTTAAGTTACTGCTCTATAGTAGTAAGTAAATATATATATTGCTTACTAAATCACAGAATCATAGCATTTGAGGAGTTGGAAGGGGACCTCTAGAGATCATCAACTCCACCCCCTCTACCAAAGCAGAATCACCTAGATCAGGATGGTGTAGGAGATGGTATCAAAAGCCTTGCTGAAGTAAAACCAGACAATATCCACTGCTCTCCCTTCATCTGTTCATTTGCTTGTGCCTTTGTAGCAGGCTAGCAGATTAGTCAAGCAAGATTTCTCCTTAGTGAGCCCATGCTGGCTACTCTTAAAAACTCCATTTCCTTTCATATGGTTAGAGATGACCCCCAGAATGAGCTGCTCCATCACCTTTCCAGGGATGGAAGTGATTGCATATGGATCCAAGTTTCATAATATGATAGAAAAAACACAGAGCCCTTTTTGTGAGCAGAGCTTCTTGGAGGAAGCTTTCTTTCTTGCATGCATAGAGGTGTGCAGGACCTGCCCAGGGTTTGGCAGGATGTTGAAGGAGAGGTTAAGGCATGGGTGTAGAGCTCACTGGTCTGTTGGGGGGGTGCCGATGCTGGTCAGTTCTGCTCAGCCATTAAAATAATATTCCGTCTAACTCTGGTCCTTTATTCTAATCTGTTAATGTAGTTGTTACTGCTACACACAGAATTTTGTTCAGCCTTCTATGAAACCTGTATACAAATCGGGCTACTTGGAGGTAGCTGTGGGTTGGGGTTGTTTTTCTCACAGCACACTGAGCCTAATGGGAGTTGTTACTGCACATAATTCCAAGCTGGTGAATAGCCAAGGCTTTGAATAGCAAGAAGAAAAAGGGGGTTATGTTCAAGAAAAGCACTTGTCTTGGCTTTCTGTTTTATTCCCTGAAATTTGGTTTGCTGGGTTTGTGGCTTAATTTGCAAATCATAGAATGGTCTGGGTTGGAAGGGACCTCCAAAGGTCATCTACTCCAACCCCCTCTGCAGTCAGCAAGGACATCCTCCACTAGATCAGGTTGCTCAGAGCCTTGTTGAGCCTCACCCTGAATATCTCCAGGGGTGGGGCCTCAAGTGCCTCCCTGTGGGCAACCTGTTGCAGTGTTCCAGCACCCTCATGGTGCAGAACTTGTTCCTAACATCCAATCTCAATCTACTCTTCCCTAATTGCAAACCGTTGTCCCTCTTCCTGTCACTGCAGGCTTTTGGAAACAGTCCCTCTGCAGCCTTCTAGTAGCCCCCTTCAGGTACTGGAAGGCTGCTCAGAGGTCTCTGAAGCTCTGGAAGTTATAAACCTTTAGAGTTCCTTTAGGTTCTGGGTGAATGTAAATAACTGTCTCCAAACACAGTGTTGAGTGATATTCTGGTGTGATTTCAGTAGGTATTATTTGTTCTGTTTTCTTGACTGTGCTGCCTTAGGTCTGTGGTGGAAAGTTTTTGTCTCATTTTTCCTTTCTGCTGCATGGCAGCAGAAAGTTAGAGTGTTGTCAGCCGTGGTTTGATTTTGATTGCACTTTCTTGCATTTCATGATTTGTTTTTTTATAGGGTGGGATTTCCCCCCCCCTGCCCCCAGTCAAGCTTTGTATTAAAACCAACCTGTCACTTGAGTCCATTATTACTTGTGAGCATTAGGCATGGCTTATAGTTGCTTTATCTTAACGTAGCCCTTCCTGTTCAACAACCTTGCATCTATTCTTACCCTACAAGAAACTGTTATGCGGAAAGTGGCATGAACATAAACCTGTCAGCTCTGTGTGTTTGTGGCTGGCAGGGAAGACAGAACAGTACTAGGAAGATTACGAGGCGTTAGTCTAATTAGCATGGTTTTAGCAGAGGAAAATGGTATCATGCTGATCTGAGGATTCTTTGAACTTGTCATCATTGTGGGCAAATGAGGGGGGGAAAAAAAAAGAAAGAAAAAGAATAAATTAAAGCCTTCAAAATGCCCTTGACAAGATCTTATCCAAGAGGATGTTAAACAAGCTGAGGGAGTCATGGGTGAAAGCAAAAGGTTTGTTCGTGTAAAAGGCACATGGGAAAAAACCAAACCAGAAGTTATTTTTATTGATCTTGGTAAAGGTAAACTCAAGAGTCCAGAAGAGATGCTTGAGAAACTCTCTAATGATCAGGAGATCAACTAGTGACACATTCACAGGTGACACAAGGGCCAGACTTTTAATGACAACCAAAACAGGCTGGTTAAACAGAACAGGGATGGTTTGGATTTTAATGACAAGAAGTTTAAATCAATGTGTATAGAAAGAAAGAATGCCATCTGCCTATGTCTTACAGAGCTCTGCATGGATTCAGAAAGAGTGCTGGGCATCTGTGTGGCAGGATGAAGACAAGCCTCTGTGCAGCTAGGTTTTAAAGATAGGTATGGTGGTATTACAGAAACTGCTGCTCCTGGTCTTTCAAAATGTAGTGTTTCAAGAGGTGATTCCATGTGTATATACCTCTGTCCTAGAATTATTGATTGTGGAGGGACCTCATGGTCCTTAAGTGCTCTGACATACATAACCTAAGCTATCAGAGGGCAAGATGGGATGTAATGTAGCGGATGAATTCCTTCTCCTTTACTCTGCCTTGGTGGGGCCATATCTGGAATGTTGTGTCCAGTTCAGGGAGCACTACAGGGAACTGCTTGAAAGAGTCCAGCCCAGAGCCACAAAAATGCTGAAGGGAGTGGAACATCTCCCTTCTGATGAAAAGCTGAGTGAGCTGGGGGTTCTTTAGCTTGGAGAAGAGAAGCCTGAGGGGTGACTTCATTCAAGATGTGAAGGGCAGTGTCAGGACAGAGCCAGGCTCTGTTCAGTGATGTCCAGTGACAGGACAAGGGCAGTGGGTGTAAGCTGGAGCAGAGGAGGCTCCATGTGAGCATAAGGAAAAGCTTTATCACAGTGAGTGTCAGAGCCCTGGAGCAGGCTGCCCAGAGAGGTTGTGGAGTCTCCTTCTTTGGAGACATTAAAAGCCTGTTTAGATATGTTTCTGTGTGGCCTGCCCTAGGTGATCCTGCTCTTGAAAGGAATTGTTTCCAGATTACAGGACTAAAAATGACCAAGTTATTTGGTTCCTGTGAAGAGGAACAAGTTGGCAGATACTGCCTCTCATTTCAGTAAGCTTTGACAAGAGGCAGAAGGTACTTTGAGTGAAAGACTTGCAGATGGGATTTCCTTCTGTAATCTCCTGGGAAAGGTAGGCAGGTGTCTGGTTAGTGTCCTGTTCCCAGTGTCTGGTGTGTTGTGCAGGGCACTTCATGGTGTAATGCAGAGTTCACTGCTTTCAGAACGACCCCCAAACTGTCATTTCATTTGCAGTTTGCATATGCAAGTGTTCCTGTTCCTGAAACAAATGTGGTTTTCTGCCAGTAAGCAGAAGAGTAGAAACAGTGTGGTGAAAGCTGTCCTTCCTCTGTTTGCATATCTCTAAATGAAATTAGCCTCCCTGCTGAAGCCAGGATATTGATAGATGGCATTTCAATGTGATTAATGAGAAACCAATGCAGTGCATCACATCTGCAGGTTTCTGAAGGGGGCAGAGTTCTCCCTTCATATTCCTGAAGTGTGACCAAAGAACACTCACCTCTCCAGCATTCCACAATAAACAATACCTGACTACTTTGTTTACCTATGAGTGAAAAGTAATGCAAGAGATGTAAAGATGGCAATGCTAACTGATGGGGGGGAAAAAGAGAGAAAGGAAATGTATAAAAATTCACTTGCATTCTGGTGGGGAAAGTATAATTTAATGGCTTGTCACTTCTCATTGGGATTTTATGCTTGCTTTCAGCACTGGAAAAATACTTACACCACTATTCAAAAATAGCACCAAAATGTTAGGGAGCAAAAGCAAGGACAGGCAGAAGGGAATCTCACAGAATGGTAGGGATTGGAAGGAACCTCTAGAGATCATCTAGTCCAATTCCCCCTGCCCAACCAGAGCAGGTTCACCTGGAGCAGGTTGCATAGGATGGCAGCCAGGGGAGACTCCAGATCCTCTGGGCAGCCTGGTTCAGTGCTCTGGCACCCTCATAGGAAAGAAGTTTTTCCTTATGTTTGAGTGAAACCTCCAATGTTCTAGTTTGTACTTGTCCCCCCTTGTCCTATCACTAGGCACCACTGTAGAGAGCCCAGCCCCATCTTCTTGACCTTTGCCTTTAGATACCAGGGGCAAATCCTGCCTGACTAACCAGTGGCTTTCTGTGATAAGGGACTATGTCAGTAGATAAGGGACAACCTACGGATGGGATCTACCTGGAGTTCTGCAAGGCCTTTGACAGTCCCCCACACCATCCTGCTGGCCAAGTTGGATAGAGATGGATTTGATGGGTGGACTGTTCAGTAGATAAGGAATTGGCTGGATGGTTGCATCCAGAGGGTAGTGCTCAATGTCTTGAAGTCAGATGGAGAGCAGTTACAAGTGATGTCCCTCAGGGGTCCATACAGGAACCAGTACTGTTTAATATTTTTATCAGTGGTACAGGCAGTGGGATCAGGTGCAGCATCAGCAAGTTTGCAGATGACATCAAGCTGAGTGGTGTTGCCAACACACTAGAGGGACAGGATGGCATCCAGAGGGACCTAGACAAGATGGAGCAGTGGGCCCAGGTGAACCTCATGAGGCTCAACAAGAGCAAGTGCAGGGTCCTGCACCTGGGCCAGAGCAATCTTCAGTATCAGTACAGACTGGGGTGGGAGGAGGTGAGAGAAAGCAGCCCTGTGGGAAAAGACTTGGGGGTGCTGGTGGATGAGAAGCTGGACATGAGCAGGCAGTGTGAGCTTGCAGCCCAGAAGGCCAGTGTCAGCTGAACTCTGCCAGGAGTGGGTTTTTTATCCTGCTGTGTGTGGGGGTTTCTTACATAATATCTGTTCCTTCCTGGGTAACTTCTTTTTTATGGTGTGGGGAAAGGATTCATAGGAAAGTAGATTCTGTGACATACCTGCCAAGCAGATGTTGGCATTTGCATTTGAAACAGTTTAACTTCAATGCTATTCATTAGATGCTCCAACCACTGAAAATTACAGCAGAAGTATGGCACAGGCTAAATATTCCTGCTTGCTCAGCTCATGTGTTGTCCTCGCTTCGTTGCTTCTTTCATCAGGAATGTTGGCCAAAGGATGCAGCCACACAGGAAGGATAAGCAAACTGCCAGAGAAATGTTTCCATTCCAGTTACTGACTTCATAGAAGAATTATAGACCATACTATGATCATGATGATTCTTAACCTTCCTGTTTAGGTTGAATTTGGTTGAAGCTTTTGTGGAGGATCCAGAACTCCGTCAGTGCCTTCAGGAGGATCTCTTGCGTCGCTTCCCCGATCTCAACCGGCTGGCAAAGAAGTTCCAGAGACAAGCAGCAAACCTGCAGGACTGTTACAGGATGTACCAAGCTATTAATCAGCTGCCCAATGTGGTACAGGCTCTAGAAAAATATGAAGGTAATGCTTACCCCTCTCTCTTTTCAGTGATGATGCAAAGCAGCAACCTGTAGATTTGCAAATGTTCCTCTTTTTTCCCCTTCTGTATTACTTTTGCTGCAGGAATAAAACTTAAGAGACTGAAATCTGGAATAACTGAAATTCTCAAGTGCCAAACAGACACTTAAACATAGCCAAATGCTTACATGTCCCAGTTAGAATCATAGAATGCTCTGGGTTGGAATGGACCTCCAAAGGTCACATAGTCCACCCCCCTCTGCAGTCAGCAGGGGCATCCCCAACTATGACCAGGTTGCCCAGAGCATTGTGGAGCCTCACTGAGTATCTCCAGGGATGGGGCCCCAACCACCTCCCTGAGCAACCTGTTCTAGTGTCCCACCACCCTCCTAGTAAAGAACTTGTTGTTAACATCCAATCTAAATCTGCTGTTCTCTAGTTCAAAGCCATTGCCCCATGTCCTATCACCACAGGCCTTTGGAATTAGTATTAGCTCAGGCTTGCTTGGTGTCATTAGTGCTTTTTCCATTAGTTGTCATTTGAATCAGCAGAGTTTTTCTGTTAGAAGATGGGAAAACAATTCCATTTTTAGATCTTATGAGGAGCAAGCTGTGTAAGGCAAACTGCTAAGCTCACCATATGGGAAAAAATAATAGACTGCAAAAGGTTCTTGCTCTTTTGCACGTGAATCAGTCAGCTTCAGCAGGGCAGTCAGCAGCAGTAGAGCTAAGATAAAACAGGTAAAATGTGGGGGGTTCTATTTTTCTATGGTTTTTTGTTTTATGTTTTAGTTTGTACTCTTATGTAAAGTACAAAAATGGTCTGGTAATTTTGAATATATGTGACTGATTCAGACTGGATCTGATCATGTTCCTGTTCAAGGCTGTACAAAATCTTTTAACTCATCAAGAGATGGAAAGTCAGAAAGGCTTTTAGCAATTCTGAGTGTCAGAACTTTTTCTTGTAAGTGCCTGTAGGGAGACAGAGAAATTACACCACAAATGATAAGCAGTGATGGTCTTTCCCTCAGCATGGAGCACTGCTTTGTTGAGATGCTTGTTTTTATCAGTTATGAAAGTTGAGGAGAGCAGTAATGACTGAAGAGAACTTCTTCAGGGTTTTTTATGCATAAGATGGTGAAGGACTGAGTCATAATATTAGTTTGCTGTTGCTGACAAAAGGGAGCAGTTGTTCATTACTTAAATTACTGGGGCATAAAATCCTAGATACTTACAAGGTGTCTGGAAGAGTCATAGACTGGTAGGGGTTGGAAGGGGCCTCTGGAGATCATCTAATCCAACCTCCATGCCAAAGCAGGATCACCTAGTGCAGGTGACTTGGGAACATGTTCAGGCAGCTTTTGAAAGTCTCTGGAGAAACAGATGCTGATGAAGTATCTTCCTTCCCATCTCAGATTGAGACTGTATTCTTAGCCTGTAAATATGCAGGACTTGTTTGCTGAGTTCCAGATGTATTTTTATCATATTGTGTACAGTGGCTTTAATATTCTCTTAGAGCTTCTGGAAATGCCTGTTCATTGCATACCTGTTGCACTGGCATGTTATAACCGTGATGGGATCAAACTTGGCTGTTTCCCATCCTCTTGTCATTTCCAGCTGATTGTTCTCCTACTCATAGTGGAATTTCATTTGTCTATCAATGCATCATCTTACTCACTGCTAAATTTTGCTTTGTTTCTTAGTGCAGTTTGCATGGTCAGTTAATGTTCCTGATGTATTTTGTTCCACTTCATCTGCTGATACCTTCCACGTTGTGAATTTTATAAGCAACCTTCTTTTGTTCATTGATGTTATTAATTCACACATCTGTGTGACTCAAGTCCTTCCAGCTCATTCATCTTTTGCAAGTCAGTGATGTCCTCTTTATCTCCCTTTTGATCACTGTGTTAATTATGGGTCTTGCATCTTAGCATCCCATATGGCACTACTTTGGAAGAGCTCAGGTTAGGTCTACAGATTTCCCTTCGTCTTGGGCAGTCAGTTATTTTAGACAGGCAGTGTGCTGTACAGATAGCATCTGCCACCAGTAAGCCTGTGCTAAACTTCATCCCAACTTGCATTTTCCTCCTTTGGTACCATTAAGTGGTTTTAAGTGCATTTAGTCACTGACATTTGTCTGTTTTCCCTTGATAGAATAGTGCCAGTTTTCATCCTTCTGTTTGCTGCCAAGCTAACTACATAAATCTTTCCAGTTGGAAGATTATTGCTTGATTTGTATTTCCAGGCAGCATTTTAAACCATACCATTAGTAAAATCTTTAATGCACCCAATAAACACTTATCTGTGCTTCAATAAGTAAATGATGGCTTAAATTAAAACCTGTCCCTGGGAGCAGATAGCCTTTATGATCAATATTCCTCTCTTCTTTTCACTGTATGTAGGTCTATTACTTTTTTTTCTCAGTGGTTAGCTTACATGCTGATAATGTTGAGCAGGTACAACAGTGGGCTTCTATTACCATAAATCTTTTACACAAGTTGGAGTTGAATTTAGAATCTTGCAGTGGTGTTTCATAGAATCATAGCATTGTTAAGGTTAGAAGGGACCTCAAGGATCATCCAGTTCCAACCCCCCTGCCATGGCCAGGGACACCTCACACTACAGCAGGTTGTTCACAGTCACATCCAGCCTGGCCTTAAACACCTCCAGGGATGAGGCTTCCACCTCCCTGGGCAACCTGTGCCAGGCTCTCACCACCCTCATGGGGAAGAATTTCTTCCTAACATCCAATCTGAATCTACCCATTACTAGTTTTGTTTCATTCCACCAGGTCCTATCACTACCCAACATCTTAAAAAGTCCCTCCCCAGTTTTCTTGTAGTCCCCTTCAGATACTGGAAGGCCCCAATAAGGTCTCCTCAGAGCCTTCTCTTCTCCAGACTGAACAACCCTAACTCTCTCTGTCTGTCCTCATAGCAGAGCAGCTCCAGCCCTCTGCTTATCCTTGTGGCCCTTCTCTGAACATGTATCAGCACATCCAGATCCTTCTTGTAATAGAAGCTCCAGAACTGGACACAGTACTCCAGGTGAGGTCTCACCAGTGTGGTGTAGAGGGGGAGAATCACCTTTCTTGAGGTGTCAAGAAGGGGCCAGTCTCTTCTTAATGGGTCCCTGTGGTGGGATGAGGGGCAATGGACACAAACTGGAACCCAGGGAGTTCCACCTCAACAGGAGTCAAAACTTCATTCCTCTGAGGTTGCTGGAGCACTGGAGCAGGCTGCCCAGGGAGGTGGTGGAGTCTCTGTCTTTGGACTTCCAAAACCCTCCTGGATGTTCTGTGTGGCCTGCCATAGGTGACCCTGCTTTGGCAGGGTGGTTGGACTAGGTGACTTCCAGAGGTTCCTCCCCTTCTGTGAAACCCATGAGTATGTTATTAATAAGGGAGCATTTTCATGTTTTTGACTGTGACATCATCCCATGATCTCTGGAGAGGTACTCTTCAAACTTAAGTGATGAAATTGTATCATCAATCTTTCCTCCTTAGTCATCACTAAGAAACGAAGCTGTCATCACCGAGTTCAAGCACAATCACTTCTTATTAATTCAAGAGCAGAGCACAAAATTTCATTGTGTCCCATGCAGTCTGTCAGCTGGTGCACTGGGACCTGCTCTTCACTCTCTTCCTTCTTTCCTGCCTCCTTTTGTTTTCTGGGTTGGTTTAGATGCATCTTCTTACATCAGGGGGAAAAAATGATGTGACAGAGAGCAAGAGGTTTGGAATAAAAAGCTAGCTGTACTTTCTTCCAGATCTTTCTTTGTTTTGAAGAATTTTAGTCAGCAGATGACTCCATTTTAACAAATTCAATAATCTCTCAGCAACATAGCATCTATTAATAGATGCTAACTGGTTAAGAGCTTTAACTTCAAAAGCTTGGGGGAATGGGGAAACAAAAAGGAACAGGGGGAAAAAGAAATGAACCAAGCTTCTTTCTACTTGAGTTGTAGTACTGAGAGAGAGAGAGTTTTGCTTAGGTAATCCTCACTGTCTGACTTATAAACTGGTACAGAAATGTTCAGAAAAATTAGGACTTTTTCCCTAGTCTGGTACTAAACTGGGGAGTCTCTGGAATAGCCAGGTCTCAATTCTGTGTTTCTCTGTTAATGTACAAAGCCTTCACAGAATGTTAGAGCTTAGAAGGGGCCTCCAGAGATCATGAAGTCCAATCCCCCTGCCAAAAGCAGGATCACCTAGGGTAGTCCACACAGGAATGCATCCAGGTGGGTCTTGAAAGTCTCCAGAGAAGGAGACTCCACAACCTCTCTGGGCAGCCTGCTCCAGTGCTCTGTCACCCTCACTGTAAAGAAGTTTCTCCTCGTGTTGTGGTGAAAACTTCTGTGTTCAAGTTTGTATCCATTGTTCCTTGTCTTACTACTGTGCATTACCAAAAAGAGCTTGGCCCCCTCCACTTGACACCCACCCCTCAGGTATTGATAGGCAGTGATCAGATCCCCTCTGTGTCTTCTCCTCTCCAGACTAAACAGCCCCAGGGCTCTCACTCTCTCTTCATGGAGGAGATGCTCAAGTCCCCTAATCATCCTTGTGGCTCTGTATTGGACTCTCTCTAGCAGATCCCTGTCTGTCTTGAATTGGGGAGGCCAAAATTGTCTGTAAACATCAGAGGGAAATACTGTAATTCTGTACATATTCCAATGACTTCAAAGCCAGAATTTGAAGTCAATTTGTGTAAAATCATATATTCAATAATGCTAATCTTGCCATGATTAACTTGACGTGGCTGCAAAGATGTAAACATTCATTTACTGAGAGCATTTTCACAGCTGGCTACTGAATAGGTGCTTATTTGTAGGCCTGAAGAAAATACTTCTTTGACAGAACTGCCACAGTCTCTGCATGCTAAGTTAACTGTGATCTGCGTTTATTGTTCAATGATTCTGCCACTCTACTCTGCTCTGGTGAGACCTCCCCTGGAGTACTGCATTCATATCTGGAGCCCTCAATATAGCTAGGATATGGATCTGATGGTGTAGGGCCATGAGAATGATCAGGGGGCTGATCAGAGGGGGGCTGGCAGAGGGAGATGGGGTTGTTCAGCCTGGAGAAGGCTCTGGGGAGACCTAATAACCTTCTAGTACCTGAAAGGGGCCTACAGGAAGGATGGAGAGAGACTGCTTACAAAGGCCTGCAGTGATAGCAAGAGGGGCAATGGCTTCAAACTAGAGAAGAGCATATTTACATTGGATGGTAGGAAAAAGTTCTTTACTATGAGTGTAGTGGAACACTGGAACAGGTTACCCAGAGAGATGGTTGAGGCCCCATCCCTTAAGGTGAGGCTCAGCAGGGCTCTGGGCAACCTGATCTAGTTGAGAATGTCCTTGCTGGCTGCATGGGGGGTTGGACCAGGTGACCTTTGGAGGTCCCTTCCAACCCAAACCATTCTGTGGCTAAAAGCCAGTACGTCTGCTGTGCAGTTTATCCTTGGTGCTGCAGAGTATCTGTATTAATAAAGACTTAATTTCATTTTAATGACTTGCTATTTAGTAGAAAGATTAGTAACTGTAAGACCTGGCTAGAGTAGATGAAGGGTGTTTTTTTAAGGAGTCAAGCCCCAACCCCATACACTTCACTTTCTGTTTGTGTGTATTGTAACCTATCAAATATTCTCAATTTTTGGTAATTTTCAATATTGAGAAAGTATTCTCTGTTTTGCTAAAGCCTTTTAACTTTTTTAATGCAAGAATAGGTAAAGGTCAGACAGCAGGTTTGCTTTCAAACTGTTGTCTGTAATTTTACACAGAAACACCCAGGTTGGAAGGGACCTCCAAAGGTCATCTAGTCCAACCCCTCTGCAGTGAGCAGGGACATGTTTAACTAGATCAGGTTGCCCAGAACCCCATCAAGCTTCACCTTGAATATCTCCAGGGATGGGGCCTCAACCACCTCTATGGGCAACCTGTTCTAGTGCTCCACCTCCCTCATGGTGCAGAACTTGTTCCTAATATCCAATCTAAATCTACTCTATTTTCAAACCCTTGCCTCTCTTCCTATCAGTGCAGGCCTTTGTAAGCAGTCTCTCTCCATCCTTCCTGTAGGCCCCTTTCAGGTACTGGAAAGCTGCTATTAGGTCTCCCCGGAGCCTTCTCTTCTCCAGGCTGAACAACCCCAACTACCTCAGCCTGTCCTCATGGAAGAGGTGCTTCAGCCCCCTGATCATGGTCCTTCTCTGGACCCTCTCCACCAGGTCCATGTCCTTCCTATATTGAGGGCTCTAGAGCTGAATGCAGTACTCCAGGTGAGGTCTTAGCAGAGCAGAGTAGAAGGGCATTAATGCCATCAGCTGGGAGTAAAGAGGAGAGGATAGGTACAAGCTTCATCAGTTGGTAGATGGGATAATGCCAGTTTTAGGAGAAGCTGTGCATCTGTCAGTGAGCTACTCATAGCCAATGTGAATGAAAATTGATCAGCTGTTGAGTTGTGCTCTTTGTCTTGGATAAGTGAATTTTCATAGAGTTGTGTGCTTTTGTGAATGATAATTATTCTTGTTTGCTCTTAACAGGAGCTCACCAGATGTTGTTACTGGCAGTGTTTATAACACCTCTTAACGATATCTCCTCCGACTTCTCAAAGTTTGTGGAGATGATAGAAACAACATTGGACATGGATAAGGTATGGGCTGGTGTTTGGGAAGAACTTCATTTTGCAGCTACAGTTTCTTACTGAACTTTACAATCTGTTCTAATCACTGAATTTAGTTAATCATCTAAACTGTCACTTCAGCCATAGACTATATGAAGACTGTTACTGGTGTGGCAGCTGAGGATCTCTGGAGGCATTCCAAACCTGTCTGGATGTGTACCTGGGTGCTTTACTCTAGGTGATACTTTTCCAGCAGCAGGGAGTATTAGACTACATGATCTTCAGAGATCCCTTCCAGCCTCTACCATTCTGTGAAGAGGACATGCATCCACTGTCTGAAACTAAGTAGCCAATGTGAAAATGCTTTGGGTACTTTGGTACTGGGGAGCTGAAACTATTTTTTAAACAGTTCATCAGTATGAAAAGTGGGGAGGTTATTGTCCTGCTTTTCTGCATGGATCTCAAATCCAACATATGCCTAGCACAATATTGCATATTCCTCTGCTTCTGTAAAGTTCAGTAAACTCAGCTCTATTAGGTAAGGTAACAGGCAATTTTGCCTCTGAGAAGTGATTGACCTAGGTATAAAGACTAACTTTACTTTCTAGTGTAAAGACAAAGCTCCTACAATTAGGAGTTCCTTTGGGGAACTGCTTCAAAGAGCACAGAGCCCAAAAAATTCTGAAGGCAGTGGAACATCTCTGCTGAGGAAAGGCTGAGGGAGCTGGAGCTCTTTAGCTTGGAGAAGAAGAGCCTGAGGGGTGACCTCATTCATGCTGATAAATACGTGAAAGGCAGCGTCAGGAGGATGGAGCCAGGTTCTGCTCAGTGATGTCCAGTGATAGGACAAGGGTCAGTGGGTGCAAGCTGGAGCAGAGGAGGTTCCACATGAACATAAGGAAAAACTTCTTCACTGTGAGGGTGACAAAGCTCTGGAACAGGCTGCCCAGAGAGTCTGTGGAGTCTCCTTCTCTGGAGACATTCAAAACCTGCGTGTTCATGTTCCTGTGTGACCTTCTGTAGGTGGTCCTGCTCTAGCAGGGGGCTTGGTCTGGATGATCTTTTGAGGTCCCTTCCAGCCCCTAACTTTCTGTGATTCTCGGTAAGATGTTTCAGTCATTTGGAAAACTTGGGAGGCTTTTAGGTTTGTCATTGTGTCAGTCATAGCTGACTGTAGAAATAAAAGGTCTGCATGACTGTGTGCCAGGCCTGGCAGTATGGGCAAGGTACTGAACTTCTGGAAACTGCAATGGCTTTAAAATTTTGAACACACAGATATTCTTCTCACAAGGCAGAAGCACTGCATTTTGTCTCTTCTGTGTATGCATTCATCAACTGCTTTTTACTGCTGAAGGAAAGACTGTTTGATTGACATGTTGCTGTAATTTGTGATCTATGCTAATGAAGAAATTTATAGCTTTATACTAGTTACAGACCATCTGTTGATGCAGTTTGTATGCCCTGGGATTGTTTTCTTTAAAACTAACAGCTGGTCTAAGCTTCACCCTTCGTAGTCCAGCTCTTCAAATTTCTTTTCAACTTCTACTTTAAAAATGTTTTGCTGTCCTTCTAAAGAGAATAAGAAGTCAGTTATTTTTAATCAAGTCCCCTAAAATCCTGTGTGTCAGATTTGGGATTTTTTTTTTTCCAGTCAAGATGCTGGAAAACTCTTAACCAGAAGAATAAACCTTGTTCAAATACATGGTGAAACTTGAACTTTGCCTTCAATTCCTCTTCAGGTTTTTAGGGAGTTCAAACAAAACACCCAGCTCTGTTCTGAGTGTGACTGAAGGACAGGTTGTCATAGTAACTAAATTATGTCAATAATCTGTGCCAGTGTTATAAAAGACACATCTGAGTTCAAAAAAACCCTGAATGATGTCAGTAATCCATTCCAATGTTATAAAAAAGAAGCCTCTCAGTTCAAAGAGTGGGGGATGTGGTTATTCATTTACCTATCTGTAATATGAGTTAAGCAGCTGTCACTTCCATTTCTGTCTTTCACAGCATCCTAAATGGCCTTTGAAACTCAGCTTCTCCAACCTCCTCCTCAAGTCAGGGCAACTTCCAAATTTGTTAGTACTTTAGGTATATGGTATTAAAAACACAGCCATTTACACAAGGACTTGTTTTAAGTTTAGCTATCTAGCCTAACATAGTCCCAGATCCTCCTGCTGTCACCCCATTCTTTCTAGCACCTGACTGACATGTGACCCTCTTGGGTCTTAATTTAATTTGCTTTCACTAGAACCCTTTTTGGAGCCCTTTGCATGTCTCCATGTTGGACAACAGTGCTAATACTTTGTTGATTGTAGAAGTTTGCACATTAAAAATGGAGTTGGGCTTGCAAATGGAACTTGATGTTTGCAGGGTTGTGAGAAGCACAAAGCTGGCTGTGGAAGCAGCTGCTGTACCTCCTGACAATGTTTAGCTTGGAAGGAAATATGGATGTCAGCCTTCAAATCACTAGGCTGGAAATGGGTAGGACTTCTGGTGATACTGTGTAGGCTTCTTGTCTCACCTCTTGGGTGTGTTTTGGACAGGAATTACTGTTGCAGAAACTTCTGTTTCCAAAGACTTGTTTTGAAATGCTCTGTCCTGATTAGCTGCCTAAGTCCAGTCTAGCACGCAGATTAAGTGCTTAATTTCCTCTGACTTCCCTTTTTCTCCTGCCTGCTCCTCGGTTATTTGTATGCAAAGAAAAGTGCAGATGACTCCACCTCAGAATGCAGAAGTCTGTTGAATTGGTGCATTGTGCTTGTATGAAGTATATTATTTGAGGGGAAAAGATAGTTTTAAATGTATTTGTTTTGTAATTGAATCAGAGACCAATTATCATCTTGCATGACAAAAATGTTTACATCAGTAAAGTGAATAAATGATGAAGTAAATGAATTTCACAGTGTGTGATCAGGTAGATGATTCTTCTTTTGTCCTGCCTACATTCATGGTCATTTTCTTGTTACTTTTTTCCCTAGGTGGAGAATCATGAATTTCTTGTCAAGGCTTCTTTTGATCCTAATCTGACAGAATTAAGGGAGGTGATGAATGAGCTGGAAGAAAAAATGCAGTCCTTCTTAAAGATTGCAGCCAAAGAACTAGGTAGGGCACGGAACTGCCTTTGATTCTTACCTCCTTCAGAGATCAAGTGGCAAAAGCTGGTCTTGAGGAGTTAAGGGATATTTGTATTATTGTAATAGAGCAGAATCATTAAGGTTGGACATCAAGTCCAACCTTCTACCCAACACCTCCATGACTACTAGGCCATGTCTTCAAGTGCCACATCTACTCATTTTTCACACACCTCCAGGGATGGTGACTCCTCCACCTCTCTGGACAGCCCATTCCAATGCCTGACCACCTTTTTACTAAAGAAATTTTTCCTAATATCCAATTTTATTATTAGTTTGGAGTCACAGTGCAGTCTGTTGAAGACTGAGTGTTTTTTGGTTGATTAGTTGGCTTTTTTGTCCCCTTTTTTAGGATGCTATTGCATATCATCAGAAATGGTCATGTATGTTGCAAGATACTGCAAAAGTCATGTTGTAGCGGTGTAGCTCATCTAACCCTTGCCTAAGTCTAGTTCTGTGTTGCATCCTTTGAGGACTTGCACTGAAACTTTTGGGGTGGATTTTTCCCCCCCTGTGCATTCTCCAGGGTGTCCTTTCAGAATGTGCCACAGGTGAAGCTGGCACAGGTGGTCACGGCTGGGCTTAAGGCTGCAACAGTAAGCTAATGAAACATTTAAATAGTTGTTGGTCCTATACAAAAAATTCCTTGTGCATGAAGCAGGCATGCAAAGAGCAAATTACAAAATAAAATCACAGAATCACCATGGTTGGCTTTGAACTCCACCAGGGTCATTACTACACCAAATAATCACTTTTGAATGCAAATATGACAAGGAAAACTGTCAGCACCATAGTAATTTAAGGTTACACTTTGAAGAAGGTCCTGTATATGTTCAGTGTTTGTTTGTTGTCCATATGAACAAGACACCTGTCTAAAAAGAAGGAAAGACAAGATTATATAGGGATGGAATGAGAAATCTTGCCAGCAGAAGTACACATTAGAAGGATCACAAGACTGGAGCATGCAGTCAATATAGAATGTCCTTGCAGTGTGCTGTGAACATGGCTCACATTTCTGGAGAATATGTAGCAATATAACAGTTGTAGACCTGACTTGAATATGCAGTTTGAGAGCACATCAATAAATCAGTAAACTTCTCTTAGGTCTGGGTGTTTCTCATACCTGCGCAGAACCAAGGTCAGTATACTCAATTGTATATCTAAGAGAAGCTACATCATGCAGACTTGGGGATCAGTGAGCAGAAATGGAGCAGGCTGCAAGAGTTTTGATAATAGTTGGCTTTTGTTTTTCCTTTCTTTTCATCTCAAAGGTTTGGAGGCTGGCAAAAGTATCAAACTGGAGACAAATTCCCAGTTTGGACATCACTTTCGGATAACTTGTAAGGAGGAAAAGGTTCTGCGGAACAATTCAAAGTATGAAATAGTTGATACCCAGAAGAATGGGGTGAAGTTTACTAACAGGTATGAGATCATCTTGGTAGCTTTTCAAGCCTGTTGTGAAAGAAACAAAAGGGTTCCTTTCTTTATGATTATGCTGATAAACTTGTTTCCCCACACATCCGGAATGGCTGAATTTTCACCTTTTTAATTGGCCCACAGATTGAGATGCTGTGCAAGACTGGTAAGAGGGAGGAGTAGTGATACAGTTTCTGTTCAAAGCTGCATTCCCAATTTACTTTGCCAACTGTTAGCTATTTTTGGTCTTTTGACATGGGCTAAGTTCTCTGGTTTAGCTGCAGCTAGTAGCATGATTGCATTCACCATGACTGTTTATACAGGCACTTTCCCAAGCTGCAATAGGAAAATGCTATTTACGTTCGTCACCAAATATGATACGCAGCAGTTTTGTTGGTAACTATCTTTTATTTCAGATCACACAGTAACTTCTGCTCTTCCTATGTACTGGGCTTTGATTCTGTGGCTCTGTAGGTTGAGCTATTAAAAAATTTCAATCTTCAGGCTAATTGCATTGATGCTGTTCCGTGATCTCCTCGCCTGGACAGTAGTTCTGTCACAGGTTAGCCAAGCAAAAACTCTTTTCTGAATTTTTAACTCTTCTAGATCATTTTAGAACAAACTGAGGGCTACCTTGGTCATCACATGTTTCTCTTTTGGTATTTCTTTGGTGTATTTTCTACAGAGCAAACAAAGTAGAAAGTTGTATATAGAGACTCAAATAATAACTTGTGTTGAAGGGCATCTCTTGAGGTAAACTGGTCTAACCCCTCACTCAAAGAAGAACCACCTTGGAAGTTAGATCCTATATCAAAGTTAGATAAGGTAGGTCAAAGTGTTTCCCAGGTGCCCATCTTTCAACCCTTGACCAGGTTGCCTTGGTGAGGCACAAGCTCCCATGCTGAACCACTCCTTGTGAAAGCTTTTCTGGTCAGCTGTAATGCAAATTTTGGTTGCAGTAGCTTGGGGGTTTTCATGGTTTGGTTTTTCTCCTTTTGCCATGCAACTCCAGGAATAGTCTTGTGCCTTTCATATCCAGGCTGACTCCACATTCTCTCAGCCTGCTCAGGCATCTCGCTGAGCCTGTCCTTGCATGCTATATATTCCAGCTCCAGATATTTGTGGTGGCCATCTGCTCCAGGTGGGAAGACAAAACTGGAGTCAGTACTGCAGATGTGCTCTCAGGAGTACTGAGTCGATGGGACGAATCACTTCTTTTGACATGCTGGCTATGTTCTTGCTATTCCAGCCAGTGGGGGCTTGGCCTTTTCTGCTTCAGGGACACACAACTGCCTTGTGGTCAGCTTCTTGTTCACTGGATCCCTCCAGCTTCTTTCATGAATAACTCTTTTATAGGCATTTGGCCCCCAGTCTGTACTGCTGGGTGGACTTTACATTTGCCTGTGCTGAAATTCTTCTTCACCTATTTCTTCAGTCTGTAGATAACCCAATGAACAAGCAGCCCTGTCCTCCAGCCTACTGACAGCTCTCCTTAATATGGTCTTGCACTTTCAGCAAGGCTGTGAACATTTGAGACTGCATTCAGTCCCATCATTCAGGTTGTTAATCAAGCCATAAATAGTACCAGCCCCAGTATCCACCCTAAGAAGTGCTGCTAATGATCAGCCACAGTCAGCAACCTTCAGACAAGATTCTGCAGATCCAGGAGAGAAAACTAGTCTTTAGGTCTCCTGCATGTGTTATATATGGAAGGGTAAAAATAGCAGAGATTAATACATTGTACAGTCTGTTTCAGACAAACCACACTGATACTGCTATATGTGTCAAAACAGTTCCTGCTGGAGTTAGCATCAGGGAAGTGAGTTTGAGAGGGAGATCTTGGCTGACAGACATATCTGAGGAGCACTTCCTACAGGGCAAGGCTGGTTTCAAGCCAGTGATATTACTCATAGTGACTGGTTTTGCTGGTCACTCACTTCCATGGTAATAAATCTTACTCTGAAAAGGAGGGCAAACATACTGCCTCATGCCAACCAGTGTATTTTGTGCCCATTTACTTCAATGAACAAAGTGTGAACTTGAATTTTGTTATAACATTCACTCTGAGGAGGTTTTTTTTTTTTTTTTTCAAAACATCCCTGCATTTGAAACCAGCTTTTTTTCTTTCTTTCTTTTTATTCTAAGTACTTACTTTTATTCTAAGTATGTTATGACTCCAAAGTAGTGAGGAAGTCAGGCTTTTCATTAACTGAAAAGATGGTACTTGGAACCTCTACTCTGTGTCATCTGTTCCTTTCTCTTCTGGAACAAGCCCATAGAACAAACTAATAAAACAGGCTTCTCTGTGCTTATTTAAGCTATAGCTGCTTCGGTAGATGGTACTGGAAGTCCAAGGCTGACTTCAGCTTCCAGTATGGGTGCACTGCTAGGATGTGTTTCATACTCAGTCCTGCAGATTCTGCTCTGTGCTCAGAAATGAGCTTGAGAAGAATAGACACTTGTTTAAACTCTCTCTTGATTTCAACTCACCTTGTTTTGAAGAACCTGTTGTTGGTGACAGTTCACTGAGGTTTTTACTAAATGGAAGAAGTTCAATGCCTTCAGCCCTGCTATGGCTGTTGTAGGGCTAGGACTCTGGGCTAATCACATGGCTGCTTAGCAGTTCTTCTCCACCAGTTCTATAACTGATGACGACATCTTGCAAAAGGCCAGAAATTCAGTTTCAAGACTAGCATAGCTGTAACAGACAGCTACTGGTAAGGTTTTTAAGAATGTGTTTTGCCCTTGTGGGTGATACTCAACTTGGAATTCATCTTACTGGCACCCTGGCGTGGAGGAATTGTAGATCGGTCGCTTTGTGGTCCTCTTGCTGAACCTTGCTGTTGAAACAGATGGGGACAACTGGTATTGAGTCGTAGGTGAGGAGGCCAGCAGCTTTGCACTGTAGCCAAAACCAGACCATCACAGCTTCTAAATATTCTGCTTTTATTCCCAGCAAACTGAGCTCCGTCAATGAGGAATATATAAAGAGCAGAGAAGAGTACGAAGAGGCTCAGGATGCAATTGTTAAGGAAATCATTAATATTGCTTCAGGTGACTATGCCAATATCACTGTGTGTCACTGTCTGGAATGCTGGGAGGATTTGCAGGTAGTTTGTAGATCCTTCTATTGAGAACCCCCCTTACATTCCCCAAGGAATTAGGGTGAGAAGTGAAGTTTGGCTTTTAGACAGTTGTTGACAGTTAAAAATCTATTGTCCTCTGTTGTCAGCCTCTTTCCTGGCATTGCTGCAAGTGTGCAGTGATGGGTGTGTGCAAATGCTCATCCCATAAAAGGAACAAAACATGCCTATAAAGGCCACATCTATCCTTCACCTGCCTCCCTGACTCGCCACCCAAATGGCAGACAAAGTGAAAGGCAAAAGAGGTAAAGGACAAGAGCTTGAGGGAGTGGGTCCTGAGGTCTGTGAAGGATGGTGAGGAATGCATGCAATATAGGATCAAATTAGTTATTGTTAATTGTCTGGTTTAGGGCCCCTCAGTTCAAGAAGGACCTCAGGGAACTGCTTGAAAGAGTCCAGCACATAGCCACAAAAAGTGTGAAGGTAGTGGAACATCTCCCTGCTGAGGAAAGGCTGAGGGAGCTGGAGGTCTTTAGCTTGGAGAGGAGGAGCCTGAGGGGTGACCTCAGTCATGTTGATAAAGATGTGCAGGGCAGTGTCACCCTGGAGGATGAAGCCAGGCTCTGCTCAGTGATGTCCAATGATAGAACAAGAGGCAATGGGTGCAAGCTGGAGCAGAGGAGGTTCCACATGAACATAAGGAAAAAATTCTTCACTATGAGGGTGACAAAGCTCTGGAACAGGCTGCCCAGAGAGTCTGTGGAGTCTCCTTCTCTGGAGACATTCAAAACCTGCGTGTTCATGTTCCTGTGTGACCTTCTGTAGGTGGTCCTGCTCTAGTAGGGGGGTTGGACTGGATGATCTTTCGAAGTCCCTTCCACCCCTTAATGTGTTGTGATTTTGTGGCTCTTTCTGTATCTCTTTGGGTCCCTTCCAACCCCTAAAATCCTGTGATCCTGTGACCTCATCTGGAACATGCATCCTATTCATATAGGTGCTGGATGGTTTACTTCTGTTGACTCCTGTCCCTCATCCCTTTCCCTGGAAAAAAGCCAACAACACAACAAACCCACTAAAACTTCCAAACTGGTGCTGGGGATGCTGGGTCATCTAGTTCAGTTGTCTAGTATCACAGACAGTGTGTCTGACAAACCTCTCTGTACCTTCCTTCACATCAAAACAAATGGTTGCTGTGTCTGGATTGCAAGTGCTGTGTCTCTATTGTCTGCTTGCATGAGCATCAAAATGCAGTGTATTGAGGAAGGAAGCTTACTGCATTTCCAGCCATCTTGCCATTGTGAGCATTTGCCTTCCCATATTAAGATAAGCTGTTTCTCATTGCCTAATGATAAAGCAAAAGATTCAACATGGCTTGACCTCTTCCTCTGTTAGTCTGAAGTCCCTTTGTAGTCAATGCCTGGAAACTTCAGGATTGCATCTTAGACTCTCCTAGAAGGTGGCTGATGTCTTGAACAAAACTGTCTTTTAATGCAGGTGAATTGGTTTTATGGGCTCAGTATAGGCTTTAGGATAACTTTTCAACAAGAGCAGAAACATTCCTGTGGTGATTTTGTGTATCTCTGTTCAAAACCAGGTTATGCAGAGCCAATCCAGACCATGAATGATGTGATAGCTCAGTTGGACGCAGTGGTCAGTTTCGCTCACGTGTCAAACGGGGCTCCGGTGCCCTACGTCCGTCCTGTCATCCTGGAAAAGGGACAAGGAAGGATTGTGCTGAAAGGGGCCAGGCATCCTTGCATTGAAGTACAAGACGAGGTGGCCTTCATCCCCAATGATGTTACATTTGAGAAGGACAAGCAGATGTTCCACATTATTACTGGTAAATGTTTCTGTTCTCTTTCACTTTGTTATTTAGATTGAAGTGTCTCTAGTATTTCCAATAGTGTTATCTTTAAAAGAAGTAAACAAACAAGCAAACAGGTAGTATCCTGGGCTCCATCGAAAGATGGGTGGTCAGCAGGACAAGGGAGGTGATTCTGCCCCTCTGCTGTTCTGAAGCCCCACCTGGAGTACTGGCTCCACCTCTGGACCCCTCAACACAAGACAGACATGGATCTTTTGGAGAGGATCCAGAGAAGGGCAGTGAAGATGATTCAGAGGCCTGGAGCACCTCTTCTCTGAGGACAGGCTGAAGGAATTGGGTCTGTTCAGCCTGGAGAAGAGAAGGCTCCTGGGACACCTTGTAGCAGGCTTCCAGTACCTGAAGGAGGCTACAGGAAAGCTGGCGAGGGATTGTTCATAAGGGCCTGTGGAGAGAGCATGAGGGGCAATGGTGTTAAACTAGAGCAGGGTAGATTTAGACTGGGCATTAGGAAGAAGCTCTTTACTGTGAGGGTGGTGAGACACTGGAACAGGTGGCCCAAAGAAGTTGTGGACACCTCATCCTTGGAAGTGTTGAAGAGCAGGCTGGATGAGGCTTTGAGCAACCTGCTCTAGTGGGAGGTCTAGAAGGGGTGAGAAGTTTGTGATCTTTAAAGTTCCAAATCAAGCCCCTCTGTGAACCCCAAAACTCTATAAAACTCTCTCATAATTTCTCTAATCATTAGAAGGTAAGCATCTGGCCAGTTACCTGATTTTCTGTGTGGGGGGTAAGATTTAGCTCTGGAAAAGATGGGAGGGTATTTGTAAGCTCTTGTTTAATACAGTAAAAAAAAAAGCATCCACAATGTTCTTGTGCAATGCTTCCCTTAGCGGATATTGTATATGTTTGTGCACATAGGCACATATTTCTCATCTTCCAAACAAGTAGTCATGGAATTAGTTGATTGCAGTTATTGTGCACTCTTTGGAGGAAGAGATTGCTAGGTTAGCAGTAGTCATTTTGGGGAAGAATAGCGACTGCTTGGACAATAGGAAATAAGAAATTAGACCTTAGTAGATATGTTCTTTGCTTCAGTGACTGTGACTCCACAAGCCAGGCAACCTCCAGAGCCTGGGAAACCTGAACCTGCTTAAGTGATTTGGAATATTCCACTAGACATCAACTGTAGTCTCCATGCTGGCACATTTTGTAGGCAAAGATTTTAAGCAGTCTCTTTGTTAATGTTTTCTTTATTTAGTGTTAAAGTCACTGTGAAATACAAAATGTGTTTCAATCACTGTACCCTCTCCCCTCTGCCAGTTCTTTGGTGTAATTAAGATCATTCTACTACACAGGAAAACATTTTTTTTTTTTTAGTGTTTATAGATTAAATGGAATTTTAATTTCCATCCAGATGTCCTTGACATACATTCTGAGTAGCTAAAGTGTAAAATTGGGTTTAATGATCAGTTTGCTGGAAAATACCTTTTGTTTCATTTGTACTTCAGTTAAAATTAACTTAATGATATCAGGGTTTGCTGATCCAGAATCCCTTTAGATTGCAATTTAAATCAGTTTCATTAGCTTTTAGCCAGTCTGTAATTTTTAGAGACTAATCATAATTGTTATTTAAAGTGGAAGCAAATAATTTGCCTCTTTGAGCAGCAATATTGATGACACTTAGCTTAAAGCACAGGGCCCTGTGGTTCAGATGACTGCTTATACTTCTGAGAAATTCCCAAACTTTGGAGGTTACAATTAAGAGCACCCTGATGACCCAAAACTAAGCAGGGAAGTTGACACCCCAGAAGGATGAGCTAGCCTCCAGAAACATCTTGACAGGCTGGTCGAGTGGGCAAGAAGGAACTGCATGAAGTTGAATGAAGCCAGGTGTAGGGTTTTGCACCTGGGAACACAGCAGCTCAGCTTGGGAGCCACCCGGTTGAGAGCAGTGCTGTGGAGAGGGACCTGGGGGTCTTGGTGGACAAAAGGCTCAACATGAGTGAGCAGTGTGCTGCAGTGGCAAAGGAAGCTAGCAGGATGCTGAGTTTCATTGATTAGGGTATCCCCAGCAGGGACAAAGGTGTCATTCTCCCACTCTACTCAGTGCTGGGCAGGCTGCACCTTGAGCACTGTGCACAGTTTTGGTCCCTGCTACACAAGAAGGATGCACACAGGCTGGAAAGGGTCCAGAGAAGGGCCACAAGAATGATCAGAGGACTGGAAGCCCTGGCATTTGAAGGAAGGCTGAGAGGACTGGGGAAAAGAAAGGCCTCTAATGCTCTCTGATCCCGTTCCTTTTGGAAAAGCTGCTGTGTTGGAGTGCTGCCAGCCTTAGGAGTAGTGGCTGCGCTGTTAGACAAATCTGCTACCCCTTCCTGGCAAGGGAGTAATAAGTTGCATTGTTCTTTGTTTTAAAGGAGAACAGGCTGTAAATTAAAAGAACTGTAGAACTGTAAAAGATGATGGTGGTTTGCTTGTTTTTTCAATCAGTCTTCAAAATTTCTTTTGTAGGCCCTAACATGGGGGGAAAATCCACTTACATCCGCCAGACAGGAGTGATTGTTCTGATGGCCCAGATTGGGTGTTTTGTACCATGCAGCTCTGCAGAAATCACCATTGTGGATTGTATCCTGGCTCGGGTGGGAGCTGGAGACAGCCAGCTGAAAGGGGTGTCTACTTTCATGGCTGAAATGCTAGAAACTGCTTCAATCCTTAGGTAAGTCCTGTGTTGCTTTGGTTTTGTTGGTTGGGCTTGATGGTGGGAAAGGAGGTGCTCTAAGGAAGACAAATTAAGACTTCATTTTCTCTAGGATCTCAGTAGAGGATCTCAAGTCCTGTTTAGCAGCTTCCTAAGTTCTTGAGGTAGCCTTCTGTTTATTGCAGTGGTCATATAGACCTGCTACTCAGAAGGATAGAGCCAGGCTCTGCTCACTAGTGTGCAGTGATAGGAGAAGGGGCAATGGTTGCAAGCTGCAGCAGGGGAGGTTCCATGTGAACAAAAGGAAAAACTGTCACACTGAGGGTGTCAGAGCCCTGGAGCAGGCTCCCTAGGGGGGGTGTGGAGTCTCCTTCTCTGGAGACATTCAAAGCCTGCCTGTTTGTATTCCTTTGTGACCTTCTGTAGGCGCTCCTCCTCTGGCAGTGGGGTTGGACTGGATGATTCTTAAGGTCACTTACAACTCCTAATATTCTGTGATTCTGTGAGGCCGAAGCCAACAAATTGACAATGAAACAAATTAGGAATGACCACTGTGACACCCTGTGTGCACTTTAGTTGTGTGTCTCTGTGTAAATAGGAAAGTTCTTCTTACTCTTTTCTGCTTAGACATCTACAACATGGCTTGAGGTACTCCCAACATCTGGAGTTAACACTGTTCTAAAATACTCTTGTTTGTAGGACAGCCTCTGAGAACTCCCTGATAATCATTGATGAGCTGGGAAGAGGAACTTCCACCTATGATGGCTTTGGCTTAGCCTGGGCTATTTCAGAATACATTGCTAGCAAAATCCGTGCTTTCTGCATGTTTGCTACACACTTCCACGAGCTGACAGCTCTTGCTGACCAGGTGCCAACGGTAAATAACCTCCATGTCACCGCTCTGACCAGCGATGACACCCTGACCATGCTGTATCGTGTCAAGGAAGGTAAGAGGAGAAAACTTAATGGGGAAAAAAAAACCCAAACCACTTAAAAATACCATGCTGTACCTCAGGCTTTGGGTTTATAATAGATGTGTTCAGTGTATGACAGGAGCTCAGTCCATGCCTGCTGAAGAGAGTCCCAACGGAGAGCCACGAGGATGATCAGGGGACTTGAGCATCTCCCCTGTGAAGAGAGGCTGAGAGCCCTGGAGCTGTTTAGTCTTGAGAGGACTGAAAGGGGATCTGATCACTGTGTGAGGGGTGGGTGTCAAGTGGAGGGGGCCAATTCCTTTTTCATGGTGCATGGTAATTGAACAAGAAACAACAGGTACACACTTGAACACAGAAGATTTCACCTCAACATGAGGAGAAACTTCTTTACAGTGAGGGTCACAGAGCACTGGAACAGGCTGCCCAGAGAGGTGTTGGAGTCTCGTTCTCTGGAGACTTTCAAAACCTTAATCCAACTGCCAAGTCAGGTAGATGTGGTGCAAAAGGACATGGTTTGGCACCAGGCTTAGTAGTTAGGTAATGGTTGGACTTGATGATCTTAAAAGGTATTTTCCAACCCAAGCGATTCAGGTTCTGTCTCACGTCCTGGAGACTGCTCTTTCCTTACTTGAGGATTTCATCTTACAGCCTCAATTGCTGAACTTCATTCCTCATTTTAAAAGCTGTTTTGTCATGTTCACACAGTGCCAAATAATTGCTCATAATAACTCAGTTCAGGGTCAATGCATATTCAGTATGTGTTATCCTGGAACTCTCTCCAGTGTTTCCTGATTTCTTTAGTCAGTTTAGGACTTTTCAGTTCATTCCTCCTGCTGAAATTACTCTTTAATATTCCCTCCAGTGATTAAATTTTTTGTTAGGCTTTTAAAAATAATTTCTGTAATCTCCACAGGCTCTCACTGGACTGTTAAGTGTCTTTAGACTATTGGTAAATGTGTTTTTATTACATCCTGATCTGAGCCTCTCTCAAATGGTACTACCATTCTAGTTCTACTCTTAAGATGTTACTAATTGACTATTTCTTACTCTTGTCTTCTGGTTTTAAGTCTGTGAAACTGCTTCATTTCTTCCCCTTGGATTATTTGTATAATCACATCTAATTTTGTATTTCCCTATGGTTACAATCTTGCAGTTAGGTTTCAAGTACTTCCCTGTAAAGCTGGGAGACTGCTTTGAGCAAGGGGAATCAAAGCATGGCCAGAAGGACTGCTTTCCCCTGGTTTTACTGAGATTCTGCTTAAAGCTGGTTAGACTATCTCTGGCTGCCAGAGTTTTGCTTCTTTTAATTCTGTGTACTTATCTTTTGATACCTTGATTCCTTAGAAGTTCTCTGTTTTCCTCTCTGTGCATGCACTTTTCCTAAGCAGTGCCCATTCTTTGCTTCTGAGTAGTGAATTGCTGTGGCCCTGCTACCAGCTTTGTTGCCCTTCTCTAAATATGCTTCAGCACCTCAATGTCTTTCTTTTAGTGGGGGCCCCAAAACCGAACCCAGTGCTCAAGGTATGGCCTCCCCAGTGCTAAGTACAGGGGAGCAATTACTTCCCTGATTCTGCTGGTCACACTATTCCTGATCCAAACCAGGATGCTGGTGGCTTTCTTGGCCAGCTGGGCACATGATAGCTCATGTTCAGCAGGCTGTCAGTCAGTACCCCCAGGTGACTGCTGGGCGGTTTTCTGACTGCTATGCCCCTAGCCTGGAGCATTGCATGGGGTTGTTGTGACCAAGTAATTAGTATCCATCTACTTAAAACTCTGTCAGATGAGAGAGAGCATTGCAAAATCTTCATCTTAAAACACCTGGTCTAAAATTGAATGTCTTTTGTGTGTGTTCTTGCATTTAGTGCTGTGCTGCTCCACTTTTGGAAGAGTTCTGTTGTTCAGGCAGGGATGTGAATATAGGCAGCTCAGCTACAGCTGTGTTTTGAACCAAGCAGCAAGTTCCATGTAATTTGAAATGTATAACTAAATCTGAATGCATGACAAGGAACACTTATACAATATTTTCACCCCTGCTATCATGCTTCAGGTGTGGCAGAATCACTGGCAGAGGAGTCACAGAAATTATTGTGGGCTCTCTGAGCAAAGGCCTGAGTTAGCTTTGTCTGGGGAGGCAGGTACTTTTAATAGAAAATCAAGAAGACTAATTTCTGTTTAAAAATAGTAATTTCCATTTAGAAACTTCAGAGATTACAAGCTTAGTAAACCAGAAAAAAAAAATCTAAATGCTGTTTTCCTTTACCTGTTGGGGTTTTTTTTCAGTTAGCCAGCATTTAGCAGATGATTAGTTAAAGATCATTTTCCATGGGGAATTAATTTAGTCATAACTCCTTGCCGGAGACCAGAATGAAAAGGATGCAGTAGTATTTGTGGGTGGCCAATCAGAATTGCAGCTGACAGATTGTATCAGAAGGCTTTTGATACTGAAGTGAAAATTATTTTATATAACTGTATAATTGATGTATTTTGAGCAATTCTCAGAACTTTTCTTTTCCAACCAAATGTTATAAGCAGTGTATTAATTGAAGTGAGTGTGAACTTTAAAGCTGAAAGGTTCTGATATAATTAAAAGATAGCTCCTGGGTACTGAGGAGTTGGTACTAATGGAAAGGGGGAGGATGATTGAGAATGGCACATTTAAAACAATGCTATATATATATACACACACATAAATGAATTGAGAAAAAATACATATGAAAAAACAAATCATGCAAATTACAAGATTCTCCAGATTGTGCTGAAGCACTTTAATAAAAACCATTATTCAATTTCATTCAAGAGCTAGAGGGAAATTCTTTCTGCCTGAAGAGTTTTCCCTTTCTCCCTGAAGCACTTTTTGGAGTCCTGCAATTATGGCTGTAAGAGAGCTTGCTTAAATAAGAGCATATTCTTTAGCCTGTGCTATCATCTGTGGTCTGAAAGGTCACCTGGAAAATGTTGGAGAACCGAACTGTCACACGTTTGATTCTTCACAACACACAACTATGGCAAGTTTGTTCCTTTCATCTTGCATCTGGGAAGGAACAGCACCATGGACCAGTATAGGTTGGGCACTGACCTGCTGGAGAGGAGCACAGAGGAGAGGGACCTGGGGGTCCTGCTGCACAGAAGGATGGCCACGAGCCAGCAATGTGCTCAAGAAAGCCAATGGTGTCCTGGGATGGATTAGAAAGGATGTGGCTAGTACATTGAGAGAGGTTTTCCTCCTCTTCTACTCTACCCTGATAAGGCCACATCTGGAATATTGTGTCCAGTTCTGGGCCTCTCAGGGTCAAGAAGACTCTCAGGGATCCACTTGAAAGAGTCTAGCACAGAGCCACAAAGATGCTGAAGGGAGTGGAACATCTTCCTGCTGAGGGAGCTGAGGCTCTTTAGCTTGGGGAAGAGGAGACTGAGGGGTGGCCTTGTTCATGTTTATGAAGATGTGCAGGGCAGTGTCAGGACAAAACCAGGCTCTGTTCAGTGATGTCCAATAACAGGACAAGGGGCAATGGGTGCAAGCTGGAACAGAAAAGATTCCATGTGAACATAAGGAAAAACTTTTTAACTGTGAGGGTGAGAGCTCTGGAACAGGCTGCCCAGGGGGGTTGTGGAGTCTCCTTCTCTGGAGACATTAAAAACCTGCTTGGATGTGTTCCTGTGTGACCTACTGTAGGTGATCCCTGTTCTGGACTGGGTGATCTTTTGAGGTCCCTTCCAACCCCTGACATTCTGTTGATCCCTCTGTATTATCTCTTGAGAATTCTTTCTTGTTTTCTGTGCATCCAGGTGTTTGTGACCAGAGTTTTGGAATACATGTGGCAGAGCTGGCAGCTTTCCCAAAACATGTGATAGAAAGTGCAAGAGAGAAAGCACTGGAGCTGGAGGAGTTTCAAAATATTGGCAAGTCCATGAAATCTGAGGAAGAACCACCAGCCAAGAAATTCTGCAGAGAGAGAGAGGTTTGATATCAAGAATGTTTTATAAAATTCATTTAGCTGGCATAACCCTGGTAAAATAATTTAAGGATTCTGGTATCCCAAAGCTGGAGGATAATTAACTGTAATTAGTATAGGCTGGGAACTGACCTGTTGGAAAGCAGTGAGGGGGAAAAGGACATCGGGGTCTTAGTGGGTGGAAGGTTGACCATGAACCAGCAATGTGCTCTTGTGGCCAAGAAGGCAAATGGCATTCTGGGGTGGATTAGAAAGGCTGTGGTTAGTAGGTCAGAGAGGTTCTCCCCCTTTAATCTGCCCTGGTGAGGCTGCATCCGAAATACTGTGTCCAGTTCTGAGCCCCTCAGTTCAGGAAGGACCTCGGGGAACTGCTTGAAAGAGTCCAGTACAGAAACACAACAATTTTTAGGGGAGTAGAACATCTTCCTTATGAAGAGAGCCTGAGGGAGCTGAGGCTCTTTAGCTTGGAGAGGAGGCTGAGAGGTGACCTCATTCATGTTTATAAATGTGTAAAGGCTGAGTGCCAAGAGGCTGGAGCCAGGCTCTGCTCAGATGCCCAATGACAGGACAAGGGGCAATGGGTGGAAGCTGAGGCATAGGAAGTTCCATGGAAACATGAAGAAATGTTTTTTCCCTCTGAGGGTGACAGAACACTGAAACAGTCTGCTCAGGGGGGTTGTGGAGTCGTCTTTGGAGGTATTCAAAACCTGCCTGGATGTGTTCCTGTGTGACCTGCCCTAGGTGATGCTGCTCTGGCAGGGGGCTTGGACTGGCTGATCCAGCCCCTAACATTCTGTGAACTTCATTTTTCCATAACAAAATTGTTTAGCTGTGAAGCTTGTTAGGAGTTGAAAGGATGTCCCAGTGGTAGTGGGGTTTGGTTGTGGTTCATTTCAACTTAACACAGGCAAGAATGTTATCCTAAGACATATTCCTGAGGATGAGACTTATTCTTTTCTTTTCTTTAAGCTTAATGTTCAGCAGTTGGTATGATTGACATGCAATTGGAGTCATCCAGGGGAGCATGCCTCTAGCTGTCCTGTAGTGTGTTATTTATGCTGTGACCCGAGCCAGAATTTCGTGTTCATTGCTTTTGCTGGCTCATTGCTTTGTATGCAGTGTTTCATGGGACTTAAGTTGCAGCTTTTATTGTAATTGTTTAGATGATTTTTGGCTCTGTAGGTTGGGTTGCTCCTGTTTTTGCTCTCCCTTATTTGAGGGCTCATGGTCTTAAATTGGCATGGCAAACACTTGGAAGAAATACAGCACAGTGTTTTATTCTTGGGTATTTCAGGAGCACATAATATTTCATGCACTCTCTAGGCAGTAGAATGACACCCTTTTAGATGCCATGCACAGTCTGCCTTCCTTAACATCACAGAATCATAGAATGGCCCAGGCCAGAAGGGACCTCCAAAGGTCATCCAGTCTGACCTCCCCACAGTCTGCAGGGACATCCTCAACCAGATCAGGTTGCCCAGAGCCCTGTTGAGCCTCACCTTGAATATATCCAGGGATGGGGCCCTAACCACCTCCCTGGGCAGCCTGTTCCTGTGTTCCACCACCCTCATAGTAAAGAACCTGTTCCTAACATCCAATCTAAATCTGCTCTACTCTAGTTTGAAGCCATTGCCCCTTGTCTTATCACTGCAGGCCTTTGTAAATAGTCTATCCCTATCCTTCCTGTAGCCCCCTTCAGGTACTGGAAGGCTGCCATTAGGTCTCCCTGGAGCCTTCTCTTCTCCAGGCTGAACATCCCCAGCTCCCTCAGCCTTTTGTTGTAGCAGAGGTGCTCCAAGCCCCTGAGGATTTTCCTGGCTCTCCTCTGGACCCTCTTCATCAGGTCCATGTCCTTTCTGTATTGAGGGCTCCAGACCTGTACACAGTACTCCAGATGAGGTCTCACCAGAGCAGAGTGGCAGATTCACCTCTCTGGCTCTGCTGGCCACACATCTTTTGATGCAGCTCGGGATGCCATTGGTCTTGTGGGCTGCAAGCTCACCCTGTCGGCTCATGTCCAGCTTCTTGTCCATCAGCACCCTCAAGTCCTTTTGCACAGGGCTGCTTCCTGACACCTCATCCCCAGGTCTGTATTGATAGTGAGGATCACACTTAGAGGGAAGAGTGCACACTTAGAGGGAAGAGTGTGCTGTCAACATTTCCAAGTCCTTTGGAGATTCCTGCAGTGAAAGCATACTGCATTAATCTTAAATGATAAAATCAAACTAAGAAAACTTTAGTAGAGTTCCAAAATGCAAAAATGCAGAGGACTAGACAATTTTTGCCCAATATTCTGGGCAAATTTTCTGGTACAGGGTGCCTGAATGCTGTTCATTGAAATGTTTCTTTTTGCTATTCAATTCAGATTGTTTAGAAGTTCCACTGTGCCTGTTTGTATAAAAGCATATGCATAAAGCTTAATTATCATCTGTTCTCCTTGGAGACAGCCACTCTTCAGTTGCTTGGTTACAATTTGTTCTTTCCTTTTGCATATTGAAATGTTGGGTTTGATTTACAATTCCTCCAAAAAGTAATTAGTTTGGATAATGCAGCCTCTCTGATGCTGCTATTGCTAGCAATCTTCACCTGACTGTGGTCACACACTGGAATTAAGTGTGGAACACATTCAGGAGCTCTCAGTGTTAAGTATTGTTATTTCTCCTGATCAACTTGTGCTTTTTGCTGATGGATTTAAAGGCCAAAGAACTCCTGATACCAGTGTAAACTGGATTCATAGGATCACAGGATTTTAGGTGTTGGAAGAGACCTCCAAAGATCGAGTTCAACACTCTTCCAGAGCAGTATCACACACAGTATCCCCAAGGTTAGAAGAGACCTCAAAGATCATCAAGTCCAACCTGTCACCACAGACCTCATGACTAGACCCATGGCACCAATTGCCACATCCAATCCCCTCTTGAACACCTCCAGCTCAGGTCACACAGGAACACATCCAGATGGGTCTTGGAAGTCTCCAGAGAAGGAGACTCCACAACCTCTCTGGGCAGCCTGTTCCAGTGCTCTGTGACCCTCACAGTGAAGAAGTTCCTCCTCCTGCTGAGCTGGAATCTCCTGTGCTGGAGTTTCCATCCATTGCCCTTTGTCCTGTCCCAGGGTGCAAGTGAGCAGAGCCTGTCCCCTCCTTCCTGACCCCCAGCCCTCAGATATTTATCATCATTGATTAAATCCCCTCTCAGTCTTCTCCTCTCCAGATGAAAAAGCTCCAGGTCTCTCAGCCTCTTCTCACAGGGCAGTGCTGCAGTCCCTCAGCCATCCTGGTAGGGGGACTGTTCTGTTGTTGGGAACACGACAGTAAGTGCAGAAGTAGCCAGGAGTTGTGCCTGCAGTGAGTTTCTTGTTGATGAATAATAATTTGTTTCTTTGGGGAATTTGGAAGCAAAGTCCTCCTTGTAGTCTGAACTGAACCTCTCTGGTGCTTTGTCGTCTTTTTTTCCCTTCTCCTCCCGTTTCAGAAAGGTGAAAAGATAATTCAGGATTTTCTTTGTCAAGTGAAAGCATTGCCCCTGACAGATATGTCAGAAGAAGACATCAAACTGAAGCTGCAGGAGCTGAGGAATGATGTGTTGGCAAAGAACAACAGCTTCGTGAACGAAATCATTTCCCGAAAGAAAGTGACTTCCTGAAAGGTGTAAGAACAGCCTGCAGCTCTTTTATATGGCAAGAAGTACCTTTTCTTCCCTTGTCTGGGAGCTTTATGATACTTGTACTGATTTATGTAGGCTTTTTTTTAACTCTTGGATTGTAGTTATTTCATTAAAACAAAAAAAGCCCTCATGAATAATTCTGAGCACGTTCTGTGCCGGATTCCTGCTGCTGTTGTGAGCTTTGTGTCCTTATAGAAGTTTTCAATAAAATGCCTTTTTTTTCCAGTCTTGAGAGAATTCCTGACTCTGCAAACAAAATGCAGTCATCTGCCAGAGAAGGCATCCTAGGAAGGTTAACAATTGAGATGGCATAGAACTGGCACAGTGCATGCACAAAATCTTTGCCCCATAGTGTGATTTTTCTGGTGTTATATGACACAGTTACATCAATTCAGCAAAGTTTTACTGACTCCATCAGGAAAAAAAACCAAACAAAGGCATCTCATCCAATTTGTTACCAAATTTTTGCATGTGTACCTGAGTGGAGCTTGGGGTAGGGGGAGATTTTGTTTGTTGGCTGGGTGGTAATGCTTCAGTCAAATACACCACAGGCCTGCTCTTCATGCCTGAGTGCTGGTAACTCTTGCATATTTTGGTGGGTTTGTAATGTGAGCAGAGGCTGGGGGTGAGGTTACAGTTTAACTGGAGCCTTTGAGTTGGTCATGCTTTGTGGGAAAGAAAGAATGCATTGATTTGTATGTAATGTACTCCTGGCACTAGGACAGTTTGAAAGCATCCAGCTGCAAGCTTAGATTCACCTTGAAATGCAGCATTTTTAATTGTAGCTCACAAACTGCATCCAATTCCAAACTCCCCAGTTCAAGAAGGACAAGGAACTGCTGGAAAGAGTCCAGCAGAGGGCCACTAAGATGTTGAGGGGACTGGAACATCTGCCTTATGAGGAAAGGCTGAAAGCTGGGGCTGTTTAGCCTGGAGAAGAGCAGACTGGGGGGAAATCTCATTCATGCTGATCAGTAGCTAAAGGGGGTGAGTGTCAGAAGGATGGACCCAGGCTCTTCTTGGTGTCCAGTGACAGTACAAGGGGCAGGGGACACCAACAGGAGGTTCCACATAGACACAAGGAAACAATTCTGCACTTTGAGGGTGGCAGAGCACTGAAAGAGGGGAAAAAAGTAAAGGCTTGTTTGAGAGGTTTGGGGTCTGTGTAACACCTTTTTGGTCTTTAAATTTGAATGCATTCTACTTTAAAAAGCCAAAAATAGCCTTGCATTTACAAACAGCACAGTTGGGTAGATGTGCTCAGTAGCTGTGTCTGGAGAAGTGTGTGAATGGAAAGATCTGTTACATAAAGTAATAAATAATCTAGCTGGGTTTGCAAATTCCATTGGTTCAAGCAGGAGCTAGCCAGAACTACAGAATTCTACATGAAATGGACAAGGAGAATCAGTTTTAAAGGATCAGATATTGAGTGAGACACAATTTGTGTTGGATCAAATTGCCTAACTGTTGATAGAAACAGGGCAGTCCTTGGAAGGGACTGGAAGGGCTGGTACCTGCAGCCTCTTTGAGATGCCCTTTACTCAGTCTTCTGTCCCCAGCTGTGGCAACAGGCATAAAAACATCAGTGGTCTTTCCCAGGAACATCTCTGGTTTCCTCTTGACCCTGTGTCAGCTTTTGGTGTCTACCTTTCCTTGCTGAGCTGCCATCTGCAAGAGGGAGCACTTTTTTACTTTGAACCTGATTCCTGCTCTCATTCAGTACCTCTTGATTTTTGTTCTTCAAGTGTGCACTCTTCCCACCCTGGGTGTGGTGCCTCACCACACCATGTCTGCAGTGTGCTGAGGAAAGGCTGGTTTTGTTTTGGAGTTGCAGTTGGAGGCTGCTCCTGCATGAGCAGATTTGCCTGTCTCAGAGTGACAGGAGTACTTGTGTGCTTTAGTCCAGAGAGAGGGAGCATCCTGACTGGAGCAGCTCTGGGCAGCATCTTCTCTGTGCTTCAGAAAGGGAGTTCTGCATCTTCAGGAAAAGATTTGATTTTTTTTCTCATGCCCTTGAACACTCAAGGAAGAAAGGTGCAAGTTAATGGGGTTTTAAGACTCAGCTTATCAAGTGTTTTCTCTTCTACACTTCACTTCCCTCCCCTGCTGCTGTGGGATACGGGCAAGAGAGGATAAGGCATAGTTTAGTCTCCATATGTCAGTGCTGCTTGCAAACTGGGTTACAGGTAGTGTGATTTCATGTGAGCAGCAGGATGGCTATTTTTTGCTAGTTCCAATTTAGCTTTTCATCAGAAACCTACCTATGAGACAGGAACAATTCCAGAACTTGTCTGGTTCTTACAGAGCTGTGCCAAGGATGCACAGATTAGCAAAGCTTCAGAAGAAAATGTTGTAGCTGTTGAGGAGTGCTGAGGCCACTTACTGTCAGCCTTGAATACAGACACAAGGTTTAATTTGCTTAGCTTAATGCAGGTGTAGTCTTTTCAGTCTGGGCTGTTGCTGTTCATCTGGAAGGGTCTCTATGAAAGAAAAAGCAGACACGATCTAACACTGAAGGAATTGTTTCTCTTTGGTGGTTTTGCTGCCCAGCTCTTAGTAATCAGGAGTTCATCCTACCTGTGTGCAGGAGAATCTGATAGCCAGTCTGATGAGAAAATGCTGGCTTTACTTTTTGAGTTGTGGCCAAATGCAAGTGAGGTGCTTGGTGGTCAGCAGGCTCAAGCTGGAGCATTCAAGAGATTTAGCTCACAAATCTAGGGAAAGCAGCCTGCCAGCTCTGGGACTCTGAATATTCCTACTTGCAGCTGTGCACGTTTGTCTCAAATAATAATGCAGTTCTGTGTCTCTCTTTCCTCCCCAGGAGATGAGGTAGCTTTGGAATCAGAAATATCAGGAATATGACTGAGATGAGTCCTTGCCTGTTGGCAGATGTGCAGAAGCTGGCTTGGGAAGACTTTCAGGCATCCAAGACAACTTCAGATAGATCCTCATGAGAAGCAGGCATGTTACTGGCCTGGGTTTTGTTGAACATAATGTCTTTGCAGCTAGTGGATGTAACTGGATTGAAAGCCACTCTAAGCAACTGGGAGTGCTTCTAGACTTAATTTTTCCAAATTTAGGGAAGCCTGTGGATTGTGTGAGCAGTTTGCTTTTACCTGGTGCAAGGATAGGATGACAGTTTAAACTGGTTTCCATGGCATATAATGAGTTCTCAAATATATGACCAGCACCTAGGCTGATACATTTCCACAGCTACCACACACTGTGACAATTGGCCTTCCTATTCTGCAGTGTGACAGGTTGATTTGAAGCATCAAGGCAGAGCAGTTGCTGCTCTGCATCCAAAGTAGCATGAGGACATGCACTGAATGCTTTGGACCTTGTTGACTTGGGAACAAAGGAAAACAAGTGGCCATAGGAGCCTGAAACCTTAAAAGACAGTGGGAGAGATGCTGTTGTCTCTGTGAGGTGGCTGTAGCCCTTGCAGACATGACTTCTCTTGATGCTGTCTGCTTGCTGAGAAAACTTTGTCTGAAGTTGTCTCTCAGATGTTTTTGTTCCTCTCCTAACTTTGTAGCCACCTTTCCCAGTCTGTTGCCTTTCCTTTCCCTACCCCTGTTAGCTGTCTGCACTATTCCTAGACACAAGGGAGTACCTTACCTTGGTTTATGTCTGTGTGTTTCTTTCACCTATCAACAATGCTTTTTATCCTTTACCTGGCTTAGGATGTGGACAGACATATCCCAGCATGTGCTGCTTTGCTAGTCCAGTTGAGAGTGTGCAATCTCCCACTGTGGAAGAGGGAAGTGACAATTTCCAATCACTCTCAGTGGCAGTCAGGACTTACCTTTCTGATGTGGTGTTCCCTCCTGCCTGGACCATCAGCTAAAGGAAACAATAGCAAAGCAGGTGGCAGATGGTGCTTGTTCCAGCAGCTGGAGTGAGTAATGCTTTTGTAGAGGCAAAAAAATGGATTTGCTTTTTTGCTATTGTGGGAAAAGGTATCTTGGCACCTGGGTTGAGCTGCTGAGTGTTTGTGGCAGTTTCTGTAAGGGTGGAATGGCTCTGTCCTTGTAGAGCTGTGATATACAAGGTGAGCCAAGGGAGTTAAATAGCCAGTGCTTGTGAGAATGTTTCCCTTGCTGACCCACATGGTCCTGCTGCATACTGCAAAGCCACTGTTCCTCTGTGGGTCACTGTGGACTTTGGCAGCAGGCCTGCTTCCCACAGCCAACAGCAGAGCTTTAGCCCCAGCAGGGAGGGCTGTAGCAGATTCCACTAACAATTTGGTTCCATCTCCAAGTGGCTGCTGGGGCCACGCAGTGAGAGAGACAAAAACCTGGGCTGTACTCCTGAAGAGTATCTGTACCTGCCTGAAGTTGCTGGTTTGCAGCCTGAGGGATGTGGATTCTCTTCAGGTTGAGATTTTGAAACAATATCTTGTCTTCTCCTGTACTCAGTCTTTGTTTTGTGTAGAAAACATGGAGACCCCACCTGTGTTCAGCTCTGGAGATCCCAATACAACAAGAAGGACATGGAGAGGGTCCAGAGGAGGGCCCTAAAGATCATCAGAGGGCTGGAGCACCTCTCCAAAGAAGAATGGATGAGGAAGTTTGGGCTATTGAATCTGGAGAAGAAAAGGCTCCAGGGAGATCTTACACCAGCCATGCAGGGGACTACAGGAAAGGTGGGGAGGGGCTTTAATATCCAGCCTAAACCTCTCCTGGTGCAACTCGAGGCCATTTCTTCTCATCCTATCACTATAAAACACTTGTATGGCTTACTAGGATGCTTTGAATATTTGATCTTCTGAGGGGGAAGCATTGTCTCCTGAGAACTTTGATGGTGAAGTCAGAGGACAGATGGTGCTGGGTCTCTCCCACAGGACCCCAGCTTTGGCTTTGCTACACTGGGGCAGGCAGGTCCACGTGCAGGCCAGTAGAGCAGAGCTAAACTGGCTCTAGCAGGCCCAAGTGTAATTCCCAGTTCTCTGGTGTATTTTTTCACCTATTTTGAATGCATTGAAGCTCTTTGATAGTTTCCCACACACACTTCCTCCCCACCCCCCAGGAAGGAAATAATTTTGCAAAAGGAAAATCTTGCCTCTTTTTCTGTGCTTCAGGGGCTGGATTTCAAGCGTGATGTATTCTAGTGCAGCACTCCCTATGAGAAGGCTGCAGTGCTGTTTGTCTTTCTGCTGCAGAGAGAAGCAAGGGCAGCTCTCAGTACTCCCTCTTGTAGGAGCTGTGCTCATCCTCAGTGAGTTGGAGGAGCTGCATTAGGTAAACATGGGGTTTTTTCCCCCAGAGATTAACTGCCTGTTGATTTGGCTCATGGATCTCTGCTGCTGTGACCTCAATGGTTTCATCTGTGTCCCTCTCCTGTAGTTTGTACACAAAAGTGTGCTTTTCTTACAGGAGAGCTTTGGAAGACGATGAACTAATTTGTATCACAAAGTTCAGGTTTACTGACTATTGCTGTTGTTTTAAGAGATTCATTCCAGCCATGCAGTGAGAACTGGCTTCCATCAGTGACTAGATCATAGAAGCGTGGAATGGCTTAAGATGGAAGGGACCTTAAAAGATCATCTCATTCCAACCCCTTTCTAGAAATGCATTGGGGAAGGTTTAAGCTTGAGGTGATGTTTGGAATAGGCAACTTCTGTGTTCCCTCAGTGGGTGGCTTAGAAAGGAAAGCTGGCAGGAAACCTTTGGTATTTTAGGAGACTTGTGTGGCCTGTTAAAATCACTTAGAATCATCTGTTAAGATGTGATACTAATATAACCCTGGCAGTATGCTGAATGCTTATGTAAGCTTAGAATAAATGCCTGCTCCTATTTAGCTTACATTGACCAAGAGGCAGGAAACTCTTGGGAAAACTCATACATCTATAAATATTAGGAAAAAAAACCACAAACCATAGATCAAAAATGTATTAAATCCACATTTCCAGGGGTGTGTTTCTGAAAACAATGTCTCTTCCCACTGTTCTGTGCCCTCCTGGCAGGCCATGATAAAAACACAGAGGGGAAGAGGACAGGTTATGGTGAATAAGGATGAGCCCATGTGACAGAGCATGACTTGGGCTGGGGTTCATCAGGCTCTGCTTGTAGTTGTTTGAGGGACCAGCCAGAAACTGTCCTCATGGAAATAACATTTCTCAGCTTTGGTGTGCCTCAAAAATCAGCAGTTCCCATTTTGGAATGAACTGAGAAGCCAAAAATGATGGCTGGAAAAATGCTGGTCTTTATCCAACATAGTAAGAGGTACATGAATAAGAATAATCCCCTGCACCAGGGACATCCTCCACTAGATCAGGCAGCCCAGGGCCCTGTCAAGCCTCACTCTGAATATCTCCAGGGATGGGGCCCCAACCACCTCCCCAGGCAACCTGTTCCACCACCCTCCTGGTAAAGAACTTGTTCCTAACATCCAATCTAAATCTAGCATCCAATCTAGATCTCTAGTTTGAAGCCATTGCCCCTCATCCTATCACTGCAGGCCTTTGTGAACAGTCTCTCTCCATCCTTCTTGTAGCCCCCCTTCAGGTACTGGAAGGCTGCTATTGATGGGGCTCTGAGCAACCTGATCTAGTTGAGGATGTCCCTGCATACTGTGGGGGTGCTTGCACTAGACTTCTAGAGGACCCTTCCAACCCAATGATTCTGTGATTCTAGTAGCACTACATTTTCATCAGGAGTGGGAGCTGTGGGGATAGTGCCTGCTGCTGAGCCAAAGGGCTGATGGACAAAGAGCTGCTGTGAGCAGCAGTGTTACACCAAACACCAGGCTCCTGCCAACACACCACCCCTCCTTGTCCCTTGTCAGACAAAGACAATTTCTTTAAAACCCTTTAATCAAATGATATTCTTTAAAAAAGCAGTTCCCAAGTCTCCTCTGCTGGAGATGTTGTGTATTTATCTGCTTGAAGGGCATCCAGAAGCACTTCTTTGTGCACCAGTGCCAGACTGTATTCTGCTTGCAAATTGAATGGATGTTGGTAGTGTCTGGATGCTGCCCCAGGGCTGGTGATGGAAGTGAGCTGGTGCTGCCCCTGGTCTGGGAAGCACTTGGACTTCTTAGACTTGAGAGCCCTCCAGAGGGCCCTGTGGCACTGCAGGTAATGCAGGTACTCAGGAACCAGCTTGCAAAGGAGACCTGGGCATCATGGTGGCACCTGTTGCCCTGCTCAAAGAGTGAGGAAGTGGCAGTGAGTCCCCATCCCTGGATGTATGTAAAAGCTCTCTAGATACGGTGCTCAAGGAAGTAGTGTAATAGTGGCCATGATAGAGCTGGAAAATGGTTGAACTTGATGATCTTAAAGGTCTTTTCCAGCTGTGGTGACTCTGTGATTCAGGGTCTGGGTCCTGAGGTGGTCTGCAGGTCTGATCAAAGTGCATTCTGTCCAGAGAAGGGGAACAAAGCTGGTGGAGAGCCTTGAATGTAAGTCTTACAAGGAACAGCTGAGGGAACTGGGGTTGCTTACTCTAGAGAAAAGAATGTTCTGGGAAGACCTCATCACCCTCTACAGCTACCTGAAAGGAGGTTGGAGCCAGGTGGGGGTTGGTCTCTTTTCTCATGCCACAAATGACAGGACAATTGGAAACAACCTCAAGTTGTGCCGGGGAGGTTCAGGTTGGATGTTAGGAACAGTTTCTTCCCAGAAAGGGTTCTCAGGCATTGGAACAGGCTGCCCAAGGAGGTGTTGGAGTTACCATCCCTGGGGATAATGAAAAGTCATGTGGATGTGGTGCTGAGGGACATGGTTTAGTGGCAGTAGTGATGGGATTGTGAGCTCTAGGTGAGCAGTTGGCTGTGATGATCTCAAAGGTCTCTTCCAAGCTCAACAATTCTATGGCTGCATGGTTCTGTTTGCTGGCTGCCCCAGCCTTCAGCACCACTGCTGGAAAGCAAGCAAAAGCACCCAACATATGGAAGCAAAATTTTGCACTGGTGATTTTTTTTCCACCTGCTTTGGAAAATAAATCAATGTGCTCTGACAGGAATGTGCTTAATATGTTTCTGGGGGCTTCCAGCAGTGTCTGTGTGTGTCCCTACATTTCTCTATTATCTCTGGTCTTTTTGGAGGTGAAACCAGCCAAAAAAACCCAACCCCAAAACAGCAAAACCCAACAACCAAGAGTGACCAGTCTCTCCTGGTTGTTTTCACGTTTGAAGCAATATTTTTGCAGCACAGAAATGTAGATCAAAAAGCATTCAGACTGCCATGTGATAGCCAGAAAAAGCCTTCTGGAAAGTTAGCTCATGGACTTTTGGATGCTTAGGTACAAAGCAAAAATAAATAATTCTTAGGATAGCTTTCTAAATTGCTGAGAGATGCAGCTGTCTTCTCACTGGCAATTTCAAAACCAAGAGGCAGGCTTTTTTTAGACTGCTTTGACAAACCAGTGTTTGGTTAAAATCCCGCTGGGCTGAGCTGCTTTCTGACTCCTGCTTCAGGGAGCACTTGTCCCTGTCAGCTTTATCCATGGCAACATCTGCTTTCAGCTCCTTCATTTGCCTTTAATAGTCCTCTGAAGTTGTCAGTGCTGTGGCCTGGTGTCCACCTTTGCCAGCTTTGCCTGTGTGTCCTGGTTTGAGCTTCAACAGAACTAATCCTGACTTCTCAGGACTCCTCAGTGACTTCGCTTGCTGAAGTTCACAGCATGTTTTCACAGACACTGTCTGATTCTAGTAGTGAGACCACAACTTACACAGTTAGTACCAAGATTTGGTACACAGTCCAAGGCCTCTGCTCAATCTTGTGTGCCACATTGGGGGTGCAGAAAGTCAAAGGCTGCACCTGCAGCAAGCAGCAGACAGGAGAGGCGACCCTAAACTGGCCAACAAGGGAGTCCTTCCCATGGATGTCATTCAGTATAAAGCTTGGGGAATCACCAGGGTCAAGCCTCCTCTTTTCTTCAGTGTCTGAGGAGGACTCTGTCCCTTCTTCCTTCAATCCTAGTCTATGTGATCCTGAATCCAGCTCCTGAGTCTGGTTCCCATCTGGTGCTTAGTTCAGTCTGGGACTTCTGCCATAGTGCCAGTGACTAATTGCCATCAGGGATTGTTTGGTTTGATACTGGGTTTGTATCTATTTCATTTTATTGTTATTTTTATAAAGCTGCTTTAGTTTTCTTTCCCAACCCATTGGTCTCCCTTATTCCCTTCCCCTTCCCTTTGGGAAGGCAGAGGGATTTGTGGAGATCCTCTGTCACTCATTTAGTGGCTGGTCCAGGCCTGCCCTTGACACTGTGCAAAAGGGTGGTTGGTTTGGTGAAAGTTTAGGAAAACACTGAATACTCTCCATTTGTGTTGGAGCCAAGGTGCTCAGGATTTATAAAGTTGAGACACTCTCTCATCCTCTTCTGGAGAAACCACATAGAAAAATGTACTGCCTACAACCTTGGTCTGGGGCTCAAGGTTCTGCTGTGCCATTCCAAACAAGTCCTTGACTCTTTGGTGTCTGAGTTCCTGTGTAGAATCGTTTAGGCTGGAAAAGACCACGAAGATCATCAGGTAATATATATGAAATGAGGATGCCAAAGGCTTGAGGATAAGGTCACAGGATGGTTGGAAATCACAGGCAATAGAAGTACTTACTACTGGTGACAGAAGGGAGCAAAGCTGAGTATCTCATTCAGCCATGGGCTCCTCATTACTGCGAGTGCTGAGGGGTCAGAAAGAAGGTGAATGCATTCCAGCTGGAAGCAGCCACTAAAAATTATCCTTGATGCTTCATTTTCATGTTTTCTCTAAAGGGCTGTGGGTACAGCCTCTAACTGCCTATAATCCATTTTTATTAGAAGGTAATTTCTGCTTAAACTGTCTTGCACATCTCAGGGATATGCTAACACTTACCATCACCTTTTAGATCCACAGAGGGGTATTTCATTTCTTCTCTAATAGCACAACTGATGCTCATGAAGGGTTGCTTAATTATTGCTATATTTTTGGGAAATGAAAGGGGGAAAAGTAAGTTTTGCTTGCAGTCATGAAGAGCAAAGAGCCTGCATCATTATATGGATCTGCACAATCTCAGCCAAAATGGGCTTGTTTCTTTGGAGCTGCTGATGGGGTTTGCCTGATTTGCAGAGGTTTCAAGAGGGTGACTGGTTCTCTCCTTGAGGAATTGCTTTGCTTTTACCTTGCCTGTCCAATTGATATAATGAGACACAGACTGTTGCAGCCCCTGCCATAGACGCATTTCTAGCCAGGGGCACAGGAGAAGACTTTAAGATCATGCCTGACCAGGGAGCTAGTCTTGGACTTGGGGGGAGCAAAAGCACATGGAAAGAGCAAAGTGACCCCTTCACATCACCCCAGAGGAGTCCTCTATTTTTTTTTTTCCCTTCTATTGATTGCATAACTTATTTTGTCCTGTCATTAAAAGAAGTGTGACCAGCAGGACAAGTGAGGTGATTGAGATCCAACCTGGAGCACTGCATCCAGTTCTGGGGACCCCAGTACAAAAAGGACGTTGAACTGTTGGAGTGGGTCCAGAGAAGGGCCACGAAGATGATCCGAGGGTTGGAGCACTTCCCCTCTGGGGACTGGCTGAGAGAGTTGGGGCTGTTCAGCCTGGAGAAGAGAAGGCTGAACAGCCCCAGGTATTTACAAATACCTGGAGGGTGGGTGTCAAGAAGGTGGTGCCAGACTCTTTTTCACTGGTGCCCAGACATAGGACAAGGGGCACCGGACACAAAGTGGAACACAGGAAGTTCCACCTCAACATGAGGTGAAACTTCTTTCCTGTGAGGGTCACAGAGCACTGGAGCAGGCTGCCCAGAGAGGTTGTGGAGTCTCCTTCTCTGGAGACTTTCAAAACCCACCTGGATGTGCTCCTGTGTGACCTGCCCTGTGTGATCCTGCTGTGGCAGGGCGGTTGAACTAGATGATCTCCAGGGGTCCCTTCCTACCCCTACCACTCCTTTCTCCTGGGTTGCAGGGGGACCAGCAGCCTCCAAGTCAATGCAGCAGTATAGATGTGATTATAGACGCTCAAATGTTAATAAATCCCAAAATAAAGGGTTTCATCACAGCCTGAAAAGCTTCCCACATGCCCCACTTTGACTGCCTGGAGGGTGACAATCTAAATATAAAGCTGTCTCTTTTGTGGTGGGGTTTTTTTTGAACAACGGCTTTCAGGCACATATGCACAGCTTCAGCTGACTTTCCAAAGGAGTCTGTGGGAACAGCTGATGGCAAAATTAAGTTCTGTGTTTCCTGTGGGAGTTCGTTTCCTATGAAAACTGTAAAGGCCTTGTTTCCCCGGCGCTCCACTCGCTTCCAACCTGTACAATCCTAGCAGGAGAGAAACTGTGATCTTTAATTACCTCCAGAGCTGGGGTGTTGGCCTCTGAAGGAATCGGTGGGAGAGGAACGTGAGGGTGGGATTTATTTTTAGAGCCAGTGTGAGCATCAGCTCAGCTGAGGAGGTTTTTGTCACCTGTTCCAGCAGGTCACAAGTTCACATGCCGCTTTGAAATGAGCTTGGAGGAATGGAGTGCTGGGAAGGAAGCAGGCAGAGGAAGAAATGGGGTAAGAGATCAATTAAACTGGATAAAGGCAGAGAGAGGGACACACACACACAAAAATAGGGAGCGTGGTGAGGGCTTTAATGACTTCTGCAGCATATTTCAAAGGTATTTCCAGGTGAAACCTTTTTTGGCTCACTCATTCAAACAGCCTCATTTCTACCAAAGTAGGTGCTTACATGACAAGGGTGAGCTGGATTTTAACCTTTATGTAATCCTCCTATGTCATAGAATCATAAAATGAAAAGAATCTTAAAGATCATCTAGTTCCAATCCCCTGCAGGGGCACCTCTCACTAGACCCAAGTTGCTCAAAACCTCATCTAGCCTGCTCTTAAACTCTTCCAGGGGTGAGATGTGCACAACTTCTCTGGACAACCCATACCAGTGTCTCACCACCCTCACAGTAAATAGCTTCTTCTTAATGTCCAATCTAACTCTACCCTGCTGTAGTTTAAAACTGCTGCTCTTAAGCACTTCCAGGGATGAGGCATGCACAGCTTTCTCTGGGCAAATATCAATGTAATAGATGCACAAAATGCACTTTCTGGACAGGCTATACATTTGTGAAGAAGGTGATTTGATCCTGACAAGAGGTGGAAGGAGAAACTCGGACCTAGAAAGATGCAACAGCAGTCATCATAACCTAGTGACATTTGCAGCTCACTGGCTGGAATCACTGGAAAGTGTAAGGCATCGTTAAATCCCAAATCACACTGCAGAAGGTCTAATGAACCATCTGTAAGTGCCTCATCATGCACCTCTCAACCCTCCTGTGGGGTTTTATCCAGCGACCTCACTCCTCTTGGACTTCAGGCCACATCTGCTGTGTCTCACTAAGCTGGGAGCAGGACAGGGGTGTCCAAATGCCCAATGTGTGCTCATTGTTGGGGCTGCTGGAAAGGAGGGTAAGCCAGCACAGTGGTAACATGCTAGTGGATAGAGCTGGACATCCCACAGTGAACAGCAATCTCTTCCCATCATCTAACTACCCCCTGGCACAAAGATTTAAGACTGCAGAGTACAGCCAGCACTGCCTGGGCATCTCCCTTCCCATCTAAACAGTGCTTTCCTCTGCCTGGATGCTGTCCTGTGCAACTTGCTGTAAGTGAAGCTGCTCTGGCAGGAGGCTGAACTAGATGAGCTCCAGAGGTCCCTTCCAACCTCAATCATTCTGTGATTCTATGTGAGCCAGTACCAGTACACATATGAGATAAGAACCTAGTGACACATACAGGATTTTGAGGCAGCTCCATCATCCCTGTAATTTAAATGCCTTGTAGTGTAGCATAAGGAAAATGTAAATACAAAGGCAGCCCTCATAAGAGAGATGGATCCTGCTGCAATGAAGTGGATTAAGGGCTGCTTTTGCACTCCTGACTTTGGAAGGGGTTTTGAGGGCCTGGAGGCAGATGCATGACATGGCTGGGTACTAGCAGCCCTGTGTCACCAAGGTTCTGAACCAGACAGCCCAGGTTTACCAGAGGACAGCGTGAATGAGCTCTCCACCAGCAGCAGAAACAAGGGAAGACATCTCCCAGAGAGCTGATTACTTCTTCCACCTCCTGATACGCAGCAAGAAGAGATGTTTTCACAGTGGCTTTTTGGGATGAGCCACTTGAGAGATCCCAGGAGCTGTCAATGCTGCCCTTCCAGGTGAGTTTTCACTTCTCCTAATTTGCTTTGCTGCCTTCTTGGACAGCAGAGCTCAGTACCTTTTTTCTTCTCCCATTAGAAAATGAGCCGGGGTAGCTGGTGGTTCCTCAGAACCAAATATATTTGCAAACCAGGAATGTACTAGAGCAGTAACATCAAAATGGAGCAGTAACAAGTGCAATTGTAATTTAAAACCCTTAAAAAAAACGTATTTCCTGTAAATATGAGTGGTCTACAGACCAGCAGGGGTTTCCACCCCATACTCTATGGTAGAGAACTTTGTGGTTGGAATTCTGAAGAAAGAGAAATATTGGGAAAATCCTAACTTCTTTGAAGGAAACCCAGAATAAATACCAGGGGAATTGGTACTCCAAGCCTCAGCATCTTTGAGGACACCTAGACTCAGTGCTGAACAGCAAACAGCTTCCTCCTCTCCTTCGCTCTCTGGCTCAGTTTAACTTTTGTGGCTGCATCTCTCCAGCCCTTTCTGCTGGGAAAATAATTTGTGTGAGTTTTGGCAAGCAGGGGCTGTCAAACCAGCCCTCACAGGTGGTGTGTCTGGCTGGGACGTCACAGAGCAGCTGCCATCCAAGCTCTCTGCTGGGGCTTGTTTTGATTAGGTAAGGAGAGGGGGGACAGCAACATGGGCTCTGGCTGGGTTTATAAACCAGCAAAGCTTGAACTTTGGTTCATGGTGGCAAGATTAGCAAGCCTCCACGTTTGGTGCAGTGACATTTCTCTTGTCTGCAGTGTGATTGATTTTTTTTTTTTTAAAGTGGCTCTCTAGTCAATACCACAATGTCCAAGATTTATCTAACTACTTTTGGACAGATGGATCCTATTGATCTGAATAGAGGCTGGGGAGAGTGGATATGTAGGCAATCCCTTGTAACTGTTTACACAGCAAACAGTTTCCATCTGCTCTCTGTTTTACTGTAAAGCAAAGGATCAGTCAGCTGCAGGCTTTAATAGATGACCACCATGTACATTGGGTTCCACTGGTTTTTATCCTCCCCAGTTCTGCTCTACCATATACAGTTTGGTCAGCAGCTAAGGGGTTGTAGAGCCTCCCCTTACAACTTCATGGTCTGCCAGCCACACGCTTCAGAGAGGCTTCTGCCTTGCCCCTCCTCTCCCCCCGCCCCCCCCCCCCCCATGCTTTGAAGAATACTTCCATACACATCCCAGGCAAGAATTTTTCTCCTGTTTATTTCAAAAGTCTTTTGTAACAGCTTCATTGCAACAATCCAAGTGTCACCTGGAATTTGACATCCTCCCAGATGTACAGAATTAATGTCATGTATCGCAGCATTAAAAACACACAGGAATGTTCCCCGAACATCATCATTACCTCCATGTCCTCTGCCAGCACCTCTGCACCCCTCTGCAAGGCAGCTGCACATCAGCCATCTCTGCCTCTTGTGTCCCTAACCCTGCTTCCGTGAATGAAGGGATTCCAAGGCCAAAAGAGCCATTTGCTTTGTTTTGTTTCGTTTGCAAACTGTATAGAAACACAATCTGGATTTAATTTGCTTTGTATATGGCTTTTAGTCCTCTTCATTCAAAGATTTTACAGTGGAAAAATCCTGAGCTGACATCAAAAATGGGACCAGTTCATTAAAAGCACTCACAATTATGGCACATGTTGGAGGCAAAGGTCCTGTCAACCCCAGAATGAAAGCATTTTAAAGAATGCCATTTGTTTAAAGAGTTTTCACTCTTGAAATTTATCCCAGTTTAATGGTTTGCTAGGAAGCATCATCTGAAAGGGAACAAAAAAAATCTTATCTTTTCTAATTGATGACTTACAGGAACTGAGGCTTCATCATTTCACTCCGTTCACAAGTGAAACTGTGCTGGAAAAATACATGCAGCTCCTTGTGACTTCTATCAGGCATTTCAAAGTCATAACATCTATGTCATTAGGCTGTTTACTACCTGCAATTCAACCAAGTTACTCCATATGCAGGGAAGAGCAGCATTTGCTTCCAAGAGCCTACCAGCTCTTTTGGCTTATTTAGGTAATTTCTTTATTCTCCAAATCTTTGGAATATGTTGAATGATGCCAGGCACTAGAACCTGCCACAGCTATTTCTGGCCAGAAAAATAGCTCTTTTTTTTTTTTTTTTCCTTTCCTGATGAATGCTCAGCTGAAATTCTTCTTGGTTGTTACAACTGTCCCTGGCTAAAACTTACATTCACCAATGGCCCTAAAAAGCTTGTGTTTGACTTGCATCCATCCCTTGATTTCAGTTCTGATGATAAGAAACGTTCCTAACGATGTAGAAACAGCTGCAGAAACTTGTTTGGAAAGTGCCATTTTTGGTGCTGCAGCTGTTTGCAGGCCAATATCCAGCATCCCTAACATCCAGCTGATGCTCTCCTGGACCTGAATTTCTTCCAGTGCTAGGAAAGCAGCTGGGTGCTACAGAGAGAAGCTGCTCTGCTCACAGCTTTTGCACATGAAATCCTTGCTGTCTAATTTAGGATTATTTTGCTTTCCTGACACATTTTCTTGGGTTTGGTGTGTTGGGGTTTTTTTGGGTGTTTTTTTTTTTGGGGGGGGGGTGGGGGGTGTTGCTGGTTAGTTTTTGTTTGGTTTTGCTTTCTTTCTTTTTTTCCTTTAATAACCATGACCACTGAAGGTCAGCTGTTTATTAGATTGAAAGATCAGTGCAGGAAAACTGAAAATCATGACATCTTGTGTGTAGGCTGTGAATAATAGGCAACCCTCTTTCGATCATTAAACCAGAAAATGGTATCTATTTTTTCTGGTGGTTTCAGCCCATTAAGAAGGCAGCCTTTTAAGAAGGCTTTCCTGGCAGCACATTCCCTGCTGCAAACCAGGACCTGGTGATGGGATGGATCCCAAGCTGGGGGAGGCTTGGCTGGAGGAGGCAGCTGCAGGTTGCCATGACATTCAGCTCCTCTCCAAAAAAACCACACACAGCCCAAGGAAGTTTCACTTTCTGCTGGGGACTGAACCTGTATTTTCATGGTCTCTGGAACGTGGGTGCACTTAAATTTGGGGATGGAGGCAACTCCATCCCTGCACACCAGTCATGTCCTCAAATTTTGCTTTCATGCAGATGAAGAAAATGCAAAGCCTTGACTATTTCCCTTCAGATTCAGGTGCACTGAGCATTAGAAGTGAACACTATGATAATTCTGTGTCCTATGCCTGAGCTCTGGGAGCTGGTGGTGTATTTTAAGCACCTTACCTTCTGTTCAGAGAACCACTTCTTTTGTTGCTTTGCTCTACTTGTACAATGGTAAGACTTACCCCACCCCACGCCCCCCTTTTAACTGATAAAGATCTCTTAGCAAACACAGCCAGACTTGGAAATTGATTCCTCTCAGAATATTTATATATGCTGTTATCATACAGAAAGCCTGAACAGATATCTTTGCCCATTTTATGAGGAAAGTAGGATTGCAGCATTACTGCTTTGCCAGTGCAGAGGCTGAATGCAAAATGAGTTGATAATCACAGAATCACCATGGTTGGAAAAGACCTTAAAGATCATCAAGTCCAACCATTATCTAACTCTACCAGAGCCATTACTACACTGTGCCTTTGAGTACCATATCTAGATGGCTTTTAAGTGCATTCAGGGGTAGTGATGCAACCACTTCCCTGGGCAGCCTGTTCCAGTCTTCGAGAGCCCTTTTGGTAAGAAGCCTAAAAAGTCCCAAGTCCCTCGGCCTTCCATCATGGTACTGATGTTCTACTCCTCTAACAACATTTGTAGCCCTTTGCTGTACTCTTTCAAGCAGTTCTCTGTTCCTCTTGAACTGGGGAGCCCAGAACTGGACAGAATACTCCAGATGAGGCCTCACCAGGGCAGAGTAGAGGGGGAGGAGAACCTCCCTCAGCCTGCTGGCCATGCTCTTGATGCAACCCAGGACGCCATTTGCCATTGTCTGTATCACCTAGCCAAACAGCTTTAACCCACTGAACAGCTTCAAGCCACTGAATCAACCTACAAAAGAAAATCTTTGTGCAGCAGGAGTCAGTAAATTATCCTTGAAGCTGTAGCTGCATCATGTTCATGGTGTTTCTGGTAACAGTGGTTAGCAGCAAGTGGAATTCTTACTGTTTATGTTTCTTCACCTGAATTAGAATGACATTAGCATGCCCTTGGTCTGCAATTGCCAAAGAGGTTAAAAATATTCATGTTTTGAAGATCTGTACATGCAGTTGTGTTTGCAGCAATCGGGTAGTCCTGGTTTTAATCCCTTTAGAAGCAGTATTTACAGGAGGGAATGTACAGTATAGGGCTTTTTCCAAATGGGATTTCCATCCTTCTGACTTCCTTTTGAAAGTTGTAAACAAAGAAGATAAAATGGGCAGATTTAAGTAGGAAGATCTTTTTACACAGAACTGGATCCTTAGTGTCCAGCTCTGGAGCCCTCAATACAGGAAGGATATGGATCTGATGGAGCTGGTCCAGGGGAGGGAGAATGATCAGGGGCTTGGAGCACCTCAGCTACAAGGCTGAGGGAGCTGGGGTGTTCAGCCTGGAAAAGAGGAGGATCTGGGGAGACCTAATAGCAGCCTTCCAGTACCTGAAGGGGGTTTACCAGAAGGATGGACAGAGACTGTTTACAAAGGGCTGCAGTGACAAGGACGAGGGGCAATGGCTTCAAACTGAAGAAGAGCAGATTTAGATTGGATGGTAGGAACAAGTTCTGCACCATGAAGGTATTGGAATGTTCTATTTTCCTGTATCTCTCTGTTTAAGGGAGTGTGCAGCTAATTCTCTCTCAGAACAGGTGCTGTTATCCTTATTTTTTGAGGGGGAGAGACTCTCTCCATGCCTTGTCTGGCAGTGAGTTTCCAGCTGCATCTCTGGGCCTGCTGAGGCCTGTGGCAGGCCTGGGCCTGCTCTGGGCCTGCTGAGGCTGAGTGGGGTGGAGGTCTCTGGAAGGCTCTGGAAGGTTTTGGCCTGGCAGGCACAGGTGAAGGACTGAGCCTCATTTGTGAATGATTTCCTTTCACCTGAGTGTCTTTTGTAGATATTTGTAAACAGAATTTCCAATGGGGAGCATTGATATTTCCCTCCTTTGGAAGAGGTAAAAGACCTTTTCTGTCTTTTTGCCCTGGGCTGCTTGTGACTCAAAACTAGGCCATAATTGTGGCCTTCTAGTATCTGAAGGGGGCTACAGGAAAGCTGGGGAGGGACTTTTGAGGGTGTCAGGGAGGGATAGGACTGGGGGGGATGGAGCAGAACTAGAAGTGGGGAGATTCAGCTTGGATGTAAGGAGGAAGTTCTTCCCCATGAGGGTGATGAGAGCCTGGCACAGGCTGCCCAGGGAGGTGGTAGAAGCCTCCTGCCTGGAGGTGTTTGCAGCCAGGCTGGATGTGGCTGTGAGCAACCTGCTGTGGTGTGAGGTGTCCCTGCCCATGCAGGGGGGTTGGAACTAGAGGATCCTTTCCCTTCCAACCCTGACAATTCTGTGATCCTATGACATGTTCCTTCTCTCTCAGTGCAGAATGAGCTCAGACACCTTCACCAAAAAGATGTTCCATGTTGATTGTACAATGTGCAAAAGCACACTTCATTAGTTATCAACTGTGTGACTCAAGTACTCAATATGCCCTAATTGACTTTATTATGGAACATAACATTTACTGTATTAGTTAAAGAGCACATTGAAAGCTGTGTGTTTGTTTGGAAAGGCACATCACTAACCTGGTTAGAGCAGCAGCCATATCCATAGATTTGCCAGCAGCCAGCAAAGTATGATGTTGATTTTGTTTAGATTAGCTCTGAACATTCATTGTAAGAATGAGTCACTGAATATTTTTGAAGTTAAAGGTTAGAAAATCAAAGGATAAAAAAAAGACAGAATGGTCTCATTGCTACAGCTAATTTCCACAGAATTATAAACTAATCCCATGGAGACAAACAGGTTTATGTCAAGCCTGTATGCTTGGCTAGATGGCCCCCAGCACTGTCAAAGTCCTCCTTTCAGTAGTAAGTCAAGACATGGCTGAAATGGTCATAGTACACCCAAACTTTCAACTACAGAAAGCTGGGGATGAGAAGGGCTGAAGCTGGACTGAGACACCAGCACTACACTGACAAGCACCAGCACAGTGCACCTCTGGGTAACCCAAGCATGGCACCAGATGGTCACCAAGAGCCTGAGTGATATTCACACTAGTATTTTTTGCTGCAATTAGAGCTGGCAATCAGGTTATCCATTAGGAAGTACACATCAAATATGCACAAATATCCTTTATAACACACCTTCTTTCCATTTTAAATTGTGCCTACTGCTCCATAGCCTCAACCACTGCCTGAAAACCCTTTGTACATCTTGCTGGTGGCAATGGGGGTTCCTTGTGCAATGCCTGTTCTGCAGGGAGACAGGCAAACTGCAGCCTCCTCCGTCTGCCACTGAAGTCAGTGAGATTACTTCTCTGAACATCTATATCATCTGAAGAACATCCTTCACATTGGAAGGAAATTAAAAGCCATCTGGATATTTTTTTTTGCACAAAATGAGAAGTGTGTTTGCAGGTGGGAAGAACAGAGAACGGGATGACATCTCAGTGTGACTCCAAACTTTGTCCAAGAAACACACAGGGAAGAGAAACCCCAAGATAAAACACCAAGTAGTGAATTGCCAAACATTGCAGGTTTCTGTTCTTTGTAACCCTTCTGTCCTGAGCTCCAGGGGAAAGAGAAGACATTGCTTGGATTTGGTTATTGTTTCTTATTAAAACTCACCTAAATGTTAATTCCCATGTGCAAGGTACAAGCACATGAGCCAGGTGGGCACCCTATCTCCTCCCTGCTTGCTGAAGGTCTGAGCAGCTCATGTTTGTGCCATCATTGCTGTCACCTAGGGGCCGGATCACAGAAACATCCTGAGTCCCGTGGCTTCCTGCTGCTCCTGAATGGTCTTCTTGGGCTCAGACAGAAGAAACAATGCAACCTGGAGCACAGCGTCTGAGCTCCCGTCAGTGCTACCTGCACAGCTGCTCAGCAGGCAACTGGGATATCTGTGCCAGGTAGGAGTCACTGTGGCTGGTTTTGCAGGGTGGTGTACAGAGGGTTGTGTCAGGGAAGATGAACTTCAAAATCCTAAGTTAACTGTATTCTTTCAAGCCTGTCAAAAAATAAAACCGGGAAAAACCCCCAACCATTTCAAGAATGCAATACCACTCCCAAGTTACCTGAAAAGAAAGTGCAATCTAGTGCAGTGTGCTTTCACTGTCCCACTCTGTTCCTTCAGTTCCTCATTTCTTGTGCTTCAGCCTGTGTCCGGGCATTGCAGGTATCTGCTTTGTCTGTGAAAATGAAATACCAGGAGGAATTGCACTTGGTGCAACTGATGCACGTTTAGGGTTCAATTCATAAAAAGGTGGAAGGCTGCCCTGGCGAATCCTGAGTTGGACCATGCACGATGAAAGCAATTAGATGCCCGAGTTAAAAAACAAGCCACAGAAAGAGCAGGAAGGACTTAGGAGATTGACCTCAAAGCTCCTATGCCCTCTTGGCTCATATACTTATGCTCTTGGGTGATGGGTGCCCAGGTAGTTTCAGCAAGCAGAAAAATAGTGATCTGGAGCTTGATTTTCATGCACCCTTGAAAATTATTTTGGTTACTGAATATGAGGGAACTGGAAAGGCCACCCTTGTCAGATGCTCCTCAGTAAGACTCAGCTCAGTAACTGTGCTCTCAAGCCTTTCACAAACTGGCCTTGCTGAGCCAGATGTGGATGGGGGAGTTTTACAGGGCTTAGATACAAGCTGGGAGGCCCTGTGGTTGCTTTGTGTCAGTTTCTGGGGATACGTGCACTACTGGGCATGCACTTTGTACACCTCTGAGGCTAAGGAGGATCAGAATGGAGCTTATCAAGGATCTCAGGAGTAAAGAAACATTAGAGCCAAGTGCATAAAGTCTCAACCAGATGCCCAAAGCCCTTAAGGAACCCAGTTCTAGGAGCCAACCCAAGACTCCTGGAGTCAACAGGAAATGCAAAGGGTCCTGCGCTGTGACTACTGGCACCAAAATAGACTCAGAAACATTTAAACCATATTACGGCAGGCTGTGTGCCTGCCTTGGACCAGACTCAGCAAAGTTACAGGTATAGCAGAGGTGGTATGTACAGTTTTATACTCCTTCATCTGGAAAAGGTAGGTTGAAAACTATTTACAAACATTTGACAGGTCCCTAATCACAGTTGTAATATTTACCCTTTGGAAACCACTTAAACTGCAAAATTAAATCGTCTCAGTTTGCAAATCTACTATCATAAAAATACCATTCTTGAGCTCCCACAACATTAATGCATTTGAACATGTTTTTATGAGTAAAACGATCAACTTCAGTAATTCTGCTGTGGTTTGGGATGCTGTGTTCCCAAATTCTTTAATACCTTTGGGACAGAGCCTGCCTGTCTTGATTTATGTAGAGTGGGGTCTGTTCTAATGATCAATATTCTGCACGATGGCAAGTGTACCAAACTACAACCCTAAGAGGGGTCTAGGTGCAATAAGAGAGAAACATCTCATATACACTCTTAATAATTAAAACACATAAACCATCCTAGTTAAAAAGATTTGCCCATAGAGGTAATCCCAAGGGAAAAAAAAATAATTACACATTTGTTTCCCTGTCTCTGCTCTTTCTAAAAATGGTCCCTGCAGCTCTGGAAGTTGCTTTCCTGAATGGGTCTTTGCAGTCGCTCTTTGAATCTTCCCCAGTCCACAGTCTGACCCTACACATCCTGCTTAACATTTAGCCTTCAAACTAGGCTCGCCAAACACTTTGACCTCTGCCTGTTCCTTCAGCCTTTTTATTACCTTCACAGCACTAAAAGAGTGGTATGGAATAGAGAATTTAGAGCAATGATCCAGAGCTTTGAAAGAAACCTGTGGTAATTCCTATGCACCCGTTTCCCAGAATCACAGAATGGTAGGGGTTGGGAAGGACCTCTGGAGATCATGAAGTCCAACACCACCACCAAAGCAGGGTCACCTAGGGCAGACCACACAGGAGTGTATCCAGGTGGGTTTGTCATGCTAGACACTGGTACTAGGTTTGCTTGAAGATGCTTCTGGTTCTCCAGCAGTCTGGGTTAGCACAGGTTAAATATGACTTTGACTTTTAAGACAGTAGCAACAGCCTCAGGCCAACTTGTGGTGTACCACTGTTTTGAGGGAAGCCAGCTTCTGGGGGAGCTCCAAAGCAGTTTTCTTCTAGATAACCTCCACAATCAGATTTGAGGGAAACAAGACTAGGATTGGGGCCCCCAGAACACTGCAAAGAAATAATCTGCATGAATCTCTACAACACTATTGCACAAGTAAAACAGGCAAATTTAGGATGACTGGGAGCCTGCATTCTTTTTTTGCTGCTTATATTCATGTGAAAGTACTGAAATAAACATTTCAGTGGCAATGCAAATGTTTGACACCAGAGGTGAGTACTGGATTTGCTTGCATTAAATGAAGCTGGTACCAAAGCTGACAGCTGCCTGTTTTTGTTGGCAGCAGGTAGGAATGGTTTTTGCACATTTTATCATGATTTTTTTATAATCTGACTTTTAAGAGTTAGGTAGAAGGTGGTGTTTCAGACAAGACTGACTATACAAACCAACTTTTACAGTCAGGGGAATTCAGCCCATTTGATCCTTCACCACTGAAGTCAGCAGGTCTGTTAGAGTGAAGCACAGCCCCTCTAAAACTGGTGTACCTGCAGTCACCTACACCTATGTCAGATACAGGCTTGCTGGAAGGAATTGCTGAGGAGCATCAAGCACAAAATTCAGGGCCAGATCCAGACTGCAGTGTAACATACTGCTTTAGCCAAACCTTATCAACCTCAAATTCAAATTTGGAATTCCACTTGCCCACTTTACTGATTTTAACACAGAGTCTGAGTTCAGGCTATGATCTGAAGAAAAGGATGCTTCTATTCTATGTTGGTTTTGACATCATCCTAGCTGTGCACTCCATCCTTCTGTAACTGTCACCATCCTGACTGTGCATCCATCCTTCTGTAACTGACACCACCCTAACTATGGCACTTCATCCTCCCATAATTGCATCAGAGATGGCATCAAAGATATCAGAGTATCTTCCAAAACAAAACAAAACCTTGGGGGAAAATGGCAACATTATAGTAGATGTTACTGCATATTAGAGAAGTCCCCAGCCCCCAGCCGCTCCAGAACTAAAATGCTGAATGCCCAATGGCTGTCTCTGAACTGAAAGCTTTCCAAATGGCTGTCTCTGAACCAAAAGCTTACCCTTTAAACACCATTTGTATTTGGGGTTTTGGTTTGTTGTGTGTGGTTGTGTTTTGTTGTTGTTTTTGAGAAACAAAAGCAATGTCAAAAAACTCTACCTAGAATCACTCGTTTCTGCCAAGCGGTTGTTCATGATGGCTAGAGCCCCCACCCCTGCAGAGAAACCATTCTGTCTCGTATTGATACAAACGTTCCTCGGGTAGCCGTTGGCCGTCTCGGACAACTGCTTTTGCAAAATGGCCAAGGAGACTTTATTGGAGGCTGTGAGTTCCCTCATGGAGATCATCTCTCCAGAGAGTCTCCTGCCTTCGGTGTCGCTGTCATACTGTCCTTCGGTGTCCATGGAGATGTTACGCCGGCGCAGGCGTGCTCCCGGGGTGATGGCGTTGCGGCGGCCCAGGCGGGCGCTGGATTTACGGCACTTGGGGCAACAACTGCATTCCAATTTTTTCAACACCCAGTTCAACACTTGCTTGATTAAGATCGAGATGACATTAAAAAGAGAGTATATGCAACATACCCCCATCAATATAAAGACAAAGTTCCCGAATCTGTATAATCCCTGATTTTGGTAGGCAGCGTTCTGGCTGCTTACCAAATCTCCGAAGCCGATGGTGCTGAAGGTGACAAAGCAATAGTACAAAGAGTCGACGTAGTTCCACCCTTCCACCGCTGTGTACATGGCGGAGGCGCAGCAGGAAATGGTAACGGCAAAGATTCCCAGGATCAGCAGCACGTGGTACACGGATGGCTTCCACCCCACCAGGCTGCCCACCCCAGCCATAGCTGGCCCCCTGCGGAAGTTGGGAGGTAGGAGACCACTTCTTCGCAGCTGTCTCTCGTAGCACGCCTTCATGATAAACGCCAGCAGAGAGATAATTCGCTCCAAGAAGAGGTTGAAGAAAAGGATAGTCCCAGCACACCCAAAAAGGCCATAAATGATGAGGAATACTTTGCCAGCCACAGTTGCTGGCGTGGTCATTCCAAAACCTACGGTGTGGAGATAAATGGGGAACATTAATGGCATTGTTCTTCATGCATCGCAAATCATAGAATCATGGAATGCACTGGGGTGGAAGGGACCTCTAGAAGTCATCTAGTCCAACCACCCTACAATACCCAGGGACATCCCCAACTAGATCAGGTTGCTCAGAGCCCTATCAAGCCTGACCTTGAACATCTCCAGGGATGGGGCCTCGACCACCTCCCTGGGTAACCTGTTCCAGTGTTCCACCACTCTCATAGTGAGGAACTTCTTAACTAAATCTACCCTGCTTTAGGTTAAAGCCATTGTCACTTGTCTTATCACCACATGGCCTTGTAAACAGTCCCTTCCCAGCCTTCTTGTAAGCCCCCTTCAGGTACTGAAAAGCCCCTAATAAGGTCTTTCTGGAGCCTTCTCTTCTCCAGGCTGAACAACCCCAGCTCTCAGCCTGTCTTCATAGGAGAGGTGCTTCAGGCCTCTGATGATCTTTGTGGCCCTCATAGACCTGCTCCGTCAGGCCCATGTCCCTCTTGTGTTAGGGACCCAAGAGCTGGATGCAGTACTCCAGGTGAGGTCTCACCAGAGCAGAGCAGAGGGGCACAATCACCTCTCAGCCTCCTGGCCACGCTTCTTTTGATGCAGCCCTGGATGCCACTGGCCTGTGCTGCAAGTGCCCATTGCTGGCTCATGTCCAGCTTAAGTCCTTTTCCACAGGCTCCTCGAAGGTCCCATCTCACTGGGTAAAAGGATTGCTATCTCTAAGTCATCTTAGGCCAACATGCAGCCAAGTTTTGTAAAGAATGAAGAAGGCAGCAGAGGGCTCAAGGAGATGACTAAAACTCAAGAGTGGGCAAAAAATCCTCACAGAGATGAAAGGTAGTGTATTAAACCAGAGCAATACCACTGTGTAAATGCAGGTGGACACATTCCTGAGACCAAAATGCTTTGAGGTGGGATGAGGTGAAAAAGCCATTTCCTGGCTCCCACACATGAGGCTGCAAGACCTGATGGAAAGTTTAAGCTCTCTGTTGACCAACTGTAACCCAGTGTAACCTTCTTGTCACAGAGTTCTGATCACACAGTTCCTCCTGAGAGGACAGAAGTTTTCAGATGACATAAGAGGGGAAAAGCAATACCTTCCAAAACCCAGCACTTTAAAGTCTTAACCAAACCCCTGCTGTGACTGTGACCTGATGTAATCACAGGAAAAGGAAAAGCCATGAGATACCCACACTGCAGAGCCATTTGGCAGACTGGGAGGACTGGGAACACTGGGATCTTGCAGACTGACAATTGTAAGATTAGAGGATCAACTAGCATCTGCATCCCAGCAGCACTGCTGCTATGGAAATCTCTTAGGCAAACCTTTAGAGTGTTTTGGTTTCTTTTCATGGTGGGAGTTCTTTGGCAGAGAGAACACAGCTTGCTTCATCTGAGAAAACAGGGGTTGTTTAGCCTGAAGGAGGCTGAGGGGAGACCTTCATGCTCTCTACAAGTACCTGGAAGGAGGTCTGAGTCAGGTGGGGGTCTCTTCTCACATGCAAAAAGTGACAGGACAAGAGGAAATGGCCTCAAATTGTGTCAAGGAGAGGTTTAGGTTGGATATTAGGAATTTTTTTTTCACAGCATTGGAACAGGCTTCCCAGGGAGGTGGTGGAGTCACCATCCCTGGAGGTATTGAAAAGCCATGTGAATATCAGGCTGAAGGACATGGTTTAGTAGTAGTAGCTCAGCAGTAGTGGTGAGATTGCAAGCTCTAGGCGGGGGCTGGACTTGATGATCTCTTCCAGCCTCCACAGTTCTATGGTTATAGATCAGTATCTTCACAGCAGAAGTAGTCTTCTCTGTAAAGGATAGTGAAAAAATTTGCACAGTATCACCAGAAAACAAAATATTACCAAAGAGGTCATTAGACTTTGTTTTCTGGATCTATGGTCTCTCCATTTTGTTGTGCTAAAAGACCACCTTTGAGCAGACCTTAAGAAGCCTGCCTTGGGGTCCATGGCTTAACCTGAGTGACTGGGAAGCTCTTCTCACTTCCTCCTCCTCTGTGGGGTTGAAGCTGATAGGGTTGAGCTGTCTGCTTGCAAGAGCCTTCTCATCTGATGATGAATATGAACTAGTGCCTGGTCCTCAGAAGAAGCCAGGGAGCTTGTTGTGGTTGCCAGCTAGGATACACAGCCAGCTCATTATGGAGAAGGCATCTGTTTCCCCATGCCTTATCAGCAAAGCATTTAAACATGTGCTTCACAGCAAGTGTGTGAACACCACCATCAAAATAAATGGGTTTATTGTCACACATATGGCTAGACACATTTATTAATTACAAAGAACAAAAAGAAAAAAAAAACCAGATAGTGACAGTTTGGCTCACATTGTGAATGCACTGAAGCTGTTCAGTGTTTTCTCCTGGTCATTTGTGAGAGATGCTCAAGTCTTGTACTTTTGATGTGGTTTGTTTAAGTGAGACTTCTGAAGTACAGTTTTAACAAAATTCAGTCTTCCTTCCCTAGCTGTTTTTCCCTCTTCAGCACCATCTCTACCAGGAGGGCTTCACAGAATGTTAGGGGCTGGAAGGGAACTCCAAAACTCATCCAGGCCAACCCCTCTGCCAGAGCAGGATTACCTAGGGCAGGTCACACAGGAACACATCCAGGTGGATTTTGAATTATCTCCAGAGAGAAACTCCACAACCCCCCTGGGCAGCCTCTTCCAGTGTTCTGTCACCCTCACAGGGAAAATACTTTTCCTCAGGTTTCCATGGAACTTCCAATGCCTCAGTTTCCACCTATTGCCCCCTGTCCTGTCACTGGGCATCACTAAGCAGAGCCTGGCTCCATCCTCTTGGCACTCACCCTTTGCATCTTTATAAACATGAATGAGGTCACCTCTCAGTCTCCTCCTCTCCAAACTAAAGAGCCTCTGGAACTTCCAATGCCTCAGTTTCCACCTATTGCCCCCTGTCCTGTCACTGGGCATCACTGAGCAGAGCCTGGCTCCATCCTCTTGGCACTCACCCTTTGCATCTTTATAAACATGAATGAGGTCACCTCTCAGTCTCCTCCTCTCCAAGCTAAAGAGCCTCAGCTCCCTCAGGCTCTCCTCGTAAGGAAGATGTTCCATTCCCTTAATTATTTTTGTGGCTCTGGCTGGACCCTTTCAAGCAGTTTCCTGAGGTCCTTCTTGAACTGGGGGGGCCAGAACTGGACACAATATTCTAGATGCAGCCTCACCAGGGCAGAGCAGAGGGGGAGGAGAACCTCTCTCAACCTACTAACCACAGCTCTTCTAATCCACCCCAGAATGGCATTGGCCTTCTTGGCCACAAGAGCACATTGCTGTCCTAATGTGTTCTACACAATATATCTGAGGTGAGCCTCTGCTCAAGGCTAAGTACAACATGAGTCATGGATGAAATATTGGATCTTAGGAAATATTTCTTTCCTGAAAGGGTGGTCAGGCATTGGAACAGGCTGCCCAGGGAGGTGGTGGAGTCGCTGTCCCTGGAGGTGTTAAAAACCCATGTAGACATGGCATTTCAGGACATGGTTTGAAAGCCAGGTGGTGTTAGTTCAATGGCTGGACTCACTGATCTTAGAGGTCTTTTCCAACTGAAAGAGTTCTATGAGTCTCTGGAATGAATTCACCCAGAACTGCTTGGCTTCTGAGATAGTACAAGGGGAGAAGGATAATGGTGCTTTGCATTTTTCATGGTCCTGACACATATTGTCCAGGTACCTGGGGACTGGTTTTGTGTGGCTCAGACACAGTATTTCAGCCTCTCTCATTGCAGTTCTGCCCCATTACTTCTGGCACAAGCTCTATGGCAGTATTGATTTCAGCTGCTTGATACTTCCTCTGGCCCAGAAAAATAGAAGAGATGAGCTGATAATAACAATTCTCAGGTAACATCCTTCAGCAGCCTTTCATGGCTAAGTGCTGGCAATTAATGAATGCCTCATAATAGGGTTTTGTGGTTACTACTGTGCTCTTCTGGATTTTTAATTTACTTAAGATGGTGATGGATTCAAGAGATAGTGCAGCTGGACAAACCTGTGGCATCCTTCCTGTTGCTTTTGATTTCTTTTCTTTTATCCACTTTCTTATGGCTAAAAGACATGGTTGATGCCACAAGACAAAAAGGAATAGCACCTTTAGTACATGTGAACTCTTCTGTTAGGCCAATTGGTTTGGCAATTACCTTGTCTTTACCAGGGAGGTGGTGGAGTCACCATCACTGGAAGTGTTTAAGAAGAGACTGGATAAGGCACTTGGTGCCATGGTTTAGTTGATTAGATGGGGTTGGGTGATAGGTTGGGCTTGATGATCTCAAAGGTCTTTTCCAACCTGGCTAATTCTTCCTATCCTATCCTATCCTATCCTATTTCTATTCCATTCAAGGGGGTGACAATTTTCCAGTAAAGATTCATTTGCCCAGAGATGGAAAGCAAGTTTTGACTACCCCAAAAACTGAACATAAGAAAACTTCCCAGCCTTTACTATGGCATCATGTGTCCTTGCCTGTTTCATCCAGCTCCTCAGCTCTTCTTGTACAGGCATTCTGCCTGGGACTTGGCTCACACCCCAAGTCAGCACAGCTGAGCAATCATTTTAAATCCCAGAGTGTAGCAGCACTTAGATCATGAGAGCAGCATCACCGCTGTACCATTGCATAACCATAGCGCAGTTCCATTGAAAGGAATCAAAAGCCACTCCAGTTGTTGAATAGAACTTTTTAAAACAAATGATTTCTCAGAAATAAAACAAAACCAACCACAAACAACTCTATAACCAAATTGCTGCTTCCAGAGAGAAGGAAGTTCTTGAAATATGAAGACTAAGCTCTCACAGGACTGGTCCCAAGCCATAGGGGTTACAGAACACAGATAAGCTAAGCACAACCAATTTTGTTTCATGTCTGTTCCACACTTGCTTAGCTTGATGGATTTCCAATGGTCTTGGTTGGTTTTTAGTGACTAAGACATATTACTGTATCAAGGAACAAACCATCATATTTTGAACTCTATGCATGGTTTCTGGTGCTCCCTGCAATCCCTTTCCCCCCTGTTCATCATTATTTCATCATTTTGCCCCTGACAGAGTCATACCTGGAGCTTTCATAACTACCTCTCATTTATTCTACAGCTCCTTACTACCTAACATCCAGAAACAGTTGCCTTGGATACAGGGTCACAGCTCAGAGCTGACAAACCCACTGCAGATAGAAACCTTCTACTGCATTCAGCACTTTTACCCAAGGAACAAGAACTCTACCAGGCAATTCTTCCACTGGACTTTGCATTTTTCTAACTACATTTGAAAAACTTAATTTTCCCCTTAAATCCTTTGTAAAACTTTATTCAAACACCCTCCTTTGAGCCCAAACAGTACATTTTTTCAGAGCTTTTACACTGCCAGAAACTTTTAACATCAAACTTGCTGTCCAATCACATTTGATTTTACTTAGATTACTACCTGCAGAACTCCTGAACAGTAGAGGTCTGTCCAGTACTGTGTGAATTAAGACACTTTGAGTTAGCCCCATGCTATGTCTGAAGACATGAGATACTGCTGCAGCTTTTAAGGCTGGCTTCATCTGTACACAAGCTTGGAGTCCTTGGTGATCCACATACTGGAGCAGATGTCCCATGGAGAAAACACTGACTATGAAGCTAAAGACTGAGCCCTATAATCCTTCTGTCACCTGTCTACCTATTTATCTAACATCATTCTATCTATCTATCTATCTATCTATCTATCTATCTATCTATCTATCTACCCACCTACTTATCATCTACCTAACTAACCTACCTACTTATCTATCATTTACCTACCTAAACTACCTGCCTATCATCTATGTATCTACCTCTCTTCCTTCCTGTTTCTGTCTGCTTGGCAATTATGTAAGTACCACTTCAATAAGCAGGCTGTTTCTGGCATTTTCTAACTTGCTGGTAATTTGAACAGCATACTTTTAGCATGGACTTGTTCTCCATAAAGCCTACAGGATATAGATAGGTCAGAGGCTCTGTAAATTTGCTTTGTGGAGCAGGGTGAGCTAACCCAGGTGTTCTTTTTCCCTAACTGTACATAAAACATGCATATGTGGACCCAATCCATGAGGGACTGTGGGAAGATAGCCAGTCTGTTTTGCAACCTGTAAGACAACTGTGATAAACTCAATGAATGTAGTTAAAAAAACCACTCAAGTCACACCTGCTGCTCCTTGATACATCTCCACCGGTGAAGTGTTTGAGACAATTGACACCCAATAGGAGCCACAACGGCAGAACTGGCCAGGAAATGAATAATTGAACATGAAGAAGTTTCAAGGAGCTGCAGGCAGTTAGGAAAGGCCTTCCACAGTACAGAATTTATTCTGTTTACACACAAATGTGATCAAGTTATTGGCTATCCATAGCACTGCTATGCATAACAGTGGTGGACACCAGGACTGATCCTCTATACTGAATTGCATCATCTATACTGCTGCATTATCTTGGAGGCTGCTGGTCCTCCTGCAACCCATGAGAAACAAGGAAAGGTAGGGGTTGGAAAGGACCCCTGCAGATCATGTAGTCCAACCTCCCTGCCAGAGCAGGATCAACTAGAGCAGATCACACAGGAATGCATCCAGGCATCCCTAGAGGTGTTTAAAAGATGTTTGGATGAGGTGCTTAAGGACATGGTCTAACACTTGTGTGCAGGGAGATGTTAGGTTATGGTTGGACTCAGTGATCTTGAGGTCTTTTCCAACCAGGTGATTCTATATGATTCTATGCTTGGTTTTAAAAAATGAATAGAATTGTCAGCCTAAAATAACCCATGCTTCCTTGGGAAAAAAAACAACAAACACAAATAATTAAACTGGCAACCATAGCATTATGTAGCTAAAAGGTTAAGCTAATAAATAGTTGTTAGCTACCAGGTGCAAAAGAAGGGTATAAAAATAGACCAAGAGGTAGTAACATTTTTCTGTAGAGGTGAATGACAAATATGAACCTAAAATTATGCCCAGTGCTGACTCAGGTGAGGACAAGAGACAGGGCTGGGAAACTGTACCTTGTGCCCAGGGCTGGGAGACAGTGGAGCAGCTCCATCAAGGCAGAAATGCTGGGACTCCCCAGCTCTTCTGGCAACTTGTGATTTCTGCTTGTGAGCAAGGGATCTGTACTCTCATGGGTATCCCTGGAGAGCAGTAGGATGCTGTGGGGGGCTGCCCTGTGAGAATCATAGAATGATCTGGGTTGGAAGGGTTGCCTCTAAAGGTCATCAAGTCCAACCCCCTCTGCAGTAAGCAGGGGCATCCTCAACTACATCAGGCTGCCCAGAATGGGGCAAGAGGCACTTGCAGCAGAGAGCAGTGTGATGGAGAGGGCTGTGGAGGCAACTGGAGGTGCTGGTAACTGTGATCCTGAGATCAAAAAGGGGACTCAAGTGTTCTGGAGAGGAAATTTTGGAATGAAGGTGGTGGTGAAGGATCTTGTCTGCTAGGAAGACGACAGGTCTGATAGTCAGGGGCTAAGAAGCTGCAAGGCAGACTGTCCTGTGCAGTACCCTGAAGATGGGAATATGAAGCCTGACCCCAGGTGCAGGGTACTTGCACATGGAAGTGCTGCCACATGGGACTGATACATCAGCAGGCGGGTGAGGAGAGGACTCCATGCATTATTGAGAAAGCATCCTGAGTGACAGAGCTGGAACAAGGTATTTACGGTGAAGGAAATGCTGGACCTAAAAGGAGTAAGGATGAGGTTTCTCCTCTTAAGGCATTAGGGGTATACCCCCTAAGATCCCACAGGAAAGGAAAGAGGAATAACCTCCTCAAAACCCAGCTGCTCATGTACATGTTTACCTTCTCCTCCCCACAGCAGGTTTCCCAAGTGTGTTTTATTATGCTGACACCTTCACGTTGAGCTTTCTAAGGAAGATCTTCAAGTGAGTACTCAGCAGGCACATTTATCAGCTCAAGTGGCCTGACTTTTGTAGACCTGAGTGATAAATGACCCTTAAAAATAGAAGTGCCGAGGCTTCAGCTTCACAAGCAGCACCAATGCTCTTGCTCTGCTCATTTACCAGATGTAGGCAAGTGGGTTTTATTTTTCCTGGGTTGTCCTGCATGTTGTCTTGTCTGTGCAAGTGTGAGAAGAAGGTGCATACCAAAAACTAATCAAACAAGTTCACCCTTTCTCACTACTGATTGCATTATCACAAAGACACAGCCCAACAAATACAGGAGGCTGATTATCTGCTCTGGCCAAGCTGCTCTGGCACAGAATAAAGCCAAGGAAGAAGGAGAAGTGTCTCTAAATCAGTTTTATTCCTGGCTGGGGCTGGCTGTTCTTGAGAGAAAACATAGGAGAACTGAGGATGTTTAATCTTGAGAAGGCTGAGAGGGGATCTTACCAATATCTATAAGTATCTGAGGGGTAGTGTCAAGACAAAGGTGCCAGGCTCTTTGTGATGGTGCCAGTGAAAGGGCAAGAAACAGTGAGCACAAGCTAGAACACAGAAGGTGTCACCCCGACACGAGGAGACACCTTATGGTGAGGGTGCTGGAGCAGGCTGCCTAGAGAGGTTGTGGATTCTCCTTCTCTGCAGACTTTCAAAACTGACCTGGATGCATTCCTGTGTGATCCTGCTTTGGCAGGGGCACTGGACTCTATGACCTTTCCAAGCCTTAACATTCTGTCATTCTGTGATTTCTCTATGCAGTTTGCACAAGCAAGCAGGCACTGACTTGTGCCAAGCCACCACCAGCCAGTTTGAAGAGGGAATATGTGGGGAAAGGTCATGGAATTGAGCCCCAAGATCTTTGGCAAGCTTATGTTTGGGTTTTCTGGTTAATAGTATTGCAAAAGAACACAGTTTCTAATGAAGGACAGGGAACCTTCTCCTAAATGGAGATGATGAAAATGAAGCTCAGAGAAGGATGACAACCAGAAGAGTGTGATTACCAGCTGTAGAGAAAAGAAGGTGGTCAGGACCTGCGGGTGGCATTCCTCTTACTCATCTCTCTTGGGTTAATGTCATATTTCCCCTGGTAAAATAAGATGTCACTTCTGGGCTTTCCCAGCCTTAGAGATAGGAAAGGCTGTCAAAGGCTTATCTTTTGACTGTGTTAAACGATAGACTTGTAGCATATTATTCTTCTGCCACTGGGCTTTGGGTAGGTAGGCATTCAGAGAACATCTGTTTCATGATAGCTGTGTCAGCTTTTCTGCTTCACAAAGAGCCTGTGAAGACAGACCTGTAGAATGAAACAATCCTAAAGATACAAACATCTTTTCCACTGTTTGACCAGAAGGTTGGGGTTTTTTTCCCAAATCTCTGTGCAAACTTCTACAGTCACACCTTAAAGACAAAACTCTGCCAAATCCACCTTAGCTCAATGCTTTAAGTATGCCTTCATGAGTTTCTTATTTCTTATTTCTCCAGTGTCTTTTTGCCTCTTCTAATTCATTCACAAAGGCACAAAGACCTAATTTCAAGTAACTGTAATAGAAATACAGAGTGACAGCACTGCTGCCTAACCACTTCTTTCTCATTTTCTGTATTTAACCTTTCTGTAGTATGCATTTCACTTGATTGCTTTTAAATGTAATGACACAGGAAAAACTTTGTGAGCGTATCAAGACACCATTTTGATTCTATCTGAGATTTTCCTGGTGCTTGCAGCTCTGCCAAATGGACAAATCATAGAATCATAGTATAGAATCATAGAATGACCTGGGCTGGAAGGGACCTCCAAAGGTCATCTAGTCCAATCACCTCTGCAGTCAGCAGGGGCATCCTTAACTAGATCAGGTTGCCCAGAGCCCAGTTGAGCCTCACCTTGAATATCTCCAGGGATGGGGCCCTAACCACCTCCCTGGGCAACCTGTTCCAGTGCTCAACCACCCTCAAGGTGCAGAACTTGTTCCTAACATCCAATCTAAACCTGTTCTTCTCTAGTTTAAAGCCATTGCCCCTTGTCCTTTGTAAACAGTCTCTCCATCCTTCTTGCAGGCCCCCTTCAGGTACTGGAAGACTGCTATGTCTCCCTGGAGCCTTCTCTTCTCCAGGCTGAACAACCCCAGTTCCTTCAGCCTGTCCTCACAGCAGAGGTGTTCCAGCCCCCTGATAATTTCTGTGGCCCTCTTCTGGACCTGCTCCATCAGGTTCATGTCATTCCTATATAGAGAGCTCCAGACTTGGTCACAGGACTCTAAGTGAGGTCTCACCAGAGCAGAGTGGCAGAATCGCCTCTCTGGATCTGCTAGCAATACATCTTTTGATGCAGCCCAGAATGTGATTGGCCTTCTGGGTTGTAAGCTCACACTGCTCATGTCCAGCTTCTCATCCATCAGTGCCCCAAAGCCCTTTTCCACATTTCATGAAGCAGTTTCTTTCTGCTCCTCTCACTGAAATCACAGTTTGTATTTAAAATATTTACTCCACAGCCATTTCCAGCCCCAAAGGGCTTAAAGCAGACTTGACTCCATATGCAGGGAGCACAAATGACATTTCATTTTTGGTTCATCCTCAGGAGATAAATAAACTGCTGGCACAATACTCAGTCTGAGCAAAGAGGTGACAGAATAGTCAATGATGAATAACCAAACGGATTTTATCTGTTTTAATTGAAGTTTACTCAATTGGTTTCTCCCTCAGTTCTCACACAGGCAGATTTCCTCTAGTTGCTGCTTCTGCTGTCATTAAATTTGCCTGCTTAAGATTTGAGAATGAAGGTGAATGTTTGGCCCATCATTTCTAAAGGGAAAGAAGCTGCATTGACACAAGCTCAGAAAAGTTTAACTGGATTGAAGAATTACTCTGGGGCTACAAATGTTATTAAGGTATTACTGCTGCTATTCTCAATGAGTAAGGAGAACTTACTTTAGATTTTTAAACACAAGCAGTAGAAGTGCTTCACCCACATGTTAACATCAAACCCCATCAAACTCTTCAATTTCTTATCTTATTCCACTCCAGAGCTTTAATTACTTGAAAAGGCTGCTAATGCTTTGCCTCATCTAATGCAATTAGATTTAATTTTGACTCTACTTCTCATCTGATTCAAGAGGGACTGCACTGAAACCTTCTGATGTCTACAGATAAGTGTACTACCTGTGGTGATATATAGACCCACTGAGCTCAGGGAGATGTGTTACTGCTTACAGTAATGACACGTGCTGGCAACATCAGACCTACATTTGTTGGCCAATAAAATGAGTATGGTGGGATTTCCTAAAGCTCTGAAGCCTGCTCTGCTATTGACTTCAGCAGAAGCAGGCTGTTGAGGAGAAACAAAATTAAACATATTTGTTTGGTTTGGATGGCTATGCAATTGCCCTTAGATTCTAATTCTGGTTTGTTGCTTCAGTGTTTCTGTTCACAAAAGGTCTTATTATCACTGCTAAGATTTATTGCACTCAGGAGGACTTTCACACTTCAACTATTCATCGGCGTGACCCGTAATTATCCCTACCCATCTCACTGTTGCTATATATTATTTTCTTTGCTATTGTTCTTATTCCTATTGTTCATTTGTTCTTTGTAGTCCTCCTTACCTCAGCCTGTGGGGTTTTTGCATTTGGCTCCCAATTTCTCCCTCCCATTCTGCTGATGGGAGGGAGTAAACTGGAAATCATGTGAGTGGCTGCATGGGGCTCAGCTGCAGCTGGCCTTAAAACGGTGACATAGAATTGTAGAACCACAGGATTGCTTTGGTTAGAAGAGTCCTCTAAGGTCATTGAGTCCAACCTTCAACCCAACACCACCGTGGCCATTAAATTGTGTCCCAAAGTGGCATGTCCACACATTTCTTCAACACCTCCAGGGATGCCCATCAGTAAAAGCAAGAAAAATGATGAAGTGTCTATGATCTGTGTCAAACTGAAGACAACTGGAGAAGGAAGAATTAGTTGAATGGAATAAAACCAAATGAGTGTCAAAAGTAGGATTAACACCAGTGAAGAGGGACAGGGATATTAAGGAACAGAAAGAAACTGTTCAACTTTACTTATGACTTCTTTGATAGTCATTAACTTGGAAGACTGCAAAGACATTAAAATAATACTCAAAACTTTATCAAGCAAATAAATTGTCAGTAGAGGATGGCATGCTAATTGGGAGAGAGACAGCAGAAACTGGAGAAACTATGAGTGCCTGGAAAAGGCAGGTGATCAAGGAGCACTAGATAAGCTGTAAGAGAAGGAAAGGAGTAATATCTCCAGGAGAGCAAAAGTGGGGAGCAGAGGCTAGGGACTGGCCAGGTTCCATGGGAACACATCCTCTAGGGTTTTAGGCAGGATTTAGATTTATGAGACAGCAGTAAACAGGGCATTTGGTAAGACCAGTAATGATGATCCTTCGCTGCTATTACAGGAGTGATAACTGGTTTGCAGTTACAGTGAGGTTGCTTAGTAATACAGACTGGCTGGAGCCACACATGTCAGTTCCACGGATGGAAAGATATCTAAGAGGTATTTTGGCCCACCAACATTTGGTTGGCAATCTCCAACCTCTTGTAAATCCATAGGGAGCTGAAACACAGGTGGTTGCTGCCCATCAGGACTATCACTGAAGACCAAACTGAATGTTGTGTCAAGCAGGAGGCATATACACTGCTCTTTCAACTGCCTAAGCCAGAGGGATCCTGAAAGCTGCAGAAATGTCCCTGATCATAGAATCATAGAATGGTCCAGGATGGAAGGAACCTCCAAAGGTCATCCAGTCTGACCTCCCCGCATGCAGCAGGGACATCCCCAACTAGATCAGGCTGCCCAGAGCCCTGTCAAGCCTCACCTTGAATATCTCCAGGCTTCAACCACCTTCCTGGGCAACTTGCTGCAGTGTTCCACCACCCTCATAGTGCAGAACTTGTTCCTAACATCTACTCTAAATCTGCTCTTTGCCAGCTTGAAGTCATTGCCCCTCACCCTGTCACTGCAGGCCTTTTGTAAACTCGTTTGTCTTTTTTTCAATCCTGAACCAGCACACAGGAAGTCAAAATAAAACTTCTGCTGCTGAGATAAGAGATCATATCTTATGTGATACTGGGCAAATTCTTTATGCTGTGATGTTACAGAAGGGTGCCACTCTGCATCCTTTTTGAAAGTTCATGGAGAACAGGAAAGATGCCTGAGGACTAGAGGAAAGCCACTGTCACTCCAGTCTTCAAAAAGGGCAAGAAGGAGGACTCCAGAAACTACAGGCCAGACAGCCTCACCTCTCTCTCTGGAAAGGTGATGAAGCAGCTCATTCTGGAGGTCATCTCTTAGCACATGGAAGGGAAAAAAAATGTTATCAGGAGTCGTCAGCATGGATTCACCAAGGGGAAATCATGCTTGACCAATCTGATAGCCTGCTATGGTGGGGTGACTAGCTGGGTAGATGAAGGAAGAGCAGTGGATGATGTGTACCTTAACTTCAGTAAGGCCTTTGACATCCTCAAAAAGAAGTGCACTTTCATTGTCTTGGACTTAACTTCTCCAGCTGTAAACCAACGAATAAATCTCTGCTGTACTGATGTGTTTTGAAACATTTGGTTTCCAAACTAGGGTTTAATACTTAAGAAACCTCTGAAGCTCTTATATTAAACAATCTGAGCAGATGTGCTCTGTAGAAGTCATTCAGTTTAGATGACTGAAGCACAGTAACAGCTTTGCTTTGGGGGGCTGGCATAACCCAGCAGGGGCAGGTAAACCCTAAGCAGTACTGAGACTGATTAAAATAGTATTTTAAGGATTCTTTTTCCCCCTTTAAGAAAGGGCTTTATTTAAAGTGCTGAAGTTCCTCCCTCTCGTCTTCTAGAACAAAAACTCAACAAATTTCAGATCAAAGTGATTTCAGTGCAACCCTTCAGCGTGGACACCTCAAGTCACCCACGTAATTACATGGAAATACTCCAAGTCAAGCTTCCTGTTGTTGCTCTCAACTACAAGAAGGCAAGCTGTGATTTAGATTACTTTTCTGCTCAGAGCACCCAACCTATGCCTACAAATTCTTATCTATCAGTGGCACCCAAAGAAGTTAATATTCCCAGGCAGCTGGGTTCAAGTAGAAATCATTGCTATGGGCACCAGGTCTTCATCTGAGGAAAATCACTGTAGGATCATTTCTCTCACAGGAATATGACAACCATTGGACCTTGGAAACTCTTGCTCTCATGTTCTTTATGGAGACTACCCAAGTGAGAAAATAACTTCTGGAAATTCACCAGCACGCTGATCAACATTGATCAAAATATCACACAAGCCTAAGGAACCAGATCTGGCTGCAGCAGACCGAGCTGAAACACAACTCTCATGCTGGCTGCAGACCTGATGTAGGATGGCCAAGACAAATAACCTGACATTGTAGCTTAATCACTGCTCACTCTTCCAACTGCTTTCTTGTTTGGTTTTTATTTGTTTTTTTCTTATTTTCTATTCTTCCTCATTAAGAAGAGTGTGTCCAGCAGGTCAAGGGAGGTTCTCCTGCCCCTCTACTCTGACCTAATGACACCACTTCTGGAGTACGGTGTCCTGTTCTGGGCTCCCAGGTTCAAGAGAGACAAGGAACTACTGGAGAGTCCAAAGGAGGGCTACAAGGATGATTTAGGGACTGGAACATGTCTTATGAGGATGGCTGAGAGACCTAGGGCTGTTTAGTCTGGAGAAGAGGAGGCTGAGAGGGGATCTGATACAAATATCTGAAGGGTGGGTAGAGGAGATAAAGTACCTCATGAAGGGGAGCTGCTTGGCATTACAAAGGCCCTGCTCAAGGAGGGTGGGTGGAGCAGTTTTCTCCAAGCCTGACTGTGCCTAAGCCTCGTGTTCACAGATGGATGAAGAACTGGAGTCTCCCTTCCTCTGTTCAGCTTACACAAACCCCAAGAAAATTTGCAGTTCAGTCCCTGAGTGACTGCACTTCAGTGCCTACGTATGAAGCATTTAGCAGTTTTATTAAAGCCAGTGAGAGCAAAGTGAAGACTTGAAAAGGCTTTGCAAGTTTTCTGTAGGTTGGAATCCTCTACAGATAAGAGGCTGAAGAACCTGTGGGTGATTTACCCTTGGCAGACATGGCATCTACTTGCTCTTTGTTAAGCAGTGAGTAAGAAAGCTTTCCGATGCGTCACCAGGATAGGAAGGTGTTTAGATGGAGTAATAAAGTTGCTTTGACACATGCGAGTGATGAAGACGTTGAGGAAGGCAAGCTGTTTTGACTCTAGGTGTCTGGTAGTTCCTGGCAATGTTGAGTGAAGACAACATTCTCCTTTGTCAATGAAGTGTGAGGCAAAGGCAAGTGAAATTGCTCTAAACCAGAATGATACAGCATGTGAGCTGCCAGTGGAATCAAAGCTACTCCAGTAGGTAGGCACAGAAATCAGCTGGTGAGGTGGGAACAAAGGGACCACAAAAGAATGACTATGAAACTGCTTCCCCAGGTGACATTTTGATGCCTGCCACTTGGCTTCTCCCATGCTGAGACCTTGAGGGAGATAGCTTTCTGCAGGTTTCATTCAGAGGACAGCTTTTGGACTTTAGTGGGGCAATTAGTTAGTTTGCTGTAATATTTTTTTTTGCTTCTGCTGGGCAAACAGCTGCCAAGAATTGACTGACTACAACCATGCAGTGGAAAAAACCTTGCCATGGAGAAGCAGCTGAGCTCACCGTGGGCTTTGCCTCTCTACAAGCTGCAGCAGCTTGAAGAGGCGAGTGAGGAGAAGTGCTGAGGTGGGGGCAGCATTTCCTCTTCATCTGCAGGAACTGTAGATGTAGCTCTGCCAGGATGGTGTGCCACAGCCTCAGGATGCCTGTGCTCTAGGAGACTGCTGCTCCTGCCAGGGCCATGCAGCTTGGTGCCCCCAGTACTGCAGCTCTGCCATGGCCTTCACTGGGCCCAAAGGCACAACCCAGCTTCAAGCCAGCTTCTGCTGCATCTCCTCACTTTGAGCAAAACCTTGCCCTACGGCAGGCTTGCTGAATTCACCCCAAGCAGTCTAAGCAGTTCAGGAGTAGGTAGTACACCAACAGAAGGTACTACTCAGGGGAACGCTTGGTAGAACCCAACCTTTCCTGCAGCTCAGGGCAAAAACAATCTTCAGCCTCCATCTTGCAGGTGGGAGAGGCAGACATTATTGGCTATAGAGAGAGTGGTGCCCTAGGTCACAGTACAGGAAGATGAGAAACAGTTCTTGATTCAGCCACTTACACCTGTCAAGACTTCCCCAAAAAACCTCCCTGGAGTTTCTCATTCCCTCCACCCAGGTACAAATGACTGCAGGACAATGAAGTGGAGATGCAAACAAAGGCTTGCAAATGAATAGGAAACATTTTACATTTCAATAACCAGGAAGAGGTGAAGCCTGTGTTGGCAGATCGGCCACCCCCTGAAGATTTCTCTGTTTGCTACACCAGGTGGAAGGAAATGAGTGGGTTTGTTAATAGACTGGTGGTTTTTTTGTCCATCCACTCAGGTCAGTCACAACTTCTTAAAAATGCATGTTTTTGTGATAAAGAAGAGCCTAACACTTAATGAAAACGGTGTTTTAATGACTGGACAAACTAGTGCACTCCAGCAGGAGAAGTTGACGGAATTATTCAATGCAAAAAGTAACAATGCTTGACAACACTGCTGCAGTCACCATCACGCCTCTATTCTACAGATGAGTCACTATTGATAAAACATTTTCCAAACCTAAGTGCAGCAAGGAGCTCTGTGTTTCTGCCTCTCTAACGAAGGGGAAAAGCCTGAGATTCCTGCACAGAAGCCCCAAGACAATTGGCTTGTTAGAAAACTTAAAAAACTGCTAGGGAGAGAAAACCGTTGCGATCCTGTGTCCGCAGGAAGGAGATTTCTCAAGCAAGGCTCCGAGCGCAGCAGAGCGCCGCGGCTTTACTTCCAAGTCAATCTCCCACATAACAGTTCTTGCCGGTGCTTTTAGAGTAAAAAAAAAATGGTAAATTTGAGAGTAAAAGTCAAGCCGCTCCCCAAAACTCGCTACACAACTGAGCTCGCAAAGCACTGCTCTCCCTCAACAGCTATGGGACGTGAATCCCTGCCGGCAGAGATGCGCTGACACTGTTATTAGGTGCAACTGGAAGACATACAGCTTCGTGTAGCTTCCCTAGCTATTCCCGTCCGCACTTTTAACTTCGCCAGAGGTTAAAACCAGGACCGAGCCCAGCGCGGAAGCCCGGCTGGAACTCAGCATATTCAGCCCCTTCGCTATCGCCGTTAGTGAACGCACCGGCGCATCCTGGGCCAGCCGAAGCCCAGATGTGCCACCGGCACAGCCGGGTGGTAAAAGATAGGATAGGCCACAGGGACCTAGGACTGGGACAGGGACCTGAACTCCCCCAGCCCAATCCTGGGCTGCAAGGTCCCTTGTTGCCGTAGCAACGCGGAGGCGCCGCTCCCCAAACTTTGGTCGCTATAACGACCGCCCCGCAGCCGCAGCATCCCCCCCCGCCCCGGCCCCGGGCGGTCTCTCACCTATGGTGGAGACGACAGTGCCCACGAAGTAGAAGGCGCCGGGGAAGTCCCAGCGGGGCCGCAGGGCGTCGACGCGGATGCCCGCGGCCATGGCAGCCTCGTAGCTCCGCAGGAAGGCGCGCAGCTCCGGCAGGCTGATGTTGAAGATGCGGCTGAAGTTGTGCAGGGTCCGGTTCCAGCGGAGCTGCGCCGCCGCCTCCGACGGGCTTTCGAGGGCCGAGAAGACGGTGGCGCCGGCGCTCAGGTACGCCGCGATAAGGGCGGCCAGCAGCAGGAACCGCCCGTTGTCCTCGTTGAGGGGCGCCAGGCGCCGCCGGCGGCAGGAACCCGCCGCCCCCCGCGGGGGCATCATCCGGTGCGCGGCGCGGCTGGCGGCGGGCGGCCCCCGGCGGGCATGGGGCGGCGCGGCGCGGACACCGGCGCGGCGGCGGCTTCGCTGCAGGGGCGGCGGCGGCTCTGAGTCATCCCCCGGCGGGGCTGCCCGCCTGGGTGGCGGCGGAGACCTGGGGCCGCCGGCCTCGCCAGTCCGCCCTCAGCCCGCCGCCCCGCGTTCTCGGGGCCGTGGGCTGCAGCGGCGCGCCCCGGCCGGCTCGCTCTGGCCATGCGGGGCGGCGGCGGCGTCCCCGCCGCGGGGGGAACCGCCGCGGGGAGGCGGAGGCTCCGAGCGGCGCCCGGTCGACGGCGGGCGGAGGGCGGGAGCGTGCGGCGCGGCCCCAGGGGAGCCGCATCCCCGGCTGGAAGGCTCCCCCGGCACCACTACCGCCGCCACTGCCGCCCGCCCGGGCCGGGGAGCCGCTGCCGTTGCCGCACCCCCGGGGTGCCGCCGCGCCCGGCCGGGGGAGGGACGGGGCGGAGCGGCTCGGCCCAGCCCTGCCCCGCCTAGCCCTGCTGTGCCTTGCCTTCCCTTGCTTTGCCCTGCCTTGTCTTGTCCTGCCAAGCCCAGCCCTGCCTTGCCCTCTCCAGCCCGGTCCTTCCCTGTCCAGCCCACCCTTCTCCGACTCTCCACCGCGGTACCATACAGCTGGTGTCCCTCCGCACCGGCCACAGCCAGGGAGGGGGGACACGGCCAAGGAAACTGCTCCCTTATGGGTGTGATGCACCTTCGTCTTGGGGAAGTTTTTTTGAGGTTTGTCGCTGTGCCCGGTGCCAAGAGAGGTAGTTTTCAGGGAGCTGATGGTGGTTGGTGAGGCACTCATTGATTAATTTCGGCCATTTCTAGGGACACGAATTGTTGTTTCTGATGTGACTCTCAATTTCTGTGTGGCACAAAGTTAACTGTAGAAAAGACCTTTATGATCATCCTCACCCGGAGTACTGTGCCCTCACCTGGAGTACAGTGCCTAGCTCTGGAAACCTCAACGTAGAAAGGACATAGACCTGCTGAAGTGGGTCCAGAGAAGAGCCACAAAGATGATCAGGGAGCTGGAGCACCACTGGGAGATTTAGGGTTGTTCAGCCTTGGAGAAAAGAAGGCTCTGGGAAGATCTTAGAGCAGCATTGCAATATCTGAAGGGGACCTGTAGGAAGGCTGGGGAGGGACTGTTTAGAATGGCTTGTAGTAATACTATGTGGGGCAGTGGTTTCAGCCTAGAACAGGGTAGATTTAGGTTGGACATTAGGAGGAAATTCTTCACAATGAGGGTGGTGAAATTACGGAACAGGTTGCCTGGAGAGGTAGTGGGGGCCCCATACCTAGAGACATTCAAGGTCAAACTTGATGGGCCCAAAGCAGCCTGGCTGAGTTGGGGACATCCCTGCTCACTGCATGGGGTTGTACAAGATGACCAACCCAATGCATTTGATGATTCTGTGATCGCTGAGTCCAACCATTATCTAACCATACCACGAAAATGAGATCTGTTGGGGTTTGTGCCAAATGGCCATTCAGTCTTAGCATCTGAAAGATGATTTCCTTCCCTAAGCTGATGGATTCCCTCCTTTGCTGTTTGGCTTGGAACAAACACTGTAGCTTTTCTTATCTGTTAGGCTGCAGTAAGAACTGCAGTCCTTTCCTAAGAGACTGGTAGTAAATAATAATATTCATATTTAGAAGAGGAAAAAAAGTAGAACTCACTGTGGTAAAATATTGCAAAGAGGATGGGAGTGATCCTGGTCCTGTGCACAAGGAATGATAATGTGTGGGAAAGATCCAGGTTTGTAAGAACAAATATTCCCCACAATCTGCAAGTGCAATGTCAGTCTCGCTTGGTGGAAGTTTGTTCCCTGGTTTATCTTGTGGGGGTTTTTTAACCTAGATTTTATATTTTTTACCCAGGAGAATCCTTGCTGCCTTTAGGTAACTACTTGCTACCTTTTAGGAAATGGTTATTTACCATCACTGGGACTGTTCATAGCTGATCTTCACACATTTATTTCTTGCTTTGGATCTGAGAGATTTTGCTCTGCCCTGTTACTGGCAGTTATCCAGGGAGGTGGTGGAGTCAAAAATGTGTAGATGTGGCACTTTGGGACATAGTTTAATGGACATGATGATGTTAGGTCAATGGTTGAACTTGCTGATCTTAGAGTTCTTTTCCAACCAAAACAACTCTGTGATTCTATCATGCTTTGATAGTTACTAACACCTTTACAATTTTCTTTTCACCATCACCGTGTTTGTATTAAAGCATTTTGTTCAACAGAGGTGCAAGGAAAGTGTCCAGAACTATCAAAAGAGATTTCCAGTCTCCTGTTGTGCTAAAGGCAACCAATCCCACATGCAACACTTAAGAAGTGGCTCCTGTTTCAGAGTGTCACTTGTGTCCCATTAGAAATACTAAACCCAAATACAAATAAAATAATTAAACCAATAAATCACAATCTCAGTAGCTGTGGGAAGTGACAGCACATCTCAAGGACAAAAGAAGCAGAAATATAAATGGGAAAATATATCAGACCAAATCAAAAGCTCAGCAGGATGAGTGGGAAGTCTCCCATAGGTAGGATAGGGACCATTTAGTGCCTATAGCTATAGTTATAAGTAATTTCCACTCTGGTAGTCCAGGAGTGGTTGCATACAGTCCACTATGTCAGATGCTATAAATCTAAAGCAATTTACCTGGAGACATGGGAATTATATTGCTGCTGATGGATATTTGGGTTGGGTTCCTGGTATTTTTGTGTTTGCAAGGGGGAAGAAGACTTCCATTTTGTTGTTTGGGCTTTTTTGGTGTTTCTTTTGGTGGTGGTGTGGTTTTGGTTGGTTGGGTTGGGTTGTTTTGTTGAAAGCATTACAAAATGTTCTCTGGAGTGCTCAGCAATTTCATCTTTTTTTGAAAGGCCAGTGATGTTTTTAGTGGGAAGACAGAAAATTTCTCCTCACCACACTGTGCATTGTCTCTTCTGGAGTTATGGTTGGGCCATAGATGGAGGCTGAAAAACTATCAGCTTCTTTGAGTGACAGTACTGAATCTTTCCTCAGCAGTAGAAGCTGAGTGATTCTGGAGTATGCAGTGACCTCTCTGGAGATGTCCTGCCTAGGAAAGAGTGACTCTGGTCCCCTGTTGGTTAGCTTGAAGAATCCCAAAATACATATGAAACTCTACTGGTAACTTTCCATGAAGAAAAAAACCCAAGCTGAGGGAGCAAGGAACATGGCTTAGCTGTTTCAGCATGGACCAGACAATATTTCAAGCATCACCAAATCCTGGTTTCTAAGAATTAGAGCTGTTGACAGATTTTCAAAATGTTTTGACAACTTGTTTCACTTAAGATATTTTACTTTGAGTCTTGAAATTTTGTCACCCCCTGGCAATTTTGGTTTTGCTTTTTGTTATAAAGCTAGGAAAAAAATAATTTTAAAAAGTCCATCTATTCTTGCTGAAAATATATGCCCCTTTCCACAGTGACACCAGCAAAAATCCTCCAACAGCTGGGGAGAAATCTTCCCCAGCAACAGAATTTGGGCTTAAATGAAGGTCACCATTTTGGTCAGCTTCAGCCAGACACCAGAGTTCATTTGAGAAAATGTCCTGAAGCTGCTGCTGCTGTATCTCTGCTTGGGGAAGAGTCCTACAGGCAGTCATTTGTGTAAGTGTGTGATGTTTGTTAGGAATTTTCTCCAGTAACTGAATCAAATTGTACTGGGTTCAGTTTTGGGCCCCTGACTACAAAAAGAACATTGAGGTGCTGGAGCAAGTCCAAAGAAGAGCAATCAAGCTGGTGAAGGGTCATGAACACAGGTCTGAGGAGGACTGGCTGAGGGAACTGGGACAGTTTAGTCTTCAGAAAAGGAGACTGAGGGAAGACCTCATTGTTCTCTACAATTACCTGAAAGGAGGTTGGTGTGAGGTGGGGGTTGGTCTCTTCCCAAATGCAGATGCTGACAGGACTGAAGGAAACAGCCTCAAGTTATGCCAGGGGAGGATCAGGTTGGAGATTAGGAACAATTTCTTCACAGAAAGGGTTCTCAGGCATTGGAACATTGCCCAGGGAGGTGGTGGAGTCACCACCCCTGAATGTGTTTACAAGATGCATGGATGTGGTGCTGAGGGACATGGTTTAGTGGCAGTGGCTTAGCAGCAGTGGTGGGATTGTGACCCCTAGGTGAGTGGTTGGACTTGCTGATCTGAAAGGTCTTTTCCAAGCTCAAGAGTTGTATGATCTATGATTAAATCTCCAAGCATTTGGTGGACTCTCACTGTCTCAGAACCATTTGCCTAGGGTATTTTTGTAAAGCTGATGGCCAGCTGTCTATCAGGGTTTATGCTAAAACTGGCCCCTTGCCTTGTGGGTGCACTGTATGTGTGGCACCAGCCATGTTGTTTGCCAGGAGGCTGGTGTTTGGGAAAGCAATTATTTTAGTAATCAAACTCTGATGTTTACATTATTAGCTTGGTTGTTTCGAGTGAAGCTCATGCAGAGAAGTGTGATGTGTTCATTAAATGCTTAATTAAACCATTGTCTGAGAATAGGTCATAACACTGAACATCATGTCTTGTTGTTACAGAATAAAGTTTGCTGTGGTGTTTTAGAACTTGAGCAGCCCAGCTGCTGTTAGATCCTTCCAAGGGAAGAGTTCTTTCTCTTCTTTTTTTGAGTAAAATCCTCAATTCTCTACCATGTAGCTTACAAGCAAGTTAGCAAGACAACTTCTTTTGACTCTAGGGGTATCAAGATCTCCACAGCTGGATTCTTGATTTCAGTACAAGCTTCACTTAGACATTGGTGCTGGCAGCCCAGAAAGCCAACTGTGTCCAGGGTTGCATCAAAAGAAATGTGGCCATCAGGTTAAGGAAAGTGATTCTGCTCCTCTGCTCTCGTGAGACACCACATGGGGTGCTGTGTCCACCTCTGGAGCCCCCAACACAAGAAGGGGATCTGTTGAAGAGGGTCCAGAGGAGTGCCATAAAGATGATCACAGGGCTGGAGCACCTCTCCCATAAGGACAGGCTGAGTGTGTTGGGTCTGTTCAGCCTGGAGAAAAGAAGGCTCAAGGGATACCTTAGAGTGGCCTTTCAGTATCTGAAGGGGGCTACGGGAAAGCTGGGGAGGGACTTTTCATAAAGGCCTGTGGTGACAGGACAAGGGACAGTGGTTTGAAACTAGAGCAGGGTAGATTTAGATTGAATATTAGGAAGGAATTCTTTGCTGTGAGGGTTGTGAGACACTGGATTGGGCTGCCCAGAGAGGTTGTGGATGCCTCATCCCTGGAAGTGTTTAAGAGCAGGCTGGATGAGGCTTTGAGCAACCTGCTCTAGTAGGAGGTGTCCCTGCCCATGGCAGGGTGGGGTTGGAACTAGATGATCTTTAAGGTTCCTTCCAAATCAAGCCATTCTGTGATGTCCCAATGAGTGCAGTGAATACCTATTGAGAGGAAAAAAAAAATCCAATTTTTCATTTAGGAGCTTTTTATCACTCTATTGGTGTTGAAGTGTCTCATGATTTGAAGGTAAAAATGCCATACAGTCCCTTACCTGAACTGTGCAGCTGGGTTGGAGTACAAGGCATATTTTCTCCATTGACAGTGGCTGAGGACAAATAGATTTGTAGCTGTTACTGCAGCTGGGTATAATGTGGAGATGTTTTTGTGCTGCTTTTTATACATCCCAGTATGATTTGGGTTTTGATTTGCAATGCATGCCAAGAAAACTACTTCTAACTGCTCTGGTTGGGGATGTCCCTGCTGACAATATGACCTTCAAGGGGTTCCTTCCAGCTTGGTGCAGTCTATGATTCTGTGCTCTATCGATTCTAAGCTGTGTCGAAAGAGGAGTACTGTTATCTAAAAAGACAGGTTTATGGGGAGAATATTTCCACAAGTAAAAGAGAAACAGAAAGTGATTGCTGATTAAATCAAGAGATTCCTTCATTTTTTGTGCTAATTTATGAGTAGATATGCAGTGGCCTTTTTTTTTCTTTTTTTCTAATTTTTCCTGGGGCCCAGTAATGATCTAACTCTGCTTTCACACTTGCACTGTTCTCACTGAGAGAGAAAGAATAACCTAATTAGCTATTCAGCCCTGGCAATTACATTCAATTTAAATGTGATGAATAGCCAATTTTGAAAGGCCTGATCCTCTGTAGTGCTCTGAGCATCCTGAGCACACTGAATGTGTTCTCACTTCCCCGTTCAATGGAAGCTGAAGGCACCAGCGACTTATGCAGCTCCTTCTGACTTATTTTCATCTCACTCTTCGGTGGTATGAAACTTCACATTTTATTGGGCAAACCTTCCACTCATGGTTTTTGTTCTTCCTGCATTAGTTTTGCTAGTTTGTTTTCTCCTGTTGCTTTGTGCAGTGAAATCTCAGGCAGTATCTTGGCACACAAATGATTTTTAAGTAGGGGAAGATAATGTTCTACAACTCAGGGAGAAGCAGCTCTGCAATATTTCTGAGACCCTACAAAGACTAATGTCTGAATATAGAACCTCCTGTTGAGTTCATAGAATCATAGAACTGTTTGGGTTGGAAAAGACCTCTAAGGTCACCAAGTCCAACCATCAACTCAACACTTCTCTGGCCATTAAACCATGTCCTGAAGTGCCAGGTCTACACATTTTTTTTAACACCTCTGTGTAGACTATTAAGCCACAAACCAGCCACCTTCTTGGTTGGGGTTGGTTTGTTTGTTTGTTTGTGGTTTGGGTAGTTGTTTGGGTTTTTATTTATCTTTGTTCAGCACAACCAGGCACAGGCCCTTCAGAAGAGATCAGCATCCTTCAGCTCTCCAAGTGCATGACTGGATTTTTGAAAGGGCTGAAGGGCCAGTTAGGCAGTAAAAGTGTTCTGCAGCCTACCATCTCTCCTGGCAATAATTTTGAGGAAGATTTGTAAATCTCTCTACTGAGGTGAGAGAAGTGGCCTTTGTATTCAAAGGGCACTTGAGGTTCACAGTTGTATAAAGGCGAGGGACAGATGCACAGATGGAGGGATGCAAGGACCTGTGGAATGGGATTGGTGCAGTTCCTGAGAAACCTGCATCCTCCTAATCCATGCTTGCCTGCCTGCAGAGAGCTTGCCAGGAAGGGAAGTAATTTTTAGAGTGTGATTTGGGAAATGATTCAGTTTAAAAATTGCTATTTTTGAAGGGCTACTTTCAGCTGAGATCCAGTCCCCAGTATGTTCCCAGAAGCACTTTCCTTGCTGCAGCAGATCATGGTGGAGGGGGTAGGGGAAATGTCTTTCTGGGAGCCCTGAACCTCACATTGCCACCCAGAAAACAATTCTTGGTAACAGGCCCTTGTCCTGCTTCACATCCTATCCTGCATTTGACAGATGAGGGCTTTAACCTAAGCTACCTTGATGGACATGGGAAAGGCAACTCTGCCCACCCTCCCCAGGGGTTCACCATCCTCAAGGGAAGGAGCAGGAACATGAATCTGGAAATAGGGCTGCTGGGCAAACAAAGTTTTGAGACAGGATAGCCTACTAATTTATCCTGTTGACAGGAAAGCCAAGGACAGCCTGAAGAAGTTATCAAGGAAAGGTAGGAAATGGCAATCTAACACCTTTTCCATGCCATCTGTAGGGATTTTGCAGACCTAGCAGATACATCTCTTAGAAATCCCTCCAGATGAATCCTGCCAAGCTGACACTATCAGACTCAGGCTTTACAGAAGTGCAGGACAGGGAGGCATTTTATCACAGCACCCCCTTTGGCCTGCCCCTCTTTAACTGGGAAGCCCAGAACTGAATACAGTACACCAGATGTGGTCTCACTAGGGCAGCGTAGAGGGGGAGAAGAACCTCCCTCAACCTGCTGGTTACACTCTTCTTAATGCACCCTGGCATACTATTGGCCTTCTTGGCCACAAGAAGTGTGGATCATTTCCTGAGTTTATTCCTGTTCACCTTCTGACACACAGTAGCCCAGTGTCGGGCTGTGTAGAAAGGCTCTGAGGTCTAGAAAGCATCTCCCCAAGGCAGAAAACCTTTTTCATTGGCTCATCTCTCTGAGAGAGTGGGAACTGTTTCACTGTGTAAGGGAAGAAGAAATGTTAGGGGACATAACATTGTGCTACCTGGTAGTTAGTTCTTCTGTTGGCAATTGTATGTGAAGAGACATGGTGTATTCTGTGAATGGAGGGATGAAGAACATACAAAGAAAGGAACAATCTTGTTTAACATCTTCATCAGTGACATGGACAATAGCAATGAGTGCACCCTCAGCAGGTTTGCTGATGACAGCAAGCTGTGTGGTGCAGCAGACATGCTGGAGGGAAGGGATCCATCCAGAGGGACCTGGACAGGCTGGAGAGCTGGGCCCATGACAGCCTCATGAGGTTCAACAAGACCGAATGTAAGGTCCTGCATGTGGGTTGGGGCAATCCCAGACTGGGCAGGTACTGGCTGGAGAGCAGCAAGAAAGAAGAAGAAAAGGACTTGGGAGTGCTGGTGGATGAGAAGCTCAACAGGAGCCACCAGTGTGCACTTGCAGCCCAGGAGGCCAATCACATCCTGGGCTGCTTCAGTACAGTCAGTAGGTCGAGGGAGGTGATTCTCCCCTTCTACTCCACTCTAGTGAGACCCCACCTGGAGCACTGTGTGCAGTTCTGGAGCTGCTATTACAGGAAGGATCTGGAGGTGCTGGAAGGTGTTCAGAGAAGGGCCCCGAGGATGAGCAGAGGGCTGGAGCTGCTCTGCTATGGAGACAGACTGAGAGAGTTGAGGCTGTGCAGTCTGGAGAAGGCTCTGAGGGGACCTTATTGTGGCCTTCAAGTATCTGAAGGGGGCTCCAAGAAAGCTGGGGAGGGACTTTTGAGGGTGTCAGGGAGTGACAGGACTGGGGGGAATGGGGCAAAGCTAGAAATGGGGAGATTCAGCTTGGATGTTAGGAAGAAGTTGTTCGCCATGAGGGTGGTGAGAGACTGGCACAGGTTGCCCAGGGAGGTGGTGGAAGTCTCATGCCTGGAGGTGTTTAAGGCCAGGCTGGATGTGGCTGTGAGGTGTCCCTGGCCATGGCAGGGGGCTTGGAACTGGATGATCCTTGAGGTCCCTTCCAACCCTGACAATGCTATGATTCTATGATGTCATCTTTTGAACAAGTGCTAAACTACTAGGAAGCAGAAGGTGGGGGAAGAGCATGAGAGAGAGGAGCCTTTCACAGCTGTCCATTCCTGCTTCACAAGTGGTGAGCAAACAGCACAATGCATCAAGCTTCCAAAACAAAAATAAATTCCAGTGTGCCGTGTAGAGAGTTTCAAAGGCCCTTTCTTCCCACATTAAGTTTTTCCATTATTTATAGGCACATAAAAGCTGTTTTGTGTGCAATGCCAATACACCTTTCATAAGAATGAAAGAAAGACAACTGCTGTGCCGCTGAGCACGCAGAAATGTGTCGTGGAAAACAGAAAAAGCTGCATTCAGGACCAGAGTCATTTTCATTTCTGGTCTTTCTTAGCCTGGAAGTGCACTTCAGCCTCCCTGGTTTTCCTATTTTTAGAGTTGGCCATGGTCCATGTTCACCTGGGCACTAGAGGGAAATTGAATGAGGTTGCTTGGCAGCATTTTGCAGTCATTTAACAAATGAGCAGTGGAAAGGGAAAGTGATTAAACTTCTTCCATCGAAGGTGTATTGTGACCAGTGCTGTCACTTTGGCGTTAGAGCACTGGGTTATGATTTGGACTTTCACGAGCACTTATCTGGTGAAAATGGATCAGTGGAAACAGCAAGAACAAATGCACAATGAAGAACATACAATAATGAAACTCAGCTACATGGTGTGCTTCAGGCAAGAAAGACTTTAGGTAAGGAATGAAGTAAATTTCACAGGATAGTGGGGTGGAAGATATCCATAAGTGAACACTTCAGAAATGGAGTAAATAATGATAACTGAGAGGTGAGAGATCACATCTGTAGCTATGCATCTGTGAGAAGCCCAAGAAGCTGTTGGGATGGACAATAAGAAGCAGCAAAGACTTAATTTTACAAGGTTTCTGAAAGTTCCATCAGTCTTGCAGTCCTCTCACAAGTTTTACTTGCAGCTGCACAGTCTCCATGCTAGCTAGCCCTTCAGGTTGGTTATCTTCCAGTTAAATGAGATGGTCAGCATGATCTGAAGCAGAGCTTGGTAAGTTTTCAAGCATTGCTTGCCAAACTCTGTTTTCCTGTTCTAAATCAGAGGTTCAGTAGCCAGACAGACAACTTATTGGAGATAGGAGATTTGTCCTTTGTGAAACAAGCCACCACTGGGCAGCTGAGTGTTGTGCCTCCCAGCAGACAGGGGCTGGTGGCTTCCTTTGGACTCTTAGCTACATCTCAAGATGCAACCATTCCTGTTTGGCAGTGCCTTTGTGTCAGGCTCAGCCAATGTGCCAACTGCTACCACTGTGCTGTCAGCTACTGACTCCTGATCCAATAATTTATCTTCCATTTGCCTGCCTTACCCCTCTGACCTTGGTCCTATTTCTCTCCTTAGATTGAGAAGTATTCCAGAATAGAATAATAGACTACACTGGATTGGAAGGGATCTCTAATGGTCACTCCCAACCCCCTAGGGACATCTCCAACTAGGGCAGGTTGCTCAGAGCCTGACCTTGAGTGTCTGCAGGATTGAGACCTCCACCACCTCCCTGGGTAACTTGTTCCAGTGTTCTGCCACCCTCATATTGAAGAACCTCTTCCTAATGTGCAATCTAGATTTACCCTGCTCTAGTTTAAAACCATTGTCCCTCATTCTATTACCACAGGCCCTTACAAAAATGTCCCTTTCCTGTAGCCCCCTTCAGGTACTGGAAAGTTGCTATAAGGTCTCCCCAGAGCTTTCTCTTCTCCAGGCTGACCAGCCCCAGTTCCCTCAGCCTGTCTCCATAGGGAAGGTGCTTCAGCTCTCTGATCATCTTCACTGCCATCCTCTGGACCCTTTCCAACAGATCCCTGTCCTTCCTGTGCTGAAGACATCAGAGCTGGGCACAGTAATCCAAGCGGGGTCTCAGCAGATCAGACCAGAGTGGCAGAATCCCCTCTCTCAATCAATAAAATGGAGTTGAATTTATTTTAATGGCATATCATAGCTCCATTGGAGATGCAATGAAATCATTGCTGGGATTATGGCAAGCTTCCCACCATCCACAAAGGAAATAAAGAGCATTCTGCTGGTGTGAGAACCGCTGAGCTTGAGTGATCTTGTCCTGCTCCTGATGGGATAAGGGTAGCCAACTCTGCTGTGAAAAAGGTCTGCTCTAGCAAGCAGGCTTCATGTCTGTCCAGTGTGGCTTATTATTTTCTAATGAGTTACATTCATGCTCTCTGAAGTAGGCTGTGTTGATTTAATTTTTTTTATAATCAAGATTCTCAGTTTAATCTCTTTTATGTTTTATAAGTAGTGAGCAGGGATTTAGCTGTGTGAGAGCCATTAATATCAATACAGCTAGCTCCCCATGCCTGTCTTTAAAGACTATTTTATACATAACAATGTGGAATTTCACCTCTCTCTCTTTCTGTCAGGCTCTGCAGGAAAAGAAAAACAGAACAGTGATAGCTAATGTGAAGGCAAGCACACTTTTTATTACTGCTTTCAAAGCAATAAGCATTTTTAGTCCTCTGCATTTTTCCTGCTGACAAACAACAGGCAGCACATGACACAGAAATCAAAGAGTTGCTTTTTTTCTCGTGGGCTGGGGAAAGTAGCAGAGCAAATTCAGGCAAGAAATCACAGATTATTAATAATTTATTTTGTGTCATTTCAGTGTGCTGCCTTCAGAGTTTGGGTGGGGTTTGGTTTTGTTTTTCTTTGGAGAACTGGCATGCATTAGATTAGGGAGACACTCCTCCAATGGGAATGGTTATTAGAAAATCAACATTGGTTTTTCTAGGTGAAATTTTTCTAGATTTGCTTCTTTCCTCACATCTGAATGGAAATGATCCAACTACTGTTCAGAATGAGAATAGGGGGAAACAAAAGACATGCTTTCCAAGCAAAAGTTGTGAGTTCTAGTCTTTCCTTGTCCTGACACAACATGTAGTGTGACTTTCATCTTGCTCATTAAATTTGTGCCTGTGTTGCCCACTACTAAAAGTCACATCTTAAGCACTTGTTCAAGCTTGTTTCCAACTATCTAGGAGAATGAAATAATTTGTGAATGATCTTGGATGATTTAGAGTGTTTTGCAGCAGAAGGAAAGACCTAACAGCTCCACTTGTGGACTGTCGGTGAGTTTTGGATGTAACAAGATCAGAGTCATAGAATTATTTGGGCTGTGAAAGACCTTTAACATCATTGAGTCCAACCATTCTCTAACTCTGCCAAGTTTGGTGCTGAACCATCTTCCTCAGCACCACATCTATTTAAGCTCAGCCCAATGAGAACTTTTGCCAGAAGTGGTTCTGTGCTGTGGGATAAACCAACTGGCAGGACCTCCAGCACACTGTGCATTTTGTAGGGTGTATCCATGGGACCACATTTGTACTGTGCTTACCCTCCAATAAGGAAACATCACATTTGTCAAAGTTTAGTCCTCCTAAAATTTTACTTTTCTGCTTTACGTTGTGATTCAGAGAAACAAAGGGCAGGTGATTCTGATGGCACTGCACAAGGGTTGGACTCATGGTGGCCCAGTCACAATTCCCCCTTGTTTGGGATTACAAAACATTCTTTTTGCTCTGAATTCAAATGAGGGAACACTTCCCATTTGGCAAGTATAGAGTAGCTCCAGGCCTGTGCATTTGTGGTCATGAAGAGGATGGTACAGATGGTACACTACACCTCTAGTCATAGTCTCTGGAGGAGTTTAAAAGAGGCAGAGGTGTGGTGCTGAGGGACATGGTTTAGCACCACACTTGGTGGAGTTTAACAATGATTAGTCTCAATGGTCTTAAAGGTCTTTTCCAACCAAAATGATTCTATGAGTCTCTAAGCATTCATCCCCTGAGGCAAATTCTCCCATCTGTGATCAAGTGCTGAAGTTTGAAGGGGCCAGTGCAATCCAACAGAACAGAAATCATCACCTTAACTGCAGTGTGTGGGAACTTGAGTCATAAGCTTCAGCCTAACAACAAAACAGATCTATAAATAGAGAGGTAGTCAGCTGGAAATGACCAAGGAGACAAATGTCTGGATTTTACCAGTTGAGTACTGAATAATTATGAGCTATCAGTGTGGATGCCCAGCCCTCACGCACACACTGGAAGGTGTAGAGGTATAGCTCAGGAGCTCTAGACTGGTGTCTAGACATGGATCAGGAGGATGAAGATCAGGGAAAGAAAAAGTACATGTAAGGTAAAGAAGTTCATTGGCACAAGAGCAAATGAGCCTGTATTGCTTGTGCATACACTGAAAATGAATATTTGAAAAGCTCCCTAGCTGTTAGGGTAATAGACTTTCTAAACAGTCTTCCAGAAGGGAGGGCTGGCCTAGATTGGATATTAGGAAAAAATTCTTTATTGAATGAGTGGTCAGGCATTGGAACAGGATGCCTGGCAGGGTGGTGGAGTCAGTGTCCCTGAAGGTGTTAAAAATGTGTGTAGACATGTCACTTCAGGGCATGTTTTAGTGACCATGGTGCTGTGATCTTGGGGGTCTTTTCCAACCAAAATGATTCTGCAGTTCTATGAATGAGAGGCAAAAGCTGGACTGCCTGTAAGGTGGAGTCTGAGGTGTATTATAAAAAGTGGTGCCTGCAAGAGCATCTTCTAGGTTCCTATCTAGTACTTATGCACAAACCTGTCTTCTATGTAGCAGCAAAGCTTTGCTAGAAGAGCAGAGAGGACAAACAACTCTGTGGTGTCTTACTTCTTCCTCCATCACTTGCTGCATCCAGCCTGTTGAATCACTTCCATAAGTCTCTCACCCTCTTCAATAAAGCACCTTTTACAGTCATTTCCCAGCAGAGGTGTGGTAGCTATAAGCTGTTTCCTATGCTCTGATATTAAATTCCCTGGTCCTGATGGATTATGGCCTTCAGCATTGTCTATATTATTAAGAACAATACTGTTATATTAGAAACCTTTTACATTAGCTGGTAAAGAGTTTTTCTCTTGGCAGCCCACAGGAAGTAAATACCCTGGATCCATGAAAACATCTCAGACATTAAAGGCACTGAGCAGTGACTGTTTGCCCTTTGCCCTCAAAGGACAGCAGATAATTAGGAAAGAAAATAAATAAAGACACTGTTGGAAGAAAAGGGAATATATATGGTGCCATAGGGCCTTCATAAGACATGTTGCCTGCCTGCATCTGCATAGCACACTTGCAGATCAGCTCTTTCTCAAAGGCAAATGAGTTGCTTTCACAGCAGTTTTTGATTCATCTGTTGGGGGACCCGGGGCTAAGCATTGTCCAGCTGTGAGTATTTCTGCTTCCCAATGCATTTCTGCCTGTTTTCACACATGCGATGAAAACTCCTGTACCCTCTTCTCCTTTAGTTCTCTTTTTTTTTTTGAGCACAGCAGACTACAGACAAGGTTCCCTAGGGAATTCTAAACCAAAATCTTGTTCCTGGTTATGATGTCAGTTAACTTTGAATTAAAAAACAAAACCAAAACAACAACAACAACAACAAAACCCCAAACAAAACAAAAAACCCCAAACATAGTCCTAACTTAACCCCAAAAAGGGACTTTTTGGACTAAAATTTCAGCTTTGAATAATTACAACTTTAATATCATCCTGTATGTGTTTATGAAGCAATTTTATTCCAGGTGGCAATGGTTTCAAACTAGAGAAGAGTACATTTAGATTGGATGTTAGGAACAAATTCTTTACCATGAGGGTAGTAGAACAGTAAGAAAGGGCTACCCAGGTAGTGGTTGGAGCCTCATCCCTGGAGATATTCAAGGTGAGGCTTGACAGGACTCTGGGCAGCCTGATCTAGTTGAGGATGTCCCTGCTTACTGCAGAGGGGGTTGAACTAGATGACCTTTGGAGGTCCCTTCCAACCCAGCCCATTCTATGATGTGGTGCTTTCTCAGCCCTTCTGAATGTGGAAATGAATCTATTTTAATTCCTAGTAAACAAAAACCTGCTCTTGTTGCCAGGATTGTTTATCTGCAACTGTAGATGCCTGCCAAATTTCAGGCTTCATTGTGAAAATGTCAAGAGCTCAGTCCCTTATCTAAAGCCCATGGTGGGCTTCTTTTTGAAACAGGTGAACAGTTCCCGTTGACTCCTTCAGAACAAGTAATCTTCAACAGCTTTGGTTAAGCAGCCATGTCCTCCTGGACCAAAGTGATTTGTATGTGTGGTGTTCAGAGCACAACACTTTAACACAAATGAATTGTTGACAGAGGGTATCTAAGGAGTTGCTAACTTACAGTGCTCCATGGAGGTGAGTCAAACAGAACAGGGTGGGAAGAACCTCTAGCAGACAATGGCATTTGAGAAGGATAGGAGGCTCATCTTCAAGCCTTAAAATGTCTATTCTGCTTCATCCCAGAGCTTTGATTTCCTTAGGTGGGATACCATGCTCTGGGGGTGCATTCAGGCCAAACACAATGCCAGGCTCCCACAGGCCTTGGGAAACATGGGTCCACTGCAAACCTTTGGCTGGTGAGTGAAATGCTCTGGAGGATATAATGGAACAGGACTGCTCAGCCTTTGGAGGTGTAAATGGGTACTGGAGAAGAAAGTCCTCTGCTACAGTTTAAAACCTGGCCTCTGCTGCACTGAATGCTTTTAATCCAATGGAGACTTATGCAAACGACATTGCTTTCAACTGATGTCAGACATGAAAATCAATCCTCTTGAGCAGCAATGTTTCCATCCTTAATTATAACTGGGTTTCAGTAGCTTCCCCTCTCTGCTGCTTTGTTTGCTTTCATGTCTATGCCTTTTTGGGAGGAAAGTCTTGTAGATCATAGCCTGTAGGCATCAATTCTTCTGTAGAGTGAGTGAGTTTATGAGGGCAGGTGCAGAGGAGATAAATGGGTAGTACATCCTCATGTTGACAGGAAATGTTACTGGCATGGAAAAAATTTTTGTTTCAGCATCACACTAAAACATGAAGCCAATAGCTTTGTGGGTAGTAGAACATGTACTGGACATTCTCGTCTGCTCCTTACTAACCTAAAGAGGACTGTGACTCAAATGGTTTGAAGGCAGGTCAAACTGAAACCATCTTGCCCACAGCAAATGAAGAGGTGACTGACAGTACATGGGTAGGTGGATGGCTTAATTCAGGCCAGTGTACCTGGTGACATATACAAGATGTTCTCTGGCTGCAGGAATACAATGACACTGTAGGATTGAAATCAGCTTCTACAGCAGAAAGCCTTAGTGTTCAGGAGCTCAGAATGTGGCTCACCAGGAATGTTCTGTGATAATGTAAAATATAGTGGGTATTTTTGTTCTGTTCCTTTTTAGTTGTGAGAGCTTACTGCTGCTTTTAGTGGCCTTGCAGAGGTGAGATTTCAACTGACATTTACAGTGCTGGCAGTCTGAAGTGCTCTCTGATGGAGCAGACTTTCTGCAGTTTCAGTTCCTGCAGTTGTCTTGGTTTAAACAAATGGGTAGGAAATACTTCATGATTAAACTTAACAGATAATGCTGTTAACAGCTCCTGGACACATCAAAACCCAGTTTTCTATGGGCAGCACCTTTATGCCTCTGAAGATTTGGAAAATATAGAACAGAATCACAGAAACATAGAATGCACTGGGCTGGAAGGGACCTCCAAAAGTCAGATAGTCCAAACCCAGCTCTGACTAGATCAGGCTGCCCAGAACCCTGTCAAACCTCAATTTGAATATATCCAGGGATGGGGCCTCAACCACCTCCCTGGGCAACCTGGTCCAGTGTTCCATCACCCTCATGGTGCATCTAGTCTAAATCTACTCTTTAGTTTGAAGCCACTGCCACCTAGGACAAAATGGCCAGCAGTGTGCTCAGGTAGCTGAGAAGGCCACTCCCATCCCGGCCTATATCTGCAACAGTGTGGCCAGCAAGTCTAGGAATGTGATTAAATGGATGAATACGAGAGAGCAGTGTGCCCAGGTGCCCAAAAAGGTCAATGGAATCCTGGCTTGGATTAGGAACACTGTGGCCAGCAGGGACAGGGAGGTGATCCCCCCCCTGCACTCAGCACTGGTGAGGCCACGCCTCGAGTGCTGTGCTCAGCCCTGATCCCTCACTACAGGAAGGGCATTGAGGGGCAGGAGCAGGTGCAGAGAAGGGCCACAGCTGGTGAAGGGCCTGGAGAACAAGTCCTGTGAGGAGCATCTGAGGGAGCTGGGGCTGTTTATTTTACAGAAAAGGAGGCTGAGAGGAGACTTTATTGCTGTCTACAACTGCCTGAAAGGAGGCTGGAGTGAGGTAGGCTCTGATCTCTTCTCACAAGAAACTAATGCTAGAATGAGAGGGAAAGGCCTCAAGCTGAGGCAGGGGAGGTTTAGACTGGACATTAGGGGAAAAAATGTCCTGGAGGGGGTTGTCAGGCACTGAAATGTGCTGCCCAGGGAGGTGGTTGAATTGCCATTCCTGGTGGTGTTTAAAAGCCATTTAGATCTGGTGAATGAGGATGTGGTGTAGTGACAGACTTGTCAGAGAGGACAAAATGGCTGAACTTGATGACATGGGAGGTCCTTTCCGGCCTGGATGGTTCTGTGATTCTGTGATTGTCCCACTCAGCATTGCCGAGGCTACACCTCAAGTACTGGGTTCAGTTTTGGGCTCCTCTATTTAAGAAGGACATTGAGACACTTGGATGTGTCCAGAGAAGGGCAACAAAGCTGGGGAGGGGTCTGGATCACAGCCCTGTGAGGAGAGGCTGAGGGAGCTGGGGTTGCTTAGCCTGGAGGAGAGGAGGCTCAGGGGAGACCTTCTTGCTCTCTACAACTCCCTGAAGGGAGGTTGTAGCCAGGTGGGGGTTGGTCTCTTCTCCCAGGCAACCAGCACCAGAACAAGAGGACACAGTCTCAAGATGTGCCAGGGGAGGTTTAGGCTGGAGGTGAAGAGAAAGTTCTTCACAGAGAGAGTAATTGGCCACTGGGATGTGCTGCCCAGGGAGGTGGTGGAGTCACTGTCCCTGGAGGTGTTCAAAAAAGGCTTGGATGTGGCACTTGGAGCCATGGTTTAGTTGTCAGGAGGTGATTAGGCATTAGGTAATGGGTTGGACTTGATGATCTCTGAGGTCTGTTCCAACCTGGTTGATTCTGTGATTCTAAACTGGTAAAGGGCCTCGAACACAAGGCTCCTGAGGAGCCGCTGAGGGAGCTGGGATTGCTTAGTCACCGGAGGAGGCTGAGGCTGAGGCAAGGCCTCATCGCCCTCTACAGCTCCCTCAGAGGAGGCTGGAGTGAGGTGGGGGTTGGCCTCTTCTCACATATAACAAGTGACAGGAGTACAGAAAATGGCCTCAAGTTGTGCCAGGGAAGGTTCAGGTTGGATGTTAGGAGCAATTTCTTCACAGAAAGGATTCTCAGGCATTGGAACAGGGAGGTGGTGGAGTCACCCTGAAGGTATGTAAAAGACTCATGGATGTGGTGTTGAGGGACATGGTTTGTGGCAGTGGTGAGATTGTGAGCTCAAGGCAAGTGATTGGATTTGATGATCTGAAAGGTTTCTTCCAAACTCAGTGGTTCCATGGTTCTGTCCTCAACTAGATCAGGTTGCTTGGAGCCGGTTCAATCCTGACCTGGAATGCCCCCAGCGATGGGGCCTGTGTGCATGCAGAGCATGTTGTTAACCCCTCAGGTGTGCTCAGTGAAGGTGGAGGAGGATGCTCTGATCGTGCTTACTGTCACATCATGTCCCTTAACTGGTGGAGTGGCTTTGAGTTAATGAAGTGAAGGGAGGCCCTTCAAGGTTCCCGCCATAAAATCTCCCACAGTTGATCCCTCATAACTGATGTCTCTGGAGCTCATTCATAGTAATCAAGATCTATACTGCACTGATTAAAACTGCTGTCATTTATATAGATTAAAATCTAATTTAAAAGATGTATAATGGGGCATTAGTCCTTAACTATGACACTATAGTTTGCATTTAATTAGTTTTACAATTTATAATTGTTTGTAAGCAGTTACCATCTTCCCTCTTATCTGCTCTTAACTTGTCAAGCTGATGTGCATACTGTCTTGGGTGGACATTTGTGAGCAGTGTCATTTCTCCCCTATACTCGAAGATGCTTGCAATTTCTCAGTGTCAATGAATTTAGGACCCCTCCACCTCCCCACTACATTTCAGTCTTTACACTCCTATGGAATTTACTTGCTGATCTTTTGGCTCATTCATGGAGGTGATGGGAAGTGGATCACATAAACCTTTTAATCCCACTGTTTCAAATGCACTAGAGCAGGTTGTTCAAAGCCTCATGCACCCTGTCCTTAAACAATTCCAGAGATGAGGCATCCTCAAATTCTCTGGGCAACCTGTTCCAGTGTCTCACTACCTTCACAGTTAAGAACTCCCTGTTGTTCAATCTAAATCTACCCTGCTCTAGTTTCAAACCACTGCCCCTTGTCCTGTCACCACAGGCCCTTGTGAACAATCCCTGCCCAGCTTTCTTGTAGCCCCCTTCATTTACTGGAAGGCCTCTCTGAAGTGTCCCTGCAGCCATCTCATCTCCAGACTGAACAGATCCAACTCCTTCAGCCTGTCCTTATGGGATAGGTGTTCCAGCTCTCTTGATAATTTTCATGGAAAGCATTTTCTCTTCAACTGGTTCCTAAAACCACAAGCATATTCCCCTTTTCTGGGTTAGTAGATGAAAACTGTCAGTCCTCTGACAGGACTTGGATATCCTGGTTTTAAACTTCTAGCACTGCTCTGCACTCCTGGCCACCATTCTCTGCAGGTATTCAGTTCTGCTAAACATCTGGACTCCATAAGAAGATACTAGAATGAATATGAAGTCCTCCCCCCCTCCCCAGTGCAATTAGGCTGTAGGTCTTTGCCTGCAAACAGTGTTTCTGGAGAAGTCATGTCCTGCCCTAGGAGCAAAAGCTGGAGCAAGGAGCAATGCTGGCAGCAGAAGTGCTTTGTGAAGGCAGACCAATGGCTGATTGGCAATGCTGGGGAGACAGGGAAGTATTTGAGAGGGGAAGAGGGTAAGGAAAGGCAGAAGAGACATTAGCAGCAAAACTAGGGTGGGAATGGGATGATAAGATACTGCTTTAAAAAGTTGTGTGGTATATTTCACTGTCAAGTGAAATATAGAGGAGGAAAGGAGGTTATTCATTGGATGCATCATAGAGACAGGACATAAAGGATTAGAAATGCAGTTTGAGCCATAAAGCTTTCACCAAGCAGGGAAGGAGTAATAAGATTGTTTTTATTGTGCTGTCTTCAGGCTGACAAAGTTCTAATTTTGTTCCAACAATAAAGTTACTAGCCAAATATAACTGGCTCTTAAATCCTCTGTATTTGCTCCTGTGATGGTGTTGACTGTGCATAAGACCGTTTGATATCTGTAGACGTGTAGAGAAACCTCATGCTGTAGGGGAGCCCAAACAATCTTTAGCCTAAATGCAGATAAAATTTCTTCCTACTGATGAGCTTTCTGGCTCTTCCCTTTTGCTACTGCATCACCCTCTATTAGTGTAGGATGGATGACCAGTGACCTGCAAAAAACAGCAGTCTGACCATAGATTCTAATGGGATCAGAGATATGTTTGCTGGGTCTGAACTGGCTCGGAGTCCTTCAGCCCAAAAAGAGTCTCATCTGCTTCTTACAGGATCACAGGATGTTAGGGGGTGGAGGATGATGGAGCACTGGAACAGGCTGCCCAGGGAGGTTGTGGAGTCTCCTTCTCTAGCCACTTTCAAAACCCACCTGGATGCATTCCTGTGCAGACTACCCTAGGTGAGCCTGCTCTGGCAGGGGGGGTGGACTCAATGATCCCTGGAGGCCCCTTCCAACTTCTAATGTACTGTGACACTGTGATGGGAAGGCAATATTACAATGTGCTGCCCTGCTCTTTTTTAAAATTGAGCCATTCACTCTTTTGAATCACTCTTCTGTGATTCACATAGGCTGAGTGAAAATGCAGACCTGATCTGCTAGCTACTCTCTTGTTTTTAATTTCTTTTCCCTTCTGCCTTTTCCGGTTTTCTTAATTCTCTCTCTTCAGTTGCTTAACAGTGTACTTAGCTCAATTCCAAATTGAAGTTCACAAAAGGAAGGATGTATTAAGTACCCAGCCAAAGTAGAGAGGTTGTGACACAGGACTGAAGTGCCCAAAAGATAATGAGATGTAAAAGAAAAAGTCATTCTGCTTTATAAGACTTGGAGAGTCACATTTTCATATATTCAGAGCAGTCTGAAGGCTAGAGATGTTCCTAAAAGAAATTTCACAAGTGTAGCTTGTTGCACATTGATACTTTCATGATGTTCATGTCTTTCTCTTTTTCATGAGCTCCAGCAGATGATAACCTTAATTAAAGCAGAATATTTTGTTGGCAGTTTCTAAGTGTATTACCTTCCTCTTTGGGCTGCACTGTACAATTATACTAATTTCTTAGACTGTATTTCTCAAAATGATCTGTTTCTTCCTGAGGCATGTTCTGATTCTTGTCAGGCACTAAAACAGGTTCTCTCACCAGCTGTGGTTTGTTTTTTTTTTAAGCCACAGTGTTGCATAAAAAACCAAAATATGAAATAAATATTTCTGAGCTTGAGCTCAATTCACTCATAGTCCTTGGATGGAAGGGTTGAGGAGGGCGAGGTGAGGTTCTGACAGCCAGCTGCCAGGCCGGGGAAGTTCACACCCTCCTGGCTGGTGAGGCTGCCTAGATTGTATGTTGAAGGTGATAATATTGCCTATTTTGCTTGTGTTCTTCAAATAAAATCTCCTTGGGGGCCATCAAGGGACTGCATATATGCAGTGGAGTCTAGAGTACCCATCTGAGGTCTAACCACTGTTGGAAAACACAACACAAGGAGTAGGAGGAGTGTTACTGTCCCTGCAGTCATCATCCCCAGTTAAGAATTAAGTCTCTGCAGTGGTGACTGTGAAGTTATCCTACAGAAGAGTTCTATACAGTTCCCATTACCAATAGTGAATACAAATAATTAAATAGCCATTGCCTCTGCCTACAGTGGAGCCTGGCATGCAAAGCTAAAAGCAGAGGAAGTCTCAAGTTTAGTTTCTGTCTCCATGTCTCATACTCACTGTGCAGCTCGGCAGTTGTTGAACATGAAAACAGCAGCCAGTCCGCCTTAATGACAGATAAAACACTAAGCCTTGTAGGATGAAAAATCCTTGGTAGCACAGATACCATCCTCAATGTGCTCTTGTGTAGCAGAGATTGGCTATATCACTGGAGTCTCTTGCATCTCCAGCTTTTCTCTCTGTGCCATTCCCAAAGACTTGAAATGAAAAGAGAGATGTATTTGTTAAGTGACAACATCAATTTTCTTTCCACTGATAAATTAAGTTGGCCTTTCTTTGTAGCAAGAAGAAAATTGCTCTGCTATTTGTATATTATTGGCCTGTCTTTTGTAAAATGTTATGCCATTCAGAGCTCCAGCAATCTGCCACAAATACAGTTGTAGCACAGCATATTTGACAAACTGCATGTCATGAGAGAAATAAACTCAGCCCTATCATTAGAGAGAGAAATAATTTGGTGCTGATTAGCCATTTACATCTGTGCAAGCTACTGAGGAAATGTGGTGGGAGAGGTTGTGTCCTGGATTAACACAGCCACTCTAACAAATTAGCCCCCCACCCCACACAGACAGGAGGGAAAGTAACACCAAAAAATGGCCCTCTGTGCTGAGATAAGGACTTTTAATACAGTTACCTTAGCAAATGCATCAGCAGAAGCCAGTGATGAAACTGTTCCCTCCATCCAAGTATGCAGCAGCAAGCACAGGGGAAAAGACCAACACCACAAAGCCATCCCTCTTCACCCTGTGGGCTTCATATCTCCACAGAGCTCAGTGCTACAAGGGATGGAGCCATGTCTCTCAAAGAGTTGAGGGAAAGAGAGTCTCCAAAGCTGGAAAGGGGCCTCTGCAGCTCCTGCTGCCTCTTTTCCAGTGGATTAACACTGGGGCGTTCCAGCAGCCCCGTGGCAACATGTTCTTGCCCTGCTGTTGTGCCAGCAGCAGCTTCAGCAGTGGTACTGCCCCAGTGCTGAAGCAGGAATCTCAGCCTCTTTTTATTTCAAGCACTGAACACCTTGAGAACCTCAAAGTCCTCTGCTTTTAATGAAGACTACAAGAAGAGAGAAAGCAGGAGTTTTATCTGGTGCTAGTCTTCTACACAGCTATTGAAGCTAATTCCTTTTTACTGCATGTTCAGGGAGCTCAGACAAGAGCCATGATTTGGCATCTGCAGCCAAGCCAGGTTGGACAGCCCCACGTCATCCCTGCAAAACAAAGCAAACAGGAGTGAGGTGTGGGACCTCTGGAGATCTGTGTTGACCAAGCAGGGTGGACCACTGTGAATGAGGAAAGGGGAATGGAGAAGATATTGCTAGTTACAGTCCCTCCTGGTGCATTTGTTTCCCAGACCCTAATAAACCTCATCTGTAGGCAGCGAGAAACTGAGGTCACTGCCAGACTCCCAAGTGCCCTGCTACTAAATTGAGAGTGGTTTAGTGAACCACACACCTACCCATGACTGTGGGCAGAAACGAGGCCTGCAGGAACAGGAGCCCAGAGCTCCTACCTCTGCCACTGTGAAGTCAGTATGGAAATCCAAGCCCAAAACAGCAGATGCAGGTGATATTGTGCCAGGGAAGGTTCAAGCTGGATATTAGGAACAATTTCTTCACAGAAAGGGTTATCAAGCATTGGAAAAGGCTGCCCAGGGAAGTAGTGGAGTCATCCCATCCCAGGAGGTATTTAAAAGATGCCTGAATGTGGTGGTGAGGGCCGTGGTTTAATGGCAGTGGCTTAGGTGGGATTGTGAGCTCTAGGTGAGCAGTTGAACTTGATGATCTCAAAGGTGTCATTCAGCCTTAAGAATTCTATGGTTCTATGGCTCTATAGCTGTCACAGCCCATTCATTTTCAAGCACTTTTGTCTTTAGCATAGTTTATTAGAAGCAGGGGATTAACTCCAGATGGTGTTAAATATTTTAAGTGTCCTTTAATGTCCATTTAGTCCTTTCAAAGGGAAAGGCATGGTTTTCCAAGTTCCCAATGCATGGTTTTTCAAATTCCACTGCAGCTTAAAATATTGGCACTAGCATAATAAAGCAGCTAGAAAAAGTACAGATAAGGGCAGCTGAATGATCCAAGATAGGCAAAGGTGTCCAAGCTAGGAGAGAACAAACAGGCTACAGATCCTCAGTCTCAGTAAGGTCAGTAAGATAGGGAAAGTTTGTTTGGTAATCCTTGTACAGCAGTGTTATGAGACACTCCAAGAAATTGCTGGGTGGCAGGTTTAAAATGAAACTAATGAAGTATTGCTTCATATGGTTCATGATTCAGATGCAAAACTCATTGTTGCTGGCCACCACAGACCCATCATTCAAATGACTTCAAGAGGAAATTAGCCCATTCAGGGAAAAAAGCTCTGCCAGGGGCTCTTAGTGCACACAGGTGTTCACACACAGCCAGGTTCAGGAGCCACAGAGCTGGTGTTATGGTGGAGGTATTGCTGGTTGTGCTCCTGGTTCTTATTCCATCCCATAAAGCACTTGATGCCAACTCACACCAGAGGGATTTTGGTCTGATCCAGTGCAGCCATTGCTATGTAAGAAGTCCTCAGCTGAAGTCAAGAAGGTGACATTAAGAACTGTGTGTCCCTGTACAAATAATTAGTCTGCATTACCTGTGCAGCACAGGGCTTGGTGTTGCAAGAATATAAAAGCTGAAGAGAAAGTATTTAATAAACCTGCCCCAAACTGTGTATCAGCAAAAGAGGGAACTAAGGGCCTTCTGTGGTCTCAGCTTTGTGATTCAGGTGGTGGCAAATGGCTGGTTATTTTATTTTCTTTTTAACAATGAACAACAAGTTTTTAGGATACATCACACCCACAGCTGTTGAAAGTAAATGCAGGAGAGGTCCGTCCAGAGGGACCTTGATAGGTTTGAGAGGTGAGCTCATGAAGTCATGAGCCATTCTGTGGTTGTGTGATTCTGAGAACAAGGTTGCTAGAGGATTTTCAGAGCCTTGGTGACTCCCTTGCCTTGTGCAGTCCAGCATCCTTGTGTAAGAAAGGCAGGATGGCTTGGTGGGAAATGTCCTGAGTAAAGCCTTTGCAATTCTCCCTGCAAGAGGTATTTGCATCATTATTATGCAATTGATATTATCATGGTTCTCCTGAGCAACTTAATAAGATCACAGGCAAGACTTCTTCATGGAAAAGGAAGGAATGGCAATTTTCTTCTGCTGAGTGTGTGTGAGGGCTGTAAGATAGCAGATTAGGGTCTGGTATTTCTAGTTTGACATATTGCATGGTGTTGACACTCCCTGAGCTGGACCAAAGGACCTGTGTGATGCTACAACAGAAAAATCTACTTTCTGCTAATTGCAAATCACAGAGAATTAAAAGAAGAAGCAAAAAGTGCCTTTTAATGCAGAATGATAGAAATATATTTGGCATTTGTAATGATCCCTCTAATATGAACAGGGCCTGAGCCATGTATTTTGGAAGAGAGGGAGCAATCTGACAAGTTCCCAGAGCAGCTGCAGACAATTCTATTTTGTGGCTGCTTATCCATCCCATAATTCAGGACAGTGAAACCTGCCTTCCTTTCCAGTTTCACACAATCCATTTGTTTCTCAGCTGTTTAGGTTCTCAGCAGTATTGTAAGTGGTAGAAGCAGTGCCAGGAGGCAACCTCTCTGTGCTTTTACCCAGGTGTATGCTTGGTGGCATCATTATCTGCTCCAGGGTACCTGAGTATCTGTGAGAGCTCCAGTCTGAGAGCTGGGAGTGGGGTTCAGCTGGTTCCTCAGCTTGCTCATGAGATACAGTTAATTTCTGTTGTTGAACCCTCTCTTGCATGCAGGAAAAACAATCTCCATTTATTGTGCTGTAGGGAAAATGCCAGCTGTAGGGAAAATACACAGGAAAGCCCATGTAGCCTTGTGGTCTTGAGGTTTGTGTCACCCTGAGAGTACTGCAGTCTGTGGATTTAAATCACAGTGGCCTCACTGCATGTTTTGAGGTGGCAGACCCCTGGGCTACCTGATCACAGAATTGTAAAGGTTGGAAGAGACCCCTTGAGATTTTCTAGTCTAATCCCCCTGCCAGAGTAGGATCACCTAGGGCAGGTCACACAGGAACACATCCAGATGTGGTCTCACTAGGGCAAAGTAGAGGGGCAGGAGAACACCACTCAACCTGCTGGACACACTCTTATTAATACACCCCAGGAGACCATCTGTCTTCTTGTTCACAAGGGCACATTGCTGTCCCATGGATTACTTGCTGCCCATCAGGACTCCAAGGTCCTTCTTTGTGGAGCTGCTTTCCAGCAGGTCAGTCCCTAACCCATAGTGGTGCAGGGGGCTGTTCTTGCCCAGCTGCAGACTCTACACTTGTCCTGGTTGAATTTCATTAGGTTCCTCTCCACCTAGCACTCCAGGCTGTCCAGGTCTCTCTGAATAGCAGCACAGCCTTCTGATGTATCAGCCAGTCTTCCCAGTTTGGTATCATCAGCCATCTTGCTGAGGGTACCCTCTATCCCTTCATCCAGATCGTTGATAAAGATGTTGAACACAACTGGACCCAGTACTGGCCCCTGGGGAACACCAGGAGCTACAGGCCTCCTACCTGTGATTTATAAATCCTGGGATAAGGGAACACCCAGACTAAGCTACCTGTCCTGGTGTGGACTAGCACTGGGCACAGTCAGGATGACCTGCAGCTGCTTTTACTTTACCTCTGCAGAAAAAGTTTTTTCTAATGATGCCCAATTCCTGCTGATGCAGCAACTCGTTTTTCTGCTTTGGTGAGTTTGTTTGGTTTGTTTTGTATTTCCCCAGAATAAATAGCATCATTTTTCCAACCAGTTGGCCTCATTCTCCCCGCTGCCCTTGAATATCTATGAATCTGAAAAATATTAGCTGGAGAAGGATTTCTGCTTGTGCCAGGAAAACCCTTCTCTCTTTCACTAATTAATGCTTTCCAGGCTTAAAAAGCTAAACTTCCCAAGCTTAAAAACCATGTGGAACTGGAACTATGAACCCTCCTTCCCCAGGTCTGGGGGACAGGGGAAATTCAGGATTAACAATTAGCTCCTTAGAGTTTGTGATGGAGAAAAAATAAATAAATATGCCTCCCTTCAGCAGGACGAAAAATTGCAGCAATGTAAAACAAGAGCCTCTCTTCCTAGGAACATTATGGGATTATGTTGTTTCACTTAAGATTTACCTCTCATAAGTTTTTGAGACTGCTCCAACCTTATTTTGATGTACAGGAAGCACAGACCCATGGAGTTAGTCCTTAAGCTTTACATCATTAACAGAAGTTTGCAGGTGTGCAATCTTCTCTATGTGAAAACAGTTTCTTGACTTCGTGCTCCTGCACATTCTAGGGAGAGACCAGCACCTAAAAATCACTGATAGGAAAATTTGCAAGGTATTAATAGCTCTTTGGAGGATCTGATTATCATCACTCTGCCCTAGTGAGACCACATCTGAATTATTGTGTCCAGTTCTGGGCTCCCCACCTCAAGAGGAACAAGGAACTACAGGAGAGAGTTGAAGGGAGGGCTAGGATGATGATGAAGGGACTGGAACATCTGTGTGATGAGGAAAAGCTGAGACACCTGGAGCTGTTTAGCCTGGAGAAGAGAAGGGATCTGCTCAAGTTGGAAATTCCTGAAGGGTAGGTGTCATTAAGAAGGAGCCAGTCTTTTTTCAGTGGTGCCCAGTGTCAGGATGAGAGGCAACAGACACAAAGTGGAATACAAGAAGATCCACCTCAATGTGAGGAAAATCATCTTTCCTGTGAGGGTGCTGGAGCACTGGAGTAGGCTGCCCTGAGAGGTTGTGGAGTTTCCTTCTCTGGGGACTTTCAAAACCCACCTGGATGTGTTCCTGTGTGGCCTGCCCTAGGTGATCCTGCTTTGGCAGGGGGGGTTGGACTCGATCTCCAGAGGTCCGTTCCAACCTCTACCATTCTGTGATACCACAGCTTTTAACAAGCCATTGCTAATGTGGAGAGAAAGAGGAGGTTTGTAAATGTTCTGTGTGCTTGTTTAAGTGTTCTTTCAATATGAAATGGATGAAACACAACACCTTAGGGTCATATGCAATTTTACAGTCTTATGAAATAATTTGCAGAGCAAACCTTTCAATAGTGTTGTTTTGTTGGGACAGACTCCCAGGCCAGTTGTAGGCTGCAAGTCATTAGCAGCTCTGAGCCAGCCAGCCCAGCTGAATGTAGTTGGCTGCAGGTGTGTCCCAGACCATGAGCATCACAATCAGTATAAAAGGGGGAATTTTGTGGTTCACTTCGTGTCTCCTGCTTGTGAGGACTGACTCTGGCTATTGAGGCTGCTGCACTTCTGCTGGGTTGAGTATAACTTTAGATCTCATGTTTTGACCTTGGTGTTCATTTGGCTGCTTTATTAAATTAATTTTTGTTTTTACCCCTGAGTTTCCTCTCCTTTTTCTGGTTCCCCTCTCCCTGCTGGGAAGGGTTTGCTGGGTAACAGAACAACTGCTGAAGTTTAGACCCAGATATGGGCTAAATATAGGCAATGTTTTTTCACAATATATAGGTGGGTAGATGCTTCAGATGTGGCTTATTGATGTAGTGGTTTTGGTGGCTCTGAAGAGGATGTGGAACTGCTCTTTATCAGTCAGAATTTCTAAGCCTGTTTCTTTGAGTTGTGCACCTATTGGTGTTTACAGGGTGTGTAGCCCTTGAACATTGTAGGGGCAATGGTTTGAAAGTAGAGCAGGGCACATTTAGATTGGACACTGGGAAGAATCTCTTTGCTAGGAGGCTGGTGAAATATTGGATCAGGTTGTCCAAGAAAGTAGTGGAGGCTCCATCCCTTGAGACATTTAAGGTCAGGCTTCCTACAGCTCTGAGCAAGCTGATCAAGTTGGGGATGTACATGTTTACTGCAGGAGGCATGGACTAGATGACCTTGAACAGTTCCTTCCAACCCAATACATTCTTTGATCTATTACATGCAGTGCCAGTGGAAATAGCTAAATGCAAGCAGTATTTAAATTAGATACAGTTACTAATTTTAAAATTGTTACTCTTGCCCTTTCTACTAGTGTTGCTAATTATTCTTGAACACATCTCACATTAGCAAGAGGTCACTAAAATGAAGAGCAGTATCACTCAACAGCCACAGCGGGGTAAATACTGGAAGGGAAAAATCTGCCAGATGTGGCTCCTGGGTCCAAACTATTGCCACTTACCTCCTATGTACCCCTCAGGTGGTGCCCAAACTTTCACCAGTCGAGGTGTCTAATCCTGCAGCTCATTGCCTGCTGCTGCAGAGGCATATCCAGTCACAGAATGATAGGGTTTGGAAGGACCTCTGGATGTCATCTAGTTCGTGGATGTTCTCCTTTCTAAGCAGCTGCTTTTGCGCTGTTGTGTTTTGCATTGATGAACACCTAGGTGTTGTGGCGTTAAGAGCCCCAGAAAAGGAAATTCCCCAGGGACTAGGAGAGCCCAGGAAGTGGACACTGGAAAAATGTAATCTTTGGTTATTTCATCCCATCATTCCTGCATCTCCCCTTTGTAAATGGACAGCCCTGGCTATTCTTCCCCTGGTCCCTCTCTCCTCTCCCAGTGTGCCAAGCTGCTCTCTTCGGTAGTTCAGGGAGGCTGAGGCTTTTCCCCTTCAGTGGCCTGGATACTTTTTTTAAATTGTTTTTTACTGCACCCTTTGGGTAGTGGGAGATGGGATGGGGGCTTTGAGACCTGTTGTTTTGGGCCTGGTGTGGGTGGAGGTTTTTGGACAATGTTGGCATAGTCTGGTCTTGGTAAAGTCCAGGCTGGGCTGAGGCTGAATGTGAAGTTTGTGTTTTGTATGTTTTTGTACTGTTTATATAGTTGTGAAGCGTACTTCCATTTAAATTTTCAATTCTTGCCAATCCTGTGGGGAGAGTTTTCTTTTACCCCTTTGGGGAGGGGTAAAAGAGCTTCTGTCTGCTCTCTAAAACCACAACACTACAAATCTCTATTGCTTTTTGTGGCTTGCTGACCCCTAGCTATACTGACTGCCAAGTGCTTTGATATCCCAAACCAAGTTCTGATTCCCCTGAGCCCTAGGCATAGTTACCTGCAGGTAAATGCTAAGCAGTGGCAAGTCTGGGTAGGAAACCTTGACAGGTTTAAATAAGATGCAAAGCAGCTGGACAAAACTTTCTCTAATTGCAAATAGTTGTAACCACACTCATAACAAAATCAGATGTCCACTGTCAGACCTAATGCAGCCCATAACTGCTGTGCCATGAACTTGTTCCTTTTCAGCAGACAAAATCTCTTGAAACTGCAAAGGAACAAACATTTCTCAGGAGGTCTGGAAGACTTCTGCCTTTAATCTGAATATATTTGGTTTTTTCTCTGACTGAATCTGACAACACCCATTAGCATCACCATTAAGGGGCCACAATGGGATTTGAACTAATTGTTACCATTTACAAAATGGTTCAGAGCACAGAAACTTTCAGTAGCAGCTGACTGGTGAACACATACTTGGGGGACAGCAGGAGCTTTTCTAGCCAGCTTTGCTGTCAGTTGAGGAGGAAGACAGTTTTCAAGAGGAAGGCAGTTTTAGCTTGTGCTCTAATTAGTAAGAAGGGAATGTTTTGGTCTGCAATAAATCAAGGAGCAGCCTGAGGTGTTTTATACCTTGTCAATAAGTAGGAGAGGCAGAGGAAGGTATGAGGGAAGACAGTCACCCAGGTATCAGCCTAGCATTCAGAATTGCTTTAATTACTAAGAATGAGGAAAGCAGTGAAGCAAAGTCAGAGCATGCCACACTTACCCCTCTCTATTTCCCTTTCTGGGTGCTGCCTCATGCTAGGCTCTGCTGTGAACACACATACACATGCTCTCACTGATGATTTGGAGTTCATGTATTTGCATGAAGGAGTTTTAATTATGGTCTGCATATGACCTGACCACTCCCTTACATGCCGTGTGCATCAGCATTGTGTCTCTGCTGCTGTAGCATTATTATCACGTCCACTGTGGTGTGCAGTGTTAATGTGGTACTTTGATGACAGCCAGGAGCCCTGCTTTCACCTCTCCATATGCTTCACATGATTCTGTTCATATTCTTTATTCTAGAAGAGTCAGCCCTTGAAACAGGAGGGTGTGGCAGAGCTGTTTGACTAGCCATCCATCCCACCTGAGCACAGGGCTGTTGGAGGAGCTTCTAAAGCTGGTGCATCTGTGGGTAATTGACAAATCCCAAACTCAGGTTAGGGCACCTGGTTTGAACCCATGTTGGGAACATGCCAGTTTTCTATCTGGTTCTATGAAGCTGCCATTCATTTGGTTTTGAATCCCAAACCAATTGTGGACAACTGCCTGAAGTTCCACCCCAACATGAGAAAAGCTTCTTTATTGTTGAGGGTGCCAGAGCATTGGACCACAATGCCCGGAGAGGTTGTGGAGACTCCTTCTCTAGAGACTTATGAAGGCCACCTGTGTGGCCTGCCCTAGGTGATCCTGCCTTGGCAGGGGGGTGGACTAGATGACCTCCAGAGGTCCCTTCCAACCTCTACCATTCTCTAACAAAAGAGGAAGAAGCTTTATTACTCTAATATGATTTATTTCCATGTTACCACTTTCCATTGAAGAGATGTGAAACATTTTTAAAGCCATCTCCTAAAGCTACTGCAATTGCTGTTGCTTAGGAAGGCAGTGGGGAGAGAGGAAGAGATAATGTGTAAAAAATATTTCTGAGATGGACTTCAAAGCCATCCTTGTGTATCATGTGCAAAAGTGATGTGGTGAAACTAGCAGTGAACTTTTCCAGGAGAGAAGCTGGGCCCTGTGCTACCGCATTAGTCTATGGGAGCAGAGGGAGAAAATCTAGTCATCTAAATTTCATTCAGCTGAAGCAGTACCTTGTTTGGAATTACCTGGCCATGAGATGAGCTCAGAAAACCTGACGGCCTGAAACAGGAGTTGTGAAGAACATGTAAAAACATGAATAAGGAGAGAAGGGAGGAAGTAATTGGTTTCACACCCCATTTAAAAAGAGGGGGAGAAGGGGTTTGTGTCAGCAGTGGGACTAGCTCATGTAGATTGTAAATGAAGTTGATGAGCTGCTGAAGAAACCTGCTCCAAAGTCAGATTGTGCAGCATGCTGAGATCAGCAGCAGGGGAGAGTCTCCTACGTGACAGAGGTCTTGCTTGGGCAGTGATGTGGGGTTATGCAGCAAGAACTAGAGAAGCCCTTGTACTTCACGGTGGAGTCACTTTCCCTGTGATGCTGCAGTCAGATCTGAGGCTGGGCAGGCTGTTCTTCACGTGAATTTCCAATGCCCTACCTTACACCAGTGCAGGAGACCCAGCCCTGCAGGCTTGATCTGCATTAATGATCTATACCCAGGAAGAGCCAGGTTGGACAGCCCCACATCATCCCTGCAAAACAAAGCAAACAGGAGTGAGGTGTGTGACCTCTGGAGATTTGTGTTGACCAAGCAGGGTGGACCACTGTGAATGAGGAAAGGGGAATGGAGAAGATATTGCTAGTTACAGTCCCACGTGGTCAGTAACTTTATGAAGCTCCAAGGCAAGTGTAGGGTTCTGCACCTTGGGTGGAATAACCTCATGTATCAGTACAAGTTGGGGGCTGACCTGCTGGAAAGCAGCTCTGTGGAAATGGTGTCCTGGGATGCATCAAGAAGAGTGTGGTGAGTGGGTTGACAGAGGTTCTCCTGCCCTTTTGCTCTGCCCTGGTGAAGCCTCATCTGGAGTACTGTGCCCAGTTCTGGGCTCTACAGTTTGAGGGAAAGAGAACTGCTTGAGAGGGCACAGCAAAGAGCTACAAAGATGATTAGGGCACTAATACATCTCTCTTTTGATGAAAGGCTGAGGGACTTGGAGCTTTTTAGCCTGAAAAGGAGAAGACTGAGAGGAGGTCTTATCAATGCTTCAAGGGTGGGTATTTGAAGGATTAGGCCAGTCTGTTCTCAGTGGTGCCCAGTGACAGGACAAGAAGTAATGGGCACAAACTTGAATGTGGAAAGTTCTGTCTAAATGTGAGGAGGAACTTCTTTGTGTTGAGGGTGGTGGAGCACTGGAACAGTCTGCCCAGAGAGGTGGTGTAGTAATTAAAAATCTACCTGGATGCTATCCTATGCAACCTGGTATAGGTGAATGTGCTCTGGTAAGGGGGGGTAAGACTAGGTGATCTCCAGAGGTCCCTTACAACCCCTACAATTGTGTGATTAGCTTGAGAAGGAAAATCTGTACCATTAAAAAAAAAAAAGGTCCAGTTGGTGGAGTCCAACAGATGCAACAAACAAGTCATTCATCTGCCAGCACTGAGCATACATGTTGGCTGGTTTCTTAATGTGCCACTGCCAGGAGAATCTCTCAATTTTTAATTTTTTAGCTTTGTACTTAAATTGTATGTTCCAAGTGGGTAGTTGATGTCTTGTGTTACACAAATACGTCTTACCTCTAGAAATGGCTTGTTGGATGCTTGGATGCTAATCAAAGTGGTCTAGAAATGTCTGCTCACCTAAGACAGCTGATAGTCTGGGTGTATTTCTCTGACCTGGATGCTGTAGGTGGCACTAGTGATGTAGCTGACTTTGAGTTCAAGCTGTGCTTGTCCCTTCCTCACCAAAGTGAGAGCTTTTTGCTTGAGGTAGGGGAGTTTGCAGTCATCTGTAGGGCTGTCAAATAGGAAGTTGCTCTATTTGTTTCTACATCATGTATATTCTACTGCTACCAGAATGCCCTCCAAAAGCTCTTCCCTAAGCTGTCAGAAAGCTGTGGTTGGCATGTGTCTTACATGTGACAATTCTGTGGTATTCAGATCTGGTTTGTGTTGTCTGTATGTCAAAGAATAGAGCTGTTGTGAAGTGCTGGCATGCTGCTGTATTTGTGGAGTATTTCTCATGGGGACTGAGTCTTTGCAGTCTTCTGCAAGTGGACAGAAGTGCCCTGCACTCACAGGAGGTTCAGCTAAAACTCGGTGCCTTCCCAGAAACTGGTGAGAGGTAAGGGATATCAGAGTAGCTTTGGTGTTGCACTCTGGATTCCTCTGCATAATAGAGGAGATGATCTCATCCCTCTCTTAGCACTTGCAAACCTGTTCACAGAGCCCTCCTTAGGACTGCTCTGGGCATCCTCTCTTCATCTGCTTGCAAGCAGATTCACCAGAACACCTTCAGAGAAGATTTAATATCATGGAGGTGAAAAAGTATCACACAAGGAAAAACACAGTGTTTAGCTTGTGTCAAATAACTCATCCTTCTCTGCCACTGGTCTTCCAGCCAGGCCAATGACAGGTTGGTTGCAGAAACCGTGAAGTGCAAGTTTAATGCAGAATCCAGACAAAGCTCTACCATTTTTTTCAGAACATTTCTATTATTTCCAATCATTCTCCACCTCCAACATATCTGCATCTCTGTGAAATGAAAGGGTGCTATTTTAAAAGCATATCATCTTTCAGAAGAAGGTAATTTCAAGACAGTGTTGGAGACATCATCAGTCAGTAGAGATGGAGAAAGTTGGGAGGGCACAACCCCCTTTCAGTATGTGTATTTTACTTCCCACTCCCTGAAGAACAGATTGGAGGTGGAGGGGAAGTTTGCAAATCAGCTGGACAAGCACCAGAACATTGTTGCTCTTGGCTGCAGATTTTCTCTCTTGGTTAGTTTTGTCGCTAAAGGTTTGATACCACTAAGATGAGTGAGATTTCAAATGCTACAGGGACAAGTCCTGGAGCTCTTTTTTAGCCCTCAGGACTGCAGCAGGTTTTTCTGCATTCCTGCTACCTTCCTGCTGGGAAACATTTGTCATGTGAAGTCCCACCACCTCCAGTGTAAAGTCAAGTCCCAAACCCTTCTGGGAGTGAAGTATAACCAGCAGGCACCATACTGTTCTGCATCTTTCAAAAGCAGACAGCAGCTTCTGTGTGCCCACGGGAGGGACTGGGAACTTCTTGATCCTTGTGTGCTCGTCCTAAATACGTGTAATTGGGTGAAGTTGGGTAGATGTGGGAAGGGTTATCACCAGAAAGCTGCTGTGTGGGTGGAATAGGGAATGGACCATGAGCTGGCACTGCTGAAATGTCTCAGCTGAAGCTGCAAGCAGTGATTTGCTGTATTGCTTATCTTGATATGTTTCAAGGGAAAATAATACTCCCCAGTAAAACCACTGGAGAAGCCTTTAGAGGGACAGAGGGCAGCACCAAGGGCTTTCTCTTTCAGCTCAGGATGAACTCTGCAATGCCATGTGCTACATGCAGAACTACTGAATAAATTCTTACTGCAGAAATATGAGGCTGTTCCAGGTGACAGTAAGTGTGATTTATGATGGAAGAGGAGTGGAATGCTTTTATCTTTCACTACCAATGAGAAGCCTGAAGTATTCACTGGAATCGAGCATTTTGCTGAGAATTCTGCAGATCAGCCTTTCTCAGAAGGCTTTTAAGGGATATGTTTGTGTTTTAAAATGAATGCTATGGCAATAAAGATGCCCATGTAAGGCATTTGAATGGATTCCTTGAGAAACATTAAAACTACAACAGGAGGAAAGCTCAGAATTTATCAGAAAAGTTGGAGGACCTTGCAGCATTGACTAAAAATATTCTGCTTTCAGCCCCTGCCTTCATCTTTCCCTACCAAAACAAAACTACTCTAAGATCATAGTCTTTGATCCTGGTAGATAACCATGAAAGAAAAGGGCAAATATATGAACCGAGCAGGTATGTTGAGTCCTAGAGATGGGCTTTAGTGGTAGGTGCTTAGCAGTAGTGGTGGGATTGTGAACTATAGGCAAGGGTTAGACGTGATGGTGGTCTCAGATGTCTCTTTCAACCTCAACAGTTCTATGATTCTGTAATGGGAGACTACTGCCTGTCACATGAACATAGCTGGGATATTCCTGAATTAAGTAGTGCTGTGGCCATGTTCTGTCTGATCCAATGCAGAAGTCTTCAAAAGCACCTCCCTCTTCTCTCATGGAGCAACCTCCCAGTCTCTCCCAAAGCAGCTAAGGTAGTAACATCCATGATAGTGGTGTCATGTGGGAAACGGCAATGAATCTGCAGACCCTTTGATGGGCCAGGAAGAGACTGACCTCGAAAACATCACTGTATATCCATGAGAAAGTATTGTTGTCTATCTGTGGATGAATACATTGCCGTGCACCCTTGAGTGTCTGGAAAGGCCCTGGACTGAATGTGTAGTTTGTTTGAGGATGAGAAACTGCGAGATTGAGATAGAGAAGCCAGAGGAGAGGACACCTGGGCTAGCTCAGCAAGTAACCATAGCAATGCCATCACTAACCAGTAAGAATCTTGAGAAAAGTTTGTTAAGCAATCAGACACAGCCACACTAACATAACATACACACAAATATGTGTTGCTTGCTGGAATAAACTTGCTCTTTCTACTCTGCTTACCACAAGTGTATGTTTGTCGCTTTGTCTGTCACCCAATACAGCGACAGCGTCACGACGGTAATGCAGTATTAGTGCTCCAGTTTGACAGGGATGCTTTGCCTAACTGTTAATCAGCTAAGGATGACTGGCAAAAACTTATGACTCCAGACAGATTAATTAAGATATGGAGGAGAAATTAATGTATGATTTCTAGTCCTGGTAGAATGGTCCAGGGGCAATGCTGTTTGAGTGGAAGGTTTGTAGGTTTCAAGTTTGCTCTGGTACTTCTGTTGTTTGCCAGGAAGGTGATAAAGCAGTTTGGCCACGTGGTTAATTGTTCTGAAGCTGCAAAGGAGAGCGGCCCTGCTGCCCTGCCATTCAGCAGCTAATCACAGTCATAGAATGGTAGAGCTTACAAGGGATGTCTGAGATTGAGTCCAACTCCTCTGCCAAAGAAGGATCACCCAGAACAGGTCATGCAGGAGCACATCCAGGAGGGGTTTCCAAGTCTCTAAAGAAGGAGGCTCCACAACCTTTCTGAGCAGCCTGGTCCTGTGCTTTAGCACTCTCAGCAAAAGTGGTATGATATCTGTTGCTCTTTATTCCTTACTTTGATCAATTCAATTACTCTATCTCTTTCAAGAGAAAATAATGCATGTTATTTTTACATGCATGGGAGCATGTGGATGTAAATGTTAAGCTTGTCCTAAGATGTGAGCAGTTGATGTGCCTTGATTTAGAAGCCCTGAACAGCTATTATGGATAGTCTGGAAATAGTAGCTGCTTGTGATGTTTTAACATTCTTTCTAATCTATTGAACTGAAAGTTCTTGGACATAACTGTTGTCTAGAGAAGAAGGAAGCTCTTCAGCTTTTCACCTATGCTCTTACAGCCTTGTGGCCATAAGTTCAATCTTTTTTTAGCATCACTTTTGCTGACAGTAGACACCCAATAGAAATGTTTCTTTTCATTCTGTAATTTCTCTGCCCTTGATGATCTCTGTCTGTGGAGGAAATTGGACTTTTATTTCTGTGTTTCTGTGGGAGCTGAGGTGAAGACTAGTTTCAGCAAATCATCCTAACAGCTTATTATTTTTATTCCTCCTACATGATCTCTCTCCTTATATAACTGAATACAGGAAGTATTTCAAACCAGCGCAGTCAATGTTCCCAACAGAGCCACTTTTCTCCCTTGCCTCAATGTGACCCAGGTGGGGCTGAGCTCACCAAGGACTTCACTGGGCCTGCTACCACAAATATCAAGTGGGTGGAAAAGAGAATGGGTGGCTGGGAAGGAAAGCAAGTGGCACCAGAAGCAGAGGCATGGCAGCACCAGCCTCTCAACTAGCAACAGAGCTAGCCATGAGACCACAGGGTTAGAGCCACAATACTGTTGCAAGTAGTGAAGTACAGTGAGGCATCTAACTGTTTTTATTTTCTCTTCTCTCAAAATGTTCAAAATTGCAGCACACTGCATTAACTGCTTACATTCCTTTTTTTTTTGTTTTCAACTTTTCCAAAAGTTCTTTGCTATTGTTCCCCTGAAGCTGTAGATACTTGATGCTCATAGATACTTGATAATACAGGTATTGACCTTTGTGCCTCTGACTTGGCACTAGCATGACTTTACTACTGTGAGCTGACCTCAACAAGAGCCAGCTGCAAGTACAGCCACAAGAATAACATAATGGTGAGGAATGATGAGCTGTAAAAGAGATGAAGCTGCTCAGTGATGGTATCATCAGTCACTTCAGCTTCTTCACCTTGGCACTGGCAATGACTCCATCCAAAGCCTTCAGAGTAGTTGTAGCCTTGTAATTCGTTGGTATCTTTACTGCACGCAGGTTTTTAGATGTAAAAATGTAGACTGATCAAAATCAGTGTGTTTTGCTCTCAGCAGTATTCTCAGTTTCTAGCTGTCAGGACTATTTGTCATGCACTGGCACCGTCTACACTTGTTTTAAGCACATGAATCTCCAGTTGGTGAGGATTTTCCTCTCCATTAAACGTATGCTTCATCTCAAAGTTACTTCAATAGAATTCTCTTACCTCCACTGAATTCTCCCCTGTGCTTCTGAGAGCTCAATGCCCACATTTTGTTCCATCTATCTGGATTTAGCTTTTGCCTCAGTGTCATGCCACCAAAGGCACAACTGGAGCTCGCATCTGGTATTTGCATTCCGTAAGGACACAGACGTAGTATGTACTGAAGGGTCCATTCCAGCCAGGCATAGGTCTTAGGAATAAAGTATCCAATTTATATTTCAGGTGGAAAACTCTGTGAAGGGATCAGTTGATAAGCTGTTAATGAAATTCCAACACAGCCATCAAATAAACCTTGAGAAAGGGGTGTTTTATTTTAGGCATCAGAAATAGTGTATTGCTCAGAGGAAGACAGATTAGGTAATTTCATCAGAAAAAAACATGGCAACCTCCACTAAAGAATCACTTGCAAGAATGGAATTTTTTAACCTTCTTTTCAATTAATCATGTGAATTATGGAGAGGAAAAAATCATATTTCAGCTCCCCTTGACCTATGCTGCTTTCATGAAAGATCTTTCCCAGAATGACTAAGAAATAAGACATTTGAAAATGAAATGAGGCAGTTGATTAGAATCAGTTGATACATGGTGTGTCAGGAGTGTCCTGAAATGAAGCAATGGGATTAAGGTTGACAAGCCAACATGCTAAACATGTCTATATTGAAAAGCTATATAATTGCAAAATTGAAATCATTATGAAATCAAATATCAGGAATGAATAGAAGAGCTTGGTAAATGGTCAGCTTGAATATAGAAGGTGGTTTTCCTGTTCAAAGGCCAGGTCCTTCAGAAAAAGAGCTTTTGGTGTCTGGCTTGCCAGGCCCAAAGTAGTAGTGAATGGAGTTAAATCTGGCTGGCATCTGGTCACTAGTGGTGTTCCCCAGGGTTCAGTACTGGGGCCTGTTTTCTTTTATATCTTCATCAGTGATCTGGATGAGGGGATTGAGTGCACCCTCAGTAAGTTTGCAGATGACACCAAACTGGGTGGCTGTGTTGATCTGCTAGAGGGTAGGGAAGCTTTACAAGTTAGACTGATGGGCCAAATCTAATTGTATGAGGTTCACCATGGCTGAGTCCACCTGGGTCACAACTCCTCTATAGGAGGCTGCAGACCTGGAGATGCATGGTTGGAAAGGGATCTGGGGAGGTTAGTTGATGGTTGACTAAATGAGTCAGCAGTGCTCAGGTGGCCAAGAGAGCCAATGGCATCCTGGCTTGGATTAGGAACACTGTGGCCAGCAGGGACAGGGAGGTGATCACCCCCCTGCACTCAGCACTGGTGAGGCCACACCTTGAGAGTTGTTTAGTTCTGGTCCCCTCACTACAGGAGGGACATTGAGGTGCTGGAACATGTCCAGAGAAGGACAATGAGGCTGGTGAGAGGCCTGGAGCACATGGTCTATGAGGACTGTCTGACGGAGCTGGGGTGGTTCAGTCTGGTGAAGAGAAGGCTGAGGGGAGACCTCATTGCTTGCTACAACTACCTGAAAGGAGAGTTGGAGCAAGGAGGGGACAGCCTTTTCTACTTGGTGGCAAGAGACAGTATTAGAGGAAATGGGTGCAGGCTGTGCCAGGGGAGTCTTAAGCTGGATGTTGGGAAATATTTATTCATTGGAAGGATTATCAAACACTGGAATAGTTTGCTCAGGGAAGTGGTGGAGTTGCCATTCCTGGAAGTGTTCAAGCACTGTGTGGACCTGGTGCTTAGGGATATAGATTAGTGGTGACCTTCTGGTGCTGGATCAGAAGTTGGACTAGATTATCTTGAAGGTGTCTTCTGACCAAAGATATTTTGGGATATTCTTCCAGTGTTTAAAGCAGTTTGGGATATCAGAGGGGTTTTCAATTCCTGAGTAAAGTATTTTGAGTAACTTTATTGAAAAAATGAGCAAAGTTTCTTTTGCAATAACTTGAAAATGCTTTGAGTACCAGTACTTTTCAAGGGGAAAATTGGGTCAAAGCCTGAACTTCCTTCTGCTGCTGCCAGGAGCTGTTATTAAATGCCTTCAGTAGAGGTAACAGCCCCAGCCACTAATATTAGAGGTATTGAAGCAGTGATGGTATCTTGCAGAGAATTACTACTGTGTTAAACGTGACTGTAAATAGGTATGAGTGACACATTTCTGAGCAGTATGTTTCTTAGAATAACTGGGCCAAAGGAGAGAACCCCATTAAACACTGCCCTGGTGGAACAGTTATAACAAATCACTGATGTGCAGCTGGTATCCCAACACTGGCAGCACTGCCATGAAAAACTTGACAGCTGTGCCAAGGTGCTCTTAAATTCCCTAGTATGGTCACAGAATCCTTAAGGCTGAAAAGACTGAGACCAAGTGCAACTGTCAACCCTACTATGACCACTCAGCCATATCCTGAAGTGCCATGTCTGCAGGTTTTTTTGAACATTTCCAGGGATGATGACTCCACCACATCCCTGGGCAGCCTGTTTCAATGCCTGACCACTCTTGCAGGAAAGAAACAGTGCTGGCAGCTGCTATTTTTTTGTTTTTTCCACCTTGCCCTACCTTTCTCCAAATCTTCGGGTTGCTTTCTCAAAAACAGAGGCTCAACTGTTGCTGCCCCTGACTGAAGTCCAAATATTTCCTTCTTTCCCCAGTCTGGGAAGCAGCAGGGGATTGTCAGGTCTTTTGAGTATATGCAGAAGATGCAAGAAGGAAATGCCTCTTTGTTCTGTCTGGGAGATCAATATAATTACAACCACCAAAACAAATCCCAAACAACAAAAAACCCCAAACAAAGTCCACAAGCCTGCATGAGAATGCCCCTAGCATTTCTTCACAACCATAGGAGAAAGCTACACGGAGGATAAAAACATCTTGAAGAGCTACAGAGAAAGGAGGAGAGGAGAGCCATAGGAATGTTTTCCTCACTGTAACAAATTCCTTGGTAAAAAGAAAGTATTCATATGCAGTGGCTGATTTTTCTACCAGTGTGGGGGGATCAAAAGGACCATCTGAAATTAAATATTGACACAAATGTGCCAATGCTATGTTGGATATTGTGAGACCATTCTTCTTTGTCTCTATAGTAATGTCAGAACAGCCCCAAAGATCTATAATATGTTACTGGCCTCAGTCTTCACTGCTAAGACCAGCCCTCAGAAATCTCAGACACTGGAGGTAAGGGAGGAAAACTTTCCACTGGTCAGTGAGGATTGGGTTAGAGATTGCTTGGATAAACTGAAAGCACAAAAATCCATGGGCCCTGATGGTGTGGTTCCACAAGAGCTGAGAGAGCTGGCTGATGTTGTTGCTGTACTACTCTCCATTTGCTGAAAGATCAGGGAGGATGGGAGAGGTGTCTGAGGACTGGAAGAGGGGCAGTGCCACTCCAGTGTTCAAAAAGGGCAAGAAGGAAGGCCTATGCAACTACAGACCAGTCAGCCTCACCTCCATCCCTGGGAAGGTGATGGAGCAGCTCATTCTGGAGGCTATCTCAAACCACATAAAAGAAAAGAAGGTTACCAGAGTAGCCAGCATGGATTTACTAAGGAGAAGTCTTGCTTGACTATCTGGATAGCCACCTATGAAGGCATGAGCAAATGGTTAGGTGAAGGGAGAGCAGTGGATACTGCCTACCTTAATTTCATCAAGGTTTTTGATACTGTCTCCTGTAACATTCTCATGGGTAAACTCACAAGTGGGTTAGGTGGTTGGACTGTGAGGTTGATTGGTGACTGGATTAATGGTGTTCAGAGATTTGTGATTGGCAGTGCAGTGTCCAGTGGGAGGCCTGTGACCAGTGGTGTTCCCCAGGGATCAATACTGGATACAGTTTTGTTCAATATCTTCATCAACAACCTGGATGAGGGGACTGAGTGTACTCTCGGCAAGTTTGTTGATGTTACCAAACTGGGAGGGGTGGCTGACACCCTGTCAGGCTGTGCTGCCACCCAAAGAGATCAGTACAGGCTGGAGAGCTGGGTGAAGGAGAGCCTTAGGAAGTTCCATAAGGACAAGTATAGAGTCCTGCACCTGGGGAAGAATAACAGCAGGTACCAGTACAGATTAGTTCCTTGGTGAGTTGGTGAAGAAACCAAAAGTTGCTCTCTAGCCCTCTGACAGAAAACTGCACCCCTGTGAGCTGCTATGGGTTGATCATTAGCAAGGATATGGGCTGTCACCTGTGGCTAACACTACTGGAGGGAAAGCAATGGTTTTTGTTCTTCTAACCTCTCCTCAGAGCTGCTCCCTGCTGTGATAGTCAGGAGGTGTTCTTGAGCAGTGAGTGCTTCCTATAGAGAAGTTCATGAAGGTCCCTGGAAAGAGACCTCTCCAGGCAGGTCTTTTGCTGGCAGAATCCAGCAAAAACTAGCTCTTTCTCAAAACATACACCATACTCGTGCAACCACAGGAACTATTTACCTTCACCCTAAAACCACAAGGACAGTAGGCAACTGAGATGGGCTTGAACAGTACTTTGTTCCAATGCCTCCTACCACACTTTTCATCACTTTTACCAGAAGCATCTAGCAGGTGATGAAAGGCTGATCTAAAGAAGAAGAGACAGTAGTTTAGCTCATGGAGTGGCAGCTATCTTTGGTGGAAGATGCCCAGCTAAATGAGTCAATCTGCACTGTAGTTTATAAATATGTGGTTACTTATTTATAGCAGGTTGCCTGGTCATGATGCCTGCAGCAGCATCTCCTACTGCTTCTTGTGGGGTAGGAGATTGACTCCCATGTTGATAAACAGCAACTTGTCTGTCATTCATAATACATAACAAAACTAGTATTTCCTTGTGCTCTGGTAGCAGCTCTGCTCACAGATGAAGACATTTGGAAAAAAAAAATTCTCTTCAGCCCCAGCAGTCAGTGTCTTTTTAAATAATCTGCTCTACTTCCATTCCTTTAAATAAACTTGCATTATTCATAGATATAACACCAATCCCATGACTTAAGTGCTATCATATACTGGAATTAAATCATAATAATTCAGTTCTGAGGGCTTGTGGTTTAGCTGAGACTTGAAAGGACTTGGTAATGCTTGCCTTTGTCACCTCCCAGCAGCACCAAAATACATCTGGGCATGAAGCCACCAGAGTTAAGAAAATAGCAGCTAGCTCAGGATTTTGCTGTATAAGCTACTGTGAGTCCTTTACTAAGTTATCGACTGCAGAGTATTTTAGGTTATCATCTTTGAAATCATCAGTCATCCAGCTCTGAACACCTAAACCATTACCTGAAGGATGATTAGGTTGCACTTAATGATCTCAAAAGTCTTTTTCAACCTGGTTAATTCTGTGGTCATGGTGCTGACCACTTTATTCCTCAGGCACAGTGCATCTTCGCATAGGAGCCTGCAGTGACAGGACAAGGGGCAATGGTCTGAAAGCAGAGCAGCGCAGATTTAGACTGGGCAATACGAAGGAGCTCTTTACGATGAGGGTGATGAGACATTGGAATAAGTGGCCCAGAGAAGCTGTGGACATCTTGTCCATGGAAATGTTTAAGAGCAGGCTGAATAAGGCTTTGACCAACCTGGTCTAGTGGCAAGGTTGATATTAGATGGTGTTTGTGGTGCTTTCCAATTCAAGCTGTTCTATGATTCCGTGATTGCTCTTCAGCCAGTTACAAACACCACTGGTACAAAATCAAGCGTTGCTTTGGAGATTCTTTGTTTTTTTTTTTTTTTTCTTCTAATAAAACATATATCACAGCAAAAAATATATCTATGTAGCATATGGCCAGTGAAAACATGGTCTGTGCCTTTTGAAGGAAGGAAGTATGCACAAGTGCTGGTACAGCAAGGGAAAGGTTCAGGTATGGGTTGTTATTATCTGTGCTATGAAAAACCCAAACCAGAATGGGTGACACCCAAACTGTTCATATCTGTCCTTGATTTAATCCTCAGGATTTCTCTGGTGTGTAGAAGTAGGAAAGTGCATCACTCTGATCCTTTGCTTGTTGTGAATTAGATATGCACTACTTAGTACATACCTGATTCATTAGATATGCTGATTCACCTTGGATTTATTTTTGCTTACCCAATTTATGGATGCTGTGGACACTCAGCATCCAGAGAAATGAGACCCAGACTAAGCAAGCTGGTACTTCAGACTCCCAAGTTAATTGGAGTGCCACATAAAACAAGCAGAAGTCAATTTTTCCACACCAATCATAGCTTAAGGTGCCTGGGAAAGAAATAAGAACCATTATTTTCTTCTCTTTACAGACCTGCCTAATGATGATTTTGCTACAGCTGTCACTGTTTTATGGAACACTGAACATTCTGAAGTACTTTCACAGCTAGAGTCAGCATACTTCTGTTATATTACTGCAATTAGAATATAGTATGTTATATTTTTACAGTATTTCAATGTAAAGAAGTATTTTGGGGTGGTTTTTTTGTGGTTGGGGTTTTTTTAGGGGGTGTGTGTTTTGTTGTTTGGTTGGTTTTGGGGTTGTGGGGGTTTGTTTTGTTTGTTGGGTTGGGGTTTTTGTGTGGTCTCATTTTATTTTCTGAATTCTTGATTTCTTTCTATGGAGAAGTGCCTCAGCAGTATTTTATTTCCCAGCTCTTTAAGGATGTTTCTCCCAGAGCTGAGCTGCACTTCTCCTGCATTAAAAATAACAAATGGAAAGGAAAGAGCTGCAGCTTTCATTAACTGGCATTAACATTAACTGTCAAAGCAGGAGGTATCTGACATTTCCCTTCAGAAAGGGAGAGCTACCATGGTTATGTAGACATAACAAGTGAGATACGAATGGGAATCACAACTTTTAATTGCTCTGCCTTGTAAACCAGACTTTCAGTGCTCAGCCTATGTCACAGTTGCAATACTTTCCTGTGGGTATGGCATACTACAAGTTTTGGTTGACAGCTGGCTGAACATGAGCCAGTGTGTGCCCAGGTGGCCAAGAAGGCATACAGTCTCTGGGCTTGTAGCAGAAATACTGTAGACAGAAGGACTAGCGGGAGTGATTTCCACCCCCCCCTGTATTTGTCCCTTGTGAGGCTGCATCTTGAATACTGGCTTCAGTTTGGGGTCTCTCGCTATAGGAAGAGGAGAACTCATTGTTCTCTACAACAACCTGAAAAGAGGTTGTAGTGAGATGGGGGTTGGTCTCTCCTCTTTCTATCACCTGATCCTAGGGAGAAAATGGTCTGAAATTGTGCCATGGGAAGTTCAGATTGGATGCAAGAAAGAAATTTCTTTACTGGAAGAGTGGTCAGGCACTGGAACAGGCTGCCCAGGGAGGTGGTGAAGTCACCATCCCTGGAGGTGTTAAGAAACCTGTGGTGATGACTCTTTGGAACATGGTTTAATGGCCATGGTGGTGTTAGGCTGAAGGTTGAACTCAGTGATCTTAGTGGTATTTTCCAAATGAAATAATTTTATGACTCTGTAAAAAGGACACTGGAGTGCATCTAAAGAAGGTTAAAGGGGCCTGGAGAACTGGTCTTATGAGGAGTGGCTGAGGGAACTAGGGTGGTTTAGCCTGGAGAGGAGGAAGCTGAGGGGAGACCCCTCCACTCTTCAACTCCTTCAAAGGAGATTGGAGTCAGGTGGGAACTGGTCTGGTCTTCTAAGTGACAAGCAATAGAACAAGAGGAAATGGCTTTAAGTTGCACCAGGGGAGGTTTGGATTGGATATTAAGAAAAATGTACTTGCTGGAAGGATTGTAAAGCACTGGGACAGGCTGCCCAGCAGGTGGTTGAGTTGCCATTTCTGGAGTTGTTTAAAAACAGACCTAAAGATGCTTAGTGCCATAGGTTAGTGGTGGACTTGGGTGTGCTGGCTTATCAGTTTAACTTTCCAACCTGGACAGTTCTGTGATTTTGTGAAGAACAAGGAGAAAATGAAAAGTTTGCTTGAAAAGGAACTTGTGTGTTTTACTATCTTAGCTTTGGAGACAATGCTTTCACATTACCTCTTAATTACATAACATTTGGGCATGTGATAATTGTAATTACCCTTTGTTAGCTAATATTTCTCATAACCAACTAACATTAATATTCCACTGCCTTCTTCTTACCATCCCACTTTGTTTTAAAGAGGAAACATTTCATATGGTGAGGGATTAAAATACTTCTGAGTGTGAAGATCCTTAACAATTTGGTTGCATGGCATGAAGTGGAAAAGCACAACGTTTCCCTTAGAGTGATTTATTTCACGGGGTGGGTTGGGGGGGGGAAGAAATGGTGACTTGTTTGAAACCAAAGCATTTGGGACAAGCACATTTATTGCAGTCAGAGCTTTATGTGGCGTGTGAAAACATTTTTTCCTTGGGTTCCCCAAATCCCCTGCTGCTACTGGGAAAGGTTTGCAGTCACCCTGGTTTCCTGCAAAGCCTCTGCCTGCCTTTGAATAATTTGGTTATTGAAAGCAGTCCAGTTTGCTTAGAAATTGTGCAGAGCAGGCTAATTTTAGCTTGTATTTTACCATTGCAATAAATATGGATCTTCATGCCATCTGAGGTGCTTTTAAAATTATTCCTGCTGCTCTTGCCATTAGAAGTAATGCATTAGGCTGAACTAGACCTGCAGAAGTGAGATAACAATCAGTGTACAATATCTCTGTTAGCTGGGGACATTATTCTTTGCCCATGTCAGCATTAACAGAATGGCTTGCTTGGAGCAAGCAGGTCAGGGAGCTGATGATGAGAATCTGTGGCTATGCCTAGCCTCAGAATTCAGTTTCCCTTTCAAATCTCTACTTTGGCTTCCTGTACCAATGTCTCCCTCCTGCTTTCCTTGGTGGTTTCTTCTGTTATCACAAAGGAAACCTGGAAGAGGATTTTTCAGGCTGAAAAGTTGAAGACAACTAACTCAAGCTAAAACTTTCCCATCTTGCTGTTGTTTGAGAGGTGGATACAACTTGTTTCACACAGCTCAATAACTCCTGAGAATCTTAATTAGAATGTTTGGGGAATTAGGAGGCTTTTATTTGTGCTGTGACAGGTGGTCACTGCACAGAAATGTGAGAAGAAGGCATCCAAAAGTAGTTACTGGTTGCTAACAAACTGGCAAAAGGTTTCAAGTGAAGCAGGAGAATGTGATGGAAGAGGACAGAAGCCAAGCAAGGATTCTCTGCCAGTGGGAGAGCCAGGAGAGCAACCAACCTGTTCCTGGAGTTAGTGGAGCCATATTTCAGTGATGTTGTTTTTCTTCCTTTCCCATCCTACTCACAGTCGCTATTTACTGTGACTGTGCTATAAATAATGCTGGGGAGTGAAAGCTGCTTTCACTCCAAGGTACATAGCCAGCAAAGCTCATCAAATTCAGATGCATTTTTGAGCTTGCAGCAACATGGGCAGAGTTATAAATATATTGACCTTGCTTCTGGTTTCACTGGAAATGGATGGATAACACCTTATGGTCAATATTCTAGCACTAAGCTCACTGTCCTGCTCTTCAGTGGGCACTGTTTGCTTCTTGTTGAATAGATGAAGCCTGGGCTTTTCTAGAAGGGGAAAATGTCCCTACCTGTAAACCTGAGGGAAGCTGTGAAAACACAGAGCACAACTTCAATCCTCTGACATATCTCCATCTCAAAACGTCGTCTTTAAACCCCAGAGAACGCTAATCATGGAATGTGCACCGCATCAGTGTTAGGCTTTCTCTGGGTTCTGCAGCTCTCTGAGGCTTGTACTGGCAGAGAGGGTTCAAATTAGGGGCAGTTGCCTTCAGAGCTGACCTTCCTGAAGTTCAAAAAATCACAGAATCAGAATGGTGGGGGTTGGAAGAGACCTCCGAAAATCATTGAGTTCAGCCCCCCTGCCAAAGAAGGATCACCTCAGGCAGGCCACATAGGAATGCATCCAGGAAGATTTTGGAAGTCTCCAGAGAGAGAGATTTCACAACCTTTCTGGGCATACTGGTCCAGCATCCTCATAGGAAAGGATTTTTTTTCTCATGTGGTGGAACTTCCTGTGTTCCAGTTTGTGTCTGTTGCCCCTTGTCCTATCACTGGGCACTGCTGAAATGAAACTGGCCCCTTCTTGACAGTTACACTTCAGATACTATAAACATTGATCAGATCCCTTCTTAGCCTTCTCTTCTCCAGGCTTGTGTCTAGCTTCTCATCCACCAGTACACCAAGCCCTTTTTGGCAGGGCTGCTTTCAATCCTGTTATCTCCCATCCCATGTTGATACCAGATGTTGAGCTAAACCAGGTGCAGGACATTGCACTTGGCCTTGGTGAACCTCATGAGGTTCACAAAGGCCCAATTCTCCAGCTTGTCCAGGTCCCTCTGGATGGCATCCCACTCATTTGGCATCATCTGCAAACTTGCCAAGGATGCACTTGATCCCATTATGAAGATATCTGAACAGCACTGGACCTGGTCTGGAGCCCTGAGGGACACCACTTGTCACCATTCTCCATCTGGACATTGAGCTGTCTGGATACAACCATCCAGCCAGTTCCTTGTCTACCAAGTAGTTTGCCCCTTGAGTCCATATGTCTCCAGTTTAGAGAGAAGGATCTTATTGGGGGGGGGGGGGGGGGGGGGAACTGTCAAAGTCCTCACAGAAGTCCAGCTTGATGGCTTGCATTGGCTTTCCCTTGTGCACTGATGCACTCACTCCATTCTAGAAGACCACTAGTTTGGTCAAGCAGGACTTGCCCTTTGTAAAGCCACACTGGCTGTCTCAAATCTGTTTTGCTCTGCAGGAGCTACAGAATTAGGAAGAGTCTTGCAGTCACCTGCTGACCTAAATCTTTCTTTTTCCACGGGGCTGGTTATTCCTTGAAGTTAGTTTCAGGGGAACTCGGGTCATGCACACAAGTACATAAAAAATTCAGCAGCTCTCTGTTCTGTACATGCATGACTTGCTTGGAATAGGGAAACTGCTGGTGTCAGTTTGAGCCAGTGTCTGCTGACAGCCCTGAGCAGCATTCAGCAGAAGGTTACTAAAACCAGGGTTGAATAACCCTCACTTTAATCCTGTGCTTTAGTAATGTTTAATTTTCAGTATGTGTCCCTTAATAAGGTGTTGCTAATAAAGCCTACTCTGAGCACCTAATTTCACAAGTTAGTGGAGAATATTGGGAGAGGGAATAGTTCTGATGCTGCAGCATGCCTGCAGTCCTCACTGAACATCCAGCCCCCCAGATGCACTGGTGGCCAGACTGGTGTTTAAGGCTGTATCAGAGAGAACTTTACCTGTGACATGCCATGGGTGCTCAGAGCAGTGAGATGGACAGGTGGCCCGTGATGTCAGATTCTCTCCTCGGACCATTTGCCAAGGCTTTCTAGACATCCAACAGAACCATGCTTGCCCCATCTCCTAATTTTTGATAGGGATGGGTATTGATGACCCAGTGGGAAGGACATGAAAGACGTTATTGTAGGGCATTGGGAACAACCAGAAGCAGCAGAGGCTTCCAGCGATGCGGAGAGGAAGGAAAATATACCACCAACACATGAACAGAAAAGTGCCTGTGCTGGAAGTAATGGCACAGGAGAGAGAAGGGAGCATGGTCAAGCAGCAAGAAGCAGAAAGTGATGCTCCTGTATGATTTGTTCTGATTTCTTCTGTTCTTTTTACTCTTTAGCTGCTTGCCTGCTGCTTCCTGCAGAGGGGAACAGAATGTGCGTGGCGAAAGGAGGAAAACATCTCCTTCAGGAGTAAGTAAATTCAAAGGGAGCTCTTTCCTTTGCATTGCTAATCATGGGTGGTGTATACAGCTCTTGAATATACAATCCATTTTAATGAACCTGTGGAGTACATGCAGTTGCTGTTTTTAATGTGGTCAGATTTCTCAGAGCATCTCTAATTTATTCAGCCCATTTCCCACAATAGTTCTAAAGTTACTTCTTAAATAGCCCCTTCAGAAGTTCTTTTCCCTTTCTTACCAGCTCTTAGATAGGTGGCTCTAATTATTATGAATTTGCCAAGAAGTTGCTGGAGGACTGTCACAAAAAAAACTCTTCAGTTACTGCAAGTATTCTCTGCTAGTTATGTGTATTAGTTAACCAGTCACAGCCTGAATTGTTGTTGCCTGAGCATACATTAACTTTCTCACTCCTCCTGGTAGGAAGTTCCGACTGTGTATCTCAAACAACCCAAAAAGGTTTGTGTTTTCTGAAGAAATGTGACTTACATTACAGTAATTCTTCTGGAGAATAGTTTAGTCCATTGATGTCATTTCATTAAGTTTGAAGATGAATGAAAAGTGTGTGGAGAGCAGGAAATGTGCAGAAGTGCTGGGAACAATCAATGGAGTCACAGGGAGTGGGCATGAAGGGGCTAAAGGAGGGACTCAACAGCCAGCCCTCTGCACAAGCTCTTCATCTGGTCCTTGTGCACTGAGCACAGCAAGAGTTTTACACTGACAGACCTCTTCATACACCACAGCTGAAAATGTCTCATAACTGTAGCCCAAATTACAGATTAACTGAGGCAGCACCCCCCAAAGTGATGCTTTAAATTGTCAGTATTTTATTTAGGGCACTTAGGACCTGAAACAGAAGTAATTTTACCTACACAGTGTCCACTTCCAACCCCCCTGCCATGAATGGGGACTCATAAAGCCATTCAAATCATAGAGCTGCTGGCAAACAAAAGGCAAGTGCAGATTACAGCTCCTTGAATGTATTTTTAAGGGATTAAACCTCCCCATTGAGATCAAGCACCATAAACTGGCATTGGAACTGTTCCTTTCACCATGCACCTGGCCAGACAGTACATGATAGTCCCAACATCAGCATCCCACTTTCCCTCTCTGCTCTCCCAGCATCGTGTGTGAAGTGTGAAGGCTTAGTGCTGCAACAGTTAAAGGGCAGTAGTAACTTTTCAACCTTTCTAGGAGCAGAGCTCCTTAGGGAGCTTGTTCCTTCAAGGTGCTGTTTGTAGTCACTAAACCATCAGGTAACAAAAGCATGTAAAACTAAGTGAATTCAGGGGGAAATCAGCAACAGGAGCAGTTTGTTAGGGAACTACTGTAGACATTGAGTTCAAAAGAACTAAATCATTCCAAAGAATCATCATGTGCAGGACTTTCCCCAGTGTCTGAGCAGGGGGGATGAGCAAATGTCCTGAAAGTCTGAATAAAGCCTGGATTTTTTCATGGATGCAAGAGGTGAGGGTTTTTAAATTCACAGTAGCTGTCACAGTCAGGCAAGTGACCACAAGCTTTCTGTTGGCAATGACTTTTGGCACTTGTATTGCACTGTTTAACAATCTTTCCTCTTGGCTAGATAAAGAACTGGAGTACAAACCTTTGGGGGATCTTGCTACCAAACAAAACATTGACCCTGACTTCAATGTTTGGATCAAACAGAAGAAAAGACATCTGTGTAGGATTTGAGTCCATAGCCAACCCCTTGCACTCTGATGTTTCACAGTATCCAGTGGCCCTCAGTTCATAGAATCACAGATGGCTTTGTGCTGGAAGGGACCTTTAAAGGTCATCTAGTCCAAACCCCCTGTAGTGAGCAGAGATCTCTTCAACCACATCACATTGCTAAAGTTACACTTACAAGTGTGTCCAGATGGGCACACAGCCTCATTCCCCCCATTCTGTGTCCAAGATGAATGTGCATGCTCAGCACAGTAGTGTGTGAGTAACTCTCTAGAGGAGGGGGGGCGGGAACCCTCAAACCTGTCCCATTCTCATTCCACTGTGGACCACAGGTTTACACAGTCTTGCAAGCACTGCTCCCTGGAGAACACAAACTGCTGCACAGAGGACTTTACCTCTGTAAATGTATCTTGCCATGGAGAACCGTGGGGAAAAACCCTTATGTTTGTGACCTGCAGCATAGCTTTGAATTTAAAATAACTGACTTTCATTTTGCCAAAGAAAAGGCAGAGCAGTAGAAAATTCAAACTGTATTTACTCTTGACCAAGTCAGGCAAACCCTGATATGCTATGTTGCTGGGAAGTAAAACCTTTAAACTCCATTTGGTTCTAAGATACCAGAACAAATTAGATTTTATGATTGGAAAGAGAGCCATGATAAGTGGCTTGTGATGAAACTAGCAGACCTCTAACCTGTTAAAATGTGTGTGAAAAATGGGGTTATTTGGCCTGGATTTAATGAGAAAATAGAAATACCATAAGGAACTGTAGCAGAAGTACAGGGGATGGATGATATTGTAGTAGTCTAAGCACAGGCAGGTCTGTGGTGTGACAGATTTTATTGAAGGCTTCCCCTTCGCCCCTGCAGCATCAGCTTCTCCCTTTTATTTTATTTCCTTTTCTGCAAACAAGGAGGGAAGGAGGTTAACCCCCAGGGTGGTAAACTCAGATGAGCAGACACAAGCACATCATCCCTCTGGTTGGAACAGGCCTTTCAGGTAATGCTTGGACTTCACGATCTAACTACACTACTACACCACATTCTTGAGCCATCAAGATGGCTTCTAAACACACCCAGGGATGGTGATTGAACTGCTTCCCTGGGCAGCCTTTTCCAGTCTGTGAGAACCTTTTCAGTAGAGATGTTTTTCCTAATGTCCAACCTAAACCTCCCCAGATGCAACTTGATACCATTTCCTCTTGTCCTATCATTTGTGACTTGTGAGAAGAGGCCCACACCCAGCTCTCCCCAGCCTGCTTTCAGGTTAGGTTAGCTCTGCATTCCTGCCCAGATCTAACTGCTGCAGTGTTTCTGTTCCTTGGGAGTGGCTGGACACTCAAGCCCTGATGGCACCAAGATCATCGGGAACCTGGGACTTTGTGGGAGGAAGAACACGAGTGGGGAAAGAGGAGCATATAGCAAAACAATCTCCACTGCATTCAACAACATGAATACTGTACTGGAAGACTGAGTTTCATTACCCATTATCCCACCCAGCACTGTGCCCAGCAAGTGCAGCTGGAACCTGTGCATCTGATGAATGAGCGGACAAACAGCACCAGAAGGGAGCAGCTGCAGCTTTAAATCACTGCCACATCAACAGCAGCTCCAGCCCCTATCATGCCATCTGGGGAGGGAGGAAAAGGTACATGTTCACTGTCTGACACCTCAGTACAGTGTTGCTGTATGACTTGCAGAATGCTGTGTTCTCTTCTCACGTGTCTTGAAGGAGACAGACAAAACAGGTGACTAACAGCTTCTGATTTATTGCAATTTAAATCTGCTCTCCTTCCAACACAATAAAATTACAGGTTTGGGTGTCAGTTGGGAAAATGCTATTGCATGACTAATTAAACTATTTGACTGTTTGGAGAGATGAACAAAATGTGCACACAACTCAGGAAAGGAAAATCTCCCTCCAGCTAGCCGGGGTATGGATGTACCAAGTCACCAAGCGTTGGGGACTGTGAGCTTCCTTAGGCTCTATTCTCAAGAGGAGGAGTTCTGAGCTGCAGAGTTCTGTGGAGCAAGAGTGAGTGAGCCCCTCTCCATAGCAGAACTCCATTTATACTGCTGTTGGTTTGGCTGTTGTCAATGGCTCAGTTGGTGGAGGGCAGGTTCCTCCAAGAAAACAGAAGAGCAGTAGACCAAGGGGCACTGGAGACAAAAAGCTGATAAAGATCAGTTCCTTGCAAGCCTCACCTTGAGGTCCTGAGCTTGGGTGGGGAGGGGAGCTATAACTGCCACATGTCATGACCTTGAGCTTGTAAGAGGTGACTGCTTAGCATCCTACTGAGCAAGGGGTGAAGGAACATGTCCTCTCCCAGGTGTACTGAGGGTCCATCAGGATGTGGCCATGGAGGTCTCCCCTCCTGCTCCCTGCTCCAGGCAGAGCTGCCCACTGGATTAGGGCAGGTTGCTCATCACTATCAGCTGCATTTTGAAAACTGTTAGGAAAGAGATCCTGAGCATCCAGCACTGCATCTCTTTATGAAGGGCTTTCTTCTTCCCAGTAGGGAGCATCCTTATTGCCTTGTGTATTTCCATTGTGCACCTCCAAGGAGTCTTTGTTTCTCTTCTCTACATTTACTTGGCACTAGGATGTGACACACAACAATTAATCTGTCAGTACAAAAGCTGGTATTTACTCTTTGGAATGTGGTTCTTTAATGATTCTGGGGCACTGGTGATAAATAGGCTGAAGAGCACCCTCAGCCCAAATCTCACTGATACTGACTCATCCTGTGGGGAAAAAAGGAAATAAAAAAAATATCAAAAGAACCTGCTCAACTTTGCAAGAGCCTTCCTTTGTTGGGAGGAGGAAGCTGAAGCTCTGGATATGACTCATATAAAGGTAGTAAAGGGATGAGCAGGGAGCTAAGGAGACCACAGGAGGGGATAGTGCCTTCACTACCCTGGCATTGTCCCACAGCATTCAAGCAGAGCAAGGCTGCTTCCCCCCACCCCCCAACACTCCATCCCTGCAGGGTGACCTACAGTCACATCTGGGGAGTCATCCACAGCAGAAGCAGCCTGGGACCTGTGAACCAGTGCTGTGCCCAAGCAAGCTCCATCAGCTTCTGTTCCTTTCTGTGAGGAACCCAAATTGCTGGCTTTACCCACCCAAAAGATGCATTTTTGGGTCAGAGTGACTGATGATCTCTCCGTTCATCGATGCTACTTGTTGTACAAGTGCAGGTTTGATTGCTATCAATATGGGTGATCCTGCTCTGGCAGGGCTGTGGACTAGATGATCTTGTGAGGTCCCTTCCAGCCCCTACCATTCTGTGACATGCAAGAATAAACTGCTGTGCACAATTTTTTAAAGTCCTTTTCTCCAGTCTCCCTTGGGCTGGGAAATAAAAGTGCAGTGTAGCAGTTCATTTCCATTAGTCCTGCCACCCTTCCTCATTTTTTATGATGCCCTCCAGTGATTTTTTTCACAGACAAATCTCCTTGTGTAGGCATTGTTCTGGTAATAGGTACAACTATCCCACGTTTGCTGAGGGAGCAAATACTCAGGGATCTGAAAAGTCCTCACTATCAGTGCAGGCTGAGGGACAGAGTGATAGTGTTGTGTAGGGCACTTGTGGTCTCAGCTTACAGCAGGATCAAGACTTAATTTTGCTACATTACAACGCAGGGAAAATGCCATCCCCATGCTGAGTAAGAGCTGTAATTTATATTGATTTTTCACAGAATCACAGAGTGTTAGGGGCTGGAAGGGGCCTCAAAAGCTCATCCAGTCCAACCCCCCTGCCAGAGCAGCATCACCTAGAGCAGATCACACAGGAACACATCAGGCAGGTTTTGAATATCTCCAGAGAGAGAGACACTCAACTAATTCCCCTGGGCAGCCTGCTCCAGGGTTCTGTCACCCTCACAGGGAAAAAGTGTTTCCTCATGTTCACATTATGTGCTGAGCAGCACTAAATGGAATTGCCACTAAATTCCCAGTTGTCGTAAAAAGCATCTAGTTGAGACTTTCTTGGGTGTGTTTTGGTGGGGGGTTTTGTTGGAGTTTTTTTTTGTTTGTTTTGGTTTGGTTTTTTTGCAAGTGTGACTAAAGCAGTGACATTTTTGAGTACATGGGCAGTGCAAGTGGACTGGTAGAGCAGCCAAGATGCAAACCAGTTAGCCAAGAACATGGGTGAAGCAGGTCCAGGGAGGTTCTCCTCCCTCTCTGCTCTCCCCTATTGAGGCTTTATCCAGAGTATTGTGTCCAGTCTGAGCTTCCCAGGAGAGTCTGGGGAGGGCTAGAGAGAGTCCAAGGGAGGGCTATGAGGATGCTGAAGGGACTGGAACATCTGTCTGATGAGGAAAGGCTGAGAGACCTGGGGCTGTTTAGCCTGCAGAAGACTGAGAGGGGATCTGATCAGTGCTTACAAAAATCTGAAGGGTGGGTACTCTTTCCTGTGAGGGTGGTAGAGCTGGACTGGACTGCCCAGAGAGATCTGGCATCTCCTTCCCTAGAGACTTTCAGAACCTGCCTGGGTGTGTTCTGTGTGGCCTGCCCTAGGTGATTCTGCTTTGGCAGTGGGGTTAGACTTGATGATCTCTAGAGGTCCCTTTCAACCCCTATTGTTCTGTGATTCTGTGTGCATTTTTAGTTGGCTCTTCAGTTTCTGACACTCCTAATCTTGCCTTTACACTTCCCTTTGTGAGGCAGTGCTGTGCAGCAGAGCTTGAAGGGCTGCTGCGCACAGCATCGTGGAAACGCTGGAGCACCATCAGGCTCTTAACCTCACAGAATCACAGAATGGTTTGGGTTGGAAGAGACCTTAAAGACCATCCAGTTCCAACCCCCTGCAGAGAAACCTCCTACCAGACCAGGTTGCTCAAAGCCCCATCCAAACTGGCTTTGAACACATCCAGGATTGGAGCCTCCACAACTTCTCTGGGAAACCTGTTCCAGTGCCTTACTATTCTCACAGTGAGGAATTTGTTCCTAATGTTTAATCCAAATGGAGATTTGTCCTGTTTGAAGCCATTGCCCCTTGTCCTGTCACTCCATTCCTTTGTAAAAAGCCCCCTTCCAGCTCTTCTGTAGACCTCAACAAATACTGGAAGGCTGCTCTAAGGTATTCCCAGAGCCTTCTGTTCCCCAGGCTGAACAAACCCAATTTTCTCAGCCTTTTCTCATAGGATAGATGTTTTGTTCCCTTAATCATCTTTGTAGCCCTAAGCTGGACTCCCTCCAGTAGTTCCAGGAGAGCTCAGAACAGGACTCAGTACTCCAGATGAGTACCATCATCTCTTTAGGATGCAGTATAGTCTAAAAGAAGAAAGAATACAGCCCAGCTTCTCATATTGAGTGGAAATTAGGGCCTTGTTTTCAACATTAGTGTCTCTCAGCAGTACATCTACCAGTTTACTAGGGTGTTTCAAGCCCTCCATCATTCTCTCAGCTGCTGCTATAATTTTCTTCTGTAATTCACTTGTCTGCAGTCACCACCTGTTCAGGTTTTGATGTGGCATCACTGTGGCAACCTGTATGAAACACCAAGGGTCCATTTGAACGGTGAATTTAAAAACTAATGATGCCTCTTGAGACACAGGAATGTCATGCTACATTAATATTTATCTTTCCTACCCCTTATTATGTTGGAAAAAAGATTTTATCACCAAGCAATTGCCTGCCATATGGGAAAAATGCTGTGCAGTGTTGAAGCTTATATGCAAAATCCATGTTTCTTAATAGAAAGCTTCTGTGTTCCACTTGGAATTTTATTGAAATAAGGCATGCTGAGAAAAACTAAAGCCTGCTTGTGCATGAGAGTAGGTAACAGAATGACATGGTTGTAGGAAACAGAAGCTAACCCTCTGAAAACTTTACAGCATGTTACAGCCAAGCAAGTCTCTGGATGTGGATAGATTGAGAGAGTTGGGGCTGTTCAGTCTGGAGGAGGCTCCAAGGAGACTTTGTTGTGGCTTTCCAATATCTGAAGGGGGCCTACAGGAAAGCTGCTGAGGGACTTTTTAAGGTGTTAGGGAGTGATAGGACTGGGGGGATGGAGCAAAACTAGAAGTGGGGAGATTCAGATTGGATGTTAGGAAAAAGTTCTTCCCCATGTGGGTGGTGAGAGACTGGCACAGGTTGCCCAGGGAGGTGGTGGAAGCCTCATCCCTGGAGGTTTTAAGGCCAGGCTGGATGTGGCTGTGAGCAACCTGCTGTAGTGTGAGGTGTCCCTGCCCACGGCAGGGAGGTTGGAACTGGATGATCTTTGAGGTCCCTTCCAACCCTGACAATTCTATGATTCTATCTGGCCCTACAGTCTTCTAGGTCCAGCTCTCCTGTTTCCTCTACCTTGTGATCTGAAGAAAGGTGCCTTTTAAATGTTGTCTGTCATAAGTATTTGCATTTTAAGGCCTTGGGGGTTAGGAAGCATCATTCAGCCTGCATGATCGCAAAGCAGCAGCAAAGAAACAGCTAAGGCTGCATCATAAAATTGTACTTCTGATGAGTTAGGATTGGGAGTTCTAGCATTTATCTCCTAAGATCCAGAAGAAAGTGAAGAAAAGTCTTTTAGAAACATATGCCCATATCACAATAATGGCAGTAATTCCAGGAGGGAGGCTTCTTTTTCTCTTTTGTGAAAGCACTTCACGTCATAAAAGAGAACACATTCAGTCACCAAGCATTCTGGTGGGTATATATAAACTAGCATACCTTGATTTAGATCTTTATTCTGTGGGCTATAATTTGGCAAATAGGTGCATGGGGTTACTGCAAGGGATCTCAAACTGCAGTAGTGCATATCCCATGTGCAGGTTGTACCTCCTTCCTGGGGAGCCACCATTTGTTCCCAGCACTGAAACTCTGAGGAGCAGAAGTTCCCCATGACCTCACTGTAAGGTAGGTAATGAGGATGGTGCAGTGTGTGGGATCTGCCTTGCTCTGTAGGAATTTGTACTTTAACATCAATTATTTCATGGTTAGTTACAAGCTGTAAATATGCCACTAATGGGAAATAGTAATTCTAGAACCATTTGGGGGCAAACATTTGAATAATTAACAAAAGTAGAAGACAGACTGGAGGAGATTCATAGATTCACAGAATATCAGTTTTGAAGGGATCTCAAGGGTCATCTAAGTCCAACCTGTCAGGGTAAGAATAGAGTTGAAATGAGATGGCCCAGCACCCTGTCAAGCTGGGCCTTGAAAGTGTCTGATGTAGGGGAATCCACCACCTCCCTTGGGAGCTTATTCCAATGTCTAAAGGTTCAAATGGTGAAAAAAAATGTTCTGGTATCCAGTCTGAATCTCCCCAGTAGCAAATGCCCATGACCCCTTGTCTTTACCATGGGACTCTTTGTAAACAGGAAGTCTCCCTCCTCATGATAGCTGCTCTCCCTCCTTATGATAGCTGCCCTTTTTATGTACTTGTGCATGGTTATGAGGTCTCCCGTAAGCTTTCTTTTCTTGAGGCTGTGAGATGGACACAGTCACAAGCACAAAGGGAAAAGTGCTTACAAATACAGTTCATTCCCCTGCCTTACTGGATGCAACTCTCTCTGAAGCTTGACCAAAGAAGGGTTATAGGTTATGAATGATGTGGATTGACTTATGATGGATTTACAGCTTATCTTTACTAAGAGTATTTTCACATACCTGTGCAATATACCTTCACTTTTTTTCCCCCTCCCATTTTTCAATGGTTTCTAAATCTCTTACATTCAGAAATCCTCCTACATCTGAAATTCTCCTCTGTGGTTTGTTCTTCACAGGATGCCATTTTCATAGTGCAGTTTGTGAAATACAAACTGATCAGCAAAGCAGTAAAGCAATTTTTTTTCTCTGCAAACATTTGCTGTTGGAAATTAAACAAAACTCCTTTGGGTTCCATTGTGCTGGGAGGCTTCATATCCTGTCACACTTTTCCTTATATTTACAAAATAATTACTTGTCTTTGCAGTCATTCTTACATCAGAACATTCCTGCTTGCAATTAATTCTTTGAAACCTCTCTCTGTGATGCTTCTTGCTCCTGTGTCTGATGATGATCCAATTTTTGAGCTCCACTGAGACTTCAAGTAATTGATGCTCATATAATCATAGAATGGTCTGGGTTGGAAGGGACCTCCAAAGGTCATCCCCTCTGCAGTCAGCAGGGACATCCTCAGCTAGATCAGGTTGCTCAGAGCCCTGTTGAGCCTCACCTTGAATATCTCCAGGGATGGGGCCTCAACTACCTCCCTGAGCAACCTGTTCCAGACTTCCTCCACACTTATGGTGCAGAACTTGTTCCTAACATCCAATCTAAATCCGCTCTTCTCTAGATTGAAGCCATTGTCCCTTATCCTGTCACTGCAAGCCTTTGCAAACAGTCTCTCTCCATCCTTCTTGTAGGTCCCCTTCAGATACTGGAAGGCTGCTATTAGGTCTCCCCAGAGCCTTCTCTTCTCCAGGCTGAACAGCCCCATCTTCCTCAGCCTGTCTTCACAGCAGAAGTGCTCTAACCCCCTGATGATTTTTGTGGCCCTCCTCTGGACCTGCTCCATCAGGTCCATGGCCTTGCTTTATTGAGGGTTCCAGACCTGGATGCAGTACTCCAGGTGAGGTCTCACCAGAGCAAAGTGGCAGAACCACCTCTCTGGATCTGCTGGCCACACATCTGCAGAGAGGTGAGTCTTCTATTTCAATGAGAAGGTTCTTTCATTTTTATGAGGTAATTTACTTGCTCCTCCTAAGCATTTGTTCCAGTTGGTATCTCTTGTTCTCTGATTATATATATATATATAGATGAGTATATATATAAACCAAAACATATTATAAATATATGTATCTACAGGCATATAGCTATATCTCTTAATTAAAGACTGTTAATTAAAGACTGCAATACAGGATGACCTTCACAACAAGCTGTTTGATAACTGAGATACATTCCATTAGACTGAAATTAATCCAGCCTGAGGAAAAAGCTACACACTTCACTTTGGGTAGTGTTATTTTGGCAGCTCCTTTGCAAGATCACTTTGTTGTCCTCGCCAGTGCTGGCCTCAAAGGGACAGAAGGAAAGGATACACCAATAAGGGAAGAAAACAAAAGCCCTTTGGTTGAACTGTAAAGACATCTAGTGCTGGGGTGAAGTAAATAAGTCTTGCCTCAACTGAAGCCTAGACTTGCTGTGCAAATGATCATTTCCCACCTTTCTGAATTTATTTCCAGTTTTAGCCCACTGAGCTAGATTTTCCCACTGCCTTTTCTTATGTGGCACACTTAAACACTGTTGTTCAAACTCAGGAGCATCCTGCTTTGCCCTTACTCCTAGAATTGTATGAGATGCAAAGCTACTCACCCAAACTGTTCTTTTAAACATACTTTATACCAGTGGGTAACTGCACTCAAGAACATATGCCAGCATGTGCCACGGTAGTAATCAAACCCATGAAGCACAGCAGTGCAGAGGACTCATTTCTACATCTGCAGCATGGTGTTAGGAACATGGGAATGGAGTTGCAGGAGGCCAGAAGTATAATTCAGACTAGTTGCTGGTCCTTGCAGCTGATGGAGAAATTTCCCTCTGATGCAGACTGTAAAGGGGAGCAATGCAGACTCACTGTGGGTGAGTACAAAATGAACTGGAGGAGATCCTTGCAAAGCAAAAGCATCTGGAGAATAGTGCTGGAGTAATTTGCAGTATACCTCTGCCCAAATATTCCACTCTGTGCTGTGCTCTGTCACTGCAGCAGTGAGTTCATGGTCCTTCTGTGCATGGGCTAGTATTGGCTATGGAGAATGAGGAAGTCTGGTTTTTCAGGGCAGCGTGCACCTGCAGCCGGCTTTGATCTTAGCAGAATAAAACAGCTTAGGGAGATTTTTCCTAACGTTCCTGATTGCTGGACACCGGAGTTGACCTAGTGGGTGCCACTGGATAGGTTTACTACAACTTGAAGATAACTTTCTGGAACATTTAAATATGGAAAGTCTGAGCCTGAGACAGCTTCATGGCGGGGATGGCTATATTTAATCCTAAAGCCTCAGGAAAATGTCAAAGATTGCATTGCAGGAGGAAATCCTGGGTTTCTCTGAGAACTGTATGTGGCCAGAGCAGACACCTTGGTTGTCTTCTGAAACACCAGATGCTGTGGAAAATGCCATTTTGGAAGGTAGAATTTGCAGACTGCCAATACAACATTTATACAGATCCATAAGGCTGTGGAATGGATCATTACGGGCAGAGAAAAATCTATAACCCCCTTCTCGGCTTAATATAGTAGGGAAAGAAATATTTCCAAAGTTTCACCAGAGGAACAGATTGGAGATCATGACAAAGAATGAGCATGTAGTGGAATTTATAGCTTGCCTGAATTAGACTTCTCATGCTTGCTCTGCAGTTAAAAACTGGATATAGTAGGCTTAGGTTGGCTTCGTCAGCTAATGAAGAGCTGATAGCAGGGTAGTGGCTGTTCATTTAGCCTGGCTGTGTTCTGCTCTCTGCAGCTGTTTCCTGATCTCGTTGTTGTGTTTAAAGAACACACATTTGGTGCTCCATGCTTCTGGAGGTGGCATCTCTTCACACTTCCTGCAAAGACTTGCACTAGACTTTAAAGAGTAGTAGAAACAAAAGCCCATAATATAAACAATCACAGTCCTTCAGGGAGAGTGATCCTGTTTCAAGGCAGAGTCTTGAAGTTCAGCCTGACAAAAAAGGGATCATGGGGAGTTCTGCTGCAGCTCAAAAAGAGAAATGGGTAGATTCAGACTGGATGTTAGGAAGAAATACTTCCCCATGAGGGTGGTGAGACACTGGAACAGGTTGCCCAGGGAGGTGGTAGAAGCCCAGGCTGAATGTGGCTGTGAGCAACCTGATCTAGTGTGAGGTGTCTCTGGGAACTACTGGAGAGATTCCAAGGAAGGGCTACAAGGATGATTAAGGGAATGGAACAGCTGTCTGATGAGGAAAGACTGAGGCATGTGGGGCTGTTTAGCCTGGAGAAGAGAAGGCTGAGAAGGGATCTGCTCAGTGTTTATGATACCTGAAATGTAGCAGTCAAAAAAGAAGGAGCCAGTCTCATTTCAGTGGTGCCCAGTGACAGGACAAGGGGCAACAGACACAAACTGGAACACAGGAAGTTCTACCTCAACATCAGCAAAAACTTCTTCTTGTAAGGGTGGCAGAGCACTGGAGCAGGCTGCCCAGAGTGGAGTCTCCTTCTCTGGGGACTTTCAAAAGCTATCTGGATGCCATCCTATGCATCCCAATATAGGCAAACCTGCTTTGGCAGGGGATTTGGACTCGATCTGCAGAGGTCCCTTGCAAAACCTACCATTCTGGGAGATGCTGCCTTGTAGAGCAGGTGGCTGCATCAGAGCTGCTTTAACTAGAGGGCCATGGCAGCCTTGTGGTTAATATAACCTGAAAGTCTCTGAGAACTGTTGAAGGACACTTTGGTTTCTAGAGAATCTTGTGCCACATGCTGCTAGAAGCTGAAGGGCTCTAGGTACCTGAAACAGCCTGAACACTACTGAAGGCTGCAGCTGCACATCTACACTGAGATGCAGTTAATACTCAGGATCAAATGTGACAAGGAGACAGAGGAACACATCAGTGTGTGGGCAGCAGCAGTGGACACCAGGGAGGCACTGAGTGAAGCAAATGGCCACCTAGCTGTAGGGAACCTCCTCCCTACTTTACACACACACACACAGAGAAAAAAAAATGGGGGGGGGGAGAAAAAAATACAGGAAACAGCAAAATCTAAACTGGAAAGATCTGTGAAGCACATATGGCATGGCAGAAATATAATATACAACAGGAGAGCAGTGCAATGGAAGCAAGTAGAGTATGGAAGCAGATGGGGACAGGAGTGTTTACAGAAAGCATGGAGGGGTATGTGACTAGGGTACGTGGCAGCAGCTTTTCCCATCTCAGAAGCTACAGGGCTGGCCTGATGGAAAGCAGCTCCATAGAGAAGGACCATGGAGCCCTGGTGGACAAGGAGTTATCCACGTGACAGAAATGTGGTCTTGTAGCCAAGTGGGCCAGTGGTATCCTGGGGTGCATTAAGAAGGGTGTGGCCAGCAGGTTAAGGGAGGTTGTCCTGCCCCTCTGCCCTAGTGAGGCCTCATTTGGAGTATTGTGTCCAGTTCTGGGCTCCCCAGTTCAAGAACAGCAGGGAGCTACTGGAGAGAGTCCAGTCCACCCTTCGGCCACGAGGATGATGATGCTAACAGTAGAAGAAAAAACAAAACAAAACAATGTTGACTTTGCAATAAAGGAATAAAGGCAATTCAAGAATCATGAGTTGAAATTATTCCAGCTCATGAGACTAGCAAAGCTGTAATACAGTTGCAGTAGTCCTGTGGATAGGATGTCAGCTAAGTGTCACCATGCTCAGCTGACAGTCAGTATATGTCATGTTTTGGCATTGTTTAGTGTTCTTATTTGCTTGCATGTCTCAAACAGGGAACTGTTGGTTTGTTGTAATCAAAATGTATGACTAATGATGTGTTCTGCCTTGCCTCTAAAAGGTGGCAGTATCCCTGCTAACGCAGAAGCTACTTTTTCCCTTCAGGCTTCCAAGGAGCAATGGCTTCTGATCTCTGCCAGCAAAAGCAGAGCTGGCTCAGCTAGACAAATACAAAGGTTGGACCAACAAAGGTTGGACCAGGTGATCTTTGGGGTTCCTTCCAGGCTGGCATTATGTGATCTGTGAAAAAGAGCTCTGAATGGAGTGAGTGCAGCAGCTCTAACCTGAGTACAGCTCAACACCTGACAAGAAGTGTTGAAAGGAAAAATTGCAGGGCAAGGTTTCATTTCTAGAGTTGAGAGAGACAAGAACTCCTAAGGTAGGATTAGATTGCTTCCACTTAAGGCTAACTTTCAGGTCCCCAGTCTTAAATCAGTATTAACTGCATAGGCATCCCTTTCCTTCCTGAAGGCAGTTGTGGAAGTGGTGCTTTTAAGCTTTCCAAGTGTAAAAAGAGTTTTCTCTTGTATCAGTGCAGGGGGAGGACATGTGTAAAGAAGCTAAAGAGCAAGGTTCCTTAAGATGAGATGTTTTAATTAAGAATTTTACCTTTCAAAGAGCCTTTTTCAAAACTCTGTTACTATCAGATTGCTCAACTGGTTTATTGTTGACCAAGCACACCAAAAGCACACCAAAAGGAGACAGCTACTTTTCTTGTTTGGGTGTATGCTGCACATGGGTTTTTTCTGCACTGTTAAATCCACAGTCTTCAGGTTCTCTAGGAAACGTTAGAATTTCCCTCAAGGGGGAGTTTCATGCAGGCCATCCAGATTGCTTCATCTGGAGAAAGGGAGGTTTATAGGAGACCTTCTTAAGTGCCTGAAGAGGGGTTGTAGCAAGACTGGGGTTGGTCTCTCATCCCAAGTAACAGTGATGTGAAGATGATGGGAAATGCCCTCAGTTGTGCCAGGGGTGGTGTTAGATTGGAGATTAGCAAAAATGCCTTTGTGGAAAGGGTTATCAAGCTGCCCAGGGAAGTGTTTGAATCATCATCCCTGGAGGTATTGAAAAGATATGTGCCATCATTTGGGGCTGGATTAGAGGACCTACAGAGGACCCTTCCAACCCAAATCATTCTATAATTCTATAGCTTAATGGTAGGTTTCTCAGTGCTAGATTAATGGTGTATAGAATCATAGAATGCCTTGGAAGGGACTCTTGATGGTCATCTTGTCCAAGCCTCCAGCAGTAAGCAGGGACAACTTTAACTAGATCAGGTTGCCCAAGGCCCCATCAAGTTCAGCCTTGAATATCTCCAGGAATGGGGCCTCTACTATCTCTGGGCAACTTCTTCCAGTATTTCACTACCCTCATTATGCAGAGCTTCCTCCTAATGTCCATCCTAAATCAACCCTGCTGTAATTTAATGGCTGTACTCAATAACCTTAAAGGTCTTTTTCAACCTAAATGATTCCATCATTCTAGCACTTATTTTATAATGTATAAAAGTCATACCAGTTCTCACCCTGCTCAAACCCTCTTTGAATTACCTTTTCCTTAGAATTGCATCCAGATGTACAGCTGTATACAGAGATATGGCTCTTCATGAAGTCTCAAAGCAGTTTCTTCCCTACATGTTGGTGGGATAGGAGAGTCTCTGTGACTTGTCTGTCTTTAGCTACTCAAAGTGCCCTAATGGCTTACAGCTGCAAGGCAACACAGAAACTCTTCCTGGCTGTATAGTTTCATGTGATCTTACTGTACAAAGATAAATTGCTTTGCTCCCATCTTAAATTGCCTGTTCCATGGCACCTTGCCTGTAAATTAATAACAAATGGATGAGAATCAGTAGAATTATATTTCTGCAAGAGAAATTGATCTGCTAACATTTAAATTCTCTGCCACAGGCTTTAGCAAATCTTTTAGTTGAAGGTAGGATTAACTTCTTCCCTACGGTTCCAACATCTTGGCTTGTACTGTTGTCAAAGATGCTTGAAGGATAGATATCCTTGTCTTTCAGCTTTTTGATCAGATCACTTTCATTTAGCCAGATGCTATCACAGCCTCAAATTTCAAAGCCAAAAACAGACAACTTCCCCCTGCCCCCCCACTTCATCCCTTAGTTCTCTCAAATAGGTAACAATTCAGTGCTGCCTCATGACCTTTCAAGTCTGGCTCACTGTATGTTAAGTGAACATAGTGATTTGGAGAGCAGAAGCCTTATACTTTAAGAATTTGTTAAAAGGCACTAGAATCTCCTGTCTTTTATTTAAAGCAGTAGGTAATAGCAAGGTGACTTTATTCCTTTACTTCAGGATAGAGATGTGCCAGCTCTGGAGCCTAAATGCCTGATTCCTGCTTTCCACTTCAAATAAGTCTGTCACAAAATCGTTACTTTTTACAAGATTGCATCATAATATGTAAATCCATTACACTAGCAGATCCTGCTTTCACTTGTACTACCATAAATCTTGAATAATTGACTAAGGAAAACTGACACCAGATTTTGTGCCATCACAGCAAGGCGCAAAGAGTGGTGGTCAGCTCTTCACAGAACAGTGGGGGCTGGAAGGGACCTCTGTAGCTTCTGGTAAGCATCGATCAGACTCCCCTCTCAGCCTTCTCATCTCCAGGCTAAACAGCCCCAGGTCTCTCAGTCTTTCCTCAGAGGAGAGATGTTCTATTCTCTTAGTCACCCTCATAGGGCTGCATTGGACCCTGTCCTTCTTGAAATGGAGAGCCCAGACCTGGTCACAATACTCCAGATGTGGAGTTTTAGATCTACTTCTAAAACAGAAGGCAAGAGCCAGGACAGAATGTCTCCCAGTCAGCCTTCAGACTGGAGGTCCTGCACTGGAGGTCAGAGAGCTACAAGACAAAACGGTGCTCCATGCTGTGTATGCAAAATCACCTGCAATCAAAGCCATCACTCATGATGCACCCTGCTTCTAGGCTACCACTTCTGATCTCCAAATTGTTACACTTCCATCAGAGTAGGAGGTTTGCAGGATTAACCTTACTGTAACAGATCTTCTAAGCTGACATATTTAGTTTGGAGAGGAGGAGACTGAGGGGTGACCTCATCCATGTTTATAAATATGTAAAGGGTGAGTGGTAAATTAAGAGTGTCTGGAAGACAGACTTTTAATAAGTGATCTCACCTTTGTGTTAGATTTCTGCATTCTGGATGCTTCCATGAGGACACAGCTCCTGTACAAGTTTGGGGAGGGTGAGTGACTCCATCCCAGTGGTAATAATGCATGGGGATGAACTTCTTTTCACAAGGGGCCTCAAAGATCATTCAGTTCCAACCCCCCTGCCATGGGCAGGGACACCTCACACTACAGCAGGTTGCTCACAGCCACATCCAGCCTGGCCTTAAAACCTCCAGGGATGAGGCTTCTACCAGCTCTCTGGGCAACCTGTGCCAGTGTCTCACCACCCTCACAGTGAACAACAACTTCCTATCATCCAATCTGAATCTACCCATTTCTAGTTTTGTTCCATTCCCCCCAGTCCTATCACTCCCTGATACCCTAAAAAAATCCCTTCCCAGCTTTCTTGTAGCCCCCTTCAGATACTGGAAGGCCACAAGAAGGTCTCCTCAGAGACTTCTCTTCTCCAAACTGATTAATGTTGATTAATGAACATACATTAGGTCAAGAGGGGGTAAGAATTTGCATGGACAAGAAACACAGCAGCTTAAATATCATATTCATACAGCTGAAAGTCAGGTGTCTGTGAGCCACTAGCTCTTGTAAAGGTTGAGAAACTGCTGATTCTTGGCATGGGCCAAGAGGTAGTCACCCCTAGGTACCTTGGGAAAATTCAAAGCTGTCATGTGGCCTATTAGATTTCAACTGTAATGCAAGGGCTGAGGTACAATGGGTACAAGAGTGCATGAGACATTTAAATTGGTGTTGTATCTCTTCTGTAGACAAAAGCCTTCAGTTTCCAGTGATATTTCTCTTGCTGACAGCCATTCTATCTCTCTGAGAGGTCATGATTTTAAAAGTGAAGGTTTGAAGCTGCTGAAATGCAGTGGTGCATTATGGATAGGCAGAGAGACAAAGCTGTTCTAAGAAAACCCACTGATCTCAGAGGTAAGGGGAGAATAAAGGCAAGAGCCATAAAGCAGCAAAATGGGCACATCTATAAACATCATTTGAAAAAATGTGGAGCTAAGAGAGTGCTTTGAAAAAGAATTTTTATTGCACACATTAAACATGCTTTTATTAGACTACCTGAAAGAAACAGGGGCAAGCCACATATAAGCACTCTGCTTATTTTTAGTCTGTAGAAGGAAGAAAATTGGGTAAAGAGGGTAGAATCATGGGGAAAGGGTGCCAGGTAATGAGTGAGGGAACACTGAGGAGTTAAAAAGGATAATAATCATCTAGTAGTGGAAATGAACAATTGCAGTGACAGAGGCTAATGTGTTAGGATTGCTCAAAGCCTCTTTATGCTGTTTAAATTCATGAGTGGCCAGTCACACCTGGTTTCAAGCCATGCCAGGTACTCAAGGGAGACCTAAAGTATTATTTCATTAAAACACTTAGCCAGGTTTTAACTGCCTGAAAAATTATTTGGTTTTCCATGTCTATCTGATTGAAAGAGGTTTTTTTCTCCTTATGAACCCTTGGTGCTTCTCTTAGGTCAATAGTACTACTACTGGTGTTCTAAAATACTTTATGGTGAAAAAACTCCAGAAATAAGCAGATGCACACTCTGAGACGGTGACATCCCAGAGAACTGCAGAGTTCTTGGGTCCACCCATACCCCAACTCTATGCTAGGACATGAAATGAGTAGCCACCATCCTCCTGAGAGCAGAAAGCTGGGTGAATGTGCAGGACTGGCAGATCCAAGTAGTTTTGCTGTCACCTGAAAGAATGACATCCTTTTATTTTATGTGCTGTGCCCAAAAGACTTTGCACCATCTCATGATGCTTTCCCCTGCTTTATAAGCACAAGTTCCAGCTCTATCACTGGAAATGTTATAAACCAAGACTGAGGGAGGGGAGTCATGGTTATAGCTCCCTGCTCAGTTTATCATAACTCAGATCTTGATACTTGAGAAAACAGAGGCTTTTCCCCCAGTGCTTCTGGAAATACTTTTGCCCCTGACTCTGTGTCTATTTGCAGGCTGGAAGAAAGTCCCAACTGGACAAGACAAGCAAATGTAGCACTGAGAGTCACAAAATCACATTTGTTCATGACTGTGGCACAGGTTTCAGACAGTGAAGAACTTTCCACTGCTGAAAATGATCTGTCAGAGTGTATCTCTAAGTTTTGAAGCTTTTGTCACGAGCAAGAATAATCCTAATAAGTTACTTGTGAATTCAGAGTTCTTAGAACTCAGCTCTCTGAGAAGATATAGGGAGCTCCTAAACAACTGATTTAATTATATGCAATTAAGAGCTAAAAGGTATCAGAAGCATGCAATCATATTCCCTTGCTCTAGCAATTCATATTAATGAATCTCAGAGAGCATTTTCAACTTTATTATTTGCTGGTGCTCACTCCTTTTTTAATTTATTTATTCCCATTGTACATCTCATTGTATCCAACCAGCAGATTCTGCTCTATTATGATGCTGTTCAAATTCTGTTTGGGGAATATGAGCCAGGCCTAGCAAATCCAGACAGTGAGGGATTCTCTCTGTCCAGTGGAAGCTGCCTGAAAACTAAAATGCTATCTCCAGAAAATTCCCTGTCAGTATAAAATGCAATCTTTAAATAACATAGAATCATTCTAGTTGGCAAAGGCCTTTAAGAACATCAAGTCTAAACATTATCTAACTCTTCCAAAGCTGGTGCTAAACCAGTCACTCAGCACCACATCTCTGCATCTTTTAAACACCTCCAGAGCTGGGGATTCAAGCACCTCTCTGGGCAGCCTGTTCCAGTGTTTGAGAACCCTTGAAGTGAAGAATTATTTTCCACTGTCCAACCTAGAGCTCCCCAGTGCAGCTTGAGGCCATTTCCTTTCATCCTATCACTTGTTACTAGGGAGAAGAGACAGATCCCCACCTTGCTCCAGCCTCTTTTCAGGGAGCTGTAGAGAGCATTGAGGTGTCCCCTCAGCCTCCTTTTCTCCATACTAACCTATCCCAGCTCCCTCAGCCTCTCCTCATAAGTTTTGAACTGTTGGGTGAATAATTTCTGTGTTGACTACATTTCTTTGCTTTTTCTGGCACTCAGATTGGCTACCAACTCTGTCTCTACATTATTTTGCAGAAGTAGCACAACACCCTTTCAAAAAGCATAGCTTGAAATACATTATCAGTGAAATTATTAAAAGATCTAGCTAGGAAATCCTTCTGAGCAGATAACAAACTAGACATAGGTATCAGAGATTTACTATAGAGGGAAATGATTATTTCAAGGCAGTCTCTATAAAGTGTTAAGAGAATTAGACCAAATATTGAACCAAATCACTGTTCCCACCCATACAATTTCTACTTTCTCCCATTGACCTTCTTGACCACAAGGGCACATTGCTGTCCCATGGATAACTTGTTATCCACCAGGACTCCAGGTCCTTCTCCAGTGAGATCCCCCTTCAGTCTGCTCTTTTCCAGGCTAAACAGACTCTTGAACTGAAATGCTTCAGAGGCACCTGAGCTGGCAGCACAACACACATGGGAGACTTTATCTGCTTTTGCAATCCTTGTAGTGTGTAAATGACTTACAGCAATGTTAGCTCTAGCTCTGGTAGTGCTGTTGCTCTGCAGGAACCTTCAGGGAACACTGTAAACCCTTCAGTAATTTTTATGGCCAAGGCAGTATAATGCAGTTATTTTGGGGCTTCAGTTAGCTCTCAGTGCCATACAATTACAGGAGAATTTGCATCTCTGTGAAAAAGAAATGGCAAGTTTCTCACCCTTCCAGAAAGCTTTAAAGGAAGAAGAATGCCTTAAAATATGAAACCAAAGCAATGTCATCAGCCTGAGGGACTGAAACAAGAGCTGTAATGAGACTGATGCAATGTGATATGCTTGAGAGCCTGAAATGTGCTCTAAAGAGTGTGAACTCCATTGTGCACCTTCGTTTTGTCTTTATCCCTGAAAGCACAGTTCCGGTGAAGCTAGGGACAGCCATCCTTACAAACAGCAGTGAAAGGGCAGGAACAGATAATTGTGGTGAGCCCTGCCTCCTCACCAAGTCACTGTGCCCTGCAAATTAATGTTAGATATTACAGGTTCTCCTGCTGCTCTTGCTTACAAAAAGAAAAGGTTCCTGTTTTCCACTCCTGCTTTCACTGGTTAAGTAGGACTATAGCAGAAGGTGACTGAGTACAGAGGCATGAAAGGCTTGTTGGCATTTGTCTTAGTTTTGAGTGAGACAGATGCTCTCTTACCTCTTCTAAAAGGGGTAAAAGAGAAACCCTCCACAGTGTATTAGATAGAATTGGAAAGTTTAGATGGAAGTGTTATTCATAACTGCATGCAACAGTACAAAGCATATAAAATACACAAAAATCCATAGTCCACCCTGGCCATGGTTCTCCAAGAAGCTCCTTAGGCCAAAGCTTCATACAAACATCCCTCCGAAATCAGGCCAGTAAACCCAGGCCTCAAATGCACCACCTCCCACCCCCACATGCCTCTCTACCTGCACACCAAACCCACAATGATGCAGCTAAAATTCAGCTTGGCAGCTCCAGGCCCCAGCGGGCAGCGTTGCCAAGGCTGAACCAGGCCTCACTCCCCTGCCACAACTAACAGCCTGTGCATCCTTCCAGGAGCAGAGAGGGAGGAAAAAAGGGCAGAGGCACCTTGTGCTGTCCCCTTATAAAGGCTCCCCAGAAGGGTTGTGGAGTCTTCTTCTCTGGAGACTTTGTTCCTATGTGCCCTGTGCTAGATTCTGTGGTCCTGCTCTGGCAGGGGGTTTGGGCTCGATGATCTTTGGAGGTCCCTTCCAACCCCACCAATTCTATGATTCTATGCAGGCATTCTGGGCATGAAATATCATAATTTCCTGTGTCCATCCCCTGGGCTTTATGGTTTTTAAAGACACCCAGGCTCAAACCATAACAGCAGTAAGTATGGGCTCTGAATTTCCTTATTCCAGCCACCACGTATTGGGCATGTCATTTACCTTGTAGATGTAATGCTGAAAGTTCATGAATGCTGCATAGCTTAGTAAACTATTACTCTTCTGTATAAAGAGCCCTGGAAGTACACATGGGGATATGGGAAGGCTGGATCTGTCAGGAAACTGTGTTGAACAATTACACAGTTACAGCTAGAAGCAGGGAAAAAAAGCTCTGCAGAAAACTAGAATTAATGAAGCCCATTCTTCTAATTGAGCCTCAGTGTTGTGGCTTTACTTTTGCTTTAGAAAACTGGCTCATCTCCATTTTTGAAACTCACTTGTGTGGTATAAGAGGAGGCATCATCTGGCCTTTTGATATTTGCTGCTATTTTCAGCTGTGAAATCATTTAAGTGTTTTTGTAATTAATAAAAGCTTTTAAGTTGTTGTTTGGTTGGTTTTTAGGTGTGGGGTTTTTTCCCCTCTGTTTGGGCAAAGCTGTTTTAATTGCTCAAGTGCTAATGAGATAACAGGAGTTGGTTTATATTAGAAATGCTGTGGCCAGCAGGAGCAGAGAGGTGATCATCTCCCCGTACTCAGCACTGGTGAGGCTCGAGTGCTGTGCTCAGTTCTGGGTCCCTCACCACAGGAAGGACATTGAGATGGCATGCTCAGAGAAGGGCAACAAAGCTTGTGAAGGGCCTGGAGCAAAAGGCCTACAAGGAGCATCTGAGGGAGGTGGGATTGTTCAGTCTGGAGAAGAGGAGGCTGAGGGGAGACCTCATTGCTCTCTACAACTACCTGAAGGGAGGTTGGAGTGAGGAGGGGGCAGCCTCTTCTCCTTGGTGCAAGTGACAGGACTAGAGAAAATGGTTTCAAGCTGCAGCAAGGGAGGTTCAGGCTGGATGCTAGCTAATACTTCAAACATTGGAATGGTCTGCCCAGGGCAGTAGTGGAGTCACCATTCCTGGAGGTGTTTACACAGCATGTGGACCTGGTACTTAGGGCCCTGGTTTAGTGTTGGCCCTTCAGTGCTGGGTCGAGTGTTGGACTGGATGATCTTTGAGGTCTCTTTCAACTGGATGTTTTCTGTGATTCTGTGAATGTTTGTGATCTGATAGTGTATTCTCACAGGTCTAAAGGAATGTACACTTCTGATTTACTAGAAATAACCATGACATTTAGCTGACTGAGGTCTCTATCCCATGGTGAGCTTAACATAATCTTTGGTGTACAGATGGCTTGCAGAATAAAGAAAACCTTACCAGGGAGTTAAAAGAAAACAGAACTGAGGAAGGAAGTCATGGTAGAGTAACTGGAATACAAATAGGAACAGAAAAATATCTGTATGTGTATGCATTTCTGCTTAGGTTTACTTCTCTCTCGTTAGCCCCTTCTCTGTGACTGCATTTCTGAAGAAAAGAAGCTGAAAGAAAGAGAAATGTTCAGAACTTTGTTGTTTGTGGTGGGGGTTTTTATGTAATGAGGGAAATACACTGACAAACAATAAAAGCATAAAGAAGGGAAATAGCAGCAGCATTTTGGAGGAATGGGAAATGAAAAAGAAACAGCTAAGAGGAAAAAAGAAAAACACAAACACCCAAAACACCACAAAATGATGCAGGATCTGGCTCAGTTGTATAAACCCTCTGTACTGTGTATCAGTGGGGCAACAAAGATCTACAGCAATACAAGCTTCAAGGCCATGTGGAAGAGGAAGATTGTGAAATGTTGTGGTTTGCTTATACCCCAGGACCTGTTTTAGAGGAGTCTTTGATGGTGATCTGTGCTGCATAGGCTGCTAGCAAGTCTTCAGAAGCAACTCAGCTGTAGGTTTCTTGGTCTGCTTGGTTTTGTTTTGTTTTTAACTTTTAAAGCTATGAGAAACCTTATTCCTTTTGCCAGATCAATACTTCTACCGTAAGATGTAGCACAATCCTGGCTTTCAGACATGGTGCTGAAGGACATGGTTTAGCATCAGACATGACAGAGTTAGATAATAGTTGGACTTGATCTTAAAGGTCTTTTCCAAGCAATGAAAATCTCTGATTCAGTGATTTTGTCTGCCTGAGTGTCAATAAACCATGAAATCCCTCATTTCACTAAGTGAAGAAGAGGGTGAATGGAGGTGCTTCCCAGAAAGCGTAATTGGCCAGTGGAATGTGCTGCCCAGGGAGGTGGTGGAGTCACCGTCCCTGGAGGTGTTCAAAAAAGGCTTGGATGTGGCACTTGGAGCCATGGTTTAGTTGTCAGGAGGTGTTAGGTGTTAGGTAATAGGTTGGGCTTGATGATCTCTGAGGTCTTTTCCAATCTGGTTGATTCTGTGATTCTGTGCTGGGGTAAGGCATTAAGAGATCACTTGGGTAGAAAGTCTTAGAGTTGTGATGGTCTTGAAGGTATCTGTTTTGATGGGAAAAACAACCAGTGAGTGTTCTCTCAACAGCCAGCTGGCCTGTGGCAGGGTGCTTAGAAGCGAGGCAGTCCTCAGGACAGTAATCCTATAAATCCAGAGAAGTTAGCGGAGTAAAGAATGTCCTTTTTATTGTGACTTGGGAGCCCCCTGTGGCTGCAGATTTGCCAGCAGTGTCTGCCTTCATGTTCCAGAAGTCTTACAAAAAGTTTTCTGTTGGGAACGTGAGGCATATTAGATCTTTAAGCCCTTTACATGTATTTCTCATCATATACCCTAGTACCTTTTGTCCTTTCCTACAGGCTTGTGGATTAGTTTTGGATGGCTTACTCACATACAGCCTCCTAAAGGCTATATTAGCACTCCATAGGCAGTCAAAGCATCTGACACTAATTGGGACAGTTTTTGGGAGGTGTCTTGTGCCAGCCTGATCCTTTTCTACTGGAGTTACTCATCGTTATTTATTAAGGAATCAGTACTTCTCAAATTGGCTTCCACAGCTCTGAGCCTTTCCAGCACAATACAGCTTTGAGCTGTCACTTGGACAGGGCTGGTGACTCAGACAGGAGCATGTCTTTCCTAATCCTCAGTTTATTCTGTATTTTAAAAAGCAGCACAGAGGGGACTGCCACCATCTCCAGGAAGAGACTGCTGAGAAGTGACAGAAGGGTTCACCATGTAGAGTGAAAATGAACATGACCAAAGTGCTCACCATCATTCCATGACTTTCACACAGCACCTCACTAAAAAACCCTGGCTCTCACCCCTGTGAAATAAAAGCAACAGGAGAAAACTTGAGACTATACCCAGCTCCCACGTGGGAAGCCTGTGAAGGGAAACAGTTACCAACTCTGTTCTCCCCCCATACCTGCTGGCTCCGGCTGCGCAGATCATCCAGACCAAATACTTTGTCTCCCATATTAGCAATCGGAGAGGACATGTAGGGAGAGCACCTGAGCCTGGCCACTTTCTGCAGCACATCCCCACAGTACACAGAACTGCTGGACTGGGAATGTTAGAGGGTACATCCATTAAACATCTGCTGATGGAGCTGCAGACAGTTTTGCATGTGCCTTTTTTGAGCTTGCTGAGAGCATTAGAACCACAATGTCCTTGGGCAGCAAGATCCAGAATTTCAGCCCTGCAGAGCAGCACACTTTTCATCTCTTTTAAATCCACCTCCTACTAGTTTCATTGAGTGACCCTCAGGTCTCACATTGCAAGCCTTGGTGAACAACTGTTCCCCATTAAGTTTTGACTTTGCAGACCTCAGTTATATTCCACTCAGCCCTCTCCTCTCCATACTTTTCTTAGTCTTTTTGGTCTTTCCATGAAAGGCAGTGGTTCCATCCTTTGAGCATGCCATTTCCAAGCCTAGCACTTCTACACCTATGCAGAAGTGCATAGGCCCAGATCTGCCTGCATGCAGGGAGCAAACCATGGGTTTATCATAGAATCATAGAATGGCTTGAGTTGGAAGGAACCTTGAAGATCACCTAGTTCCAGTGCCCTGCAATGGGAAGGGACACCTCCCACTAGACCAGGTTGCTCAAAGCCTCATCCCGCCTGGTCTTCAGGACTTACAGGGATAAGGTGTCCACAACTTCTCTGGACAACCCTTTCCAAAGTTTCACCACCCTTACAGAAAAGAATTTCTTCCTAATGCCCAATCTAGGTCTACCTTGCTCCCCTTTGACACAGTCCCCCACAACATCCTATCTGCTAGGTTGGAGAGAAATGGATTTGCTCAGTGGACTGTTCAGTGGACAAGGAATTGGCTGGATGGTCACATCCAAAGGGTCAGTGGCTTGAAGTCCAGATGCAGAGCAGTGACAGGTGATGTCCCTCAGGGGTCTGCTATGAGGACAGCCTGAGGGAGCTGGGGTTGTTCAGCCTGGAGAGGAGAAGGCTCCAGGGAGACCTAATGTCAGCATTCCAGTACTTGAAGAGGGCCTACCAGAAGGCTGCGGTGATAGGATGAGGGGCAATGGTTTTAAAGTAGAGAAGAATAGACTTAGGCTGGGTGTTAGGAACAAGTTCTTTACCATGACTGCAGTGGCACACTGGAACAGATTGCCCAGGGAGGTGGTTGAGGCCCCATCCTTGGAGATATTCAAGTTCAGGCTCAGTGGGGCTCTGGGCAACCTGATCTAGTTTTTACTTATAACCTCTTAGGTGTGCAAATCACACAAGGTTATTGTCAGCATGAAGACCAAAAAGTCAGCCAGGGTGCAAAATCTGGTATGAAGTCATGATCAGCTCTGTATGAATCATACTTTCAAAAGACAAAGGCAGGTACTTAGTGATCTAACCACACATGCCTCAGGGAAATTTACATGCCAGTGCTGTACTCCTTAGGATTTAATAATGCATACACATCCTTAACATGCTACTTAGCAAATGTGGGGAATATCATTTGTCAGTCTGGCAGAATTTCCCCTAGCTTCATTTTTTTTCCCTATTACCTTGCCCTGCAATTCAAAATGAATAATCATCTCAATACTACTTAATAAAAATACACTTAGAAGGAAAAGAAATTAACTTTTAGTGGATTTAGGGGAACTCATGTGTATCACAGCACTCGAGAGAGCTGTCGAATCACCAAGAGCAATAGGGAAAAGCAGGGACAACAAGTTAAGGGTGTTGAAATGTGTAAGGAGGGAAAAAAGACAATTTCAGCATGGCAAAATGAAAAGCATTTCAAAGAACCTGCCAATGTCTCTGCTTACTGGCAGGATTTGAAAATGCTAGCAACTACTACAGCCATGTTCAGCCTGCATGTTTCTTTATTATGTACACTTGGAATCCTCCTAAAAAGTGGCCTTGTTCAATGGTACACATGACTCCAAACAATTACGTTTCTTACTGGGACTGCTCTGATTTTGTCTAGAACTACCTGAAGGGCAGCCTCTTCTCCTTGATGTGAAGCCACAGGCCTAGAGGAAATGGTTTCAAGCTGAAACCATTCTTCACAGGGAGGGTTCTCAAACATTGGAATGGTCTGCCCAGGGAAGTGGTGGAGTCACCATCCCTGGATGTGTTTAAGCAGCCTGTGGACCTGGTGCTAAGGGACATAGTTTAGTGTTGGTCAAAGGTTGGACTGGAAGAACTTTGAGGCCTTTTTTAACTGTATGTTTTCTGTGATTCTGTGAAATAAATTGGGTCCTTTGTAGTGATGAAGGAGGCCTGAAAGTTTAGTATGTGTGCTTCTTTCTAAAGATCATCTTCTACCTAAATGAGAGCTCACTCAGCTGTCAGATGTTCACAGAGGAGCAAGATAAGTGCACTGTACTTACATTATGGATTATGGATGGTGGTGATGTGGCTCCCTCTACTGCAGTATCCTAGATGGTGGTGTTGGTCCCTGTCGAGATTCTCTGGCTTGGCTGTGAGAGAAATCCCCTCTCAGTCTTCTCATCTCCAGAGTAAACAGACCCAGGTCCCTCAGCCTTTCCTCATAAGGCAGTGCTCCAGTCCCTCAATCATCCTTGTAGCCCACTGTTGCACTCTCTCAAGTAGATCCCTGTCCCTTTTGAACTGGGGAGCCCAAAACTGGACACAATATTCCAGGTGTGGCCTCACCAGGGCTGAGTAGAGGGGGAGGATAACCTCCCTCAATCTGCTGGACACACTCCTCTTAATGCATGCCTGAGGACTGCATTTAGAACTGACTTGGAAAAGGATTGAATGGCAATTTGCACTTACTCCAAGCATGCTTACTTGAAATTGAGATATGAATTTACATCTACTTTCCAGACACTTGGAATGATTGTGGCACTTGTGCAGGAGGCCACTACCTGGTCTTTCAGCAGAGGAGTAATGCTGTGTGTTTTTCCTTTGTGTATTTGCAGTGGCTGTGAGCATCTGTGATTTGAGCTCATCTCTGACTTTGCAGTGGGATCAAGTGGCACTGAAGTTTTCACAGTCACCTCCATCTGAAGCAGAAGCCAAAGGTAACAAATTAGATAATGAGTAGTAAGGATTTTGAGTTAGATACCGATTGGTCTTGATGATCTTGAAGGCCTTTTCCATGTTGATTCTGTAATGATCAGCACCTAGCTCCTCTGCCATTTGCAACCACTCCAGCTAGGTCCATTAAAATACATGCCTGCCTGCTACCAGATACTTTCTTACTCTGAATGGACACTTCATGAAAGTGGGCCACCCTTCATACACTGCTGGGAAGATCATAGAAGCATGGAATCATAGAATGGTAGGGGCTGGAGGGTGCACCTGGAGATCACTAGGTCCAACCCCCCTCTCAAAGCAGGATCTCCTAGGGAGGGTCACACAGGAACATGTCCAGGTAGGTTTTGAAAATCTCCAGAGAAAGAGACTCCACAATCTTATCTGGGCAGCCTGCTCCAGTGCTCCAGCACCCTCACCAGAAAGAAGTTTTTTCTCACATTGAACTGGACCCTCCTGTGTTCCAGTTTGTGTCCATTGTCCCTCATCCTGAATCACAGAATCATAGAGTCATAGAATGCGCTGGGTTGGAAGGCCTCAGCTAGAAGTCATCTAGACCAACTGCCCTGCAGTAAGCTGGGACATCCCCAACTAGAACAGTTCAGGAAAGACAACCTTCTGAATTCAACACCATGTGTCTGTGTGCATACCCAAACCCATGGGCACATGCACTGGATGCACTCTTAAGAGGATGCAGAACTTCCCAGTTGTGTCCCATCAGCTGCACACTGGTGAGTCCCAGGGTTTATTCTTTGACATTCTTAACACATGATGGCTTTTGTGAAGCCCCAGATTCCAAATCCCCAGGATGGCATGAGAATTTTTTATTTGAAAGGAAGTCAGAATCTCAGCTTTCACCATTCCAGAGAATTGTTTGAAAATTAGACCACTTGCAGCTTGAAAAATCACCAGCAAATTTAAAAGTTCATTATGTTTTAAGGACTGGGGGGGGTTTAATGCCTGAAGCTGGCAATACAGCATAAGTCCTATCCTGCTGTCAGCTCACAGATTTTACTTAAATTAGATACCAAAGGAGTTCAGCAGCCCTCATCAAAAAAAAAAAAAAAAAAAAAGGCTGGGGCCATCTGTTTCCAAGAGTTTCTTCTAAAATTATGAATCCCTGTTCCAAGTGCTGCCCAGCTGTAGTTAGCTGAGAGGTAAGCAAGCCACTGCCTGAGGGAAGAGAAGGCAGTGAACAGAAAGCTTACCTAGAAAATGAACAAACTAGACCAGGGATCTAGGAATTATTTTTTTCTAATTGGGAAGTGTTTCAAGGAGATTAGCTGCATTTTGTATCCACAGAGAAATAAAGCACAAAATCACAGAACATTAGGGGTTGGGAGGGACCTTGAAAGATCACTTAGACCAACCCCTCTGCCAGGGCAGGGTCTCCTAGAGTAGGTCACACAGGAACACATCCAGGCAGGTTTTGAATGCCTCCAGAGAAGGAGACTCCACAACCTCTCTGGACAGCCTGCCCCAGTGTTTTGTCACCCTCAGAGTAACAAAAGTGTTTTAAAAGTGCAGCAATTGGGTGAGGTAGTTTAATTATGAAGCAGGGTTTTCTTTAAGAGATCGATCCTGTGTTAAGAATTATGGAAGAATGTGGGAGGAGAGAGCGGATGCTCCGAGACAAGTGAAAAACATTTAGCTGCACTTCTGCTAGTACAAAAACTGTGCTGTATTATTACTATGAGCACAGGGTATTCAGGATGCACAGTAACAGACAAGCCAAGCAACAATGTGGGAGTCTTCCTGATGAAACTACCTTCCTGAAACTATGAAGAAAAGAGAATATGTCAAACAGAAAAGCATGAAATGTGAAAGAAGAAAACAGCGACAGAAAGGTAGGGTGTAAAACGAGACACCATCTCCTGGTAACCCTGTGGAAAAGTCTTAATTCAGTGATAGAGACTATGCCTTAAATTGTGCCTCATTGAACAGCACAGCTGGAGGCTTTGACATGTGGAGTTCAGGCAGCACTGAGGGCAGGCTTGCTGTGCAACTAGTCTAACCTCTCAACTGCTGGGTATCAAATCTGTGAAAATGGCAGTGCCTAGAGAATGAGCAACAGAGAGGTTTTCTGTCTGGCACAGGCACAACAACTCACATTTCTGATGAAAATTGTGATCCACAAAGTGATAGAGTCACGTAAGCAAGATGCTTCCAATCCATGGCTACAACAGTTCTGTTCAGAGATGGATAATAGTATCATAGAGTTGTCAGGGTTGGAAGAGACCTCAAAGATCATCTAGTTCCAACCCCCTGCCATGGGCAGGGACACCTCACACTCGATCAGGTTGCTCACAGCCACATCCAGCCTGGCCTTAAAAACTTCCAGGGACAAGGCTCCTATCACCTCCCTGGGCAACCTGTTCCACTGTCTCACCACAAAACCATTCTGTGGTTCTAGGATTCTGCAGTTCAGATGCTGTGGGTCTGCTGTGGCCCCTATTACAAGAAAGATCTGGATGTGCTGGAAAGTGTCCAAAGAGAGGCCATGAGGATGATCAGAGGGCTGGAGCTGAGAGAGTTGGAGCTATTCAGTCTGGAGGAGCCTCCAAGGAGACCTTGGAGACAATTGTGGCCTTCCAGTATCTGAAGGGGGCTACAAGAAAGCTGGGAAGGGACTTTTTAGGGTGTCAGGTAGTGATAGGACTAGGGGGAATGGGGCAAAACTTAAAGTGGGTAGATTCAGATTGGATGTTAGGAAATAGTTCTTCCCCGGGAGGGTGGTGAGAGACTGGCACAGGTTGCCCAGGGAAGTGGTGGAAGCCTCATGCCTGGAGGTATTTAAGGCCAGTCTGGATGTGGCTGTGAGCAACCTGCTCTGGTGTGAGGTGTCCCTGCCCATGGCAGGGGGGTTGGAACTGGATGATCCTTGAGGTCCCTTCCAACCCTGACAATTCTATGATTCTATGCTGTAAGGCACAGTATAGTTGAAGTTGTTTCAGTTTCAAAACCTTTGAGCTATCATCTTGAAAAAAGCCAAATTCTTGCCATTTCCAATGTTCCTAGAATGGAAATTGTCCAGAATCACTTAGGGAGCTAAAAAGCACAGTTGAAGGCTGTGTGGGAGTATTTGCATGTGCATTGGCAGGGACAGAGGGAGGAAAAGAATTAAGATAAATACAGCACTTTTCAGTGTTCAGCTGAGGTTGGTGTAAAGTCTGCACTAAGAGCACCCTAACAGTTCCCTGAGGTTTTCTCTTCAAAAGAAAATACATTTTTTAAGAGGGTGAAGAACAGAGTTGTTTATAATGTTTTCAGTGATGTCACCTTTTTTGGCCTTCTATGAAACAACTTCACAGGATTGCTTTACTTGGTAGAGAAACAAGTAGAGTTCTATTCTCTCCAGCTCCTTAATGTCTGCCTTATGCTGTGGCGCCCAAAACTGAACCCAGTACTCCATACATGGCCTCACCAGTGCCAGGCATGGGGGAACAATCACCTCTCTAGTCCTAGCTGGCCATACTATTCCTGATGCAGGCCAGGATGCTGGTGGCCTTGGCCACTTGGGCAGACAAGTGGGTCATGTTAAGCCAGCTGTTCAGTTAACAGCCTGTCCTAGTTTAGAGCAGGACAGATTGCCCTATTGCTCCATGAGGGGCAAAAGAATAATGCTCCCACAAATGGATTGGATAGTCATGGAAAGTTTAAATGGAAAAGTAATTCATATACTACAAAGCATAGTGGTGAGCATAGCAAAGCATATAAAGTTCAAAGAAATCCCCAGTCTAATCTTAACATATAAGTTCCTTTACTCCAGACAAAAATCCCAACACTCCCCTTCTCCCCACCTGGGGTTCACCAGAACCCCCAGGGCTCGCTCTTCCCCTCCAGCTGCTAGGCAGGTTTCAGGCTGGCCAGGCCTGAACTGCCCCCACTATTTATCCTGGCATTAGGCCTAAACAGGCCAAGATTGTGCAGCAAAAAGTTATTCATGCCAAAGAGGCCTCTAATACTTCCCCATCATTACCAGATCAGAGAGCATCTCTCCCAAGGGAGCAGAGAGGGAAGAAAGAGAAAGACAATAACTTTGCAGCCAGGTTTATAAGGGTGCAGGATTTATGGGAAGAAATACACTCTTTCTGGGGTACTGGAGGTCTCAGCTCTGTGGCTTCTTTTTATGGAGGCACCCAGCCTAAACTGCCACTCCCCCCAGGTCCTTTTCTGCTGAGCAGCTAGCTCTCCAGCCATCCAGCCCCAAGCCTGTAGCACTGCACAGATTTCATGCTGTCCAAGCGCAGGACTCAGCACTTGGCCGTGTTGAAGCCCATATGGTGGGCCTCAGCCCATCTATTCAGCCTGTCCAGGGCCCTCTGAATTGCTTATTTCCTGCAACCAGCTGACAAAAATGTGCTACCCAAGCACCTGTGCAGCTACCAGTGCTGGCAAGTGGTTTTGATAGGAACAGCAATACCCGCCAAGGGAGTTGTCCTGCAGTGTGTTCCACTTCCAAGCACTTCTCAGTCCTTGTGCTTTGGAATCTTCTGGACTACTGTCAGGAAACAAAATGCCGTTGCTTTTCTAACTCAGTTTCAGGTGTGTGTAGCTGGGCATTGCTTATGAAAGCAATAGATGATGAGTTAAATGGGAAAAAGCACCCTTTGAAATTAAATGTAAGTAATTCTTTTGGAAAGAACAGGCTTTTAAAGTCCTGCAGTATCGTTTGGCTTGGCGGGACCTCTTGTGGGCAAATCCCTGCCTTGCAGTTTCCACTTTTTCACTCGCAGTAGGAGCAAGCCTGGGACGTTTTTGGCCCCAGCTGTACTGAACGGTAGGAGAGGTTTTAGCTTGCATTATTAAAGGGTAATTGTAGTGAAAGAAAAAGCTGCACCAGCAGATGTATAGTGACAGTGTAGAATTCTTCTCCAAATGTATGCTAATAAAAATGAGTGAGCTGGACTGCATTGTAAGTCATCAAAAAATTGCTTGTAAGGACACAGCTTCACCTATGAATATGAGAACCCCCTGTAAGCAGAGCAGAGGAAGAGATTGCATTATTTTTACTGCCCTTTCTTAGCTCTAACGTGCATCTGCCCAGTGACAAAGCAGAATGAGAAGCACCACCTTGCAGCCTGATAGCAGAGCCAGCAGCTGTCCAAACTTCTCCTCTGGTCAGGTACCATCTTCTCCCCTTCTCACCACACCACTTCTCTCTCGCCCTTTGGGAAAGAAGGTCTCCAGTGTGGATGCCTCTCCTTCCCTGAGGATGTTTTTGTGGTTATACCCCAGCTCATCTCATCTCATCTCACCATTAATCTTAACTGCTGTGGCCTCACTGCAGACAAAGCAGCAGGGTTGGAAGGGCTGTAGTTAATCAAGACAGACCTTGCTGGGGGCTGCTGAACTTGGGGAATGCCTGCCTGGGAGACTTCACCTGCCAGGACAATACCAGCTGGTGGGGTGCCCAGAGGTGTCCCAGGCCCTCTGCCAGCAACAGGGAGCGGGGAAGCAGGGCAAACATGGAGCTGCAAGCCCTCTGATGTTAGGACAGGATGGGAGAGTTGGGTTTGTTCAGCATGGAGACGACTCTGGGGAGACCTTTCAGCACTTAAGCCTATGAGAAAGCTGGGGACAGAATTTTTAGTAGGAGGACAAGGAGTGATGGTTTCAAACTAAAAGCGGGAGATTCAGACCAGAGAGAAGGAAGAAATGTTTGACACTGAGGGTGGGGAGAGCATGGCCCAGGTTGCCCAGAGGGATGGGAGATGCCCCGTTCCCGGTCAAGTTGTGTGGGGCTGTGAGTAAGCTGCTGCAGTTGCAGACGGCCCTGCTGGCTGCAGGGGTTTGGCCGAGGTGTCCCGTTATGGTCCCTTCCCACGCAAACCAGGGCGGGATCCGTGGGATTCCATCCCGACAGCGCTTCCCGCCAGCGGCGGCTGATGGCGCGTGCCGCGGGGGGCGGAGCCGGCCCGGAGCCCGTCCCCCCGTGGCGCGCGCTAAGCGCGGGCTCAGCGCGAGCTCAGCGCGCGCGATCGGGCAGCGCGGGCCGCGCTTCCCGCCGCGGCGATGTCTCGTCAGAGCACTCTGCTCCGCTTCTTCCCCAAGGCCTCCCCGGCAACGCCTCGGGCGGCTGCATCCGCACCGACTTCGCCGCGGGCCGGTGCGGTGACCCGCGGCCGCGCTTCGGCGGAGCAGAATGGCAGCGGTGCCGTCACGAGCTCCGCCGACACGGCGAGCAACGGCACAGAGCCACGGGGCAAAGCTGCCGCCCAGCGTGAGGAGACGAGCGAGAAGGGCGGAGGGGGTGGCGCGGTCGCTAAGGCCCTCAGGTAAATGGGTGGGAAGGGGAGCAGGAGGGGAGGCCTCGGGAGTGCGGCCTGGTTCCGAGGCGCGCGGCGGGGCAGGTGCGGCCGCCCCGTGCAGTCCAAACCCCTCAGCAGGCACTGCACGCAGCGCCTGGGCCCGCCCAGGCCTTGCTGCCGCCCGGGCGGGTTTGCAGCCAGCCCCGCGCTCTCAGGCCCTCGGGCTGGCGGGAGCCGTGCCCTGGGGGGCGGTGCGTGGGTGTGTGTAACCCCGAGCTGAGGACAGGAGGGAGGGAGGCGCTGCCAAAGGCAGCGTGAGGCGATGCAGGCCGGCGGCCTGCCCCCCGGGCCGGGCTTGGGTGGAAGGCGGGAGAGGGGTGGAGGCGGAACAGCGCTGGCGGCAACAGTATATTTTCTTCATTCCTGCCTGAATTTGGTTTTTTGTTCTGTATCGTGATGGTAAGTGTCTCAAGTGCTGGCAGACTGACTCAACTCTGCCCTGGAGTGTTGTGTCCAGTGCTGAGCTCCCCAGTTCAGGAGAGACTGGAAACTATTGGACAGAGTCCTACAGAGGACCACAGAGGTGATGAGGGTAGTGGAGCATCCCTTACGAGGAGAGGCTGAGAGACCTGTGGCTTTTCAGCCTGGAGAAGACTGAGGGGAGTATTTATCAATACAGATAAATATCTAGAGGATGGAGGTCATGAGGATTGGGCTGGACTCTTTTCAGTGGTATCCAGTGATAAGGGGCAGTGGGCACAAACTAGGGCACAGGAGGTTCCACCTAAACAAAAGGAAAAATTTTGTTCCTGTGAGGGTGCCAGAGGCCTGGAGTGGGTTGCCACAGAGGTTGTGGCATCTCAGTTCTGAATTAATTTCCCTTGGGTGACCCGTTGAGAAATAGACCCTACAGGAAAAATTATCCTAGTCATGTAGGTTCACAATATGTAGTCAACAGTCTTTTCCATTTAGTTAATGTCTAATTGGACCAAATCATTCTTTTCTTCTCTCTTAAGAAATCCACTAAGAGTCTGTCTACTCATGGCTCTAGATGACTGTGCTTGAGTAGCGGGGTTGGACAAGATGGCTTCCAGAGAGGGCCTTTCTGACCTCAGCCAGTCTTCCGTGAATGCGAAGCTTTGTATGTGTGGATCCACTAGAACTTGGAGGAGTGACTAAGAGAAGCATTGGTGGTGGTATAGGACTGTATAATCAAGATTGCACTGCCTCAGAGCCTTTTAAGACCTTCAGAGGGCAAGCTGCTCAGAAACAATGTGCAGTGATGTTTATGAAGAGACCGCTTTTAAAGGTTTCTGGTCTTTAAATGACACATCTGTTGCCTTTGCAGTGTGTCCTGTGAATATTCCCCTGGTGACTTGGTCTGGGCCAAGATGGAAGGTTATCCTTGGTGGCCATGTCTCATTTACAACCATCCAACTGAAAGAACAATAATGAGAGGAAAAGGGAAATCCACTCGTGTCCATGTACAGTTTTTTGATGACAGCCCTACAAGAGGCTGGGTCAGCATCAGATACCTGAGACCATATAAAGGTAAGAGATGTAAATAAAACTTTTTGAAAGGGAAATACGCCACTTGATTTGGAAAAAATAGCATAGAATGTAAAGTGTGGTATTGTTCATAAAGAAAGAGTAGGAAAACCAAGGTTAGTGTTGAGTGAGAAAGCATGTTTTGGACTAATGTAAATGACTAAGCTCTTTAGTTTATTAGAACACAAACTTAAAGCTTGCTCATGTTTTAAAGTGTTTTCTCCTTTATTTCTCCCATCAGTATGAAACAGATCTTTAAGATCTGCTCTTCCAATTTGTAGCCTTGAAATCCTTAAAATACCAGTAGTGCCCAACCCAGCTTTTTAGCAGCTCTTTGGGAACTGCTGTCTTTCCAGAATCAAAAGGTGAGGCACAGGATGTTAGGAATTAAAATGAATTCTCCTGTGGTATTACTTCTTTGAAGCACCACAGGACACTTTTGCTAATAAAACAGATAACTTGAGAACTCTAGAGTGTGTGTGAAGGTAATGCTTGGGGTTAACAGAGCAGCATTGGTGTTTGTCTTCTTGAAGAAACTGCTTGGCTAACTAATGAAAATCAAATGCAGTCTTACCTTGTTGATAATCATCTTGCTTTGTAATTTTCCTGTGGCTGTTAGGTGCAAATTATGTTGCTGTAAACTCAGTTGGACAAGTGCTTTGGATTTACTACAGTCTTCTGGATTTGCTGCAGGATGTATTTATTTCAGGGAAACAGCTGAATTTTGCACACTTTCTTGCTTTGTACACGTCAGAGTTCCATTTCAGAGAGTCATGTAGTCATCCCTTCTTGGCTTGTTCATGCTTTAATGTGCTACACTTAAGCCATAGTTAGCTTAAAATTAAAATGGCAATGCGAGTGTTAGCAGAATTAGTGCAGGTGAATTGGTCTGTGGTTTATATGTATCCTTCTTGAAGGTATTTTGAAAGACTCAAGTATATGTAAACAGCTTGCATTTGCACTCGGAAGCAAATACAGGTCAGGAGACCTGAGCTGTTTACCAAGGGAAAATTGCAGAAGAATACAAAATGTTCAGAATGTTTAAGCATGGGAGCACTGGTCTGTCTACCAGATACGTGGCTAATGCAGAACAGAATAAAAGTATCTAAATGCTTTTAAATTCAGACAAAAAGCATCATCATATACAAAGTAAGAGTCTTGGAGCCTCTGGGTAAGAAAATGAAGTTTCTTACATTGTGTTACTGTCTAACTGTGTAAGTACAGCGCAGGGCTGGACTTGTAACAGTTGGGCATGCAAGAGGTGGCGTTACATGCAAGTTGGTTAAATGAATGTGCAAATGTTGCATAATTGAATATGCAGCTAAGTCAGATGATGAGATTGTTTTTCTTTTGCCATTTTTAAGCTGTCAGTCCTGCAGGGAAAATATTTTTAGATTTCTCAGTGCACTTGCAAAACTGAAGTGGAGATCTGGTTTGTTAATGTGTTGCATTTGAGCTGTAGAAGCAGCTACATGCAACTCCATCCTTTGCTGCTGTGTAAGCTCAAAGGAATGAATGGGAAAAAGAATGGTTTGACATATTTCTGAGAAAGCTGGCCTCCTACAAGTCACCTGCCTTTGCCTACTGGGGAGCTGAAGCTTCAGTTAGTAGCAGTGTCTGAAGGGACTCATAAGAGCAGATGTAAGGACCTCTTCAAGCAGCTCCTACTGTCACGTGCAGTCAGCTAAACTTGTAAAAGCAAGAAAAGGACTCAGCCTTCCCTATCTATAACCTATTCTTCTATTATGCTTCTCACTTCCCTCAAGTTGAATATATAATATCTTTATATATGCCATGAAGATGAATCTCAGTGTCTGTAGGGACCCTTTCTATAGAAATCAGTCTGTAGATTAGTTGGCTTTGTTTCTGTGTTTTGTACAGGAGGTTGAAGGAGGAATTGTGGTGCTGAAGGGATATGAAAGGGTGAGGGATAGTGCAGCTATTAATAGTAGGTTTTGCTGGATGCTCTGCAGTCTCAGGGTGAACAGATGATTCAGCTAATCTGGCTAATAGTAGGCCAGTGTTGGATCTGGAATTCGTACAGGAGCAGTTTGAACAGCCAGCAGAGCTTTAGCTAAGAACAGCTCCGCCCTGCGCGGCCCGACGGGGACTGATGCCCATAACTTGAAGATAACTTTATGGTTGAACTTGCCATCGTTGTTAAAATAGCCATGTGGTCTTAGGTCTGCTGTACTGCTAAGAGTTACTATTGACAGCAACAATAGTTAGTGTCTGGTGGTTAGAGCTTAACGTGGAAGTATCCATATCTGAACAAGTTGCAGAAGCAATTCTTAAGTGTCCATGTACTAGGCTGGCATTTCATTTGTGAGTGTTTGGGGTTTCTCCAGGGGTACTTTATCAGGCTGAGTGATGTCTAAGACCTGATGGGGATGACTGGTAACAACACAGAATGTTAGAAAATTGTACTGTCTGTCTCCAGTGAAGTATGAGCACTAACTAAAGGACTGGTGAAATGCTAGACTAACCTCAGGTTCTAACCAAATACTTGTGGTTTTACAGGTTCATCAGATGTGGAGGCACTGAGGGGAGGTATGTTTCATAGTACAAAGCCTGAAATTAAAAGAGCAATGGTGCTAGCAGATGATGCAGTGAGCAAAGATAAAACTAAGCGACTTGAACTGGCAGTATGCAATGAACCTTCAGACACAGAGGAGGAAGAGGAGGAAACAGAGGTAAATATTTTCTTGCATGCTGTAGAAATAGCGCTAGAACTTAGAAGCTCTCTTTTGGAACTAAACATGAAATAGCTTCAATTCTCTGCAGTTATCACATCTTAACTGCTTCGTAGAAGTGTCTAGCTTTTGGAGTACTCATCTTCAGGCATTGAATTGGATTTTTGGAGTCTGTTTTCATCTTGTACAGTAGCACTAAAACATAAGTTCTTGTACTGCTAACTCAAATCTGTTGGTGGGTTAACTGAAAAGAGATCTTTTGTTCTGTTGTATTCACATTCTGTTGTGAATGATTCCATCATTATTTCAGTGTGTGCATCAGAATAGAATTCAGAAAGGAATGGCATGAGAAAAGTGCCAGTGGGATAGTGGGTTTCCTTACCTTCTCTGTCAGTGCAATCCATCTACTCTTTTTTCAATGTAACATTGCTGCAAGGGATGGGTGTCACTCTAAGTATTATGTTGTTTGGTCCCTCCACTGCTGTTTTTCACCAGCACTGGCCCTGAAGTTCTATTGTGGTTTCAGGCTGAGAAAACAAATAACGGAGCTTCTTTTCTTTCTCCTAGATGTGCATGATCTTACTATAGAGTAGTATGTTTGTAGGTGTAAGTGGGCAGTTAAACCTCGCCCCAAACCACGGACAGAACTCGTTTATGCTGGTACAGAAAGGCCGCAAAGCCCAATAACGTTTCTGACATCACTAGGATAAAATTGCAGCACAGACTTAGCATTATGGAGGTGTTTCTCCTTCGTGCTGAATTTCATCTACCCTATGCCTTTTGTCCAGTTTAAATGTTTTATTCATTGGCAGCAGTTATGCAAAGTAATGAATGAGGCTGTAAAAAACACAGAGAGGTGTAATTATGCTAATATTGGCCAGTAGCCCATTTGTTATCCAAAAAAAATAGTAAATTCTGTGAAGATAAATGGAGTTGGCTGCAGCTCTGTTGTCTCTTGCTTGAGCTCCTGCATTATTGCACATTTTTGCACTTTTTTTTTCCCCAGCAGTGATATTTACTTTGTAGCCAGAATATTCTCTAGGTAAAATTACTTCTTTTTCCAGCAGATGAGTGAAAGTGCATCAGCCAACAGTGATGACTGCAGTAGTGAGGAGGATGTTAAGAGTAACAAGCGAGTGAGGAACAGGGAAAATGCCATAAAAACCAAAAGAAGAAGAGTGGTGGATTCTGAGAGTGATCATGATGGCTCTGATGCAGAGTTCAAGCCTGATGTGAAGGAAGCAGCAAGCAGCGAGGAAGCTAGTAGTGGGGCGGATGAAAATGAATCTTCTGACGCGGAGACAGATGCAGAGAGTGTAGCAGAAAGTCCTGTAAAGGTTCCTTCTAAACGAAAGAGGAAAGAGATAAAGAAGCCTGCTAAAAGGAGTAGCTCAGAAAATGAGCAGTCTGAACCCCCCAAAAGAGTGGCAGCAGTTTCTGTAGAAGCTAAGTCCAAGCTGACATCCTTTGCAGCACCTGAAAGTTTTGAATCCCAAGCGAACGCTTGCAGCGGAGGCAGCAGTGGCTTTGGAGTGTGGGAACATGAAAAGCTCGACTGGCTGCAGGAGGGAAAGAAGAAAGATGCGCGAAGGAGACGGCAGAGTGACCCTGATTATGACCCCCATACCCTGTACGTACCTGAGGACTACCTCAACAGGTGCACACCAGGAATGAGGAGGTGGTGGCAGCTGAAGAGCCAAAACTTCGATGCGGTGATTTTCTACAAGGTCGGGAAATTCTACGAGTTGTACCACATGGATGCGGTCACCGGCGTCAGCGAGTTGGGGCTGATCTTTATGAAAGGAACTTGGGCCCATTCAGGTTTTCCAGAGACTGCATTTGGCAGGTTCTCCGATGTCTTGGTGCAGAAGGGCTACAAGGTCGCTCGTGTTGAGCAGACAGAAACTCCGGAAATGATGGAAGCGCGCTGCAAGGCAACGGCCCACCCGACCAGATTTGACAAGGTTGTGCGCCGAGAAATATGCAGGATCATCACCAAAGGAACTCAGACTTACAGCATTATGGACTGTGATCCCTCTGAGAACCATCATAAATACCTTCTGTGTGTTAAGGAAAAGGAAGACTCCTCTGGACAACGTGTCTACGGGGTCTGCTTTGTCGACACATCAGTAGGGAAGTTTCACGTGGGCCAGTTCTCAGACGACCGGCACTGTTCAAGGTTTAGGACTTTAGTAGCACATTACACTCCTGTGCAGGTGCTGTATGAGAAGGGGAACCTGTCTGTGGACACACAGAAGATACTAAAGGGCTCACTTGTTTCATGCATTCAGGAAGGTCTGATCTCTGGTTCCCAGTTCTGGAATGCGTCTAAAACACTAAAAGTCCTTCTTGAAGAAGGATATTTCAAGGAGAAAGAGACCTCTGAAAATGGATGTTCTCTGCCCTCTGTAATCAAATCTCTGACTTCAGAGAGTGACTCACTGGGATTAACTCCTGGTGAAAACAGCGAGTTAGCTTTGTCAGCACTTGGAGCCTGTGTTTTCTATCTCCAAAAATGCCTGATTGACCAGGAGCTGTTGTCACTGGCGAACTTTGAGGAGTACGTCCCTGTGGATGTTAATGCTGCAAAAGCTACGAGCAGCTGCTTTGCCAAAACCGACCAGCGGATGGTGCTGGATGGAGTCACCCTGATGAACTTGGAGGTTCTGCAGAACGGAACCAATGGAACCACAGAAGGTACTTTGCTGGAAAGGATTGATTCTTGTTGCACGCCGTTTGGGAAGCGACTCCTGAAGCAGTGGCTGTGTGCTCCGCTGTGTAATCCAAAATCCATCAACGATCGTTTAGATGCTGTCGAGGACCTTCTGTCAGTGCCAGATAAAATGTCTGAAGTTGGTGAACACCTGAAGAAGCTTCCTGACCTTGAAAGGCTGCTCAACAAAATCCACAGCATTGGGTCACCGCTGAAAAGCCAGAACCATCCTGACAGCAGGGCCATCTTCTACGAAGAGATCAAATACAGCAAAAAAAAAATTGCTGACTTTTTGTCTGCGCTGGAGGGCTTTAAAGTAATGCAGGAAATTGTTGATGCCATGGAAGAAGTTGCCAGTGACTTCAAATCTAAAGTCCTGAAGCAGCTGGTCACCCGCGAAGGCCAAAACCCAGATGGCCGCTTCCCAGAGTTGAGCGCAGAGCTCAAGAGGTGGGACACTGCCTTTGACCACAACCAGGCTCGGAAGACCGGAGTGATCACTCCAAAGGCAGGGTTTGACCCCGATTATGATAAAGCACTACAGGACATTGATGCTGTTGAGGAAGATCTCAAGAGGTACCTGGAGAAGCAACGCAAACTGCTGGGGTACAAATCCGTGATGTACTGGGGGGCGGGGAAAAACCGGTACCAGATGGAGATACCAGAAAGCGTCGTCTCGCGTCATTTGCCGGAGGAGTACGAGCTGAAGTCCTCCAGGAAGGGATACAAACGTTACTGGACCAAGGAGATCGAGAAGATGCTGGCTGCAATGGTCAATGCTGAGGAGCGCAGAGATGCGGCTCTGAAGGACTGCATGAGGAGGTTGTTCTACAACTTCGATCAAAACAGCAAAGCCTGGCAGACAGCTGTGGAGTGCATTGCTGTGCTAGGTGAGAGCCTTTCTTTGCTTTCACATGCAGTAAAAGTAACTACTTACAGAGTCAACCATAACGTGGCTGGAGTTGCAGGGGACCTTAAAGGTCATCTACTTCCAACCCCTCTGCCATGGGCAGGGACACTTCCCACTAGAGCAGGTTGCTCAAAGTCTCATCTGGCCTGCTCTTAAACACTTCCAGGCATAAAGAGTCCATAACTTCCCTGGGCAACCTGTTCCAGTCTCTCACCACCTTCACTGTAAAGAACTTCTTCCTAATGTCCAATCTAAATTTGACCTTGCTCTAGTTTAAAACCATTGCCCCTTGTCCTGTCACCACATGTTCTTCTAAAAAGTCCCTCCTTGGCTTTCTTGTAGACCCCCTTCCAATACTGAAAGGCCTCTAAAAGGTCTCTCCAGAGCCTTCTCTTCTCCAGGCTGAACACAGAATAAAATAGAATCAGAGAATGGTTTAGGTTGGAAGGGACCTCACAAGATCATTTAGTCCAACCCCTGTGCAGTGAGCAGGGACATCCTCCATTAGATCAGGTAGCCCAGAGCCCTGTCGAGCCTGACCTTGAATAGCTCCAGGGATGTGACTGCTTCCCAGTTGGTAGTTGAGAAGATGCTGGCTGCAATGGTCAATGCTGAGGAGCCTCAACTACCTCCCTGGGCAACCTGCTCTAGTGTTGCCGTACCCTCATGGTAAAGAACCTGCTCCAGGGAAATACAGAAGTGCTCTCTTCACTTTGAGGGTCATGGAGCACTGGAACAGGCTTTCCAGGGGGGTTATGGAGTCTCCTTCTCTGGAGACATTCCAGACCCATCTGGATGTGTTCCTGTGCAACCTGTCCTAGATTCTATGGTCCTGTTCTGGCAGGGGGGTTGGACTTGATGATCTCTGGAGGTCCCTTCCAACCCCTGACATCCTGTGATCCTGTGAATGCCCCTGGGGTAGAAAAGGAAGGACAGACAGGCAGCCTAGGAAGGGATTCTCCAAGTGTGCTGGGAGAACTGGGAAGCAGTCGCATTAGTTGCTCCACACTGTCAGGGCAAGTACCAAACTGATTTTTGGTAGGGAAGGAGACAGCTTTCAGGCTCGGCTTTATGTGCATATAAAGCCTCTGAAATGACCTAATGTCTCACTTTGCAGCTAATCAACTTTTAGTATCTTAGAGCTAGGCTCACTGAGAAAGGGGTTTGGCTGCTGCTTTCTGCTAGGCCCAACAGAAAGTTTTAATGTTTTTATAAATTCAATTCTGGCAACTTTTGGTGGTATTCTTAACAAAGGAATCCATCATCACAGGAACTGATTTCCTCTTCAGCTGTCTTGTTCCAAATTAAAAACCAATGCAAGAAAATAGTGTTTCATACAAGTACATAGTAAAAGCCTTTGAAGTGGAATTATCACAGACTCATAGAGTTGGAAGGAACCTTTGAAGGTCATCATGTCCAGCCCCTCCTGCAGTGAGCAGGGACATCTTTCAACTAGAACATGTGGATTTGAAAAGCTTCTGGAGGGCAGGATTTGTAGTGTGGCATCCTTAGAGATGTGGAAGGAAGGGGGGAAGATGTCAGTGACCCTTCACTTTTTTTTTATTTCTGGAGCACTTCCTGGGTGCTTTCATTAGCAGGAAAAAAAAATGAAGGGAAAAGGATAAATGTGGTTACAGAAATGCTGTTCAGTGAGTAAATTTCATTCCAGTGGATGAATAAAAGGAAGCTGAAAGAAAGTGTCACTTACTGGAGTTTCTCTTAATCTTACAGATGTCTTGATGTCTCTGGCTAACTACAGCCAGGACGGCGACGGACCCTTGTGTCGTCCTGTGATCGTGCTGCCTGGGGATAGTGCTCCTCCCTTCCTGGAACTGAAAAATTCACGTCACCCATGCATCACAAAAACCTTCTTTGGGGATGATTTCATTCCTAATGACATTGTGATAGGCAGCACAGATGAAGATGGCAGTAGTGAAGCTTCCTGCGTGTTAGTGACTGGCCCAAACATGGGTGGCAAGTCTACACTCATGAGACAGGTGAGTGACTGTCTGCGAGGGTTGCAGAGGACCTCTGCCTTATGTGTAAGGGAATGACATGACTTGACTGTCATCAAATGTCAGAGGAGGTCCCAGCAGCGGTCCTCAGGGTGTGCAGCACACTACAGCAATTGCACTGTAATGCCAAAACATAATCTGGTGGAAAATGTCCATGTTTAGACAGTAGATTTTTCTATTTTCACTTCAGAGAAATAAAACTTATTCTTCACTAAGGAGAGGTGGTTGGGACAATTCAGTAGTCTCTTTCAAGTGGCCTTACCCAGGCCTTTGCATCATCTTGCAAGAGATGCTTCTGCTGCAGCAGCAAGTGGGAAAGCAGCAGGGAGTTTGCTTGATAAGCACAGCATGCTGTGCTAACTTGCTGTGTTCTGAAGGCTTTTGGAGCAGTTCAGCCCTACTTGGGATTACGATGCTGCAGCCTGGAGTTGTTAAAAACAGTGGGAAGCTTTGTGTTCTATTATAGTCTTTTTTGTTTTAGGGGAAATGCAGTTTCAGTCCCTTGCTCTCTGTGTGGAACTGAAGCTGCAAGCATATAGTAAAGATTTCGGTGTTGTAATGTTCTGCAGGCTGGCCTCCTGGTTATAATGGCTCAGCTGGGATGCTACGTGCCTGCTGAAGCCTGCAGGCTTACGCCCATTGACAGAGTGTTCACCAGGCTGGGGGCCTCAGACAGGATCATGTCAGGTGAGTTTCTGACATCCACCTTCCCAAAGTTCTTTGCCACCCGGTGAGTTTTCTTGCTCCAAGGGGCAAGTCAGAGAGAGTCTTAATATTGCAGGCAGAGGTGGGCAACTCACTTTTTTCTCATGTTCAGAGTTCAACAGGAGAGTAGTTATGCCTAATGTGTTGGACGTGTTTGTCTTCCACTATTTCTGACAGACACATAGGATCCCTTTTAAATTAATTTTACTACTAAAACCCTGCTTTCCAGCTGGCTGCAAGGCTGAGGAATGTCTGTGTGGATGTGCTGCAGTTGATTGTGTGTTACCTACACAGGTATCTTTTTTTTTTCCTAAGGGTTCTGGAATAGGACAGTAATGTTGCAGCTGTTGTAGAGGAGCTGGGTTTGTACTTCCTCTCAGGGATTAGAGGTCCCTTGTTTCAGTTAGGATGCTCACCTTGTGTCTGAAACCCAGTTCCTTCAGAAGAAGTTTTGGAAGCAGTACTTGAAAATTCATGGGGTATTTTGTTTCTTCCACTTCCTTTTTGGAAGCAGCAGGTGAAAATTTGTGGAGTATTTTGTTTGTTTGGTGGAGTGGAAGGCAGAAGTGGAGGATGACAGAGCAACTGGAATGGGAAGGTGTACCTGTAGGCAAATGGGCATGGGGCAAGGAAAACAAAGTATTTTTTGTGCTAAGAGGAGGAGTATGACAACTCATTTAAGGAGGGCAGAGATCTTCTGTGATCTTTCAGCTGAGGAATGTGGGTCAGTGCATATGAAAGGAGTTAAGCCTCCTGAACTTTTGTTGCACATAAGGAATTCCAACATTAATCATTCTAAGCTTTTAATTTAAAGAGACTATCTGTATTTACACTTCTCCAAACCAAGGCTTTGCTTTGCAGCTGGAGAAGTTTATTAAGGCTTTTTGGAGACTTTTGTTAAGGCTCTTTTACATTTTGTTTCATTGAAGAACAAAAGGAAATCTTAAGAACAGCGTAAAGAGCTCATGGTAGGAACAAAAACCTGCCCTTCCTGAGAGGGAGAGATGGTCTGGAACAATGCAGCATTCGCAGCCTTTTCCTTCCCCTGTCAATTGAGAGCTCTTCTCTTCCAAGTCTGTGCACAAATGTTTTAAGGTTTCACATTGTGGGGCTGAGCACTGCAGAGCAGAACTAGGTTCCACATCTCCTCTTGATGCATTGGCATTGGTTTCTACACTGCAGAAAAGAAAGCACAGCCAAATGTGTTCCAAGGCAGCCCTTTCACAGTGGATGTCCACAGGACTTCTACAAAGAGTAAATCTGAAATAATCTAAAAATCTCTCCCCTTTTAGAGGTTTTTATTTTCTGAAGTGAATGAATAGTTATCCATAAACATTGTTAATAACACATTCAGTCCTGGAGAGTGCTTTCAGTAAACGCAGGAAATCAGGATTGCTGGACAAGGCTTAATAATTCTCTTTGAAAAACACCTTGGAGCACAGCAGCGCTTATGCAGCATGAGTACAGAAAGGTCAGGTGAGGGGATTCTGCCCCTCTGCTCTGCTGAGACCCCACCTGAGGTACTGCACCTACCTCTGGAGCCCCTAACACAAGAAGGACATGGATCTGTTAGAGAGGGCCCAGAGGAGGGCCACAAAGATTTGGATCAGGGGACTGCAGCACCTCTGCCAACAAGGACAGCCTGAGGAGGTTGCGTCTCAGTGATGGCTGCTGCATGTGATCATTTGAAGTGAACCCTAAAAAGAGCTTTTAAATCTCCTTCCTCATGGATTTATTGTGTGCAAGTTGTGTACTTTGCTTGTAAGAGGTTGTGGTATCTCATTCTCTGGAGACATTCAAAACGCACGTGGATGTGTTCCTGTGTGACCTGCCCTAGGTGATGCTGCTCTGGCAGGGGGGTTGGACTGGATGATTTTTTAAGGTCCCTTCCAATCCCTAACACTCTGGGATTCTGTGTAGTATTTGGGTTGCTGGAACTCCTGTTAGGACACGCAGTGTATTTCTTTGGTCCTAGTTCACTGCAGAGTACACAAGAGAACAGCCTTAATGAGTTATTCAGAGTTTTAGGATGTCAGCAACCAAATCAGGAAATCTGGTCTCTTAGTCTTAATTAAGATTCTCTGTTTAATTGTGTTTGTGCCCATACCTCTATCAAAATCTCCTTTTTCTGGCAAATGGAGACACACCACTTCCATGCTGGGGGAACAAAGAGCTTTGTATTTTAGTTCATCTTCATGGTTCATTTTATCTTGACCAAGGCTGTAGTGCAGATGAAGAACCTGGGGATTTAGCTGTGGTTTTCCAGGTTTTGGACTGCTTCTCATGGTGTGTTTAATTTCTTTCCCAGGTGAAAGTACCTTCTTCGTTGAATTGAGTGAGACTTCCTGCATCCTCCAGCATGCAACGAAGCACTCCCTGGTTCTTATGGATGAACTGGGTAATTTGTAGTACATGGAAATTAGAGCAAAGCAGCTGAGACTCACATTTTACATGCACTCATATGGAAAAGATGGGAGGTAATGGGTACAGGTTACTCCTGGGGTGATTCCAGTCAGACACAAGAGGAAAACTCTTCATGGTAAGAATTAGCCACTGGAATGATCTCCCAGGGCAGTGGAGGAGTCCCCCACACCCTCACTGGACACTTTCAAGATTCAGCTGCACAGGGTGCTTGGACAACTTGTCTAGATTGTGTGAGAGGGTGGACCTCATGGTCCTCAAGGTGCCTTCAACCTGGTACTGTGTGAATCCAAGGCTGAAGACTAGCTGTAAGGTTGCTGGGGTGTCTATAAGGCCACCAAGTGCCCAGGGGCAGGTTTATAGTAATGTTCCCAGTGTTTAACTGGTATCTATGTACCTCTCTCTAAACTACCTCCTTCTTGGGTGCCCTGGTAAGTAATAGAACACCTCCCACCCCCCAGTGGGGATCAGCCTATTTCTAGGTGAGTTTTCCTGTGCTCTTTTAAGGCCCAAGTACTTGCAGCAAACTTTGAGCCATCTAGCAGCAATTCTCAAGAGAGCAGACCTGTCTTTTTCTGCAGTGCTGAGGAGTTTGTGGCTGTTAGGGGGCAAAGAGTAGGGTGAGAGAGTACTGGAGAAAAGCCTGACAGGAGATCTGGTCCATGTGTGCAAATATTTGAAGGGTGGGTGTCCAGAAGGGGCCAGACTCTTTTCAGTGATGTCTTGTGATAGGACAAGGGGCAATGGACACAAACTGGAACACAGGAAGTTCCACCTCAATATGAGGAAAAACTTCCGGTGAGGGTGCTGGAGCACTGGAGCAGGCTCCCCACAGGGGTTGTGGAGTCTCCTCTGGAGACTTTCAAAACCCACCCAGGTGTGTTTCTGTGTGGCCTGCCCTAGGTGATCCTGTTTTGGCAGGGGAGTTGGACCAGATCTCCAGAGGTCCCTTCCAACCCCTACCATTCTGTGATTCTATAGTGCTGGTGGCTTTCACTCTTCACAGCTGTGAGCCAGTCTTCCACACAGGGATGAGAAAGGCACACTACCAAACTGATACACAGCCAACATGGCATTGCCTTTGTCTTGGGAAACAAACTAACAGGAGCAAAGGTGCCTGGCTTAACAATTAAGAGGAGGGTGAAGCTCCTTTCAGTAGTAAGTAAAACATGAACTATATTTACTTTGCTACTTTTGTCTTGGGTATGCCAAAGCTTTTCCATTTTTCTCTTCCAGGCAGAGGCACAGCCACTTTTGATGGAACAGCTATAGCCAGTGCAGTGCTGAAAGAACTGGCAGAGCGGATCAAGTGTCGGACTCTGTTCTCCACACACTACCACTCACTGGTGGAGGACTGCTCACACACTGGGGCTGTGCGGCTTGGGCACATGGTGGGTGTGGCTGAGCCACCTGGTGGGTCTGAGCCTGGCACAGGGTGGGGGTGGGTGCTGCAGGTGAGCAGGAGCTGAGAGCACTTAACAGAGAGGATCTTCCCCTTCTGGTTGTGCATGCAGTCTTCCCCCCAGAGTCACAGAGGGATCCTGAGAGAAGGTGATGTCTCATGCATTTATTAGGCTGTAGGTAAATGTTTACACTGACTTTTGTAACTTACTCTTTCTAGGCATGTATGGTTGAAAATGAGAGTGAAGATCCAAGCCAGGAAACAATTACATTCCTGTACAAGTTCATTGAAGGAGCGTGTCCGAAGAGCTATGGCTTCAATGCAGCAAGACTTGCTAATATTCCAGAGGAAGTCATTCAGAAGGGGCACAGAAAAGCAAGAGAGTTTGAAAAAATGACAATTTCACTGAGAGTATTCAGGTAAGGCCTTGGGTTTCCATTTCTGAGTTGCACAGTGCTTAGCAGGCATCCATCTTAGAATGTGGGCAGCCACCAGAGGGAGGCCATTAAAACTCTGTTTGTGGCTATCACATGTACTTCAGGAGCAGCGAGGGAGGGCACTGCCGAAGCCCGACTCCAGGAGGGCAGATGCCATGAGTAATGCAGTATTTTCAGCTCTGGGTGTCTGTGCCAGTCTCTAAGGCCGAGAGCTGAATTTGCACAGAGGTGCTGGGCTGGCTGTGAGCCCAGCCAAAGGGGAGGAATGCCTGAGCAAACCCTGTGCTGAGGGCGGGCACAGGGAGGGGGACGCCACACGTACAGTAGTCCTGGAGCCCCCCACGGTGGCCGCCTCTGCTGCTGGCAGCCCCTTACAGCAGAGACAAAAGGGCATCTGTTATCTTCTGAAGCTGTGTCAGTGCCAGGCTCCGGCCCACGGTGTCCGTGCCGAGTGAAGCTGACTTCATTTCCCTTAGGTCTCTGTGCCTGCTGGTGGATGGTGCAACAACCCCGGCTGCAGATGCTGTCCAGAAACTCACCGCGCTGATGGAGCAGCTTTAGGGACACCACAAGTGAGTTTTGCAAGCGGCCGGCTCTCAAGAAGGTGGTAGCAGACAACTTTAGGATCTAATAAACTTTATTTTTTAAAAATGACCATTTTTTTTTTCCATTGTCTTTCCTAGGAAATTAAACCCTTTTAATTCTTAACCTACCCTCTACATAATGGTTATTGAGTACTCCACAATATATTAAGTCTAGATGTTATGGTACATGCATACACTTTCAGGCTGTTGATTACCCACTGTCACCAATACACATAAATGGAAAAAAGCTATGAAACTGTATAGGGCTGTAGATATACTTGTCTCAGCTTCATTAGAGCAGGAAAGTTGCTGTCATTTCCAGCAGGTTACCTTAAGTAATGTCCAGACTGTTCAAAAAAAACTATGAACAGAGTAAAAGTTTACAAGACTGTTTTGAGGAGACTTTCTACTGAGTACTTGAAAACATAGTAAAGTTTCTTTGTCACAAAACTCTTAGTTACGGGGGGGGGAGGAAATCTTTGTTTTATAGTGCATTGTAGGCTAGGAAGTCTCATTAAAACACTTTTGTTTTGTTGGGGGGTGGGCTGCTGCTGCTTCTTGTTTGTTAGGGTGGTTTGAGTACAAGACTATTGCTGGGGGGGAGGGAGGAGGGCCAGGGAAAAGGAGATTATTCTAACTTCAGAGGACACCAGAAAAATTGCTGGATATAATTTAAGATTAGTGTTTTTCTCTTTCATAGAAAGAACGTAGATACTGGGACATGAGTACAGTTACAGCAAGGTCTAGGTGTGCTAACAAAACAGGACACATTCAAGTACAGTAAGAGTAAATTTTTTTTTGTTGGGTTTTTTGTTTTGTTTTTTTTTTTGCTTGAAATTAGAAACAAACTACATGAGATTAAAGCATTAAAATCATTTCTCAATCTGAATAAATGTTAAAAAAAATAAATCAAAAAGAAATGCAGAAGTGCTAGCTCACATTTTTGTTTTTTTTTTTTTTCTTTCTTTGTTTTTAATCTTTTTTTATCCTTTTTTTTTTCTTTTTTTTTTTTCTCTCCTTTTTATCCTTTTTATGTTTTGTTTTTTTTTCTTCTCCCCACGTTACAAAAGCGATTGGTACCCATGTCCATACAGGCAGCAACAAAAGAATGCTGCTTGTCTACAGAATAAGGACTACTGCAACTTGGACTGCGCTTCAATGCTACTTGTAAAAACACCAGCTTGCAGAAGTTGGTATCTGTACAAAATTGCAGCTTGTTTTTAGTTTATTTCATTTGTTTTGATTTTATTCTTTTTTGTTTGTTTGTTTTTTTCTTCTGTCCCTTCCCAAGTCTCTTTTTTTTTTTTTTTTTTATTTACTCTTTTTCTTTTGTTTTGTTTGTTTGTTGTTTACACAGTAATGCTCAAAACGCCCAGTTCTGATATCCTGAGTCAACATATTGCCACTTTCTTTTTTGGTAGGTTGAGCTCCATAGTGTCAACACCTCACACATCCGCTTTTAACACAGTCTCTCTCTGCAGAAATGGGCAAGTATAACTTCCTCCAAAAAAAAAATGGTTGAACAGTTATGGTATTAGAATGGCAGGACTTGCTTTCTGAAAGGAATTCAGTTGTGCTGCAATGTATTAGATTCTATAGGTGGAGCAGAGTCATATAGTGTATCTGTATCGTGTGTAGGCTCTCCAGCAAGTGTACACGGATTAGACAGTGTTCCAGCACCACAGTCACAGAAAAACCTACAAAGAAAGAGAGCTCTTTTAAGTTTCTGCTTTTACTCCTCCTGCCAAAACAGCTCCACCGCACACGCTTGGGGAACGTACCTATCATGTCTAATGAACTCTACGTCGTGTCCTTGATGGCACTTCTTGATGCAGTTCACACAGATGGCGTTGCGGTCGGTGGTGTTGCAGGTGTGACACCTGAAGGAAAAGGCATCAACGTCAGGTACGAATCAAGAGCTAGGTGCTAGAGGGGGCTGCAGGGGGAGAACAGCACTCAAGGGGTGTGCAGGGGCTGCAGCATGGGCCATGGATTTGATGGCCTGCCTGGGGTGGTTTGTCTGGGAAAAGCAGTCTGCTGTGTAACTCCCCCAGGCTTAGGCTCGCAGTGACTATGCATTGTCCTCTAGCCCACAGTAAATTCCAGACAATGGGAACTGGTTTAAGCCTCTCCTGGTTGCAGCCAAGGAAGAGCATGCACTTGTCTATATATAGACACCTGGCAACTGCTTTAGGGATCTTGCTGGAAAAGAAATAGGACTGATGTGAAAACCTTACTGTAGGTGACAGCAAAAAAACCACCTGCCCAATCCCCAGTTACCTGTAGAAATCATGCATTGGGTAGCTGGTGTAACTTGATATCTTGTATAAACACTGGCCTCTGCTGACAGCCTTTTCTATGGCATCTTGATTGTTCATTATTTTGTTGTCTGTTGGGGGAGAAAAAACAAAACAGCCAAGATATAATCACGCCTGGATCGAGAACTTGTTTTACTTGAGTGTTAGAACCCCAACTCCCTCCCCTTTTTGGTTTTTAAGATCTTAAACACATTAGGAACGGTTTTAGCTCTGTGCCTGCATTTGAGTTGTGGTACTGAAGCATAGGGAATCCTCAATGCCACTGTCAAAGACACTGCAGGCTACTCCTTGGACCAGGAAAATTATTCCTCTTTGCACATGGTGTGTATAATACCTGAGAAGCCTTCACTGAAACATCTGTCAATAAAAGGCTACAGCATCAAACCTTCCTCCCAGCCTTAAGTTCCCTGTCGAGAAGCCTACAACCAAAATGCCTGAATGCCTTTGCCCTACCACAAGGACTTTTGCACATCCCTTAGGAAGCACAGGAGCATGGCTTTTCCCCAGAGGACTTTAGGAAGAAGGTATTCTTCCAACACAGCAGAAAGGAGAATTAGATCTGACCACCTCCACCATTCAGCTGTCAGAACAGCAAATCTGATAACCCTCTCTGTTAATTCAGCCACACGATCTTCTGTCCATCCCCAGAGTGCAACTCAAACCAGTTTAGTGGTGAACTTGGCAGGTTTAGGTTTATCTTTGGACTTGATGACCTTAAACGTCTCTTCCAATTCTAATGATGCTGTGATAAACCCAAACCCCAGCAGCAAACAAAAAGCACCGCAAGGGAGGGCTCCAGGCTCACCTTTCATCGTGACGTTGACACCGGACGCTAGGAACAAGCCCCCGAAGCGGTTGTTGAAAATCTGATTGCCTTCTAATGTCGCAGTTGCGTGATTTGTTATTTCAATACCTTTATGGGGCCAGGGGGAAGAGAGGAGGGAAAGCAAAGGGGCAAGAAGTTAAAAAGCCTTAGGGGTTGTGCACTGGTACCTCGCTCACGATCTCAAGCTTGTTGGTTTTGGTTTATTTGGGTTTTTTTAACCCAGGGGAAAAAGGAAAAGGACACAGCTAGAAATTTGCTATCGGGCTCAGGTTCACATTTTCCTGTTGAATCCTGCTGAAGGGCTATGGCTGGCACATGTGGGTTCTGACAGTAACCATACACTACTCAGTGAGCTGGTAATACAATGGCATTTTCAGGGGGGCCTATGATTTTGGGCTGCTTAAAGCTGGGTTCATCACTGACATTTCAAAGTTGTTGAGCCAACTTCCTTACCCCTTTATAAAATAGCTTATTAAAATAAGTTCTCAAGCTGGGCACCTAAAGCTAATGGCTTTAAACCCTAGCTTTGAACCCAAGTAATTTGTCAATGACTCCCCTTGACAGCAACCTATCCTTCACTCAACCCACACCCTTAGAGGCTCTTCCTCACAAAACTGCTGCAAGCTGGGAGAAAAACTCCAGAATGCAATTTTAGTTGAGCTGGAATGGAATGCAAAGGATGTGTGGAGCTGTGAGCACTGAACAGTAAATTGCACAAAAGTCACTATTAAGCATTCCTAATCTCCTTTGGAGGGAAAAAGGCTTGTTTGAGTCATTTGTCAAGTTTGTGGAGTGAAAAGTTGAACTGGAGATGCAATTCAAATGTCTTTAAAATGCCCATTTGCTGGTTCCCAGGTTTTCAAGCAGAGATAAAACATTTGAAGCAGCATCCAGCAGATCAACTCTAAGTATATCCTAGATGAATTTAGCCATTGCTTATAAAATAGTGTAAAAGTTATTTCACAGCAGAATGCGAAGGCAGCTTCGCTGCTGCTGTTTCTCAACATGGTGGTGATGCCACTGAGAGAGAGAGGATGCCTACACTTCTGAATCCCCAGGTGATTGCTAGAAGGATAACCCAGTTCAAATGCCTATGGACTGTGGGGTAAAGAAACTCAAAAGTTAGCTTGTGAGTTTACTCAAAGCCCTTACACCTCAGGATGGGATTTAGGCAACACAAACCTGCAGCGAATCCATCGAATATCCGGTTTTTCCTTAGCACGGGGTGGCTGTTGGTGCTGATCAGGACACCAGCTTGAGCGTTCCTGAAGATATCGTTCTCTTCCAGAAGACCTAAGACAGACCAACAAGCACCACACTCTCAGAGCTCCTTAGAGCCATTTCCTTCCTTGCAACTGTCCTGTGACGTACTTCCCAAAGGCCTCCTGTATCATGGGCCTGCCAATCCCCTTCACTTGGGGAATACCCACCCAGAGCACTGAAGCCAGGGTTCCAATTCTAAGTACTTCTCTGTGCATCACCACAAGAAAGACTTTTTTTCACTGCACACAACAGTTAGGGATTGTTTGCACCATTACAGAAAACTCCCATGGAATGGATTTTTTTAGTTGGAACACTAAAGGCTTTTTCACTTTCCAAACGTTGCATCCTTTTCTAACACCTTTCTGTCCTTGCCTGCCAAAGCAAAGCTTAGCTCATTTTTGTGGTTGCAGGGCCAGGGTGATTTTGAAGTGCTTACACAAAATTAAAGCTCATTTACAGCAAGTGATTATCTACAAAGCATCAGGAGCTGGTTTCAGGCCACACAAAGGTCAGGGGCACTTCAGAAGACAACCACTTTGCAATTTACAAGTATGCAAGAGAATTCCTTAAAGATCTTTCATTTTTGCCACTGCATCTTTGACACTGGCAGAACCTGAACTGTTCAGATACAGGATTTTGGCTACATGACTCAAATTCAAAGCTCTCTGCCAGTCAAAAGGCAGAGCTTACAAAAGCAGATGGGATGAAAGGACTGTCCTGAGCAGCAGTCTAACAGTCATCTAGGGAGGAGATTAAAAACCTCCCTGCCTCCCACAGATTTCAGTATTGCTGATGTAATTAAGGCTAAAAAGCATCAGTGTATGTTTGTTGTAACGACTTCATTACTTCAGAAGACAGGAGCTAGGTTCCTAAAAGAGCACTTTAAAGAGGACACTACTTAATCTGAAATCAAACTCTTAGCCAGAATACTCAGTAAGGGAAAAAACCCTACCTCTCCCCCCATTAAATATACAGATGCCTCCATCTCTTCCATCGTGGATTTTATTTCTTCTTAGTGTAGGATTACTGTCTGTTTTAATCCATACACCAGCCATTGCATTATCAAAAATTTCATTGTCTTCTATAAATCCAAGCCCTAGAATTGAAGAAAGGGGGGAGGGGGCAGAAATAAAAATCAAAAAGGATAATAAATGGGAAGAGAGACTGTTGCAGAACATGACACAATTCTGGATCAAGATGAGGAAAGACACCTACCAGAATTATAGACAAGAATTCCACCGTTCTGGCCACCCCAGATCTTGTTGCGTCTAATTTTGGGGTTGCTTCCAGTTCTGGAGGGAAATGTGAGCAGAGAAGTCAGTTTTAAATGGCCAAACATTTCAACAGCCTTACAGAAATGCCTCACAGATCTTGCTGCTGCAGAAGTGTGCTAAAACATGGTTATGGCCAAACACACAGACACATTTTAAGCTTTCCACACTTCAAGGGCCAGACATTCTGAGTCAATACCCAGGCTGTGGCTGGGTTGAAGCAGAAGATCATTCGCACAGACTGGATTTCAGAAAGGTCTATTTTTAGAGACAAAAGGGCAAGAAGAATCAAAAAAATAATACAAAAAGGCCAAAAAAAGAGAACAGCAAACAAGCTCCATCTGTTGTGACATAGGATCAGAAGGCCATTTACCTTATCTGAACCCCTGAGTACATGTGATTATAGATGTCATTGTCTTCTAACACGCCATGGCCATTGTCATAAAAATAAACTCCAACCTAACACATGGAGAATGAAAAGGATCAGTTCCAACATATCAAAGCAGAAACCCACACAAGAACTTTCTTTTCTGTGTCCCCCCGCTTGTAACCACAGAACAAAACTCACTTGTTTCCCACTGTGTATTCTGTTTCTCCTCAGGACTGGAGTGCTCCCTGTTGTCACCCAGACTCCAGCCAAAGTATTGCTGTAAACTTCGTTCTCCTCGATCACTCCTTGTCCTTTTTCATGCTAAAGAAAGGCAAGACAATGAAGAGCTGAGAAAACCTGCACACATCAAATACTGCCTTTTTTGGCTCTACCCCATCCATCCCCAAAGACTGCTGCTTTTGTGTGGAAAGTGTGGCAGGTTTAGGCTGATGCCTAGGAAAAATTTCCATAGATTGAGTTTAAAGTGGTAGAATGTAAATAAATTACCATTGGATGTAAAAGGAATTCTCTTTGAGGACCTATTTGCATGTGATTTGGAGTGGTTACCATGAAACTAAGCACGTTCTATGTGCCATCTAGTCCCAACCCCACTGCCATGGGCAGGGCTAGGCCAGGTTACTTAAAGCTTCATCCAGCCTGCTCTTAAAACACTTTCAGGGATGAGGTGTCCACAACTTCTCTGGGCAGCCCCTTCCTGTGTCTCACCACCCTCATAGTAAAGAACTTCTTCCTATTGTCCAACTTAAATCTACCCTGCTCTACTTTAAAATCATTCCCCCTTGTCCTACCACCACAGGCTCTTAAATGAAAGTCCCTCTCCCCTTTCCAATGCTCTGCAATGTTACTTGCAAACCTCTGCTGGCTGTGGTAGAAGAGATACCTCCACAGTGCCATGCACTCAGATGAATGTTGTGGCTCTGGCACTACATGCAGCCCTGTTCCCCAGACTGACCAAAAAAAAGGCACCTCTCTTAAGATCCCTTTACTACCTCTGTTTGTGTGTAGAAGTAAAGCAATAGTATTCTTGGTCAGGGCAAGCTGCTCTGGTTAGCGTCACAGAATGAACAGATGAAGCTGCACACTTGTAGCATTAGGGGATCAGAGAGTGGTGGGAGTTGGAAGGGACTGCTAGAGATCATCTAGTCCAACCGCCCTGCTGAAGCAGGGTCACAACCCCCCCTGCACCAGCATAGGGGTGGTGCTGACCTGCTGGAAAGCAGCTCCATGGAGAAGGACCTGGGAGCACTGGTAGACACCCAGTTCACCCCAGCCAGCAATGTGTCCTTGTGGCCAAGGCGGCCAACAGTCTTCTGAGGTGCATGAAGAAGAGTGTACCCAAAGCTCAACAGATGTTCTCCTGCCCCTCTACTCTGCCCTGGTGAGATGACACCTGGAGTGCTCTGTTCAGTTCTGGACTTCCCAGTTCAAGAGGGATAGGAGAGACTCCAACAGAATTTCACAAACAATAATATAACAGCACCAGCTTTGGTCTGTTACAAGCCACTTAATTCATAACCCAAGATATTCCTTCATGGAAGTACAATCCAACATTTTACATAGAGGACCCTTTTCCAACACTTGTAAGAAGAGAAAGCAGTAATGCAAGACCTGTGTGTAGGCAATACTTACAACATAAATGCCACCGTGTTGACCGTCATGGATCTTGTTGTGTCGAACTATGGGACAGCTGTTTGTCCGAATCTGTATTCCTGCTAACGCGTTACCTGTGCACCAAAAAGTGTCAGTTAATCCAACTTAAATACTCCTTTCCCCTCCCCCCAAGAATTCAAGGTGCAAGAAGCAAATCAGCTTACCATAAATGTCATTTCCTTCAATAAGGCCTCTTCCATCACCAAAGATATAAACACCACCTTGATTCCCATTAAAAATTGCATTGCCCCTAAGAAATTGAGGTAGCCACGTTACGAGGTTATGAGGTAACACACTGCACAGCTCTAGACATGTCTGTGTCTACAATGCTCAGATTCTCAACAGAGAATGTAGGTTCTGTCACTTTGAGCAATACACACATCCAAGTACATGTGCAAATTCAAAGAGCAGTTCAACCAAACACAGACAGCAACTTCCTTTTTCTACATGCAGGACTACTTAACAGTTTCTTATATACAAACAAACCCAAATTGCCCTTTTCCCATCCCCATCACACCTCCTAAGGAATAAAATGAAGGAGGAAAACTCTTACCTTATTGTTGGGTCACTGTTTGAGGTAATCCAAACACCTGCAAAATTGTTTGCATAGATTTTGTTCTCTATGAATTGTCCTCTTCCTTTTTCATGCACGTAGATTCCTCCGGTCTGGCCGTGATGGATTTCACACCGAACCACCGTGGGATTGGCATAAGCTTTCACTTCAAAACCTGCTATCCTGTTTCTGTGTATGTTGCAGCTTTCAAAATAACCCTTAAGACACAAGACATGCAGTTTCCTGTAAGAGTCCTTTGTAAAATAAAGCCTATGTGTCGTCCCCCCCCCATCCCCTCCAAAACACATTCCTCACTTAAAAGGAAACTACCCAGAATGGCAAGATGTAAGTACTTACAGGGCTAATTAAAACTGCTACTGACACTAATTCCCCCCCAATAAAGCACTGTTTCAAAGATACTCTGTGTTTGCATTGCTATTTATTACCGCCCATGGAATACCAAGAAAAAAAAAAATCCAGTTCTGGATATAGCACCTCACACTGGATGAAATATCAGCTTTATAAAAAGGACAGTGTTATGGAGAAGACTGCCTATTTATTTTGAGACTCAGAACCATTAACATATCTGGCAAGACCAGGATTTATTTAGGAGGAAATGCCTTTGAAATAACAGGTCAGAATAAATACGTGTGGGCATGGGACAGGAGTCGTTTTTCCAAAGCTGGACTGATCTAGCAGGCCTACTGGAGTACTGTGCACAGGTCTGGAGCCCTCAATATAGCAAGGACATGGGCCTGATGGAGCAGGTCCAGAGGAGGGCCATGAAAATGGTCAGGGGCTTGGAGCACCTCTGCTACAAAGAAAGGCTGAGGGAGCTGGGGGCGTGCAGCCTGAAGAGGAGGAGGCTCTGGGGACACCTAATAACAAACAGCCTTCCTATACCTGAAAGGGGCTACAGGAAGGATGGAGAGAGACTGTTTACAAAGGCCTGCAGTGATAGGACAAAGGACAATGGCTTCAAACTAGAGAAGAGCAGATTTAGATTGGATGTTAGGAACAGGTTCCTGTGAGGGTGGTGGAACACTGGAACAGGCTGCCCAGGGAGGTGGCTGAGGCCCGACCCCTGGAGTTATTCAAGGTGAGGCTCAACAGGGCTCTGGGCAACCTGATCTAGTTGAGGATGTCCCTGCTGAGTGCAGAGGGGATTGGACTGGATGACCTTTGGAGGCCCCTTCCAACCCAGACCATTCTAGGATTCTACTGGTAAACACTTCTTCCCCGCTCTTCCTTTTCCTTCTTTTTTTTCAGTCTTGTCTTTTACAAATGGTGGACACTGCCATTTAGACACAATAAAAGCAGCAGCAGGAATAAACAAAACTGGATTTCCACAAATGCTCTCAAAACAGCATAGATAAGGAGCAAAAAACCAACCCCAACCCCCCCAAAAAAACAGGCATTCTATAAAGCCATCCCAGGCATGCTCCTTTTGCTATGCCAACAAGCATTCATCTAGCAGCAGGATGAATGTCCTAGTTTTGAGCCAGGAGCTGCCCAGGGCAAAAGGACAGAAAAGATCTTTTACCCCTTCCCAATGAGCAAAACAGCAATTTTCCACACTGGACTGGAAGTTTAAATGGAAATGCTATATACAAAAGGCATTCAGGTAAAAGGAATACACCTGGGCCTACCAGGCCAAAACCTTCCAGAGCTTTCCAGAAACCTCCTCCCCTGTGGGTGACAGACAAAAAGCCTATTTTCTGTAAATACTTAGATGGAGGTTTCCAAAGATTTAGGATTGGATTTCTTCATAGTGACTCAAGACATTCCAGGAAAGCTGCAGACTAACAGACAGGGGAATCTGAAGGAGATCTCAGAGACACACATTCAATAAGCAATCTTTGGGACTTCCTATCCCAAAAGGAAGAGTTCCCCCCTGCGTCTTCACTTAAAATGAAACTCTCAGAGAAAGCCAAGTAAGACAATTTGCTGTAAAGCCAAGCTTAATCCTCTTAATACAATACTTAATTTCAATTAAAATATCACTATACATGGCCCGGTATCTTTTAATTACCTTCTCTTTGAGGGCCATGTAGGAGTTGCAAGCCAGCAGAGCCTTTACCATGCAGTCAGCAATACCTCTGCAATCTTTAGCAAGTGCTGTTATTTATTGGGAAGGAAAGTTTGGTACAAAGACTTCTAATTTTTGAACGCCGTGCCCTGTACTGTGTAACTTTTACACTTGCTTGGAAGCAAAATGGAAGAGAAGGCTCCGGCCCCTTCACTTCTGCTGGTGTCCCACCCACTGTATCGACATGCAGCTTCAGAGAGGAAGAGAAAAGGTACCTGGCACATTAATTGTACTTTGCCCACTATGTCCTGAAACACCTGAACCTCATTTGACAGCAGAGTACAAGTGATACTTCCTCAAAAAGCAGAGAATGGAGTTCTCAAAACGACTGTTGTTCTACCTTCCCAGAGAAAGCAGGGCCACTGATTCAAAAGAAAGCTAAGAACCTGCTGTAAGCCTCTGTGAAGGAAGCACTCCTCAAAAGGACCCTTTATATGAGTGACTGCTGGATCAGAATGTCAAGGCTTTCTGCTGGTAAGATCTTGCAACACTCAATATTCATAAAGAGAAGCTGCATTTAAAATTCCAGTTCACCTCAAGCAGAGGCAGCTTAAGCTCATCTTAGCCTGACTTGGAGCTGATGCAATTACACTCAGTTTATTTCTGCACTTAAGACCATGCCTGAACCCCACCTACATGTATAATTCAGTCAAACCAAGAAAACTGCTGTTTTCCACATCCCTGAGCAACCAGCTCCTTCCCAGACTGCTGTCCCCTGTTGAAACCAACACTTTCTTTGGCCCAAATTCACGCCCTAGGGAGAAGAGCTACATTTATCTCAGTCTTCAAGATGCCCCCAAGCAACCCCTGGTACTTATCCAGTTATCACAGCCATTCCCCTTTCAAAAAGGTTTTTTTTGAAGTGATGAACTCCTAGATCATCACTTATGGGTTCACACAACATCATCTTCTTGGACAGTTAACAAGTATTTTCTTAACAAGGAAATTGCACTTCTAAGTACGGAGTTAAACGATTTATTATCCAAATGGCCTACTAATGCTGTTTGCAAATCCAAAGCTTACTGCCAGCTCCAGGTATAACTACTAAGGCCATTAGCAACTCCTTTCTCATCACCTCACACAAGGGCTGCCCAGCCCACCGCTCTTATGCTCTGTGTGCAGATGTCAGGCAGCTATTAAGGTCAACATGGCTCTACAAAGAGGGCCTGCAAGTGTTATTTTGTTTGCACCACCTTCTAGGAATGATTTTCAAGTGTGCTGAGCGTTTTACTTGTGGATTCTGTGATTTCTGGTTATAATTCACCAACTAGCAGGAGAAGAACCTGAAAGATGCAGCACCTGACAGTGCCAGGACTGATGAGTGAAAAAGAGAGGCCACTGTGATTAGTAAGAAAAAAGGAGTAAGGGATGCACATGGAAAAAAGTATTAGCAATCCAGGATTGCTAATACATCAAGTGTAAAGGGACCCAGAAAACCTTAGCAGCAGCTTTCTGCTTGAAGAATCCTAACTATTTAAAAGTAAGAATCCTAACTATTAAAAAGTAAGAATCCTAACTATTAAAAAGTAAGAATCCTAACTATTAAAAAGTAAGAATCCTAACTATTAAAAAGTAGCTCTGTACACCAAATTTATTTAAAATAGCAGAGAAAGCATTAGCTCTGGGCACAAGATGACAGCTACAGTGACCAAGCGTGGGCAAGCACACACTGCCACAGCCTGTTAAGAGATGAGCAGAGAAAGGAATCACAAACGCACACCACAGGAAGAGCAATGCTGATGTTTCCACACAAGACTTAGTGTACAAGAAAAACTGATACTGTGACCAAGAGGTCCCTGCACAGCTGGACAAGGTCAGAAGACTTTTTACACTAAGACTAACTCAGTAATTGAACCTGGACTTTCAATTTATTTTTGTTTGTTTTCTGCCTTTCATCTGACCTAATAAATACTGCTTTGAAATGTGTGAAGGTTAAAAATTAGAGCTGATGGGATTTTGTTCACTGCTTTTCTTCTCAAGGAATTTCCCCCCATTCATTTCTAAAAAGGCTGTTGCTCTTTCTCTGTCTGAAGGATCACAAAGTTACATGAACGCAGAAGGGAAGGGGAAAAGAGCGGGAAGGGGCAAAGAGCGGGAAGGGGAAAAGAGCGGGAAGGGGCAAAGAGCGGGAAGGGGCAAAGAGCGGGAAGGGGAAAAGAGCGGGAAGGAGGCAGGGGGGGAAAGAGCGGGAAGGAGGCAGGGGGGAAAAGAGCGGGAAGGAGGCAGGGGGGAAAAGAGCGGGAAGGAGAAAAGAGCGGGAAGGGGAAAAGAGCGGGAAGGGGAAAAGAGCGGGAAGGGGAAAAGAGCGGGAAGGGGAAAAGAGCGGGAAGGGGAAAAGAGCGGGAAGGGGAAAAGAGCGGGAAGGAGGCAGGGGGGAAAAGAGCGGGAAGGAGAAAAGAGCGGGAAGGGGCAAAGAGCGGGAAGGAGGCAGGGGGGGAAAGAGCGGGAAGGAGGCAGGGGGGAAAAGAGCGGGAAGGAGATAACTGTGAAACCTTTACACTTCCCAAATATTTATTGACACTTGTGCTCCCAACAGGGCAAGAAAAAACCCAGGCAGGAGACCAAGACAGAAAGAAATGCACTGCTGAAGTGTATCTGACTCTGTATCAACTTAATTAATGAGCCACAAAATCGTGACTGATACCACAAGAATAAAAAGGAAGGTTTATAAAACTGCCTCCCAGCTTCATTTGAAAGCTGGTGGGGTTTACAAAAATCCAAATGCAGCATAAAGAAAACCACATTCAGGACACAAAAGGAGCCCTTTCTTTTTAGTGCACTGGGAACATTTGCTATTGCAGCACAAGGCCAGCTAAGTTCTTATGTAGTCTTTATAGAAAGTGGCAGAAGATGCATTTATGTTATTTGGACTTTCTACCCACTTCTTTAAAACGGTTTGATCTGTAGGATTTAAAAGACTGAGCTGTGAACTAGTCACAATCATTTCGCTTAGGTACATGCTACTACACTTTCCTTTCATCAAAAAGGGGGGAAAAACAAACAAACGATCCTGCTACATTTCCCCTTTGGGAGCAGCAAAACTGAAGACTGTTATGCCTAGATTCCAGCTTTAAACTACAAAATCATGCTTATTCTTACAGTAAATCAGCACTGCTCTGCTGCTTGCATACAACTACTAAATAAAATTTACAAGAAAGGTCTAGGAACTCATCTCAGGCAACTGACAAGAGGTCAGAGTAAAGCACTGAGCAGCACCACGCTGCATTTTTAAGGCCTGCTTGTTAAACATTTGGCACAAGCACTGAGGCAAATGTCAGAATATTGCCAGCTCAAAAAGAAGAGGTTAAGTTTCTACAAGTATCAAAACACAAAGAACAGCCTGAGAGCATGAAACTGGGAGAAAAAAAAATGAAACCTAACCAAAGCACTCTTGAACCTTACAGAGCCAGCACTCTGGCACAGAAGCCCACGGCAAAAGAATGTGCAGGGCAGGAATTCAGCACTGGAATGTACTTAACCCACTTCAATCAGAAGCAGTAAAAAACAAACAATCCAACAAAATCAACCCCAAACCAACCAAACAATTGAGGAGAAAAAACAAAAACCACAACAAAACAACCCCAAAACCCCCAAATATCAAAACCAACCAACCAAACATATCAGAGAAAAAAAAGGGCAGGGAGGGGGAAGACAAAAACCCCCCTCAAAACAAAACCAACCAACACCACCACCAAAAACCCCAACCACAAACAAACAAAAATATACAGAAGGGAATGAAGAGAAGTGAACACAGAAAGCCCTTTAATTAGTTCAGGGGTGTAAAATCTGTATCTGAAAGATACCACACCACTTAAAGGCTGTGTAAATGCTGCCCATGAGGCCATTTTATCAACTCTGTCACTAGCATGACCCAGAACAGAGGGTGCTGTCCAAAGTAGACTGTGATGGAAGTGGAGGGGAAGCAAAATCTTTCCAAGGAGTTTATGACTTAACTAACTGCAAGTATTATTAAAACATTTCTTATTATTTAGATGTTCCCTTTAACGTGCCAGTGTTTCTTTTAAACAGAAACTGATTTCTGTTCTGTTTTGCTAGCAATACATCCATGATCACAACACTGGAACAGGCATTCCCCATGGGCAAGAAAATAGATCAAATACACTTTTATTTAAAAATCAATCAGAGCCACAAAGATGATGAAGGGAGTGGAACATCTTCCTTCTGAGGAAAGGCTGAGGGAGCCGAGTCTCTCTAGCTTGGAGGAGACTGAGGGGGTAACCTCATTCATGTTCCTAAAGATGTGCAGGGTGAGTGTCAGGAGGGCAGAGCCAGGCTCTGCTCATTAATATCCAAGAATAGGACAAGGTGCAGTGGGTGCAAGCTGGATCAGAGGAGGTTCCATGTGAACATAAGGAGCAACTTTTCCAGTGTGAGGCTGACAAAATACTGGACTGGGCTGCCCAGAGAAGTTGTGGAGTCCCTTCTCTGGAGGCATTCCAAACCAACCTGAATGTCTTCCTGTGTGACCTCCTGTAGATGATCCTGCTCTGGCAGGGGGGTTGGACTCAATCTTTTGAGGTCCTTTCAACCCCTAACATCCTGTGATTCTGTGTGAATTCAGTCTGGCTTTTTAATTTTTTAGAAAAAGTACTTCGATACTTGTATTTAATATTTAAACTACAGGCAGCTCCTAGCCAGACCTTCCAATTAACCCTCAAGTCTACACACTAAAGAGGGGGTAAGGGTGGTGGAGACAGCAAGATTAAATACATGAAGAATATGGAAGGACTAGTGGACCCACAGGTTAGAAGATTAAGTGAGAAAACTGGAAGAAAACAGAGGTCCAGCCTACACCTAAGTTATGCCTTGCAAAAGTGCCCTGGGTCTCATTCATCTCAGCTAGTCATAGATATTAGTGTCTAAAGCAATTTTACAAGCATTTTATTATACCCACCACTGAAGACTGATGCAAAAAAGCCAAGTACCTCAGCCCTCAGCCTTGACAGTTTGTCAGTATTGCTAATCAAGAGTGGGGGTTTGCTTCCTTTGACCTTTTTCTGGTTGACATACCTGTACAAGTCCTTACTTTTTGCATCCCTACCTGAGCTCAGCTCCATCTAGGCCTTCCTGACCCAGTTCCAACACAACCAGGCAGTGTCCCTATAGTCCTCCCAGGATAGCTGTCCCTGCTTCCACTGGCTGTGAACTTCCTAAAGATCTGTCATTTTAAGAGTGACCAGAAGAAAACTACTCATTTTGCCAGCTGGGTGGGAGGAACTGGGACTTGGGTCACTTAAGTAGGAAAAACAATGACTTGGCACTGTTTTGGAAGCTAGGCAGAACATTTTGCTAAAACAAATCAGAAGACAATAATATTTTATTTCAGTGACCAAAAAAACCCCATTCAGCTTATTTGAAGAGCTATGGAAATTTGTTACTATTTTCCATGTACATGGAAATGATCACCTTGATCCCACAAGCATTTTTATGAAAGAAGGCCTGAATTTCGAAGCTCAGTTCTCTGCTAAAATTCCACAACTAAGTCCATGCTAGCAAAGTCCTCTTCACATTAAAATAAGACTGATCCAGTCTCCACAAGGACTTGACATTTCTAAGTCTTCCAACTGATCTTTATACTATTTCAGAAGAAAAAAGACTGAAGCAATAGTGTAAATGTAAACCTACCATTTACACCCCATTTCAGGAACTATTTTGTCACTGCAGTGTAATTCAATGCAACAGGTTGCCAATCAACTGCAAAAAGCTTGCTTAAACCTCTTTCAGCTGAAATGGTCTTTGAAATGGAGATGCCCACTGATGGGCAGGGGAAGAACAGTAAGCATATACTGAACTGTCTGTTCACACATTGTTACAGTTTAGAGCTAGTGCCTAGCTTAAGGTCTTAATTGTAAACAAGGATAAGAATTTTACAGAGACTTGGAGTCTAAAGAATAAACAAGTTTAGGGATTGGACACAGAATAATGCAAGGTAAGTTTGTATCATCCCATTGATTTGTTGAAAATCGTATATTCTGTACCACAGTTCTTTCTCTTTTCTGCCTGTGGCTTCTTGCTTGCTTGCTGCTTGTCTCTCTCTGTGACCTTGCTCCTGCCAGAATAATCTCTTGTTTTGGCTGTGTGTGAGGTACTGGGGGGTAGGCAAGCTACCTGCATGCAGCCACCTTTGGGGCCTTTGTGTCCAGAGAAGGGGTGGAGGGGAAATGAGCTGAGTTACTGAATAAGGGGTGGTGATGTTGAACTGTGAATATATGTAAATACACCCTTCATATGCTTGTTGTATTTTGTCATTTTGTATTTAGTCCATTTTTGGAAATAAAACTTCCTTTTGCTTCTGAGATTCCGAGTTGGTGTGGCAAACTTATCCTGGGGTAAATCTCCAATTTGGGGGGGTGGGGGGGAGGAAGGGAGGGGAGACAAACCCAACCCGCAACACACACAAAAGCATTTCTTCCATGACAGGCAAAATCTGAAGATCTTAGCTAGGCAACATTATTTTTTCCTTTCTTTAAAAGGGAACAAGTATCTTACCATGCCATGGTCGAAGGTGAAAACGCCAACATCACGTCCATGATGAATGTGATTCCGTCTGATGATGGGATTGCCGTGGTTTTTCACCCAAATCCCTGCTAATGCATTATTGGAGATCTCATTGTCCTCATATATTCCCTGGGAAATAAAAATGAAAATTCAGATGGAAACCAAGAACAGTCAAAAAATTTTATCAAAGATTAAAAAAACCAAAACAAAAAGCCTTGAGACATACCTGTGCGTGGTCTGTAATGTAAAGTCCAACATTTTCACAGTCACTGATGTTACAGTGTTTGATGGTAGGACAAGCTCCCTGGCCACTAACACATACTGCAGAGCCAACTGGAAGAAAACAGTATCACAGTATCACAGTACAGTTCAGTACAGTTACCATAGCTTCAAAGCAGAGTGTACTTATAAATAGTCAGGAAGTGCTTTTGCGAGAGAAGTTGGTTGGGAACTGGTATTTTAAAACGATTTGGCAGGCACAGTGCCAAAGCACTGCAAGCCATGGGCAGAAAAACATTAATGTCACCCTTTTGCAGACACAAGAAGTTGCTTTTTAATCACTCTGACAAGGTTAGGTAGCTGCATACAATTGCCAGAATAGACAATGGCTTACATAATAATTCACGCTTATGAAAGTTTTCACTCATTTGTTTCCCTCTTTGAGGCCCACCGTACACTTACTATTCACAACAGTCAAAGGACAACAGAAACAGGATAAAAATCTATGCTGATTGCTGCCTTATTTTACTTCCCTTTGAACTTCATAACCTGGTACTCCAAAGAGCCCCAAAAAAATCATTTTGCAGCATACAAAGCCCCTCTGTCTAACGGGAGACAAACAGCATAGAGTACAGAGCTACAATGTACAGAGTTACACGTCAGAATTCAACAGGTCTCGTCCCAGCTGAAATACAGGGCTCCTTGCTGCAGCTCCTTGCATGCCTTCAGCCCCCACACCATTATCCAGAAACCAACATCTTTTCAGGCAACTAGGACTCAAAACAGCTCAGGATCTCATCAGATCAGCTCAATTCCCTGAACTCCAGGAAGTATGAGAACATCAAATTCTGCAGCCTCTAAAAATAAATGGCAGCTTCACAGTGATTTCAGAAAGGTAAAGACCTCATCTCTGCGTAGCTGGCCTTCCCTGCAATTAGAGATCACTGAATAAGCAAGGCAGTAATGCTCTATTCCTAAGTTGTCACATTACCTTCCAGCATTGTACCACAAAGATGATACTTTAATAATTCACAGACTCATTCAAAGAGCTTTTTTTTTTTTTAATCCCAAAAGAAATTATTTTGATTGTCTAGTATGACCTTATGAATAATACAGGCTATAATAATTCCCTGAATTAATTCCTGCTTCAATTCTAGTAGCAGGAACTTCAGCCACATATCATTTAGTAACACATTTCATTTTGGTTTGAATACACATTTAATTTTGATTTGAACATTTCCAACAACTGAGAAACCACTATAAAGCTTGCTAGCTGGTTACAGTTGTTACTCCTGTTAATTTAGACTTTTAATTGCTTCCTTGAAATCCTCCAGCTTTAGCACCTAGTTACTGGTTTGCTCTACACCATACTCACTGCTGGCACCCATTTAGTGCAAGCAATTTAATCCTTCAGCTGTCTCTTTGATAAAGTAACCAATCACAGTCAGTATGTTTTTCATTACAACTACATTTTTTCTTTTGCTTTATCTTTTAGGATGTTTTCACTGAACTGTTTCTAAATTTTCCACCTGTTGCTATGGACACCCAGGAAAGAGCACTTCACGCTGAAGCAGGACTAAGCAGATGCGTAATATGGTCTCTTCTGCTCAACATTCCCCCAGGTCTAACTAAGGATCACATCAGCTCTTTTGTCCACTCGACTACACGAAGCTGGTATTTAGCTTTTTAACCCACACTGGCTCTTTAAGCTTTTCTGAGGAATCCAGCTTCCCAGGAGGAAAGTTTATCACTTAAAACAAGGAATGCGTGCAAGCTGTGCGTGCAACTTCACATTTGCCCACGTTAACGTGAACATTGAGAGCCCACCTTCCAAGAAGGGCGTAGCCACCCCTCCTCCTGGTTATTTATCACAGCCTGAATCTTCATTATCTGCATGTCTCATCAAAATGCATTTTCTCCCTTCTCTGCAAGTCACTGATAAAGTGGCTTAACGTCAAGAAGTCATCTTTGAAAGAGCCACAAAAAAGCCATTTCTAACTGCTCTTAAAGTTATTTTTTGTCTACTTAAGGTGTGCTCTGGTTAATACTGGAAAATTCTAAGGCACTTGTACATTAAAGTCAAATATTTTTCAAGGGTTTATTTAATTATGCTGGGACTGCTAGCTTCTTTTAGTCAAAGAAAGTAATTTTGGAAGTGTGATGCAACCATTGCAACTTTATGTAAATACACCTTAATTTGCTTCAATCGTCCCTTTTACATTCCTGAGCGACCAAACTGCATTCACTCTCTCCTGACTCTACCCAGCATCAATAGACAGTACCTCCTTGACATACTTATCCTGTTTAGTCTCATCACTGCCACCCCTGCCCAGGGACACAAAGCATCTCACCCAGGAGGGTGACAAAACTCTGGTGCAGACTGTCCAGAGAGGCTGTGGAATTTCCTTCTCTGGAGACATTCAAAATCTGCCCATGCTTGTTCCTGGGTGACCTACTCTAAGTGATCCTGCTCCGGCAGGGGGGTTGGACTGTATGATCTTCCCAGGTCCCTTCCAGCCCCTAATGTTCTGTGATACATCACAGAAGCCAAGATGATTTCTTGGCCAGTTCTTTTGAAAGTCCTGCATGGTTTTAGAATGTCTATTTTTACAGCTGTTTAACCTCATCCACGGTTACTGTCAAGAGTGGAACGTATTTCATTATCCCTCTAGGGGATGAGCACATTTATCATTCCTGCCTATTCTCATTAAATATGGAACAAAAATTACACAACACTTTGCCATTTAAATTCTCCTATTCTGTGATGGATCAGCATCAGTGCTAAAACTCCCTTTGTTCCCCAAGTTAAGACCTGACTGCTGTCTCTTCTAGACAGATGGTTTTATCTTGTTTATCAAATTCTTTTTTGGGTGGTGCAGGGGCAGTTTTTGGAGTGTTTGTATTTTGGAGGGGAGGCTCCAGTTTCCTGCAATTCCTAGTTTCCTATTTATGTTAACTGTTAATGAATTCTAAATTTCTTGTATTCAGTAAGAGCTTTCACCCCCTTTTCCTCTCTCTCTTTTGACAACACTGAGGGACTAGAGATTTTTTAGGAACCCAGTGTGATGTTCTAGAAGTATACCTCTGTTGCATTTTGCTTATTTAAAGGAAAGCAAATCTCTCTTCAGACTCACTTCACTGGACATCATTATTGATTGTGTGAAATGGGTCCTTTTACAATACCAAGCACATTACTGGTTTAGGCTTTATTTACTCAGATTATAATGACTGCAAACACTTAAGCAGCACTTTAAAAAGGCAGGCTGCCATCCACTACTTCTTGCATGTCTCAAGGTGAGGATTAATACTGATTTTTTCTATGATGGCTGCAACAGAACCTCTAGACTCAGGATCAGAACACTTAAAGTTTGTTTTTAAAGATTTCAAAGAAGCTTTGGATGGGCAGCAAGGGACCTCCAGCTTAAATCACTCGCCCTTGCATAGCTTCCATCTTTACACAACATACATTACGAATTTTATATGCATCAGAACATGGAAGTATGCTTTAAAGCAATTAGATCTACACAAAAGGTATCAAAGCTGGTGCTAGGAAAGAGAAATGCCTTTTCTGAGAGACTGCCATTCTTCCTCCCTTTTGACACATACTCAGTACTTTGCAAGTAGGTGATAGCCATACCTGGTAGGATTAAAAAGGTAAATAAAAATTAATCATCGATAAGTGATGTCAGTACAGCCTACACACAACCTCCAAAAGTGACCAGAAATTGCAGTTTTGGAGAAGAGAAGCAGCAATTGCAGCAAATATTCAGAAATCTAGAGTACTGAAGAGGGCAAAGGTCCAACATTCTGAAGGAGTAGTCTTCCACAATGAAATGTGGACATGAAAAAATAGTATCAAAACTTAATTTTGAGAAACAATTTTCACAAAAATATCAGGACCTACCAGCTTATTTATAAGCATGTTTCAACATGAAGCTGTGCAGCTCTTCAAACTACTTTTTAAACCAAGCTGAATGTGGTCCAAGAAACAAATAAAATTCCTCTCATGTGTGATCAGGCTCACCTATATTCTGAACGTTCCCATAGGCCAGTCTTTTCTTCATAGAGCATAATTTCCTGGTATTTAGCATTAAACATGGAAATCAAGATACTGAGAGCAGCTAACTGTCCTTTTTTCTCTTTTTTAAAACTTTAAATGCTCCCATATACTTGCTGATGTCTCCATTAAAACATGGTGAGGTGAAGCATAAAGCTGCTTTGACCAAAAGTGAAGTAGTGTTTTATAGCCTGAAACCTCCACGAATGACCACATCTTCCTCTACAAGGCACAGACAAGGAATCCTTCCACCATTCTTAGAATCAGAGATATAAAATACAAAATACCCAGAACTGTAGTGCATACCAAGTTATTACAGTTCCCTGCAGATTTCCCTCCTCCATAGTTCATACCAGAGAAACATAGGGTTTATATCTAGTTGAAGGTCTCCTTGTTTCCTTGCCTTGCAAAGCAGCCTCTACACAGCCTGCTGCATGGCTCTATTCCATTTCACTGGCTAAACTTAAGCAAAGTTCACATTGCCATTTCCACACTGACTCCAAACCTTAATCCTCTTGCACCTCACGTCAACTCCATTTCATCTGGTTGTGTTTAAATTATGTCAAACTGGCCATTGTCTTCTGTCTAGTGAATGCAAACTACCGTGCCTTCCTGACAAGGACTGCAAGCTGCCATCCAGCCTCTCAATGACACTGCCTCTGACCTTTCCTTTCCTGATCACAGACTACCAATGTTTCCCAAATCAGGCAGCATAAATTCCTCAGCATCTCATGGTGAAGTGAGTCTAACTTTCCACATAATGTATTTCTTCCACCCTGCATAGCTAGGAATTCATACTTTGAGTAGGTCAAACCACTCTCAACACTAAGTGAACTCAGCTTAGCAGTTACAGCTCACAACTATTTTAATGCCATCAATTTTGCATATTGCAATGAACCTGAAAGTCCCACATGTGCTCCCTTCAAATGCTCTGTCCTGCCAACTCCAACCAAAACCAAAACATACCAAAACCAGGTTATATAAACTGCCACTTTTGAGCTTTTAAACTAACGACCCAGAAAGTCCAAACTGATTCAAAGAGAAGACCAAACACCTATTACCACGAAGGTCTTGAGACACAAAGAACTAGCTGTAATAATGCCATTTCAATGCAAATAAGGCTGCATCAAAGAATGGAATACACCATAATCAATTTATGAGCTGCTCCCACGTGCCCTGGTTAGCTGAGTAACTTGAAACACAGAGTTGATTTCAAACAATAAAAAGTCCACTAACCCGTACAAGTACTTCGAATAATACAGTGATCGATAATGGGACTGCAGTTCACCGTAATCTCTAAGCAGTGGTGTGCATTGTGGTGCTGAGCAGATTTGTCATCAGGGTTGAACTGCAAAGGGAAGACAACACAGAAATGTAGCATTTACACAATGCTCAGGCATGAAAATTAAACTGTTAGAAGCTTAGCTGAAGTTTGAGGTCCTTACCCTGATTGTCATATATCCAACATAGGCATCTTCAGAACCCTCCATAAAAACAAAGGTGGAGTCTCTAGTGTTTTCTATTATAACTTTATCTGCTACTTTTCCAGGCGCTGTAAAGGAAACATTACTTCTTAGTTCATGCTACTGGAACAAAAAAACCCCACACAAATTAAATCCTCAGCACCTGTAACATTACATTTAAAGCACAAAGGAAAATGAATGCTGTTCCTGGCACACCAATAGTCTTCATGTCAGAGGAGTCTTAGAATAGGAAGTTTCAAAGACACTGAAGAAACTAACACTAAGAAATTTTGCATCACTAACATGTAGCACCATGAGGAGTTTTTTGACTACTCCTTATTATGATCTGAATGAACAGTTTAAACATGGATAGCAATCTTGAGGTACTGTACTTCTGTCATCAAGTGCCATTTATTTTGGTCTTCCAAAGCCTTTTATTAAAGCTAAACACATACATTCCGTCACTAATTTGAACCAATTTAAACAACTACTTTGTAATCTGCTCATGACCTACAAGTGACCTCCCCAGAGCTCTCAAATGTAAAATTCAGGAGCTTTGAACTGACATCCTAACTATTCCTTAGAAGAAAATCGTGTGCAATTAGATTGAACCAGACTTAAGTATCTACAGAAGCTTTCGAAATAGTTCATTTGCAAGTTGCCTTCATCTGCAACTGCAGATTTCCTGTGTCAACTGCAGGGCTCTGCTCTAGTCCTTACCCTTAATAATCCAGAGGCAAGGAATGTTCACGTTGGGGTGGCAACAGCCGGCAGAGGGAGCACGAGTTAACAACGGCCTGACGTTGGCACAAATTCAATGATGCTCATTCACAAGCAAAGAGCCTCTGCCAGATTCGAAACTGCACATTAAACATGCCAGCCAGAAGCCTTCTTCCACACACGACATGTAAATATGGACATTTCAGTATTACTGCAGATGAATTCTCTGATAGCAATTTCAAAGCCCAAAGCAACTTCCCAACTAGAGGCACGCAAATGTGACCGAGAGTACCTGCCCTAAATTCTGTATTTCGTTGAAGAGGCTACAGGCAGCATTTCTGACGAGCAGATCCTTTGCTGTTGTCTGTTGACACTAGTACAGCAAAGTGGAATGTCCTGTTCTTTATCACTTGGGCAGAAAGGTGCCAGTCAGAATGAAGCAACATTTACATCTTTATGCAGCTTGCTCTCACTATCTGAAAGCCAGATCTCTGCTTCCATTACTGCAGAGCTGCAAATATTTTAATGTAGTCTAGCTCTTCTTCATACCACTATTCACTTTGAACTAGATAGCAACTAAAAGAGGCTTTGATAAGGACTTCTGCCATCATACAAAGTATTTCTCTGTGGCCTGGTTGCATTTCTGTACATTCACCATGGTGCAAATGGCAGTGGCATTCACACATCAGCTGTCCTGGTTTGAGCTGAAACTGAACTAACTCTTCAGTGATTTTACTTTTCAGCTCAGTCTCTTCTCAGTGACTTCACTTTCTGAAGTCAATGGCTTATTTTTGCCGTGTCTGCTTCTAGTAGTAATAGTACTGATGATTCTAGCTAGCACCAAAGGATCAGTATGCAGACCAAGGTCACTGCTAAATCTTATCTAGGATATTGGGCTGCACCTGCAAGCAGAAGAGAGAGCCCAGGTGACCCTAAGCTGGCCCACAAGAGATTCCATCCTTCATTATAAAGCTGAGGGATCACCACGGTCAAGCCTCTTTTTCAATGGCCAGAATCTGAGGAGGGCTCTGTTTGTCCTGCCTTCAATCCCAATCCATGAATTAATGAATCCAGTCACAGAAACCAGCTCCTGAATTCAGTTCCCATTTGCTGCTGGGTCCAGGCTTCCCCAGTACCTTGTCCACAGCATCGGTAATGGCAGTGATAGTAATTTCCATCAGGGGTTGGGTCTGGTATTGATTTGTATCTGTTTCACTTTATTGCTATTATTTCCATTGAAGCAGGTTTAGTTTTCTTTCCCAACCTATCAGCATCTCTCCCCTATCCCCCTTCTCTTCCCTTTGGGAAGGGAGTGAGCTTCACAGAGAGTGTCTGTCAGTTGTTCAGTGACTGGCCCAGCCCTAACCTTTGACTATCCATCAGTATACTTCAAGCATCTGAGAAAGAATGGCACCACAGTAACCAGAAAAAAACGAAGCCTTCAACAGGAAACAGTAAGAGGGACATACATTAGTGTCAGAACTGTGTTCACTCTTAGGGAAGGCAAGGAAAAATTGCACTTCACATTAGATGCTCTGAAACTCTATCAAACAAAGCAAAGAGATTTGTGAAACTGTGCTTGGAGGTGTTTATTGTGTGATTGGACAGTGTTCTCTACAGAAATCATCTTCCTCTCAGCACTTGAGTTACTCTACACATCTCTTGTGAGTTTTGGAGGTCCCAGAATGCCCATTATGGAATATGCCAGTTAGCAAGATCCTCCATTTAGATCCTCCCCAGGAAAAGGCTGAAGGGGGAAGGGGACTTATTCAAGGAACAGTTTCATTCTAAATGCATCAAAGACATTCTCTTCAACCTTTTATTGAAACGTTGCAAAAGAATTACTCAGAATTTCAGCTTTTGGCTTAAGATCACTTAAGAAGAGAGAATAAAGTATAAGAAAGGAAAGAGGAAAAAAAATAAAGGGCAACTAATTTCATAATTTAGCAAAACATAGCTTGCAAGAACTCTTATTTGCTGGAATCTAAGAGAGCCATGTTCCACTGGATCAGGATTCACACTCAGATTAATGGCTGAGATCACACAGACATAATTCAACAGAAAGTCTCCAATAAGGGACTGCCTGCAGAATTACAAATTACCTGGATGTTGCCACAGGATTCTTTTCTTCCTCCAAAGGAATAAAAACAATTTCACTTTTCAGTGCATTAATAGAAAAATACCTAGACTCTGAAGGAAATAATTGCAGCCCTGTTCTATTGGATCAGGCAAAAAGATCCAGAGGCCTTTTTAGATCTTGTATAATCTACAGCAAAGAACACAGTTCTAAACTAGTCTAAAATACCATTTTCAATTCAAAGATGCAGAATGGGTATTTAAAGAAGTGCTCAGGCACATGAAAGTTCTCTTGCTCTCAAAAATGAGAATCAGAAGTTGTAACAGCCTTTACCATTTCAGATTTTTCTACCTTCAAAATGACAATAATGCTTCTTAGTCTTTTTAGTAATTCTTTTTCTTGATTTGAAAATCCTTTGATTATACCCTTTTTACTTCCTAGCATATTATTTGAGTTAAATGGAAAATAAAGGGGAGGGAAAAGAAAGCTGCTATCTCCTAAAATACAGAACAAACACTTACTCAGTGGCGATACTCCCATCAGGACACATGCCGGCACAGTGCTGAAACTCAGCCTTTAAGATGAAAGCCTAAGTGTCTTGAGCATGGTGACCACTCCACAGCAGGCTTGTATTCCTGCAGTAATCTGACAACCCCTTCCCAGCCTTGCAGAACAGAATTCTTTTAAGAAATTGATTTCTGCCCACTGAAGCAGACCTTTCCTTACACAGTCTCTGTATTTGCTTTTTCTTTGACAGTTCAGATAAGCTGCAGTGATACTATTACCTCTAAAGGCTTCCATCCAAAGCTGACTCCTTTTTTTACATTTAAGGAAAGAAAAGAAGTAACTCCAAAATTAAACAGACTAACAAACCTAGACTACCAAGCATGATTCTGGAAGAACATTTTGCTAATAGGAGAAAGCAGAAGCTTCTTGAAAGCTCAAGGTATGTAAAGCTGCCTTTCCAATAATAATGTGCTTCTGAAGAAGTCAGCAGAAGAAACTATTAAAGACATTTGAGTAGAAGTAGGGAGACATTTGGTGCTGCCTTAATCCTACCATTCTGGATAGCATGCCAGACTGCATTGAGAAGAGGTAGTTCTCCAAGGCTTAGTGGTTTGCTTCACTTTGTTTTCTTTTCCAGACAAATGAAAATTGACTCCCTCCACAATGTCACTGACCATTCAGTGGAGAAAGTCTGAGGAAGTGAAGAGTCAGCAGTGCCAGAAACTGACATAGAAATACATCTAGCATTTCTGGATTCCTCTTGGAGGTTTTGTTCTCCAAGACAGCTATGGGTACAGACCTTTTGCTTTTGAAGAACTGTAGTTAACTGTTTTTCTGGGTAACTTAGGTTAATTCCAGTGGAAGGGAAAGCAGAAGGCCTTTCAAAAGTTAAAAGGAGCCAGAGAACATACCGTATTTTAACCAGATAGTGAAGATGTCATTTCAAGTTTCATTATGTAATTGAAAAATTTGTACCTTAGGACAGTCATGATCCAGTTTTGTATGGATTTTAAACCCTTCATGAATGAGAGTTGCCCTGTTTGTACTGCTATCTATTACTGTCATTTCCTATCTGAAAAAGGAGCTGAGGGTATTTTGCTGCTTGGCTAAGGGCATGTCTGCATTAAGCAAGCACTGCAGCACACCAGAGAGGCGATACAGAGTGAAACAGCACTGAGGATCCACATCACAAGCACTGCAGGACAGGGAGGGTAGAAGAGTCTGTGACTAGTTTCAAGCTGTTCCCTATGACTGAATGCACAGCAACAACTATTATAATGCAGTAAGAGTATTCCAGGAACATGCCTCTCAGATTACTCTCTTCCAAAACAATCCAGTTTGTGCTTCAAAACCTATCCACAGAACAAGCCAAAGCACTGTAAGTGGGGATGTTCAGGATATTAGCTCAAGATACGCAGGCACAAACTGACAAACCACCATACTAATGCACCTGCATCTTGCAGGTCTGCAGGGACGAGTTTAAAGGCTAACGCTGGAACAATCTGACTGCATTGCTCAAAACCATTCTCTCTGCCAAGGCTGAAAAACCCATGAAAGAAGTGCCAGAATAGGCTCACTCAAGAACAAAACAGTTGGTATGCAGAACAGATCACTACCTGAAAAGAGGGACATTTATAAGAAGCAGCCAACCAACCAGCAAAAACATAAAACCCCAGTAATACTACTAAAAAATCCAACCAAAACAACCAACAAAACAACCAACCAAGAACCACCCAGAAAATCCCAACCAAGCATACAAAAAAATCCCCTCTGACAGATAGTAGCTCAGAAAAAGCAGGCAGCTGGCAATTCACTTCTGGGTCACCACAGGAGCAAGAGGTCATAAACCTCTTAATCAAGCTATCTACCACACATTAAGACAGTCTAAATTCTTACCACCCTGTCATGCTACTGGGGATTAGCATGCTTACACACAGTAGGGACAAGGAAAGCAAAGAGCTCCACAAGCACCACAGTTTGTACCCAGGTGTGTTATCTTACATTAGATCTTTGTAAACCTATTCTATTCTGAAAGCCTTATTTCCTGATTCCCCTTTAGAAGAAGAGTTGAGAGATGAACAGGGAAAGAACTTCCAGTTTCAGAATGTTTCTGCTGGATGCTCTCATTTCCTTCAAGATGGAATCATGATGCTGAAGAAAATGGGGCAGATACTAATTTGGGCTTGCTCCCACTGCTGGATTCTACTCTGGAGATAGGTTATATATAAACAAACTTCATAAGAACCACCTGAAAGATTCAACTGAAATCATGTAACCAAGTGTATTCTCTGACAAATTCAATTGGTTTTCCTCCTAACGAAATAAAGAGATAAAGAAGTTATTCCAAGCACTAAGAAGCAGACAATGGTACTTCAGTCTGAATTATCAGCTGCTCTTTACTTAGTGCCACTGTACAGAAACATCTTCATCAGTCTAGTAAGATGGGCATTTATCAAACCACAATTTCTTTGTAATTAAGGTGGTTAATTAACACAAGTCATAACTCTGAGACAGAGATGCTCTCAGTTTCCATACCTGCACCGATCATGGTGATTGGAGATTCTATATATATCCATTCATCTGTATATATACCAGAGTGAACAAAGATAAGTCCATCAAAATGAGCTTCCTGAACTCCACCAAGAGCGTCCTCAATGGTGTCATAATACTAAAAAGAAAAGGGACAGGTTTTGAGAGAAATTTCCATGTAAAGGCACATAAATATTCCTGAGAGCTGCTTGAGAAACATACCAACATATTTTCTCTTCCTTTGTATCTTGCAGGATTACTGTAGAAGTGTTCAGCAAAACCTGGCTTTACATGTGCTCCTTTGTACTGAAACAAGAAAAAGTTTATGGTAAGAATCACAGAATCAGCCAGGTTGGAAGACACCTCCAAGATTATCAAGTCCAACCAATCACCCAACCCTATCTAATCAACTAGGCCATGGTACTGAGTGCCTCATCCAGGCTCTTCTTAAACACCTCCAGGGACATTGACCCCACCACCTCCCTGGGCAGCACATTCCAATGGCCAATCTCTCTTTCTGTGAAGCACTTCTTTCTAAGATCAAGCCTAAACCTCCCCTGGCACAGCTTGAGACTGTGTCCTCTTGTTCTGGTGCTGGTTGCCTGGGAGAAAAGACCAACCCCCACCTGGCTAAACCACCCTTCAGAGGTAGTCATAGAGAGCAATAAGGTCTCCCCTGAGCCTCCTCTTCTCCAGACTAAGCAACCCCAGCTCCCTCAGCCTCTCCTCACAGGGCTGTGCTCCAGACCCCTCCCCGGCTTTGTTGCCCTTCTCTGGACACCTTCCAGCAACTCAATATCCTTCCTAAACTGAGGGGCCCAGAACTGGACACAGTACTCAAGGTATGGCCTATCCAGTGCTGAGTACAGGGGCAGAATGACTTCACTACCCCTTCTGGCCTCACTATTCCTGATACAGGCCAGGATGTCATTGGCTTTCTTGTCCATCTGGGCATACTGTTGGCTCATGTTCAGCCTACTGTCAAACAGTACCCCCCCAGGTCCCTTTCTGCCTGGCCACTCTCCAGCTTGCAGATAGGTGGGTTTGAATGCACAGACAAGAAATCTATTAATCCCCTAATTAACAAGCCATCTGCTGATATTAGTTTGTTCCAGAAACTATTCTGACCTCCCATATTAGGCATGCAAGTTGAAATGGCTATAGGAAGAGCATGAACAACTAAACCAAGAAGCTAACCTACTTATGCAGCCAGAAGCCTGTAAAGCGACTGTAAAGCTTCATATACCTCATCCATGCCTCAACAGATGTTCTTATTTCCATCTTTTTATTTTCTAGCAGCTTGACACAAACCAAACTGCATTTATGTGGTGAAGAATAAGGAATCTTGTGTCTTCACTTTTGATTGAGTACTGAACAAAGAAGCCAAGTCAAGTATTTGCCCTTCACAAGCTTCAGAATTTCATTAGCCAGTTGTCTAATGTAGGATATTGTATAATATACTCATCTTGATATTTATTTCCCTTATGCTATTGAAACATCACTCCCAGCCTTCTTACAATACCTTTGATTCTTTGGATTAGAGGTTGAATCGTGTGCCTTATAGGTAGCTTGTTTAGCTCCGGTCATGGCAGCTGTAAATCGCTATTTAAGCCCAAGTGATAGCAATATACTGTTTGGTTGGCTAGAGGATGATGCATACAAATCTGATAACCAGCATGCACACAGGTTTAAAGTATGTAAGACAACAACAGTATATTTGAAGTTCATCTGAAAGTCACAGACGATGACAACCGCTTCCACAGAACTTCAGAGATGCAAAATGACAAGGAAAACCCAAGAGGGAAGAGGTGGATGTTCAAGCACTCCACTTTACCTTGATGCCTCCCTAAAGTGTACCTCAAAATAAGAAATAACCTTAGATTTCCTTCTACTACATAGCACAACAAAAGGACCACTCCCCATCTCAGCCCCATCATCTTTTGAAGTACAAAACCAAAATAATTAGTTGCCAGCCACATTTCAGAAGTTGGTGTTTTTACTGTTATAAGCCATCTTTAAGTATCAATGAATACTATTGTTACCAGTTGCTGAAAGCTTTCTTTCCAGGGATTTGGATGTTCATATTCTTCTGGATTGATCTGGTAAAATTTACCAGGTTCAGGATGCATCATTGGACGAGTGTACTCAAATACTTCCATATACAATCTTTTCCTAAGCAGAAGAGAAAATGCATGTATTTCTGGTTACTCTTCCATTTTATTGCAACACACCAAATGTTAAAAACTGGGATTTTTCTTTCACAACAGCATGTGCCAGTCTGTGACAGTGACTGTGACCAAGATCAGTACCAACCACTTCAAAACACTTTCAAAACCATTTTTCTGTTGGACTGACTTATGTGTTTTTCTCAGAAAAAAATGTTGACAGGTGTTTCATGAGCCAAGAAAAAAAGACTTCTCAACATCCTGCTCCCATGAAGAAATTTATTTGGTTAGTTCACCCTTAAGACTCTGATTCCATAAACTGTGTACTACCTACAGCACTGCTTTAACACTCACAAAAGCTAGTAGCATAATAACAAAGCTGAAGACAAAGTATGCCACCACCTCTTTCTCGCCTTGGCAAAAAAAAGAAGGGCTAAAAAACAAAATAAAAGGCATTAGCACAGAACAAATGCTGCAGTGTGTTTCAGAGAGTTCATCAGTGGGCAGAGCAGAGTGGCTTAAAAAAGAAGAAAACAGCAGACAACTGGATTATTTTGATTAGTGCCAGAATACAAATACCTGCAGTGCCTGAGCCCGCTGATAAGAAGCACAGGCTTACAAGATGCCACTGAACCTCAGAAGTTGTCATTCACCTGACAAGACTCTCCCTAAAACTGTCTTCAGGACAGGAAAACCTCATTTTTAAAGTCCAAAAAAGCTTTTGTGATATTGTACTCAAATGCTGTAGTTTGTTGTGGTTTTATTTTCCCAGTCTTAATCTTTGTTTTTAAAACACAGCCTAAGAAATGGATGCTATTTTTTGATCCCATTTATGCAAGCTTTCAACAACCCTGGGGAAAGGTGGATTCACATGGGAGAAAACAGCCTGAGCATACAACTATTAAACAGAACTAAGACTCAAATCAACTCAAATAAACAAAATCTGAGTAGTATGAGAGAAAGTCTGCATCTAAATGTGTCATTTGTTTTGCATCGAGTAACACAATCCCCACAGAAGGGTGAAAAAGGTTAAAGGAGGGAAGAAAGAAAGGAGTGGCTACTGAAGGGGTAACTTACTGATGTTTTAAACCAGCCATTATATAACTACTATCTACACTAGTAGAGGATCAAAAGTTTTACTGTGCAACACATAATCAGATACTCCCATGTAGCAGAAAATGCTTAAGTAAACCAGACCAAGTGAAATGCAATTGGTTTTAATTCAACTGATTGTAACTAACATTTCCATTTGTCTACTGCACCAGCACCCTGTGGAGCACACCTAGTTCTCAAGATAATGCAAAATAGCTTTTCACTTACCACAAAATTGGATCATTAGCCAGCTCACTGAAGCGTTTACACACACAAGCTGCTCTACAGAGATCCTGCTCCAGCAGGTAGGAGAAGATCTTTAGAACCACTTCATCTGGCAACTTCTCCTGAAGGTATTGTTCTGCAGGTGCTGCTATTAAACAGTAATCTAGATAAGATTATCATCATATTTAACCAACCCAAATTCTGATAACCAAATTGCCATTTGAAAGATTCCCATTTAACATGCCAATGATTTCAAAGAAGCATTGTGGGTTTATGTTTCTTTTTCTTTTGGTTGGTTTGGGGTTTTTTTGGTGGGGCTTTGTTTGTTTGTGTGAGTTTTTTGGGTGTTTTAATTGTTTTGGGGTTTTTTTTTTGGTAAAGTACATTTCATCTAAATCTAAATAAAACAAACAACAACAACAAAACAAACCACACACACACACAAAAGCCAAACAAAACACCACAAACAAAGCCCAAGAGGTAAATGTTGACTCTGGAGTCAGGTTGAAGTTCTAGACCTCAAGTCCTCCTTCCAAACTTTTTAGTTCACCTTTTCCATTGAAGGAATCAAATCTGCATACACCTGCAGATGCTAAGGAGGCTACTGTGGCATGTTCCGGATCTACTGGCTTCTCACTGCTATTAACTTCATTAACCCACATTAACCACAAGACAAAATAAACAAACAGACAAACCATCACGATCATCATCCAGTACCAAAGTCAAAATATCTGCAAATGTTTTCCAACACAAAAAAAATTTACTCAGAAATAGCTGCTGTGTGGAGAAACTAGTAAAACTTCAGTGTTCTCCCACAATAAACACATGAGGAAAAAGCATGTCTGGGATGCGTGGAATCAGTAGCCAGCAATAATTCCAAAGTCTTCTCCTTCCATTTATGCTCCTTCTTTTAAAATGAAAATTCTGAGTCAGAAGGAAAGTTAGCCTTCCCAGGTGTTGCATTTCTTGAGAAAAGTCTGACAAAGAGACATTGCCAGATGACTGTGTGGAGGTGTGAATGCACTTTGTTGAGGTCCTGCTTGTGAGCACATTCACACACTCCTGTGTGACAGTTCATACAGGAAACCTCCACTTGCAGGATACCTCCTGTGGCAGGTATCTTACTCTGTTTGCATAGGTCACTTGTTTGGTTATTGTCTTTAGGATCTTTTCTGAGGCAGAAGCATACAGAAAAGGCTTCAAAGCTTAGAGGATTTGTATGCAAGGCATTAAAAGCCCCTACTACATTCATAATGTCCCTTGCATGACTCCACATTTCCTAGAACATTTGAACCTGCAGAGCAATAGGATTGTGATTTTTGGCTACTACAGGATGACTACTAAAGTGCCCTTCAGCAAGATGACCTACTAAATTTGAGGGAATAATATTCTGAAAAATAATTTCCATCTGAGATCACACACACACACTAGGGTAGCCCAACAGTTCATGCTCCCATTTTCCTCCCTAGGCTCTATCTCAAAATCAAACCTGAAATCCAGATGTGCTACCTCTCTGCAAAGGGCAGGCACCAACTTTGAAAGTGTTAAAAAAGCCTCTTGCAATAAAATTTTTAAAACAAGAAAGCAAGCCCCAGCCACTCCCAGCACCCCCCTGCTATTTTTCAAGCTGTATTAACTTTGCCCCTTAGGCACTGCTTGCAAAATGAAGATGATGTTTTTAGAAGTGTTTGCTATCCTCACCCACCTTTTTTTTTATTTTTAATTCAAAATCCTGCAGAAGTGAGAGATCAAATTGCCCTTTCGCTCAACTAAAAAGCACTTGATTTAGGATTTCTCCACTCAGCTCACTGGCATAGTGATTATTAGGTGGAATTCTCCAATAGAATTTGAAAAAGCTAATTTGCTTCTTAATGTGAAGACTCGAAACATCCCCTGGATACATGAGGGAACTCCGTGCTTTTTTGTTTTACAAATGCACATTTCAGGTTTTGAGGATCTTTTAGTAACTTGTCACAACAAGGAAGCATTCAATATGTTCTTCCTCCTAGTTTACAAAAATAAGCTGAGACAGTTTTAAAGGTTTGTCTGGCCACCAAATTAGAAACATGTGTGCTGCTATTCATGACAGTTCTACGCTTCTTGACAAAGTGAAGCTTCAGTACAAAACACGCAATTAAAAAACAAATAAATTCAACAATTGAGCAGTTTTGCAAATAAGTGTTAAAAATGGGGAAAAAATCAAAATGAAGTGCAAGAGGTCATCATCAATCTTAGTCTTTGCCCTAATATAACGTGACAAATTAGCTGTTTCTAAGTAACTAAAGTGCCAAGACACTAGACAATCCAAGAGTCAGGAACACAGCTGGTTATTCTGTTCTGTTTCCACAGGACAGGGTGAAGCTAATTCAGTTTCAATTTTGATCATTTAGCAGATAGAAACTAGTACAGTCTAATAGCATGGCAAAAGGCAGGCAAAGATGCCTGAAAGTGAATCACCCTCTTCATAAAAAGCCCAAGAATGCCATCCCAAATTGTGTATTGTGTCCTGAATGGGTACTTTTTGCCCATTATAAGGGAGAAGATGGAGACAAACTGCTTTTGGTCCATAAAGAGGCATTCAGCAAAAATATTTTCTTGTTAAGAAACAGCAGTATCTTAGAAAAAAAAAAAGCATGCAGTGTTCTTGGAAAAATACCTTGTGATTCAATAGAAAAAGCCAAAAATAGATTTCAAAAGGCACTAAGTTCTAGGAATTATCAGCTGTGCATGTACCTAATGTACAGAACTATCAATGAGTGAGCCGGTAGCCTAGACTCTCAACCCCTACTGCAGCTCCGCAGCCCAGCGAAATTCCTTGTCTCTGAACTGAAGTATTCCAAAAGTGGTTAAAAAAACAAATCAGCAAGAACTGCCCTATATAAAATGGATAGGCAAGTGGAGTGAATTAAAAGCAAGAGAGGGGAAAAAACCTACACAGGAAGAAACAAAGAGTATGCCAAATGATTAAAACCCTGGATTAAAATGACTCCTATACTGAGATTACAGCTCTCTGTAAATCAAGAAACATGATATTAGCTTAAGATACAAATATTTGGATCAGTAAGATCTAAAAGATCAGTAAGATCCACAGATGTCAAATGCTGAATTTGTAGGTTCACCAGTCACTTGTGACATAAGAAGCACAGATCCAACATAACCATTTTCTTACCTACATTTTTGGGTTCTTTGTCTTTTGTATTCTACCTAAAAGAGCTTAAGTGGAAAATTATGTCAAGATTGATTGTTTTTAAATTACAATTTGAAATAGCAGTTCTCTCTCCACAGCATGGATTATGAAATCCATAGTAAAACAAGGAACAGTCTTCTGTTTTATCAACTACTGGCTCCACTCCAGTTGGAAACTGGCATTGCTTCTTTCATCTCCACCAACCTTCCCTCAGCTCAGAGTCCATACAAGGACTGCACTCCATCAAGACATTTTCCTCTGTTTCTAGTCCCATAGCTTCATTTCATCTACAGCTGTGTGATTGTATATGACAGTATACAATCTCTACTAATGACAATCTAGAAAGTCTCATGTTTACAACTCGGCCACATCATCTATCATTATCCAACCAAAAACATTAAAAGGAACCCCAACATCGATATTTGTACAAATTTAGAGGAATATCTCAGAAACCCAGTGGAGAAAACAGAAAATAACCATCAGCCCTAGTGGGAAAGATTAATAGAAAGATGGGTTGAGAAGCACAATACAATCTTAAGAGGACAATTTTAAAATCATTGTTTACAATTCCATGATGGAGAAGCAGCACTCCACAATCACAGTGGTTTCCTCATAGGAGCTCAAAAATATAACAAAAGGAATGGATGGAGAATTCCTCTGGAAATTAAGTGTTATTCATGATGTCATTGGTACCACAGGACAGGATGAAAAGTTACTACCTTCACTAGAGGAAGGAGGAAAGCAAAAGCATAATGAAGAACACATCAAAAGTGAGCAACCCTGAGGAAAAATTAAGAACTGATCATGAGAAACTGAGTCAATGACAAGATAACTTTGCATAAGGCTTCCAATATCAAATCAGGAAATGGAACTGGAAGTAGAATGACACAGGTTAAACTTCCATTGGTTCTGGCTATTTCAAGGCTATCAATCTGAGGTTAAATGATTCTTAAGAGTTAATCAAAGGGGAGGGTGAGAATAAAACAGAGGGGGAAAAGAAAGAGAGGCTTGAAAGAGAGTATCTAAGAGTATGGAGATGGTGAGAAGACAGAACAGACTTTGACAGAAGAAAGGAAAATGGACCAAAGCCTTGTGCCAGCTGCTCAGTTTCAATTCACAATACTAAGGGAGGCACAGACTTAGAAAAAAAAAATGGCAACAGAAACCATATTAATGGGAGTTGGCAAGCATCAGTGTTGATCTCCCAAAGAAAACTGACAGCAGAGCTCCTGGAACTAAAGAGCATTTCAGGAGATGAAAAGAAACAGCAGAAGGACTGAACAGTGAAGGAGAAGAACAAAACAAGTAGGATGTGTGCCTATATATGTATGAATAAAAAATGTGTGTGCGCACAAATAAAAAATGCACATATATACACACACTGTAGAAACATTGCATGTTGGGCCACTGAGAAAGGCGGTGAGCGACTTCGTAGGACGTTGGCTAGTGATAGGACTAGGGGGAAGGGAGCAAAACTAGAAGTGGGGAGATTCAGATTGGATGTATGGAAGAAGTTCTTCACCATAAGGGTGGTGAGACACTGGAACAGGTTGCCCAGGGAGGTGGTAGAAACCCCATTCCTGGAGGTTTCTAAGGCCAGGCTGGATGGGGCTCTGAGCAACCTGATCTAGAGTGTAAGGTGTCCCTGGCCATGGCAGGGGGGTAGGAACTAGATGATCCTTGAAGTTCCTTTCAACCCTGACAATTCTATGATTCAGTGTGTTTATTATACACTGTAAACACACTGTGTATATAGGTGTATGTGTATTGTTTATTCACAAACACAGACAAACTCTCCCCTCTCTCCACAATGAACTGATATGATGACATACCAAAACTACCTCTAAACACCATATTGGAACAACACATCAATATGAGAAATATTAAAGAAGCCTAGTCAGAGTGCAGCACCATTGCAGCATTACTGCTTCTACCAGTAGCTTGGGTACAACTACACAGTTCTTTGAGGAGAATAAAAACAAACAAAAATCCAGAAAAGACCCAAACCAACATGATTAAAGGACCATCTTCTAAAGATAAAAAATCAGATTAAAATTGTGCTTTCAAATTTGATGTTCAGAACAAGTTTGTAATTGTTTTTTCACTGCTGTCTCTCAGTTGGAGATCACACAGGAAAAAATAAGTTTAGGGGTCTGTGTGTTAGTTAAATGTTTCCACATCTTCTCCCACATCCCCTTATTTGTTTTGTACAAAGAGTTATTACCTGATAAATCTTGGGATTTTCCAGATACTCTAGCACGTTTAGCTCGGTGACCAAAGTTTTCAGTAGCTGAAGTGGAGGCACCCTTTGAAATCAATGAGAACTCGTTCAGTCATGAAGTCACTTATGAGAAGTACTAATTATCCTCCTGAAGATAATCTTGAATCAGGAGAATTTACTTTGCAATTGAAAAACAAACAAACAAACCAAAACTTACCTCCATGCTGCTCTTTGTAGGGCAAGCTGTTCTTTTAGGTAGAAGAGTTTTTCTGCGAAGTTGGTATGGACTGTTTTGTGCACCAGGACCTGATTCTTCTGCAACCATATCTGCAGGTACATCATCATCTGTCAATGAAAAAGGGAAATTTGCCAATTACTATTGCAGTTTTGGTTTGTACCAGAAAAATGCTACAGAAACTTGCAGATAAAAAGATAATCAGGAAGGTGGGGAGAAAGTAGTAGAGCACAGAGAACTTTTAAGTGGAAAAAAATCAGGAATATCCACAGCACAGGTAAGATTACAAGAGAAAGTACACATGGATTAATTCATGTTCTCCATAGGTACACAGCAGCTATACCAAATGCTGCTTAAACCTTCCCTCCCCCCCCCCAGAAAAAAACCCTCCCCAAAACCTAGGCTCTCCGTTTCTCTGCAGGCATAGAACTCACTGTGCTAATTCCATCATATTTTTCACCTATCAGCATAATGAGGAACACTGGAGTTTCATTTATTAACCAGGTGTTATCAAGAAGTTCTTTAGTAAGCATAGCATCTAGTACAAAACTCAAGGCAGAATTTTCCCCAGGTATTTCAGGAATAGCCCAGGCCACCATAGAAATCCTTCTGTAAAACAGAGGTAACTTTAAACAAATGCATTCTGTATGCTTAAATTATATTCAGAACATTAAGATTATATTCTCTCTCTGCCATTAAAAAAAAACCCAAAGTGCAGAAAGTGTAAGGAGTATAATGTTAAACATTTTTTTATTCATTGGTTTCAATTTCCCATGTTTGTATATTTAAGGAACACAACCAGAACATGCAAGGAATAATTATATCACTGCATGCCCTACAACTAGCATCACATAATGAAGTTCTAAGCATTGTTAAAAGGCTAGAATAAAAGCTGTCTAGAAATGAAATTAAAGTAAAAGGTATACTTTTTGAAGATGCTTAACTGTGAGAAAATAATTTCAGGCTTCCTTTTCATTTTAACTGCTTTTTCGTTCTTAAATTGGGTAAAATATGATGTAGAAGGTGCTGCAGGGTAAGAGCTTTTCCTGAGCGAAGAGGGACTGCAGTCAAAATCACAACAAATACAAAAGCAGCCCCACCATAAAACTGCCCTACTCTTCAAATATTAAACCAGTCCTTTTTAAAACACAGAGAAAAGCAATTTTCAAAGTTCCAGCAATTCCCTTACCTTGTAAAACCTTAATCTCACAATTTTCCAAAGGGGTTTGCATTTGTTCTGGTGATTTATTTTTTCACATAAATGGCAAAACATTGCATTTGTACAGGATTATGTATGCCATCACAGCCCAAGTTGTTGTATCAGTGACACCTAACCAACACAATTCCTCCTTTGAACTTTTACTGGTTCAAATTTGTCCTCTACCTTAGCAGGCATTTATGAACTGCAAACCCTACCATATACCATCAACAGATTTCACCACTGCCAGGACATCTAAATAGAGAGCAGAAGTTGATAAAAAGAGGAAGTTCGCTTGTGGTATGTGTGCAACTTCACACAGTCAGTTCAGGGAAAGTGTCACCAGCTCATTAATCCACCTGAAAACTAACCATGATTAGCCTTCAGCCAGTCCAGCAGCTGGCCCAGCCCAGCACAGCCGCAAGGAGGGGACAAGATCACACTCACTGGGAAAAGCCACCACCCTTTTGCAAGCACAGCACAGGTTTCTAAGGACAGAACTGAACTGTAAAACATCTACTAAAACAACAGAGAAACCTCCCTAACTTCAGGTGCAAGCCAGATTACTCTCCCTCTCCCCACTGCCGCTTGCACAACACACCTCACCAGCACTCGAGCACTTCTCGATCTTTGACACCAAGTATTAAATCATTATGAAAAACTCCTGAAGGACATTGATAGATGAACTGTTGCAGAGCATTTTCTTGTGAAGGAATGTCTGGCACTGTAGTCTTAGCATCACATGCTTGCAGAAGGTTACTAACCTCACAGCAGACCCTTTGCATACTTGTGATTCAGTTGCCCAATTTTACCTGCTTGCTTTCATCTTTGATGGAAAATACTCCACCAATTCAACAAGATATCAGCAAGTAGAAACTACTACTGAAGAGTTCCCAGCCTTCCCTCACAGGTCAGAGGAGAAAAGGAGTTGGAAGTCTGAAGTGGGTCCTGCCAGGAAGAATTTGGGCAGCCACCAGAGCAGCAAGGCTCTCTTACAGCAAAACACCCAAATGTACTCAAACACCACTGCATGTATCTTCTTTGCAGCATTTATGTCTATTTAAGATCTGACAGTAATTGTGATTTCAGCTGCTAATATCCCCCAGAGGAATGCTACTCGGGGATTTTGAGCATCTTGTCTTAAGCCTGTTCCCCTCTATTGCACCAAAGACAAAATGAGTGTCTCAATGGCTGTATTTCCCACCCTGTTCTAGATGGTCAGTACAATAGTTCAAATCTGCTATGTGAAACACAGCACAAGTGTAAGCAGTGAAGAAAATAGAAGGTGATTATTATAAGAAAACAAAAGCAGAAAAATTGGCTTCCTTGGTAGGTGATGAAAAGGGCAGAGACAAACCTCAAACATATCATTAAAAGTAAACCCACGGAGACCACTAAGGAAAGAGAACTGAGAACCCTTGCAGGGAAAATGGAAGTAAAGGTCAATTTGGCTGAAACACTGAAAATCTGGCTAAGCAGAAAGGAGATGTATTCATTTTCTTGCAGTAGATTAGGAGGAAGGCAGAAGCCTTGCTCAAAGATTACTTTTCTAGCACAGATGACATGAAGGGATATGCACACACTCACTCAAGATTCTCAGCAGGGATCAGAAGAATTAAAGTCTTCCTTTTTCCATCCCAGTGGCAAAGCAAGAATCCACACAGCACATGGGAAGTAGAAGGATGCCCAGAGTACATGTGTGGCAAGGTGCTCATCACTGCTGGGCAATGCCAGGCTGGAGGCACCAGCCTGCGTGACAGCACACCCGGAACCTATCCTGACAGCAGCTCATGAAGAAGAGGAATTCAGGAACCAAGAGCTTCTGGCCTGGCCCTGCCTCAAACCTGCTAATCACGTGCAGGCCATCTGCTGACTGTAGAAGGAAAACCAGAGTCAGGTCAGTCAGATGATGACTTCTCACCTGCAGGGTTTGATCCACTGCTTCTGCAGAGATTTCTGACATTTCACAATCATGACTGATACTATTTTTTTCTAACATGGCCTGTGCAGTTACCATCAAGTGAAACTATCAGAAACTTGAAAGTCTTAAGTGATCTGTTAGAGAACTAGCCTCAGTTTTTAGCCTTCCAAATGCTCCATTGTACATTCTGAACTGACTAAAGCATCTACAGTACCAGCTTTCAGGTAAACGCTTCTCAGAAAGTGCTATTTCCCAAAGACTGCAGATTTACCCTTCCCTCATCAAACAACATGACAAAATACGTAACACAGACCGAAAACTTCCAAGAGCTGGATTTTTACATTTTTCCCCTAAAATCCTACTCACATAACTGATACATACCTTTAAAGAAGAAAGATCAATTTTAAAACAAAGAACCCCAGTGTCTCCAAAATACTAGGTGGCACTTGGAGGTTCCTTCCAACCCAGACCATTCTAGGATTCTAGTTGGAAAAACTCTATTTTAAAGCCTAACAGTATAAGCTACTGCATCTAATAACATAATTAAAAGACAGTATAAATCACATTTGTTGATGGTGGAAGTATAAAAGTCAATAAACAAATTTGGAGGAGTGTGTGTAATATTAACATCCTTGTACAAACACCTGCTGAAATGACTGCCAGATGCTGTCACTGTTTTAAGCAAGTCAGTGTATTTGCAGTTTTTAATTTTTAAGATATTAAATTAAGCCACCTGTTCTCAAACAAACATTTACCTGACTATTTTACATCAATGATACTCTAAGATAAAATAATTTCAAACAAATAAAGTTTATTAAAAATTAAAAACTCGGCGACACTGACTGCCCCAAACCTGTATTTAAATTAAGCAGCAGCTTATCTGGTAGTTCAAAATGAACTCAGGAAACTGAACCATAATACATGCTTTAACACCCACACAGGACCAGCACAAAATACTTCCTGGAGGGGAAAAAAAAAAACCAACCCAAATTCATCTGACACTCTGTCAACTGCTCTATCAATCAAGACTCTCCTTCATTTCCACACACGCTATGGAATTGTGTACCTTTAAGTACATATGGTAGAGTACACAATTAACTCTTTTTCTTTGTTTCATGATGACACTGTAAGTTACAGAGAAGTGACAAAGGACTGTCAAAATGGTTTATTAACAAAAATTAATTAAAAAAAAAAATTCACTTCCATAGAAAGTTTCTTGTCTACACCTTCTTCTTTAAAAAAATAGGCAACAGTCACTTCTGCTTTACTTCGCTTTCCAAGAGTCATCTTAAATATTAATGACTTGTGAAGACAGTAAGGTTCATAAAAGCTTTTGAAAAGGAATATCTAGAACTCCAAAAATTCCTTCTTTTCCTTTTTTTCTGATAAGAGTGTGAGTGTTTCAAGGGAAGAAGGTCATACAGGGTATACAGGATAGACAGAGTTTACTGACTTGATCCGAACACTGAAATTTCACTTTTTCTGTGAAACCAAACACACTTGTAGTTAAGAGAAGCAAGATGCTGGAGAACTGGGGTGGGGCAGGTATTCCCAAGCATGGAAATTGTTCCTGCAGACTAGGGGAACAAAATGGTGAGACTCTCCCAACTAGTTTTAAAACAGAAAAATCTGTATCAATTGAGAGTAGGTACTGAAAGAACACTCTGAGAGATAATATTGAACCTATTTGAATAATGATTTGCCTTGCCTATCAAACAAACTTCACCAGTAAAGCATTTGACATTGAGGTTCTAAAGTGGTGGGATTTCAGAAATAAACTATTAAGACAACAAACCCCAACAGTGTCCATAGCTTCATCATTAGAAGAAAATCTGAGAACTGCAATGAAAATGTGAACTGATCCATCTCAGTTGCTTCGCATACAACAAACCTTGCTATTTTTCTTGGCAAAAGCTTTAAACTCATCCACTGTTAACATAAAAGAAATGCCAGTATATTATAAGGAAAGAAACTCTGCAGTATTGTCCAAGCAATATCCAAAGCAGGTTGACTAACAAAGACAAAATCCAAAAAGGTGGGGTTTTTGGGAAGTTCTGATGACACAGGCCAGCAAGAGTTGCTTGGGACCCCATCCTTGAAGATATTCAAAACAAGGCTCGACAGGGCACTGGGCAGCCTGATCTAGATGAGGATGTCCCTGCTTACTGCAGAGGTGGTTGGACTAGATGACCTTTAGAGGTCCCCTCCAACCCAAACCATTCTGTGATTCTATAAGGATTATTTTGACAGAAGTCAAGAGTGTTTGGAACGAGAAAAGACCCAGCAAGAAAAAGCTTGAGAGACAGATCTCCGGGGTACGTAGCAGCCTTTTAGCTTGGAAAGGGGACAGACATAATGTTAAAAATGTTTGCTTTCTTAAAGACTGCAGAAAGATCAGACTCACTGAACACCATATGGAATAGAAAGATTCTGCCTTCTGGGAAGTAACAACTAGGCACAATAACCATTACTGACTCCCAGAGTATTTTTTAAATACACATACAATTTCTTACTGATAACAAACCAAAGATCTATTACAGAACAACATCCAAGCTTCTTGAAATTTGTATATATTTGATAAACAAAAAACCATATGCAGAATACCTAGAATTTTTTCCTGTAGAGAAATTCCTTAAATTGAGAGAGCATCTTTTTGCAATTTACACTTTAACTTTTAAACACTGATACACAGAGACAGATTGCTGCTCTCTGGAAATAGGTCGTGCAGTCATGATGGCCTAAAAAAAGAGTAAGAATAGATCAGACACTGAACTCTACCTGTATTTGCTCAAAAGCTCATGTTAGTTTGACAACACATTTAAATTTTCTACAGGGAGAAAAGTAACACATTTATCTACATGGAGAGTTTTTTAAGGCTCAGATATTTATTGTTTTGGTGTTAATATTGGTTGGCCTCTGGAGTCACAGACTGTGAAGGGCCTTGCTTAAACTGAGACTACAGGACTAGGGCAGCAATCATCCCCCTATACTGGGCACTACACTGGGGTCAATTTTAGGCCAGTCACTCCAAGAAGGACATTGAAGTGCTGGAGCATGTCCAGAGAAAGGGAACAAAGCTAGTGGAGGGTTGGAAGAACTGGTCTGGTGAGGAGCAGCTGAGGGAACTGGGGTTGTTCAGCCTGGAGTGAAGAGGCTAAGGGGACACCTTCTGTCTCTCTACAACTCCCTGAAAGGAGGCCGTGTGAGGTGAGGGTTGGTCTCTTCTCCCAGGAACAAGTGATAGGATGAGAGGAATGGCCTCAAGTTGCACCAGGGGAGTTTTAGGTTGGATGCGAGGAACAATTTCTTCCCCAAAAGGGTTGTCAAGGCCTAGCACAGGCTGCCTAGGGCAGTGGTGGAATCCCCAGCTCTGGAGGAGTTTCAAAGCCATGGAGATGTGCTGCTGAGGACCATGGTTTGGTGGTGCCCTGACAGTGCTGGGCTAAGGGTTGGACTCGATTTTAAAGGAGCTTCCCAACCAAAACAATGTTGTGTTTCCGTGACAACTTCATCTAAGACCAAGCCACCCAAACACATGACTCAGGTATCACTGAAGAGTCCCAATCAGGAAGCATTTCACCAATTCTTCTTAAGATCTAATGGAAATCAACATCTACCTAACAATTTGATCTTTTTTTCTTCTCAGCACACTGAGAAGCCCACTACAGCAATCCTTGCACAGGCCACTCAAATCAGAAGGGGGAAAAACACTCACTTCAAAGGTCTGTTAGGTCAGCAAGCACCCTCAAAATGCTGCATGCTAAAATACAGCTCACATACACGAGGCAAAAATTTAAGTTCTTTGAGCTGGCACAAAGCAGGCAGAACGTGAAAGGAGACAACTGGGAAAGATAAACTGGCTGCAAGCCCAAAACTTGTCCCCAGCTATATTTCTTTTAAAATTACCAACCATCACAAACAGTTACTTACATCTCTGAACCTTGTTCACTAGAGAGTTCAGAGTGTTAAAACCATCTAGCACAAAACCCACGTGTGAACATGAGTTAAAAACCCCTCCAGGTCCTCTGAATTCATTTTCCTTTTCAGAAGCCAGAAACTGATAACCAGGATTTGATGAAAAATTCCAGTCTCTTTCCACAAGCATCCCCCAGAAGAGGTATTTAACACCAGGTTAAAGACATTAAGATGCACATTTTTATTAGACATACAGAATAATTGTGCAGGTAGCTGCATACTTGAGCTATTTGTTAGCTAACTCATTTTAGAGGGAATGAAAAAATAAATCTTTTTCTTATACCAAGCACCTCCAATAATCAGCATTAGCACCTTTCAACAATAGTACTGACAAACTAGAATAAGGAGATAGAAAAATAAAAACAAAGGAAGAAAATCTCTTTGCTTGGTGGGGTTTTTTTTCCCCTTTGGTATTTGTTTTGGAACTGGAAGGGTTTGGTTTGGGATTTTTGTTATTTATTTTCCTTTTTTTCCTTTTTAATGATACTGTTTTCCCAAACTGATGATAAGCGTACTACACCATCATCTATAACACAGAGCAAACTAATAAACGAATCTCCAGGTGGCTGCTTTGCAAGTATTTTATCAAGAGAACTTGCCTTCCTGCTTAATAGGCAGCTTGACTCCTGCTCTGACAAGCCCTCATTGAGAAGGGACAAGGATCCCTTTTAGGGTGCATTCCTCATTAATAAAGCAATACTTTCAATGCAGTGCCCTTGCTGCATGATTCCTTGATGCCACGGTGAAAGAGCTGACCAAGCAGATTTTAAAGGTTCAGGAATACACAGTGTTTAAGGGCCCTTCCTCATTATATTTCTGATACTGAAGAAAATAGATTTTATTACTACAGGATTTCCCCCCCTCCTCCCCCCCCAACTACTGACTCAAGCTTCCAACTAGTACCAATTTAATTAAAATTTCTACCTGGTCATATCACTTCATTTGTCTGAGCAGTCAAATTACCAGACTCAAAGGTCATCCCCCTCTCTGGATACAATACACCAACTTCCATCTCATCAGAAAAGCAGAACCAGTGACAAGAGCAAAACCACACTGGAAGATGTTCAACTATTACCATTTTATTCTGAATCACAATTGGCCATAAAGATGTTTCTCATCAACCACCATATTTTCAGATCAGGCCTTCAAAGTGCAAGAGGCAAGAATGCAACCTTACAACCACACCCTTGGAGCTATTGTGATGGAAAAATAATACACACATTAAAGAACAAACAAACTCTAACTGCACAACCTTCCTCCTCCTCCCTACAAAAATCCCCCTTTACCAGGAGATGGCATCTCAGAGAGAAAGAAATGATAGATTCTCCAATAGGTGAACCTGCTCTGGCAGGGGGAGTTGGACTATCCCCAGAGGTCCCTTCCAACCCCCGTCAGTCTGATTTTCTGTGCTGCATGGGAAGCTAAGAGAAACCTTGCTCAGAGAAACACAGCTCCCCTTGAAAGGGGAGGCACGTTTATATGCAACAAAATAATCTACACAGCTGTATGTCTCATTATGACTAAACACTATTGCAACTATTCAAGCTTAACTCCCTTAAGACAATCTCAGGGCACAATCATTTCACCAAATTTTAGGAACCAAAGCCTCCCACAGATTCCTCTGCCATAAGCCACTTCTGCCTGTAACACAGGCAGAAAACATTAAAAAGTATCTCCTGCTATTAAGAGCAGCAGCTGATTAGAACATACTTGCCGTGCAAAACCATCTGCCTTAAAGGGACTCTCCCTCAGACGTGACTGACATCTGTCAATACACTGGGCCCAGCTGGAACCCAGCTCTGTCAAGGAGCAGTTTTGATATAATAAACTAGGAATTTCCCAAGGTTCTTCAGAATTAAGAGTTTCTGAAATGCCTATCATGAAGTGGAAAGGCAGTCACAGATCTGTCTTGCAGTGACAAAATAACCAAGGAAAATGCAACCAAGACAAAAGGGCAGACAGTTCTTTCTCTGTGCTGGGGGATGAGGGAGATTGTGTTTAGGAAGAGACTGGATGGGGTGCTTGGTGCCATGGTTTAGTTGATTAGATAGTGTTGGATGATAGGTTGGACTCGATGGTCTTTTCCAACCTGGTTAATTCTATTCTATTGAGTAGATATTCCCTTCTCCAAGAAAGAGGCAAGGGGAGGAAAAAGTACATTAACAGTACTTTAAAGCTTACTATATTTGGCTGTCATTCTTCCCTTTCTGTATCCTACCACTAAGTTATGTCAGAGGAAGGAAAAAATAACAATAAAGAACCCCAAGCCATCACCTTAAGCACTTTCTGTGATTTAATGTAACTAGGAAAACAGAGTGTCATCAAGAAAATCTTATGTTGGATTCTTGACTTCTGTAGAACCCAGATAACACTGACAGCTTTCAGAAACAATATAAGCCAACATACTGCAAAGGGTAGTTTTCTGAAGAAATCCCATAATGGTGTAGATATGTACTGCAGCAAGCAAAGTTTCCAAGTCATGTTCAGCTGCAGTGTCAATTTACACCAGCCATTAGAGCAGGAAGATGCAGAAGAACACCACACAGGCCAGAGGCAAAAAGGGGGACCTTGTAACTTGGATAGGTATCTGGGATGAAAAAGAATACCCTAATACTACTTATAATTTTGGATATCCAGAAGCACACACCACTAGAAAAAGGTAACTCTGAACTGTAAAAGGTGGAACATGACTTCTGCTACCTCTTTTGGCTATTTTCTCTAACTTACTACCACTATGACATTAAATATACATGTTACTTTCTTAGAATCACAGAATGATCTGGCTTAGAAGGGACCTCCAAAGGTGATACGGTCCAAGCCCCCCTGCAGTCAGCAAGGACATCCTCAACTAGATCAGGTTGCCCAGAGCCCTGTCAAGCCTCACTGAATGTATCTCCAGGGATGAGGCCTCAACCACCTGCCCAGTCAACCTGTTCCAGTGTTTCACTACTCTCATGGTAAAGAATTTGTTCCTAATATCTGATCTAAATCTGCTCTTCTCTGGTTTGAAGCCATTGCCTCCTGTCCTATCACTGCAGGCCTTTATAAACAGTCTCTCCCCATCCTTCCTGTAGGTGCCCTTCAAGTACTGGAAGGTGGCAAATAGGTCTCTCTGGAGCTTTCTCTTCTCCAGGCTAAACAATCCCAGCTCCCTCAGCCTGTCTTCATAGCAGAGCTGTTCCAACCCCCTGATCATTTCCATGGTCCTCCTCCGGACCCGCACTCCGTTAGCTCCTGGTCCTTCCCATATTGAATGCTCCAGATCCGAATGCAGTACTCCAGGTAAGGTCTCACCAGAGCAAAGTGGCAGAATCACCTCTCTGGATCTGCTGGCGACACTTCTTATGACACAGCCCAGAATGCCATTGGCCTTCTGGGCTGCAAGCTCACGCTGTCTGCTCATGTCCAGCTTCTCATCCATCAGCACCTCCAAGTCCTCTTCCACAGGGCTGCTTTCTATCACCTCATCCCCCAGTCTGTACTGACAGTGAGGAATGTTCCAGCCCAGTACTACAATCAACACTTCTACAAGGATTTCAAATGTTGCAGCTGAAATGAAAAAAGGCAAACAAAAAAAATCAAACTTAAACCACCACAAACCAAAAGCCCCACGAAACGCTACCAGATGAACATCACTAGGGACAGTACAACAGTACACCAAAAACTGAGATACACGACAGAATGGAGATGAAGACTTAAATAACTAAAATGGATGGATGCCCTCAAATTATTCTCTTTTATTTACCAAAAAGTCAGAGCCCTATTCTAGTATACAGCTATTTCCAACCTTTCAGCAGGGTTATTCAACCCTAATTATGCCAGCAACATGAATACACAGAAAGATAAAGCAAGAATTTCTTATCCTTAGATCAGTCTACAGTTATGTTGTATTTAATATACATTGTAATAAGGCTGAATTTTACATGATGAACTGTGGCAGGTTTTCATGCACCAAGTCAGACTTATCTGATCATTACTTACTCTGAAAACTTTTCTAAATGACTGTTCCTATTATTTCATTACTTGAATTACAAACTCCATAGTGCCTGACAATCAGGAAAGCATGGCTTTGTTTAGCTTCTGGGAAATGGCTGAGAAAACAGCATGTGGAACTTGTAAAATCAAGTATCGTCAGGGTGCAGGAAGAAACTGCTTTATTACTCATTACTTATTTACCAGCATATATGTTATTAAGATGGGTCAAGAAAGCTGTCATCAAAACATGAGACACTAGTGTAGTAGGCAACTACTGATTCAAATCCAAATTTGTTAAGAACTACAGTAAAAGTCAAAAAGGCTATCACCACCAAACACCATAGCACTAAAGGCCAACAAGCCTACCTAAACCCAAGCTGCTTTAAGAAAGAAAGGTAAGCAAACCATCTTTGCAGAGATTCAAAACCCACCTGGACATAATCCTGTGCAATCTGCTCTAGGTGAACCTGCTTCAGCATTTCCAGAATCTGTGTTAGACCTCCCAAGGTCCCTTCCAACCCCTACTACTCTGTGATTCTATACAGAGAACAACTAAAGGGCAAGTGTCAGGAGGATGGAGCCAGACTCTTCTCAGTGGTGTCCAGTAACAGGACAAGGGGCAATGGACACAAACTTAAATACAGGAAGCTCCCCATAAACATAAGTAAAAAATTCTTCACTCTGAGGTTAGTGGAGCACTGGACCAGGTTGTGGTCTTCATCTCTGGAAACATTCAAAACCCACCAGAGTGTGTTCCTGTGTGAACTGCTCTAGGTGATCCTGCTTGGCAGGGTGGCTGGACTAAGTACCTTCAGAGAGGTCTCTTCCAACCCTTACCATTCTGTGAAATCTACTGGGGAAGATAAGACTAAACACGTTTCCTAGCAAGTTTTACAGTATATTAATATATGATATAAATACAAATTGGAAGAACACAGCTGTCTGATTTCCACTGGCAACATACGCTGCCAACATTTGTATTATATGCTCAAAGAAACTGCAGCACAGGGAGGACACTCTGTTCTTTGCCCCGTAGAAAAAGGCTCTCCTAAAGCACCCCAATCCAGCAGTTACAGCTCTTGGACATCTGGAGGGAAGGGAAAAAAAACAAAACAAAACATCCTGGGGTTTTATTAGAAAACCAAATGGCACTGTTTTGATGCATCCAACCTAGCTGCTACCTTTGTTGTCTGTTTTCTAAACAAAACTTCTTTTAAACCATGTTTATTTTTAACGACACATACTTTATTCAAACCTAAACACCCTGTGTAAACTCTATGCACATTAGTTACCCAGCACATTCCACACCACTTCATAACCACTCCACAATGCTTCCCTACTTTCAACTTTCCCCTGTTTTCAATTGCAATGAAAACATGCCATCATGGGCAGACTAATTATGTCTTTTTTTTTTTTTACCATTAACAGCAGCATCATGCATGAAATGCTGGATCAATGAACTTCTAAAAGCTTTTTTTAAGTAGCTATTAAATTTCCATTAGCATTTTCTAGCAGCACTGGCATCTCCCTCACATTGTGAATAGCTCTTACACGTGGGTTCACCAATACATGCTTAACTGTACTAGAACTTCTGAAGAAATCCAGATTTTTAATACATAATGCAACTGATTTTGATCAAGGAACTTAGTTTTCAGTAGAACTTCAGAAACTAACACACAAGCAGATGCAACTGCTAAGGTGTGCGTGGGGGTGGAGTGCAAAAACTCAGTCTATTTGGCTGTTAATTATGTCTTTTGGCAACTAATTACACTAATTGCAGATTCTTCAGCATTTCTCAGGGAAAAAAAATGTAAGGGCAGCTTAATTTAAGAGTTCCCAAATTGATGTGTTTGCAGTGAATGTTCTCAAGTCTCAAACCCTGCAGATGATACACCCTGCATCTTGAGGAACTATTTTCTGATACTGACAATTTCATTATAAAGAAAAAAAAAAAAAAAATCACCAAACCACTATCCTAGCTTCTTTTCCCAGCATTTTTTAACTGTTTTTCACATGGTCCCAATTTGGCTAAAGCTCTGTTACAGTAAACAATATGAAAACACAGGCTAAAAAACCAAACCAAAACAGAACAAAAAAAACACCCAAAACTTTTAGGTTATTTTTATTCCTAAATAAAAGAACTGCTGGCCACCTGCCTTTCAAGTTTACTCTTAACAACACTGAGACACAAAAAAAACTTCAAGCAGGCACTGTAAGCTTGACTCCCCAACATCAAGCAGTGATCACAAAACAGAGAAGAACTTCCCATTTTTCACATTGTCCACAATATGCAAAAGTGAAGTTCTGAAAGTTTTCAACAGGGTTTTTTGTTGTCCCTCCACTGCCTTTTATGTCCAGACTTTCTGTATGCCTACAGCAGAATCTTAACCATTTTTGTTTGCTTAAACAGGTCCTCCTACTCATGCACCCAAATTCCATTTTTGTTTTGTTTCCATAGTTCTGGATATTCACCTATTTTAAGACCAGATAAAAGAGCTCTTTGTCATTTATTCCATGTACATTTTGAAGTCCTGACACACCATGCTTCCTACAAACCCTCTGTAATTTGTCATGCCTCAGTACAGTAAATTTTCATTTTAAACTCTTTTAAAATAACATGCATTAACTATAAAAGCTGTTTGAATGTCTGCAACAAAAAGCAACAGGGAAATGCCAGGGTTGGAGACAAGAGTGCGACACAGCCCCTTCCAAACCTCAAGCCCTTCACTATCACAGAAATCCTGTGCTATGAGCTATCATTTTGGATGGCTGTTTCCAATAGCCTTATGCTAGAAGGCCACAGGGATCTAAAGAAACTTTCAGAGAAACAAGTGCACAACATTTAAAGATCATCTAGAAAGCTGACCAGCTTAATATGCAGTTTTCCCTTCCCTGTCTGAACAATTCCATCACTATCCCCCTGCTTTACATATTTTCCCTGGGGCATATACACCAAGCAGGGTGCTTAGAGACCAAGACAATCTGAGGACCAGTGGACATAACCAAATTATTAAACTCCTCTTCTGTTTTACCTACATTTCTCTTTCTTTGGGGAAAAAAAAAAGAAAGAGTAGAAAAATATGGATAAAGACTGAGTAGATAACATTAAAAGTTGCCAGTATTTCCCATGGGGAGGTTCCCCATCATCCCATGGCTAGTGCTGGTTCCCTCTCTAACCCCTTGCTCCCTAGAAGCCTAAGCAGTTTGAGCTTGTCCTTTTCAGTACTTCCCAATGCTGATGAAAAATTAAACAAATATACACAGGACAGAAGTGCAGCTGTTTGTATATGCAGAGCTTTCAAGCCATACTTCTCTAGACACTTTTGATATATATACAAAAATACATCATAAAGAGTCACAGGTATACAGCCCTGGAACACATTCAAACATGCTGATCCAGCAGTAAAGATAAACATCTCTCATCTAGCCAAACTAATTTGACTTAGTACGTCAACAGCCTAGGTCAGTCGCAACACCTCAGTTAAGGGAGGGCTGCCACCTCGTAGTATTAATTTATTGTGGCTTCTAGGTCATCTGACAATACCCTTAAAAGGCTGCAGGAATAAAGAGTATTAAGAAGGACCATCGTATTACAAACAAGACAGATGGCTAACAAACCTCCAGGTAAATGCTGTATGACAAATAATCTTATAGGATTATTCTCTCTTTTGGAAGACAAACTGCTCAAATAGAATTTAAAATAAAAACAAAATACTTCTTTGGCCCCAGGCACTATAAAAGTTCATTTAGCTCACAGTTCTACACAAGTAAGCTGAGGAAGCATTTATGCACTGTAAAGACAAAGAAAAAAAATACTAAAATTCCATCAGAGCATTTACTGTGGGGGTGACTGAGCACGGGCACAGGTTGCCTGGAGAGTCTGTGGAGTCTCCAAACACAGCAAGCCCTTTCCAAGGCAGCCAAGGCTGCTAATACAGCTTCTGTGACCTACAAAGAGGTAGTGAGCAGACGACCAGCTCGAATGGGCTGTTCCATGCATCTTTGAAGGATAACCTAAGTTAGGAGCCCAGACTTCCCACAGAGCCAGCAAAAGGAGAAGTTGTCATTGGAGAACAATTCATTAATTGTTTGACTATAGCATTCTCATCAGGCAGGTAACATCTCTCTCAGTCCTGCTGAACATACCAAGACTTTAAGTAGTTACCCGCTAGATCTCCTACTACATGGCCTCACTAGTACATTGTATCTCCAATCCAACTGCTTTTACCCAAGGAATGCTTTGTTATAAACCACAAATTTGAAGCACATTAGCATCTCAAAAACCTCAGCCCATTTTCGCTCAGCTGAGTACTCCTCACATCCAGAAATCCCTCAATCCCAAACATCCTGACATTAGGATAGGAAGAGAGACCATAGTATTTTCAACTACATACATGTAGAAATATACTGTTACATAAACACGGGTATTTTCTATGCTGGCAAGTGTGCCTATCAAAGAATCTGTATCAAAATTAATTTTGTCAGCAAGAAACATATTAGAAAGGACTAAGAATATTCCAGGGTAAAACAGAACACACTCAGCACAGCAATTTCAAGATTTAATTAAAAGTACTAAAACTATAACTTGTTAAAAGTGTCACACACTTACAGAAACTTCCTTCTTCTCTTAGACTTCCATAACAGATGCATTATCTCATTCCTTCCCGACTGGTAGACTCAGTTTCATGTTATTATCTTTTTTCCCTTCAAATTTCTGGACCAGGAGCAACATTACAAAGCATTTGGACCAGGAATTAGGTTGTAAAACCTCCTAAGGTACTTCTACAAACCTGACCAGGCAAGTGAAACATCACCAAGACTTTACAAACACCTTATATGTTTATTGAATAACAAACAACTAAAGGGCTAGCAACCAATGAGGTAACAAAAAGTTTAGAGTAGTAGCAACCTTTTTACAAAATTAGATGTTGATGAAGCTTCACTTTCAATTTCTGTAATTATATCTACAGGAAAAAAAATATACAGACATCAATGTCTGCAGAAGCTTTAAACAGGAAGACTCAATCTGATTCCCACTCTAAATACCCTTCCAAAAGGTAAAGAGTATGTGTTTAGCATGAAAAGCACACACAAAGACAACCAAGCAGAAGTCATGAAACTGCTGCCTGACCATGTAGTCTCATTTACACTGCTCAAACTTGGTTACAACAAAAAACTAAAAGCTTTGATTACAGAGGCCTAGGAAAAGATTTATCCCTTACCACTAGAGTTGAGAACAAGAGTGAGACAAAGTCCAAGACATCCAACAAATCTTCCTCAAGAGATGAAGATTTCAAAACGAAGTGCTAGGATAAAAGCAACCCTAACTTCTAATCTCCATTCAGAAGTAAAGCCCTCTTAGGGGCACAGCAACCTGAGCAGAGGTTCCCAGTCCTACCAGGCACATAACCCAGGGCTATATATGCTGAGCTCTCCATGGTTCAAGAAGGATAAGCATTCAGCAGAGGTAACTGCAAGCAAGCTACACCCCCTTCACTCTCTTCCCATCCCCATATTGTGCTCTTCCAGTCATTACTGTTTGTGCCAGGATGGATGACATACTTGACTTACAAGTAGCACCTACATAAGGATGATCTTCAAAATAGTATCTCCCCCCTGTATCTTTCATCTGGAATTAAATACTTAGACTACTATTGTACATCAGCTTTGTACAAATCTCCAAATATCCTCCTGGTACAGAAAGAGATCATTCATTATTCTTCCATATTCTCCTCTTTGGTTCTCAGTGTTTAATAAATAAATACTACATGAATCAAGATGTGCTACTGTGCCAAACCATCGTTACAAGGATATCTCTGCAACTGTAAACTGAAGTCTGCTAGAACACATGCTGGCTGAACACACAGAAAAACTCACCTGCTAGACAAGTTCACACCAGTTAGAAAACCAGAGTAATGACATATTCAACCTCCTACACCTTCACTCTAAATTACAGTCAATTTGCTAAAAGTGAAGCCACACGCAATCACTCTCCTTTACAAAGTATACTCTCAAACTAATGAATCTACAGGCTGCACTAAGATGGTTATATAACTCCAGCAAATTGAATTTATTTTCCTGGCCCTGCTTTCTGCCAGTCTTTATAATCATCGTCTCAGTTTCAGTTTCCTTCTTCAAGTCATCCTGTGTCACAGCTTCACGTGTTCTGAACTTACCAATCTGACACACCTCTCCACTACTCAATTGTTCCACTCTTATTCATTTGCAGTAGCATCTGAGATACAGCCAAGTTAGTCACTTCAAACACTTGAAGCAGTGGAGGGGGGAAACCCCAAGCTTGCCCTGAAGAGCTCATGGACAGGCAAGCAAGACTAGAATAGGACACAAGAAGTAATCATGTTGATTTTTTATCCACACAGGCTTATACTTGCATATTGACTGCAGCATTTTGGGATTATGTGAACACCCCCATCTCTCTGTCCCTGCTGGCTTGTTTAGCCATTTATTCTCCTAGGTGATCATCTTGGGAAGACAGCCACAACTGATGGAGTGAATTCATACCTAGCTGCTGCCACCTCTAGATACTCTACCCAATTCACAAGCACATAAATCATTAATGTCTTCCAAAAGTAGGTGGAGAGGCTTTAGAAGACACTGCTGCTCATATTCTTTCAACTGCTGCTTCTTTCAGCCATCACTGCTATACAGCTGGGGTAGAGTGAGCATTTTCTACAAACTCCTTTGAATTTCAACACCAGCAAAAACTACTGGTGACAGTAAAGGAGTTTCGCAGGGAACTACAGTTTCCAATGTTTCATCTGAATTACCTTTTCATGTGCTAATCCAGTATCAAAAGTCCTTAATTTCATTAGCCACATTTACCCCACTTTTTTCTTTAGTGAACTTGTGAACTGTAGTCATGCTCATAACTGTGCAGCTGAAATTCTCCCTCCACCCCAAAGATAACAAAAGCATCTTGATGCTATGTGAGCATGCACGTGTTTCAGAGACATACCACCCCAAAGGTCTTTGGGTACTAGTTAAACTTGTGAAGAAACACACAGCCCATGCCTTCTCTATGCTCTCAAGTAAGAGCTGGACAAGTGGGCCTCATTTAAACTCTGTGAAACCTAACGCTTCCAGCCAGCAAGGCTAGAAGGCAGGCTACTTTGAAATACAGATTACACCTTAAAGAACCCTGTCATTGTACAGCAGCTAGCTGACAATATTTCTTTTCCCTAGATATCACAGCATATGCCACCAATGATGACTAACAAGTAAGGAGCATGAATAAATTTTGGTGCATCAGTCAAACCGTGATTGAAAAACTATGAAGCCTGACATCAAATCAGGCTGCTATCTTTGAAGTGCAATACTTAAGTCAGTGAAATATTTCATGTCAGTGCTGTGTGAATTTCTGATACTGGCACAAGATGAGAAACAGGCCACAGACTGAACCATGAGGGAATGAATCTTTCTAGTTGATAGGCAGAATGGACAGCAATAGCAGAAAGATGGACTGCACTACCTACAGTGACATTCTGGGAAAATGCTATGGTAGTTGGAAATGTCCAGTTATAACCAGCAACTAACATGTAAAGTAACTGGGACACCATAGAGATTTCTTTCCATTAACAGACATTTCAGATATGATTTCAAAGTATAAAATAGCAATTACAGAAACATTTCCAGGAAAAAAGAAAATCCACTTTATAACTCAGACTCTCAAAGGACTCACAGGAGGTTCCATCTTTGCTAGAAGAAAGTTCAAGACCTCTGTCACAAAGCAAGAGCTATGCATGGGTGCATAAAGATACTAGATAACAAAAAAGAATCTTAAATACTGAGAACAGTCTGAACCTGCTTCATTCTGCTCCTGAACTGCAATGCTTCAGGGATAGTCAACACCAACAATTCATATCCAACCCACCACTAACCATCACTTTAAAGAGTCAAGAGGTTTTTATTGACCATGAAGCATCTCTAACTCCAACAAAGCCTCTCTAAGAGGAAAACCCCGCACACAAAGCATTTACAAACTGACGATACCATCTCTTACACAGCTGCTCCTCATGGCACATCCACTTTCTCAGCAGACTGATGCCCATCATGAGATAGAGTACAGAGAACCATCTCAGTACAATGGACCACAGCAAGTTCCAAATCCTATGCATACAGAACATACAGGACACTGCCCACTTGGAAGCATAAACTACATCACACCGTTCCATCCAGCCAGTCTGTTGCAGTCAAATTGCAAGCACAGCCACAAGCAGACTGAAAATCACTAAACACACAAAAGAACCCTTCAAGATTTGTTCTTAAATCATCAGCATTCAAAACGTTTTTAGCAAGTAAAAATCATTTTGTGTACTCAACTTGAAGAATGCCACATGGGTCACGAACACAGTTAAATCCTGCCTACTAAATCACTGTATGTTTTCCTCTGCTAAAATAAAATGTACAATGCTTGTCAGCTATTAATTATACCCCATCCAGAAGGGCATCCTTAGATCTCTGATCATTGTTTATTTTTCCAACAGCAAAACTGAAATATTTTAAGCGTTCTAATATGTATCCAGAGTATTTTATAAGTGCATTGAGCTTTGCCATGTTTCTTCTTGTTCTTTGGCTAAGCACATGAAATACAAGCCATCTTTGTTACATTCATGCTCCACATAACCACAAAAACTGTCTTTAAGGTGTATTCTAAACAACTCTCAGATGGAATTCTTGAAATGTTTATTCTTGAACTTTCACTAATTTTAATTCCATAGATTACACAACAGCATGAAGCAAAGGATGTGAAACAGGAGGGGTACTATGCAAGCAACCCAACACAGTCAAGGGATTTGATCATCCATATCAATGCTGTGACATTTCCTCTCTTACTGAGGATCAAGTAAGGCCTAAATTCTTGCATAAGACTAGTAATAAGTTGGTGGAAAAGAGTATTAAAAACAAACAAATGAAGAAACCACCCACCACCACACAGTAGCCAGAGTTTAGGTTATAATAATCTATTTTTTAAAATAAATAGTATATTGGACCATTACTCTTATTGTAATGAAGAACAAAAGTTCTGTAAGAAAGGAAAAAGTATAATAAAACAAAACCCAAAAAATCACTTTTCTTTGTTCAGAACATCCTCCAATTCTTCTGAATGGGTAATGGAAGGAGAGGAATTACTCAATACAAACTCCAACATTCCCATTTTTGAGTAAGGTCTCCTAGTTTCAGCTGGAGAAACTGCTGTTCATATGTTCTCCCCAACTCCAAGCAAAGAGTGATCTGCCATGCTAATACCTTGATTGAGTACAATATAGGAGTCCCCCATACTTCAACACAACCTCACCACGTATGAGAAACAGGCCTTGCATACAGGCAAGAGGCTGTCAGCTTCTTTAAGCAATCCACCTATTTCTTTTAATTAAACATATAAAGAAGCAATTCACACATATCAGGGTTCCCATCCGGTACTAAGTAAAGCATACAGCAATTATGTACTACATACTTTCTGGATCAAGCACACTATTCACATGCAGTTACCAGAATGAGAAAAATTAAACATTAAACATTTATAACAACCGAGACTGAGAGAGTAAAAGTCATGTTTAGAGCTCAGACTAGATTTACTGCCAGGCAGTAAACTGCTGAATACATGTAATTAAGCATACACAAAACTGTATTATGCTAACAAGACTTTAAGAGCAGCAGTTACGTAAAAGAGTAAAACCATCTTTCATTGCAGCTAACTCTTCTCTATTCCAAAGGTGAGAACTGTTGGAGCTATACATGGTGCCACCTATTAGAAAATGTCAGCATTGCCTGGAAGTCAAGAGACAAAGTAACAGGTTCAGAAAAAATTGCTAATTGTGTTTCACACTTGAGAGCTAGCACCCTCGAAAAGTAAAAGAAGTCAGGTGCAGTTTGGCTACCTCAGCTTAGATTTTTTTTTTTAGGCAAAAGAGAAAAAAACCTTTTTTCAGTATCTTTTGATATTTTAAAATGGGAAGGAGAGAAGCTTGTAACGAAGGACATAATCCTTAATGGATTGTGGCTGAAGATTTGCAAACCTTAAGCTAAGACAGCATTGGGAACGGAGGAAAATCGCACAAAGAGGAAACTTCCAGATACAATGCAGCGACAAAATGGCCAAGGACACAAGTGCCAGACAAGATCTGGTTTGGTGCCCTTGGTGGACAAACCCAGAGCTGCAGACATCTTGAGGAAAGAGCAGCTCAACGTTAATTTTCATCTGCTATAAAGCCAAACCTTGCTGTGAACTGGTTGCTTACTGTAAATACAGAAGACTTCTGGATTCCCAACAACGAGGGGATGAGATAAAAAGAAGGGAAGGAAAAAGTCATACCATCACCCCATTCTCCCCACTCATCACCTCAAATGACATTGGAGACAGGAGACCTATGTGTATTAAAACACAGCTAAGAACCATTTTGAAGAACTAGTAATTTCACGACTCCACAGCCTCTCTCTCCCTTCCACAATGGGACAGCCCCAGACATTAGGGCATGGTTGCCAAGATAAAGCTGTCTCTTATGAATCTATTAGGAAACATGGTACCAGAGTAAAGATCAAAATCAAGGCAAGTAATAGACTTCAACATCTCAAAACAGAGACAATATAAACCAAATCCTTTATCAGAAATAATTAAACTGGAAGTAATTTTGAAAGTGCCCCTGAGCTTCGTTTTGCCACCATAAAGGAGTACAGTAGTTTGTCAGTGACCTTTTTGGGTATTTAAAGCTCTCCCTTTTTTCTTTTTCTCTCTCTCTCTCTCTTTTTTTTTTTTTTTTTTTTTTTTTGTTCCAAGTCATTATAATTTTTTTTCCCTATCAACTTCAGTTTTCAGATTGAAAAGTACAGAGAATTAAATGTAACCTCCTGGACATTTAAAGACATTATTAAAGACAAGTTCTTCCACTAAATCTGAATGCAAATAAAACAAAACCAAACCCAACTTCCCATCAAAGATTTGCTTTCACCGAGCAAATGACACAATTTAACAGGACAACTCTATAGAAAATTTTAATTCCAGACTGTTCTCTGAGCTGCAGATAGTAAGGTGGAGATGCTTCAGACATGTTCTACTGCACGCTCATAAGACTCCAAGCTTAACAGCCTGGGGGGCCTTATGAATTATTTCTAAACACTGGAAAGGCACAATCAGCAGTGAGAGAGATTCTGAGACCAAACCAAGTGTCTCTTACCAGCACAAAGTCAATAAATGCAAGTTGCACACACTCCCTTTAACGGTCTCTGGTCTACTGGATGTGCTAGAAAACTGGGGAGAAGTGGACACAGCACACAAATGCCAGCTATCATCTTCATAAAGGTCCTTTTAGAGCAGCCAGCAGCTGGTTTAAGTCAGAGCAGAGTTATCATCGTGCCAATGCAGATCATGAAGACAAAGAATCATATTAATTAAAGCTAAACCATTTCCTACCCTCAACTCTTAGTGAACCAGCTGGTTGTATGGGATGAACAAGGAATAGAAGTTAAACTTATGTAAAAGGCTATCCTGGGCTCTCTGAGGCTTCCTGAAATCAGTAAACTATGAACTCATACCCGGTCATCAAAGAAGCCAACCAACCAAACAAGAGAAGGAACTGATAAAACTATTCAAAGCATTTCAAATAAAAAACAACATACTGTTTGACTGCCAGCTCCAGTGTTTTCTTCAACTACTTATCTTCCCAACAATTACCTTTCATAAGCCCACGTAGTCTTCCTCAGACCAAATTCTGTTGTTTGCGGGTTTTTTTCCCCCCTCTCTCTTTGCTCACAGCAATGTATCCATATGATCAATAACCATTAAGAGTTCCAATGTCTTTACTCAGGAGCCTGTTTCTAAAGAACTAGCAGAAAATCTAAACATTTTAATCTTCCACATGATCCTTTCTGTGGGTTGCTTCTCAACATACAAACTTTATTTAGCATTTATGCTTTCACAATATAACACTGCATTTTCGTATGGACGTAGAACTTTCTTGTGCCATACATATGGTTCAGTGTACCCCCAGGCAGCCTTATGCCTTCACAATTGTCACATCACTGGTTTATCCCAAAACCACAAGAAAGACTCTGTAAGACACAGAATGCAAGTTATAGAAATGTGATTTACTCTCACCAAAATACCCACTGCTCCTCTTGGGATTTTTAAAGTTAATTGCACAAACAATCAAAGCAATTCCTACTCTTTTCCTTACCCACAAATAAGGGCTCTGACTGACACACAGTGGCAAACTGAAGAAAAGTCTGCCAGATGAAGCAAGGCTCAACCCTGCCAGCTGCCCCTCAGAACACAAGTTGTTGCCCCAATGACAGATGGCCATACAGCTCACGTGGCAACTCATGACTGGCTCCAGTTTCCAGCCTTGCATAATTACTTTAATATGCTAGCCTGAAAGATTAAAGCACCACCATAACCATATTTTGAGCTATTTTGCCTTCAAGGGGGATCAGCTGGTAGCACAGGACAAATATCAACTGGGAGCAACAACTCCCAGTTTAACCATCCAGTTTTTACCCTGATACAAGCAGAGCGTCAAATTAAGTCCAGGAAGAAGATCAGTATTGTACCAAGAGAGACCATGCAGTCCAAAACTAGACTACTAACGAAAGGAGCACAAGAGCATCACATTCAGTTCTGTGCTTTGTCACAGATGTGGTTCCATGATAAAGTTAAACCAATTCAAGGGCATAACACTGCAAGAAAGGAAAGTACAGACCTTTTTCTACTGGCTCACTCACACAAGGGCCAGTGATTGTACAGGTGCACCGTCACTGAAACCAACAAAGGAAGAAAGCAGCAGAGCATCACTGAGAAAACCCCTTCTGGTGGCCATCTCCAACCACACTGCTTCACCCAAGAGTGAAGCTGTGCCCAGACTTCCCTGGTGACTTTGGGCAAGTTTTGCAATGTCTTTTGTTTCCCACTGCTGAAGTTAGAACAATAGTACTTCACTACATCTCAGGTGTGCAATGAGGACAGCTACAGACAACCAAAAGCCTACAAGAGTACTGCAAGGCAAATATCCAAATTAGTAAAATAAATTAGATTCTTTACGAGTACCTGAAATTACTCTGGGCTTAGAAGCACTGCAAGAAATGGTGGTTATTTCTTCCCATATACCACAAGTCCAATGCAAGACCTTCAGGCAGAAGGCATGGAATAAAGCTGAGCGCATTGATTAGTATCTTTTTACACCACTGAACGCCTGAACAGTCCTTTCCCAAGCACACTCTTAACATATATGAAAATAAGCATTTCTGTGAAGATAGCAGATTCTGGACTAGAAACTGCTCTTTAATACCAGTAATGCAGTGGGTGGAGTGAGGCTGGAGATACTGAAAAGAGGAAACAAAGAATGACTCTGGCTTGAAAGAAAATAAAGTTAAATATGCATACTTACATATAAGCCTATTCTTGAAAGAAGAAAAAAAAGTCCTTAAAAGAGCAATGTCTTATTTAATTTAAGCCCTTAAGATCATTAAGTCTTTAACAAAGACTAACAAAAACTCCATCTAGGTGGGAGGACTTTGCCAGCTAGGTTTGAAAATACTGTCTCCACATACATGAAAAACATCTGATGGGAGGGGGAGGAAGAGGCATGCCTTGGGAGGAAATGTATAATTTATCTGTATTCATAAAAAACAAGCAGGTTGATCTTTCTCTTTTTTTTTTAACTGACCTCCCAAACTAGCACAAGCAGGATTTGTGGAGATCAACTTTTCAAATCTTGCTGCTCCAATCTATCCTTCTTTGTCCCTTTCTCCAAATATTTTTTGACTTCACAGGCTAAAGGAATTAAAATGCATTTTCTGTCGTATGTTTGGATACTTCTGCAGTACTAAAGAAGGGGGAAAGACCATATATATCAGAAATCTTTCAAAAGAAAACTTAACCAGGCTCAAGAATTTCCCCCAGCTACCATAATGCACATGTAGAATATTTGTTACTGAAAAATATAATCTGACAACAGGATCCTACACACAAATATGAAGAAAAACCAATCCTGAATGTTTAACACACAGTATAGACAAATCATTTCAGTGACTACATCTGCATCTACACCACTTCTTCAGTTTTTCTTACTATTTAAAGCCTGCTCATTATGAAAGTGGCAATTATTTCCACTCCTCAAATGACAGAAACAGCTGAAAATTTCTGCCTTCCCCAGCCATTACAGTACTACTTCAACAGACTCTATCTGTTTGTTAATAGTGGTAGTAGAGAGGAATGCCGGAGGTCAACCTTGTTGCTAAGGAAGAAACACTGGGGTGGCACCCAAAGTATATTTAGTCTAAAAAAAAAAAAATCACTGTTCCCAGCTCACTGGGATTTCAGCATGCTCAGTCTTTCAGCTACTGTTCTTGATTTCACATGATTGTATAACATTTCTAAATCTTACCCAAAAAAAAACCCCAAACAAATACCGACAGTTCACAGCACTCTCTGTGATCTTGGTCATTAAGATAACTGAAATAAATGAAACAAACTGTGCGGTCTGTCTGTTGCGATTTATCCAAGAACATGCTACTGAATCCACTCTTAGGATATCAGTGGATGGCAGGTATTGCTTGGTAGGCCTTTCAACTGAAGAAGTTAAATCCCATGATTTTTCCATACACTATTTTTAACTTCTACTGTATTAATCAGCTTAAGAGCAAACCACAGCACAGTGTATTCTCAAATCTTCAGTTTCTTGAAAGGCTATCCCCAAAAAAACCCCACACCACCAAAAAACACAGAGACTGAAAAAATCATAACATGAATCAGAGAATCACAGAGTTGTCAGGGCTAGAAGGGACCTCAAGGATCATCTAGTTCCAATCCCCCTGTCATGGGCAGGGACCACTCACACTAGATCAGGTTGCCCAGAGCTCTATCCAGCTTAGCCTCAAAAACTTGCAGGTATGGGGCTTCCACCACCTCCTTGGGCAACCCATTCCAATGTGGCAACTGATCTTAAATTGGACTACCACATAACAGCAATATTCAAAATGTCATTAATTTTCTTTTTCCCCCCCACTTTTTTTTTCCAAAATAAGTTAACATTTGCTTTATACTCACTTCTTATTTTCAGCCCATTCATGGGAATCATAGCTAGCAGCTATAATAAAATAAGAAGCCCATAAAAGATACAGTGCTTATTTCAACAATGGCATGGCCAATATATTTTCCTTTAAAATTACATATTACAGTTATTTTGTCTATAACTGAAAATCAGAATGGTTTCACCACATATTTTTCTACAGCATTCAAAAAAAAGATTTAGATGAGACAGAGCTGTCACAAGACCTCATTTCTCATTAATGCTCTGAACATTAAACAAGCTGAGATGCTCAAATGTTACTTTGACAAAATGGGAAATCCAGCATCACATCAATATGCACTATGACAACCTCATCTCCAAAAAAGACCTCCACTAAGACACCCAAGGTATGTCTTTTTCAGTTACTTAAACCCTTCAAATTAACATAAAATGTGATGATGTCAAGCATCCATACTGATACTGTCAAGTGTATCAGCAGATTATTACCACAAGCTGCTGATCAATGAGCAGCTACTGCTAAGAAACTTGGCAAGACATGAAAGCATCTAAACTCATTATCAAAAGCCACCTGAAGTCATGCAGGTATTACCCTGTAACACAATCACACCCATTCTTTTTCTAATCATCCAGACAGCAACAGTAGCCCAAAGCATTTCTCTCCTGCCATGCCATTGATGCTTAGCTAGCTAAATGACTGCACAACTTGTGTTGAAGAAGGTTCTCGCAACAACAACCTAAAGCATATGCCTTAGAGGCTCAATTACCATGTAGCTTTGCAGAGAGTTAAAAATGGAGCCAGAGTGGAAACTCCAAATGGATATGGATGAAAAGGCTCTTCTGTGACAGAAACCCTGCTAGTACTCATTTTCACATATTCCAACCACCACAGACTTTCAGTCTTGCAACTTCCAAAGTCATAAATATGGAGCTCAGCTACCTCCTATCTCTATCCATGACCTTGACTTGGACAGCTGCAGCCAGTACCAGTCAAAATGCAGCAAGCAAAATTCCAAAGTTCTGGTTTCCTTTGAATAACTGATCTTCAAAGACTGTTGAAGAAGGCAAAGAGGCAGAACCTTTGTGCCAAAAAAGACAGCCACGGATTTCACCATCTTCAGACAAAGGTGAAGTGTGTCACATCTTGCCAAAGATTAATAGAACAACCATCTAAACAAAGATGCTGTCCTTCCACCCTCAGGGCAGCAACAACCTAAGGAAATAGCAAACACTACTTGAGACAGCTACTGCACACAATTTAAACTGATGACACAACAACTTTTAAGGTCTTATCTCTCCGTTTGGTCTCTTGCTTTCCCAACAGTCAGAAAAAAATTTAGCTAAAAAATAATCTATTTTGTCCTTAGCTCTTAGAAAAAAATATTAAAATCAGAAGTTTCCCTTTGTTTCTGCAGCATAAAGTTTTCTCTAAAGGTGTATTGGCAAACTTGATGACAACACTTCAGTTGTATCTATCTGGTTGGTCTCTTGCTTTCCCAATAGTCAGAAAATGTTTATTTAGCTAAAAGTCATCTGGTTTGTCCTCAGCTCTTAGGAAAATTACTAAAATCAGAAGGTTTCCTATGCTTCTGTAGCATACAGTTCTTTCTTTTCACAGCTATTTATTTCTAGAAGGACTACAGCAAGTCTGCACCAAGGCCTATGTCTTATGAAGGCTGAATTCCCAGTAAACAAAATGTCTCACTTTTCCACTCACTTTCCCAAGCCCAAGAAGCTTGGGAACTGTCAGCTTTACCCAATACCTCCTAAAAAAAGCCCACTGGCCAAATAGGAATCAAAAATGGAAAGCAAGCTTCATTTATTTGTCATACACACATAGGATCAGTCATGCAGTATCTGACCAACCAACTTCACCTGTGCAAGGGGAAATGAGGTAGATTCATGAGGCAGATCTCAGTTTCTCTTTGGGAGCCTGAGAAATTCAGTAAGCCAGAAAGATGGGGTGGCAACATCTGACTAGTGAAAAGTATTTTTCATATGCATTCAAGTAGAATTTTAGATTTTTAACAACTGTTGATGAACCAGACTGGATAGCTATGTATTTACTGTCACAAAAATCAAATTTCAAGTAAGAACTAAGCAACTGAAACACAATCAATTGTTTTACCTTTCACATCATCTCAGATCACGTTCAAGCGCCATTTGTGGTCAGTGGGAATCATGCAGTGAGCTTCGAAGCAGAACATCCAAAAGCATTAGTAGAATATTAAGAATTATTTCAATCACCATGCATCTTCTGAAAGAACTCAAACATACTTCTTCAAAATGATAGCAAGATACGGTGAAATAAAGAACTTTTCTGTGGTGTTTTGAAGATGCACTGAAAGCTTTCATAACTAAAGAAAAACACATCTGGTGATTACAACACCTGACTGATTTTCTGCATCTTCATAGAATCCACTCCTTCAGTAAGGTATGGTCTCAAAACCAGTCAACAACACAGGAAACAGTGACACAAGCCCTCATCTCACTGTTGTATAGATACACCCAAACTAGCTTGGGGACAGAAACTGCATTATTGTTTTAGCCAAGGCACTCCAGCAGGTTTAACAATCCATGTGGAGAAGGGAGTGCCTTCAAAGGGTGTAATGAAAGAGGGTCAAGCTAACTCAAATTACCTTCCATTTGCCACAGGCTAAGAGCATACACATGAACAATTACTGTGAATCAGATACCACAGATCAGCTGACATATGGTAACCTGTCATCCTGCAATAACCTGTCCAAATACAAAGATAGCTTGAAATTTAGACTGGCTGTAGAGCTACAACTCACCTCTACTCAGAAAGACAGGCCAAACCTTCAAACCTTTGCTTCTAGATGTACAAACTGAAAATACACAACAGAAAGCAAACAGGCTGTTTCCAAACACTACAAACTGGGATTAACAAAAGGAAATAGTTATTGTAACATGACCTATTCATGCTAACTAGTCTTTTGGTATAAAATCACACCCACAGCATGATAACCCTGAGACTGCACATCCAGCGCTTGTGCTGCTCTGGACAAACATTATTTAAAACAAACATAATAATTCCAAGTATGGTTGTTATTTTTGCCTTCTAATGGCAATTCACAGTAGAACAAAACCCAAGTTTTTCCTTCTGAACCCCCTTCCTAGGAGTGCCTGTTTCCTTCTGCTGGCTAGGATCTAGAGAGTTCTCTAGATCTAGGATCTAGAGAATTCTCTAGTATATAAGGAGGACTATTCTTCCAGTGCCCTACAGCAACCCACATGTACTCTTCCTATTCACCCCCAGCATTTTCCCAGACCATGAGCAATGTCTGCTTGGTTCAGTTTTAAAACCAGCTTTCACTAATAATTGGAAAAAAAAAATAAAAATCATCAACCAACCAGCCCTAATCCAAGCTCAATGAAGTCAAGCAGGACAACAAAGAAAGAATCAAAAAAGAAAACATTTATATACTCATCAACACTAGAATCGGTGGGTTTGGAACACACAAGATAAATACCACTATTTCAATACTGGAACGCCAGTAATGTTCAGTGGGTATTGGGATGGTATTTCTATATAGTTTTGTTGAATAAACTAAGCAGAATCAAGAAAATATAGCAAATTATGAGAAGAAAACCTGGAAGCCTCACCAACATGATTTTTCAAGGCAGAAAACAGCTATGCAGTAGTTTGAGCTCCTAGAACAAAGCAGTGCCTGAACTCATATTGAAGATATCAGGAGGGACCTGACAAACCTGGCAATGGAGTGGAAACTGCAGGTTTCTGTTACAACGAACAGAAGGTTTCATTGTATGTATCATAGCACGTATCCTAGAATAGCCACGGCAGCATTTCGACAGCTCCTCTCAAATGGACAGGACCATTGCCAGTCACTCTGCAAGGCTCCAGTCTCACAGGACAGTTGAACTGATCTGTTAGCTGCAAGAAGAGGGGCAGCTCCACATCTTTTCTCCCACTCCCAACTGTGTACCTGGTGACTAATCTTACACACTCATCAAACTCTGCAGTTAGCTAGTTCAAAGAGCTAAACCAGCACAACATCCTAGGTTAGGGTGTTTTGGAGGCTTAGCTTCCATGGTGATCTGGTTCAGGGAACTACAAATACTGACACAAGACAGGGGTTACGAACATGGGGCTAGAAGGAGGAACAATGGGATGACCCCCATTAGAGCAATCAGGCTGAAAGTTTAGTTATCTAGCCAAAATGCAACTAAAGGAAGTATCTCAGAGGAGAGCATACAAAATAGTCCCTAAAAGCCTACTGAAAGCACTGTATATTACTAGTATTCATTTGTTGCTTGTATCTGAACTCCCAGCTATGTATGAACATTTCAAGAACAAGAAGCAACATAAGCAGCAAAACCCAATAACCACTCTTCAAGTTACCTTTTAAGAAAGGAGTTCAGGTTCAGAGATTTTAATCCCCTCAAAAAAAGCTCATAGAACTTTCCAATAGGAAGTACAATCTAAATGATAGATTTCCCTAGAGTCTTTACTTCAGAATCTACATCTAGATCTTGCTCTCCTCCTTCACAAGAATTTAGAAGTCTTTTAAAAATTACACCAATATATTGTAAAAGCAGATTTCTTTTATAGATGTTCAGTAATTTTACTGTATGTTTTAGTCTGCTTTCTTTCCCTCACCCATTTCATCAAGCTCTGAGGGACACAGACTAAAATCCTAGGCTATATTCAGATTCTAGTTTACTGCCACAAACAATAACAAAAATCACCAAGTTTGCTTCTCCTCCTATTCAAGTTCTGAACAGAGAAACATCACAAACAAGAAACAAACAGAAGCACTTAACAACCAGAAAACATGAGAGGATTAGGTAACAACAAAGTCAACTTAACAAACCTTTCATTTTCTCAATTCCTATTAGTTCAGTCACACGTTGCACAGCTCTGTTTTATTGTTCCCACATCACATTAAAATATAAGGATAAATATATTTTATCAGTACAGTTCAAAAAAAAATCTTAGAACACACTACCTTCTCTTCCTACCTAACCAAACAGCTCACAGCCACAAGCTGTAAGAGGAAGTTTAAGCAGTGCCACAGACGACCCACATTGAAACACACCTGGTGCTCACTTAACTCCCTTCACAGGGACCAGCTCTGCAGAAAAGGACTTGGGGTACTGGTGAACAAGAAGCTGGACATGAGCCAACAATGGGCACTTGCAGCCCAGAAGACATACTGCATCCTGGCTGCATCAAAAGAAGCATGGCCAGCAGGTCAAGAGAGGCGATTCTGCTCCTCTGCTCTGGTGAGACCTCTGCTCCTGGTGAGACCTGGAGTACTGTGTCCAGCTGCAGGGCCCCCAATACCGGGTCCAGAGGAGAGCCACCAAGATGATCAGAGGACTGGAGCACTTCTCCTATGAAGACAGGCTGAAAGAACTGGGGCTGTACAGAAGACGAGTCTCCAGGGAGATCTTATAGCTACATTTCAATACCTGAAATGGGCCTACAGGAAGGCTGGGGAAGGACTACTTAAAAGGCCTTGCAGCAATAAGATGAGGGGCAACTGTTTGAAACTGGAGCAGGGGAGATTTAGGTTAGATGTAAGGAGGAAGTTCTTTACAATGAGAGTGGTAAAACACAGGAATGGGCCACACAGAGACGTGGTTGAGGCCCCAACCCTGGAGACACTCAAGATCAGACTGACCTAGTTAGAGGTATCCCTGATCACTGCAAGGGGGTTGGACAAGATGGCTTTTGAGGGTCCCTTCCAACCCCATGCAATGTGTGAAGCTGAGAGTTGTCCTCGCTGCCCTTGCTGACCCCTCTGCCTGCCACCTAGCCTCCCTGATGATACCACCCTGCAGAGAGGAAGTGCTGAATTATTTAATATGACGAACAAACACGCTCACCCAGCAGCCATTCTGCATGGGCACTGCAGATTCAGTGCTTGCTGGGCACACCAGATTTACCATGCTGGCAAGGAGATTGCCCATGTAAAGCAAGCTGCAAGCCTGACGTTCCCAGGCAGCTGCTGGCCTGACAAAGCATTCACAGTGCTCCAGTTCTATGCATGCACATTCAATGCTCCATATCCAGTGCACAGCGTGTTCATAAACCTTGATGCCCTGTACACCTACAGTAAAAGCCTGACACATGTTGGACAGCTTTGGTCTACTCCAAAACCATGATTCTCCCAGTCAGCACCAGAGCAGAAGTAGGGGAGAGAGCTTATCTTTCCCCCAAAGCAGAAAGATACCAAATATATCACCACCAATAAATAAATAAATAAATACAGAGGCCCTGGAGTGGGTTGAGAAAAGGGCAACATAGCTGGTGAAAGGTCTGGAGAACAAGTCTGATGAGGAGCAGCTGAGGGAACTGGCGCTGGAGAAAAGGAGGCTGAGGGGAGACCTCCTGGCTCTCTACAACTCTTAAAAGGAGATTGGAGTGAGGTTGGTATTGGTCTCTTCTCCCTAGTAACAAGAAATAGGAAAAGAGGAAATGGTCTCTAGTTGCATCCGGGGAGCTTTAGGGATACTGAAAGAAGCTTCTTCCCTGAATGGGTTCTCAAACTCTGGAACAGGCTGCCCAGGGAGGTGTTTGAATCCCCATCCCTGGAGATGATTCAAGACACAGAGATATGGTGCTGAGAGACATGGTTTAGCAGCAGACTTGAAGGAGTTAAATAATGGTTGGACTCAATGATCTTAAAGGTCTTTTCCAACTGAAAGGATTCTATGGGGACTTTCATTACTTCTTAAACCATTAGGTTCCAAGTTTTTGTAAGAGAGAAACTGAATAAAAAGATTTGGTATACTTCTAGCAAAGAATAACAGATGTTAATAGTCTTATGAATGGCCAAAATACAACAAAACTATGGACAGTAAACATTACTGTGTATACCAAGAACAAATACACTTGATTTTGATCTCCCCAAATCAAATAAAGCTTTAGTATAAATGTAGGCACTTGTCCTACATGAAGGACAACAGTTACCCAGACACTCCTTTGTACTGGTGATCCAGAATCAGACTTTGGGAAACAGAAGTTGTACTTGAATTACCAAGTTTTTGGATTCTAAAATGTATCTGGAAGGTAGACTTTGAAAACTTTTCATTGCAAAGAAAATGATTACAGATCTGAATGTGTATTTTTGATATATATAAACACACACATACCTTATGACATACTGTATGTCTGTATAATGTTACATATATACCTATGTGTGTAAATATCTTTTTTCCAAGCCTAGAACCCTCTCTTAAGGAATATGGAAAGGCCTGAATGAGATGCCTTTCTACCCGCAGCAACTGATGCTTGACTTCTCGCTCTACAAAACCTGAAACAGTTCATTTTGATGCAAGTCTAGTCACTTGCTTCCATGAAGAGTTACTTAATTGTTACAGCCCAGCACACATCAATATAATCCCTTTGGTGTATATATTGTTAAAAGAAAATGGTTACATACATGCGCTTGAAATAGAGCCAAATAAAGACTGCCTAACTTTCCTGAGATATTTATCTCAACGTTACAAAATTCAAGCTTTGTGAGCAAGAAGTCTACTGGAGCTTAGTTTCTACATGTTCATGTCTTACACAGCCTAACCTACTCTTCCTCACAGTGCTTTTAAGCCCTCCTGTCCCCTATACAGAAAAATGACTAATTCAATTATGCTGGGTGCTGACAGGCCAGCTGGTTTCTGCTTCTTGGCATGGGTAGAAAGGGTAAGTTTTAAGTATCTTTCCCTCATTGTCTGCCTCCTTTGCCCAGCCAATAATTTCCACAAAACTTAAGAACTTCACACTTGTTTGTCAAATCTGGTTGAAACAAGCTAACAAGTTCAGAAGTTGCAGAGTGACAGGCAAGCAGACTGTATGGGTGTCTAAGTCTTGTACTCTTTGGAAAAATAGATTGTGGGGAGGCGGGGAAAGCAAACTTGCAAGGTAGGTCTCCGACTGTATGTATTAAACCGCATGTATTAAGTATTAACCCAATTTAGCCAAATCTAAATGGGAGCTGCCACAGTCCAACCACACCCACAGGCAGTCAGTATTATCCCTCCCCTTGTACCAAGCACCTGTGCCAAAAATCAACCTGTGGGAAAAAAAATTAAAATAAATAAAGCAGTTAGCATTTGGCGTAGGCAGCTGAGGAGCCAGCTCACTGCCTTGTCACATGGACACCACTACCACGTAAAAGGAACACACAGGATTGGGGCAGACCCAGCTGCCAAGGTGCTACACACTTGGGACTTAACAGTATACAGGATCCAATCCTAAAAGCACTTAATACTGGACATGAAGATCAGAACCTCACAGGACTGTATCCACTAATGTGCTGATGGTACAAAGAAGTGCAGGGGCACTTGGGTAATTATTTGGAGAAGAACAGAAACAAGACAAAATAATAATCACAGGTGATAGCTCTGAGATTGACAGTTTTAGCTGCATTCTGGACAAGATGGATTTATTTTTTTTAAATCATAATAAAAATCAGTGTCTAACCTTGTTGTCTTCTCAAAACTGTAGCCAAACCCATACCCTCAAGAGAAACAAAAAATAGCACTATAAGCAAACACAGGCACATTTAAACACAGACATCTACCCTTTGGGTAGACCATTGTCCTAAAGAAAATGAAAGGACACATCTATTCTGCATCCTTCATGCAGAATTCCAAAACCACAGAAAAACACCACTGGCAACCCCACTGGAGACTTGGGGAGACATGAGGAGGGCGAAGGTAAAACAGAATTTGTGTAGTTTAGCCAGAGTGGCTAATTTAGACGGAGGAAAGTGCGAACAGCAGAACATAAGGCAAAACATCTTGGGAAGTATATCCTGATGATAACTTGGTTTGTACAACACAGTGAGTTTGGGGGAGAAGATTTTATCTGAAATAATTTCTGATGTCCCCTCTCCACCAATACAGGTACAGCATCATTGTTTATCACTGTATCATACAGATGGCACAATTATGCATCCATTAGACATCTTCATAGTGCATATATAAAATGCATTAAAAAAAAGAGTCACTTTGCAGTATAAAATACAGCTTTGTATTATTTTCAAACACTTAAAAGGAATCCTTAATGAAGCATTTTTATAAAATCTATTTATTAACAGATTTCTTTTATTTTCATCCCTATTTATTAATTACAGAAGTCATAACTTCTTTTTTCACCCAGTGGTAAAAATTTAACAGCTGCTACACAGTTGCAAAATGCTGTCTACTTATACAGCATTAAATAATAAATAAAGCTCAAGATGAAGTACACATTTTACTAAGCAATCTACTTTAATGGTGGGAAATAAGAAGTTCCAAAGATTAACTATGTGCCACATTATCAACCCTGCTCCATGGTATTTGTTCTTATAAGTACTGTGCTGCAATATGAAGAAGGAAATAAATTAATAATAACAAAGAATAATTTTCATTTAATCACAGCTGCACTCACATTATCTAGTAACATTTTTAAAACAAATTTAAGTCTGAGTTGGACAGAAATCCTTTCCAAATAACTTGCACAGCTTCTTTTGCACAGCCTTTTTTTAAGATGACCTATATTGCTTAGGAATAAAGGTGGAAAAAAGTCACTACTGGCTTGTGTGGTACTAGTCTAACCCCAGTATATTGTCTCATAATTTAGGAGCACTATTCATTCTTCACAGTAACAGCCCTGCACAAAGTCATCAAAGTCATAGGTAACAACTCACATTAGCTTCCTGAGATAGTGGATCTGACCTTTCAAGTTTTGAAATAACAATAGGAACTGCACTGGAGATACCCTAAAAATGTGCATATTTAACTAATAACAAAAGATCTTAATGCTGTCAGTACATTTTTGGGCAAGTCAGACCTGGAGCAGCTGACCTTCAAAAATGCAAGGGACAAGCTAGATGTGATCCATACGGAACAGTAATTTCAGCTAACTGTGGAACATGATTTTTGTTACAATTTTATCACCACAATGAACAATAAGCAACAATGAACACTATACATGGGGGGGGGGAGGGGGAAAGGTGAACATGGAGTTCCACAAAAAGTCAGAGTAATACAAATAAATCACAGCATCGTATTTCAGATAAAAAAGTTTCTGCCTCTATCTTTAAAAAAAAAAATAAATATTAGTAACACATGCCCAGTTTGAGACAGACAGCCCAATGTAAAACTGAGTAAGCACAGCAATTCATCTGTAAGCACACCCTTCCAGATGCATTTCAGGAGTTGTATTTTCTCCTGCTTAAAAAGAAAAAAATAGTGTGGTTGGAAAAAAAAAAAAATAACCCCCCCCCAATATTCTGCATACAGAAGATCAGTGATGAAATTCCTCAGTGCACGTCAGGGAGGAAGTTCTTGTCGGTGCTTTTTGGGTTTTTTTAATTTCCTTTTTTAAATGTCAGTATCCCAGAAAAGACATTTTAATTACATAATTACTAAAAATTTTGGAAGGTTTACACAAGCCCCATAATTGGGCATAAGACATCACATCCTCTGGTTATATACACAGCAATCTGGTCTGGGTAACATTCTTTGCTCTGACCAATGTGTGCGAGGAGGGGCGGGGGAAGGAAGAAGAGGGAGGAGAGGTGGGGGGGTGTAAAGGAGAATTAAAAATACTTCCTCAAATTAAATTTTCTTCCCTTCATTTGCTTAAAATGTTGTGATTGCATAGAACGCACCGAAATATTTATCACAGCGTAGCTCGCAGTTAAAATACCTTGCTCTCGATGTGATATCCCAGAGACTCAAACAAAAGACATTCAGATGACAATGAAGGCGCTTTTTCCTTTTTTTTTTTTATTTTAAAAAGACATTTTTACATCTAAAACTGCACCACGGATCTGTCTTCTTTATCATGCCCGAGTTGTGACAGCCAATGCATAAAAAATTAAAACCCAATCCAGCAGATAAGACATGCAAAATGTCTCCTCCAATCCCACCCCCATCTCGCCTTTAAAAAAAAAAAAAAAAAAAAAAGGAAAGAAAAAAACCCACACCAGCCCTGCACATACGGAGCACACGCACACTCGCACCCCCAGGAGCCATCATTTGGGGCGACAATGCCAGGGCTGAGGAACTGCCACCCCCTCGCCCCCACCCCAACCCCGTACCCCAGCACTAGCGAACACGCTCCGGGTTCCATTAGGGGAGCAATCCCACCTCGCCGCTTCCTCATCCCCTCAAACAATGGTGCTTTCCCCCATTAGCTCCAAATTGTCAACATTTTTACGCTAGGCCCCGGCCCCACCGGCGCGGGCGGACCCGTCGGGCAGGGTTGGAAGCGCTGGGGGGGCCGAAGCCCCCGTTCCGTTCTGGACGGCTCGGGGTTGCCGGGTGCCGCGGCGAGGGCGGGCGGGGGGGCGGTGTGGCTGAGGTAAATAAATGGCCGATGGGCCGCGGCCCGCGCCCCCCCGCCGGGCGCTGTAACCGAAGCCAGGGCGCTGAACTGCGCAGCAAACATTGCGCGGCGCGGAGGGCCGTGGAGGTTCGGCGAGCCGCGGGCCGCCGCCCCCGGACACCATTTCGCGAGCGGCGGCGGGGAAGGTGTCGCCGCAAGTTGCCCAGCACCGGCGCCCCCTCTCACCCCCCCCAAGTCCCCCAGGCACCGCTCCCCCCGCTCCTCTCCGCGTCACCTCTCCCCTCCGTGGGCCCGGGGACCCAGCCCGCCGCACCCCTCGGGGAGGCACCGGCTCCCCTGGGCGAAGGTGACTTGTCTTCCCGCAGCCCCCAGGGACGGGGCGAGGGGCGAGGGGCTCGGAGCGGGGGAGGGCGTTCGACGCGTTCTGTCCCGAAGGGCCGGCGGCAATCGGCTTCCCCCCCCTCCTCTCCCCTCCCCAGCGGGCGTGGGAGCGCGGCTGGGGAAGGGGCCGAGCCCCCGCCTCCCTCCCGCTCGGCGGCAGGGCCCAGCGGCCCCGAGTCGGGGCAGAGCCCAAGCCAAACAAAGCGCGGCCTGAGCTGGAGCCAAGGGTGAAGCAGCCTGGGCTTTTCCTGCCGGTGCCCGGCCGGGCGCGGCGAGGCCCAGCGCCGACGCCGAACCCCACGCAGGCCCCAGCTCGGCGCCACAGTGCCTGACTTACCCCGATCCCCGGCGGCGGCGGCGGCGTTGTTCCTCTCCTGCTGCTGCTGCACCGGGCGCGGCCTGGACACTCGCCTGGGTCTCCTGTTTGCGGCTCGGACCGAGTTCATTTGCCGACTCGTGTGGGTGGCGGGAGGGGAGGGGGGGAATCCTCCGGCAACCGGTGCCTCGTCAGGGAGGGGAGGGAAAGGAGGGAGCCCCGGGGCGGCCGCCTCGCAGCAGCGGGCAGCAGGGAAGGAGGGGGGGCTTTCCAGGCGGGGGTCCCGCCGCTGCTGCTGCTGCTGCCGTCTCCTCGCCGGTTCGCTCGAGAGGCAGAGGAGCCACCGGCCGCTGGCTCTCCCGAGCGCTGGCTATGGGGGACGTTCGCTCCGCGGCCCCCCTCCCCAGCCCCCCCCGAAAATCCCTCTCTTAAAGGAGCCCCGCGGTCCTGCCCGTCTCAAGCCCGTCGCTGCTCCGTGGCAGGAGGAGCCATTGACACTGCTAGAGACACACACTCACAAGGAGGCAGCCCGCTGGCGGCCGCGTTCCGCCAATCACCGCCTCCCACACAGCCGACCGGTGGCTGCGCGACCAATCCCCGCGCCCGTTCTATGGGCGGGAGGGGCGGGAGAGAGGCGCGGGGTGGGGTGGGGTGGCGGAGCGGAGTATAAGGATCGGGGCGGCAGGCGGAGAAGGGAGGATGGTGGGTTTGTGGGGCCGGCTCGTGCCGGGTGGTGCGAACGGCAGTGGCGGGCGCTACCGAGGCCGTGGGGAGAGGGTACGGGAGCCGGACATAGGCCTGGTAGGGCCGCGCTGCGCCTCGCTCGTGCCGCCGAACCCTCCTGAAGCCGGTGGGCCAGGAAAGCAGCGGACTGGCCGGCGGTGGGAGCGGGCTCTTGTGAGGGCAGCCCAGGTGCCTGTCACCGGCTGGCCCAAGCTAGGGGGAGAGGGGAAGGGTGTGGGGCGGGCGCGAGCGCCGCAGCTCACCGCTGAGGCCGCGCGTGACACGGAAGGGCGGGAGGGACGCCTTGTGTGTACCGTGTGCCTTGGTAACCCCGCTTTGGGGGTGGGCTTAGGCGCCTGGGCCGGGGCTGCCGACTGCATTTCGGTTTCCCTGTATCGGCTGCTTATAAGTTGGCTCCTTGTTAACTACTTTTGTGACACAGGAAAATGCGGCTGGCTTTCAGCGTGCGCGCTTGCGTTTGCCTTGCTTTTGCTAATGCAGCGTTATTTATCGTGGGGTGGTATTTTATACAGTGTATGAGGCGTCTCCGGCAGTTTGATATTTGTTTTGTTCCTTTGTTGTATTTGTCAGCCGGTGGTCTAAAGGCAGGAAAAAAGGTTGAAATTAGTTGTGCCCTCTTTTTTTTTTTTTTGTCTTTTCAGAAAACAGTTAAAATGGATGGCAAAATCCAGGCTCTAAGGAAGATCCCTTCCCTTGGCAGGGTTGCTCAGGAGTCTGCTTCTAATGCTGCAAAGGTGGGGGTTTGTGTAGTTTTGCTTAAACTATGCACCTGGGAGTCAGCAGAACCATGGTTCTGAAAGGCAAAAAAGTGTGTTATCTGGTGTAAAATGTAATTAAATGCTTGCAGTTAAAAGCATAATAGGCAGGAGTTCAAAGCTGACAAAAGAAGGTACAATGTAATTTTTTTTTTTTCTTTTTAAAAGGCAGCTTTAAAATCGTTTATACTTCAGTTAATGTCAGTGAAATTGTACCTTTAGTATCAGATCAGAAAAAAAATGTATGGGAAATCTTAAAGCAGCTGCTCTAAGAAATGTTTCTTAGACTTTGCATTCTGTTGCCTTGAGAAATGTCTGGAGAAACCTAAGGATTGTTTTCTCTGCATGAGAAAAGTAATTCTTGCCACCTTCCTTAATAGCAAGGGAAGAAATAGTTTAAGGTTATAGGAAAAGAAAATAAATGTTGCTCTGGGGCCAGTTTCTGTCATAACAGCTACCTGGCTAATGTACTAAACATTTAGGAAAGCTACTCAATTACATGTACATACCATAAAAAAACACTTTTCTTTTCATAGCAGCATTGTCAAACTGCTTTAACTTTTGAATGGGAAGAATAACCACACCAAACAACTGTGCTGACCTTACAGTGACATGGTTGAGGATTTTTCATATAATTTAAAAACCCTATGAACTTTAAAGTACAAGATTGTAATACTTTAATTGCATTTCTCTTTAACTGTTCAGGTTGTGCTTGCTTCACCAAGATGTAGCAAATTAATTCTTACTGACACAGGGTTACCTGAAATAGCCAATATTGGTGTACTCCAAACTTGTAGTACGTTGTTTTCATCTTTGAAAACCTGTGCAAGATGGATGACAAATGAGACTTCACCTAATGCATGTAAAAAAAATCAGAAGGTTCTGATATTAGCACACAAACTTGAACCAGAGCAGGTTTTAGACTTTCTTAAACAGTCTTGAGCTAAGTTGAAACCAAGTGATCTCTTGGCCTAAAAAACCCCCACTTTTTATAATTGACTTTTTAAGGTGGCAATTTGTGTTAGGGACATGATGGTGGGAGTCTGGAAAAATTTACTGTAAGTAGGAAAAATGTGAGTCTCTGTAAGCAGTGGTAGTCTCACCAACTTAGCCAAAATGTGTTGAGGGCAATCTGTAGGTTATGTGGAAGTATTTGTGCAATGCTCTGAGCTGATGCTATGAGAACCTTACATGCTGAGTAGGAAAAACTTGATGAAGTTTTTAAACTGCTGATTCAAAAAGTGATCCCTGCAAGCAGCCATCGGTAGTTCACAAGGTATGGAGTACAGAAGTAGTTACACTGCTCTCCTCTAATATTTTTGGCTGTGTTTTAGAAGGCCAGACATTAGAAAGGCCAGGAACTCATCAAAACAGTTTTGACTAGAACTGGCTCTTCTCATAACAAAATTAAATCTATCCAATCTGATTTGTGATGGCTGGGATTTGATCATCATCATTTGAGTTTTGTAGGTCAGTATTTAATGTTAGCCATCCTGTTTCTTTTGCTGCTGTCTAGCCTCTTGAGAGGGAAAACACTGCTCTGTAATGAAAATTACACTGAGAATCCAAACTACTAAGGCCTCATTGTACTGACCACTGTGGAGATGCTTTAAACTGTCCTGTATGATGTGCTAATAAACCATTGCTGAATGTGGCTGTGATTCATAATGGCAAAATAATTCTGCCATTGTCAAGATGTCTCTTTCTTTATTTAAATTGGGAAGAGAGGGAATGAGGAGTGGAATTAAACTGTATCATGATTTTTTTTCTTTTTGCATGATTGTTTACAACCTGACTACTTGCTAGACTGGTTATGTTGGCCACAAATCACCTTTTGGTGACTCTTGGAACAGCTTCACGTTGTGAACAGAGAGGCATAAAACCAGGGTGAAGAAGTTGACTTGGACTTGTTACAGCATAAACAATTTGGGCAGAGCTGTCAAGGGATATGGTGAGTTAGCTGCAGCAAATTTTCACTGTATATGTATTTAGATGTTAATGATACTTGGTTATCTCTGTGTACATGAATAGATGGCTGCTGCTTTGACGAGATCACCTGCCACAAAGTGCTTAGTGATAATAACAAACTTGTTAATTATGTGTTAACATAAAATAGTTAGAGCTTGGTAGGTAGTGTGACACACCTTCATAGAGAGAAGTAGTGAGAAGTTGTAGTGAAGGAAATACTGATCACAGGGCTGCTTATTTGTTTGGTGATGTGTAGGGAAAGGAGAGTGACTAACAGCTGACTTGCTTTAAAGTGAAGACAGTTAAAACAACTGGAAGGTCTGATCAAGGAAGTATTCCTTCTCTATCAATATGGAATAGATGAGAGACTACAGAATTAAGTAAAGATTTGGAAATGGATGTGGAGCAGTGTCAACTGTTAAGTCAGCAAGGCTGATTCAGGCCAGAGAGATCTGTAGGAATCTCCATAGTTTCATTCCCTTTAAACATACACATCTACTAGAACCTGAAAAGCCTAGCTTCAGAGATTTGGAAATGCTTTGAATGTGGGATAGATTCATGTCAGTTGTTATGATCCTTGCTTGCCCTGAGGATGTGAGTATTGCTTTAACAGCTGATCAAAACAAGTCTAGGATAATAGATTTCAGTGAATTGTAATCTGTGGATTGCTTCTAAGGGGTTCACAAAAGGTAAGTAAGAACAGACTTGAACTTGTATGACAGCCTAAAGCTCCATTTCAATTGTTTGGGAACTGCAAATTGGAGGGGGGAAAAAAATCACTGAACTACTCACTTGCAATTAAGTGGAAGCTGCACAGTGTATTCACCACCTTTTGGCTCCTAATTCGTGAGAGAGATATTTTGAGAGCGCTGTTGTGGTTTGTCACACAAAGCCTACTGCAGCCTTTAGCTGCAGCTCATGGGTTTGAACAGGCAATACAAGATGTCAGGTTTTATTGTGCTTTTTAATCTGTTCAGGTGGCTTTGCAAGGGAGCCACATGTCTGTCACTCTCCCTACAAGTGAAAGTGAAGGAAAAAAGGGCTGATGCGACTTGCCCAAGAGGAGCATATTAACAGGGCCAGGAATAGAACTCGGGGTACAGGAGTCCCTATCCAAGGCTTTTTCCACAGTGTCACATTACTGCTTTGAGGAACATAAGACTTTTGCTATTATTTCTACCCATTTTACAAGCTGTTAATATATCCCTGGACTAAAAATAACTGCAGTAAAGATTTGGGACTGACCCTGTGGGGACTGCTGACTTTTTAAATTCTTTAAACCTAGAGGGTTTTTCCTCATATGCCTGGGAGAAGTTTGCCTTGGTGGTGATACCTGGAACTGAAGGAACTTGCCCTGCAGCTGAAATACTAATGCTGTTTTGTTGTGATTTCTCTGACCCTCAGTTCTCCTTGGTTGTGTTTCACATACCATCCAGTGCTGTCTTAAATTAAAAAAGACTCTTAAATCTCCATTCCATTTACCTGGAATCCATGTCTCCTGAAGTCTAGGCTGATGTTAGCTGACCTTAGTGGGTTACCTGCTGGGTGAATGTCTATAGCTGGAATGGTTTTCTGTTGCTGCAGAAACCAGGTTGTTTTTTGCAGAAAGAATAAAGACCTGGGGGTGGGGAGATATGTGTTATTTTCTGTAACCTCATAGGACTGTTGCAATATGTTTATCTAAATGTTAATTTTTATTCTGCCCTAACAAACTCTCTGGAAGCTTGAATGGTATTTGAACTCTCATTAATTACTTTTTTAAAAATAAAAGTAACTGCTGGGGAAAAAAAAATACTGGAGGGATGGTGTCTGACTTTTGCAGCATTATTAGATGCCCTGGTAGGAATTTGATAACCAAACAGGTATGTACACAAGGCCTACCTTTGGGGTTGTTTGGGGGAGTGTGTTTCAGGGGAGGGAAAAGGAGTATGAAGCTCTTTGCATCTGAGGGATGTCAGTTGATGAGAAAAGCACCCAGTAAGGTGAGAGGCATGGGACAGGTGTCCTATGAGCTGCTAGCACAATAGCTCTGTGTGCTGGCCTGACAGGACTGTCACACAGGGACTAGCTGCTAGACTGTTGGTCTGTGTCAGAAACAGGCTTGCAGCAGAGTTCAGTACCATGTTTGCTTGTGCAGCTTGATGGGAGCACGTGGGAAATGGGGTCAATGAGATTTTGAGGAGATAGACAGGACTGAACTTTCCCATCTAGCATGTAAGAGGTCTGGAGCTCAGATTGGAAGAGCAACAGCTTCTAGCCTAAATGGCAATTCTAAGGTAGCACTGGAACAGAGATGGCTCTGCAGACCACCCTACAGTCAATTACATGAATTTATATTGGAGAGGATGACATCTGTTGGATGTGAAAATGGAACTGTCTGAAGCACCCAGTCTGCATTATTTTCAGCCATGTTTTCCCAATGACACCTATTGCCTTCCAGTCAAGTCCACCAGGTTAGTCCTGTGCATTGTACTGAATGAAGATGTTTCAGATGGTCTTAACTAATAGGAAGCTTCATTGCTAAAGTTAATAAACATTCAGTGGGTATAAATCAGAGTTTTACAGGTGATCTGTCAAAATAACATGAGTCTCCCAAACATGTATGTATGGGTAAAAAAAAATACACTTGGAGCTCCTTTCAAGTCTTTGCCTCTTGTTTAAAAATTGTCCCCAGAGCTTGCACTGTTTTTAGTTTCAGATTTGTCTTGGACCACATTTCTAAGGTGTCTGCTTTTGCATCAGCAATGTGTCTCTATGATGTACTGTCTCTAGAGCTGGGGTTTCCTGACCCCCAAATATGCTTAGTGTAACTGTTTAAATTGCCTTGGAGAGAATACAGTTTGAACAAGTCTTTCAACATAATGAATTGAGTCAGTCCCCAACTGAGAGAGGTTTACAGGAAGAACATCCAATACCACCAACTGGAAAAATCAATCATTTGGTATCAAGAGGCTGGAGTTGTATGAGGGCCTGCTTCCAGGTGTAAACCTGCCAAAGGGAAAAAAGATAATTCCTTCTTTAGGGAAATTTTTTCTGGTTTGAGGGATAGTTCTTCCACAAAAATCTCTCAATGGGAGTCTGAACTTCCCATTTTCACAAAGCATTCATGCTGACTGATGCTTATCCAAGACATGCCTAGGATGGCAGGAGCAGTTAAGGACACTTTGCTTCATCTTCATTATGAGTAGCCAAATCTGAAATGAGCACCAGATCTGCACACAGTGTTCCAGATGTGGTCTCACCAGGGGGGAGTAGAGGGGGGAGAGAGCTTCCCTCAACCTGCTGGACACGCTCTTCTTAATGTACCCCAGGATACCATTGGCCTTCTTGGCCACAAGGGCACATTGTTGTCCCATGTGTAACTCCTTAACCATCTGTCACTGCTGTTGAGAAATAATTCTGCTCTTCACAGGCATCTTTTTGCTGCCCTCACTCTGTCTCCTGTTTTGTCAACTAGCATTATGCAGCAGCACAGTAAGGCAGATCAAGGAGGTAATCTGACTGAAAACTAATCCATCCCAAAGCACAGCTCGTTTTCAGGTGGGTGTGCAAGTGTTAGCACAAGAGGAGGTGAATGGCCTCTATGTAGTGGAGGAGGCTCCCATACAGGTTGGCTTTCTGTGATCCTGGAAGCACAATTTTAGCATTTCTCTAGGCATTTCCTTGTCCAGAGAAGGGCAACAAAGCTGGGGAGGGGTCTGGAGCACAGCCCTGTGAGGAGAGGCTGAGGAAGCTGGGGTTGCTTAGCCTGGAGAAGAGGAGGCTCAGGGGAGACCTTCTTGCTCTCTCCAGCTCCCTGAAGGGAGGTTGTAGCCAGGTGGGGGTTGGTCTCTTCTCCCAGGCACCCAGCACCAGAACAAGAGGACACAGTCTCAAGCTGTGCCAGGGGAGGTTTAGGCTCAAGGTGAGGAAGAAATTCTTCCTGGAAAGAGTATTTGGCCATGGGAATGTGCTGCCCAGGGAGGTGGTCGAGGCACCATCACTGGAGGTGTTTAGGAAGAGACTGGATGTGGCAATTAGTACCATGGTTTAGTTGATTAGATGGTGTTGGGTGATAGGTTGGACTTGATGATCTCAAAGGTCTTTTCCAACCTGGTTAATTCTATCCCATTCTTTAATTTAAATTATGTTTTACTGGAGTGCTCTCAAATATAGCTGCTCTGCTGAAGGATCTGTGCTGCTGATAAAGCATCACATCACATTTCTTGATGGAGCTATTCATTTAAGCAGGTGACAGCAGGTACTTTAAAGGTGACCAGCTTGGGATCACAAAGTGAGTATAGACCTTAAGCTGCGCAGTGACTTTCAGCAGTTCATTTCTCTTCATTGCCACATGGTGGTGACGTTGGTTGTTGCCTTTAAGGAGCTTTTGGACTTCCACTGCTGAGGGCAAGAGGCAGATCAGTTGGCAAGGAATGTCTTACAGGTTTACTTTCTGTGTGTCTTTTCTGGTTATCCATGCAGTGGGGACAGTTTTGCTCCTTTTTGTACTCAAATTTACATGTACATGGTCCTACACCTTAGCAGGGTCAGCTAATGAACAACAGAAAGCATTTTGCTAAGGATACCTGAGAAAATGGAATAGATTTTCAGAGTGGAATCCTGCAGGTATTCCCCTCTGAATCTTTGCTTGGCTGTCATCCTAGGTTATTCCAGATCTAAGAGGTTTTCCTATCCCATTTGTATCACATCAGTTAAAGGCCTGGCTGTGATCTTTTGTATCCCCCATGACCCTGTTTCTCTATTGAGATCTGAACTCAGTCCTCAGCTCTCACCTTCTCTGGATCTATCATTCTTGATGCCTTTTGCTATGTCTTGCTGGTTGAATCCTACTCTGTTAATCTCTGCTCCATCTTGAGACTCCAGGACTTCTAGCAAAGACTGGTTTGTGTGGAATATTGATTTGTTTCATTTTCAGGGTAGCTGTCTTTGTAACACAGATTTGCCCAGGCAGATGATTGAGTCACCCTCCCTGGAAGTGTTTAAAAACAGACTGGAGGAGACACTTAGTGCCATGGTTTGGTTGCTTAGATGGTGCTGGGTAATAGGTTGGACTTCAAAGGCCTTTTCCAGCCTGGTTAATTCTGTGATTCTGTGAAGTCTTGACTCTTTATTTGTCCCTAACTAGCTAACCTGGAAATGATGGGTGTTTATGCTTGCCAAGGTGAGTGGTGGAGATTGCATCCTTGGAAGACTGAAGGATTTTGCAGTTGAAGGGGACTTGAGTGCTTGAATTGCTTCCTTAGCAGAGTGTGTGGTATATGCCCTATAGGTGTGTATTCTTTAGTTCTGCCTATATGTCACCCAGCATGTGAACATAAATATCAAAAGGTATATGACCTTTTCATTACTCAAAGGACATAAACCCAGCAATTCACCCAAATTAACTGAAAAAGAATAACCATGCTGTGTATTGGAAAATGCTCTCCTCTCAATTGCCTATAACTAATGTCTCAGAACCTCATCAGTTTCATGCTGACAAGCAGAGATGGAGGGGGAAAAAATAGTCATCCATTCAGAAGAATGTGTTTGTAAATGAGATCAATAGCACTGTAAAATCCTCTCCACTGACTATTGGTGGTGAGCATCAGTGTGATCCAGGTCTTGAAGGAATTGTATAGTCTAAGTGCAGATTTACTGTAAGGACAGCTTACAAAACAACTGGCTTGATGTTGTTACATACGGTCTAGGTTTCTTCCACTTGCCCCGTGTCCAGTACCACAGACTCAGATTTATTGAGTCACTAGAAGTCTTGTTACATCTTGTTCCTCAGCTTTTTATGCTTTTCTTCACAGCAAAGCAAAAGAGGAAAATGGAGCATCAAGATTAAAATGTGTTTTTAGACCTCAGCCATGATGGGAAGCAGAACTTGAGTAAAGACAAAATTGGTCTAATATTTTAGAGCATTTTCTTACTAGGAATGGGGTAAAGGGAAGTGATTTGCTGTTTTGTGTGTGCTGGTTATTGACAGTCACTGCAAGTGAATGTTCAAGATACATAGCCTAGCTATGACTCTAGACATTCATGAATGTTTAACCTGTATTGCTTGTTTATAATCTTCATTTCTCAACAATTGAGTTTCATCTTAATTTTTTTTTTTAATCAAACTGATGTTCTTCTTCCTGAGCATGATGAAATGAATGGCTTTTGTCTCATTGTTTTGTGAAACTAGGTACCTTTAGATGCAATTTGGTTGTGGTGTTTTGTTTTGGTTTTAAGATCTGTTCATCTTTATATTTTTATCAAACTGGTGATCTTATTCCTGTGCATGATGAAATGGATGACTTCTGTCATGACTTCTGTGAACCACTTTCAGTATGGACTAGCATAATACTTGTTCACAACAAAAACTGGAGTTGGGCATTTTACCTTTTTTCTTCTTTCTCTTCTTTAGTGATATGTGATGCAGGAGACTGAAGAAGGAAAAGCATCCAATCAAATATTCTTTATGTAAACTCTGTTCCAATGTGATATAAGTTGCAGAAGTCAGTGTTGGGCAGTGCTGGGCTGTGGCAGCCCAGTGCTGGGATTTTGCACAGCTCTGAACATGTTTGGGTGGGTAGGGGAGATCCATCTGTCACAATCATAGAGTTTCCACAGCCAGCATGAGTGTCTGAACAGTGAAGTACATTCTGTTGCAAGACACTTTGTTGGGCTGTGTATACATAATATTTCCATACTCAAACCTGAGAGGTGTGGGAGAAAGAAGGTAGCAGTCTGCTTTATGAATCAGAATTTTTTAGGGGTGTGGAAGAGTAGTCACTGAAGGAAGATTAAAAAAGATGAAGATTGGGGAATGGCATGTTTGGTATTGTTTTTAATTGGGATCATCCTGTTCATCACTCATATTGTGAGGTAAATGGGTAAAAATATCCATTATTATAGCACACTCAAAGAGGAAATACTTGTGCTATAGTTAGTGAGCAATTCTAATTGACCTGCCAAATATAATTGAATTGCAATACAGACCTTATTCCAACAATATTTCCCTTATTGTAATGAATGAGAGAGACAACTGACATCATATGGATCCCTAATCTGTCTGCAATGTAATGACTTTTCTCTAAAATTTATACTACTACAAATTCAGTATTAAACTAATTAAATTACTTCTGTTAGTCAAAAAAAAAGTAGCCAAGCCCAATCAATAAACCTTTTTTTCCATGAACACAAGCTGTCTTCTGCCTTTCCCAATAAAAGGGTGAGAAGACAGCATTGATATTGTGGCCTGGAAGAGTAACTGTTGAGAACCAAAGTAATTTGGATCAATAAGTTTGAGAGAGCTTGGAGATGAAGGTTCTTCTGGGTTTTGGGGAACTTTGTTCTTGCCAAGGAGGAAGCAGCCATTGAACTTCTCTGCTCATCTTCTCCTAGGTGTGGTGCTGTGACATGTGAAGAGAGTTATGTGCTACTCGTGACTGTAGTTAGTCATTTAGGGTGACCTATGCTCTAATGTCTCTTCCATCACTGCAAACCAATTGAAGTGACCAATGTTGTTGCTTCACATGTTACTGTAAATCAGATTAGAATCTGCTGCTCCTGGATTTGCTTCATTAACTGGCAGTATCTTTGAAATACTTCCTAGATCATTTGGACTGTGAGGTGAAACATGCATCATTTTTAAGGCTTAAGCCTTATTGGAGATGTGGTGAGGCCACACCTTGAGTGTTGTGTTCAGTTCTGGGCCCCTCACTACAAGAGAGACATTGAGGTGCTGGAGCAGGTCCAGAGAAGGACAATGAGGCTTGAGAAGTGTCTGGAGCACATGGCCTACAAGGAGCATCTGAGGCAGCTGGGGTTGTTCAGTCTGGAGAAGAGGAGGCTGAGAGGGGACTTCATTGCTCTCTACAGCTACCTGAAGGGAGTTTGGAGTGAGGAGGGGGCAGCCTTTTTCCTTGGTGTCAAGCAACAGGACCAGAGGAAATGGTTTCAAGCTGCACCAGGGGAGGTTCAGCCTGGATGTTAGGAAATATTTCTTCACAGAGGGGGTTCTCAGACACTGGAATGGTCTGCTCAGGGCAGTGGCGGAGTCACCATCGCTGGGGGGTTCAAGCAGTGTGAGGAACTGGCACTTAGGGACATAGTTTAGTGGTGACCCTTGCAGTGCTGGGTCAAAGGTTGGACTGGATGATCTCTGAGTTCTCTTCCAACCAGATGTATTTTGTAAATGAAGTTAAATAATCTGAGGTGCTTACACATGTCAACGGGAGAAGCTTAGGATGTTTACATTCAGATGTCTCTACGCTTTAAAACTTACTATCGGGATAACTTAATATCAAGGAGTAGAAGTAGCCCTTTCACCCCCCAGTTGATGCAAAAGATATTTCTCACTTTACATGAATGTCTTTATGTAGATTGTAGCTTCCTCCAAATCAATTTTTTGGGTCTTCTGCCGAGATGTTCCAGGGTAAATACTTTGTATTACTGTCAAACTGCCAGATGTCTTACCTGAAAGTAGTGCAAAAGAAAACTCTTAATCAATTGCTTCCACTTTCTATAACACAAAGTAATACAGCTTTGACATTATTCCATTCAGGTCATGAAATTCATACAAGCTATTGTACTACAATGCAAGATACACATTTTAGAAGCATGAAAAATGCAGGAAGTTTGAATGCTGCATGGACATAAATTTACTCATCCTCTATACAATGCCTTCTTGAGGTGCTGACTTTTTCAGTACAATAATTGTTCATAATGAATACTCTTGCATAAAACATTTGAAAGGCAATTTTCTGAGGCCCAAGAATGGCTAAAAAAATTATTCACTAGGGAGCAGTCAATAATGTGTATCCTGAAGTAGACTTGGGGAATGTGAAATAAACTGATGTAATGGGGGGGGAGGATTGCCTAGTTTGAGAGAATCTCCCCTTTTAAAGGTCCAGTGCCCTGAAACAGAAGCCACAGAAATGGTGTGGGCTCGTACATAGGCAAAATCATTATGTTCTTATGTGCCATCAGAGAAAAGGGGGAAAACCCCAGCTTTCTGCAAAATACCTCTTGCAGGAGAATTCCAAGAGGTAGTCACCTCTGCTGCAGTAATATGTGATCATTTTTGTGCTGTAGACTTCAGGATAGATAATACTAATCAATGAAGATGAGGTATATTTAAAGAATATACTTAGAAATAAGGAAAATAAATTAGTCAAACTGTCAGGCTGCTTCCAGGCAGTAGATTTTAAACAACTTGTGTAATATTTCTTGGCTGTTACAGCCTCACATAAGAATTTTTCCTGGTTCATAAAGAAAATGAATGTGAAATCAATAACAGTATTTAAAAAATCACCAAAATTTTCTCATCCAGAGGTAGTCTTACTTTCAGAGGGCCACTGCTGCCACAGGCAGAGTGGGAAAAGCACACAGACCTTAATGGTAAACAAAAGAGAGTGCAGAAGAAAAGTGCAGTGAAAAAAAAAAAGTTGCTTTCAAAAGCAACCAGGAGCAAGACCTTTCCACTCTCCTGCAAGAGTGAGACTCTAAATAGGGCCATCATGAGCATCAGCCTGCAAAAGTCCTTTGGTTGAAGGTGTAGTCTAGATGCTACACTGACTGAAGGATACAAGCAGCAACAATAACAACAAAAAAGAAATCAAATCATGGTGAAAACACCAATAGAAACACAGCAAAAGAAGGTTCTTATAGAATGCTACAGTCACATAGTCTGCAGGACTTAAGTCCATGAAGAAAATATTTAGTTCAGGTTGGCCCCTCACTACAAGAAGGACATTGAGGTTCTGGAGCATGTCCAGAGAAGGGCAGCAAGGCTCTTGAAGGGCCTGGAGCACATGCCCTACCAGGAGCATCTGAGGGAGCTGGGGTTGTTCAGTCTGGAGGAGACTGAGCGGAGGCCTCATTGCTCCCTACAGCTACTTGAAGAGAGGTTGGAGCAAGGTGGGGGCAACCTTTTCTCCTTGGTGGCAAGCTACAGGACCAGGGGAAATGGTTTCAAGCTGTGCCAGGGGAAGTTCAGGCTGGATGCTAGGAAATATTTCTTCACAGAGAGAGTTCTCAAACACTGGAATGGTCTGCCTAGGGCAGTGGTGGAGTTGCCATCCTTGGAGGTGTTCAAGCAGTGTGTGGGCCTGGCTCTTAGGGACATGGTTTAGGATTGACCCTAAACTGGATCAAAGGTTGGACTGGATGATCTTTGAGGTCTCTTCCAGCCAGATGTTTTCTGTGATTCTATTAGCCCAGAGAACCTGGAACCACTGTGGAAATGGGAAGGAACAAGGCCCAGGATTAGATTTGTTTGTTGGTTTCTATTTTTTATAAAAGCAGAAAGCGGAGTAATAGAGTATGTGGGAATCCTGCAGCTGTACACACATTTTCCTCTGCTGAAGATGCATTGTAGTTACAAGTTAATGCAACTTTGATTACCCACAGTTGCCACATTCAATCTGTGAAAATAAATAGGATTTGTCAGTATTCCCTCAACCTCTACCTTCCTTCCCAAAGCAATGCATAACTGTTTTCCAACCTCTTGCTTAGGATTGTTCAGAAATAGCAGAAGAGCAAGCCTGGAGAGATTGAGTGCAGAAGACTCTCCTGAAAGGCTGATTTCCTAAGCTGCTGCACTGCAGAGTGAGGTTGGGAGAGTTTGCTCGGTGCTGGCATCTGCAGACACCCATGCCCACAGTCTCCAGTGACATTTAAATAGATTTTAAAATATTATTACTCCTGGTGATTTCTGGTTCTTGGGGGTTCTTGTGTCTCACACTTCCCCAAGCTTTTTCTTTGAATCTCAGAGTTAGAAATTTGGATTTAGGTTAGAATTCAGATTCATGTGGAAGCACTTGACTCCAGAAGCTGTGACTTCAGTCAGCAGACAGGAGATTCATGATGAAATTGGCAGAATTGTACTCTTCTGAGCTCTTTCAGAGACATATGCCTCTTTTCCTGCTCCTGGAAGTGGTCCCACAGATGTCTCATGATGATTCACTTGAGTAATGGATGCAAAATTGAGGTTTTGGTGCTTTGGATTTCCAGATTCCCACATTGTAAATGTATGGTTTTTAAAGTGCAAATTCTAACAGAAGTCCTGCCTTTTTCATAACATAGAGGTTATGTTTTACCAAAACTCAGTGTTTTGAACTTAAAATGAACTGATACCATTGGTCCAAGAAGGCCTGGGGTGTATTGGAAAGGCTGTGGTTAGCAGGTTGAGGGAGGTTCTCCTCCCCCTCTACTCTGGTGAGGCCACTTCTGGAAACTTGTGTTCAGTTTTGGGCTCCTCAGTTCAAGAAGGACCTCAGGGAACTGTTTGAAAGAGTCCAGTGCAGATGCTGAAGGGAGTGGAACATCTCCTGGCTGAGGGAGCTGGGGCTCTTGAGCTCGGAGGAGACTGAAAGGTGACCTCATTCATGTGAAGGGCAATGTCAGGAGGACAGAGCCAGGCTCTTCTCAGTGGTGTGCAGTGATAGGAAAAGGGGCAGTGGGTGCAAGGTGGAACATAGGTTCCACATGAACATAAGGAAAAACATTTTCACTGTGAGGGTGACAAAACACTGGAACAGGCTGCCCAGAGAGGTTGTGGAGTCTCCTTCTCTGGAGACTTTCAAAACCTGCCTGGATGTGTTCCTGTGTGACCTGCCCTAGGTGATCCTGCTCTGGCAGAGGGGTCAGACTTGATCTTTTGAGGTCCCTTCCAACCCCTAACGTTCTGTGATTCAGTAAGCTGCTTTTTGACTTTCAACAATATCTGCTCAAAACCCGACACATCTCCCAAGACAAAGACCCTAACTAAACTGGGCTTGGAAGACGGCTCTTGAATAGTTTGGTTGGTTTTTCCTTCTCTCAAGGCTTTCAGCAGTGATCCTGTTGTGGTATTAGTCACTAGGTGGCGCTCTCTTACGTGGTCTCCTACATGACTGCTTCCGGGGTGTGAGTGAGTGGCTTGGGCTGGGCTGCAAGTGTTCAGTCAAGAGTTTATTTCGGAAAAGAAAAGATGTGAGTTCTAAAGCTAGACAGCAACATCTCTCACCCTTCTGGACTGGATTGGCTTTTTAGAGTAAAATGGCTCTAGGGAGACTGGGTTATTTTTTGGGGGGGTTGTGGGGTTTTGGGCTGATACTGCTGAGCTGAGAATTCTGAGTGCATGTGTTCTCCCTGCTCCCAGGTTACTATACTCTCTAAGAAACGTGGTAGCACTAAGCCTATACTTACAAGCAGTTTAACTCTGTACTGCAAGGCTTTAATACCCAATGTATCAACGGAACAACAGCATTTCCCTCCCTCCACATGACCTTAATTGAATTATTATATTAATTTGGCTATACTGTATCGTGAACAGATGTTAGGCAACCTGAGAAAAACTTAACACTTTTCTTTCATTTGCTTTGCCTTTTGAAAAACTGCATTTCAAGTTCACTCCACTGTTTTAAGGTTTTCTTTGTTGTTTGGGGTTGGTTTTTTTGGTTGCTTGCTTGGTTTTGATGTGTTTTTTGGGGTTGTTGGTTTGTTTGGTGGGTTATTAGTTTGTTTTGCTTTGTTTTTTTCTAGAAAAGGAAAACAAATTCTGGCCCCCAAAAATGCTTTCCAGAGTTTAGAAACCTAGATAAGTCCTGGTAAGAGATTTAATTCAAAGAATACTGGAGATGGTCTGAACATGCTAAACACTTCTCAGTGCTTTCTCTAATTTTTCCACAAAGCCTCTGGAACATTTCAGTTAATTGAGTCTTGAGTTCAGTTTTCAGGCAAGGAAAAAATGTTTTCTTTTTCCTCACTTGTAGTATTTTTGAGAGAAGTGAGGACAAGATCAAGCAGATGGAAGGTGGGGGAAAGCACGAAAGGATTGCAATATTTAAATCTTTCAGATTGGTTTGAAAAATGAAAACATTAATTGTGTGGCTTCTGCAGCTAAATTTCAACAGGTTTAAAAAAATGCTGTTGAGGATTTTAAAAACACTGCATCTGTGTGAAGTGAGGCTGAAAATGAAACATTGATAAACTCTATTAAGCATTTTCATATGGAATCTATTTTCAGCCACATACCAGAAAATGTCTTTGTTATTTTTCTGAATGAGACCCCAATCTTGGAGTGACTTTTCATTTATCAGAGCCTTTTAAGTCTGCTATTGTATTTCCAGTCAGATCCTTTCCCCTCACTTCTTCTTTCCTGTGTCAGGCCCTTGCAAATTCACCACAGGGCAAAGTGTGCCATTAGTTTCCACAAGCACAGGGATTTGCCTTCTTGGGGTGCACTTGGCCTTTACGCAGTAGAAGCCAAGCACAAATCAATGCCAGCTCTAATAATCTGTGCTAAAGTTTCTTTATGGTGTGTTATACTTAAGAGCAAACCTGCAATTTGTGATTTAACTTGTTAGCAATTCAAAGGCCTTTGTTTCTCCTGGCAGTTTAGTCAAATGAAATGGCTTAGTGGGGTTTTTTGCATCACCACCATTGGCATTTGTCTCAGTGTTGGTGGTTTTTGTTAAATGTTGTGTTGGTGTTTTTACTGAGATTCTCACATCAGCAATAATTTAATTATGTCAAAATACCACTTTCTGGGGAAAAAAAAAACCAAACCAAATTAAGTTCTGGTATCTGCAGTTGAGATGCTAGAAAACATGACTGTAATGTGCCAAAAAAAAACCCAACAACCCAATGAAAAATAATTGGCTCTTAAAATGTCATTTTTTTTCTTCTTTTTTTTTCTTCTTCTTTTCTTATTTTTCTTTATTTTGGGTGGGGGGAGAGGGATTAACCATATTGTAGCATTTAGCTTCTCTGAATTATATCTATTTTAACTTGTTCCAGGATATTTGAGTTTATTTCCATAGGCAAGGAATGACTGAAATTCTTTCAAGGGATTTAAAGAACAACACAAAAAAAGGGCATAAACCCAGTTTGTTCCCCTCCTGCTTCACTGATTTCAAATTTTGTGGCTCTTGGTAGCAACAAGGATTTATGTTCGTATCTTTGATCAAAATGTCCACCTCCCCATCCTTCTGCAGTGAGGATGTGCTTGTTGTCAGCCTGGCTGCAGTGCTCCAGTCTTCTGCATCTGAGTGGAGCTTGTAATTGGGCTTGGAAAGTGCTTTGTGATCCCTTCAGATGAGAGGCTGATGATGAGGCTGGATGTGTTTAAAGGTGGTTTGGATGTGGTGTTTGGGGATATGGTTTAGGGGTGAACCTTGTAGAGTAGGGTTGTTGGTTGAACTTGGTGATCCTGAGGGTCTTTTCCAACCTGAATATTTCTGTGGTTCTGAGAAAAGGATCACCAAGCTACCAGCACAAATCAAAAGGGGCTGGAGAGGCTGCTTTGAGGACAGGCTGGCACTGGCAACCATCCAACCTAGCGCCTTGTTTTGCTTTTCCCTCTGACATTGAGCTATGACCTTTGGCTGATTCCCTTCCCATCTCTCCACACTCTGGTCTGCTCCTATCATTTGGCTGCTTTGTCTTTTTAGAGTTGAGCTCCCCAGGCAGGGCGAGGCTGCGGGCTCCATCTTATGAGGTTTTTGCAAAGTATATAGCTCAACAGGGCTGATCTTGGCTAAGACCTCTAGGCACTGCTGGCCTACCAGTGAGCGTTACTATTTATAACCAAAACATCCAGTCATCATAGAGTGTGGAAAGGGGAATAATTTGGCATTATTAATGTCAAGTTTAAAGAGCAAGAGCTCCATTTGCGTTATTAGCTGTCATCCTCTGGAGAACCATAAGCATCTCCCTGACTAGGGATCAAGTTGCTGCCCTTACCCTGTATGACCTCATTGGTTTCACAACAAAATTCAATGTAAGTGGAGCAAATTGGCATGAAGTCAAGGGATTCAGTCCAAGAAATTCAGGTTGTCTTTAGTTATTTTTGTAAGGTCGTGGTATCAGAAAGAAACTTACCCATACCAGTCTTTCTTCCCAGGTATCTTGGGTCCAGCTTTATCACCATCCCTTTCATCCTGCTTTCCCTGTTACTAAGTGGCAAACAGCCTTCAAACATCTTGACATCCTTCACGATATTTTATATTCTTGCTCTGTCTCATCCAGGCACAAAGGATAATCATGTGGTCTGGTTGTTATCTGGGAACTTGGTTAGCTCTCCTCGTATTCTCAAGAGGGGATATAGATCAATAATAATCTCTGGTGTTGCTGTGGGTTAATTACCATAACTCAGTAACCAGTGTATATGACCAGCGTTTCATTTTATGCACTCCTTTTTCTGCAACCTGATTTTTTCCTGATGTTTTATATGAGAGTACCTACTTCCAAGAGAAATTGTGTCTGGAAATCCTGAAGCAGTGATTTAGGCAGTCCTCTATTGTTGTCTTTTCTCGTCTTTTCCACTTTGAAATTTCTGCCTTTCAAGAAAAGGAGGAAAATTCCCTCCAAAATGGAACTGCTTAGGCTTCCTTAGCGTCTTTTAATGTATCAGTCAGTGCTTTGTTTCCCAGGAGGTATAACTCCTCTAAACATCTCTCTAAAATCCCTCAGGGTGCCTCCTAATAGAACATGGAGTCAATATGGCTTGCAAATTGTTTAAAGTGATTTGTTTATTGGGTAGCCTGTGTGCATCTCATTCTCCTTGATAAAATGTTGTCAGTTGCTTTGCATCACTCCTCGTAAGTCTGTGTTAGAATCTGCTGTTGTGTTTCCAGAGTAGGATCTGAACCCTGACTGTACCACCACTTTGAAGTCTTCTCTGATAGATAAAGATGAAGCTTGAGGTATCAAAATATCCTGGGAGGGCTGTGGCCCTGTAGTGGATGAGGGCCCTATGGAGTGGGCTCGTTCCCCAGGATAAGAGATGGGAAAGAGTGTGACTCTGCATGGAAGTGTGGTGTTCTAGAGCTCCTATAATTGTAAAATGTAGCTGAAAGCTGGTAAGGAGCCAGGAGGCTTTGCTGGGCAGCATGGAGTTTTCCAATGTCATTGCAGGTGATAAGAAACATGCTGTCATGAGGAAAAGAGATTTAATCTCTGGAAAATGATGCCCACTTAGATCTTGGGCCTGAAAGAGAAAAAGCTGGAGATTTCCACTGTGGTATTTTGATTCCAAAAGAGACAGTGGCCTTGATAAGCAGTAAAGAAACAAGACTTAGTGTGGTTCACAAGGAAGCTCTTTCAACAGGAAAAAAATAGAAAGTATGGAAAGGCAAATTAGAGGATGTGGTATAAGAGTGGATTAATTCAGATAACACAGCAGGTAAGGGTGTTCCCAAAGTACTTGATACTCCTTTAGGAACATCCTCACATAAAAAGGAGGTGTCAGGTGCCTTAACCAAGCTAAATCAATCTTCATGACAAGACATGTCAGTGGCCATTTAACCTCCTTGCTGGAGCAACTCTGTAACTGCACTCTCCTGTTGTAAAGATGCGTTCAGGCATAAAAGTTTGAAAACATGAAATGTAGTCTTTACTGCAGCATAGGCTGTATGGAAGGGATGTTAAAAACATCCCTGGAATTTTTTTTTCAGAGGCCCAGATTGTGTGAGGTAATGTCAGGTGTAAAGAAAAATGCTGAGCTGTACCAGGAGAATATTTCAATGTTTCCTTCTGAACCCAAGAGGGTTCATAGGTCAGCTGTCAGTGTGAGCAAATAATACTTAATGGCATCCACAGCAGAGATCCCTGGTAAAATAACAACATAAAAAAAGAAAGAGGGGGGTAAATAGGTATTTCTGAGGTACACGGTGACAAAAGGAGAGATGAAAGAAAGCTCTCAGAGCTTAACTAGTAGAGGAGAGTTATTTTACCTTTTCTCTAATAATTTTCCTTCCGCTCTCCTGCTTCTTCCTTTCACTGGTAACACATCTTCCAAGAACTATGTTTCCAGTGAGCCAATTTAGACAGGCTGAGCAGGTATCTAAGGGAGCAAATAGGATCATATAGGTAGAACTAGAAATTAGTGACACAGGCTGAACATCCCTTTGTAACTGAAAGACTTTCCTTATTTAGTTCCACAGGTGCAGCATAGTAACAGGGATGTGACATATTGCTTACTTAAGAGGATGCACCAGAAATTGTGAAGTGCAGATCAAATCTGGTGCAAGAAAATCAGACCAGTTGAAATCTTGTCTGATATTTTTAATTAACTTAAACCCCATTCTCTTATTTAGGGAAAGCAATGCATGAGAGAATGAAACACCTGAATATATAAAACCATCTTCCAAACCATTTGGAATTCACTCTGATAAGAATGATTTTAGATTGAGCTTTAACTCCAGATAAATTTTCAAGCAAGATGCCAGTCAATGCAAGCCTGTGTGAACTGAGGAGAAGAAAGGGAAATGATACTGGTATCAGATAGCTACATGTTGCACCATATAGCTGAGCATCTTTACTGTCTGTAGCTTCAAGACTTCTGTACACCTCAGAGTGGTTTAAATGGTCAAAGCTGATTGCTTAAGAAACACTCAGGATGTGAGACTCCATCCCTGAGAAGAGTTTGCCTAAATATAACAAGTGAAGATATATTGCAGTATGCTCCTTTTTTTTTTAACTTATAAAATGTATCTTTCCCAGGCAAACAGCTAGCACAAAACCAGATATAAAATTCACATAACAAGCTAATAAAAAGCAGAACATCTTCCATGACTCTTCAGTCTGTCAGGTTTTATATTTTTCACCCACTTATGCTGTTCTCAATACATCTTTTATGCCTAGGGAAAAACAGATGATTTAAAATGTACCAAGAGAGCAAAAAATGTCAGTCCTTGCCACACTAAAGTGAAAGTTTCAAGTAAAAGGTTCATCTCTCAACATTTCCTTGATGGTGTTTTAGTCTAATCTACTCATTTAATATATTTTTAGATTATCTTCATCACCCTAGTATTGGAGCTTTACTTCTTTGTCTTGGTTTTGCTGGGGCAGACTCCCAGGCCAGCCATGGGCTGCAGGCCAGTAGCAGCTCTGAGTCAGCTAAGACAGCTGACTGGAGTTGGCTGCAGGTATGTCCCAGATCATAAACATCACAACCAGTGTAAAGGAGGGAGTTTGCTGAGGAGAGGGGAGCTTACTGCTGGGTTTTTTCCTTATGCTGCTCCCCTTCCTCTTGAGGACTGCATTCCTGGATGTTGTGACTTCTGCACTTTAGCTGAGCTGAATACAACCTTATGTCTCGTCTCTTGGTATTAATTTGTCTATTTAATGTAATCTATTTTTGATACAATCTGTGGGTCTCCCATCCTTTTCCTGCCTCCTCTGCTGGGGAGGGGTCATCAGGTGCTAGAGTGTAGCCTCAGATACGGGCTAAGTGTAGATGCTCTTATAATACAACAGTATTTTTCCTGCATGTGGATGTGTCTGGTAAATATTCAGGAACAAATGGCAATCCAAGAGGAATAAGCCTCAGTGCCTAATGACATATTTAACGCTTGCAAGCATTTGTTCAGGATGCATCAAGATCTGGCCTTGGGGTCTTAAGATCCACACCTCAAGTGTGAGTGGTAGAAGAGAAGCAAAATGCACACATTCCAGTTCCTCTAAAGCTATAGTGGAAAATTCTACGTGATCTTGCATATTATCATGGGATAGGTCAGGGGAGGGCAAGAAGAAAGGACAGATTATGTGATACAAACCCCATTTGCTTACCCATTTAATGAAGTAAGCACAAGGAGCATCTGTGCCTTAGCTGTAGAAATAAGGCTTGTCAGCAGCAGGGGTGGGACTGTGCTTGTTCCCACTGATAGAATGGGATACATGCACAGGTTATCTCTAGTTAGGATGAGACAGGGGGAGATGTAAAATACAAATCCAGAGGAAATTCCATTGATTGTGGAATAAATTTTTAGGCCTTGCATGCTCTTGATAAGCAAACACTGAAGTGAATGTATCCTGCCTTTTTAATTGTCTGCACAGGTGAAAAGAAGCAGCCCTGTGCAGTTATTTGCTTAACAAAACCTGGCGGGGGCAGGGGGGGGGAAATAAAAGATGAAGTTGGGCTTTATAATGCCATGCTGACAAGTGATACAGTTTTCTTATTCATCTTTTTATCCTCTACTTTTAGGTATCTGGCTTGGTGCTAATATCTGGCTTGGTATTATCTTTCTAATTTCTTTCTGTGCAGTACATCAGAGGCCACTGTACCTCTTGTTCTGGTTTCTTAAGAGGGCAAAAGTACATTTGCTCACCCTCTATTTGCTTCAATACATTTCCCTTCATGTTAAAGCATTCCAGGTGTTTGCTTTTCTGGTTACACTGCATAAGATCTTATGCATTTTATGCATGGCATCCTCTGTGGGGAACGATGTTATCATTTGATTATTCCACTGGTTATTCAGTTGAGCTGGTATTTGTGTGCAGTGTCATCATTTATCAGTAATCTCAAACAACTGTTGTAGGTCTGGAGCACAAGGCCCGTGAGGAAAGGCTGAGGGAGCTGGAGAAGAGGTGGCTCAGGGGAGACCTTATTGTGTCTGAAGGGTGGTTGTAGCCAGGTTGGGTTTGTTCTCTTCTCCTAGGCAACCAGCAACAGGACACAGTCTCAAGCTGTGCAGGGGGAAGTTTAGGCTTCATCTTAGAAGTTCTTCACAGACAGGGAAGTAGTGGGGTCGATGTCCCTGGAGGTGTTTAAGAAAAGCCTGGATGAGGCACTCGGTGCCATGGTCTAGTAGATTAGTTAGGGTTGAGTGATTGGTTGGACTTGATGATCTTGGAGGTCTCTTCTAACCTGTGTGATTCTGTATTAAGGGAAATCAAGAGATAATTGGTATAACCACAAAGAAAAGTCCTTCAGAGGCTAGAGAGTCCCAGGGGGACAGGCAGCTTGTCCCAGGCTGTTGTAATCTGTTATTCTGTTCTGTTTTCCTGTATGTCTCTGTTTAAGGCAGTGTGCAGCCAATTCTCTCTCAGAACAGGTGCTGTTATCTTTATTTTTTGAGGGGGAGAGGCTTTCTCCAGGCCTTGTCTGGCAGTGAGTTTCCAGCTGCACCTCTGGGCCTGCTGAAGCCTGCAGCAGGCCTGGGCCTAGCGTGGGGCCTGCTCAGGGCCTGCTGAGGCCGAGTGGGGTGGAGGTCTCTGGAAGGCTGTGGAAAGTTTTGGCCTGTCAGGCACAGGTGAAGGACTGAGCCTCATTTGTGAATGATTTCCTTTCACCTGAGTGCCTTTTGTATATGTTTGTAAACTGAGTTTCCAGTGGGGAGCATTGCTATTTCCCTCCTTGGGAAGAGGTAAAAGACCTTTTCTGTCCTTTTGCCCTGCTCAAAACTAGGACAACAGCTGGAAAATGGAACACAGGAGAAACTTTTTCACCTTCTGAGGGCTTTGATTATTCTTGGGGCACTGCCATCAGCCTGCTTCTGTTGTGAGTGTCTGCTAAATGTGTGTCTGATCTTGCCCAGAGGAATGCAGATCTTCCCCAAGAGCACCACTTGGAGATCTGCCTCAGGCCTGGGTCAGAAATACAGTACAACCCCTCAGCCTCTGGAGACCACTTCTATTAGGTGTGAAGGACAGGTCCTCCTTCAGGGAAGATAGGATGGGTGGATCACCAGGGAGAAAGACATCCAATACTTGAGGGAATTAGCTGTGCTGGAAATGGTCTTCAGTAATATGAATGGCAGTCCTCACCCTGCAGGACAAACAGCAGGTGAAATGGTTCGCCTGCTCTAGCAGTATGAGGGAAGTCTTCCTTCTCACATACAGGCCTGTGTTTCAGCCATAGAGGAGCTGTCCCAGAAGGTCAAGCAAACCCGAGGGAGCAAGTCCTACTCCCCACCTGTGCAAGCTAATATTTCAGCAATTGGGAGCAGGCATCTCCCTGTCCAAGAGAGAGAATCTGGGAAGCACACACCACAGTGCATCCTCTAATTATACCTATGTGACCGTGGGGAGGATGTGAGAAAATGGGATGGAAAGTCCACTGCAGTGCTAGCTGTGGAGGAAGTTTGTGAATTGCAGGGAAACCTTTCCCAGAAGAACTCTGCCCCAGTTTCCAGTGGAAAATCTAGAAAGAGCAGATGAGTGGATACTGCTTCTGACCCTTATGAAGGGACCTCCAAAGCACTCCTACAATATGCAGGTGATTCCAATCAAGATTAGAGGGGCCCTGCCCCTCATCAGGTGGAGGAGAGGGACAATATGGCCTGTTGAACTGTGTGGATCAGGTGGCCTGGTATTTCAAAACCACAAGAGTATAAAGCTTTACTAAAGCACCCCTACTGCTGGTGCTGGGCTGGATGTTCAAAGGAAGACTCTCCTCTACCCATTGTGCAACTGTTACCATGCCACAGGGAAGCCTGGCGGATTGCTTCCATCACACTGCCACAAACCTGCCAAGGTGAACACCATGTGCTTACAATGGTGAAAGGAACAACTGAATAGCTGGAAACATTCAGTGCCCCATGCCACCACTCAGACACCATCCTGGGCCTTGAAAAACAAGTCCTGCGGTGACACACAGCCCAGAAAGAACTGAATCAGGTAATGGGACTCATTTTTAAAACAGCCTTATAGACACTTGGGCCAAGGAGCATGGCATTGAGTGGGTGCCTCACATCCCCTATCACACCAGCAGCTGGGTGGGTCAAATGTTACAACAGCCTGCTAAAAAAACATCCTGAAAGCAAGGAGAGGAGGGACCTTCAAAAATTGGGCTGCGTATCTAGCACAAACCACTTGGCTGGTTAACACCAGAGGATCCATTAATGCAGCTGGCCCTGCCCAGTACAAACCTCAATATGCTGTAGAAGACAGAGTTCCTGTGGTACATGTGAAGAATATCCTGGAGAAAAAGGTCTGAGGTAGTCCTGCTTCAGGTAAAGGCAAACTTGATCCATGGTCTTGCTTTTGTCCAGGGACCTGGGCGTACCTGGTGGGCTGGAGAAGTCCATGATCACAAGGTGATCTGATTTTGGGTGAGAACAGACAGTGAATGATGTACATTGCATGATGTTAATTGCTGCTCAGCATGGCATAGATGGTATAAAATGAAGTGTGGATAATGTATTGAGTTTAGGTGGCTGGCCCTGTTAGAAGGGCCAGAAGACTACCCCTCCTGCAGTGACATAGTGCAGGATGGACTGTTATTCTACACCATGATCCCCATGACAAGAAGGGGTTGGCTGGGGCTTGTAGGATTTGAAGTGTATTCTGTAGCTTGTAAAGTTTCTTGTTCTGGAGTTTTGTGGCTTTTCCCTGGTTTCTGGGCAGGGATGCTTCCCTTTTCTCTGCTTCAGTTTCTGGGTGTGGACAGTATGCATATTCCCTGTTCCCCTGCTGCTGTGTGCATCACTGTTTTTGTTTTCTTTCATGTAATCTGATACCTCTGTGATAGAACAGTAAGTTGTCCTTATCTAAACTTCTAAATCTCTCACTTTTTCTCCTTGCCCATCTGGGGCCAGAGGGTAGAAGAAACCTATCCATTCTGAGTGGACTGCCAGGGCTCAGCTGCTGGCTGAGTTAAAACCAGGACACTGAATCTCTCATCTTCATTTCCAAATTCTGTAATTTCTTTAAAGCACACACCAGAATCAAGAAGTTGCCTGAATGTCAACAAGGGCCTTAATGAATCCCACAAGACAATCATCACAACAGCTGCCCAAGTTAGTTTCTCTAAATAATTCTGTATGATCCTTGCTTAAGTTTTGAAGTGCTAACACAAGAGTCTGCCTTATCCTTCCTGTCATGCACCCATTTGAAAGGAGGGATGTTAATTTACTAGGTAAGGCCTTTTAAGTGCGGACTGTGACAGTGAATACTGAGCTCTCCAAATGTGCCAACAGAAGTGTTGCAAGTAACCTCAAGGAGGGAGGCTCTCCTGAGTAGCCAATATTGCAATCATGATGTTGGTGACAGAAATGTTTAGAGATGTCTTGAAATAACATTAGTTACCATTCAGCAGTGGTTGGCACCTCTAGAATGGTAGTTAGTAAACTAGTTTATGCTTTATTAACTTAGAACCATAGACTCAAAGAACTTGGTCCAACAGTGTATGTGTCTTAAGGGTTTGTTACCTTCCTCCAAGGTATTTATGTGCATGTAATGTGTTTTACTTGTACCCTTATATGTCTACAACTACCTGAAGGGAGGTTGTAGCCAGGTGGGGGTCAGTCTCTTCTCCTAGGCAACCTGTGACAGAAGGAGAGGACACTGTCTCAAGCTGTGCCAGGGAAGGTTTAGGCTGGATGTTGGGCAGAAATTCTTCGCAGTAAGAGTGATTGGCCATTGGAATGTGCTGCCCAGGCAGGTGGTGGAATCACCATCACTGGAAGTGTTTAAAAAGAGACTGAATGAGGCACTTGGTGCCATGATTTAGTTGATTAGATGGTGTTGGGTGATAGGTTGGACTTGATGATCTCAAAGGTCTTTTCCAACCTGGTTAATTCTATATTCTGTATTCCTACCCTTTGAAAGTCTCACATACAAAGAAAGGTAAATGAGAGTAAATTGAAGATGTGTTGACTTGTCTTCTAACATCTGTGTGCTCTGTGCATCACTTACAGATGCTTATGTCTTCCTCTTGGGCATAAAAGAAGTCTGAGTCTAAATCTGAATTGCTTTATTCACACTTATATATACACCAGTCCCAAAATGAGGATGTGCAGCCAACATGCAAGGCAAGCTCCTTGCTAGGAATCCTAGCCCAACATCTCTGTCTGGTTCCCAAGAGACAGCTCTTAACACCAGAACTGATTTAACAAGAGGCAAGGCAGACAGCCAATTTTCAGGCTGTTCGCATTGCCTCCTCTTCTTCTGAGTTTGCCAAGGTACAAAGTCCTTACATAACCCAAATACCAAACAGCAAGACAGCAGTCTCTCTGCAAGATGAAATCCTGCTTGTGCACTATAAAGGTACCATTAGAAGGTTTTGTAGTGATGCTGTGTGGTGATGCTAGTTACAGAAAAGGCAATTGCAAACCTTTAGAGCTTCACTTCTGACCAGCATTCCTGCACAGGTTTTTGTCCCAATTATTTGTGTCTGCAGAACAAGGAAAGGAATCTGTTTTCTCATAGTAAACTGATACTGTGTTTAGTTGCCAGGCTTATGCTCAAAAAATTTCATTCTCAACTGCTCAGTTACTTTGGGAACCTCATTTCCCTTCCATCAATTACTACAGCTTTGTTCTGATGCCTTGTAGGATATCACAGATTCACAGATTGCATTGGGTTGGAAGGGACCCTCAAAGGTTATCTTGTCCACCTCAGGAGTACTGTATTTGTTTCACCGTGCTTTTCTCAGAAGAAAAGGGTTGGTTTTTTTTCTCTAGGAGCTCAGACCTGGCTGTCTCTAGTTCTGCTGCACCTTTTCCTTTCAACTGTTTCAGATTTGCAAGTAAGATGCCACTACCAACATAGGAAAGCTGCAGTCACTTCCAGGCTGTTCTCTGCACTGCCTACAGACTGATGTAAATTGGCACATTTAAAGTCCAGGCGGACAGCAGCTGTATAATCCAGTGGCATTTCCTTCTAAAATTTTCTGCACTGAAGAGAAGCTTGAAAGGAACATTAAATGAAGTAACAGTTTGGGGAGAAACCCAATTCCAACCCCAGAGGCAATACTACACCAAGCAATAAATCTTCTTGTCTTTATCTACAGAAAGAAGGCAATGCTCCTGACTTGCTAGCTCTGTCTCTCCAGCTGAGCAGGTGTCTGCAGATCTGCTACCCCCCTCATCTCTATCAGGGACCTACCTTTCACTGTATGCTCTGGGTTTCCTTTTCCATGGAAACCAAGACATTGTCAAAGGAGGATGGGGGAGATGCTGTGTACCTTACTTTCAACCTGACATGGCTTTAGGACACGAGCAGAAAACACCACCAGAGCCAGGCACAGCTCTCTTTTTGTGTTGTGTTTGGTTTGGGCTTTTAATATTTTTTTTCCTTTTACCCCCACACCTTTTAAATTTTATTTTCCTTCTTATTTTGTTGCTTTTCCCTTTTTTTTTTTGTTCCCCTTCTTTTTTACTTTTTTTGCCCTTTTTTATTACTCTTATTTTCCCTTTTTGCTCCTTTTTTTCCTTTTTTTGTCCCTTTTTTCCTTTTTTGCCCCTTTTAACAAAATCATTAGCTTGCTGGATATCCAATAGTTTCAAGCAGCCAGTGTCTCCTGTGAAAAGTTAGATGCTCCCAGATTTATTTATTTTTTCTAACTCAGAAAAGTACCTACTAAACTGGAGGGAAATTGAGAGTTAAAACTAGTTGCTGTTGCAAAGTCACAGGCAGTTACAGAGCTTCAAAGTATCAGTGCCTCCCATCTAATTCCAGCACAATCTGTCACTCTGCTTTGAAAAGGGCAGAGTGAACAATAGTCATTCAGTGGCAGAAAACATTGGGGTCCATTGTGCCAGTATTGGAAGGGTGAATTTTACACCCAGTGGGTTTTTGGGGGCTATTCCTTTTCATTAGGCCTGCTTCAGAATATCCCATTAAAACAATGTTTTGGATCAAAAATGCAGTTTTTGACACATGGATGACTCTTCCAGCAGGAGATGGACAGCTAGACATGAGCAGACAGTGTGCACTTGCAGCTCAGAAGGCAAATCATATCCTGGGCTGCATCAAGAGAAGCATAGCCAGCAGGTTGACAGAGGTGATTCTGACACTTTGCTCTGGTGAAACCTCACCTGGAGTACTGTGTCCAGCTTTGGAGCCCTCAGTACAGGAAGGACATGGACCTCATAGAGCAGGTCCAGAGGAAGGCCACAAAAATGACCAGGGGGTTGGAGCACCTCTGCTATGACAACAGGCTGAGGGAGCTGGGGTTGTTCAGCCTGGAGAAGAAAAGGCTCCAGGGAGACCTAATAACAACCTTCCAATACCTGAAGAGAGCCTACAAGAAAGATAAAGGGAGCCTATAAGAAAAATGAAGAGAGGCTGTCTATAAAGGCCTATAGTCATAATGAGGGGCATTGTTTTCAAACTAGAGAAGAGTATATTTGGATTGGATGCTAGGGCTCTGGGCAACCTGGTCTACTTGAGGATGTCCCTGCTGATTGCAGAGGGGGTTGGACTGGATGACCTTTGGAGGTCACTTCCAACCCAGACCATTCTATGTAAAAAAAATTACTTGCTTTTAGGGTTACCCAACTGAAGTTTACTGTCCTTTAGTGTGCTGAGCTAACTCAAAAGTTTGAAGATTGAGTTACTTCCCTGCAAGGTCAGGAGGGAGCTGCTCCTACTGTCCTCCAGATTCCTTGTCCTAACTAGAGCTCCAACAGAAAAATGTGCTTTTCTGGAAGGGCAGGGGGAAGGAGATTGTTGTGGGCAACATGTGGCAATGGTATTTTAGGAGAAGGAGCCCAGCACAGGAGGCTAAACCAGAGAAGAGACGCAAACCCAGCAGCTCTGAGGACACAGTTTCCCTGCACACTGAGATGTAATTTAACTCTGAGCTGTTGCATGCAGCACTACAGACTGGGGGATGAGTGGCTGGAGAGCAGCCCAGCTGAGAGGGACCTGGCAGTGCTGGTTGGATGTGAGCCAGTAGTGTGCCCAGGGGGCACAGAAGGCCAATGGCATCTTGGCCTGGTTCAGGAATAGTGTGGCCAGCAGGACTAGGGATGGAATTCTGCCCCTGCACTGTTGAGGCCTCACCTCAAGCACTGTGTGCAGCTCTGGCCCCTCACTTCAGGAAGGATATTGAGGTGCTGGAGCAGGTCCAGAGGAGAGCAATGAGACTGGGGAGGGGGCTGGAGGGAAAGTTGTATGAGGGAAGGCTGAAGGAGCTGGGGGTGTTTAGCCTGGAGAAGAGGAGACTTGTGCTGGGTCAAGAGGACATGGTATGAAGCTGTGCCATGGGAGGTTTAAGTTAGATATTAGGAAGCACTGCCTCACAGAAAGGCTGATTAGGTGCTGGGATGGACTGGAGGTCTTTAATAGAAGATTGGATGTGGCACTTGGTGGCCTGGTTTAGCTGGTGTCATGGTGTTAGGTTATAGGCTGGACTTGATGATTTTGTAAAAAGGATGAAGCATGTCCCTTTTACATCACCCAATATTCTTCTCATTACCAGTATCTTGATACTCTCAGTTCCTCTACCCAGCTACAGCCTGTTCTGTTTCTGGGAACATTTAGGGAAAGGAACTGCCAATGGAAAGTATGTTTTGTTGTTTCTATCCACTTCTTCCCCCAAAAGTGCAGATCTTGTATCTCCTTTTCTCGAAGTCCAAATTGCTTCCCTTAATGCTTTCTCTAGTGATTTCAACTACACTTTTATTTGTTCAAGAAATAAATCACTTCACATTTAAAAGCCAGAAATTGTTCCTTCCATTTCATCACAAAGGATGGGCTCCAGGTTTAGAAATGCACTCAAAATCTGCCAAGTTTTGTCAAAGATTCCCTTCCTTTAATGAGAAATATTCATACTCCTTGGATTAAAGAAAAAGAGGAAGAGCAGCCATTTAAATGCCTTCTATAAGAGGGAGGGTTCTGTATTTTCTTGGCTGCAGACATTGGGGAGGAGGAATGTGGAAAAACAAAATAAAACCCAAAAAAGCAGACAGAAATATCCAGCTGAGTGCCAATTTGAGTTTATAATTGGTATCAGATTCTGCCAGTCTTACTCACATAGTGCAATCTCTGTTGATTTCTGGTGTTTAACATAAATAACCACAGGATCATAGAATGGTTTCAGCTGAAGGGACCTTAAAGATCATCCGCTTCCAACCCCCCTGCAATGGTCAGGGTCCCCTTCCAATAGACCAGGTTGTTCAAAGCCCCATCCAGCCTAGCCTTGAACACTGCCGTTGATAGGGCATCCACAGCTTCTTTGGGTAACCTGTTCCAGTGCCTCACCACCCCCAGTAAAGAATTTCTTCCTCATATGTAGTCTGGGCTGCTCCTTCATGTCTGTTCTTTCTTGTCTGCCTGCTCTCACTGAGAGTGAACCCTTTTGTGATGGGTGTTTTATTTACAGCTGCCCTGTGGCTATGCTGACCTTGGCTCAATAGTTATGCAACAGAGCGTTGTAAATTATCTTGTCACCAGCATCCCCAGTTAGGCTGGTATAGTCACTTCCTTGTAAGAATGCAGCCCTGGTGTACAGAAACAGAACCCCCAGCTTACTGCAGAGGGGGGTTGGACTGGGTGACCTTTGGAGGTCCCTTCCAGCCCAGCCCATTCTGTGAAGCAAAAAAAAAAATCTACTCCCTAATAACCAGCGCAGTGCACTATTAGGGATGAAAAAGCTCTTCTGCCACATGGAAAACTACCACATGCATGTGCTTGGGACCTGGATGTTGTTCATTTGTGCAAAGCAAGCCTTTGGCAAAGAGGTGCTGAAGTGTAAAATCTTCTTTTTAGCTGCATTGTGAAATGCAGCATGCCCTGTCCTTTATGTAATGCCCTCTTGAGTCTCTCGTGGGCCTCTCTGCTGTGACACTTGGCAGTGCTTCTGCAGGTTCTGTAATGCATGCAGCATTGTTGGCCTTGTTGACCTGCTGATCAATGTGACTTGCAGCCTGGTTTTTCTGCACCCATGGTAATAAAACATGGAGGCTAGTTCTGTTCAGTGCATGGGAAGGATGAAGTGGGACAATTGCATTCAGCTTGCTATGAGCAAATCGTGTTGTGGAAATAAGGCTTTAAATGGGTGTGTGCACATCTGAATACTGATTCCTTCAAGGCTATGTGTGCTCCCTTGGCTTTGCTAGCTGGGCTGCAGGAGATGTAAAAGGGATTGCTTATGATCGAGAGGGGTGGTTTTGACACTCTGCTCCTTGGGAGGTCAGGCTTGATGGGGCTCTGAGCAACCTGATCTAGTTGGGGAAGTGATTACTGCCCCACTACTCAGCACAGTGTGAGTCTGCAGGGCTGTGGCTGGTTTGGGCCTCTCTACTACAAGGAAGACATGGACATTTTCACTCTGAAGGTGGTGCTGTATTGGAACAGGTTGCCTAGAGAAGTAGATGCCTCCTCCCTTTTAAGTGTTCAATGCTTGACTGGATGAGGCTTTGAGCAAGTTGATCTAATAAAGGCTGACCCTGCCCATTGCAGCAGGATTGGACTAGATAACTTTAAGGTTCCTTCCAACTCAAACTTTACTGTGATTCTATACTGGAGCAAGCTAAGCATCAGTCACCAGGAGGCTCAGGAAGCTGAACCATATGATGTACAAGGACAGGCTGAGAAAGCTAGCTCTTCCTGGAGAAGTAGCAGCTAAGGAGTTATCTTATTCCTCTCTGTAACTACTTAATAAGTGGTTATAGAGACAATGGAGCAAGACTCTTTTGGGGATATGGAGCAAAAAGGTAAGGGGCAGTGAATATCAGCTGCAGCAAGGTATATGCCAATTAGACATAAGAAGAGCTTCACAGTGAAGATGGTCAAGCACTAGAAGAGGTGCTCAGGGAGGCTGTAGACTCTCCATGCTTGAACATATTCAAAACCTACCTGGATGAGGCCATGAGTAAGCTCTTCTCACTTCAAAGCTCCCCCTGTTTTGAGTGGGTGTATGGACCGGAGACATGAAAGCTCCCTTCCAGCTTTTTCTGAGTTTATGGTGAACACTCATAGTGAATTTTGCACTTGGAAGAGTACCCTTTTTATCTATATTTTGGGTATCTTTCATGTCACAGAAAATTCTACTAGAAAGCCATCCAGAGAATGGGAGTTTTGCCAAAGAAATCAGTGCTGAGACTAATTTTGTATCCTGACAGTCTGGCTATGAATTTATAATTGCATTGCTATAAAATCTCTCTGGTTCCATACCTACAGATCTCTGTAGCTGAACATCAAAGACTTGTTCCTGAGGGTGAAAACCTTCTATAAGCTGTGGTGGATGCAACCTGTGTCCTTCACTGGCCAGTGACGTGCTGGCTCTTGAGTTTCCAGCCTGCCTTAGTGCATCAAGTAGGCTGTGCAGCCCCATGTCCTGGTTTGAGACAGGTTGGCTTTAAAAAAACCAAACCAGAGTTGAGACCTCCAGGAGGTCCAGAGTGTTCAGAGAGTCTGGCCCAGGGGCTGGACACAGGAAATTATGGTATTTCATTCCCATAATACCCTGCATCTCCAATATAAAACTGGTTGCAGTCAGTCTCAGGTAGTTCTCTTTTTCCTGTTTTCCCTGTTCCCCTTTCCCTCCTTCTCTCTCCTTTCTGATGCTGATCCCTAATCTTTGCAGGGGAGTGAGGCCAAGAGCAGCCTTGGCTGAGGCCTGGAGCTGGCAAGCTGAATTTTTGCTGCATCACACAGGGTTCGGTAATGGGGGGAGGTGCAGAGAGGCATACTCTGGGGGGACATTCAGGCCTGGGATTTTGGCCTGGTTGGTGGAGGTTGGGGAAAGTTTTGGCTCAGTGGGCTTCTGTATTAAGCCCAGACTATGGCTTTTGTGTATTTTACATGCTTTGCACTGTAGCAGTGTAGTTATGAATGGCACTTCCATTTAATCACAGAATCAGTCAGGTTGGAAGAGACCTCCAAGATCTTCAAGTCCAACTGATCCCCCACCCCTATCTAATCAACTAGACCTTGGCACTAAGTGCCTCATCCAGGCTTTTCTTAAACACCTCCAGGGACCTTGACCTCACCACCTCCCTGGACAGCCCATTCCAATGGCCAATCTCTCTTTCTGGGAGGAAATTCTTTCTAAGATCAAGCAAGCCTAAATTTCCCCCTTGAGACTGTGTCCTCTTGTTCTGGTGCTGGGTGCCTGGGAGAAGAGACCAATCCCTACCTGGCTGCAACCTCCTTTCCAGTATATTCTGTATTTCTATCCAGTCCATGTATGGAGTCGTCTTCAACTACTTTGAGAGCAGTTTTGGAGCCTGTCTCCTTCCACTGCTTAAATGAATACAGGGTATGAAGGCATGTGACTGCTTTTCAAGGCAGCTGTTGAAGAACCAAACATAACAGCCTTAGTGCCTCCTATATCACTTGCCTATGGAGAAGTATGCAGAGAAACTTCTAAGCTGACCTGAGTTTGAATCAGTGGAAATTGTGCCATTGTTATCAATGAAAGCAAGGTTTTGTGGTTCCCCTCCCTTAAACATGTGCATACAAATCCAAAAGGTGATTCACAAATTGAAAGGTGATGTTTAATGCTAAGTAAGCAGATTTACACAAAAAATGCTAATTGTTCACAAGCTTCTCCTTGTTTCTTTTTTTGCAATGTGAATGGGAGGTTGCTTGCAAACTGAATTTAATAGTTCCTTCTGGATGATGAACCAGAAACAACCTTTTTGATGGGAGTTTGTATGGAAGAGTAGGCTTTGCTGGAGAGCTGGCCAGGGAGAAATTGAATGAAATTCACCAAGGGCAAGTGTAGAGTCCTGCAACTGGGAAAGAACAACCCTGTGGCCCAGTATAGACTGGGGACAGACCTGCTAGAGAGCAGTGGAAGGCAAAAGGACTTGGGGGTCCTAGTAGATGGAAGGCTGACCATGAGCCAGCAATGTGCTCTTGTGGCCAAGAAGGCCAATGGCATCCTGGGGTGGATTAGAAGGGCTGTGGTTAGTAGGTCAAGAGAGGTTCTCCTCCTCCTCCTCCTCTACTCTGCCCTGGTGAGGCCACATCTGGAATATTGTGTCTAGTTCTGGGCCCCTCAGTTCAAGAAGGACCTCAGGGAGCTGTTTGAAAGAGTCCAGCATAGAGCCACAAAAATGAATAAGGGAGTGGAGCATCTTCCTTAAGAGGAGAGACTGAGGGAGCTGGGGTTTGGAGAAGAGACTGAGAGGTGACCTCATCCATGTTTATAAACATGTAAAGGCTGAGTGCCAAGAGGATGGAGCCAGGCTCTGCTCAGTGATGCCCAATGACAGGACAAGGGGCAATGGGTGGAAGCTGAGGCACAGGAAGTCCCATGGAAATATTAGGAAAAAATATTTTCCCAGTGAGGGTGACAGAGCCCTGGAACAGGCTGCCCGGGGGGTTGTGGAGTCTCTCTCTGGAGATATTTGAAACCTGCCTGGATGCATTCCTTTGTGACCTGCTCTAGGTGACCCTGCTCTGGCAGGGGGGTTGGACTGGATGATTTTTTTTTGAGGTCCCTTCCAACCCCTAACATTCTGTGATTCTGTTATTTCTTGAGCATTTCAGTAACAGTGGCTTGCTTCTAATTCTCTGGCTGATGTGCTCAGTGAAGCATGCACAGAAAAGTCCTCCAAACTGCTTAAGTACCTTGCTTAAGCTTCCCAAGAGTACTCTAATTTCTCTGTGTATGGAAAATAAATGTATTAGAAGAATTGAACTTGGTAGTAGCTATATGGTAAAAGATTTGTCAGCATTGCTCTATTAATGTAACCAATTGAGTACAAGATATGTTACTTGCCATTTCCCAGGATGAAAAAAAAATGAGCTGTTGAGTCTGAGTGTGCTGTTCCAATTATGGTTATAAAATACTGAATCAAGTCTTTCTTTAAAGGAGGAGGGGAAAAAACCCACCACTTGGAATTAAACAATTCAACAGAATTAATAATGATTCCAGATGGGCCTGGATTTGGCACTAAGAAGCGTGTGAAAGGAAACATTTTCAACCAGAAGTTTGAATGATTTATGAAAGTCCTTGAAAGATTTTTCACTAGTAAAGATGCCCTTTCAACCTCTGCACATTTGGAGCTAACAAAGGAAGTGACACTCACTGAGTGAAAACCTTGGCACTGGTGAAAAACACACATATGTTCAAAAGCAGAAGTGCCTGAAACAGGACAATTAAAAGCTCTAGCCAAGCCACATTCTCAACACACTCTTGTGTTTTATTTCCTTATTAGTAAAATAGGAAGAGTAGCAGCTCCTCACCTTGAAAAAGTACTGAAAATAGGAAATCTTTGGTGATTGTGGCATAGGTATCATGGTACGAGCAATAGGTGGAGAATAGGAGCAGCTTCTGCTTACAAGTTAAACATTTCTTTATATTTGGGGGAGAAAATACACTGGGCCAAAAAGAGAGGAATCTGGGAGAGAAAATACACTGGGCCAAAACCAGAGAGGTCTGTGTTTGGCAGCTATCATTTTAGTATGCAGTGCTGGGCAGGCTTGGGACTACTGGAACAGGTTCCCCAGGGAGGCAGTTGGGGGCCCATCCCTGGAGATAGTCAAAGTGAAGCTCAACAGGGCTCTGGGCAACCTGATCTAGTTGAGGATGGCCCTGGTGACTGCAGAGCGGGTGGGACTGGATGACTTTTGGAGGTCCCTTCCAACCCAGATCATTCTATGATTCTACTGGAAATAGCAGAAGGCAGAGTTAAAAGATCTTAGCCAAAAGCTAATATTGTCTTACTCCACTCACTGGCTCCCTTTTCCACAGCATCCCTCTAATAACCACAAAGTATTTAGTAGTCATTTAGCTTTCTTAAATGCAAGTCAGCAGCTGGAGTTAGAAAAGGAGTTAGTATAATGTGGTCAATCAGCCTTTTTACTGGTCACCAATGATTCATGGGTTGTATTAAACACAGAAGCAAGGAAGCAGATTACACACACTTCATGTGTTGCATTAAATCAATTATTAATAGACAGCTGGATATCCTACTGCCTTCTACTCTTTCAGTAACCTGTGAGAGTGATGAACAATAAAGCAGAAACTAACAGACCATCTCAAACCACTTTTTTACCAGTTATGGGTTTAGCCTCGTGTAAGCTAAGGAAAATGACTGAATTTCACATCCTGCCTCTTCTGTGATTTACAACCCATTCCTTGATCAAGACTTTAGGGAGGATGTCTTTTGCAAGGGGAGTAGAAATGACAACATATGGCTTCATAGTGCCATTCATAACCTGCAGATTTAGCTTTCTTTCCTACAAAGCCCAAGAGACTCCTTGGTGTAGCTGCCAAATGCCACAGAAGCTTTCTCCTTGCCAAATCCCTCCCTTTTATTCCAATGTCCCTTTCCTTTATTCCACCACCTTAGCACTTTCTGTCAGCTATTATCACACTCTTGCTTTGCACATGAGATTGCCCAATCAGTCACAATTTCTAGGCCCAGGTTCAGTAAATCTGTTTGGAGCCAATGGTTGCTCTGCACACACAATTTCCTTTTATATTGGGTTCCTGGGAGTTTGTCCTTATTAATGACAAAATGGCATTCTTATTCACCTGGTTGAATATGTTAACAAATTACTCTACAGGAAATAATTGGATTTCAGTACTTTCTAGACCTGTCATGGACTGAACAATCACATGGCTTTATCCTATGTCATGATTCTTGTTCCATATAAAGGCAGATGCAGCATAATGAAGGCTTTCATAATTCTATTTATTGAAATACACCAGAGTCAACCTTTAATCATAGAATTGTTTCAAATGGAAAAGACCTCTAAGATCCAACTGTGGACCCAACACCTCCATGGCCATTAAACCATGTCCTGAAGTGCCATGTCCACACATTTTTGAACACCTCCAGGGATGGGAACTCCACCACCTCCCTGGGCAGCCTGTTCCAATGCCTGACCACTCTTTCAGTAAAGAAATGTTTCCTAATATCCAACCTAAGTCTCCCCTGGCACAATTTGAGACCATTTCTTCCAGTTCTAATGTTTCATTTTCAATTCCATCTTAGAGTATAAGCAGTGTATCTCAACCTTCTATTAACTGCAGATTTAAGAAATATCAAAACTGCTGTCTTGTACTTTCAGAGTTTTATAGGCTTTTGGTTCTTTCCCCTTGACCACTGTATCACTTTGGGGAAAAAAACCCTTGCAGCCTGCAGGATCTATGAAGTTTCCCTCTTTGTGTACATGAGGCAGATTCTGACACCCCACAGCACTGCTCATCTGGTTGTGCTCTCTGCTCAGTTCTGCCTTGGGAGTTGTGTCCACAGACACCACTTCCCCTTCAGCCTCACCCTGAATTTGTCCCCTTTAAAAGGGTTTACAAGGTTGCTCTGTTCCTTCTTGGCCTTCCTTGGTTTGTGCTTTTCTGTAAAACAGATTGGTAGAGAATCTAGTCATAGAATCATAAAGAGCCATAGAATGGCCTGAGTTGTTAGGGACCTTAAAAATCATCTAGTTCAAATCCCCATCTAGATCAGGTTGCTCAGAGCCCCATCAAGCCTGGCATGAGGATTCTACAGCTTCTCTGGACAACCTGTTCCAGTTTCTCACTACCCTCATTATAAAGAACTTCTTCCTAATGTCTGCCCTGCTCTAGTTTAAAACCATTGCCTCTTGTCCTGTTGCTACATGCCCTTATAAAAAGACCTTCCCCAGCTTTCCTGTAGGATCCTTCAGGTTCCGGAAGGCTGCTACAAGGTCTCCCCAGAGCCTTCTCTTCTCCAGGCTGAACAAACCAAACTCATTCAGCCTGTGCTCATGGTAGAGGTGTTACAGTCCTCTGATCATCTTTGTGGCCCTCCTTTGGACGCTCTGACACAGATGCATGTCCTTTTTGTGTTGGGGGCTCCAGACCTGGACACAATACTGCAGGTGATGTCTCACAAGAACAGAGCAGAGGGGGCTGCTGGCTGTGCATCTTTTGATGCGGCCCAGGATACAGTTGGATTTTTAAGCTGCCAGCACACATTGCTGGCTCATGTTAAGCACCTCATCAACCAGCACTCCCAAGTCTTCTCTGCAGGGCTGCTCTCAATCCCCTTGTCACCTATATTTGTGCTTGGGGTATTCCCTACCCAGGTGCCCAACTTTGTACTTTGCCTTGTTGAACTGCATGAGGTTGCCATGCGCCCACCTCTCTAGCCTGTCTGCATCCCTCTGGATGGATCCCTTCCCTCCAGCATGTCAGCTGCACCACACAGCTTGGTGGTGTTGGCAAACTTGCTAAGGGTCCCTCAGTCCCACTCTCCATATTGCCAACAAGGATGTTAAACAGCACCGATCCCAGTACTTTCCTCTCTGTCTTCCTCAGTAGCCTTTTTGAAGTGTATCACATTGTCCATAGCTTTGTAAGTTTTCCATTCATTCAGTATGTTCAGATGAATCTGAACTTTCAAGTGTTGAAACCAAAACTTCTCCAAGCAAATGGAAAAATTCCTAATTCAGTTTCTAGGCCTTAAAAACTTGGCTTCTTTCTCCAAAGCTTTGTGCCTTTTGTACAATTATTTATAACTGCAAAGTTGGGCAGAAGTTTTTGTTAACTGTTGCCCAAGTGGAATATAAAGGGTTCCACACCCTCTCTGCAGAGCTGTAAATGAGCTCAAACCCCCACAAAATCTGTTGAGCTCAATAAAATAATACTAATGATTTGAAGTTCATGTTGGGCTTAGGCAGGCAGAGCAAAGCTCCAGCAACTCTGCCTAGGAAATGCAGGGAGAAAAGCCAAAGCCCATAAACATTTCCTTTCAAGGAAAATTGGTTTTGAAACAATGTAAACAAAGACATTACCAAACCCATGTTTTTCTTCTAGGAAAGGACTATCTAGGATGAAGAGGGGTTTTTTCCATGTAGGAAATCAAGAAGCCTGTGAAAAAGCTATCAAAATCTATCAGAAGCCAAGCAATCTGGGCAAGAATAGAAACAATAAAATGAAAACTAAGTATTTTGGGGGTTTGTTTTGAGTTTGGGGTTTTTTTTTAGGATTGTAGGAGCTGTCTGTGAATTATTTGGTCTTTTAAAGGTCTCTTTTTCTGACTAAAGATCCATTTCAACAGGATTTTCAAGCTATGCTTTTTACATGCTTCCACAAAACAGCAGCTGCTAACACTAACATTTATTTACCAAAAAAATAACCCTAGATTCAAATGAACCTTGCTGGACTAACCTAACTCCTTCCTGACCCATGCCCATGATAGAGGTACAAGTTGAAACTTGAATCCTGCAAGGCCCTCTAGCAGACTGGATTGGGTTTTGTTTGCTGACAGCTGTGTTGTAGGGTTCTAACACAAGCTTCAGGGCTGTGGATGCACAGTGTTATTTCATTTTCAGGATGTATCCTTTGCAACACCTTTCAGTCTTGAGCAGGAGGCTTTTAGCTGTTGCCTGGGAGGGGAAAACACAGTTCCCAGCCTGTTCCTTGGCTATGTTCTCTATCAAATCCTTGCTTCCACTATGGCAGGATCCCAGGGAGGAGAAATTAAAATGAGTAGAGAGACTCTTCCTGCAAATGCTGCCCATATCTACCTGGGTATGTGGGCACACAAAGCCTGAGTTAAAGGGAAAGCTATGCTACAAGACTGATTTAATTGTTTAAGGATACATTTCTTTTTCTTCTACAAGATGCAAATTTGTAGCAGGACCCCAGGGATTTTTGATGTGCCAGGAAAAGGCATTTGAGTGAGAGAGGAGGGCCACGAGGATGATCAGAGGACCGGAGCACCTCTTCCATGAGGACAGGCTGAGACAGTGTGGGCTGTTCAGTCTGGGGAAGAGAAGGCTCTGAGGAGACCTTATTGTAGCCTTCCAGCACCTGAAGGGAGCTACAAGAAAGCTGGGGAGGGACTTTTGAGGGTGTCAGGGAGGGATAGGACTGGGGGGGATGGAGCAAGACTAGAAGTGGGTAGATTCAGATTGGATATTAGGAAGAAGTTCTTCCCCATGAGGGTGGTGAAACACTGGCGCAGGTTGCCCAGGGAGGTGGTGGAAGAGTCCCATCCCTGGATGTTTTTAAGGGCAGGCTGGATGTGGCTGTGAGCAACCTGCTGTAGTGTGAGGTGTGCCTGCCCATGGCAGGGGCCTTGGAACTAGATGATCCTTGAGGTCCCTTCCAACCCTGAGAGTTCTGTGATTCTATGAATGAACTGGCAGATTATAAAACTCACTAGAAAATGAAGCTGGCTTCTGCTTTCTGACTTGTCTAGGTGATTAGCATCAGACAAATACACTTCTTCCTATGTCTCAGTCTTAAATCTTTAAAAGTTGGTTTTCTGTTTTTTTTTCACTTTATGTTGCAAGATGTGAAGGTGTTTCAACAGCCAGATTTCACAAGAGCTGGGCTCTCTTCCTACACCTTTGCTTGCATTGCATTTCTGTTGTGAAGGTCACCTTATAGTCACTAGCTGAGCACCCTCCAAATGGTCTTAGAGCCAGGATGGGGTAGCGGGGGGGGTCTGTCCCAGTTCAGCAAGATGTGTGCCTGTGTGGAAAGCTCACACTAGCTAAAAATATCAAGTTGTATATAATTATATATACATAATAATTTCATTTATATATATATATATAATCAATTGATTAATTAATTATACCCTATAAGCTCTAGAACAGCAAAAAAATGGTCATCTGTGAGAAAAATCAGCTTGACAGCCTGGGAATCAGAATACCAAGTGCCTGCCTTCTGCTGTCATCACCAAACTGTGCAACCCTAAGCAAGTCAAATAATTTCTAACTCCTCCCCAGTTTTCTGCCTCGAGAGTAAGTCCTTTGTGACAGGGCTTGTCTCTCACCCTGTGTTTGTACAGCACACAACACAATAGGACATGATTTCCATTGATGGCTCCCAAATACAGAGCCTTCAGATCAGACTTTGGGTACAGGAATCATCATGTGTGATGACCTCAGAACATTCAGGTTTGCTGTGTGTTTTCCTTTCTCTTTTCTGAGGATCTCAGGCTGTTCAGAATGAAGCATCAACAAGGGACAGGAAAATACTGTTGCTTTTCTTGAGCAGGTCAGGAAAGAGGAATACAACAATGTGGGATGTATTCTTCAGCATACATGGCAAACAGACTTCTTTCTTTTATGTTTTTGTGTGGGTTTTTTCCTCTCCCCCAAGTCAGTAATACAAAGGGACAAAACATTTTTAAAAACACCGAACTCCCAACATGTCTTCAGGTTTTTACCTCTTGTTTCCTTTCCCTCTTTCTTGGGCTGGCAGAAGCTGCCACATCTGCAAGTGTATGCTTCCCTTTGATGTCTTCACTTTCCTCCATGATTCTCTGCTGATCTCTGAAAACTCTCCAGGGATTACTGTGGCAAATCTTAGCAGGGCCAAAAGGTCCCTTTTTCACAGAGGCAGCCATTGAACTTGTGTGTTATGCCTCATCCATATTGAGGCTATAAAAACCTGGATCCAGTTCAACCTATTTACCCACAAAGCAGGCATTTTTTGGTGAGGCCTGAACATCCACACATTGTTAGCCATCTGATTTGTTGGTTTGTTTTTAACTGGGAAGCAAAAGGAACATGGGCACTCTTTATTTAACCTCAGCACTCCGTGGTGGAGCAGGCAAATTAGAATAGCATGTATTTTTGAAGGTGATCAAATCAAGGTACAGGATCACAAGGCAATTTGTCTGGCTCCTACAGAATTCAGATGTGGCTGGAGGGGTGGAGCTGGTGGTGCCTGAGCCACAGCAGCTCACTGTCCAGGAGGGCAACGATTCCCCTTCGGTTCAAAGCCTTCCCATTACACCTCCCAAGGGAAAGCTGTCGTTTCCATTTTGCAAAACGTGCATGAATATGGAACTACTTCAAAAAAAGGAAGCTTAAAAAAAAAAACCAACAAAGCAAAAGAAAAGTTGTGATTTCAGACATGTTTCTTCGGTTGGTTTTGATGTTTACAGCTTAGGAAGCAAATGCAGCCCTGGCTGCGACTTGCTGTTTCCCTGGCTGGCAGGGACACCTAGTGGGTAGGGCAATGTGTGCTGGCAAAGGCAGGAAAAAACAAGGGGAAAAACATGCTCTCTTGACTTCTCACCGAGGGCAATATATCATCTTCTGAGTCATGCTTCTGCCTAATCGATGCTCATGTTATCCCTGGGAATTAACAGGGAGTTGGGAGGAGCTTACAGCCGAACCTCCTTCAAGGAACAGTGAGGTGGTCTGAGCAGAATTGCTTAAATGACTGCTGAAGGGGAGACGCTGCTAGCCCAGCTTTTGTGTGATTTATTCCTTTGAAGCCTGCTATAGTCATAGTAACACCTACACTGGCTATATGTGAGAGATGACTCGGTGGTGGCATGATTCATCTCTGTCTGCAGTTACGCATTTCGTTGGGTATTGCATTGGGACCACTGTTATTGTCTTACAGACACCTACAAAATGACATTTACTCCTGCTCTTAGTGGGATGCCTTTGTCAGAAAAAGCAGCAGGAAGCTTAAAAAGAGGAAGAGCCATGTGACCACCCCCATTCCCCCCCCGCCCCCAATCCTCCCTGCCCCTCCAAAACCAGCAGGGCTGTTTGGTGTCAAAGTCAGACCCAAATCCATCCTGCTCACAGCACATGCTGCTGGCCCTGGCCCTCAAGCTAATTCCCAGATTGGCACCATGATTGCATTCCTTTAACACAGGGTTTTGTGGGAAGAGGTTGTTGACTAATGTCTTTGTTTCCATCATGGAGCTATGGACAACTTTTTTCCTAGCCTTTTCCCAAGCACATGCCTGAGAAGGCTGGCACGTAGATGTTACATTCCAGATCAGTAGCATCCCTAAAATCCTCCAACCTATGCCATAAACAGCCTGGATGAGACTGCATCTAAGAGTTCTGTGAGGCTACAGGTGAGGTTACATGCAGGGGGGAAAAAATGACACATGATCTTTTGTTTGTTTGGTTGGTTGGTTGGTTGGTTTGAATCCTTTTCCTCTGCAAACTGCAGAATCCAGAGACTGGGAAGGAATATCCTCGCACTACAACCCTGGAGAACACAGGCCCCAGACAAGGTTTTTACACTTAAAAATATCAGATGAACTGTAGCTTCTGAATCAGAAACAGATCACTTAAACAGCAGGAAGCAGTTATGCTTTAGACATTTTGAAATCATCTTCTTATAATCTAATTACATGCTAGCAGTAAAACTGACAGTTGTGGTTATTAAGTCCTTTTCTTCCCTCACCCCCCACCTCACTTTTTACCAGGAAATCTATTTGGGGCTTAATAAATGCTTGCATCATTTCTGTCCTATGTGCTATAATAAGGAGCATCTCCATCATCAGCAAATACTTTTGTTGTGCTGATACTACACACAAAGTCAAATGTAAAGGTATGGAGCTGTTTTGTTGTGGTTTTTTTTTTCCCCACTGGACTCTCAACATAAGTTGAGTGGCTTGTTCCTCATCTGTCCCTTCATGAAAGAAGACATAATTCTTGTTTCATTAAATTAATACATTTGAAAGAGAGAGTGAAAAGTGCCCCTTTCTGACAGCTGCATTGACACAGTTTTGTAGCAGGACAAAAATATCTGCATTCTAAATACTGATGACAGGAAGCAAGAGCAGACAGTGTATTTACAAAGACTTTTGACACTGGGAACCAGAATTTGTACATACAAGCTAGCAAACTGCAGAGCTTTATGCAAAATGATGATTATCAGTGTGTATACAAATAAATGAAAAACCCCTCAAAGTATCACTGCCAATGACTCAGTGTCAAACAGGAAGTAAATTTCAAGAGGGTGTTCTGAGCAAATGTGCAGAGTTCTTCAGGAGTGATTGCAAGTCAATATTTTTATTAGTGATTTAGAGGATAAATATAGAGCACACTTAGAAAATTTGCTCAGCCTTGGCAGGCAGGATCAGAATGCAAAATGATGGATTGAAGGCATGGGTGCAGATCAGCAAGATGAAGTTCACTAATGACAAGTATGAAGAGCTGCACTGAAGAGGGAGGTATCAAATGCATAAAAACAAAGTGGGAAATAATCAGCTCAGCCTCAATACAAGAAAATGATCTCTGTGTATAGTGGTTCCTAAATTAAATATGACTCAACAATGTGATTATGCTGCAAAAATTGCTAATCCCACCTGGGGTTCTGTTAATAGAAGTGGTGTGTGTGGAAGAGCTGAATGCCTGCAGCTTCTTAGTTACAATCTGAGCACCCAAGTAGATCATTCTGCCCACAGCCTTCCCTTCCCTTCTGTCCAGTCCCTTTCCCAGCCACAGCCATGTTTTTTCCTCTTGGCATTCTCATGAAGATTCTTCAACCTCTTCTGTTCAGAAAACATCCCCATTTCTAGAGACAGGGAACTGCTGGTGAGAGTCCAGTGGAGGGCTGCAAGGATGATTAAGGGAATAGAACATCTGTTTTATGAGGAAAGGCTGAGAGTCCTGGGGCTGAAAGGGGATCTGATCAATGTATGTTTACAAAGACCTTAAGGGTGGGTGTCAGGAAGAGGGAGCCAGTCTCTTTTCAGTGGTGCTTTGTGATAGGATGAGGGGCAACAGACACAAACTGCAACATGAGAAGTTCCACCTCAACATGAGGAAAAACTTTCCTGTGAGGGTGCTGGAGCACTGGGCCAGGCTGCCCAGAGAGGTTCTTGTGTCTCCTCTGGAGACTTTCAAAACCTGCCTGGATGTGTTCCTGTGTGGCCTGCCCAAGGTGATCCTGGTTTGGCAGGGGGTTGGACTGATGATCTGCACAGGTCCCTTCCAACCCCTACCATTCTATGACTCTGTGATTACCCATACTCCTGCTGCCTTGCATCATTACTTCTCATGGATATAAATGACTGCTGAAGCCAGGGGAAGTCTCCATATAGATCCTATAGGCATATAAACACCTCCAGGGACAGAGGTATAATATGTCCCTTATGTTTTAGTTTCGCAGTTTCTGCTGAAGGCATTCATGTATCCAAATATTGGTAACTTAAAAATTCCTCTGTCCTCTCCTGTTTTATTCCTTAGTTACAAGTTTTACTTAGATATCTGAGCTGAGGTTTGCCTTCAGTCTGGCTGCTCAGGGCAGTGCTAACAGCTGCATCACTTACTCTCATTTTCTTAAGTAAGGAAAATAATAAATTGGTAAATAAAGTATCAGCATTAAAAATGCAGAGGTAGCACAATATTTTGTTAAGAAAACTCATTAATGTGTCCTTTTCTGCCACAGTTAAGCTTTTGAAAGTGCCTGGCATGATGCATTGCCTCACTTTCTACCTCTTTCAGTTGCTCTACCTAAGTTTTCTTTGCAACAGACTTGGCACCATTGTGGGGAGGCAAATATATAGAAAGTTCCTTTGGGGCAAGCATTCCCAGTTTCTATGCAGACTACAGCTCTGAGCCAGGAGGTTGGATGGGTCTCCTTCAATTCCCAGGAATTGGTAGGATGCACTTAACTATATATCTGCTTCAGAAATCACAACTGCTTCACCAAAAGAGTGTGAGAGTTCGGGAAGTGGTGCTCAGGAATGTGGTTTAATATCAGACCTGGTAGAATTAGGACTTGCTGATCTTAAAGGTCTTTTCCAATTCAAACAGTTCTGATTCAATGGCTGCTCCCAAAAGCCTACCACTAGATGGCAACTTTAATGTTTAAATTCTGGCTCTGCCAGCTATGTCCACCCAGGCCCAGAGCGCCGGGCTTCAGGCCATGGCCCCCACCACACAATGCTGGTCAGGCCACCGCCAGCCTGCCAGCTGTCCTCCTTCTTCTCGGACATCAACTGCCCAAAAATTTCTGTTGGGAGTGTGCACAGAATAGCCACAAAATGCTTCACCAGGTGCCACTTCCCTCAAAGCAGGAAACCAGTAGCTCTCACGTGGTTTTTTAATGCATGGAGGCTCCTGAGCAAGAACATGGGTGATGGAGACCCATGACTGACTGTTCAGTCAGGCTCAGGTGAGGAAGGGATGGGATGGGATGGGATGGGATGGGGCTCTGTTGGGTAGGTCTCAACATCAGCTGGATACTCTCCTCCAACCCTCCCTGTCTTGGCCAGAGGCCAGGGTTGGGTGTGCTGGAGAACAGAGGTGCTTTTCAAGGCTTGGATATTGTATTGGGTGGGAACAAAGGCTTTTCTGCTCTTCTTTCCCTGATGATTATCTCAGAAAGCATTAAAGGGCAAGCTAAGAAAGCAACTCTTCTCTTCTCCAGATATTTATCCATCCCCAAGGAAATGGTCACAAACTGCATATCAGAGTGGTGCCAGCATTGCAAGTAACCTCAAGTCTTACCAGTCCTTGCCATACTGTGAGAAGTGGTGGAGGCCCCATCCCTGGAGACATTCAAGATCAGGCTTGATGGGGCTCTGAGAAACCTGATCTAGTTGGAGATCTCCTTGCTTACAGCAGGGCACTTGGACTAGCTGACCTCTAGAGGTCCCTTCCAACCCAGTGCATTCTATGATTCTATTAGCACAGAAAGTTTCACTTGTATTTTAAGAAACTCTAGTTATATTGCCTAAATCAATCTTTATTTTCTTAATAAACTTAAAATGATTCACCTTCCCCCACCAGCCCTGCAAGTTGCCTTATTTTAATCAGTACATTTATCTCGGTGTGAAGAGGTGTCTTGGTGGCTCCTGAGAAACTCAGCCTCAAGTCTGAGACATATGCTCCTCCTCTGTATAGAAATGAACCATTAGGTCATGTTGCTCGTACCAAAGGGTTTGTGGCAAGGCATGCTGGTTAGCAAACCCTTGCAGGGTTTTCTTTGTATCTGCCACTAGTGGCAGTGCTTTTAGATCTTCTGAGTCACTTACTACGTGGTTCAATACCCTGCAGTAGCCTTCTACAGAAAATTCATGGAGAATTTTGCAACATTATGCAAAACAGTGCCTGCTTTTACTGATTTGCTGTCTTTTAAATGATGTGGAATAAAAGCCATGTGGGAAGATACTCTCTTCTGTATTTTAATTGTTTCTCAGTTGTCTGATCCTATGTCCAGTGTAATTAATAGAAAGCAAAATCAGAGACATGCCTTCCAGCTGGTGACAAGCTGGCTTATCACCACAGTCTTCAGAGCCTGAGTTTTAAGGCCAATCTTCCTAGTAAGCAAGGATCTCCTGCAGGCTCCACACAACAGGGTTTATCACTTCATTTCAAAGTAATGAAAATTAGTCCTGAAACAAGTCTTTACCAATAAAAGCAGTGTTTCCTGATTAGACCTTAGGTGTTGCAAGAAGGTTCAGAATCCTCTGGGGCTGGATAAAGGACTTGTGCCTATTCCCCTGAGGCATGAGTTTCACCTCAACATGAGGAGAAACTTCCCTGTGAGGGTGCCAGATCACTGGAGCAGGCTGCCCAAAGAGGTTGTGTAGTATCCTCTAGAGACTCAAACCCTGCCTGGATGTGTTCCTGTGTGGTGTGCCCTAGGTGATCCTGCTTTGGCAGGGGGATTGGACTCAATGATCTCCACAGGTCCCTTTCAACCCCTACCGTGCTATGATTCTGTGACGTGCAGTGCCAATCCAGTACACTTTCTCCTGTTTAACCATGAGGTTTGAGGGGATAACTTTTCCTTTGTCTTGTACTTCTGGCAGCACTGCTTGCACCAGGGAGCTGGTAGGTGGCAATGGCCTGAGTGCTAGAGCACCTCCAGTGAAAGTGTGCTGCCTGTGTGCTGTACACAGCGCACACCGCTGTTTGAGCTGCCTAACAAATCTTTTGGCATACCTGCTTGTTATGTGTCATATTAGATGCAGGCCCCCAGCCAAACCCTGCAGCTCAGACCCACTTCTCACTGAACTTGGCATGGGGGAAAGAATTGTTGAAAGCAAGACTGTCATTCCCCCCACTTGGCTTCTGTGAGCATTTTCAATTAACAGCTATTGGCTCTATGTGCATTTGGGGCCATTAGCAACGTTGACTGAACAAATCCCTTGAACCTTTAGGCAAGGCTACCCAGATCTCTCATTTCTTAATTAACTTCTAGGGTTGACCTCAGCAGGTATCGTTTCATAGTGCTCAATTGAACACTTGCAATTGTAGCTTGACAGAAGTTTTGAGTGCAAAATTACATTGTTTGTGTTTGGTGTTTGGTTTGGGTTTTCCCCCCTCAGGTTGATAAATAAGCACAGTTTTATTTGATGGTTCCACTCAAGTTTTCTGTTACCCTACATATTATGCAAACAAATACCTTGGGTAATTTCAACTCAGAAAAAATATCAATGTATGGAGAAATGGGAATATAAATTTGAATCTTCCAATTGTTTCCTTTGTCCTTACTCAGAACAAAGCAATGGTTTAAGCCTGCAACTCTTTTTATGAAAGGGATTTCCTTTTTGCCATTAATTCTTCCTGACATACCTTAACAATGTTTTGATTTTCATTAACTGTTTAATATCAGATTCCTGAGGTCATGTGAGGAAGAAAAGAAAAGAAATCAAACCAGCAGTACTGGTAACTGTTCTTCAAAGGGCTGTGGGAGCATTCCAGCCATTCCCTTCATGCAGCAGCGAATAAAATGGACTTTGAATGAAGAGCTGGTTTTATGAAAACCATTAATTGCTGAATGCAAAAGGTGCAGGGGCTTTAGGCTTAGCCAGGAAGGCAATAAAAATCCTTTACAATTAATTTTTAATTTTCAACTGTGTGCTTCCCCATCATGAGGCTGTAACATCCTTAATTGTTTCTCCATGTCCTGCATTAAGTACAATATGTTGTCTTAAAAAAAAAAAAGCAAGAAAAGAAAAGCTTTGTTTCAATCATACTGTTTAATTCCCCCTCCTCCCTCCCCGTTAACCATCATATGCAGAGCATAGAACGGGAGAGGTCTGGGTTTAATCTCAGAGTGGTATAAAATGGGAGTTAATCCATGGAATTGGTTGTGTGACAACGTGAGAAAATGATTGGGAGATCAGAGTTAAGGCTTCTGTTTCTCAGAGGACTCATTGAAGAGCATATAGCTAGCTATTTTTGTGGAGAGATGCTTCAGAGCCTTTCATATCCTTATTTTGAAATTTATTTAGTTTTTAAAATACACTGAAGTGGGGAGAAAAGGAGGGGGGAAAGGAGCTGTTTCTAATTCTAGTTGTTTCAAGTGATATCTCAAGGTTGAGTACAAAACAAACCATACGTAAATAGTAGAAAACAGTCTGCATCTTGTTGCCATGACAATGCCCTACTTATAGCACATTAAGCTGATTCATGTCTTTTCTCACCTCACTGTTAATAAATTATGGTGGCTGATGAGAATTAAGCCAGCTGGAAGAGCTAGTGAATGTAAGCAGCAAATTAATTTGTCACTTAATTGTGGTGTCCTTCAGAGGAATTACCCTCTACATAGCAAATAATTTCTTACTAGAGATAAAATGGTAGGAATAGGTTGAAGTAGCTCAGCTTTGTTTTCTTGGTAATATTGATGTATCACAGCTTATTGCTGTACCTGCAAAGAGCTGGCACAGCCCAGCCCTCCTTGCGGGCAGCAGCACTGACTTCAGTTGGGGGCAGAGAAATATTGCATAGGCTTCTGCGCTCTGTCAGTAAAGATTACAGGAAGAAATCTTTAAAGCCTTGATTCCTCAGGTTGGAGTCATGTTTTGTTAGTTGAAGTGTAGCCTGTTTGGCCAACAGCTGCTGAAGCATGGTCACCTGCAATCCAGCACCCGTACGTGAAACTGAGGCACCACGCCTGCACGAGCAGAGCTACAATTGGAAGCGTCATTACTCAGCTGATGTGTCAATAGGGTATATGCAGGTCACAGTGCAAGAGTTCAGGTGAAAGTGGGCATTTGGCAACAGTGAGCAGAGATTTGGCTTCTTCATTAATGTACATTCACGGTGGAAAATATGTTCTCCTTTTTCTGCGGGGGGAGATCCAACAATGGTAATGGTAATGCTGAATAAACACTGCTTGGCTCATAATAGCAGCCTTCAGTAGAAACCAGCCATACTTCATTCAAACCTTTGTCTCTGTACTCACTTGAAGTCAATAAACTCTAACAGCTGGAATTGGAGATCTATATTGGAGGGCTTCCTGAATCACAAGTATAAGGCCCTCGGAAAATAGCAAACCACAGAATCATTCAGGTTGGAAAAGAGCCTCAGGATCACCAAGTCCAACCAACAACCCTACTCCACAAGGTTCACCCCTAAACCATATCCCCAAGCACCACATCCAAACAACCTTTGTCACATCCAGGGTTGGTAACTCAACCACCTCCCTGGGCAGCACATTCCAATGCCTGACCACTCTTGCTGTAAAAAAATGTTTCCTAATATCCAGTCTAAACCTACCCTGTCACAGCTTGAGGCTGTTCCCTCTTGTTCTATCACTGTTACCTGTGAGAAGAGACCAGCACCCACCTCTCCACAACCTCCTTTCAGGTACTTGTAGACAGCAATGAGGTCTCCCCTCAACCTCCTCTTCAAACTAAGCAGCCCCAGCTCCTTCAGTCACTCTTCATAAGATTTATTCTACAGGCCCTTCCCCACCTTTGTTGCCCTCCTCTGCACTCCTCTGCACCTCCACATCGCTCTTGTATTGAGGTGCCCCAAACTGAACAACACTCAAAATGTGGCCTCACCAGGGCTGAGTACAATGCTTGATCTTGGGACCTGAAATCTGAGAGATGCTAATTGAATTCTACTTATAAATACTCTGTGATCTTCAAGTCTTTGCTCAAGTGCAGGAGTTGTATTGCTTCCCCTGGTTTGGTTTGGTTTGGGTTTTTTTTTTCCCCTCTGCTGCCTTTTCACATTCTTCTTTGCTTTTCTCTCAGCTGTTAATCAAATGCTAGCTTTCTGTGGTGTTGCACTTTGGTTTGAGTTAGCTAAAGAAACATTAGCTGATCAGAATCACCTGAGGAACACAAACAATTGCTTACCATAGCTTGGCTAAGCTAAGCCCTCCTCCTTTGGACTTCATCCATTTCTTTTGATGACACAAAAAATGACTGTAGGTTGGTACCAACCCAGCTATCAAAATGCTGTTGAAATGCACTTCCATTTTGTCAGAAGAGTTTCCAGTAGGCAATGGCATATTGGTCTGAATTTAAGGATGTTTATAGACATTCATAGAATTGTTTTGGGTAGTAAAGACCTCTAAGATCATAGAGTCCAACCATCGACCTGACACCACTATGGGCATTAAACTATGTTCCAAAGTGCCATGTCAACACTTCTTTTGAACACCTTCAGGGATGGTCACTCCACCACCTCTCTGGGTAACCTGCTCCAATGCCTGACCACCTCTTTCAACAATTTCCACTGCACTGAAAATGTGTTCAGGTGAATAATATGACAATAATGAACAAGCTTTGCACATCCAAACTTAAACAGCAGCTCATCTCATCCATCGTTTCCCATTGCTTATGAGGGCTGCAACACATCTTTTCCTTCTCATTATAGAAGGTATGCCACCTCTACATGCTGCCTGCATGTTGTTTACATAACATCTGTGTCACAAAGATGTTTTGAAAATTGCTTTGGGCCTGGAAACTCTTAAGAGCAAACAGCTCCTAAGAAACTTGACAGTACTCCCTTATGGTACAGAGAGCAATGAGGAACTTCCATGTGATGACTCCCTTCTAGTGCAAGACACTGTCATCTCAGGCAAGCTGAATTGACTGAGTGCAACATTCTTGCTGTGTATGAAACATTTGTGATTTTCAGCTTGCCACTGTAATGAACTCTTGTTAAACTGCTTTCTCTGAAAGCGGTCTCCAGGGCTATCACAGCCGCTTCAGTGTTTGCCTTTTCATCCTCCTGCAAATGTAGCTTCATCTCCAAGTGACACTGGTTTACTCTTCCACAAGAACAATTATTTTGCAAAGATGCCCTTTGCCCTCTGGTGAGGTATCAGGCTCAGTTCCTGCCTGTCTTGCTCATCATTTCTCTTCTGCAGAGGAAGGTGAAGGCACGCTTTGCTCCAATGATCCTGCTCTGGCAGGGCCTCTTCAGAGGTCCATTCCAACCCCTACCATCCTGGATTCTGTGACACAAAGGGAACAGAAATTTGCACTGCAGAAGCTGTGGTCTGGAATCTTTCATCCTCTGTACCAAGTGTGCATGTGAGAAATGGAATGGAATCACTAGGTATTCTACTTTTCCTGCTCTCTGTCAGTGCCTTCTGGTTTTGCAGTCTTGCTTAGCAAGGTTCAGCCAAGAGGATGCCAAAGGTATCTATTCCTGGCACCACCCCACTACATTTATTCAGATTGGGAAAGAGGTAACAGACATACTCAGCCCTAGCACTTCTCAGGGAAATTATATTTGGGGTGCACATTTGGTTTTCCCTTTACAATGCTCAGAAGCAGAATCTCCCCTGCCTTATAAGTACCTACACATACATGCAAACTGGGACATGATTAAAGGTTAATTAATCTGTGTGTGTGTGTGTGTGTGTGTGTGTGTGTGTGTGTGTGTGTGTGTGTTTTCAACCATGAATTTCTGAATGTGGTCTCTGAGTGGCTTTTGGAGAAAATCCACTGGATGATGCTGAGGACCTGAAGAGGTGCTTCCCCCCCAGAAAAGAAATTTTAGTTTTCATCATCACATAATAGGTCTGCTTTGTTTTGGGTAGGAGCATTGGCATTCTGCTACTGTGAGGCACAGCTGGAGAGCCAGAGCATGCAGCTGCAGTGCTCTATAGAGCTGACGGCTCCATGGGGATAGATCCCGCCAGTGTCAATAGTCTTGGCCTCTTAGTGTCTAGACACTCCTACCCATCCTTTCACAGCAGGAAAATAGCCTAAATGATTATATGGATTTAGCAATTCAAAAGCCATGTCTGTGCTCCTCATCCAAAGGCTTTTGAGCTGCAAGGAAGGCACATGCACACATTGGGAATTCTTGCTTCATTCTGTATGCACTCCCAAAACTCTGCCGCCTTCAGTTTCTGTACTGGTCCTGTGCCTATCAGCTCCAAAGCAGCCTTAGTCTTTCTTTCCTTGTATATCACACCAGCAGCCTGGATTCTGGTGAAGAGAATGGACTGCTAGGAAATGCCCTTTTTTTAAAAAAATCTTCTCCTTAAGAGTTCCTGAAGCTCTTTTCCAGCCTCTCCAAATCTGCCCTTGCAGTGGGCATTTGGTTAACTGTGCACCCTGCTTTTACTTCTTCCTATCCTGTTTTGCCTGATGACACAAGTATCAATCAACCAAAGGGGCATCATGCATGAAACCAAACCCCAGTCCTCACAGAAGACAAATGAATGCTACCTCCTCTCCCCTGCTACCATCACCCACCCTGCCCTGCCACAGCCTCAGCTGTCTCCTATAGTGCAGCTGAGCATATTTATATCAGCTGACAGACCTTCCTGAAGAGAGGGGAGGGGAGAAAGAGGAGGGATTATGGGTCTGAAGGACTGGTGCTAAGGAAAGATGGTAAGGCATTTTCAACTCTCTTTTTTTATTATTTACCTTACTTAGAAATGTGAGTGGAGATTTTTATTGGTTTTTTTAACTGCTAAAGCAAGTACTGGGCAGCTCTGAGGGAAGAAGGTGTGCCAGCAAATGTCTATGTAGCTTCTGCTGGAGCTTTATTTATGGTGGGATGGAAAAACCCATGGCAGTGAAGGCTTTGTAACACAGTTGTGTTTTAGAGCAGGTATTTCCTTCTGCATGTACTGAAAAAACCAAACCCAAACCAACTCATGGAATCACTGGGTTGGAAGGAACTTTTGATTGTCATCTAGTCCACCCCCTCTGCAGTCAGCAGGAACATGCCCAGCTAGATTAGGCTTCTCAGAGCCCCAGCAAACCTGACCTTGAATGTCACCAGGGATAGGGCCCCTGTCACCTTCCTGGGTAACATGTTCCAGTGTTCCACCACCCTCACAGTAAAGAACTTTTTCCTATTGTCCAATTTAAATCTGCCCTTCTCTAGTTTAAAACCATTTCCCCTTGTCCCATCTGTGTAAAGGATCAGGCCTCCAAAATCTGCCACTACTTTCCTGCTCTCACCATGAATGTTGCTGGCTTGAATGAAGATACATCCTGCTTGATGCATCTTGGATGCATGGGAAGTTTTTCTTACTCTCCTGCAAGCTCTTGTTTGCATGAGTCTCTGAAAGAGGGAGGCATTGGACTGAGAGTCTCTATAGATCAGCTTGCAATCTTCTCTGTCTGTTTCAATAAATAGTAGATATAAATCATGAAAGGCAAAGGAAAGAAATCAATGCATTCAGTTGAATGACACTTAACACAGGGATTTCTGACTTATCACAAAGGCTCATTCTGAAAAGCATTCAGTAGATAAAAGCTCTTTCTTTTTTAACTCTTTTTTCCCCTGGGTTATTCTAGTTACTCTTCCTGGTAATGATTTGCTCCTTCAGGTCTTGTTTTATGGATTGCTGTTTTAAATGAAAATGAAACCCTTTGGAGCTTCAAGCTTGCAGAATCATGTTTACAGCTGCTGAATTTTGGCTTTTCCTCACTTCCTCCATTACAGCTACCTGCAGTGGTGTCAGCTTTGAGTCTGACTTCTCATGCAGTTTGTGGGAGTTTTAGGCTGATGCCTAGGAAAAGTTTCCAAAATTGAGTAGAAAAGTGGTAGAAGGTAAATAAATTACCCTTGGATCTAAAGGGAAAATAATGATAAGGTCTAAATAATCCCCTTGGTCTGGTATCTAACATAAGGTTAGTTGGATACACTCTCTTCTCTTTTTGGCTTCTTCACTCTAGCAGATACTAGCTCTAGAAGATGTTAATTAACTTCTTAATGTTTCTTTGGGTGTTTTTTTTTGGTTGGGGGTTTCGTCCTTTATTTGGTCTTGCTTTGTGTTTTCTGCCTAACAACAGACTTGGAAAAAAATGAAGTGTTATAAATTTTGCATGCCCCACCCCTCAGCATCTTGAGAGTAGCTCAGGAATCATGAGACTGTTTGTTTTTCAAAGATCTAGAGATCTTTTTGTGTTGTCTGGGTTTTTATGAAGTCCTTCTGATACATTTGGGTCACATTTAAAAGCCTTTTCTTGCAACCACAGAATCACAGAATGTTAGGGGCTGGAAGGAACTTTGAAAGGTCATCCAGTCCAACCCCTTGCCAGAGCAGGACCACCAATACCAGATCACACAGGAACACAACCACAGAATGGTTTGGGTTGGAAGGGACCTTAAAGGTCATCTAGTTCCAACCCACTTTACATGGGTAGGACCAGGCTGCTCGAGGCTGGCCTTGAACACTTCTGGGGAGGGGGCATCCACAGCTTCCCTGGGCAACCTGTTCCAGTGTCTCGCCATCCTCACTGTAAAGAATATGAGGGCTACAAACTTAATCTTTTAGAATAAAATGGACAAGTTTGGGTCATCACCTCAAGCTACCAAATGCTGCGAGAGACACAAGTGTGGGAGGTGCCAGTTCTATTTGGTACACTCCCCAAGTGTGTTTTTACAGCAACATGCTCCCCACATTGCAGGGTCCTGATGATTATTGGTTTTTATTTACTCAAGCCAATCTTTATTCATTTATTTGAGTCTGTTGCTTTTTGAACACAGCACATATGTGCAACCTGTGATGGCTGTAAAGCTCATGAAGACTTGGGGGATAAATATGTCCACACTTAGCAAGGGCTGTTTGTTGTATCAACACTTCACCTCCCTTCCCCGGGGCTATGTGATCTCTCTCAAATCCTCGCTGCATGCAGCTGATCCAAATGCTGTGTAATCCTTTTGATGCAGTTCAGTTCATTTGGAAGCAGCAAAGTCTTTTCTGTGCTTTGAACTTCCATACCGCACGCCACACCTATAGGGGGGCTATTAATCTAATTTTAATTCACAGTAGCAGCAACAAGCAGGTCACTTAGGGAGTTAATGTCAGCTGCTCCTCTAATTACTGCAGGAAAGCCATCCCATCATCCCAGATGAAAATGTCTTAACTCCAGCCTACAAAGCACTTTCAGTGCACTAATTCTGTAGTGCTCCATTACTGCTCCATTTGAGCTATGTTATCCATCTCCCAAAGTGATGCAGTAAATCCCAGTTGCAGAGCTGAGAAAAGATACAGATGAAAACATTACTGACTACATTACTGGGCATGGTTTTCTGTTGGGCTTGGTTTGTTTCTTGAGAGTTCATTTAGACAAATCTGCCTTGGTAACAGCTTAGAGTAGACATAGCCCTCTGCTCTACCTTGGAAGAAGTTATATGCCTAAAACCAAACAAACCAAAATCAACCCCTGTGACATGGGTCTGATCTATCTGCTCCCTAGATACTGAAATATAAAATGAGGGTCTCAGAAAACAGATTCCATAGTCCTGCTCTGGCAGGGGGATTGGACTCGATCTCCGCAGTCCCCTTCCACCCCCTAACATCCTGTGATCCCATGAAAACCTGACAGTGCCAGGCTACACCCTCAAACACAGAAGCAGAGGAACATCTTGAAACAAGGGTTGGTATCCTTGGGTTTGATCTTTGCATTAAAAGCTCCCCAACAGCCTCAGTCCACCTTAGCTCAACTGAGTCCTGTACAACAGCAAATGTCTTGAGAATAATAAAGACATAAATGTATGCTGCCTTCCACCTCAGGTGTCCCACTGAAGACACAGGTATGTACAAGGTGTCTTATCTTCCTAGGTTTGGAAGGCTTTAATTTTCATCCCACTGAAGTGAGAATCCCCACACTGGCATCTTTAGAGTTTCTTTAGGGGTCTTCCACTCATCCTCACTGTCACTTCTTTTGAAGCCTGCACAGGTCTCCTTAAGATATACAAAGTTTTTTTCAGTATTTATTGACCTCTTATTGGTAAAACATCTTATGTGAGAAGATGAGTTAGTGTCAGAATGATTACTGTGACATGGCCTGAAGGCGTGAATGTGTCATGTTTTGCAATGCTTGGTTATATATAACACAAGGTGCTTACTGTCTCCCATCATGTAGTAAGGTTAATGACAGAATGTTAGGGGTTGGAAGGGACTTCTGGTGATCAGCAAGTCCAAACACCCTGCCAAAGCAGGATCAGCTAGAGCAGATTGCACAGGAATGTGTGCAGGCAGGTTCTGAAAGTCTCCGGAGAAGGAGACTCCACAACCTCTCTGGGCAGCCTGCTCCAGTGCTCTGCCACCCTCACAGGAAAGAAGTTTTTCCTCATGTTGAGGTGGAACTTCCTGTGTTCTAGTTCGTGTCCATTGCCCCTTTTCCTGTTGCTGGGCACCAGTGAAAGGAGCCTGGCCCCTTCTTCTTGACACCCACCCTTATGGTCTTTGTAAACATTGATCAGATCCCTTCTCAGCCTTCTCTTCTCCAGCCTAAACAGCTCCAGGTCTCTCAGCCTCTCATCACCAGACAGAAGTTCCAGTCCTTAATCATCATCCTCTTAGTCCTTGTTTGGGCTCTCTCCAGTAGTTCCCTGTCCCTCTTGAACTGGAGAGCCCAGAACTGGACACAATATACTCCAGATGTGGTTTCTCTAGGGCAGAGCCCAGGGGAAGAGGAACCTCTCTCAACCTGCTGGCCACACTTTTCTTCATGCACCCCAGCACGCTTAGAAAATTGCACTTCTCTGTCTCTGATATGGGATGATCACCATGGCAGACAGATTTGTATGAGTCCAGCAGATCACACACCCTCAAGGGGAGGGGAAAAAAAATGGGGGGTGGGAAATAGGCTGACATTTGAAGCATGGCCTGAAGCTGTGCCTCCTCCTGCCGGACAAGAGCTCCTACCTTGATTTCCAGCAGCTTCACAGCGCTGCCTTGGCTGGACTCTCCTCGCTGGGCTGTGCTGGGCTGCCTTCTGGCAGATGGCTGATTACCATAAAGAGGAGGCAGCCTGTTGTGGCTGCTGTGCTCACGTCCCAGTGTAACCAAGCACAGTGCAGCTGTAGCTAAGCAGGTGAAAGCTGCATTCATCTTCCCGCCGACGCCAGGTTTGACCTTTGGAAAGGAAAAGTGGTGGTGTCACTTGGAGCAGATGGTGAACAGGAGCTTAGCTTTTTATGGGCTGAAGCTGTGGCACCAGGGTATCCCCAGCGTTTCTTATTCACAAGGTAAGCTGCCACTAAGGGCCACTTGAACATAGAAGGCTTCACCTCAACATGAGGAGGAACTTCTTTACAGCGAGGGTGGCAGAGCTGTGGAGCAGGCTGCCCAGAGAGGTTGTGGCGTTTCCTTCTCTGGAGACTTTCAGAACCCACCTGGATGCACTCTTGTGCAGACTACCCTAGGTGATCCTGCTTTGGCAGGGGGGTTGGATCCAATGATCTGTGGATGTTCTTTCCAACCTCTAACGTCCTCTGATTCTGTGACAAGATGAGTGTTCATGTGGGTTTGGGTGGAAGGCTGAAACTGGTGGGAAGTTTGCATCAGTGCTGAGAGTCTTGTGCTGCTGGGGGAACTAAGCCAGGTGAAAGAAAACAAGCTGTGTGCTTGTGGCCACCTGGCTCAACACCCCAAGACATGCTGAAATACATGTGACAGCCTGGCTTTGCAGTTAGGTTGTTTGTACTTCTGCTGGCACTCTCTAAGCTTGCACTGGGTTTCCAGTTGTATGATCTGGTTTGTGTGTTCATTTGCACCTAACATACTGCTCCTGAAGTGTTAAAGTTCTTTTAGCCACCTCAGATCTTTTGGATCATCACAGCAGTCTCTTATCCTCCAAATCCTGGTAATCTGGAAATCTTGAGTCCTCAAACAAGAGTGCCTCTTCATTTTTAGTTTGAAGAAGAGGAGGCTAAGGGAAGACCTCATTACTTTCTGTAACTACCTGAAAGGAGAGGCTGCTGCTGGTCTCTTCCCACGGGTAATTAGTGATAGAACAAGAGGGAACAGCCTCAAGCTGTGACTGGGTAGGTTTAGACTGGAGAGTAGGAAAATGTTTTCCCAGCAGGAGTGGTCAGGCATTGGAATGTGCTGCCCAGGGAGGTGGTGGAGTCCCCAAGCCTGGATGTGTTTCAAGGTGGTTAGGATGTGGTGCTTGGGGATATGGGTTAGGGGTGAGCCTTGTAGAACAGGGTTGTCAGTTGGACTTGGTGATCCCGAGGGTCTTTTCCAACCTGATTCTGTGCTTTTGTGTGGTGAGCTTGTCATGCCTGAAATGCATACATAGTGTCAGTCTCTGTGTGCAACAGCTGGTGAATGTCCTGCAGTCCCTGTGTACATGCAGGGGAGGTGCTGCTTTTCAGTCTGCAAATTTCAACAGGTCCACCTTAGGTTGATATCTGGAAGAGACTCCATTTCAGCTGCAGAGAGGACTTTGGAACTGGACTATCTCTAGCTGAGGAAAGTGTTGACAGACAGGCTTGTGACCAAGAAGTGTCCTAATAGGGACAGTGTTGGTAAGAGCAGTTAGTCCTGCCAGCAAAACATGTGAGAGGCTGAGGAGGCATCAACAAGAAGCACAAGGTAGCTGTTGTCTCCCCTGACTGTTAGCTGGTTCTTTTCACAGGACATGAGGGGTTGGAAAGGACCTGCAGAAATCTTTGAGTCCACCCCTCCCTGCCAGCGCAGGACCATAAAATCTAGTGCAGGTCACACAGGAACACATCCAGACAGGTCTTGAAAACCTCCAGAGAAGGAAACTTTTAACGCTCAAGGAGTGTTACAAGCCCACGTTTAACTGTGACCTCCACACAGCAGCTGTGTGTTTTGTTGTGGCAATGTAGAGTGCTGTAAGGATGTGCCCCTTTTCCCCTTCCCCTGGACATGAAGCAGGTAGGGCTCTTCTCCCAGGCAACTAGTGACAGGACAAGAGGGCATAGTTGCACCAAGGGAGGTTTAGGCTGGATATTAGCAAGCACTGCCTCACAGAAAGGCTGATTAGGCACTGGGATGGGCTACCCAGGGAGGTGGTGGAGTCACCATCACTGGAGGTCTTTAATGGAAGATTGGATGTGGCACTTGGTGGCCTGGTTTAGCTGATGTTGTGGTATTAGCTTATAGGCTGGACTTGATGATCTCAGAGGTCTTTCCCAGCCTCAATAATTCTGTGATTCTACAGCAAGGGGTCCCAGCCACTTAAGAGGCTTTCCTTCCTTGGCAGTGCTGCAGATCAAATACACATATGGTTGTAAAAATTATGATGGAAAAGAAACATGAGCAGCACATGGTGAACTCCAATGTTGAATCAGCTCCATGAAGAGCTGGATAAAGGATGATTGAGTGTTTTGGGTACACCAGTCGTCTGCAGCAGTGGGAATAGGATTGCTATGGAGTGAATCACACATCCCCAGAGACATAGATGGATACATCCTGATGGATGGCATGAGCATCCATGACAGTTCATTCTCTTCAGCGTCTCTGAGCCTCATGCACATAGTGAAAGCACCTTCTTTGCATGTGGAGCAAAGAAGCTTATGCCAGGTTCTTCAACTGGTTTCAGGTATGCTGAGCAACAGCAAGATGAGCCAGGGACTTTGCCTGCCTCCTGCCTTGCACAGCCCCAACCTGCACTCAGAGCTCTGTGTTCCCTCCACAGCATCTGTCTGCTCCATACCATATTTGCTGTTCTGCCCCCAGTAGAGAGAGATAATGGTTGGACTTGATGATCATAGAATCAGAGAACTCTCAGGGTTGGAAGGAACCTCAAGGATCATCTAGTTCCAGCCCCCCTGCCATGGGCAGGGACACCTCACACTAGATAACATTGCTCAGAGCCACATCCAGCCTGGCCTTGAAAACTTCCAGGGATGAGGCTTCCACCACCTCCCTGGGCAACCTCTACCAGGGTCTCACCACCCTCATGGGGAAGGACTTCTTCCTAACATCCAATCTGAATCTCCCCACTTCTAGTTTTGCTCCATTCCCCCTAGTCCTATCACTACCCAGCATCCTAAAAACTCCCTCACCAGCTTTCCTGTAGGTCCCCTTCAGATACTGGAAGGCCACAATAAGGTCTCCTCAGAGCCCTCTCTTCTTCAGACTGAACAGCCCCAACTCTGTCTTCATAGCAGAGCAGCTCCAGCCCTCTGCTCATCCTTGTGGCCCTTCTCTGGACACGCTACAGCACCTCCAGAACCTTCCTGTAATGGAGGCTCCAGAACTGGACACAGTACTCCAGGTGGGGTCTCAGCAGAGTGGAGCAGAGTGGGAGATTCACCTCCCTCAATCTGCTGGCTATGCTTCTCTTGATGCAGCCCAGGATTCGATTGGCTTTCTGGGCTGCAAGTGGATGATCTTGGAGATCTTTTCCAGCCATGGTGGTTCTGTGCTTCTCAGTTCTGTCTCCTGTCATTTGGCTTCTTCAGAGGAGTAGGCTGTCTGTCCCTTAAGCTTTGAACATTAAAAAGCTGCTGCTGGAACAATTAAAATAACAGCACTACAACACCATGGTCACCAAGACTACCCACTCTTGCCTATTTAGTTCTGTCACCAGTGCTGTTGCACAGCTTGATGATCTTAAAGGTCTTTTTTCCAACCATAGTGATTCTGTGATTTAGGAAAGAGCTGTCTCTGTCTTCAGCATTAGTTATGGCTCTTAAACACCATTCTTATGTTACTCAGTAAGCTCAACAAGTTCTTATTCTTAAAATGAGTTGGCTGGAGCAAGGCCTGCTAGCAGGGCAAACCCACCAGCAATTGGGCACCACTGGGAGCTGCCTCTGTTTCAGACAATGTAGGTAGCTGGCTCTCTACATGTTCTACTTGGAAGTGGTCACTTTTGCTAATCAGATATAAGGTGTTTGGGGCTGATTGTTAGGTTTCATCTGACCACAAGACAGGCTCTTATTAACCTCTTATCAATTTTGTGCTTTTGATTGAAATCTGTCTTTTTCCCTCTCTTCCCCATTGCCCCCCGGCTCCCCCTCCCTTTCCTCGATGGACATAAAAGACAATGGAAGAGATTGGGCCAAACTGCTCTTCTGCAGACAAGAAGCTAATTGTCTAAAAACAACAAGTCATTCAAGACCATGGGAGACTGAGGACAGTGGCAGGAGCATGAATATACAAAAGTGCCTACTGTAAAGGCCACAGCTTTAAGTGTTTAAATTCAACTCACATTCCCCTTTGAGGTTCAGATTTTATAGCAGGAACATGCACACAAGGATTGCAGTGTTTTACATAAATTTCATCTGACTTCACAGGGTATTCCTGATGGCAGCACATCAGAACTGCCTGCACTTGCTTTCCTCGCTCTTTAAAGAGAAGAAAAAAAAGTAGGTTATTTTGGTTTGGTTTGGTGTGCTCTGTGTTAGTAAATAGAGCAGCCTGTCATATCTAGGCTCTAGTTTCCCAATTGTGAGCTTAGTCCTTGGCTCAAAACACTATTGTTCTTGGACCTGTGCCTTGAGCTGAAGGGCTCATGTGTGGGGAGGAAGAGGAGGAACCAAGCTAAAAATAAAGGGAAACAAAATGCTGTTTATTGCCATGGAGCAGATAATGCTTTCCTAGATGTCTCAGCAGCCCTGTCCTTGCAGGCAGCATAGACTGGCACTGTTTGCTTTCACACGCAGGAGGTGAACATCTGCATCCCCTGCTGCCTTCCTCATATTTTGCTCTGTGTTTGCTCATGCTGGTCACAGCAACAGGGGAAGAAACAGGCTCCACTCTCCATGACATGTCAAGCAAAGAACATTTGCATCACAGATTTAAGACGTGGGTCAAGTTCCTTCACTCCTTCATGTCATAGTGCATTCTATGATAATATGACTCTGGGTTGGCAGGTACCTCTCTAGGTCATCTAGTCCAAGCCCTGGAGTAAGCAGGGTCATCCCCAACCAGATCAGGTTGCTCAGAGCCTTATCAAGCCTGACCTTGAATGCCTCCAGGGATGAGGTTTCCACCACCTTCCCAGGAACCTGTTCCAGTATTCCACCATGCTCATAGTATAGAACTTCTTCCTGACATCCAGTCTGAATCTACCCAGCTCTAGTTTAACACCATTGCCCCTTGTTCTGTCATCACAGGCCCTTATCAAAAGTCCCTCCCCTGCTTTTCTGTAGCCCCCTTCAGCTACTGGAAGGCTGCTCAAAGGTCTCGTTGGAGCCTTCTCTTCTCCAGGCTGAACAGATGCAACTCTCTCAGCCTGTCCTCACAGGAGAGGTGCTGCAGTCCTCTGATCATCTTTGTGGCCCTCCTCTGGACCCTCTCCAACAGATCCATATCCTTCTTGTGTTGAGGGCTTCAGAGCTCAATGCAGTTACCCAAGTGAGGTCTCACAAGAGCAGAGAGGCAGAATCCACCTGCCTTGACCTGCTGGCTCTTTGTCTTTTGATGCAGCCCAGGATACAGTTGGCTTTTTGAGCTGCCAGCACACAAGAAATCGGGGTGCAGTTGCAGGGCTATGATCTTGTTGCAATTACAGAGCCATGGTGGGACAGCTCCTGTGATTGGAATGTGGTAATGGATGACTTCTTTCCAGTGAGGATGATGGGGCACTGGAACAGGCGGCTCAGAGAAGTTGTGGAGTCTCCTTCTCTGGAGACTTTCAAAACCTGTCTGGATGCATTCCTGTGCAGACTACCCTAAGTGATTCTGCTTTGGCAGGGGGGTTGGACCTGATGATCTGTGGAGGTCCCTTCCAACCTCTAATATACTGTGGTACTGTGATTACTGGCTCATGTTAAACATCTCATCAACCAGCACCTTCAAGTCCTTCTCTGCAGGGCTGCTCTCAGTCCACTTGTCACCTAGCCTGTATTTGTGCTTGGCATTGAATAGAACAGAATTAACCAGGTTGGAAAAAACCTCCAAGATCATCAAGTCCAACCTATCATCCAAAACCATCTTATCAACTAAACCCTGGCACCAAGTGCCTCATCCAGTCTCCTCTTAAACATCTCCAGTGACAGTGACTCCTCCACCTCCCTGGGCAGCACATGCCAATGGCAAATCACTCTTTATGTGAAGAATTGCCCCTACCCAGGTACAGGACCTTGCACTTTGCCTTCTTGAATTTCATGAGGTTATCATGGGCCCACTTCCCAGTCTGTCTAGGCCCCCCTGGATGGAATCCCTCTCCTGCAGCGTGTTGACCACACCACAGAGCTTGGTGTCGTTGGCACACTTGCTGAGGGTGCTACTGTCTGTGCTGGCCTTTATTGTCACTCCAATACTCAAATGCCTGCTTTTTAATACTGCACTGCTCTCAGAGGCAGCCTGACTTACATGTTATCAATTATTGCTGTGAAGAGAAAGGGACCTCCAAGCTTTTAGGGATTCAGGGAAAGGCAGCATTGCTGCCTCTTCTCAATTAACTGCCCTAAAAGAAGAAACAGGATGTGCTAATAATATCCTCAAACTTGATTGCCAGACCTGGGAATTTTCCATGCAGCTAACCTGATTGGATCCTCGGGAGATGCCAACTGGCCCACTTCAGGAGCACTAGCAGTGCCCCAGGGGCATCATCAGTGCTGGGTGTTTTACTCAGGCACAGAAATATTCATAGGTCTCTAAAATGTCTAAAAATGCACTGTTCCTTGTTAATGAGACACTAAGCCCCAAACCTGAGACACTTTTGATGTTCCACTTGTTCTAATATTTAAAGAAATTGAGCACCTTGTGCTCTTTAATAGTGCACATAAACTATTCACAATGATCTGATTAAACCACATTGCTGACAGAAGTTCTTTCTCCATTTCTTTGAACTTGTTAAGCTGCATGAGCTTTTCTCAGCACAAGAGAAGTGTGGCTGGAGAAGCAGAGGATGTGGCCTCTGTGACCCTTCCTCAACCAGTGTTTATCCATCCAATGGTTGATGTTGATATACTGGTCAAAGGTAACCTCAGCTGAGGGATTTTCAGGGGAAGTACTGGAATGTCTGAATGTTTCACCTGCCTCTGGGCCTCATCAAAAGAAGCATGGTCAGCAGATCCAGAGAGGTGATTCTGTCTCTTTATTCTGCTCTGGTGAGACCTCACCTGGAGTACTGTGCCCAGCTCTGAAGCAATCCACACAAGGACATGGACCTGATGGAGCAGGTCCAGAAGAGGGCCATGAAAATGATCAGACAGCTGGAGCACCTCTGCTATGAAGACAGGCAGAGGGAACTGGGGTTGTTCAGCCTGGAGAAGAGAAGGCTCCAGGGAGAACTAATAGCAAACTTCCAGTAGCTGAAGGGGGCCTACAAGAAGAACAGCATCACAGAAACATTCAGGTTGGAAAAGACCCTCAGTCCACCCCATAACCCTACTCTACAAAGTTCACCCCTAAACTGTATTCCCAAGCAACACATCCAAAAGACCCTTAAACACATCCAGGGTTGCTCACTCAACCACATCCCTGGGCAGCACATCCCACTGGCCAATCACTCTTTCTGTGAAGAACTTTCTCCTCACCTTGAGCCTAAACCTACCCTGGCACAGCTTCAGACTGTGTCCTCTTGTTCTGGTGCTGGTTGCCTGGGAGAAGAGACCAATCCCCACCTGGCTACAACCTCCCTTCAGGTAGTTGTAGAGAGCAAGAAGGTCTCCCCTGAGCCTCCTCTTTTCCAGGCTAAACAACCCCAGCTCCCTCAGCCTCTCCTCCCAGGGCTGTGCTCAAGGCCTCTCACCAGCCTCGTTGCCCTTCTCTGGACACATTCAGGTGTCTCAATATCCTTCTTAAATTGAGAGGCTTGACAGGGCTCTGGGCAACCTGATCTAACTGAGGATTTCCCTGCTCGCTGCAGAGGGGGTTGGACTAGATGACCTTTGGAGGTCCCTTCCAATCCAGACCATTCTATCATCTATATTAAAAAGTGGTAATTTAGGAACTTTGTCAATCCTACAGTTTTAGCCTAATACCCAGCACCAACAGGGATTCATAGTGGAGGGTTTGGTGGCACGTACTCAACCCCCAAAAGCAGACCAGGAGGGAATGCCCTCTCCAAAAGAAGCTTTCTTCTAAACTCTGACTATTGGCAGTTGCATCTTGTCTAGTTTCCAGCTCATCTGATATAATTGGGAATATTCTCATTGTTGCCATAAGCAGCCATCATCTGCTCAGCTCCTGCGTGTGCAGAGTCTTGTCACAGGCAGTGCTGCAGCCAGCGCTGCAGGAATACCTCCTTCAGCACCTTCTATCTGCAGCCTTCAGTGCTTTGTGGGATGCCCAGTTGCAAAGGTGGGTAAATAAATGGAGATGGTGCTTCTAGTCCATGTGCACATACAGGCACAGCTATCATGTGCTGCAGTCAGGACAGTTCCCATTAGCAATACAGACTGGGGGAGGATGTGATAGCATCCCTGCAGAGAAAGGTTGGTGGAGGAGAAGCTGGACATGAGCCAGCAATGTATTCTGTCAGCCCAAAAAGCAAATTGTATCCTGGGTTGCATCAAAAGATTCGTGGCCAGGTGGATTCTGCTCCCTTACTTTGCTCTTGTGAGACCTCACCTAGAGTACTGCATGGAGCTCTGGATGCAAGAAGGATATGGATCTGTTCCTCATGTTGAGGTGAAATCTTCTATGTTCAAGCTTGAACCTGTTGCTCCTTGTCTTATTAGTGTGCCCCACTAAAAAGAACTTGGCCCCCTCCACTTGACACCCACCCCTCAGGTATTTAGAGACAGTGATCTGATCCCCTCTCAGTCTTCTCCAGACTAAACAGCTTCAGGTCTCTCAGTCTCTCTTCATAGGGGAGATGCTCAAGTCCCCTAATCATCCTCATGGCTCTCCATTAGATTCTCTCCAGCAGGTCGCTGTCTCTCTTGAACTGTGATCCTGTGACAGCTCTAGCAGTTAAAAACTCAGTCCTGTTCTTTGAACTTTGCCTCATTTTTAAATTGCTTCCAGTTGGGTCTCATTGGCAATGCTGGCACAATTAATTAAAGTATGTTTAATTTAAGCCTTGAAAAGTCCTTTTCATGTCGCTGCCAATATTCATGCCTGACAGAAGAGCACTCACATGCAGTACTGCAGTTTGGTGCAGATCCACACAAAGCCTGCTAGCTTAGCCTTGCTTTGACAATTCAAAACACTCTCTTGCAAGTAGGCTGCAGTAAATGCCAATACAATGGTTACACAAGGCAGAGGAATCTGCTGTCATGCACAGCTCCAGTTTTGTGAAACACCCCATCACGTGTGCCCTCACACGTGCCAGTAGGTTTGTATGGCATACTGTGGGATTGATTTTCTGTGCCCTTAGCAATCTGTTCCATGACAATCTCAGCTGGGGGTAGTGCTGCTGGGTAGACATGGCTTTGATCCACACTTCCAGAATATCTGTGGTGCTGGCCACTTGACTAGCAAATTTATCTTCTGCTTCCACATATTGGAGCCATCCTTAAGCAGTCGCTGGCTCCCAGCCCTCATGGTCGTGGTGTTTGCTTTTGGGAAGCTGTGAAAAACAATGAACACAGATAACAACTGACTTGAGAGTCAGAAATGTTTGGTGTGGGAATAAAAATGTTCCTGGCAGACAAGTGTAGGCCAGCATAATGGCTTATTGGCTTTATTCTCATCTAGTGCTATCATCCAGTAGGGGTGCTTTGAGAAAAATATGTCCAGCAGGTCTAGGGAGGCTCTCCTAGCCCTCTGCTCTGCCCTGGTGAGACTACACCTGCAATACTGTGTCTGGTTCTGGGCTCCCCAGTTCAAGAGAGACAGAGACCTGCTGGAGAGAGTCCAATGGAGAGCCACAGGATGATTAGGGGACTTGAGCATCTCCCCTATGAAGAGAGACTGAGAGACCTGAGGCTGTTTAGTCTGGAGAAGACTGAGAGGGGATCAGATCACTGTCTCTAAATACATGAGGGGTGGGTGTCAAGTGGAGGGGGCCAAGTTCTTTTCAGTGGTGTGCACTAATAAGACAAGGAGCTTGACAAGCTTGAACATAGAAGGTTTCAGCTCAACATGAGAAGGAACTTCTTTACAGTGAGGGTGACAGAGCACTGGAGCAGGCTGCCCAGAGAGGTTGTGGAGTCTCTTTCTCTGGAGACTTTCAAACCCCACCTGGATGCATTCCTGTGTGGACTACCCTAGGTGATCCTGCTTTTGGCAGGGGGGTTGGACTGGATGATCTCTGGAGGTCCCTTGCAACCCATAATATCCTGTGATTCTGTGGTAAACCTTTCTTTGGGAAGTGGATGCAGCAAGTGATAATAGTCCTTCCCACCTCACAGAAAGCTGGCACAGAGGTTGTAGACTCTCCTTCTCTGGAGACACTCAAACCCCACCTGAATGCCTTCCTGTGTGACCTACTCTAGGCGATCCTGCTTGGGCAGTGGGGCTGGACTGGGTGATCTTTTGAGGTCCCTTTCAACCTCTAACATTCTGTGATTCTGTGAAAGCAGAAAGCAAGCAAGTGTATAAGTGTGATGTGTATATGCACATATAAAGGTGTGCTGTGTTGATCAGCTTATGGAAATACCACTTGGATTTAGTAGGCAATGATCCAGAAGTATTTCTTTTCTGGATTTGAAACAATAAACCAAATGTACAGCCAATTCATTCACTCTGCAGGTCTCCATATAAGCAGGTCACCATGTCCAGGTGAGGCTGCAAATAATACTAATTGAAAATTGTATTGCTTGCCTTCCTGAAATTTATTGCCTCCTTGAATTAGTATTCCTGGTGGTAGCCACTTGTCAAGCACAGGGCCACTAAATAATGTGGATGCTGTAAACACAGCTATGTGATCAGGAATTTTAACAAGGCTTGGCAATGGCTTTTGGGGTGTCTTTCTGTTTCCCAGATGGAGATACTTAATTTTTTTTCCCCTCCCCACAAAACTTTTAAGTTATCTCCACCAGCCCATGTTGGCTCAGCCAACAGTTTGCCTCTGTTCTGCAGATTTTAGCCACATGAATCACTTCCAGTTCCGCTTTCCTCTTGCCACTGCTTTTCAAAAGGGAGCAGGCATGATCAAGGATATCCAGCCTGACTATTGTTGCTGCTAAACCAAAGGGGAACAAAGCTGAAAAAGCTCTTCAATAGCTGCCTGGAAGCCACTGCTGTAACTCCTGGCATTGGGATGAGAAATGCAGGGTTTTTTCTATGCCCTGGAAGCATCCAATGCTAGTCTGCATCACAACTGCTGAACAGGCTGGACTTTGAGATCTAGCCAGAAGATTTATTCCTACTTTCCTGCCCCAGCTTCCTTCCTCCTGGAACTGGAAAATGAGCCAAAAATCCCTAAGCAGAGTATCTGACCTTTGCTGTTGGCTGCCAGGGCCCTGGATATGTTCTTTGCCTTGCTGCCAGGACCCTCATGGACCCAATTCCCAACCCTGGGTGCTCCTCACTTGCTGGCCAGATGTTCACATCTGGTCGTGGACCCATGATTTGGGGCCACCTCTCCCTTCACCAACTTGCTTCCTGGCATGGCCACTTGCCTTCATCCTTTGGCCAACTCATCCTGTCTTCTCTTTGTTAAAAAACCAAAGCCTGATTCATATCATTTAGAGTACTTTATTTCCAGAGTGACTGGGGAACTGTCTAGCATTTGTCACCTAGATATGGTCCCCACAAATAAAGATGTTGGGATGTTATACAATGAACAGGGTCACCTTTGCTCAAATGCTATCAAATTGTACATAGGTTGAAAAGCAAGCTGGGTCCAAGACAAAAGGAGATGATGTTCCATGGAAGAAGTGGTGGCCTAAAGGGTGGTGTTTGGATGCAGGACTTTTATGAGATCCAAAGGAAGATGGAAAAGTGCTTGGAGGAGAACTCTTCAGTTAGCAAACAAGGAAGTGCGCTAGCTTCAGGAAGCCCCTGAGCAGAACGTAAGCAGAGGTTGGGAGAACATCAGAGAGCAGGAGGATCACATATGCTTGTGTTGCTCCTGCCCTCCCCTTCTGTCCACTTATGGCCACAGATGGGTACCAAGTGATGGTCCAGAAGGATCTTTGGTTGGAGTGAGCCTGTCTACGTTGTCACCTTGTCAGTGGCTTTCAGGAGCAAGACATAGCCTCTGATTGGTGGTTCACAGAAAGATGTTACCTCTTGATGAATCCTGCCTCTGTAGAAGACCACTTACAGTATTTCAGAGAATATTAGGGGCTGGAAGGGACCTTGAGAGATCATCAATTCCAACCCCCTTACCAGAGCAGGATCACCTAGAGCAGATCACACAGGAACACACCCAAGTGGGTCTTGAATAGCTCCAGAGGGGGAGACTCCACAACCCCCCTGGGCAGCCTGTTCCAGTGTTTTGTCACCTTCACAGTGAAATAATTCTTCCTTATGTGTCCATGGAACTTCCTGTGCCTCAGCTTCCACCCATTGCCCCTTGTCCTGTCATTGGCATGGATGAGAAGAGCCTGGCTCCACCCTCTGGGCACTCAGCCTTTATGTATTTATAAACATGAATGAGGGAGGGTCCATGCTTAATGATTCAGTCTTCAAAACAGCAGGGTTTGGGGCAGTGCTGCTGCCTTCTGATGTGGATGTGGTGTGACATGAAATGGTTTGCTGACCATTGATTTGGGTGGATTGCCTTATTGGCAGCTCAAGCTTTTGGGTACAGGAAGAGTGAAACTACCTGAGATTTGCACTTTGTTTTGTGATGGATGGAGGCCTTGGGCTTTCTGGAGGAAGGTGAACAATGTGATTTCGTTAATGCAGATTATTTTAGGTATGTATTAAATGGCAATAGATGGATCCTCAGCTATGGAACAAGCCATCCTTGTTCCATAGCTGTGCAGATGCCAGAAAGTATTACTCCTCTGACAGCTGGAATCAGGTCCAGGCAGTGATTCCTGCCAGCTGTTGCACAGACACACGTGTCTGCATTTCTAGTTTGGGGAGCTTAACAAGCACCACCTAAGAAAGTCCTTTTCTCTTTGCCTAGAGCACATGCCCTCCAGTGGGCTGTAGTACCAAACTGTTGATTTTTAACTAACTCTCTGAATAATGTCCAAAGATTTCTGGCGGTAAAGAGTCATGATCTATGGAAGTGAATAGCTGGTGCATGCCTCAGAGCCTGTCTTTGTTTTAAGTTACCCTGCTGTAAATCTGGAATGACTTTGAAAAGACTAAGGGAGATAGGAAGAGAAAGGATATGGGAAGCAATGCACTGAGCAGGCAGAGCATGCAGATTTGCATCAGGATCACAAGTAGAAGTTGCAGAGCGGGGTCATGGTGGTTGTTGATTCTCTGCACATGATTTATGCTGGGTGCTATAGTAACTGCTTCTGTGTCAAGGGAGAAAGACCTCTACAAGTTTCTCTAGTAATTATCCTGAAAGCCTAGGCTCAGCCTGAGTGGGAGAAAAGGTGCTGGAGCCTAAACTCCCCTCTGGTCCTTTCTGCCTCTTTGGAAAGGACAGAGAAGGCTGCCCACCCCCCCGGTGCTGGCGGGGGCAGTCCCTGTCGCACACAAGCAATAGGTGTGCAGAAGGCGCTTTTGACTTTGTGCGCCCAACCGGAGATCTTCTCACAGACTTCAAAAAGCAAAGAAATGACTCTGGGGCAAATTCTGTCATCCTGAACAAAGCAAGATGCCCAGCAAAATCCTGGGAAGTTTGCTCGAATGAGGATTACTGTGACTAAGCCCAGCCACTTCTCACTACTACAGCTTGCTGTACCTCCAGATACTCTCAATCAGAACACAGCCCCCTCTTTGGCTGAACTCAGTGAATGCCTAGAACAAAGTCCATTTATGTTCAATAGTCAGAGATAATCTTGCAGCTAACTTCTACATACAAACAAAAATAGACATATATATTCACATATATTTATATTTATATTATTTATATATTTATATAAAATATTATATATTTATATAAAATATTATATAAAATATTATATATTTATATATATTATTTATATTGTTTATATATTATATATATATTTTTATATATATATATATTCACAATGTGTTGACACATTGTATGTAAACAAATATATACACACACACATATACAATAATCTAAACATCAAAAGGCAGTCAGTCATTCACAGAATCATAGAATGGTCTGGGTTGGAAGGACCTCCTAAGGTCATCTAGACCAACCCCCTCTGCAGTCAGCAGGGACATCCTCAAGTAGATCAGGTTGCCCAGAGCCCTGTCAAGTCTCACCTTGAGTATCTCCAGGGATGGGGCCTCAACTACCTCCCTGGGCAACCTGTTGCACTGTTTTACTATCCTCATGGTAAGGAACTTGTTCCTAACATTCGGTCTAAATCTGCCCTTCTCTAGTTTGAAGCCATTGCCCCTTTTCCTATCACTCCAGGCCTTTGTAAACAGTCTCTCTCCATCCTCTTGCAGTCCATCTTCAGGTACTGGAAGGTCACTATTGGATCTCCTCGGAGCCTGCTCTCCTCCAGGCTGAACACCCCCAGCTCCCTCAGCCTGTCCTCGTAGCAGAGGTGCTCCAACCCCCTGATCATTTTTGTGGCCCTCCTCTGGACCTGTTCCATGAGGTCCATGTCATTCCTGTATTGAGGGCTCCAGAGCTGGATGCTGTACTTCAGGTGAGGTCTCACCAGAACAGTGTAAAGTGGCAGAATCACCTCTCTCAATCTGCTGGCCACAGATCTTGAGTAGAAAGTGGTAGAATGTACATAAATTACCATTGGATGTAAAGGGAAAATAATTATGAGGTCTAAATAATTCCCTTGGTCTGATAATTACTATAAAGTTAGTTATGTAAACTACTCTGCTCCCTCTTCCTTGGCTTCTTCGCTCTAGCAGATTCTAGCTGGTGGCTTTTGCTTGGCTTGTTGCTGGCCTTGGCTGCATTCTTCTTGTGGCTCAGTAACTAACAAGCTACTCTCTGCTTTTATCTTTTCCCTTGTACAGGGAGGAAGGGGTCAGAGAGGGGGAAGCTATTGGTAGCCCCTGGTTTTGTCCAGGGTGGGGCTTGTGTTGTTTATAGATATATTTAAATACTGCACATTCCATACATAGTCATTGCAGTTCCTGTTTCCAGATTTTAGTCTGCTTGCTTCCTTCCCAGTCTGAACTGGTCTGGCAATTTTATTTTGGGGGATAGTTCTCCAGATTAGTTGGGGGGTTATTTTGGGGGTACCAAACCAGCCATTGCTCTTTGCCTCACACAGTGACCACACATCTTGAGTTTCTCGTTGTCATGGGGTGAGTGGAATCTGCTGCTGATATTCAATACCGTGCTGTTGTCATGCCAGCTTCCAAATGAAAGTGCTGGCTGGAGCAAGGCATCATGGGGCTTGAAGTTCAGAGTATAACATGAGAGGCCTCCTGTTTTGGTTGCTGCTTCTGGTTTTGGGCTGTTGGTCTTTTCCTCTGGGTGGGCTGCAGGTCGGAGGAGGTTGCTGGCTTCTGCTGCTGAGTCTGCTTTTTGCTGCGCTTTTCTGCAAGTGGGCTAAGGTAATTACCTTATCATCTTATGCATTTTATAATCTCATTAAAGAATCTTTATCTCAACCCAGAGGTGTTTTTGTGCTACTTTCCCTTCCACCTGTGTGGAGAGAGGCAGGGGCCTTGTGAGAGTGCGCTGTGTTAACCCAGGATTCTCATGTCTGAAGAGAGCATCAGGCAACTTCACTCATGAAAGGATTCAGGCAAAGGGTTGGGCTGAACATTAGGCTAGGTTTTAAGATGGAAGAGGGTAGATTTAGACTAGCTATAAGGAAGAAATTCTTTACAGTGAGGGTGGTGTGACACTGGAACAGGTTGCCCCAGGGAGGTTGTGGATGCCCCTTAACCAGGGGTGTTCAAGGACAGGTTGGATGATTCCTTGAGCAACCTGGGCTAGTGGAAAGTGTCCCTGCCTGTGACCAGGTACATGGAACTAGATGATCTTTAAGGTCCCTTTGAACCCACACCATTCTGTGATTCTATGATTTTATGATTCTGGGATTAGGATGGCATCAACTCAGGCTCACTGACCTGTGTAGGGTGAATCCCAAAACATCCAAGAGCAGAGCCTCAGCTCTTCTGCATGGTTCCTAATTCAGACAGAAACACAATGGAGGAAAACCTCTTCAGGGATTATTTGAGAGCTGCTGACCCCCAGCCCACCACTCTGCACTGAGGAAATGCTGTTCACCTTTCAGTGCCTCCCTGTATCAACCTACCTATCTGTTAGAGCAGATTATAATCACCATCTGCCTCAGATGGGGTTTTGAAGCTAAGCATTTGCAAATGGTTGAAGTTATTTGGATTAAAGAAAGGTTAAATAAAAGCTGATGTGATGAGTAAAGCTTATAATGTGCAGTAAGGCGAGGGACCAGATTTCAGATTTTTCACTAGGCTTTAAATGATACCTTTTCTTTTGAATCATAATATAAACCCTTTGTAACAGAGAGGCACCATAATGAGCATTTTGCACAGAAATGAAAATGCTTTCTTTTAAAAAATATCCAAGGTCTCTTTAAACTGCCAATTGATTCCTTAGTCAGATGTGTAACCCCAGATCAGAACTTGAACTAATGCCATTTGCCTTAAAATTTGAAGTGTCACTATAAAGTGACACATTAGTGACACTTTTGAAAGTGTCTCAGGCTGGGTGTTAGGAAGAAACTCTTCACAGAAAGAGAGATTGCCCCTTGGAATGGGCTGTCTGGGGAGGTGGTGGAGTCACCGTCCCTGGAAGTGTTTAAAATAAGACTGGATGAGGCACTTGGTGCCATGGTTTAGTTGATTAGATGGTGCTGGGTGATAGGTTGGACTTGATGATTGTGCCAGGATACATCCAGCCCAAAAGGGGGTGGGCTGAAAAGAACCTAGCCCCAGGTGGACAAAGAAACCTGACCCAGCTGGGCAGACAGACTTGGTGTCCCCCCCTCCCAGGGGGAAGCATCTCTGGGTCAAAGTCAGTTCCACTCCCACTTCCTGTCCATAAGCCTTTTTAAGGGGAGCCATTTCGTCTCTCTCTTCTCCTGTCCTCGCCTGCCTGAGCCCCTGCTCCTGCTGCTGTAACCACGTGGTGGGGCCTGTTCTATGCTGCTCCGGACTCCTAAGGACTGCCTCTAAAGAGAATCCCTCTTGCATCCAGAGACTCCTTTGTCAGCTGTGTCTGGTTTTGTATATATATTTATTTATCCCTTTTCCTTATACCTTTGTAACCTTCCTTTTACTCAAATGCCTTTCAGAGTTTGTTAAATTTACCTTTTTACTTCCAAGTTGATTCAAGACTGTTTCTTTCCAAGCTTTACCTCTCTTTTTGCTTTTCCCTATCAGGGGGGAAAAAAAAGCGGGGAGAGGGGAGGCAAATCTAAATCTGTTCCATTTGGCCTTCTGGACTCTGGGAAAGCTTAAACCACAACAATGATCTTGGAGGTCTTTTCCAACCTGTGTAGTTCTGTGATTCTGAGACAAAATAAGCCACAAATGAACTTACTTTGAGTAATAGAGAATACATGGACACAAGCTGAAAGCCAATTGTTAAACAAGCAAGTACTGTTCTCAACAAAAAGAGAGCAGCAGAACACGAGGTGAAAATAAACAGAAAGCAAACAGAACACACCATTGATTGGCTCCTTCATTATCTAGGATAGCTTTTAATGGAGGAACCTCTGTGTGTGCCATTGCTCTTATCTCTCCAAAGGCAGAATGTGCACACTGTAAAAATCAGTCACTTCATTTTCTGCTTGAAAAGATCATTGTGTGTGTGTATATATATATTTTTTACCAAAAAGTGTCAGGGAGTGGAGGTCATGCTGATTTATTGGCAATTAAATCTGCAGGGTTTCTCCACTCCTTTCAAAACAAAGGCTCTCTGGGTAATTCAGCCTGGCAGATTACACGGTGGGCTGTCTACAAAAAGGCATGTATCCTTTTGTTTGTGCACAACAGAAACAATTGACTTGGGCTTATTTAGGAAATTGCTACTATTTTCTGTAAGGTATTACCCATGAAGAGAGGCAGGTAAGTTATCTCTTCAGAATGCAAGGTTCTTTCCAATAGTCAAAATGATGAGTTCATTTCTTACAGAGAGCAAGTCTACAGATAAAACTTCCTTCAGCTTAAGAGTAAATAGATGACAAATGTTAGACAACAATCCAAATGCATTGCTAAGGAAGATTACTGGGTTCAGTTTTGAGGCCCTGACTACAAGAAGGGCACTGAGGTGCTGGAGTGGGTCCAGAGAAGGACAGTGAAGCTGGAGAACAGGTCTTGTAGGGAACAGCTAAGGGAACTGAAGCTGTTGAGTCTGGAGAAAGGGAAGCTGAGGTGAGATCTTCTCACTTTGTACAATTCCCTGAGAGGACATTTGAGCCAGGTGGGTGTTGGTCTCTTCTTCCTAGTAACAAGTGATAGGATGAGAGGAAATGGCCTCAAGTTGCAGCAAGGGAGGTTTAGATTTGGCATTAGAATTTTTTTCACTGAAAGGGTTCTCAAACACAGTAGCAGGCTGCCTACAGTAGAAAGATGAGATGGAGTGAGAGGGAGACCAAGGCTGTGTGAGGGCTTGGACTGCCAGCAACTGCAGGCCTCCGTCATGGACAGGGTAAGCTGCAGGAAAGAATGGTTTAATGTTTTCAATTCTAAATTTGGGACCAAGCAGCTTTTAAAGATTTTGCACAAAGCAGCCTTGTAGTGAGTCCTCCATGTCATGGCTCTGCAATTTACCAGGGTTGAGCAAATAAGCAGTAGAAAGCACTGGTGGCCTTGGCTCTGATGCTGTTGCTTTCAGCCCTTCCTTCACCACCTGCTCCCTCTTACTGTCACAAATTGCACACAGGATTTAGCAGGCAAACAGGATCATGGTAAGGAAGCAGGGATCAAACAAACACAGGTTCCTCGATCATCTGGCAAGCTGCCTGGGCACTAAGTGAAGGCATCCTGATGCTGGCTGATGTCTCAGGTAGAGCAAGTAGAAATTAGATGAGCTGTGAATGCCCCCATAGTGACCAAAAAAAGCCTGCAGTGGAAGACTATCTCTGCTTGCTCATGCAGGGTACGTACCCCTCTTGATAGCTTTGTGTTTGGTGGTGTAGATTAGGAGAGCCTGGAGCCCTCGTGTGCCCTAGCTCCTGCAGGAGCTGCAGGCATGGATCCAGGCCACTGTTGAAGATGGGTGGAAATGAGGCATCATCCCAAACAGTATGTGCTGGGTTTTGTAGGGCTGCTCCTGAGGGCTGTGGCTGATAGGAAAGCAAACACCCTTGAGGAGCAAATCCCACCATCACTTTAATTCTAGGAATGCTGATACTTGACCTGGCAAAGCCCACTCAAAATGCTTTGTGCCCCAGCTGAGCTGAATGGATGGCGGGCAGAGAGAGATAGAGAGAGATTTCACCACCCTTGGATCCAGCATTGCTGTCTTGAGTTGGAGTCTTGATCCATAGGTGGTGGGTTCAAAAAGGTGAACAGATGTGCTCACCCTTATATATCTTAGCCTGGGGCCACCTTCGGGGTGGCAGCTGTTTGCCTGCTCAAGTGTTTGAGAGATTTTAGTGGGGCAATGGATGGGAATTACAACTGGACTTTGTGTCTGGGATTCAAAATTGGTCAAGAAAGTTCAGCAGGGCCACAGTAGACCCACATTTGACCTGTCAGCAGGTCCATGCTCACACTGATGTTTTCCAGCTATGTGGAGGGGAATAGAGGCAAGCAGCTGCCACGCTGCCTCCACAGGGCTCAATCCAGCTCTCTCTTAATTCCCCTCTTACAACAGCCCCAGCTTTAGTTGAGACAAGACAGACCAAGTCCCTTGATGATCTTGGACAGCCTCTTACAGGCAAGGCATTGCTGGTAGCAGAGTTGCTAGGTCTGTTTGTAATGGTTTAGTACTGGAGGGTGCTTTCAGCATTAGATGCCTGAGAACAAGGATTGCACTGACCCAGGTACAGGGCCCTGCACTTCAGCTTATTGAACTTCATGAGGTTCACCTGAGCCCACTTCACCAGCCTGTTTAGGTCAGTCTGGTGACTTCAGTCCCTCACTCTTATCAGCTGCACCACTTAGCTTGGTATCATCTGCAGACTTGCTGAGGGTGTCCTCAGTCTTGCTGTCTGTATCATCAGTGTCTTCATTTGAGCAGCACTTGTCCTATTATGAATCCCTGAGGGACACCACTTGTCACCCATCTCCATGTGGACATTGACCTGTTGGACATGAGCATCCAGCCAACTCCTTATCCACTGAACTGTCCACCCATCCAAGCCATACCTCTCCAGTTTAGAGAGAAGACTGTTATGGGGGACTGTGTCAAAGGCTTTACAGAAGTCCAGCCAGATGCCATCTGTTGGTCTTCCCTTGTCCACTCATGCAGTCACTCCATTGTGGAAAGCCACCAGGTTGGTGAGGCAGGACTTGAGCTTGGTGAAGCCATGCTGGCTGTCCTCCACATGCTTATAGGCAGGATCTGTTCCATGATCTTCCCAGGCACAGAAGTACAACTGGTAAGTTGGTCACTTCCAGGGTCCTCTTTCCTACCCTTTTTAAAAATGGGCATGGATCCAAAGTTTCTCCCTGAGAAGGACTTCTCAAGGTCCCCTTTATTATGCTATAAAACTGTGAGCGTCCCCAGGACGGAAAGACCCTGCTAAGCAAGCAGCAAAGTTCTCGCCCTCAAAAGCTTAAAGCTGAAGCCACGGCTGGAGGAGAATGCACTATGAGGCAGAGCAAACAGTAGGGAGGCTTCAGCTTTGTTAAAAGAAGAAATCACGGGGGGGGGGGGAGAAAAAACATTTTTAAAAAAAGGTTTAATGTCATTCGAGAAATTGAGGGGAATTAAAAAAATTCTTGGGAATAGGAGCTGGGGGGGAAGCGAAATACAGCAGCGCACCAGTGGTTGTGGATGTGGGAGGGGAAAGGAAAACGAAGCGAAACTAAAAGGAGGGCTCACGTTTGAAGTTCGGGGTTGGGGGACAGATGTGATATTTTGGGGGAAACAAACTTTTCCCAGACGGCCAGGGCGCTGGAGGCGGGATGCGAACCCTGGAAGCCGCCGGCAGCTCGTACGAGGGGGATGGTGGAGGGTGGTGGCGGCGGTGGGGCGGTGCGGATAGGCAGTACCGACGGCGGGGGCTGGGGGTGGGTCGTTCCCGGTTGCCATGGGGAGGCGGGAGGGCGGTGCCGGCGGTGCCGCCGCCGCTGCGCAGGGAGCAGCTGCTCCCTGACACATCCCCCTGCTGCCATATTGTGTCCGTGCTGCCGGCCGTACGGCTTCGTGACCGCGGTGAGTGGAGCCAGCGAGCTCCCCCCCTTCCCTCCCCACCCCTGATTCACCCCGCTCGTTCTGTTGCTTTCTCCACCCCCTCCCCCCTTTTTTTTTCCTTTTTGATTTTTCGGGGTTTTGCAAGGGTTGATGGTTTTTTATTGGTGTGTTTTGTTGGTTGGGGTTTTTTTAAGGCTCGTGGGTGAATGGGGAAAGAGCGGGGCGGCGGGTCCTGCTGGTGCTGGGCGGGGGGGTGGTGGAGGTGGGCTGGTGTCCGTCCCCCCCGCGACGGATTCACCTCCTGCCACGCGTGTAGAGGGTGAAGCGACACCTTCCTTCCCCCGGCGTGGGGACAAGGCGCTGTGGCGGCGCTTCCTCTTCGGCCGCTCTCGATGACGGTGCGCGCGGGTGGGCGCTCACGGTGCGTGGGGACAGCCCTCCCATACCCCACAGCCCGCCGTGGCCGTGCCGGGAGCGGGGCTACCCGTTTCCCCCCGCCGCCCCCCCGCAAACCTCCGCAGCTCCTCCTCCCGGCGCGGCTCTGCGGAGCATCCGTCCGTCCGTCCGTCCGCCCGCCCGCGGGTTTTCCGCGTGCGAGGTCCCGCGGCGGTTCAGGCCCCGGCGCTTCTCTGCGCGCCTCTGACGAGGCTGAGGCGACGGAGTCAGCCGCGGCAGCGACTCGGCCAGCGCGGCCCCGCCGTGCCCCTCGCCTCCGGCGCGCACCGCCGCTAAAGGCCCGAAGCGGTTTAGCGAGTAAGCGTCCTTTGGCCTTACTCTGGTCTCTAAAGCCAGTGGGAAGCCCCTGCGGTGCTTGTGACGCCTAGAGACGAGGGGCAAGCGGGAGGATGTGTTTCGGGCGTCCCGCGATTTGGGTTCAAAGGCTGTGGAAAGGGCTCCTGAACGAGGTACTGGAGGCAAGGCACGTGGCCCTTCACAGGTTTTACGGATTTTTTGCCTTCTTTTTTTCCTTTTTTTTTTTTTTCCTTCTTTTTTTTGTGTGTGTGGTGTGTAGAGAGGGGACACACACAGAGGTGGTGGAATTGGGCAGTGAATAGCGCTGAGTGTCTGAGGAGCAGCATCCCACTGCCCACCTAGCTTAACTTCTGCTTGGGCACACTCCTGCGTTCCCAGTTTATATGGGTGCAGAAACTGAGGGGTTTGTGGTAAAATATTTGGGTTCTGACGAGGCCCAAACGAAAGGGTAATGAGAACAAATAATTAAAACCAGAAAACAAGGAGTAACCTTGAGCAAAGTCCAGCAAAATGACCTCCCTGCCTTGGTGCCAGCCTGGGAATGGATGTTACGTGCAAAATGTAAAGTTAAGAATGCTGAATTAATGTTGGACCTGAATGCTCTGAAGGTAAGTTCATTAGGTTTGTTGCTAACCTGTGAAATTAAAGTAATTTTGTATATCATATGGGACAGATATGTGTGTGTATACACATACACACACACATGCTCCAGATCTTGTTATTGGTGGACTTTTCATTCAGCTGGACATTAGTAATAATTGGGTTGCAATACACTGACATATGAATTCCGTAATCTTTGTTGTGTTTCTTGGTTTGAGGTCCCTTTCCCCATTCTAGACCTCTGGCATGTTGCTACAGCTATGCAAGAAAAATTAAGATGGCTTTATCCTGTGTTAGAAAAGCATCAACTAGTTTTCAGTTGTTTGGTTGGTTTTCTCTTGGCAGGTGCCATCCTATTTCCCAAGCTCTGCAGAAGGTAGTTGGACACATCTATTCTGAACTGAAGGCTGCATAGTAGCAATTAACAGGGCACAGAGCCTGAGCTGATGAGCTTAGGTTAGTGCTGGGACACGTTATTTCTGAGCCACATGCTACCACAGTGGTTCAGCTTCTGCTGGGGGTCCCTTTGTGTCCGCACGTGACTTGAGTTTTGTAGAAATAGGGAGGAAGTAGTAGTCCTCACTTTGTAAGTTTGAGTTGCCTGAAATTTGTATAGGACTTCTCTGTGCTCTGTTTTTTGTGTGGATGGTTTTTTATTCACCCATGCACTGAGCAGTGCTGCTGTACACGGTGTTTATGCTTGTGGAGCATGGTGGAGATGTGTTGGCTCTAGCTGTGGCCCTTGCCTTGGGGAGTAGGGGGACCGGAAGGAGCTGGATGCATTGACCTTAAGTTGCTTCAGGTGTGCTGCCCCAAGTACTCTTCACAGACCTTGCTGGAATAAAACTGTTGATGTTTTCATTGGCAGCATCTTGGCCAGAAGATGAAGTTGTGACCCGCTTTGTGTGCTGCCGAAGCTCTGCAGTGATTGCTCAACCCAGAAGTAAGATTTTATTATTACTAATATTATTATTATTTTAATGCAAAAGGGACACCAGCCAAGGAGGTGCTACCTCAACAGCTCAAATCACCATGTCTGCTTGAGGAGCCTTTCTGCATCCTCTGGGGAGCTGGGGTTTGGAAGGCACCAACATTGGCAGCAACTATCTCAGTGTCTGAACTTGCCAGTCTAGTAAGTAATGGAGCAGATACAGGGATGTATAATGGTCCCACTAAATGAGAGAAAGGACTACCTGGTGTGTGAGTGTAGTGCCTGGAATGGAGGACAGAGGCTTAGGGACATTCAAGCTTGATTTTTTTACCATCTTTGTTAACCAAAGGCTCTGCATGCTCAATGCAGTAGATGTGAAAACCTGACATGTTGAGTATAGGCAAACTTTTGCTCAACAAGATAGCCTGGCCCCTGCAGGTGCTGTGTGTGAATTTAATTTAAACTGTGAGAAATTGATGCAGTTCTTGTGTGGAAATGTTGCTTCCCATACAAACAATGGGAGTTTTGATGCTGTTTTTACTGAGGTTGTAATTCCACCTTGCTTCTATGTTGTCACTCCTTGGCTGCCCACCTTTGGGGTGGAAAGGAGCTGGTATTTATGGGAGGCAATACCCCAGGCACTCTGAAGACTTTTTCCAAATGCAAGTTCACATTACTTGATCAGAATGAGCTCCACAATGGGATGATAGCCAGTGGGGTGACAATAGAGTTGTTGGGAGGAATGACTGCGCCCATAGCCACTGATGCCATGCATCTCTTGTTCCATTCCATTCAACAAGGTAGTCTTACTGCACTGCTGTGGTGCAGGGTGAGCTGTGTGAAAGACAGCTTTCCTCTCCTGGCCATAAATCAGTGAAAGCAGCTTTTAGTTCCAGTAAGCCAAAGCTATCAGTGCTACAGATGTGCACTTGGTACCTTTTAGTACAGGTGTAAGTTATCTGTGTTTTATTCCATTTGGATCCTTGAGTTTTCTTTTTGTGGCTGTTGCTGTTCCTCCCCTTCCCAGTGGTGAGGTGTGTTAACTCCAATCTTGTATGTAGGATGTTACTGCACTGACTGTAACTGTGGTGAGGGAAGTTGATGGAGGCAGCAAGTGCCTAGTCCTAGCGCTTCTGCCTCGCCGTCAGACAACCCAAATGGTGGTAGGCAACTTCCTGCTGTCAGCAGCGCTGGGTGACTCACGTCAGCACGCAGCTTCATCTCTTCAGCAAGTGCAGACTTGCAGGCTGCAAACCCTGTCCGCATCCCAGCGCGGCAGCCGAGAGGGTCAGTTTGGGTGGCTGTGTTGTGTCTGTTCCCAGAACCAGCTCTTTCCTCTGCTCCCTGCAAAAACACCCACAAGTAAATCACAGAATCACAGAATTTCAGGGGCTGGAAGGGACCTCGAAAGATCATCCAGTCCAACCCCCCTGCCAGAGCAGGATCACCTTGACCAGATTACACAGGAGCACATCCAGGTGATTCTTGAATATCTCCAGAGAGGGAGACTCTGCAACCTCCCTGGGCAGCCTGCTCCAGTGCTTTGTCACCTCACAGTTGAAAAGTTTTTTCTCATATTTAAAACAAGAAAACTCCAAGGTGCTGCTTCACTTTTTGTCTGGCTGGACTTTAATGTGCAATACGTGGTGTATTTGTTCCCTGTCATGTTACACGTGCCTTCTGACTGCACACTGGGTGATGATGAACTCTCCATCCCGTCCTCATTGTGCTGGCTAAAAGTGTGCAGCAATGCTCTGGGGTACATAGAGAATACTGTGTTCTTGTGAGACCTCACCTAGAGTGCTGTGTCCACTTCTGGAGCCCCCAGCAAAAGGACATGCTTGCATTGGGAGAGGGTCACAAAGATGATCAGAGGGCTGGAGCACCTCTCCTATGAGATCAGGATTGATGGAGTTGGCTCTGCTTGGTCTGGAGAAGAGAAGACTAGGGACACCTTATAGTGGCCTTCCAGTATGTGAAGGGGGATACAGGAGGTGAGAGGCTTTTTAAAAGGGCCTGTGGTGGTAGGACAAGAGGCGTTGCTGTCCAATGCAAGCCACTGTCTTTATCACCCCTGGTACTCTGCCTCCTCCCTGTGAGATGTTGTGACTACAGAAGCATGAAGGTTGGGTCACACTCGCTTTGCAGAGTGCTGCTGGGTTCTTCTCAGTGCTGAGTGCCTGGAGGTCTGTATGGCTGGCAACCTGGAAGAGTAGCTGTTGTGTCTGGAGTAGAAATACCTGTCACTGAATGGTTGCTTGCATGCCAGGACCGTTTTGAGAGAAGCCTGGAATTTGTGCAGATAAGATGGTTTATACCAATATTCAGCAATGTGGATTTGTATTTTTTTTTTCCCTAGTACATTCAGATTGTTTTCAGTTATGTTCAGACTAGACTTTGCTCCCTTCTGCTTTCTCAGAGGTGTATTAGAGACTCCATTAAACTGGCTGCTGCAGAAATCTCCCCCTACCCCTGTGCTTCTGTATCCACTGTAAGGATTAGAGTATAAATTGTGTTTGGTTTTACCCAGTTCAGAGAATGATAGAGGCTGAAAGGGGTCTCTGAAGACCATCTAGTCCAACACCTCCACCAAAGCTGGTTCACCTACAGCAGGTTGCACAGGACGTGTTTTGAATGACTCCGGAGATGGAGACTCCACCACCTCCCTGGGCTGCCTGTTCCAGTGTCTCACCACCCTCACAGGGAAGAACTTCTTCCTTACATCCAGTCTGAATCTACCCACTTCTGGTTTTGCTCCAAACAGGGAGCTGGGTCCACCAGTGGTTGCAGCCTTTGGAAGGGCTTCTTGATTGCACTGCAAGCAGTGCTGGGCTAAATGGCTTAGAGGCTGTGGATTGTGGGTTGTGCTTGGGATCCAGGCATGTCTGAGTTTACACAGCACCTTCCAAACCTGTATCCAAAAAATGAACACTTTTTGCATACAGGTTAGATGTTGGATGAAATCTTCCTCTGGCTGTGGTAATGGTTTGATTCCTTCCCTTTTTAAATGTTGCAGCATTTCTTAACTTTTCCTAATATTGGGTTTTTTCACAGATTATTTTTTCCATTGCCCTTTTTTTGTTTCATTCTTTCCTGCCTTTAACTATGTCACAGGGTGCAGGAGAATGTTGGCATTGAAAGCTCATCAAAGTGAGAGGCTTGGAAGTAGTTCAGAAAACCTTTCTGCTCCTTTTGACCCCACTGATGCCAAGGTTAAAATGAAATGCTTGAGCTTGGGGCTTGTCTGGTACCTCACTTGGGTTTTGCTGATTGTTTTTTTTTTTTTCCTGACTGACTTCAAGAAGTTGATAACCACCTGAAGGGAGACCTCATTGCTCTCTACAGCTACCCGAGGGAGGCTGGAGTGAGGAGGGGCAGCCTCTTCTCCTTGGTGGCAAGCAACAGGACTAGAGGAAATGGTTTCCAGCTTTGCCAGGGGAGGTTCAGGCTGGATGTTAGGAAATATTGGTTGGCTGAAAGGGTTCTCAAACACTGGAATGGTCTGCCCAGGGCAGTGGTGGAGTCACCAGCCCTGGAGGTGTTTACACAGCATGTGGACCTGGCGCTTAGGACCACGGTTTAGTGTTGACCTTTCAGTGCTGGGTCGAAGGTTGGACTGGATGAGCTTTGAGATCTCTTCAAACTGGGTATTTTCTGTGATTTTGTGATTTTTTTAAATGATTTTTTTAAACAGTTATTTTTCCCTTTGCCCCCTTTTTGCAAGCCAAGAGGAGGGGGGAAGGGCAAGGACCCCGCTTGCCATGGGTGCTGCCCCAGGGCATCACTGACTTCAAGAAGCTGATAACCACCTTTGTAATGGCTCTTTAAACAGTTACTTCTCCTTTTGCAGCCAAGAGGAGGGGGAAGGGCAGGAACCTCACTTGCCATGGGTGCTGCCTCGGGGGAGCATCTCTGGGTGCCTTCTGTTGCTGGGGAGGGTGGGAGGGGGTGCAGATGCCTGCTCTTCACTGCAGACAACGGGGCCCAGCTTGCCAAAATGTACGGCCGAGAGGCGGTTTTGTTCTCGGGAGACCATAATGCCTTTAGTTGTCTTGGATACGTGACATCATATAGTGCTATAATCAAATATAGGCTTTTCTCAGGGCTGGGCAAGGGGGAGGTGGAATCTCAGCTGACCTCCAGCCTGCTCAGCCACTTGTGTGAGGTGGACAGGCCTGAGACAAAGGAGATGGTGGAGGGGCAAGGTTAAATTAATGGGGGGGGAAATGGTCTGGTGTCATGCTTTTAATGCTCCCTATCAAATGGATGTGGAGTTTTTCCTTCATGAATTCTCACTGGTTGTGCCAAGTCTTGGGGGTTGGGTTAGGTTTGGTTTGTTCTTTTTATTGCTGGTCCTGTGCTTGGAAGCTTTTGCCAAACCTGTGTAGGTGAGCAGTGATAGTCATTTATTTGTGTTAATTCTTGGGCTGTTTTAACAACACAATATGTACATTGATGTATTCAGCATGGAATGATGGAAGGCACTGGGTTGGAAGAGACCTCTAGAGCTCATCTAGTCCAACCCACCTGCAGTAAGCAAGGGCATCCCCAACTAGATCAGGTTGCTCAGAGCCCCATTAAGCCTGACCTTGAATGTCTCAAGGAATGGGGCCTCCACCACCTCCATGAGCAACCTGTTCCAATGTTCACCACCGTTGTAGTGAAGAACTTCTTCCTAATGTCTCTGATGTCAATGCACTTGCAATAAATGCGTGGGAATACAAGACAGCAATAAAAGAGTTTGCTGTTGGTAGAGCTGCTTGCATGGGAAAGCATTTGTACATCTCTTACAGAGCTGGTTCATAGCAGTACAAAAATTGTGCATGGAGTACACCAAGGTCCAGGCTCTGTAACTAAGATTGCACACCTTCAGCTTGTTGCACATAGGGTGGTTGCAGAGCTGCTGTCATTAACCCCAGTGTATGGCTACAAATCTCTTCTCCTGGATTAAAATCATATTCTGCTCTTCAGACTGAGACACTGCATGGTAAGATTTTCTTCAGTTTAGTTTTTAAATCTGGAGGGTCATTACTGTGCTGTTAGCAGGTTCCAGAGCTTCCTACTGCTAGCAGAGGTGGCCTCCTTGTTCAGCTGGTCCAAGAGAAATAAATTGCTATACTTAGTTGTGGAGAAGTTTGCCCTAACTGGGGACACTGATGTTACGCTGATGCCATTGGAGAGTAGAGGGTCCAAGGAACAGCAGCAGCTCCTCTCACACACTACAAGGCATCTCTTAATGAAAAGGCTAAATTCGTTCTTGTCAGGTTGATGCATCCAGGCACAGTGGCCATAAACCAGTATCTCTGCACTTTTAACTGCAATGATGCTAGTTTTGGACAAGGTCAGCTTTGATGGGACAGAAGTATGTGCTACCGCTTTGTCCCTTGGACCTGGACTCTTGGAACTGAGACTCTGAGAAGGGCTGCTTGGGGGTGGAAAACAAAGTGCTTCCCTATTTGCCTGAGGGTATGCCCAGATGGGCCTCTGGTTCCATTAAACAGTTGGCCTGTGTTAGAGCAGCTTTGTTTCCATGAAATGCTCACACATCCAAAGCATTCAGTTCTGTGGCAGATCATAGTGGGGCTCAAGGTCTTCCATCAAAATGAAGTTAGCTGGAGTTGTATGTGGGGATGTGCAAACCCGGTTTAAGGCCAGATGTCAACCTCTGCTGGGCTGAGGACCTTCCAGTCCCCATAACCTTTCCCCAGCTTGACTCTTCAGTGAGTTGGTAAGAAGACTGCAAAAAATACTTTCTTGTCTTGCAATGCTGAATCTTTTCCAGTCTGTTAGAACTTCTCCTAACCCGAACTTCGAACTGAATCTTCCTGCAGCCTTAATCAGCCTCTTCAAACCTGGGTTGTACTGTTGGGGTCATGAGTAGCCTGAAAGACTTCACTGGGCTTTGGGTACTGGACTGTTCTGGCTTTTGAGTGATGCCAAAAATCACTAGACCGCTGGGTAGGATATTGTCTGCCTTGTCTCTTTTCTGGTGTGAGCTAACTTGTGTGCGAGCAGCCTCAGTTGACTTAGCAGCCGTTTAATCTTCTTACTCTAGAATCACAGTCCTCCTCTGTAATTGCCATGCAAAATAAGTTGCTGCAGTGCTTTGTGTTTGAGGAGTAGATGTTGGTTTTTCTTTTGAAGGTGCTTAGAGGAGATAATGGTTCAGCTCTTTAGGATTTACATGCATGATGCTCTTAAGCTTTGGATACTTTGGCTTTCAGTTTCAAGTCTTAATGCTCATTAACAGCAGCATGCTGGGTTACTGTGTAGTTAGTAGGGCAAAGCCTGGGGACAGAGCCTGAACTGTTGCACGTTTTTTAGAGGCGCACTTAAAGCGTTTGCACCGCTGTAGGTTGCCCCTACCTGCTTGGGGACTGGGGCTGTCCCTGTGAGAACTGCAGTGGGCATTCAGTAATGCTTAGAAATACTTACAGGGTGGCTGTCAGGAGGATGGGGCCAGCCTTTTCTCAGTGGTGCCCAGTGACAGAACAAGAGGTAATGGGCACAAACTTGAATGTAGGAAGTCTCATCTAAACATGAGAAAGAATTTCATGTAACACAGGACTGGAACAGGATGCCCAGAGAGGTGGTGGAGTCTCCATCTCTGGAGTCGTTCAAAACCTGTGTGGATGCTGTCCTGTGCAGCCTGTTGTAGGTGAACCTACTTTGGTGGGGGTGTTGGACTAGGTGATCTCCAGAGGTCACTTCCAACCCCTATCATTCTGTGATTCAAGGTGCCAGCCAATGATTAAACATTTTCATCTGCCATCCTGCTTCGGTAAGGAGTGGCTCTGGGAGGGTGGGAGGAGAGGTGTGTGGAGCCTGTCTCAGCGGCTGAACAGGTGTGTGTCATGTGGAATGGATTTCCTGCAAAGCTTGTGCTGCCCCTGGAGTAGGTGAGGAGGCAGGGAAGGTGGCAGTAAGGGAGTAAAGGAGTGGCAGACAAATGTAATTAAGTGACCTTACAGCACTTGTCTGTGCTCTTAACCTTGCCCTTCTGCTAGGTTTCCCTCTCCCCTCCCTGCCTGTTTCACTTGGGGGTGAGAGCAAGTCCTGGTGGCTACCTGCCTCTGACTTTGCATCAGCCTTTCTGGCCAGTAACAGTGAGAAACTTTAGGAAGAAATCTTGAGGGTCCAAGCACATGCATTTTTATCATGGTGTCTGCATTAGAGAGCATCTTCCATGCTTTCACCTTCTAATTGTCTGTCTGCTCTCCTTGCTGTTGGTTTTCCATTTAGTCATCCCTGCCCTCAAGTCCCTGCTAGTTTGTAGCAGAGATGGCTTTGATGTAAATTATTAAACCCCAAATATTGGGAGTGATGATCTTGAAAATGATAGCTTGGAAGCTGTGTTTTTAGAATCCTGTCTGCTTGTGGCTGGGCAGAGCACATATGCATGAGAAGAAATTCATTTTGGAGGTAATTTAGGGCCTGCATGAATGAAAAGGGACTCTGGAAAGTGTGCACTAAGTGTGTGCCTTCAAATACGCTCCAGCGGCACTGCTGGCCCTCCTCACCAGGCTACTAAAGGTAAAAAGCAGTGGAATAGTTAGAGATGTTCATCTGGGCCCCTGGGTACTTAAGAGAAGAGGAGGCCCGTGGGGGCTTGAGAGGTAAGACACATTTAACATGTCTGGTACTGAGCCCATCTGGGAGGCACCCTTTGGAGTTGCCAAGGTTGATCTTTGCCTAGGAGAAGGGCAAGCTTTTGATGGCTTTGCAGTCCTTTGGTTCTTTCTTCAGGCAGCAGACCTGAGCCAGAGGTCTGGATGGAATGAGAGGTTACAATGCTGTGACATAAAGCAGAGCAGGAGCAGGTTGATGTGGTATAAACTCAGCACGTTGTGTTGCTGGGGCTGAGATGATGCTGTCTAGGGGCAGTGGCTATCTCCAGAAAGGCAGTTGCTAAAACTGTCAGTTGCTGGTTGTCCTGGTTTGAGCTGGAACAGAACTAACTGTGTTTAGTGGTTGGACTTCTCAGCTCAGTCTCTCCCCAGTGACTTCACTTTCTGAAGTCAGTAGCATGTTTTCACAGCCAGTGGCTGCTTCTAGGCATGATAACACTGTTGTTTATAGTTGCTACTAAGGACTGATACACAAAAGGCTCTCACTTACTGCTTGCTCCTATAGAAACCAAGGTCACTGCTCAATCCTGTGTACCACGTTGGGGTGCTGTAAGTGAAAGGGTCATAAGTAAAAAGGCCACACTTGCAAGGAGAAGCAGACAGGTGACCCAAAGTAACAGTCTGTTCCATTCCATAGATGTCATGCACAGTATAGAGCTGAGGGACCATGGAATTAGAGAGTGCAGTGGGTTGGAAAGGACCACCAGAAGTCATCGAGCCCAAAACCCCAACTAGATCAGGTTGGCTCAGAGCCCCATCAGTCCTGATCTCGAATGTCTCCAGGGATGGGGCCTCCACTATCTCCCTGGGCAACCTGTTCCAGTGTTCTGCTTCCCTCATAGTGAAAAACTACTTCCAATCCATGTCTACCCTGCTCTAGTTTGAAACCATTGCCTCTTGGCCCTTGTAAATAATCCCTTCCCAGCTTTCCTGTAGCCCCCTTCAGGTACTAGAAGGCTGCTATAAGGTCTCCCTGGAGCCTTCTTTTCTGGCTGAACAATCCAGCTCTCTCAGCCTGTCAAGCTCTATTCTATGGCCAGTGTCTGAGGAGGACTTTGTCCATTATTCTGCTTTCTATTCCAGTCTGTGAGTTCCTGAATCCAGTTCCCATCTGCTGCTGAGTCCAGGCTGTGACTGACCTGATGTCTGCTCTGCAGCATCAGTGGTGGAGTTCCCTATTGGTTCTGTACATATTTGTACACATTTGATTTCTTTCTTTCATTTTTTCTTTTTGTTGTTACTGTTTCATTAAAACCACTTTAATTGTTTGGGCTTTTCCCCCCAACCTGTAAGTCTTCCATATTTTCTTCCTTTTCCCCTTTGGGAAGGGGGAGGGATGAATAGAGAGCATCTGTCACTCATTTAGAGGTACCAGCCCAGCCTTAATCCTTGACAGTGGTCCTTGATGTCCCTGTTACTGCCATCACAATGGAGTTCAGCATTAAAATTCCAATACCTTGTCCTGCTCCAGAGTCTGCTGCTTCTATATTTCAATTATCCTTAATGCAGTCTTTAGTTTTAGACCACTGGAGAATACCCATTGAAAACTGCTCTGGCTGTGGAGCTGTGATGGTATTCTTTCTCTTATTTATTGGATTATAATAGTTTAATAATGGCCTTTATTGCTTTCGGGGGGGGGCGGGAATTAATTTCTGCTGATGTGTTCATGTCAGAGATGTGTGAGGTGGTGAACTAGGCACTGAGAAGGCAGTACTGGTAATGCATGTACTAAGAGAAATGGGGCAGTAGCCTGTGTTTATTTACTGTAAGTGTATTGCCTGCAAATAGCATTAAGTAGGGTATTAATTACTGTAATGATTCTCTGCTAACACATAATGGCATGCAAACACAAGCAGCATGACACCACGAAGCCTACCTGGTTTTTAAGTGCAGGTTGAATAATTTAAAGATATTTTTCTTCCCTCTGTGTTTTGGAGGAGACTGTGAGCATGCCTGGGGCATAGGTTAGAAGGTGATCTGCTAGAGAGCAGCCCTGTGGAGAAGGACCTGGGAGTCCTGGTGGACAGGAAGTTATCCATGGGACAGCAATGTGCCCTGGGGGCCAAGAAGGCCAATGGGATCCTGGGGTGCATTAAGAGCAGTGTGTCCAGCAGATTGAGGAAGGTTCTCTTCCCCTCTACTCTGCCCTGGTGAGACCACACCTGGAATATTGCATCCAGCTTTGGGCTCCCAAGTTCAAGAGGGACAGAGATCTGCTGGAGAGAGTCAGGATGATGGAGGGACTGGAGCACTGCCCTGTGAGGAGAGGCTGAGAGATGTGGAGCTGGTTAGTCTGGAGAGGAGAAGACTGAGAGGGGATTTAATCAATGTTGATAAATACCTGAGGGCTGGGGGTCAGGAGGGAGGGGACAGGCTCTGCTCACTTGCACCCTGGGATAGGGCAAAGGGCAATGGTTGTCAACTACAGCACAGGAACTTCCACCTCAACATGGGGTGGAACTTCTTCAATGTGAGGGTCACAGAGCATTGGAACTGGCTGCTCAGAGAGGTTGTGGAGTCTCCTTCCCTGGAGCCTTTCCAGCCCCATCTGGATGTGCTCCTGTGTGACCTGTGCTGGATTCTATGGTCTTGCTCTGGCAGGGGGGTTGGACTTGATCTCCAGAGACTTGATCTTCCAACCCCTAACATCCTGTGAGCCTATGATATCTGTGCTATAAACCAGACTTCATTGCCTCACTTTATCAAAGGAATAAATACAGTGGCCTGAAACTGCATGAGCATGTTCTGGAGTTACCATGCTGACTGAAGATCTGCAAAGAGTTGTTTCGTGCAACATGAACTAGGAAGCTGGGAACAGAGTTGTTACAGCAGCTTGTAGCAATAGGACAAAAGGGAATGGATTTAAGCTTGAGGAGGGAAGGCTTAGACTGGGTATTAGTACCAAATTCTTTATAGTGGGGGTGGTGAGACACTGGGACAGGTTGCCCAGTGTGGTTGTGGATGCCCCCTCCCTGAAGGTGTTCACGGCCAAGTTGGATGAGGCCTTGAGCAACCTGCCCTAGTGGAAGGTGTCCCTGTCCATGGCAGGGGATGATCTTCGAGGTCCCTTCCAACCTAAACCATTCTATGAACCTATGAACCAAGTGCTGAAATGACTAATGCACATCTGGGAGGTGCAAGCTCGTACGTAGCTGGCTGAAGAGGTGCTGAACAGGGCGGTAAAGTTACTCATTGGAAGGAAAAGGGTGCAACTCCACTGCAGCAGCACTGGGGTTTGTCTCCCTCTGTGAATGTTATCACCAGCTCTTTGTTTGTTTGGGTTTTTTTTTAACTTTAAAAGAAGGACTGAAAAACTGACATAAGCATATGCATATATTGCTGTGTTTAAAGCTACCAATCCCTGGCTGCCAATATAAATCTGCTCTGATGGCTTGAGGGAGAAATAAATTGTAGGGAGAGCAAAGCTATTTTTGAGCAGCTATTGGAGTAATTTGCATTGCTTTTAATTTTTTTAGCTGGTAGTTTAAGCCTGGTAGTTTAATAATGCCCAGCCCTGCACTGCAATAGAAAATGTTGGGGATGGTTTCCAGCACTAGTACTGGTAAGCATAGGTGCAGGTGGTACTGTCAAAACAGCCTTGCAATAGCTGATGCAAAAGCATATGAGCAGATGAAGGGAGGAGAAAAAAATTGCTGGTGGGAAACCCAATGTGTTTGCAGGAGAAGGCTCAAATTCTGCATCCCACACCTGGCAGCAGGCTGGGACTGGCAGGGCTCTGCCTCCTGTTGGGGAGCATAAGATAAATGTACCCTGTGGCATTTCTATGTCACTGCATCACACATCCATTGTGCACGTTGCTCCTGTTCTCCCTGCCCAGGGAGGTAATGGAGGCCCCGTTCCTTGAAATACTCAAGGTGAGGCTTGACAGGGCTCTGGGCAGCCTGACCTAGTTGAGGATGTCCCTGCTGCCTGCAGAGGGGTTTGGACTAGATGACCTTTGGAGGTCCCTTCCAACGCAGACGATTCCCTGATTCATTGCCATAAGTCCTTTGGTTTATAACCATAAAAGGTTATAAAGGTTTGTTTGTTTTCCCCTTCTCTGTGTCCTCTTAACAAAGGGTTTATAACCATATAACATACACTCATGAGAAGAGGAAATGGCTTCCAAGTTGTGCCAGGGGAGATTTAGTTTGGATATTTGGAAAAAGGTCAGGCATTGGAACAGGTTGCCCAGGGAGGTGATGGAGCTGCTGTCCTTGGAGGTGTTCAATAAACGTGTGGACATGGCACTTTGGGACATGGTTTAATGGCCATGGTGGCATAGGGTCGATGGCTGAACTTGATGATATCTCGAGGGGATGGGACCTCAACCTTAGAGGTCTTTTCAAAGCAAAACAGTTCTATGGTTACTGTGGGTTTGTGTTGGACCCTGGCTCTCATCAGTGACTACAGCATTCCTGCAGAGAGGGGGGATGGTACAGCTGTGTGTTGGGGTGCTCTGCCACGGCACCCCATTGCCAAGGTTGGCCCTGATTTGAGAGCGTGTTCTGTGTTGCAGCCCAATAGCTCTAAATGGGTCCAGTCACTGGAATGACTCCGGATAAGAAAGCTGAAACGCCAGGAGCGGAAAAAGCTGCAGGACTACGGCAGTGTCATGGAATGGGAAGCTTGCCTGACGCCGGCCACGCCGGCAGGCCCAAGGCCACCGTGGTGGGCAGAGATTCGGCGGACGACGAGCTCACCAACTTGAACTGGCTGCACGAGAGCACTAACCTGCTAACCAACTTCAGCCTGGGCAGCGAGGGCCTGCCCATTGTCAGCCCCTTGTACGACATCGAGGGCGACAGCGTGCCCTCCTTCTCGCCCTCCTGCTATCCAAACCCCGAAAAGAAATGCTCCACTTCCAAGCCCCCCTACTCCTTCAGCCTTCTCATCTACATGGCCATCGAGCACTCCCCCAACAAGAGCTTGCCTGTCAAAGAAATCTACAGCTGGATCCTGGAGCGTTTCCCCTACTTCGCCACAGCACCCACTGGCTGGAAGAACTCGGTCCGGCACAACCTGTCCTTGAACAAGTGCTTCCGGAAAGTGGAGCGGAGCCATGGCAAGGTGAGGGGGGAAGTGGGTCAACTCGAGAGGCCTCAAGCACAAGCCCTATGAGGAGAGGCTGAGGGGGCTGGGGTTCTTTAGCCTGGAGGAGAGGAGGCTCAGGGGAGACCACCTTGCTCTCTGCAGCTTCCTGAAAGGAGGTTGTAGGCAGGTGGGGGTTGGTCTCTTCTCCCAGGCACCTAGCACCAGAAGAACAAGAGGACACAGTCTCAAGCTGTGCCAGGGGAGGTTTAGGCTCAAGGTGAGGAGAAAGTTCTTCCAAGAGAGAGTAATTGGCCACTGGAATGTGCTGCCCAGGGAGGTGGTGGAGTCACCATCCCTGGAGGTGTTCAGAAAAGGCTTGGATGTGGCACTTGGAGCCATGGTTTTGTTGTCAGGAGGTATTAGGTAATAGGTTGGACGTGATGATCTCTCAGGTCTTTTCCAACCTGGTTGATTCTGTGAACTTGGAAATTCAGGGGGGGAATGGAGAAGGGTCTTACTGTTATCAAGGGGGGTGGTTTTGTTGGGTTTTATTTTGCCCTTCTCAAGGGTTTTGTTAGCTTTTTTGTGTTGCGGGTGGTTGGTAGGTTGGTTTGGTTTTTTCCCCTCTCCATGTCCTCTTAACACTTTATTTGCAGCTGGAGATGGTTTGGAAATGCCACTCCTGGCAAATCAGGGGATGGCAGAAGTCACTTGGGTTTCTTACTTAGTGCTGACCTGGGTGGAGCTCGCTGTGGTGCAACATTTTTGAAGCTGACTAATGTTCTCCTGCAAAGGACCCTGTTGCTGCTTAGAATTTTGTCAGCCTGCAATAATCAGACTGAAATTTCAGGTCTCTCTTAGGTGGCTTTTTATTTTGTTGGGGCTTTTTTTGCTGAATCTTCTCCCCTTTGGTTTGAGGAGCGAGACAGATGCTCTTTAATCCTTCTCAAAGGAGTTAAAGAGAAACACTCCACACCAGATGGGAAAGAATTAGAAGTTTAAATGGAAGTATTATTCATAACTACGTACAACAGTACAAAAATCTTATGAAATACAAACCCAGGGAGCTAGTAATAGCTTCCCCACTCCTTGCCCCCTCCTCTCTTCTCCCATGTACACAAGGGACAAAAGAAAGAGCAGGGAGTTGTTTGTTAGCCACAACTAAGAGCACAGCCAAGGACAGCAAAGCCAGAAGCACCAGCCAGAGCAGAGGAAGCAAAAAGAGACAAAGTTGGTTTACCTTACTGGCCTGAGTTTGCTGTGGGTCCAATAGGCTTAGTTAGAGCTTATCATTATTTTCCTTTTTACACCCAGTGGTGATTTATTTACATTCTGCTACTTTCTCTTCAAGGTCTCTGACAGTTTTCTAGGCTCAGGCTGATACTACCACACCCATGTACAAGGGGGAGGGGAGGGAGCAGGGAAGGGGAAGCTGTTGGTAGCCCCCTGGTTTGTCCAGCGGGGTTCTTGTTTATAGATTGTACACAGATGTAAATACTGTTGCACTTCATATTTTAGATTGCAGTTTTGCTTGTAAATACAGCTTCGTTTGCTTCCCAGCTGAGCTGGTCTGGCAATTTTATGTTGGGGGGTAGCTTCAACCCACCACAGCTTCCTAAAGGACGCTCTTGTCTGTACACATTCTATCTTCTGACTTGTATGGCAGTTGCCAGTGGTTTACTTCCTCCTGATTTCCCTTCCCATTCCTCAAAAGAGCTGGCTCTGACTTAAGTAAACTGACAAACCACATAGCAAAAGTCAACAAACAAATCCCAGGCCCATACACTCGGAGATCAGCCTAAGTGGTAGCAGGCTTTGTTATCAGAAATGCACGCAATGCCTGGCATGCCTGACAGCCTCTCGCTGGAGATAGAGGGTTTGGAGCTGAGCTGGCATCAGGAAGGACTGCCTTGTGCTGATAGGACTGAACATCTCACCAGCTCTGCTTTCCCATTAGATTGGTAGAGTGGTGTTACCCCACACCTGAGTGAGCACATCAGCAGCCTCCCCACTGTTGAGGTGAAGTAGGAACCTTCAAAGGAAACTTGCAGACTACCCGAGGTGACCCTGCTTTGGCAGGGGGGTTGGACTTGATGCTTTGAGGTCCTTTCCAACCTCTAATGTTCTGTGATTCCAAAGGCAGTTTACCATTTCACATCATGAAACTGTTTCCGTTGGAAAGGCCTCTAAGATCATTGAGTCTAACCATCGGCCTAACACCACTGTGGCCATTAAACCATGTCCCAAAGTGCCATGGCCACATGTTTTTGAACACCCCCAAGGATGGTGACTCCACCACCTCCCTGGGCAGCCTGTTCCAATGCCTGACCACTCTTGCAGCAAAGAAATTTTCCCTAATACCCAGCCCCCACCTCACTGCAGCCTCCTTTCAGGTAGTTGTAGAGAGCAAGGAGGTCTGCCCTCAGCCTTCTCTTTTCCAGACTAAACAACCCCAGTTCCCTCAGCTGCTCCTCACAAAATCTATTCTCCAGACCCTTCAGCTTTGCTGTCCTTCTTTGGATACCCTCCAGCAGCTCAGTGTCTTTCCTGTAGTGAGAGCCCCAAAACTGAATCATCTTAGGCTTGCTGTTTGCTTGGAGTAATGCCACAGGGTTTTCTTGTTGCTGTGGTTAGACCACTGGTTTATTTTAAGGCTGAAGGTAGCTCTGTCGTGTGGGATCTTCAGTTCCAGTAGTGCATGGCTTTCTCCTAAAGTGTAACACTTAACTCCAGCCCTGTGCCTTTGTTGAGCAGCAGATGCCAAGCAAATTGAGCATGGGCATGGTCTCTTTGGTTCAGTGTCTGCTTCTGTACAGACAATGGTGGGTGGAAGCCTAATTCCACATTACACCTGACCCAGCCTTAACTACCTGAAGAAGTCACCCTCTGTTGCCTTTTGTGAGTGTCTGTATGACTTCAGGGTGTGTTCCAGTTCAGCTTGCTGTTGTCATAGCTATCCAAAGTCCCTGTGTGATGTTGTCAGGGCAGCAAGCTGGTGAAAAAGAGGAACCGGACCCTGCAGGCCCCAGATGAACTGAATTAGGTGACAAGTGGAAGTGCTTGCCTAAAGTAGCAGATAGAACAGTGTAAAGCAGTGGTTTGCTGTTCAGATGAGTTCCTGGCTGCTCCCTGAGGGCAACAGCCTCCAAGCTACCAAAAGGAGGGGAAAAAAGAGGCAGAGTTGGGCAGGGTTTGGGATGTGGGGGGAAGGGTCTGGGTTCATGAGAAGCACATGGAAAGGTATGAGTAGTTTGTCACTGAGGTAATGAATGGAGCCAGCTGAGAGGACAGTCCTTGTTAGTACCTAGCCAGTTAAATCATCCTGCCAGCCACCATGACTGTTCAATTAAACTTCTTGATAGAATAGAATTAACCAGTTAGGAAAAGACCTCTGAGATCGAGTCCAACCTATCATCCAACACTAATCAACTAAACCATGGCACCAAGCACCCCATCTAGTCTCTTCCTAAACACCTCCAGTGATGGTGACTCCACCACCTCCCTGGGCAGCACATTCCCAGGGGCTTTGGAGATGCTATCCCAAGCTGCAAGACAGGTATTTCCACACCATATAATGAAGGTCTTGGGTCTATACAGTCCGTTTTGGAGCATCTGCTTTCCATGCAGGCAATGAAGCAGCCTGAGGATGATGCACATCAGCTGTCCAGTGGTGGATACCTGTGCCCTGCACTGCATCTTGGAAGTACTCATTCAGAAATGACTCTTACAGCTTGGCCTCTGGGATTTCTAATTTGTAGTACTTCTTTCCTGCAGGTGAATGGAAAAGGGTCTTTGTGGTGTGTTGACCCAGAATACAAACCTAATCTTGTCCAAGCACTGAAGAAGCAGCCTTCTCCCTCAGCACTTGCCTTGTACACTCCGCCGGCGTCACCACCAAGGTAGGTGAATCCTGCCATCCGGCTGGGGAGTGTGGGGGTGTTACTCCACCTAGCAGAGGAAATGGCCATGCAGATGTTGATGTGTTGGCTACTGGCTGCCACCTAAGAGAAGAATTTGAGTGGCTCCTAGGTGAGAGTGACTGAGGTGGGGAGATGTAATGAGCTCAGGCTTTGCAGAGAGCAGATCTAGGATTCCTGTCCAAGTCGTCTTTGTAAATGTGGAAGAGTTTAAAAGGAGGAGGCTGAGGCTGGGGCTGTGCTGAGTGCTTACTGGTGAGACCCATTTCTCTGGAGGGTAGGCATGCCCAAGAACTGGAGCAAATCCTCTTTCCTCATCTAGGATCATAGAATCATAGAATTGTTAGGGTTGGAAAGGACCTCAAGGATCATCTAGCTCCAACCCCCCTGCCATGGGCAGGGACACCTCACATTACAGCAGGTTGCTCACAGCCACATCCAGCCTGGCCTTAAAAACCTCCAGGAGTGAGGCTTCTACCACCTCCCTGGGCAGCCTGTTCCAGTGTCTCATTGTCCTCATAGTGAAGAACTTCTTCCCGACATCCAATCTGAATCTACCCACTTGTAGTTTTATTCCATTCCCCCTAGTCCTGTCATTACCTGACACTCTCCCCAGCTTTCTCATAGGTCCCCTTCAGATACTGGAAGGCCCCAATTAGGTCTCTCCTTCTCCTCTCCAGACTGAATAGCCCCAACTCTCAGTCTGTCCTCATAGGAGCCTGGTGCTGCTACCTTAGAAGGCTGTCTTCTCATGTAAGTCACTTGTCCAGAGAGAAAGCAGACATCTTCCATGCTGTTGTCAAAAACAACTTTTCTACAGCCTGATGTGCTTAGGCTGGTCTAAGAGGAGAATTCTTTTTCAGAAGGGATGGGAAGAACAACCTTTACCATAGACATACTCTGAGGTGGGTCATTGTGGTAGTTTTAGACTGACTTCTGAAGTCAGAGTTTCCTCTTCTGACACATTTTAAGATTAGATGATCACTTTTGGAGAATTTGAGGTCTAAGTCATGCATTCTCAGCAGAGGAAGAGGAGTGGCAGCTGAGTCTACCTCAGAGGTAGAGGTGGAGGATGGAGTGGAGAGGGGCAGAAACCAGAGAAGGATGCACTGCCGTTGGTGACTTCAGTTCTTAGGTAGGCACGTGGCCAGGTTATCTATTTCAGCAAAGAATTTCAGTGAGATAAGAGATAATTAAGGTCTCTGTACCTTGCCCTATGCCTTACTCTTGCTGTGAGGAGTTTCCTTAACAAACAGGAGGCACTGGGATTACTGGAGCAGAATGTGAAACTGGTAGCACGGAGCAGACATTTTTAAGTGTCCAGTGAGGCTGGGAGCTGGCACGCCAGTGCAAGCCTCAGGAGCAGCTGAAGATTGGCATGGCATGAGCTCTTCCAGTTGGGCTTGTAACCCACAAGATGTTAACAGTGGTCTCTGGCCTTCCAGCCTTATTGAGCTGCTGGATGCAGAAGTGTCCTCTTTTTGCAGCTTTCTGCTGGAGCAGAAGCATTACCAAAATAACCCTGAAGTGTTTAAATAAATTAAATAATCAAATTGGGAAGTAGGAGATGGCTGGTGGTGTGGTCAGACCTTCTGTCATGGGAACAGCTTACTGAAACTACTGTAAATTGGACATTAGATGGTAATGTTTTTACAGGCTTTGATGTTTCTAAGTAGGGGCATGGACTTCTGTTTTGTGGTACAACTCGTTTGGCCATTCTAAAGCTTTGTTAACACCGTGTCTGTGTTAACATGGGTCAAACTTCAACATGTAGAGAATAGCAAAGATGGGAAGGCACCTCTAGATATGTTCACTGTCCAGCTAGAGGAGCAGAAGATCAAAACAGACTCAGCCTAGAGCAGGTCACTCAGAGCTGCTTGCCAGCTAAGCTTTTGGAATTTCCAAGCTCTTCCAGATCAGTCCAATGACACAAGCATTGCAGTGTGAAGGGTGGCTGGGACAAGAGACTGGCTCAGGCAGTCTTCCTTGTAAGTAATTTTTGAAGAACTTATGTCAGCCCCAAGAAAGCCGTTCGTGTCCTGGGCTGCTCTGTTTCCCCTAGTCCTCACCAGCTTTCCTGTAGCCCCCCTTCAGATACTGGAAGGCCACAGTAAATTCTCCTCAGGGCCTTCTCTTCTCCAGACTGAGCAGCCCCAACTCTCTCTGTCTGTCTCCAGAGCAGAGCAGCTCCAGCCCTCTGCTCATCCTCATGGCCCTTCTCTGGACACCTTCCAGCACCTCCAGATCCTTCCTGTAATAGGGGCTCCAGAACTGGATGCAGTACTTCAGGTGGGGTCTCACCAGAGTGGAGCAGAGGGGGAGAATCGTGTCTCTCGACCTGCTGGCCATGCTTCTCTTAATGCAGCCCAGGCTCTGGTCAGCTTTCTGGGCTGCAAGTGCACACTGCTGGCTCATGTTGAGCTTCTCATCCATCAGCACCCCCAGTCATAGAATTGTTAGGCTTGGAAGGGACCTCAAGGATCATCTAGTTCCAACCCCTCTGCTGTGGGCAGGGACCCCTCACACTGGATCAGGTTGCCCAGAGCCACATGCAGCCTGGCCTTAGAAAGCTCCAGGGATGAGGCTTTTCCTTTTTGACTGCCAGAGTTTCTGGATTTTCCTGTGGGAGGGCTAGTGTGCATAATTACTCTACAGTGTGTTTTCACTGTAGGGAATACACCTATCATTCAGCAGGATTTTAGAATAAAATGTAAGGTGTTACTTGGAGCAGAAGCTTTTTCCAAAACTGTAATCTGTGTCTACTTACACTGACATTTGTATTGCAGATGATTGGCATCACTGGCATGTTTTGTTTCTGCACAGCTCATTCAACAAGTGCAAGGCCCCTAGCTGCATTCTCTTTCTAGCACTACATGTGTCGTACCCTTTGGATCTGGGGAGGGCCAGGAGCCTCATCTTGCAAATACCTTCTCTTAATCAATACTAAGCATTAATTTGCTCTAAGAAAGCTCTGTGTGGATAAAAGAGGCAGAGATGTGGTGCTTGGGGACGTGGTTTAGCACCAGATTTGGTAGAGTTAGAGAATGGTTGGATGCAATGATCTTAAAGGTTTTTTCCAACTGAAATGATTCTATGATCCTATAAACAGTCAAACCAATCTGTCAAGCCACCTACTGAGGACAACAGCAATTGGTTGCCCACCAAACTGTGCTGCTTGGGTTGGTTTTGGTTTTACCATAGTGTTGTCTGCTGTGCTTTGCACAGATCATTTGCTTAATTAAATCTTGGCTTTGACCTTTTGAATTTCTTTTCAGTAGGTCAACATCCCCTCACTACCTGACTTCAGTTCTCCAGCAGAATTACCACCGATCTTTCAAAGGTAAGCAATTGCCTTTCACTCTGCTCTCCTGGTTTTATGCTACAGGCATGTACTGAAGCCCAGCTGATGACGTGTGTGGGACCTGCTTTGAAGGGTCTGCTAGATTATGAATAAACCTGATGTAGCAGAATGCATGCTTGTTGTATGGGCACTAGGGTTCTGCACCTGGGCTGGAGCAATCCTCACTGTCAATACAGGCTGGGGGATGAGGTGATAGAAAGCAGCCCTGTGGAAAAGGACTTGGGGGTGTTGATGGATGACAAGCTGGACATGAGCAGACAGTGTGCTACTTTTGCTTTCCTTGAGGAGGGACAGTTAGCCAAATAGACATTCTTCAGATTTTTCTTCTTTTTTTTTTTCTTTTCCAAAGAAAGTGAATTTAAGATGGAAATAATCTGTTTCTCATTGACTGTCAGATGCAAACAAAAGTAGCAACAGCTGTTGAGCACAAGATCATTTCCCATAGGTACTTTTCAGAATGTTCTAATTCAGAGCATTTTGACTACTAAAGCTTAATCATTAAAGGCTTGATCTTGTCCAAAAGAACTCCTTGTTTTTAAGAGAACTGTGTTCCCTTTTTGAAGGGCTGATTGCAGGAAAAAGTGGGCATGTGTTAATTTGTTGTAGAGGAGTGTTGTTAAAGCTCTTTCAAAAGGGAGTTGGGGCTCAGAACCTAGAGAAGGTTCTGGGGAGACCTTATAGCAGCCTTCCAGTACCTGAAGGGAGCTACAGGAAAGCTGGGGAGAGACTGTGGTGTTAGGACAAGGGACAGTGTTTTTAAACTACAGCAGGGTAGATTTAGGTTGGACATTAGGAAGAAGCTCTTTACTATGAGGGTGGTGAGACACTGGAACAGGTTGCCCAGAGAAATTGGGGATGCCTCATCCCTGGAAGTGTTAAGGCTAGGCTGGATGAGGCTTTGAGCAGCCTGGTTGAGTGCAAAGTGTCCCTGCCCATGGCAGGGGGGGTTGGAACTAGATGATCTTTAAGGTCCCTTCCAACCCTGACAATTCTATGACTCTGTAATTTCTCTCCTGTGTAAGGAGCCTTCTTCATCCATAGCTGAAGTGAGCAAAAGAGAACCTTGAATTGCCTCTTTTTTTTCCCCTTTAAAGTTCATGAGTGTGTCCTGAAATGAGTGGGGAAGGGCATGCTGCTTTCTTTTCCTTTTCACCTCTTTCTGGTTAGAAATGTCACTCTTGGTCATTTCTGTGCCCTTTTTGAGGTGTCAGCAGTCTGCTCTGGTGTTTTACAGCAGTGCTTGTCACCACAGCTAAAAGCACTGCAGTCACCTAAAGCTTTTGAAGTACCTATTTATTATTTAGATCCCTGTGCTTTCTAGCTGGAGCAGTTCTGTGCCCTTTACTCCCTTGTCTTCTCCATTTCTTCCACTTGATTGTGTGTGGAAAAACCCTGCTGGAGCAGAGGTGTTTTGAGCTGGTGCTGTGCTAACAGGCACGCTCGCTCTCAAGCTTGCATAGGCACGTAACCAGGACATGGAGTTTCTGAGATGCTTTGCTGCATGGAGAAGGACCTGAGGGTACTGATCAACAGCTGGCTGAATATTAGCCAGCAGCATACTCAGGTGGCCAAGAAGGCTAAACACATCCTGGGCTGTATCTGGAATAATGTGGCCAGCAGTTTTAGGGATGTGATTGCTCCCCTCTACTTGGCAAGGGTGAGGCCATGCCTTGAGTACTGGGTTCAGGTTTGGGCCTCTCACTGCAAGAAGGACATTGAAGTGCTGGAGTTTGTCCAAAGAAGAGCAACTAAGCTGGTGGAAGGTCTTGAATATAAGTCTCATGAGGAACAGCTGAGGGAACTGGGGTTGTTTAGTCTTCAGAAGAGGAGACTGAGGGGAGAACTCATCACTCCTACAGCTACTTCAGAAGAGGTGGAGCAAGGTCAGGGTTGGTCTCTTCTCACATAGAATAAGTGACAGGACAAGAGGAAATGGCCTCAAGTTGTGCCAGGAGAGATTCAGGTTGGGTATCAGGAAAAAATTCTTCACAAAAAGGATTATAAAGCATTGGAACAGGCTGCCCAGGGAGGTGGTGGAGTCGCCATTCCTGGAGGTCTTTAAAAGATGTGTGGATGTGGATGGTGGGATAGTGAGCTCTAGGCAAGTGGTTGGACTTGATGATGTCAAAGGTCTCCTCCAGCCTCAACAGTTCTATGGTTCTACTGCATAATCTCTCTCTCTCAGCTGGTCCAAACAAAAGCCATTTGTCGATAAGTATAGCAACAGCAGCATCATATGGATGTCTTAATAAGGTCACTGTTGCTTGGCATCAGTGTGAGAATGCAGGTTTTGAATAGCATGGATAAGATAGGAGACTGCTCTGTAACTGCTGTACTGTGTAAGAGGCACACTGTCTGAATTCACACCTGTTATTTCCCCCCCTGCTCTTTCTTTTAGGCCAATATGTACAGATAGTCTTCATGTCTTCCTGGGGACTTAAGTGTTGTCAAATCTCTTAACTGAGATCTAACATTTTGCTGTCTCTCCTTCACAGAATCTGATATCGATGCTGCTACTGCAATGATGCTGTTAAACACTTCCATTCAACAAGGGATGCTGAGCTGTAAGCATTAAGCCATTTTCCTCTGCTTTTTCTTCTCTACCCAATAGCTAAATGTTTTCTCTCTGAGGTTTCAGGAAGGCAGTATGGTCTGGTGTGGTGGTTTGGTTTTGCACCATGTTCCAATGTGGAATTTACCCCAAGGAGTAAATTGCCACGCTGCACAGAATGTGGAAGTTAAATGAAATTATTACTTACAAAAGTAGGCTACATGGAAAAGGTAATAAACATCTACAAATACATATATATATAACTAGACAAAGAGCCACCTGGGCAGACCCCCCTGTACCCTCCTCTGGACAAAGCCCAGAGGGCTGTTACCATCTAACAGATTCTCTCTCTCGTCCCAGCCACTGTTTACTGGAGATTTTTTTGAATCATAGAATCAACCAGGTTGGAAAATACCTCAGAGATCATCAAGTCCAATGCATCACCCAACACCTCATGGCTACTAAACCATGGCTTCAAGTGCCATATCCAGATCCTTTTTTGAACACCTCCAGGGACAGTGACTCCACCACCTCCCTGGGCAGCACATTCCTATGGCAAATTACTTTTTTGGGAAGAACTTTCTCCTCCCCTCCAGCCTAAACCTCCCCTGGCACAGCTTGAGACTGTGTCCTCTTGTTCTGGTGCTGGTTGCCTGGGAGAAGAGACCAATCTCCACCTGGCTACAACCTCCTTTGCAGGTAGAGCAGTAAGGTCCCTCTTGAACTGGGGAGCCCAAAACTGGCAGCAATACTTTAGGTTTGGCCTTACCAAGGCAGAAAAGAGGGGAAGGAGAACCTCTCTTGATCTGCTGGACACACTCCTCTTAATGCACCCCAGGATCCCATTGGCCTTCTTGGCCCCCAGGGCACATTGCTGTCCCATGGATAACTTGTTGTCTACCAGGACTCCCAGGTCCTTCTCCACAGGGCTGCTCTCTAGCAGATCACCTCCTAAGCTGCACTGCTGCAGTTGACTGTTCCTTCCCAGATGAAGAACTCTGCACTTACCCTTTTTGAACCTCATTAGGTTCCTCTCTGCCCAGGTCTCCAGTCTGTCCAAGTCTCACAGAATGGCCACACAGCCTTCAGGTGTATCAGCCAAGCCTCCCAGTTTGGTATCATCAGCAAACTTACTGACCTTTGAAGGTTCCTTCTGGCCCAGACCGTTTCTGATTGTGACTCTGAAATGCTTACCTTCAGCTTACTTTGCAGCCAGCCAGCCACAGTGTGCTTGTTTTGCAGCTGATCTCATTGGAATATTTGCTCCCTGACAAATCTTGGGGTTGTTTATTTTGTTTTAATAGGTGAGAAACCTCAGCCTCTGAAGACCCCTAAGAAGAGGAGTTACGGCAGCGCGTTCAACCCTCCCAGCTCCGTGAATCTGCAGGAAAATGATCCTATGGCCATCAACATCGACCCGAAGGAGGATCACAACTACAGTGCCAGCAGCCTGGGCTCCCAGCGCTGTGCCTCCCGGTCCAGCATGTCTTCCTTGTCCTCCCTCGACGAGGTGTACGAATTCATCTCCAAGACCAGCCACGACGGCAGCGACGGCAGCGAAGGCTTCCACAGCGAGGTGGATACAGATGTTGACTACGAAGACGATCCTCTTGGAGACAGTGGCTATGCATCACAACCTCGTGGAGATACCTCTAAGGAGAGTCAGCCTAGCAGCAAAGCACTCAAGGAGCTGTGTCAAGAAATTGATGAGGAGTTGAAAGAAGCAGCGGGGTCTCTGCTGCACCTTGCTGGCATCCAAACGTGCTTGAGTTCCTTAATATGTACTGCCAAGAGCCACTGTCACAAGCAGAGGAAGAAATAGGCTGTCTTGTCAGTGTTGAATATACACATATATTTTTTTTAATTGTGGCAATACTTCTTCTACTTTTTTACCCTTCACAAGGGGGAGATCAAAGCCATAAGAGGACTCATTGCTTGCTTTCTTTTTTGTTTGCTTTGGTTTTATGTTTGGGGGGCACTGACTATAATTTAGCCATTTATTTTTTTTCAATCACTGCCTAAAAGAAAAAAGTAAGAGAAAAAGGGGGGAAAAAAATTCATAATTTAATCTTCTCCAAAATGTCACTTCTTAAGGATCACTTCCTTTTTAATTTTTCTCCTTTTAAACAGTTGATTTTTGTCTTTTCTAATTTGCTTTTCCTCCCTCCCCCAGAAATATGTTTGTTCAGATGCACACTGTGGATCGTATTTACATCTCTGCTGGTTCCATCTGTAGAAGTGGATTTTGCCTTGTCTTGAAGGCTCTGGCTTCCATGTAAAGGATTTTCAAAAAGAGGAGGAAAGGAAAAAAAAATAAGGAGGGGGCTGGGAAAAAACAAAAGGTTCTTGCTTCAGGTCCTCTCTTTGCTCTCCAGAGAACACGTCTGGGTGGAAACACTGGTGAAGTAGCTCCAAGTAGCTGCAGTTTTCAGCCTGCCTTAGGCAGTAACTGAAAGCTTGTAGCACTCCAGGACCAGCTTTCAGCAGGGTGCTGAGGCTAAGAGATAGCTGAGGTGGGTACCACCCACAGGGTTTTCTTTTTTCCATTTTTTTCTCTCATTTCCCCAAATCTGCTCTATGCAGGTCAGATTCCTGAAGGAAAACACAGGTGTTGGGTTTTTTTTTTTCCACCTTTAAGACAAACTGTCTTGTTTGGGGCGGGGGGAAGTGCATGTGTCCTTTTCATGCAGATGTGTACATGCATACATGGGCCTTGGATGTAGCCAACAGGGAAAGCTGCCATGTGGCCAAACTTGATGATGTCCTGTTGAACAGATAGGAGCTGCATAATTCTGCACCATCTGCCTTTCTGATTCCCCCTTCACCCATTTGGGGTGGGGGTGGAAGGTTCAACTAGTTGATGGGGGTGACAATGTGAATCAGGTGGAGGCTTTAGGTGGCAGACACCTGCTGACAAGGGAATGTCTTACTCCCCCAATCTGAGACAAAATAGAGTAACTTCCTTTTGGATTAGTGAACCCTGAATTGGAGTTTTTGCCCCTTCCCACCCCCAGTGCTGGTTGGTTTTGTCACATGCACTATCCATACCTTTTTGTTTCCCACATCACTGTGTCTTGTGCTGTGTGCCCTATCAGCCTCCTCCCATATCCAGGGCATCCAACTGCCAAGGTAACGCCTCAGCCTTTGGATGTACATTGCAGCTCAGGTGGACCTCTCTCTGTTTTGGGGGAAGTAATTCCTTCACAGTTCATTTTTGCAATAAGAAAAATCTTTCTAGTTGCCAGGCATCCTTCAGCCAAAAATGTTGCAGTGTTTTTAGTGGTATGGTGACCATTTTTCCTCCATCTTCCTGTAGATGATGGCTTCTTTGATTCTCTGTTTCAAAAGGGGGTCAGCAGTTCTGTTGGGGGGTGGGTTTGTCAGGGTGCTGCATGGATGATGATACTTTAAGTATGTTGTAGAGTTTTGTGCAGCTATCAAAAGTCATCTTCCCTGTTGCTGAAGCCTTGTGTGCCATACATGTTTTCACCTAAGGCTGGAAGCCTTTGCTCCCAGCACCTGTTGGGCCAGAGGGTTGAAAATTAGGAGCAAAGCCACCTAGGAAAACAGTGTGTCCACTGTTTGGGTCGTTGAAAAACAGTGCTGGATTCAGCCAAAACTTAACCTATTTTCCCCTCATGGGGTGTTCTGGCTATTTGGAGGCCTTTCTTAGATCAGTATTAGGGTTTTGTTAGGTTGTCATTGTTGTTTTTTTTCCAGTCTTAATGAATACTGCCATAAACTGTCTGCTTTAACTATGAACACAGCCATGCTGCTGAAGGTCTGTTGCTCTGAGGGCCTGTTCCAGTGCCTCTTGAAGACAATGGTGGTGCTCCCACTGCCTCAATGGCTGTTGGATCAGGCCTGAGATATTTGAGGTTCTTTGTGTTTTGGAATTTAAAGCCAAGGTTTTGTTGTTACTTTATTTTTAAAGCACAAACACTAGTGATTGGGGGGGAGGGGGGGAGAAGTGGGCTGGTTTGGTTTCTCCAATTACTTGTTTTAAGAATGATTTTCCTTTCTTGAAAGGGAAGTAAAATACTCTTGCTTTATCTCTGCTTTGTGTGAATGCCTGTTAGCCTACCCCCATAGCAGGGCAGCATGTGTGCAGACATTGTGTCTTCTGGATATCACAAGTGGTGCATTAGCCAATTGGATCTGACATCAGATGTATTCCTGGTGGATAATAAGGGTAAAAGTTGCTTCTTAAAGGACAATTAACCACCAGCACAGTGGTTGCTTAGGATTTTGGGATGTGGAGGTGTGAATGCTTGGGTGGAACTGCTTTGGGTTTTTTTGTTCATGAGTTGCTCTTGTACCTTGATGGAAAACTGCAAAGGGGCAGAGTTTGTATCAGTGTGGAAAGGAGGATTCAGCTACACAGGAAGACTGTGAGCAGTCTGTGATGTTCTTTTTGCTCCGTGCCATGATTTCAATTGCATGTTGTTGAAGAGGGGTGCTGCCTGCCTCCCACTTGAAGGTGGCTGCAGCTTTTCTGTAGCTTCCAGTGAAAGCTGGATCAAGGTCCAGTATTCTGCAGAATGTCAGTCACAGTCAGCTTCATGGTTTGGTTTGGTTTGATTCTGGATTACTTTTTTTTTGCCTCAGAAAAAATTGGAGAGGTTTAATACTTAGTGTAGCTGTGCTGCTGTGGAGCCCTGAAGCTGGTGTGATAATGCCTTCAGCGTTTCTGAAGGGATGGGGTTGGAATGCTAACAATGCATTGAGATACCATATGCAACAAGCAATAAAACCATACTCATCAGAAGTGGAAGCTGCATACATCCTTACAGGTTTTCACCTGGAAGAACTGTGGATGCAGTTGTAGCCTTTCCCTGGGACACAGAATGGCGTGGCAGAGTCGTGCTCTTCCTGCTTTGATGTCATCCCTCTGTCCTTCTGAAGGAGCAGGCAGCTGATCTGTGCCCCTGACCTATCCCACCATGTTTTCCCATGCCTCTGCCTGCATGTTAGGGCAGGCAAAGTCTGCCAGCTCAGGTGGGGAGCACCTCTCTTGGTAGTGGGAGAAGAGCTGCCCTTCCTTTCGCTTACCTACCTAGCGCTGGGTTTGGGTTTGTTTGCCACCTCAGTTAGAGAGCCCTGGTGTACATAGTATAAATGGAGTATAATTAAAAGTTATTTTGATTGTTGGGTTTGGGGCTTTTTTATTTTTTTGTTTGTTTTAGTGACATGTAAAATGTTCATGCCAATGGTCGACTTGTGTGTTCTGGCAGGAAAAGTATTACTGAACCACATTCAATCTTTAACTGCAGTGTATGAGATTCTCCTACAAGGATAAGTCTGATGCGAACACCTTACAAACAACCTGTATTTGGCCTTCAGATTGCAAGACTAAATTCCTGGTTTCTGGGGGGCAAAAGTCACATCAAACCCCTTGAAAAATCCAGCTGTAAAATGGGAAGTTGTGAGTTTGCAGCTGGCAAAAAAGGAAGTGCAGGTTTTGGTTAAAGCAAAGTACTGTGCTCATACACCTGAACAGTGGTGCAGTCAAAACATTGATTGAGGAGGTAGAACATGTGAAACGTTGCACCTGCCATTATCTCCTAAAGCACATCCTTCACACCTAAATGCCAGTGCCATTATCAAGTCTGTTTTATAAATGTACATTTCTTCAAACTAAAAAGAAAAAAAAAACAAGAAAAAAAGGCAAAAAAAAAAGCATAATGGAAGGTATGTTACTGCCATATAGTGCTATAAAACCTTTTATAATTGCCAAGTCATTGTAACTATTATTTATTGAAAAGTGAATTGTAAGAATGCTTTCTGATCAAATGAAACCAGAGTTGGGTTTTCAACTGTTCCCATTAGCTTGTTTCTAATGTAGCATAAGCAATGTCCTTGGGTTTGTTTAGAATGATTTTGCCAGTAGGTGACCAATTCTAACCCTTTCTTCCCCCTCCAGTCTTAGTCCCTTTGACCTGTTTTAAAGACGATTTACAGAAGTTTAGTTTTTTGTATGCTAATCTCTGTTAATTGAAATGTTTATAAAGTTTATTTTTACCAAAGAGATGCAATTCATTATGACAAAAAAAAAAATATTGCAGAATAAACTTTGTTTTATAACATTTGTGACTTTTCTGCCCACGTTTTTCAGTCAGATGATCAAAAGGGGCTTTTCTAAAATAAAGAGCATTGCAAACAGAATGCGCTGTGTTTTCTCTTTATCTACAGGCCCTGGCCTTCTGCTCTCAGTGGTGCTCTTAGGGCCCTCACCTTCCCACTGGAACCTCTTCCAGAACTGGACTAGTGTAAAAAGCCAAATATAGCTCATGGTAGGTTGGTTAAGAGGGTTGCAGGCATGTGGATGTCAGCTGTAAAGCACTCTGTCAGTCCGGAGTGGGATTTGCTTTTGGTCAAGTTCATCCACAGCAGGCCCATCGTGCATCTTATTGAGGCCAAGATTTAATCCTTTAGCCTGGAACTCCAAGGATGTTTTACCATAGAATGGTCCAGCCTGGAAGGGACCTCCAAAGGTCATCCAGTCTGACCCCCCTGCAGTCAGCAGGGACACCCCCAACTAGACCAGGGCCTTGCTGAGCCTTACCTTGAATATCTCCAGGGAAGGGGCCTCAACCACCTCTCTGGGCAACCTGTTCCAGTGTTCCACCACCCTCATAGAAAAGAAGTTGTTCCATCAGGGAGATTGCTGAAATACTGCTGCATACCTTTGTGCCCTCCTGTGTGAAATAGGGGTTTAAACAGAAGGATTAATATATTTGTGACTTACAGAACGTTTGTGCTCTATTAATATCTTTGTTGTAGTGTTCATCTGAATACACTGATAAGAGAACAACTGCTCTAATTAGTTTGGACAAAAATCACAGCTATGTATCACATGTTAATGATATCTTTCTAATTCTTATTCACTATATTCTGCTAAGAGAGCCTGAAGTTTGTTGTTAAATTTCCCAAGAGTGTTTTCCTCTGTTACAACTTTGCTTGGAAATTACCCTCTGTGTGGAGCCTCAGCTCTCCAAATAAAGCATTAAGTGAAGCAATTACCCACTTACACCAGCTGTATTTTAAAGACATTTGTTGAGGAAGTACTTAATAGATTAGATCTTTTAATATTTGGGGGGTGGGGGGGTGTTGGAGAGAAGGCTGTTTCAATTTGACACAATATGGTTCTACTTTCACAGCTTTTCAGCTTCCAGATATCTCTGAGTGTCCTTAGAGTAGTATGAGTAAATACATGTAGCTGTGAACATCTGGTGTAGAGGAAATCACCTCTGCTTATTAGTCCAGCAATGTTATTGTGATAGGAATAGGGGGAATGGAGCAAAACCAGAAGTGGGCAGATTCAGATTGGATGTTAGGAAGAAATTCTTCCCCATGAGGGTGGTGAGAGACTGGCACAGGTTGCCCAGGGAGGTGGTGGAAGCCTCATCCCTGGAAGCTTTTAAGGCCAGGCTGGATGTGGCTGTGAGCAACCTGCTGTAGTGTGAGGTGTCACTGCCCATGGCAGGGGGGTTGGAACTGGATGATCCTTGAGGTCCCTTCCAAGCCTGACAACTCTGTGATTCTATGAAATTTCCCAGCACATTTGCACATAGAAACTCTTTTCCCTGTTTTTACCCATGAGAGTTGGTTTTGCACCTGAGAAGGCCAAGTGCTATCATCTCTGCTTGAATTTTCAGATCAGTTGGGTTTCTTGTCCTCCCTTTTCCTCCAGAAGGCTCTCCTGAAAGCTGTCTGCTCTTTACAGTTGTGAATGACTTACAGCTAATGTAAAAATACTGACTACCCTGTGCCAGTGTTGGTTTAAGCAGCTCTTTGTTAAACATCAGACTGTTTGTTTTCCTGCTGTATCAGTACAAAAGCAATTATTTCTCTCCTTAGGCTCTTGACATATTGAACAAACCCAAGATTATTTGGTTTCCAGTTGGAAACCATTCTTCTGAAACAATTTCCTGTACATCAGTTCCAGTTTAAATGCAGCCTGCTGGCACATGAATGGGAACTACAGACACTCTTCTAGGAGTGCTGGTGCCTGTTGTAAGCTGCCCTTATTATTTCCCCAGCTCTGAAGCACTGCTCTTCCTGGTACATCCTAGGCTTGTCATAGCCTTCCCCCAACTGGAAACCATCAGCTAATCCTGTTATCAACTGATACACCCAGGTCTTTGTTCTCATGGCTGCCAAACACTGAGGCCCTGGTCAGTAGAAGCTGGCAGTTCATGACCTGGAACTTCACTTAATGAGATCTACCCTGATCCTGGCTCTTCAGGAAGATTACCAGAAGAGATCATGCTCACCAGGAACTCCTTTTTGGTGGAGCTGGTCCAAATGAAGGACAAAGGAGCATTTGTCACCTGTGATACATATTTCATATCGTATTATTGCTCATTTTGCAGTTATTTACAGGACTGGGTGTGTGTGTGTGTGTTGGGTTTTGTTGTTGATTTGGTTGGGGATTGGTTTTGGTTTGGTTTGAGGTTGTTTATTTGTTCTTTCAGGGTTGGATTTTTTTTCATTTAAACCAGGGCAGATCAAAGGTGTCTTTGCCTCATATCTTAGCAGGAGATGCTACATTTGCCACTGTCATCATTTGAGTCCCTCAACCAAGTACTTTTCTGTGCTTTTAAAATATTCTCAGAAGGAGATCCAGTTTCTTAAAACTAGCCATGTCCACCTGAGTGCTGGTTTTATCCTGGTTGCCATCATCTCCATTTCCCTAGTAGCTTGACTTCTCAAGCCTTAATGGACAGCAATACTGGACTGGACAGAATACCTCATTTCTGTGTCTGTTCCAAAGATGCCAGGGTGTTCTAGGTTAAGGGACATCAAGAGTTAATTGGTATAACCATAAAGAAAAGTCCTTCAGAGGCTAGAGAGTCCCAGGGGGACAGGCAGGTCCTCCCAGGGTATTGTAATCTGTTACTCTCTTGCATTTTCCTGTATCTCTCTATTTAAGGGAGTATACAGCCAACCTTCTCTCTCTTCTCTCCATCTTGGGACACGTGTGCTGTTACTTTCTGTTGGGGAGAGACTTTCTCCTGGCCTTGTCTGGCAATGAATTTCCAGCTACACCTCTGGGCCTGCTGCAGCCTGCAGGAGGCCTGGATCTAGCGTGGGGCAGCTTGGCTGCTCTTGGCCTGCTGAGGCTGAGTGGGGTGGAGGTCTCTGGAAGGTTTTGGCCTGGCAGGCACAGGTGAAGGACTGAGCCTCATTTGTGAATTATTTCCTTTCACCTGAGTGCCTTTTGTAGATATTTGTAAACAGAATTTCCATTTAAACTTCCAATCCAGGGGGGAGCATTGTTATTTCACTCCTTGGGACTGGGTAAAATATATTTTCTGTCCTTTTGCCCTGGGCAGCTCGTGGCTCAAACCTAGGACATAGGGGCTGTGAAACTCTTGGCTATTTCTGTGCCTAGAAATGCATCTTGGTCTCTATCAGACCAACCTGATGCACCTATGAGCTTTTCACTTGGCAGAAAAAAACCCAGTATCTCTAGCTACCTGTATCAACCTTTACTCAGCATCACTTTGTAGGATAGATTGTGTGCCTCAAAAGCTTATGTATTATTTATTTAAATAACCTGGTATCTTGGTTTCTCACTAAGATCCAGTAGGTTTCCAGTTCTTTTAAGCACTAAAATTAGCTCAGCAAGCTAAATTTTATTCTCTTTCATTAGCTTTGTCTCTGTGCTTTGCAAACTGCTGGTTGGGGTTTCCCCGCACGGAATGCACAGTCAGACCTCCATAAATTACAGGCGTTTCGCTTTGCTTTTGGCTGTGAGTAATCTGAAAAGATTAAAACCCCCACCTGTTGCCATCAGCTCTGGTATGCTGGCTGGAATCACCTGCTGCTTTTCACACAGGCTTTGCAAGCCTTTCCACGGGGCAGGTATAAGGTGAAGGCAGAGCAGAGCCATTTCCAAAGGAAAGAAGTTGCCTTCATTTTCCAGGTGGCTGCACAAATCTGGGTATTAAAACTTAAGTGCCATTGTTTTCTGTGCTGCCTTAAAAAAAAACCTGATGCTACTGTGCAGCATGATGTCACCTTGACCCAATCATAACCCATTTTCTGTGAGTGCAATGTTAACTCCCCAGAGGAGCATCTGCTGAGTGACTGCAGCATCCCATGCAGCCGTTGCTAAGTGACAAGATTCAGCTTTCAGCAGGATCTAATTTTAAAGTATTTAACCCTAGATCTGTCAAGGTTCATTATTTCCAACGGGATGATTAAGCTCTGGTTGTTGGTATCCCAACTTTTCATAAATACTCTGGTCCTAGTAGTGCTGCTAATTGATTTCCACCAACTACAGTGGCTTACAAGGAGGAGAAGCTAAGTACCTGGGGTAGATCATAGAACCATAGAATTGTCAGGGTTGGAAGGGACCTCAAGGAGCATCCAGTTCCAACCCCCCTGCTGTGGGCAGGGACACCTCACACTAGATCAGGTTGCTCAGAGCCTCATCAAGCCTGGCCTTAAAAACATCCAGGGATGAGGCTCCTATCACCTCCCTGGGCAACCTGTGCCAGTGTCTCACCACCCTCACAGGGAAGAATTTCTTCCTAACATCCAATCTGAATCTTTCCACTCCTAGTTTTGCTCCATTCCCCCTAGTCCTATCCCTCCCTGACACCCTAAAAAGTCCCTCCCCAGCTTTCCTGTAGGCCCCCTTCAGATACTGGAAGACCACCCTAAGGTCACAATAAGGTAAAAGTACACATGTCCCAAGACAGAGAGAAGAGAGTGAGCTTTGGCTGCATACTTCCTTAATTAAGAGAGATGCAGGAAAAGGGAATAGAATAACAGATTACAATATCCTGTAGACGACCTGCCTCTCCCCCCGGGACTCTCTAGCCTCTGGGGGACTTTCCTTTACAGTCGTACCAAGTAACTTGATTTCCCTTAACCTACCACAAGGATCTATAGATCTTCAACAAAAGATGGCATGAGTAGGGAAGCAATTTAATTTTCCTGGAAGAGGGGGAATCCTGCATTCAAAAACCAAGCAAGCAATAAAAGAAAACCCACTTTAACTTTTTCAGCTGTTACTAAGTTCTGCTGCTTTATCAGCGAGGATTTGCTGTGAAGATAGAGAAGTTGCTGCTGTTGCACCAAGGGCTGCTATGTGTTGCAGCCAAGAGGGATGTGAACTGCAAAGTCAACTCTGGATTATCACAGGCAGCTCAGTTTTTCCATCTCCTCCTCCTCAGCAATTTCTTTTCACACAGAGGCACCACTCCCCTGGCCATGCACACACCCTATAGATGACTCAAGCTATTTATCCTATGGGCTGGGAAGGAATGTGAGAGACAGAAACTTGTTCTCAGTTCCCTTTTTAAATGCTACAGCCACACTGAAGTCATGATAATGAAGACTACAAATAATTATGATAATGAAGCCCACAAATCATTAAAATAAACTATTTTTTTTTTTTAACAACTGCTTAGCTTTTTTTCAATCAAAACACTCAGATTTTGGAAAGGGAGTGAAGGTTCTGTGCACCAGTTTGGTGCAGAGTCACCATGAGAAATAATGAGCATCCATCATTAGGACATATCCTGCTGTTCACACTTGCTGTTGCTAAGATCACAGAAACAAAACACCAGCTTAGGGTGCTTGCATCTTTCCAGGATGTGGCTTGTGCAGTGCCTGTGATGACTGAAGATGGAGCCTGACTGACTGAAGATGGCTCCCTTCCAACCATTTGTGATTATTTTTCCCCCCCCCTGGATTTAAAAAACCCTTTTGTTGTGAATACTTCTAAGTGATGACAATTAAGTTTGTTTTCCCAAAGCACAGAAAACATCCAGGATAATTCAAAATACAATCTTTGGGGTTGTTTTTTTTCCCTCTACCTGCAGCTATTCACAGGGTATTTGAGTGCAGGTTCTGTCTAATCAGACAGAAGGGCACTCTTTGAGCAGGGAAGGGAGGATAGAGGAGCTTGAAAATAGAATCACCAAACCACATAATCATTTTGCTTGGGAAGGACCTTTAAGATTATTGAGTCCAACCATCAAAACCTATTGAACCATCACCCCAGTTCTTAACCAATTTGTCTTGAGACAGCCTCTAAAACTCAACACCCATTTCCCTGGGAGGGTGAGGGAACACTGGAACAGGCTGCCCAGGGGGGTTGTGGAGTTTCTCTCTAGAGATACTCAAAACCTGCCTGGATGCATTCCTGTGTGACCTGCCCTAGGTGATCCTGCTCTAGCAGGGGAGTTGGACTGGGTGATCTTTTGAGGTCCTTTCCAGCCCCTAACATTCTGTGATTCTGTGATTTTACTGGCTGATGACCACAGACATAACACAAAGGCAGCTTCTAGCTTCTGTTCCACTGCGAAATCTTTCTTCTCCATCCTCCCTCATGAAAAGCAACAATGCTGTGACCCTTGTAAGGGATTTCTTTCCATAGCAGGGCATGTTTTAGTTCATCAAGCTCTGCTGCTGTAAGATGTATTTATATTCCTATCAGTAGATTACTGTGTCCAGCTCTTGGGCCTTCAACACACAAAGGACATGGACCTGGTGGGGCAGGTCCAGAGGAGGGCCACGGAAATGATCAGGGGATTGGAACATCTCTGTTATGAGGACAGGCTGAGGAAGCTGGGCTTGTTTTCTTCCCAGAGCCTGGAGAACAGAAGGCTCCAGGAAGACCTAATAAGACCTTTTAGCACTTCAATGGGGCCTAGAAGAAGGCTGGAGAGAGACTGTTTACAAAGGGCTGCAGTGATCCGACAAGGTTTGAAACTAAGAAGAGTAGATTTAGCTTGGACGTCAGGAACAAGTATTTTAAAATGAGGGTGGTTGAGCACTGGAACAGATTGCCCAGGGAGGTGGTTGGGACCCCATGTTCAAGGTGAGGCTCAACAGGGCTCTGGGCAACCTGCTCTAGTTGAGGATGCCCCTGCTGGCTGCAGTGGGGGTTGGACTGGGTGACCTTTAGAGGTCACTTCCAACCTGGTGATTCATGATTCTATGATTTGCAGAAGGTATTATTTTGAGGGATCCTGTGGCAACTACCCCACACTGTTTGGGATTCCACTCATTTGACCTCTCTTGCTCTGAACTCCTGATGACAGGATTGGTCCTTTGCAATTATGTACTGAGTCACTGACAAGGAAGCTGCAGCAACACGCACTGTGCGCCTCTCTGCTGCAGAGGTTCCACAACCCTGCTCTCTAGGGAGAGGTGAGTATTAAGAAAGGGCTTGTGAGGAAGTAGTACAATAAAGACTTTTTTTTCCCACAGCTGAGAGGAAGTAGAGCTGCAGCTGCAATGGCATCTGAAAATTTCCTAGAAGCTAAAAAAACCCCCACCAACAAAACCCCAAACCAACCCACAATTTTTGTTGCCTGCATGTTTGGGAAACTTTCATATCATATGGTATGACTCATATCAAGTTAGGGGTTGGAAGGGACCTCTAGAAATCATCTAGTCCAGCCCCCCTGCCAAAGTAGGATCACCTAGGGCAGGCCACTGTGGTGGGGTGAAGAAACTACCACAGCCATACAGGATCATAGAATGGTCTGGGTTGGAAGAGACCTCCAAAGGTCATCTAGACCAACCCTCTGCAGTCAGCAGGGACATCCTCAACTAGATCAGGCTGCTCAGAGCCCTGTCGAGCCTCACTGGGAATATATCCAGGGAAGGGGCCTCAACCACCTCCCTGTTCCAGTGTTCCACTACCCTCATGGTAAAGGACTTATTCCTTACCCTCATGGTAAAGGACTTATTCCTAACATCCAATCTAATCTGCCCTTCTCTAGTTTGAAGCCTTTGCCCCACATCCTATCACTGCAGGCCTTTGCAAACAACCCCTCTCCAGCCTTCTTGCAGGCCCCCTTCAGGTACTGGAAGGCTGCTATTAGGTCTCCCCAGAGCCTTCTCTTCTCCAGGCTGAACAGCCCCAGCTCCCTCAGCCTGTTTTTGTAGCAGTGGTGTTCCAACCCCCTGATCATTTTCATGGCCCTCCTCTGGACCTCCTCCATGAGGTCCATCGGGTCATTTGACTCAAGCTGTTCCCCAAGTGCCATCATGGCACAGTGACAGGTTACAACACTGTCAGTTCCAAACATTGCAGGTACCCCAGTACCTGGGAGAAACTGGGTAAGAGACAAGAGCACTTTAAAATACAAGAGGCTGGCCTGAGGCTTAAAATATACTGAAGAAGAGCTGTTCTGATGAGCCTAAAAATGCTGCAGCTAGCGATCAGCCTTACAGCCTTTAAGCCCCTCCATCAGCTTGTGTTTTGAGAAGCTGGCTTTACCTCCTCTGTGAAGTGCCCTAGATATGTACATTTGGATCTTGCCATTCTGAATGGATGCAGGCAAATACATTCTGCATTCCTCCACCCTGAACACAAGCTGCCCAGTCAGACACACCGCTGCTGTCAGTGGGAAAGCAATTCATTCTGCTAAAACCAGGCACTTTAATTCCCTCAGTCCCCCTTCCCAGCTTTTTCAGCTGTGGAGCCTCTCTGCCAGCATTCCCTGCACCAGATACAAGGAGGAAATTTCATCACAAAAGCATCTTTGAACAGGGCACAAACTGGGAGTACTGTGTTTTGCAAAGTAGAATCATAGAATGGTTTGCATTGGAAGGGAGCTCAAGGATCATTTAGTGCCAACCCCCCTGCCATGGGCAGGGACACCTCATACTACAGCAGGTTGCTCACAGCCACCTCCAGCCTGGCTGCAAACACCTCCAGTGATGAGGCTTCCACCACCTCCCTGGGCAACCTGTGCCACTCTCTCACCACCCTCATGGGGAAGAAATTCTTCCTAACATTCAACCTGAATCTACCCACTTCTAGTTTTGCTCCATTCCTAGTCCTATCACCTTGTACTTCAAAGTATTCCATGAAAGACACATCCTAGAACCTGCAATCCTAAAAACACAAGCTTAGAACCCATTGCAAAGGTTAACAGTTTTCCAGCATAAAATGTATTGCACTGACTTGTCAGGCCATACCATACCAGATGTGCTGCTGTTAGCTCTGGTGTGCTGAACAGCAATTGCAAACTCCATTTATTTTGTCAAAAACTTCTCTAAATTCCTTGCAGAACACAGTGGAAGAAGCAGTCTGTCTCGGCTTTAATGTTAAAAACTAAAAGCTTCCCTATTTCTTATCCCAGTGTTGCTATTTCAGCTCTTCTGGTCATGCAGAACAGCATGAAGATCACTTGGATGAATAGTGACAGGATGTGTTTTCCTTCCCTCCCCTCCACCCTTTTAGACCTCCTAAAATGATCTTTGAGGTCTCTTCCAACCTTAGTGATACTGAATACTGAAAAATGTGCATCTCTGTTCTTGGCAACATACATCAGCAACATGTCCTGCAACATTAGACTTTCTATGGAGGTACAAACATATTTACTCATCTGGCCAGTGTATCATATTTAGTGTTTACCAACTCCACTACTGTGATAAGCAAAAGAATAGCACACACCATCAAAGCCTCAAGACCAAGGAAGAGGATTATCTGCTCCTACTTAAGGGAAACAAAGAGGAAGGGAGGTAAGAAAATGACTTAGCCTCTCTAGCACTACCCACTCTCAGTAGGTTATGAAGACACTATGCTGCAATCAAGTGGGGGAAAAAAACTATACCATGGCAACCAAAAAAAACCCAAACCCAATAATATTTTGCTGTTACATCTTTATCCTAGACTAGTAAGCCCTTAAAGTCATCAGATGCTCAGCATATATACTGAAATATCTTCATGTTTGCCTTTTTATTTCCTTTTTTTAACCTTTCCTCCCTTTCCTCCCCTTCTATCCCACCCTTTCCCCCCCTTCTATCCCACCCTTTCCCCCCTTTTTCCTTTCTTTTCTGTCCCCCCCCACCTTTCCCCCTTTTTTCCTTTTCCTTACACATCTGTTTCCAGTCATTTTCAGAAACAAAATGCTGCAATGGCTATCTAGGGGGACACTTAAGGCATCTTCAGTGGCCTAATGACTGATGATGGTACATGCTTATTTAAACGTTTGGCAAATCTGAGGCTAAAGAAGAAGAAAACAGATGATAATTAGCCGAGCCTAAGCAATCTTTTAAAGAAAGATGGCTGAATGATGGAGCAGCTGAAAGCAAGCTCTGAGACAAAAGGACCTACAGGCCGGAGGCAGCAGTGAAGCTGTCGTCCTCCTTCCCGGAACTCACTGAGTGCAGCTACTCAAAATGACCTCCGAGACTGTGGAATTGGAGTTTCATGAGAAATCACTTAACTGCCTTTTGTTTCACGGCTCTGCCAAAGCATTTGCCTCAGCTTCAGCGGGTGTTGGGTGCCTCACGTTAGCCAACAGCCGCAGCGCTCCCTGCAGGCTTCTCGCACAACGCTCTGCTGCAGGCCTCCTTCCGCGCACCGACTTACAGGCCTGGGCCCGGCGCGCCCCCTAGTGACAGCCCTGCGCCGGACGAGGCGTCACGGCCCGCACCCCGGGCCCGGACCCGGGGCACCGGCCACTGCTGTCCACGTCGCGATGACCCCTTCCACACACCCCTGCCTCGCGTACGGTCAAGGCTTTTTTGGGGCAGGGAAGGGGCCCCGTAGCTTAAGGCGGCACAGTGCCCGGAGGCCGTTACCGTGGCAACGGAGGCGGCCGTGAGCGCCGTGAGGCCTCGCCCCATGCCGCGCCGCCATCTTGGCAGTTGAATCAAGATGGCGGCGGCGGCGGCGGCGCCTGCTTAAGCTCCTCCCGCGCTCCCCCGGCACGTGGTGGTGCCGCCATCGGGTCCCCGCCGCCTGAACCCGGAAGTGCGTTTTCACTTCGCGGGCGTGCGGTGCTCGGCGGCTGCGTTAAAGCGCCGAGGCGGCGGCGGGGAGATGGCGGCAGCCGCGGACCTGCAGGGGAAGTACCAGAAGCTGGCTCAGGAGTACTCCAAGGTATCACGTGCCAGAGCTCGTCCCTGATGCTCGGCGAAAGGCAGCTACCGCCCCCTTGCCGGTACCGCCTCCCCACCAGCCGCTCCCTGCGCCCTGTCTGCGGGCAGTTAGGTGCCTGAGGGCTGATTCTCTGAAAGGAGAAGGCCTTCCCTTCTCGGTCGGCGGGGCTTCTCGTGCCTTCCCTGAGCCTGCTTTGCCCCGCCCCGGTGCCGTCGTGGAGCAGTGTAACCCAGAGATTCCCGCCCGACTGGGTTGCTTTGGGCGCTGTGCTCCAGCCGAAGCGGGGGTCAGGGCTGAAACGCTGATTTTTGTGGTAGTGTGAAGTGTTTCGGGCCCAAAGGTTGCCTCTTCTTGAGGGTGAGGCGAATGCAAACCTGGGCAGGTAGGGGAGGTGCGAATTTCCTGGGCGCCAAGGGGATGCGATGTTGCCAAGTACTCTCTGGGCGTGAGGAGCAAAGTGGCCTTGGCGGCAAAGCATCCATCAGAACAGATAATGGAGTTAGCAACGCCAGGGAAATGGAACTACTAGTGCTTTCATTTGTTTCTCCACTTCTCAGTTGGGCATGAGACTCGGTGACTTTTTGGGGGGCATCAACGTTTGATGAGGTCTTGGTCTTGCATCTTACCTGTAGTTTGCTTTGACTGGTGGATGTAGTTCAGTGGAGTTAGTAGTGCTTGCAGTCTCTTGGAAGTAATGACACTTGATTCTAAGCTTTTCCTTCTGTCCCCATTCTTCTGCAGCTGCCCCAGGTCACTGTTTCCTCGTTTGGGTGCTGCTTAACACAGTATTTGCAGAAATTTATGGCCCATAGCAGAGAATGCTTTTCTCTTTCAAGATAATTTCTTACATGGTGGAGCCTTGTTTAATACAGAGCTCTTCAACAGCCTTGGGGAAAAGAGGCAGTGCTTTGTTGCTGTGTAGCCCAGCATCTGAGTGTTTTTAACAAGCTACTTGCCTGTGTTTGACATCTTTCCTTAGATGACAGAATGATGCAGCTTCAATTGCTATTCTCTGTGGAATTGCTGTGAAAAATAAAACACAGAATGTAAATTGTTCAAAAATAATACTTTTTTTCCCAATGTTTCTATAAAATCATTGTATGAAAAATGAATTCACTTTGGGACTTTGCAAGTCACAGAGTTGGTATTATTTGTTGCTTTCCACAGTGGCTCTGCTGTACCTTGGGGATTTAAAATGCTGCACATTAAGGAATTGAGGGACTTGGCCTCTTGATTCCTCACTTTGAAGTGTGAGCTTTTGACTGTACCTTCTGAAAGTTCCAGCTGCTGGATCCTCTTTCTTTTAGCATTGTGATGGTGTCCAAAAGCTTTCTTGGTCTGGAAGTTGCCAGACGTGGTTCAGTGACGTTTCACTGGTTCTTTGTGGAAACTGCTTTTTGGTCTCATCCTGCCTCATGTGCATAAATTCCAGAGTATTGTGGGATCAACTTTGCAAATAATTCTTCCTTTTGTGCAAGTGATCAGTTGCTCAACTGTGCAGGTGGAAACAGAATAGCTCTGGGAAGCTATTTTCCTATCCACTTAATCATGTGAAAGCTAAGGAGCTTGATAGACTCAGTAAATGCTAAAGGAAGTACCTGCCAAAGGATTACTTCTCCTCTCAGTTCACAGACCAGTCCAGAAGGAGGATGTGAGTTTTCAGAGTGTTTCTTTCCTTGGAGTTGTATTTTTTGGCTCTCTCACACCACCCTTACGAAAGCAGTAGTCGAAAAGCTCTTTGATTTTACAACAGGCTTTGGTGGATCAGACTTTAGCTTGGGCATCTCAGTGCAGCACAACGGAGCTAGTTCATCTGACATCTTGCTGTGGTGGGAAAAAAATGCACTGCATTTTCTTCCTGGGAAAACCCTGTGCTTGGAAGTCTTTGTGGTGCTCTTGAAAGTTGCTTCCCTTATTGTGTTGCCTGAGCAGCACTGTGGGAATACTGCCGGGCAAAAGCCTGTGCTTAGCTGTGTCAACTGACTTTTGACCTTTCAAATAAGTGCAGTCATCAGACTGAAAAGATTAGCCATTGCTGTTCTATGTTGAATCTTTTATGCATGTGCCAGACATATTCCCAAACGCTATACAAACCCTTTTAATTTATATCTGCAACAGCTGGACTCAAATTTTGTGTCAAATGAATGCAAACTACCATGGAAGAAACCAGGATTCAAACAGTTATCAAGGAATGGGAAGACAGAACTGTCAGTATCCTCATTGCTGCAGGGTAGAGGTACTCTGAAATGACTGGGAAGTAGGATTCCTGACTTTTCACTGCAGTAATTTTAGTGAAGTCTGTAAGCATGTCACAGAGGGTTTTATCTTCTATGCTTTTCATGAATTTTCCTGAGTGTTTGTCAAGCTGTTCTCTTGATCTGCTGCTACCAGTAGTAAGTACTTTTGCATTAGAGTATAGTTAAACTCTCCTTGAATTGATAGAGATTTTGACTTCATTGTTTGTCCTGCTTACATTGCAGAACGAGTCATGAACAGTTTAGGGGAGAAGAGGGAAGAGACAGAAATAGCACTGAATAGAAGCAGGAACTTGATTAGCCAGGAAAGAAATTGCAGATTTTCCATGTTTGTTCACTGTTCATAGAATGGTTTGGGTTGGAAGGGACCTTAAAGATCATCTGCTTCCAACCCCCCTGCCATAGGCAGGGACACTTTCCACTAGACCAAGCTACTCAAGGCCCTGTCCAACCCAGCCTTGAACACTCCCAGGGAGAGGGCATCCACAACTTCCCTGGGCAACCTGTTCCTGTCTCTCAGCACCCTCACTGTAAAGAAGTTTCTCCCAATAGCAGTCTAAATCTACTCTCCTCCAGCATAAAGCCCCATGTCCTATCACTGCAAGCCCTCCTTGGCTTTCTTGTAGGTCCCCTTCAGGTACTGGAAGGCCATTATCAGGTCTCCCTGAAGCCTTCTCTTCTCCAGGCTGAACAGCCGCAACTCTTGCAGGCTGTCCCCATAGGGGAGGTGCTTCAGCCCTCTGATCATCTCTGTGGTCCTCTTCAGGACCCTTCAAACCTTAAGTATATTTTAGTGGCAAACCTTCCAGGATACTTATTGAGGAAGTAGTACTTTCTATTTGACTAAACCATTCAGATGGTAAAACAACTTCTTGTTTCTTGGCATTTCAGGATGTGAATTAGATACTTTTTTTCCCCAGCTTGATACCAGTAGTAACTACCTGAACAGACCACTTCAAAAAGCATGCCTGTGGTGCTCTCGTGAGAGAGTGTGGTGCTTGGTGCACGTTCTAATGAATGGCTTTTATTATTTCCTTTGTCTTGCATAGTTATTGGCATCTCTTATTTTTCAGCTTCGTGCTCAGAACCAAGTGTTGAAAAAAGGGGTTGTAGATGAGCAAGCAAACTCTGCTTCTCTGAAGGTAATCTCTCAAAAAAGCTGCTTGTCAGGTGTATTAAGCTGTGACAAGATAGGTGAATGGGAAGGGTAAATAAGAATACATTTTGCTCAGACTATTTTGATTAAATCAATAAAGAAGGAACTTAATTTACTACTAAGAGACTTTCTGTTCTGTAGCTGACTTTCAGTGTTCTTTGTAATCCATAAAAGTGGAATCTGTGGGCAGCTCAAGGAAGTGATTTTGTTCTGAATTATTATTATTATGTACTTCTTGCCTCTTTAGGGTTAAAGTAGTGAAGAAAGCATTTGTGTGTGTTGTTTTTGTTAGTGTGATACTGTTACACTTATTTTCACATCTACTTCTGTGAAAGGTTTTTTAGTTAAAGTTTTTGGTCATTCAGGAGCAACTGAAGATGAAGGATCAATCACTGAGAAAGCTGCAACAAGAAATGGACAGTTTGACCTTTCGGAATCAGCAGCTTGCCAAGAGGGTGGAGTTACTTCAAGATGAACTTGCACTGAGTGAAGCTAGGGGCAAGAAGAACAAGGTATGTGCTAAAGGCAGGGAGAAACTCTTCCTTATCAGATGTCTGCTCCTCTCCTGTCAGTCTCTTACCCTAATTTCTGTTAGTAGTTGCTTTGTGCCAAGGGCTGAGCTGTTTTTGTCAGAACTTGTGTTATTGACTGATGGTAGTGGAGATACCCACAAAACAAGTAATAGATACATGTAAGATATGCTGAGTAGTTCTGTACTCTTCTTGCTAGTGTGTCAGCTGCATTGCTGTCTCCCTTTCCAGATGTTTATCAAATATTCTAACAACTGGAGATGGGCTTGGATCTCTGTCACTAATCTACTGCTATGAGAAAACTGGTCACCCTTCATTTCATATCTTTGTAATTTTGATGTCAGTGGTTAACTCTTCAGGCTGTGACTGTAACTTTTCTAAGCAGCTCTCATGTGAATCTCTTTAAATACATCTGGAATCTGAATTTTTAGCTAGTGAATTTTTAGTACATTCCCTGTCACCCTTACTCTTATCTTGACTTGCCATGGGGATACTGTGCAAATTGCCTCTGAAAGTATTTAGATTAAGATTCAGAAAGATCATCTCTGTCAGAGTGTTGATGCTGTCTGCAGCTTGCATACCTTTTGCTATATTAGTGTCAGTAAGGTACCACCACTAATTCCCAGCAGAGGAGGGTGTATAAGTGTTTTCCTATATTTGAGGACTGGCTTTGGGATACTGCCAGAGGCTGGGCAACAATGAGTGCATTTGCTTTTAGAAAAGTGTGGAGTCCTCATCTCATTTGAGTCAAGAGCAGAAAAGTGTCTTCAATGAAGATCTTCAGAAGAAGATAGAGGAGAATGAACGACTACATATACTTGTGAGTGAAACGTCTTTAACCTTTCTTTTTAGTTCAGAAAACTGGTCACGCAAACAGAGAAAATAGAAGAATAGATTTAGAAGCTTAGTTTTCTGTAAGACAGTAGGTTAGATCAGATAGCTTGTTCATAAAGATGTATTTTAATTTCAGGTTCTTAAGACAATATGTGGAATAATTGTGTTCTCATTTAGATTTTTTTTAACCTTTGGTGACACTTAGCTACTCTACTGACAAGAGCTGTATGGTTCATGCTGGAATGAAACATGCTGGATGGAAACTTCTTTTTAGTTCACTGTTTCAGAATTCCCTTAAAGCTTAAAATATTTTCTGCAAGTGGCCATCATTAAACTAGGAATTACTTTACCAAAATGGAATGCATTCAACTTCTTAGAAAACTTGAGGGAAAAAAAACTTAGAGCTCAAGTTTAACTTTTCAAATACCTGCTGTTAATCAACAATGTATTGAAGGTGCTACAGAAGTCTAATAACCACAGAGTGCTTTGTTCTTGAATCTTTTTAAATAGAATTATAACATTTCTATCTATTTAAGAACTAATACTTGTTACTAACTGGCCTATTAAATTGGTATAACTTAGAGTTAGATTTCCTGTGGCTGTTTGAGACTGTGTGCCTTTAAATGGAAGCTACAGAGCTGAGACCTCCAGTGTCCAGGCTGTCCAAAGCAGTGGGTGGACACAGGAAATAGTGTATTTATTTCCATAAATCCTTCATCCCTTTAAATCTGGCTGCAAAGTTGTTATTTTCCTCTTTTCTTCCCTCTCTTCTCCCTGGACACCTTATCTGGTGTGTGTGTGGAGGTTCCAGGCTTATCTGAGGCCTTCAAGGCCTAGCAGATTCTTCCTGTGCACTTGTGCCTGTTTGGGCCTACTGTGAGGGGGAAGAAGGAGCCCTGGGGCTTAAGGTAAACCCCAGGTGGAAGAAATGATGAGAACTGGGGTTTGGGTCTGATTTGGTGGATGATGTTTTCCTTTTAATCAAAAGATGCATTGCCAGCAGATCCAGAGAGGTGATTCTACCATTTTACACTGCTCTGGTGAGACCTCACCTGGAGTGCTGTGTACAGGTCTGGAGCCCTCAATACAGGAAGGACAGGGACTTGATGGAGAGGGTCCAGAGGAGGGCTGGGAAAAGGACTGGGGGTTGGAGCACCTCTGCTATGAGGACAGGCTGAGGGATTTGGGGGCCTTCAGCCTGGAGAAGGGAAGGCTCTGGGGAAACCAAACAGCAGCTTTCCAGTACCTGAAGGGAGCCTACAGGAAGGAAAGAGAGAGACTGTTTGCAAAGGCCTGCGGTGACAGGACAAGGGGTAATGGCTAGAGAACGGCAGATTTAGAGTGCGTATCAGGAGGAAGCTCTTTACTGTGAGGGGGGTGGAACACTGGAACTGGTTGCCCAGGGAGGTGGTTGGGGCCCCATCCCTGGAGATAGTCAAGGTGAGGCTCAACAAGGCCCTGGGCAGCCTGATGTAGTTGGGTCTGTCCCTGCTGACTGCAGGGAGGTCAGAGTGGATGACCTGTGGAGGTCCCTTCCAGCCTTGGTCATTCTATCATTCATTCTATGATTCTGTCTCCTTGGGCTTAATGGGCTTGTGTGTTAAGCTTAGACTATGTGTATTTTACATGCTTTGCTGTGCTCACTGCTATATAACTCTAGTATTGTAGCTTGTGAATAGCCTTTCCATTACTGTACAATCCATTTGCATGAGCTTTGTCCTTTCGCCCATTTTGGAGCAATAAAGCAATCCATCCACTCATTAAACCATGACAATTCCATAGTAAAACAAAGCTTTCATGTCAACTCTGCTTTTTCTTTTCAGTTCTTTGAAGCAGATGAACAGCACAAACGTTTAGAGGCGGAGCTAAGAAGCAGACTTGAAGTTTTGGAAACTGATGCTGCCCAGCACCAAGCTGTGGTGGACAGTTTAACTAGGAAACACACTGATACCATAGAAAAGCTGCAGAATGATAAAGCCAAATTAGAAGTAAGCACTTTTCCCACTTCCTTACTTGCAAGTTTGAAAAGTTTTTAAATGAAAGGTCTTGCTGTGTCAGTACTTACATTGTGAGATTATCTTCTTGCATAAAGATCAAGTCTCAGACACTAGAAAGAGAAGCTAAGGACTGTAGGCTTCGAACTGAAGAGTGGTAAGTGTTTTTATTTAATATAATATAATGAAAAACTGATTTAAAGCTGTAAAAGATTAACTGGGTGGCGTTGTCTTGGAGAATATTAACTGGGTGATGGTGTCTTGGAAAATAGTACCTTAAAAGGGCTAAAAAACCCACTGATAAAATACTAGGCAACAACATTACCATCTGTGTGGGTCAGACCCTTTGTCATTCTGCTGAGTATGTAACTAGGCAATCAATTCCACAAACTCAACTTTCATTAAGAGTAGCTTTGTCACCAAACTATTTAAGTAGTTGTTAAGTTAGTGGAAGCTTGAAGAATTTACTTTTATAGCATTCCATTACATTAAACTACTCAACTTGTATAAAAGCAAAGATATGTGAGTTTTGACAAAATGGTTCCAAGAGCAGAGCCTGGGTAAAAGTATACAGAGACAACAGACTGTTGAAGAGAGTATCAAAAAATCCCTCTTCAGCCCTAAAAGCTTCTTGAGCAATCAGATATCCTCAGCTAGGATATTTGAAAGTTTGGGTTGAAGGATTGTGGTGTTAGTTTTTTGGAATACGTCCTTTGCCTTGAAGGCAAGTTGTGGACTCTGGGCCAAATCAAATTTGGTGCACTTCTCTGAAGTTCATTATTCAAGTACATTTTGTTAGTTATCACAGAAACATTCAGGTTGGAAAAGACTCTCAGGATCACCAAGTCCAACCAATAACCCTTCTCTACAGGGTTCACCCCTAGACCATATCCCCAAGCACCACATCCAAACCACCTTTAAACACATCCAGGGTTGCTGACTCAACCACCTCCCTGGGCAGCACATTGCAATGCCTGACCACTCTTTGCATGAAAAATGTTTTCCTAATATTCACTCTAAACCTACCCAGTCTCAGCTTGAGGCTGTTCCCTCTTGTTCTGTCGCTAATTACCTGTGAGAGGAGATCAGCAGCAGCCTCTCCACAGGGTCCTTCCAGGTAGCTGTAGACAGCAATGAGGTCTCCCATTGGCCTTCTCTTTTCCAAACTAAACAGCCCCAACTCCTTCAGTTGCTCTTCATAAGATTTATTCATCTGTGCAGTATAGGTCTTTAATATGCATACTGGATGATGAGATCAAAAGTTCTTTCTTTCAAATGGTGACCTTGAAGTCTGCATCTATCAAAATTATTAAAATACAGAGATGCTAGGATTCCAGTATCTCTCCCCTCATACAAGTCAGGCTTTCACTAAGAATGACTTGGCAAAGAATGAAAGCTATATTTTGCTATTTGCTTCTTGTGGTGTTTGAAAAATGGTGTAGTCTTAATCTCCTACTCTTCAGAGCTTGCCTGTCATGTTCTATGGTGACTGGGTAATCAATGTCATTGTAAGGAGCTGTCCCTGCCATTTAAGAAGGGGGGGCTTTAAAAACAAATAAGAATGCCTGCCACTTCTGGCTTTTTTTAAACACTGAAAACACTGATAAATGCATGACAGAAGATGTCTTGGAGGGTACTGCTGCTCTTGTTCCCCACTCCTTTAGGAGAAGGGATCCATTTACTTCTGACACCCACGCTTTATTCAGGAAAGCCAAGGGATACAAGATTTGACAGCCTGCATGCCTGGAAAATGCAAGGGTAGAAAGTAAACCAAACCATATCAAGCTGCCTGTTTGTCATTCCTTAAGAACTAAAAGGGAACATCCATAGTTAAGCAGTTTGTGTTTGAGTTTCTCTGTCATGGCTCATGCTACAGCAGTTCATGCTGTACAGATACTCTGTGATTTTGGAGCTGCTCAACAAGAAAAATATTTGTTAATGTGCACAGTGTACCTGTTGGCCAGTTTCTTCCTATCTTTGTCTGGTTTTGAATCCTCTTCCATCACATTCTTTTGTAAAAAGAAATAAATGAAGTTTTTGACACCTTCCCCCTCCCTTCACTCTGTGCTGGAGTTCTAGAAGTCAGAGGAGAAGCAAACCAGAGGAATTTGGGGGCCTAAGTTGTGTAAGCTGTGGAATTTGATCTGAATCAGCATGCATTAATCTTTGTTGCCATATGTTTATCCTGTTGTAATATGTTAGTATTCATCTCAGGAATCTATACTAATGATCTTAGCAATCTTTACTCAGGTTCACATCTACATACACAATCAAATGAAAATGAAGCAGTGCTAGAGGAAAAATCCCTGGAGAATGCATTGGAAACACAAGTGCCAAGTCTTGTTGGCTGTATCAGAGCAGTGTTTAAATATGGGGGTTTGAAATGCTTGTGAGGTATTTCCAGTAGTGATGTGACATTGTTAATTGAATTCTTGGCAACTTGCTAGTTGCACATTGGAGTACTGCATCAGATAGATACAGTAGCTAATGTAAAGGCTCTTCTGCATTGCCATTCAAATTCCACAGAGTTCCTTCATACAGCTTATACAATAATTGTACAAGGGGAACATAATGTAAAGATGAGCTCTGAAGTAAGCAGAGCTTCTCAAGAGTAGAATTGCAATTTGCAGGGATGTATCATCTTTCACTGCATTTGCTGGGGATTAGTATATAATATCATGTATTAAATGTGACACAAAGGAGGAAAAATTATTCCTTCTGTCTAGAAAAGCTAGAAATCAACAGAGACCTGCACACCTCAGGCTGCTTTATGGTGAGCTACAGTGCTGGTGATGCAGATTGAATTTTCAAGGTCTACAATGCGTGTGTGTGGTTTTCCATTTGTCTTCTTTGCTATTTAGCCAGCAACAGCTAAAGAATCTTCAAGCAGCTTTGGGCAGCAGACTGGAAGAATCTCTATGCATAATCAATGAGAAAGTACCTTTTAATGACACAAGTATGTATTGCCTTGGTCTGGGTTTCTTGTTTAATCTGGAGTACCCAGCTGGAGGGAAGTACTCCTTAGGAATTAAAATGTACTGGCTGTAAGATCTGAACAGGCACTTGGGGTGTAATTGTAAGAAGCATTCACAATAATCAACATAATTTTTGTGTAAGGGTCTTTAAAAATCAATTATTTGCATGTATCTAAGGAAAATTAAAACTTTTTGAGGACTTTCCTACTTGTCTTGCTTAGTGTTGACAGAATATTGTACAAGGTGAAGAAACACTGCCAGTTTACTGGTTTCTTAGCAAAGATTTGTTTAGTTTATAAATAAATGTGTGGTGGAGGGATAAATAAAGGTGGAGAGCACATCTTATACTAAATGATCAACAAATCAGGTGCATACAGGAACTTGTTTGCACATTTAAAAACACTGCAAAATCAGTCCTCTTTATTTGACAGTCCCTCGAATGTGACTTGAATGTGGGGGTCATTTTGAATTCCTTTAAGGGGTTTTCTTAAAGGTTTTTCACTCTTGCTAGTGATGAAGGCTGTTCTTTTGGGCAGGAGGATTCTGTTTTTACCCATCAAATCCAGGGTGCTTAGATGGTTAAATTTGACCTCCAATCTGAAGCAAGTTTAGAAGTGTGTTCTCTCCACCTAGTCACTGCAGTAGCTCTTAAGTGACCATGTTTAGACCTACTTTGAAGCAAATTGTTTTGGTTGGGTTTTTTCTAGTTAATATTACTTAAGTGAACTGTGGTCTTAGTGCAATGGAATCTTAGATGTTAAAAACTAATGATTTACAAATACATGTCTCTTAAATCATGTGCACATAACTCAGGTCTGGGGTTTTTCTGTGTCCTATAGGATCTAATCAATACAATGCACTGAATGTACCATTACACAACAGAAGAAACCAGGTAAGCACTTTTTGTGGCTTCATATGTAACTTTCTAAACAATGCTGAATAAAAATAGTCAATGAATACTGGATGACCTTTGAGGTCTCTTCCAACCAGATGTGTTCTGTAAATAGTCAATACTGAATAAAAAGTCTGTCCAAAATTGGGTGTCTTGACTTGCTAGGTGAACCACCCTCATGCTTAAGACTGCAATCTTGAACATGTTCCAAGAAACATTTTTATGACTGGCTTTGCCAGTGAAGGCCACATGCTAGTGTATTTGCACAGGCTTCAGCATAAAGGACCAAAACAATCAGTAATATTGTCTGTTTTCCTTCCTTGTATATCTAATTAACACACACAGATTGACTGTAATGACTGCATTAATGACTCCCCACTGTCCTCAATCCATAATGAAGGTTCACTTGATTTAACACTCCACTGAAGCATTAGGAATGCATCTCAAAAGGATGCCGTTCTTGGATGAAATGTCACTTTTGACTTTATTTTCTCCTTCATAAATCACAAAGAGTGTGGTTTTCTTCTCTTTTGCCTTCTTCAGAAGGTTCTAGGTTTGGATTCATTTTTTGGGTACCTTCCTACAGCACTAAGCCATCAGAACAGCCTCATTCATGAGCAGCTCGGTTCTGCCCAGGTGGGAGAATAAGAAGTGACTGTAGTTAGAAAGACAGACACCTCTTATTCTGAGAGAAAATGTCACTGGTTTTTACTAATTAAAGCTAGATTTCCTTACAAGTAGGTGTCACCACACTGAAAGAACCGAGCTGTTGTCACCAGGTAACCTACTGGTGTTTAGAAATCTTCATTTCAAAGATGGTTTCTGTAAGTGTGCTAAACTCTTACTGTCCTTGTGGCCTGTAGGTTGAGAATTGCAGCAGTGCCTGTTAGGTGAAATAAAAATGTGCTTTGTTCTCAGAGAAAAACAGTGCCCTTCCGTGTGGCATTGTTTTGTCATCAACTTTAACTTCCAGATAATTGCTTATAAGTATTTTTAGGCTGAACCAGTACAAGAAAGCAATCATTGGTAGCAATTTTTTTATATCCAACCATAGAACTTTTTTCAAATCTGAATATTTGGGGGTTTTGTACCCAGACATAGGATTTTTTTTGTATTTGAATGTAATTTTTGCATGTTGAAGGTAATGATTTTATAACTCTATTTACAGCTGAAGTTACGAGACCTGGCTGGCCAGGCTCTGGCTTTTATTCAAGAACTCGTTACAGCTCTCTTGAACTTCCATACATACACTGAGCAGAAGGTACAAATCTTCCCCATTGACTCTGCAACAGACACCATATCACCACTAAATCAGAAGGTAAAGCTTACTGATTTCAGCTGTATTCAGTTATGTAGACTTGGAGTGAACTGTCTTGGTCACACAAACTTCTGTCTTTACTGGAATGCTATGAGTGTGTCCCTGTAAGACAACCTCTCCTGCATGGGAAGTCTTTCCTGTTGGGTAAATCCTCTGAATGTGAATGAAGGTGTAGCTGCAGAGAGTCCTTTTCCCCTATGGCTCTGCTGCCAGAGCAATGTGATAGTCAAAGTTCTGCTTTTTAAGTGCTGAAGTGCATTTGTCAAAGTGAATTCAGCTGGCTGATTTTAAAGCACCCAAATATTACACTGCTGAGGAGATGCTTGTGTTAGTTAATGCACTGCGGCATGGGAAATGTTGAGACAGAAGGTCTTGTGTTTAATGTGAAATAAACTGATCTTAAGAGGGAGAGAACTTGGACTCTGCTCCCTCAGCTGAAACATGCAGCTTGATCACGACCATGATTTGATTCTCCTTTTCTAAAAGCTGACTTCAAAGCTGAGACATTTTGTTATCATAACTATAGTCTGCTCCATTGTGTATTCATCACCTAATTGCCTCAGTGCATGCTACCTCTAACTCTGAGGGCTCTTGCCCTGACTTTCCAGTTGAGAAACATCTTTTAATAACTTGCTGAGGCTGCTGTTGCTCTTGTATTTTCAATTGATTTACCTATTTGCTTGGCAAGTGTCTCAGTGTGATCTTGGCTCTGAGTGGCTCAAAAACCTTCCCTTGATGCAGTACAGAAAATGAGACAAGTGTCAAGCAGAGGCTTAGCACACTGGCACTGATTTATTTTCTCCCAACTCCAGGTCTTGTCTGGTGCTTTCGAGCTATTTTTTTTCCCCACCAGACACTCAAAAGTAGATGTGGACAGTTCCCTCCCAGGTTCAAGTATTCCTTTTCTGTTTAAGTATTGGATTGCTGGGTTCTGCTGGGTCTTCAGCGTCATGCCAGATAACTCCAGTCCTCTCTTGTGCAACACAAATCAGGAACATTCTGCATGTGTCATTTCTTCCTCCCTAGATTGAGGAATTTTTTTCCCTAATACCCTCCAGATTTGTGCATGCATGAAGGAGAGCTTGGCTTCTCTCTCTCTTGTAAACACTGCACTGCATTCTGTTTGCCTGGGATCTTTAGCTACTGTTGTGGTATAAATAATCAAAGGTGAAGGTGTCTCTTTTGTGGGGTGAAATAAAAACCAAGATCACTCTTGACTCCCTATGTCAACCTGGAGAAGAAGCTTCTTGTATATTACTGTGGTATCAAAATTGAAAGCTGCTTTGATTGTGTGTAGGCGTAAACACCTTTGTTCTCAGGTATACTTTTTTAAAATCAGAGTTAACCATAGAATGCAGTTTTTTAGCAAAGTCAGGCAGGTCCATGAGGCCAAAGTTTGATAATTGGCCCAAACTGTCATAGTTCTTGGAAGTTCATGAATTTCTCCTTTTCATAGAATCCTGGAATGGCTTAGGTTGGAAGGAATCTTAGAGATCATTTCGTTCCAACCACCCTGCCATGGGCAGGGACACTTCTCAACTAGAGTTGGCTGCCCATGACTTACTACTCCATCCTTTGCATTAACCCATGTTGGAAACTGGCCTAGATACAGATTAAAATGTGTCTCTTGCTCTCAGTCTTCACTGGGTTTGGTTCTTCAGTACTTCGCACTGCGTAGCTGTGTAGATGCATAGGACAAGGGCTGAGGGGCAAGCAACAGCTGGGAGGAAGGTAGGGCAGTTTGTTCTGGTGGCTTAATGGTGCATGGATCTAGCACTAATTTGATGGGAGATGAGGAAGGAATGCAAGAATGTTTATACTTAAAAAGAAAGGCTTTGGTGTGCTGTGCATGGCAATTCAAATGAGAGAGGATGCTGTGGCAAAGCCCTGGATGGGGTTTTGCCAGAATTTGCATTGTAGTCTTCACCACTTTCTCACTTTCCCACAAACTATGCCTTTGTGTCCCTTAAAGAAGGTTGCTATGTATCACTTGGCTGTTATATCTTCTTATTGATATCTTGGGATCGTTTAAGATGACAGCTGCTTTGCTAAAGAAACCATTCAGTTGTTAACTTGCAACAGTTTGCAAAGAGCCTTCAGCAAGCACCATTTAGAAATGTCTTTGTGCTCAGTTCTCACAGTACCTTCATGAAAACGCCTCCTATGTCCGTCCTCTGGAGGAAGGAATGCTGCACTTGTTTGAGAGCATTACAGAAGACACTGTGACAGTCCTGGTAAGATTCCTTAGGTTTGAAAAAGACATTGGTTTGGGGGTTTGTTCTGGTTGGTTGGGTTGGTTTGGCTGCTTGGGGGTTTGTGTTGGTGGGTTTGGGTTGGGTGCTTGGGTTGGTTTGGGGGTTTGGGTTTGTTTACAGAGGGGAAAAAAAATACTTAGGTGGTGTTTTTTCCTTCCAGGAAACAGCTGTGAAATTGAAGGCCTTCTCAGAACATTTAGCTTCCTACTTATGTTTTTTAAGGAAAATTCTTCCTTACCAGTTAAAAAGGTACCTTGGGTTTGATAGATAAAATTATAGGGGCACAAAGTGTCAGTCATGCAGCGATGGCCAACGTCCAATACTAAGTCAACCCTTAAACCCTTTTCTGCCTTTTAAGCCAGGGTGTTCTTTGCCTGTGCTTCTTAGGAAGCAAAAGGTAAATTATAAGTAGTAGAGGGGGGGAAAGTCTTTAAACTGATGCAATCAGTTTCTTGCCATGAGTGTAAACCATTCCTGCCTTGTGGCTGAAGCTTGTAAGAGTGGGGATATTTATATGCACACAGTAGATATCATGTATTGGTACATTACTACGTGTTACCTTTCTCAAATAAGTTGCTACTCTCTTGTTCTCTGCATGCCCAGTCCAAAGCAACACTAATTATCTGCTCCAAAACTCATGAACTTGTGTAAGCTAATTGCCTTGTTTGTTTAAAATCCTATATTCCTAGTTTGGAAGAAGAGTGTGAGTCTTCTCTTTGCACAGCTGCTTTAAAAGCTAAAAACACGGAGCTGCAGAGAGACATGAAAAGGCTGACTGCAGTCTTTGAGAAGCTAAATACATACATTAGTCTTCTGGTGTTACCAAGTAAGTGCCAGTTCTGGCTCAGTTGGTTTCTGACTTGTCTCAGTAACTGATCAGTTTTCTCTGGACCAGTGCTGGGTTTTTGCTTTTGTTTGTCTGTTTGCTTTTGTTTGGCTGGGTTTTTTTCGTTTGGGTTTGGGGTTTGTTGTTGTTGTTTTGGAGCTTTTTTAAAAGATTTAATTCTACTCTTTTGCTAGGATATACTGCAAAACACACTTATCATTTAGACTATCACACTGGACCCACTTTTATCCAGGTTGTGAGACTGTGCTGTAGAGCTCCTTTAATGAGGTCTTCCTTCTGGATAGATGGGGGCATGGTGAAGGCCTGGAAGTGACCAAGCAGTCACATGTACTACACTTTAGGGTAGTGAAAGTTACCTATAGCGGAGAAGAAATGGCCGTAGGTTTTTATAGTCTGTCTTCTGTCATCTCCTAATCATGAAGGTGTTTGTAGACTGTTTTCTGGTTAATTGCCACCCCAGCTTGTCCTGGTCTTAAGATTATTAAGCTAATTCTCCCGTGATAGTCACTAAAAATTGAGTAGAACTTTTGTGTGTGTGAGGGGAAACTCCAAATGCATACTGTAAATACTAAAAGGAAACAATTATTGTGTAGCTTCAGGTTATTTCAGTCTTCACTCTTTAGAAGGACCCAGATGGTCCTTCCTATAGCAGTGAGCATGTAAATTTTTTTGCACATGTGATTGCTTTTTGAGACCAAAACAGTTGATATTTGTAAAAACTTAAGTCTTTTACCTGCCTATTCTGGCAAAATCTGGTGTACATTTTAATATTGAAGGGGAGCTCTATCTGTTAAGATTCTTGATATTCCATGCAAATGTCTCTAGCAGATGGAAACTGGATTATTTTCAAACCAAACTTTTCCTTTGTGATCAAATCTTAGTGTTGTTTTCATTCATTCTTTTCTACATGCTACTCTCAGGTACAAAACCAGAAGGGCTTCTTAGGACAAATTACAACTTGGTGTTTACAAACATTGCTGCAAGTCTTCATGGATTTCATGATGTTTTAAAAGGTGAGTACAGGAATAATGCTGGGTTTCAGCTCTGCTTCTTTCTGTTTAACACAGCACATGTAGTCTCTCTGTAACGATGCTGCATGTGACATAGCTGCCTTTTTACAGACTAAGATAAACTCAACCTGCTAACTACTTGTAGCAAAGATATTTATTGATAAATACCTCCTACCTCTTAATACAGTTACTATAAGGTACCATCAACCCAACTTATACTTGGAACAAAGGAAATAGGGGTAGTATTCCCAAGCAAATTGAGAGTACAATTCATTAGATAGCTCCATAAATGTTATACTACTTACCTTGCACTCCCTTACCCCGAAATGCTTGACTGACTTACTTCTCTCTTCCTTCCCAATCCAAATTTCCACTTGCTTTGAATTATTACTACTGCTGATGGTGACCTGGGACTTCTGGATTGTGTAGCAGTAATATATAGGTGCATTATGTAGCGGTAATGATCACTTGTGACATGAGTAATTATTAGGCCAAGTTGTTTTTACATGGTAAATACCTGAATGTCTTTAAATTTTGGTGCTGCTGATATTACTTAGTATGTTTAAGCTAAGATTATTTTGGTAATGACTTTCAAAAGGTTTTGTGAGTTGTGTTTGTTTTGCTTTGCCTTTTATTTTTTCTTTAATGTAAGCTTAGCTATAAGTTATATAATTACACAGAGGCATAACTATGACTTTGGGGGGCACAGAGTGCACCTCCATATACACTTTTATTCTGCCCTGTCTAACAGGCATAATGTCTATTCCTTGTGATCACGAACAGGCAGTACACTGAAGAACTGAGAGTATCTGAACTAAACTTTTACACAACTTACAAAGGGGAGGAGCATTTGAAACCTGAGGTCAGAAGCTGAATACAAAAAAGGTTGCTTAAACAGGCAGAAAATCACAATTTGACATGTGTGGCTTATTGTTTTTATTTTTCTAGATATTTCCAAGCACTACAGTCAGAAAGCCACTTTAGAACAAGATGTTCCAACTGCCACACAGAAACTCATAACTACAAATGACTGCATCTTATCTTCCCTTGTGGCTTTAACAAATGGAGTGGGCAAGGTGGGTTTTGGTTTATTATAATGCCCTAACTGTTTTTAAACCAAAAATAAACAGATTACCCAAATCCTAGCTGAATGACTTGGAAAATCAAGATGTGCCTCTAACAATCTATACTATCAAGTTTTTTCAAAGGTATTTTCAGGATATAAATTAAAAACAACTGAATGGGTGATGAAAGTAGATACTGTGAAGAGCATGCTTTGTGTTACTAAGGTCTGGGTTCTGTGCAAGGGCCTGTAGCTTGCTTGAAATTCTTGTGAAGTCCAGCTTCACTCCATCCTTGTCTTTTTCTTGCAGGAGTTAAGTTGCTCTGTTGAATCTTTCTGGTCAATTTAATTAAAGTGACTTTTCTTGATGCATGTAGATTACCTCATTCTTTAACAACAACTTGGATCACTTCACTGCTTCATTGAGCTATGGGCCTAAAGGAGGAACAGAATTCATCAGCCCTCTTTCAGCTGAGTGCATGCTGCAGTACAAGAAGAAGGCAGTTGCTTACATGAAGTCTTTGAAGAAGGTTTGTTCAGCTAGCAAGCTTGCACAGAGTTTTGTTGCTAGTTGGTTATGCCAAAGAGAACACAAACTAAGGATTTTCAGTATTTGGAATTAATGAGATTCTCTGAATGAGAATCTTTGGCTAAGGAAGTGGAGCATAGTTGCTCTCACAACTGAGGGACCCATTTCTACTAATTATTTCTGTGCCAGGACTCCAAGGAGAAAGGGTGGCCGCTTACTTAAATTTCCTCCTGTATTCACCAGGAATATGGAGTGAATGATGTCATATTCCTATACTTGCATTCACTGCAATAGAGTAGACAGCACCAGGCAGAAAAAAAAAAAAAAAAAGAAATAGAAATAGCTGAAAAGAAGCTGTGCTGGTGAAAATGTGCTGAACCAAACACTGGCACATCCCCCTCTTATCTCCATTAAAACTAGCAGTTAAGTGACAGTGTGCTTAACAATTGTTATTTTAAATCACTTCACTGCAGTGCCTGTAAAGTGGACCTTAAGATGCATTTGGTTGTTAGTTGACACCTGGAGCTACCTGTGCACTTTTAATCAGGTGTGCATTTCAGGGTGCTGGTTTTTGTGAGCTCAGGCCAGTTTTTTTGCTGACTGATAGGTACTTGAAAGATGTTTGTCTGTCTTTTACTGAAGTGACTAAGCAATAAGAGGAAATGTAGACTACATATTCTGATCTTCTGCAAAGCATTGAGGTTTCTTTTTGTCCTTCTGCAGCCTTGTGCAGATTCAGTGCCTTATGAAGAGGCTTTAGCCAATCGCAGAGTTCTTCTGAGTTCCACAGAAAGCAGAGAAGGCCTTGCACAGCAGGTATTTTGGTATAAATTTTACTAACATAAGTGACAGTGTGTTTTACAAAGGTAAAGCAGTATCAAATAGTCTTCACAGATTTGTGTGGCTCTTTTGCATATGCACGTATGTATACTGAAGCTTAAAATGAGACTGCAGATGTCTTACTGACTAAATAAAATGGCCATTTTTGGCACATGACCACTGTTAGGCCTAGAGCTTAAATCAGTAGTTCTTCACTTGCTGCATTATTCATTCTCACTTATGTAATGGTTTAAAACGAGACTGTCTTCAAACATTTCTTTCATGTGGCTTTTTTTCCCCCTCCTGTATCCAATAATGTGGTCTTGTGAACTTTCCCTCCTAAAGGTTCAGCAGAGTTTGGAGAAAATTGCAAAACTTGAACAAGAAAAAGAACACTGGATGTTGGAGGCCCAGTTGGCTAAAATAAAGCTCGAGAAAGAAAACCAAAAACTAAAGAACTCCCTTAGTGGACATCTAACTGAAACTATACAAGAGCATTCTGCTTTGCCAAATGCAGCTGAGAAAAAGGAGGAAACAACAGAAAAGAGTCTGAGGGAACCTATTAAGAGTACTAGTCTGGTAAGTGACCTCTTTCCTTCAATAGAGGAAAAATCCACTTGCTTTAGCAGTGGTGCTGTTTGATCAGTGGAACACAAATAATGAAAGCTTTTTGACTGTGTGAATGCATTCACACTTGGACTCCTTGTATTTGCAAAGCTGCTTGCTAATGCTTTCTGCAGAGTTTTGATGTGCCTTGAGTTTTGTAGGGAAATAATGGATGTTTAACTTGCAGATCTTTCTGACCCTGTAGTTAGGAAGCCTTGCAAGTAGTGTGTATCTCAGGTCATCTCTGAGTTTCCAATTTCTTTTTATTTTCATCTCTCAGTGTGTTAAAGCAAATGGAAGGAGGTGATTAGTATAGGACTTTTTCCAGATCAGTTTACTATAGCTTAATTTTAACTTGAAGCTGTTGAAGCTTTCAGCATTCCTCTGGAGTTTTTACACAACCTTCAGAGGTGCATGCAAGTGGGGTTTACAATTGTTTTTGGAATGGCATGCATTCTATCCTTGCTTTTCTACATTGGTAAATTGTTTGTTTGTTTTTTCCTGTTTATTACTGGTATTTAAAAGAGGTTGGCCTTTGCTCTGAAATGCCACTTCAGAAGTAATATTAACAGGGATGTCATCAGTATGAAATAATCAGTTTGCTAAGCTCAATACTCAGTAGAGTTCTTCCCACACACACACTTTTGCCCCAGGATAAAAATGATCAGTTGATTGTTTTGAAGTAATCAGACCAAAAGGGTTTGATCGTGTATTTAATCCATTAGGAGTTTGGGAATGGCTTTTTCTAGCCACAGTATTTAATGTAACTCTCAGACCTGTGTCCGGTTCTGGGCCCCTCAATTTAAGAAAGATGTTGAGATGCTTAAATGGGTCCAGAGAAGGGCAACAAAGCTGGTGAGGGGTCTGGAGCACAGCCCTGTGAGGAGAGGCTGAGGAATCTGGGGTTGCTTAGCCTGGAGAAGAGGAGGCTCAGGGGAGACCTTCTTGCTCTCTACAACTCCCTGAAGGGAGGTTGTAGGCAGGTGGGGGTTGGTCTCTTCTCCCAGGCAAGCAGCACCAGAACAAGAGGACACAGTCTCAAGCTGTGCCAGAGGAGGTTTAGGCTGGGTGTTAGGGAGGAATTCTTCACAGAAAGAGAGATTTGCCATTGGAATGTGCTGCCCAGGGAGGTGGTGGAGTCACTGTCCCTGGAAGTGTTTAAAAAGAGACTGGACGAGGCACTTGGTGCCATGGTTTAGTTGATTAGATGTGTTGGGTGATTGGTGGGGTTAATGATCTCAAAGGTCTTTTCCAAGCTGGTTGATTCTGTGCTTCAACACCATATAAATTTTTAATGTAAACCTAAATCTCTAGGCCTGTTGAGATCAGAAAAAAGCTCTATGAAGGTACTGCTCCATGGAACTAGTTACTGGCATCCACCCTTACCCAGGAGTTCTGCCAGGTGTACTTAAGAAGTCCAAGTTTACCCCCTCATGTTGAAGAGCAAGGAAAACCATGTTTCATTGCACTGACACACCTCTGAATTAGTTTTATGTAATCAAGCAGTTGCATAGTCATGCTAGCTGCATCTTGTTGCTTTCATTGCTTTTTGCTGGTGTACATTGTAAGGCATGGGATGTATCTGGGGAGTTGGTGTCAGCTTGAATTACGTTGGAGGTGTTCATGTTTGTTACAGGTGGAAGTACTTAAATTGGGTTTTAGTTGTAACTGTTGCAAGATTTATTTGTTTGGTTTTTTTTTTAATTTAAAATCCTTCTCTAACTGAAGCTGGAATGACTTGCTGCTGTGGTATCTGTTTTTTGCACTTCTCATTTAAGTGTATTTTCTTCCTCCTTCTAGATTGGAATGTTGACTATAACTACTGATAATGAAAAGGTAACCTAGTTTAAACATTATCAATTCACATCTGGCAAATACTTCAATTCTGAGTCTGTTAAACTTACTCCAAAGGTCTAATTACAAAGAATGCTATAGTGTAATGGCCTCAGTCACCCATATAATCTACATACTTATGTTAGAGTTTGTGAAATCCATGTATTTCTTAATTATCATCCTCTGTCTGGTGAACTACTGTCTTCTATTTGTGCAAGCAGCTCAGAGCACTGTGAGCTGTGGTCCAGGTCTGTCCTCTGTAATTTGAGGAAAGCATTATTCTGTTTTGTACTTCAGTAACCCTAATTGGATTCCAAGCAACTCTTGAGGCCAGGCCCAAGATGCAAAAACTAGTCACTGACTCTAGTGCCTGCTGTTTAACACTTACGTACAGGCTATCCCAAACCAGAGGTCACACTGAAAGAAACTTGGAATCAACTCTCAAACTAAATGTTACCTTTTTGTTTAGCACTGATATAAGCAGAAGGATTACCCCAACAGGAACTTGGAGTAAGATTCACTGCTTTCTCTTTTCTGATACTGCAGGGAACTGATTTGTATTTTAGTTCACTTCTTTTCTCCTGAAGGTATGGTTAAAAGGGAGTGGAGGCCAGGTGGTAACTGGTAGAAGTTCTTAAAAGGTGCTGCATAGTGCTGAACTTGCAGGTGAATTTTAAGTTCTCTGAAAGCTGCCCCTGGTTGGTTACTCTGTCACTTAAAACAAACTGACAGGTGTTGGGTTTTTTAAGTTCAAATCTCTGAAGAAACTTGAAGATGCATCACTGACTGCTGTCAGCTTCTGAAATTTAGCTGTGCAAAGGAATTCTTCCATCAGGGGAAAAGCCAGTAAGTCTGTGTAAGTGAAAGAAGTTGATGGGATTTTTGTCTTCATAGCAGACTTGATGTGCTAAATTAAGCCATCATCTTACATCTTCAGTCAACTCTTTGTCCTTCAAGGAAGTCTGACATGAAGAATCACCATCAGTGACAAATTGTAGTGACCTGTTGTAATTTGTGCATTGTGTTTGGGGAACTTAATGCTTTTGGTAGACCACTTAGGCCTCAGGAGGGAAGTCAGTATAGAGGATGGTGTTGAAGTATTCACTCTGCCCAACATAAATGTGTCTGCTTAAATTTTCTGCTTTGCCAGGCTCCAGATGCTGAATCTCGTGAGGGCCTGATAAAAAACCACTATATGGCAAGGATAGCAGAGCTTACATCCCATCTGCAGCTTGCTGACAGCAAATCAGTACACTTCCATGCAGAGGTGAGCATGCAGACAGCATCTATGCTGAAAGAGTAAGTTTAGTTTTGAGCAGGCAAGCGTAATAAGAGTGAATTTAAATATATGGAACACAATGCTTCATCAAAATCTATTCCTGGGATGTTCTTTGGCTGTGTCTAGTATACATAAAAATGAAATATTAATCTTGTGGTACCCTTGTGTTAGGTGTATTGAGAAGTGTAATCTCTGTTATATATAGGTTTGTTTATATAAGCCAGGGCAGCTGGCTTTAGTTACCAAGCTAGCTTTAGCTTCATCTTAGTGATGTTGATGTCATTCAAAAATATTTGAGCTTATCATTAAGTGATGAAAAGAGCTCACTTCTGAGAAGGAAATTCTTTGGTCTAAGTTATACTTCAAGAGTTAACAAAATCATTTATTGTATCTGTGGTTTCATGACTTCATTTCAAGTCGTGAGGTAATTTATTTTCTTCTTTTCCCTGAAAGCAGTTTGTGCAGTTAAACACTTTTTGGAATATACTAAGGCTCCAGGTTGACAAAGAAAATCCTCTTAAATACTTTTACAATGGTAGATGACCAGTGGTAGAGGAAGTGTGTTTCTCTTTGAGCAATGTGTGAAGCAAGTTAGTTGTATTGCTTGTTTAGTAGTTGTGTGAAAAATGTGTTTAGAGGGTTGAAAATATGCTAGTTCTGTAAAATGAATAAATGTCTGTTTAGCCAGAACATTACCTTTTGTATTTTAAGATGTGCACAAGCTTTAACTAAGTTTCTTGACATCTAAGGATTACAGAAAGATGGAAGTACCCAAAGCAATCAGTTAAAGACTGCATAAGGCAATACTCTGAAACTGACTTTTCCTCCTTCCACCCTCCCTGTGCTGTTCTTATTGGTAGTGTCGAGCACTTGCCAAAAGACTGTCTCTAGCAGAGAAGTCCAAGGAATCACTCACAGAAGAGCTGAAACTAGCTAGTCAAAACATCAGTAGATTACAGGCAAGTAAAATACTGTATCATGGGTAATGGGGGAGTTAGGAGGAAAAAAATTACAACTGTTGATCATGGTTATGCCTTTAGTTATATATCCCTTCCTTCAGTCAGAGCTGAGAGAGTTCAGATCAAGCTTCTGAAATTGGGAGTTCCTATACAGCCATGCTGGCCTCCTGCCAGAATTCCTAAGCAATTTCTGTCCATTTCCTAAGCATTGGGCTGTTCTTTGCGCTGTCCTTGATTCAGCTTTCCTAGGTCCCTTTAATTTTCAGGACAGTTCTACCTGTCTGCCAAGCAGATCTTGAATAAGCCAAACTTCTCGCTTCCTAAATCTAGAGTTGCTGTAATTCTTTGTCTTGCTTCACTCAAGATGTTAAATTCTACTAACTCATGGTTGATGCAAGCAAGGCTACCATTGGCTTTCCCATCCCTGACAAGTTTTTCCTTATTTGTGAGTAACAGGTCCTGCAGAAAACATCTGCCAGGCCTTTTAGTCACTGGTATTAAGTTCTTTGCTGCACTGGAGAGCTCCGGAATTGCTTGCATGTCACTTTGTTGCCCTTCCAGGACATGTCAGAGTAGTTAAAATCCCTCCTGAGGGTCAGGATCTGGAACTGCATCTGCACGTGTGGATTGCTGATTGTTTCAGCTTTGTATACAATCTGTGTTCATGTACAGGCTATGTTCTGTCCTTGTAAACTTGTTTCCTGTCTGGGATAACGTTACCTGTTTTAAGCCATAAAATTGGGGGTGGAGGGGAGTGGAATTACAAAGGAAACCGAGCACAAAAAAGGGGAACAGACCATGCATGAGACTTCAGGTAAAAGAAAAAGGGTTATCAAGTTTCTTTCATAAAGGTTTTGGGGGGTTTGGTTGGGTTGGTTTAATGGTTTAGTGTAAGTGCACAAATGCAACATCAAAAGTGTGGCTAAGTGGAGACAGAAGTTGGCTGTGTTTGCAGTTGTCACTAATGTTGAGCAAAGGCTTCTGGTGGTTATCCCTCAGGATGAACTGATGACGACGAAGAGAAGCTATGAGGATCAGTTAAGTATGATGAGTGACCACCTCTGCAGTATGAATGAAACCTTAACTAAGCAAAGGGAAGAAATTGATACACTAAAGATGACTAGTAAGGTAAGCTGCCAGGTGTTGACAAGTAAAAGCTGAAACCACTGGCTGTGGTTTGGAGGTTTGTGAGTAGCATTTGGCATTCCTGCAGTGCCAACCCTTTAACAAACCAATTCACAAGCTACAGTTCTTAGCAGCTGGAAAGAAAATTCCAAACCTGGTCTTGCATGATTCAGTGACTAATTTTAATGAAAAATACAGAAGACTGTCAGTGATTAAACCATAGTATGCCTTATTCCGATGGTTCTAGGGTGGAACAGACATTGTGAAGGCCTTTCCCCTTCACTTGCCTCTCTGTGAAACTAATAAACTAGCATTACTGTCTTTTAATTGTGGAATGCATAGAAGCAGGTTTCTCTGAACTCCTAGCAGCTTGTACACTGTCAATTTAAACTCTGTCAGCTGAAGTTAGATTTCTTTGGTGAAATTCAGTGTGTTCCACATTCTCTTGCATTACCCAGTAAGTGTGACCAGGACCTTCAGCAGAAACCACACCTTGGATAGGCTTACCCTCTCCTGAAGGAGAAAATACCCTAACAGATTATTTTCTCTGAAAGGTTAAAAAAAAAAGAATTTAAAATACATGTTGTGATTAAAGGTCCTGTGCTGACAGTTTATTTTCTCAGAGTCGACTCTTTCCCCCCCTCCCCTGTGTATGGAAGTGTTTTTCTTTCAGCTCTTGGCTGCACATTGCCCATAGTATTTCATGGGTTTTATAACATGTTTTCTGGAATTTTTCACCTGTCATACTTTGAAGAGTTGAAGTGGTACTCTGGAAGGAGAGTGATCCTCTAAGGTTTATGTTTCAAATATCACTTAAGGGTGAATTATGATTTGACTTGCCTTCATTGCCCTTACAATATTGGTGAGGCTAATACAGTTAAGTGTCCTGGGAGATAATTCAAATGTCTTTCCTCCCCAGGTTTCAACTGAAGTAAGGTACTGTTGTGCTAATTTGAAATAGCTGCTGCTTTCCACTCTTACACGTGTAAAGATAAGGGGATTTTCAGAGCAAGACATGACAGGCTTCCATGATTAAAAGCTGGTTTTCAGCTGGGCTGTACTTCTTTCTTTTTTGCTGCTGGGGGTATTGGCTGACAATCAACTGAATGTGAGTCAGCAGTGTGCCCAGGTGGCCAAGAAAGCCAGTGGTATCCTGCTTGGATTAAGAGCATTGTGGCCAGCAGGGACAGGGAGGTGATCATTCCCCTGAGCTCAGCACTGGTGAGGCCACATCTTGAGTGTTGTGTTCAGTTTTGGGCCCCTTCACTACAGGAAAGACACTGTGGGGCTGGAGTGTGTCCAGAGAAGGACAAGGAGGCTGGTGAAGGGCATGGAGCATGTGGCCTGTGAGGAGCATCTGAGGGAGCTGAGGGTGTCCAGTCTGGAGAAGAGGAGGCTGAGGGGAGACCTCACTTCTTTCCACAGCCACCTGAAGGGAGGTTGGAGTGAGGAGGGGGCAGCCTCTTCTCCTTGGTGTCAACCAACAGGACTAGACAAAATGGTTTCAAGCAGCATCCAGTTCAGGCTGGATGCTAGGAAACATTTCTTCACTTGAAAGGGTTCTCAGCCATTGCAATGATCTGCCCTGGGCAGTGGTGGACTCCCCATCCCAGGAGGTGTTTAAGCAGTGTGTGGGCCTGGCACTTAGGGTCATGATTTAGTGTTGACCCTTCAGTGTTGGGTCAAGGGTTGGGCTGGATGATCTTTGAGGTCTCTTCCAGCCAGATGTATCTGTGATTCTGTGTGATGATTTATCAGACTCCAGGTTCTATATGGCCTCTGTCTAGATTTTCTGTTACAAATGACATGTTCTGTTCATTTCTTTCTTGTTGCAGGGAAATTCTAAGAAGAACAAAAATCGATAGCTCACAGCTAATCAACAGTCTTCAGAAGCTGCTGCTGCACAGGATTCGTTATCCAAGTCCTGCTTGTTCCAGGAAGCAGGGGGTCACATTGGGTCTAGTAACAAACTGTTCTGGTGCTGTAAATGGCTTTAAAATATGTAGAACTTAGATTAAACAGAACTTCATGTTGGCTCTAAACCACTCTGTGGATAATTTATATAGTAATTCCCTTCAGTTTTTACTGTGCACTTTTTAAGACCAGGTTTTAATTTCGTGTAATGACTTCAGGTTTTGTATATTTTCAACTACGATCATGCACCAACAAATGTAGACCAGTGCAGTAGTTGTCTGGTTTTGAGTTATACATGAAATTATCAGCCTGTACATTCCTTCACTTGTTAATAGCCACTTAAAAATTAGGTTTGAGACCTTTTCTGGCCATGCAATCTGTTCAGTTACTGTAGATGTATTATTCCTGTTCTCAGCCCTTCTGAGTTAATTGGAATTGTGGCTTTAAATTATTTCTGTACATTCACACAAGCCAGTGGGATCACTGTTTTGTTTTAGGCTGCAATAGTGAAAACTTTTGCTGCTTGTGTTTGGCATTTGGGGTTTTGAAGAGCACAAACAGCTGAATTGGGATACTTCTGTGAAACGGCTTCAAGCCCTTCCTTAGGCATTTTGTTTACATGTGTGTATTTATACTGGCAGCTGTTTAAAGCTAGAAGAAATTGTGATCATCATTTGCCCCAAAAGAGTGAAACAATATGTGTGTAGAATAGATCAGTTCACTGTGCTCTCTTACAATACAGGGTGGGGGGGAAAAAACAACCCAACACATAGATTTCAACACTGAATTTGAGAAGTCTCCATGGAGTGAAGTCCTGATGGATTCACTGGAGGAATGCACATGGTTTTTCCTGTGGTTTGGGGAAGTTTGTGAACATTAGGCCTCTTCAAATAACATCATTTTTTTTCTAAGTGAAGTCTAATACCACAAGTTATCACAGCATTGACTTTTTTTTTTAATCAGATGCTGTGCTGCTCCACACTTTCCACTGATTTTTTTTTTTTTCCTGTTCCATGACTTGCATTATGGCACTTTGTCTCATAAGGGTTTACTCTGATATCAACTGTGTCGATATATTATTAGTATGGAATAAAAAAATATCAACTAGAAAAAAAAACACCTTGACTCTTTTTTTTTTTTTTTTTCTTAATTCTAGTGATAGCCAGGTTGCACAGTGTGGTGGTGTGGTGAGATACTAGCAGCTATTCCTGTGGAGGTGAGCTCAAGTCATTAGAGCAGTACTGTTACTTGTAGCGGTGTTTTGTTTCTGTGCCTAAAACTGCTGGTGTGCTACACTGAGTCCTTGTTGGTCTTTCTCACCACCTTCTCTGCTCAAAGCAAAGGGGCATCTGATGTGTGTATTCCTTATGATTATGGAACTGTTCTCATTAGGTTTTCATTTTAATGACAAAATAGATGTGGGCATGAAATGGGAGAGAAGATGGCATGAGCCCACATGGTTTTGTACTAGCATTATGCAGAATGAAAGTGTTGACTTTCTCTCCAACTATTTTGTTGAAGCAGATACAGTTTTGTTGTGTTTCATTCAGTTCTTTTGAAGCTGCCTTTTTTGAGGGCTCTTATCTTGTATAGAAGGTGCTGTACAGGATCACAGGATGTTAGGAGTTGAAAGGGACCTCTGGAGATCTTCAAGTCCACCCCCGCTGCCAGAGCAGGACCATAGAATCTGGTGCAGGTCACAGAGGAACGCATCCAGAGGGGTCTTGAAAGTCTCCAGAGAAGGAGACTCCACAACTCTCTGAAGAGCCTGTTTCCTTATTCTGTGACCCTTAAGGTAAAGAAGTCCTTCCTCATCTTGAGGTGGATGAAGTATGCATAAGAAGTTAAATGTAGATTGAAGTTAAATGCACTGATTTTTATAACTGAGTATATCCCCAAGATCAAAACTGGAATTGATGTGGAATGTAGAAGCATTTAGGTACAACTCTAATGTGCAGTAGTTTATCAGCATTTTTGTCTTGCAGCATTTATTTCTAAATGTACTTGTGTGTCCTCCCTCACCAGTCAGCAGTGAACAAGCTCAGGAAGAGGCAAGTTTGAGCACTTAAGCTGCCTTAAGTTTTTCAAGGAAGTGTTTTCAAGTAAGTTTTGCATACCCCTAAAGTGTCAATACTCAAAAGATAGAATCTTGGAGGGAGAGGGGGGAAATGTAGCATTTTTAGTTTGAATACTGTTGTAGTAATGCTGTAAAGGGACAGTAGTATATCACACTTGACACAATGGCATTAGGAACTGGAACAGGTGAACATGCCCAACTACCCTGTTTACCTGCTGATAAGGTAGCTCTGAATCAGTTTCTGAATATCTCAGATGCTCTCAAGTATCTAAGTTTGTTACTGAGCAGTGTTGTGGTCTTCTAAAACTGAAGCCATCCTCAACAAAGGAAAACTTCCTTTTTGAGACAAGGTTTTCCAGAAATACAAATTTGAGCTATTTTGTCCCTTGGAAAAGGTCTGTGCATATTGTTATGGAATGCACAAAATTAGGGCATCAAGTTGCATCAATTCTGAAATTTATGTTAAAAGAAATGACAGTGGAGAATGCTTGACTTCCTAGTTGATTGGTCAGGAAACTAATGGCAAATAACTGTTGTAAAGTAGGAAGGTTTTTCACAGGACCCACAGCATCCTTTTTAGAACAATGCAGTGTAAAGCCAGGGCTAAAGAAAAATCCTAATGCTTTTTTGTTGTTGTTGCTTTACTTACACTAAACAAAATGTTTAGCTGTCCTAGATTTCTGAAAATATACCTCCAGGAACTATTTTGTGTGTTCAAGGAGTGAATTGAACTTTGAGATTGCTCTCTGAAGAACTGCTGCTTCAAGAGTTATGGAAGTACCCAAGAAGCACCAAATACATGGGCTATTTTAGAAGTCCTTAAGGTCTTACAGGTCAGAGGTGTTCCTGCCTGAAAGATGAACCTCTAAAACAGGAGTCTTAAGCTGACAACATAAACTGTGCAAGCATCTCATTGCTACTTTAAATTGGTTGTCTTCAGTGTTGATTTAAACATGGTGGTGTTTGAAGGAATTGGCAAAGGACATTACAGAGATATTCTTGAGGATGCCCCTGCTTACTGCAGAAGGGCTTGGACTAGATGACCTTTGGAGGTCCTTTCCAACCCAGACCATTCTATGATTCTTAACCAGATCAACATTTCACACACAGTGGTGCTGGGATCTTCAGGCTAGAGGTGTTCTAGTAGCATTCCAAGCATCATCAGTAGCAAGACTGAAACATTTTGCTTTTCCATTGTTGTTGCAATGTATCAGTGACTTACACAGATCATTCTCCCTTTTACCAAGCCAATTTGTAATCCTGGTGCTTATTCTACTCCACCTTCCTTTGCTGACAGATGAATTGGATTTTTGGTGGGCAGAGGACTTTGGCCCAGCATGTTTCTTTGGGTACATCAGGAGCCATCACTCTTCAGTAGGCCTCACTACACTGATCTGGGGCATCAGTTGCAAACAGGGAAGGAAGTAAACTTTTTTCTTTTTAACATCCACATACCACCCATCATGAGACTAGAGAAGTTACAAACTGGTTTGGGTGAGCCAAGTGAACTGTTGAAAACTATAAATCCGGTGTTATATTAAACTTTGGGGAACCATCTGGCCCTGTAAGCTGGGCACACTTGTTGTATAATACAGCATGTGTGTAAAGTAAATTGAGAGCGCTATCTTGGCAGCAGCAGGGTCATAATAAAAGTAAAGCTTAGTGCAATAAAAGTTTGTAATTGCTACCAGAGGTCTGATTGCTTCCTCCCCCAAGGGTTAGGTGCCACTGTATGGAAAATGCTTGGTCTGTCTTAGTCTGCTTTTTCTGCTTCTGTTACCACTTGCAGTGTTACTCAGCAGTGAATTAAAACCATGTTTGTTTAGAAGGGGCCATGTTTGCCCTAATTCCTGAATATTTCTTTTAATTAGGGAGTTAGGAGCTTGCTTTAGCTATAATTGGGTCTGCTGAGCTGCTAGCTTGATTACAGATGGGGACAGAGAAGAGCTTTCAGGGATCTTTATAAAGCAAGGCCTGATTGGGGCTATGAAAACCACCACATGGAAACTTGCCTGGGGGCAGTTGTCATTGTCTGCCTCTGTGTGTGTAGGCAGCTTTAGACACATCAATGCCAATTCAGAATCACTCAGCTTCTCACAGAAGCTTTGAGTGCAAATACTTGCATCCAGGTCGCTGGGCTGAGCTGCAAAATAAGAAATGTCCGAGTCTCGTGGGCCCTAATTTGCATGGCAAGATACCCTGCTACCAGCCCTAGGAGAAATTGAGCTTTTTATATGTGGAAGTGCAGAGGTGGCACCAGAAATCATGCTTTATATGTACTGCTTTAAATCCTAATTCACCCTATACATCCAAAACTCTTCAAACTGATGAGAGTAGCTTTTGAAAACCAGGTCTGGTGTTGGTGGGATAAGATAAGGTGCCTTTACAAATGAAAAGGCTTCTAGACAAAGTTTGAGATGACACAGATTCTCTACATCCTTATCAATGATGTCTCCACAGGGCTCTTTCCTTGAATCAACCACGTGTCCTTTAAAGGCAGCAAAGGCTTATTGGCTATGAACTTCTCCAGCCAGGGATGTGTAAAGCCTCATTTTAATGAAGATGGGATGTGTGAGGGGTGTACATGCAAGGGAGGAACATGGAGGAGACAGACAGGGAAATCTATGTTTTCCAGTACCTCAACCTGTGGGGAAAGGAAAAGGATGGGAATTTAGCATAAAAGGAGGCTGTCCTCCAGCAATTTGAGAGACCCCACAGGGATTCTGCCCAGTGGTCTCTCCCTTTATTCAAACGAAGTTTTACAGGCTTCCTCTCTCCATTGTGAGCATTAATCTTTAGCCATGGACCATTTCCTTACTGTGTCAAAATTGTATTTATCATCTTCCATAAACAGTTCTGAGAAGAGTTAAACCCATAACATTCAGAGGTTTTTCTTTTCTAGTCACTACAGACTCTTTCTGTAGCTTCTTCCTCACCCCTCTTTGACTGCTTTTCATAGTCTTTTGAATATTTTCATGTACTCTTGGACACAGTATTAACCAGTATTTCTGGCTGATCTCCACCCTTTCTAAGGGGTTGAGTCTCAGAATCATTTTGAGTGGAAGATGAGTGGATCATTGAGTCTAACCCTTAACCCTACAAAACCCAAGCCCTCGGCTTGAGCCCACGTCCCTCAGCACCACATCTACACGTCTTTTAAATAGCTCCAGGGACGCTGACTTCACCACCTCCCTGGGGAGCCTGTTCCAGTGTTTGATAACCCTTTCACTAAAGAAATTTTTCCTGATACCCAACCTAAACCACCCCTGGTGCAACTTGAGGCTGTTTCCTCTTGTCCCATCAGTCGATACTAGGGGGAAGAGACCAACAACTGCCTCACTCCAGCCTCCTTTCAGGGAGTTGCAGAGAAAGAGGTTTCCCCTCAGCCTCCTTTTCTCCACACGAAGCAGCCTCAGTTCCCTCAGCCGCTCCTCACCAGACCTGTTCTCATCTCTATTAAAGCACAGGGTTGTTTTGTTGTTTTTTTTTCCCCCCCTTTATTTTAGGTGTCCCTTTTGTGGGCCGTGAACAATCTGGGCACTCTTTTCTCTCACAGAGAGGGGAATCTGGAGGAATGGAGAAGGAAATCGTCAGGAACGTTGAGGGAGTGCTCCCCACAGCCGGCGGCCGGGCTGGGGGCGGGCCCGAGGCGCGGGCCCCGCGCGGCCGCTGCTTGCTGCTGCCGCCTCTGCCGGCGGCCGGGGGACTTCATGGCGGCGCCGAGGCGGGTAAGGAGCGGCTCCGCGGGGGCTGCGAGGCAGGGCGAGCGGGATGGCGGGATGGCTGTGCGCTCTCTGTGTCCCGGCAGAGGCTGCTCCCGGGGAGCGGACTGGAGCGGTGGAGCGGGTTCCCGGGGACCTCATGAAGGTTCCCTTAAAAGTGGAATTTTCCCTGTGGCTGAGGCGCAGACAGAAGTCCTGACTTGAAACGGGCCGGTGGATGGGGCTGCTTTGTTTTGGTTTAAGGAGGGGATTGAAAGATGTGTATTTGGCTCTTCTTTCATTTTTTACGTTTTTTTTTTTTTCTTTCCCTCTTTTCCCCTCGCTTTTCTCTCACACTCCCTCCCTTTTCTTCTCTCACCCTCCGTTTTCTTCTCTCACTCTCCCTCCCTTTTCTTCTCTCACTCTCCCTCCCTTTTCTTCTCTCACTCTCCCTCCCTTTTCTTCTCTCACTCTCCCTCCCTTTTCTTCTCTCACTCTCCCTCCCTTTTCTTCTCTCACTCTCCCTCCCTTTTCTTCTCCCGCATTCCTTCTTTCTTTTCCCCTTTTCTTTTTTTCTTTCCTTTAACTTCTCTCCCTTTTTCTCTGTTTTTTTCTCTCTATTTTTGTTTCCTTTTTAAATCGTTTTTTTTAGTTACCTTTAAAGTGGCAGCAATGGAAAGGGGCTGCCTTTGGGTGAGGTACCTGGAGCTTGGAACCGCTGCAGAGATCAGTGAAGAGATCCCACAGGATCGAGTTCCCATGACTTTTGCCTTGTGAGGAGACTAGAGCAGTCAAGATGTGGTGCTGGGGTTTTTTCCCCCTATTATTTTATACATGAATGGATTCCTGGAACTTTCCTCATCTTTTCTAGTGGTTCAGCTGCTGGTGTTAAAACTATGGATGTAGGCTGATGATGTTTGAAGTTGTTGCTACAGGAATCTCTCCTGTAGATGTGAGTGGAGTGTGGGGCTTTGGGGAGACAACAGGAGCAGATCCAGAAGGAAGTCCTCACTGAAGGGGGAAGTTTTCAGTGAGGCTTTGTTTTTTTTCTGAAGTGTAGGTCTTCTGATGCTTGTGGCAAATAAAAGCACTTCTGGAATGTGCAGAGGGGAAATGCCAACTAAGGTATTTTATGAAAGCCTGGAAAAAAGTTAAGTTGCAGAAGTCTCCATTTACCTTCCCTGGTGTTTTTTTTCTTTTTTCCTCTGAGGTAGAGCACACTAGAAACCCTCCCTGGTTTCTCTGCAAACAGGCCTTAGCTTTTCTTGGGAGAGTGGTAATGACTGTCTGGAGAAGAGGGAAGAGAAGTTTGGAGCCTGAGGCTCATAAATATGAACTACTCATTTTGCTGTTAACTCACTGTTCCCTGTCTGGATGCTGAAACTCTGTAGCATCTTTAAGACAAGAAGAAAAAGAAGTAGCTGAAGACAAACCCTTGAGTTGGTTTGGTGGGCTGAAATCACACCTGCAGTGAGAAAGTGTTACCAAGAACAGATGAGTTGCTTTCTTGACTCTTTGTGTGGATAGCCACAGAGAGAGGGGACCTTGGGGCAGCTCTTTGTAAGCAGTTGAGCACAAAAGTACTTTGTAAAACAGAACATGGCTGGAGTTGTAAATCACAGCACTGGGAAATTGTGCCTGAAGGCAGGTGTGATGTCCTTGTTTCAGTCTGGGATTTGTTTCTTCTTTTCCCCATCTCCTTGTGTGCAGAATGGTGTTTTTTTCTATCACATTATGATAAGCTTAATTGCTGCCCAAATCCAGATCTCTAAATAGCAAATTAATATAAAGTTAAGTTTTGCTCTGTGTGAATGTGAACTCCAACATGCAGTGCATCCAGTGGCATGAATAGAGATGCACTGTCGAGGACAGTGTTTTGCTTAATGTTTTGGCAAACGAGATTGCTCCTGTCCAGGGCTCTTTATCTTTGGCTTTTGGTTGGTATAAATCGAAGCTGAAGTTTTCTGCTTCAGAAAGCTAGGAAACCCACAGATCTATCTTCAAAAGTTTGGGTTTTTTCATAGAATACCAGGTTGGAAGGGACCTCAAGGACCATCTAGTCCAACCTGTCAGGGTAAGAATATAGTTGAAATGAGATGGCCCAGCACCCTGGGCCTTGAAACTCTGCAATGTAGGGGAATCCACCACCTCCCTTGGGAGTTTATTCCAATGTCTAATAGTTCAAGTTGTGATGTTTTTTGTTTCCTGGCATCCAGTCTGAATCTCCCCAGTAGCAACTTGTCCCCAGAACCCCTCATCTTTACCATATCTTTATCCAGTTTTTGGAGAGGAGCCCAAATGAAGCTTTTTTAGGTGACTGCATTACCAATTCTACTTTCTGACATGACTGTCATCAGTGTCTATTAAAAATCCCTCCAGCCAAATAAACAAGAATTTAATTGTGACCCTCCTTCTTATCAGTGCTTGTGTTCTTGTGAGGCTTTAAGTCAAGGAGAAGGGGACTGGCCTGCAGCTGAGGAGAGAGCTGGTCTGTCAGAAAATGTTTCCAGTAGCTGTCTTCAGATAGAAGAGCTCTGTCAGTCTCACCTCATGTGTTGGTCTGCAGGAAGTGGTTGGTTGTTGGGCACTAAAGCATGAGATAATTTTGAATGTGGATAAAAATAAAAGCAACAGGATAATGCATGATGTCATTCAGGGAAATTGCTAAATACAGTGTTTCTGTGAGCTTCCCCACTTTTGACTATTCACCACTGAGACTGGTGCAAGAGTTTTTGAAGTGTCCTTTTGTGTCGTGTGTTCTTTGTGGTGCTTTATCCATCGCTTCCCTTGGACACAGCAAACACCATCAGAGAACCAGGTCTGAATTTCTTTCTGACCATGAGCAGTTTAGTATTTTGAAGTGAGCTGCGAGCCAAAATGTTCAGCTTCTTTTTGTTTTGTTTTGTTTTTTCCAGATAGAGGGCTGCTTAATCCTTAAACATGCACCCCACAACCCTCCCTCCCCCTCAAACAACCAAAAGAACCCACCCCAAACACCAAAAAAAAGAGGCTGTTTATTTTGCAGGACTGGGACAGCCACCCATAACTGCATTCCTGGTGCTTGGTAAAGTATTAGAAATCTCTGCCCTTTCCCAGAGGGAGGAGTTTGGAATGTTAAACTACTGCAGTGCTGCCGTGACAAGAGTACTTTTATGGGATGTTTGTGCTTTCCTAATGATAACAGATTTCCTAAACACAGATTAAAAATTGCTTTGGAAGATGCAGTAACATTCCATTAACTTAGTGACCTGCAGAAGCCCTGTAAATAAAAATAGATTTGTTTTCCTGGCTCTGGCCACAAGGCAGAGCACTATCATGAGGGTTTGTTGGCTTTTTTTTTTTTTTCCCATTAAAAAAGCAACAAACAACCCCAAGCCTTCTGTATAGTAAAATGTCAGCTTAGTGTCAATAAACAGTTTACATGAGACTTTTCTGCAGCTGTCCACTGGCTGTGTGAAATCTGCCTATGCAGTCACTATGGTGATGCTGAGGAGGACTGTGATTCAGAGAAGATAAAGCAGGGCTGGCTGAGTAAACTGAATGGGAATGAGAACAGAAGCACCTTTCAGGGGTGCACCAGCACTGCTCCCTGCAGCTCGACAGACCAGCAACCTCTGCCTCCTTCCCTACCCTGTCCATCATCTAATTGGGGGGTTTCATTTCACAGAATCACAGAAGGGACCTCAAAAGATTATCCATCCCAACCAAACCAAATGCCAGAGCAGGATCACCTATACCAGATCACACAGGAACACATCCAAGCCCCCTGGGCAGTCTGTTCCTTTGTTCTGTCACCCTCACAGGGAAAAGTGAAAGGTGTTCAGTATGTAACCCCTTTGTTCCTTCTGTTGTGAGACATTGGAACAGGCTACCCAAAGAATTTGTGGACACTTCACCTCTGGAAATGTTAAAGAGCAGGCAGGATGAGGCTTTGAGCAACCTGGTCTAGCTGGAACCATCCCTGCCCATGGCAGTGGGATTGGAACTAGGTGGTCTTGAGGGTCCCTTCCAGTTCAAGCCATTCAATGATTGTATGTGTTGATGCCCCTTAAAAACATTGTTTTTTTGATCCTTTGGTATGCAAGTACCAAACACTTGTCTGTGTACTCCCCTTGGAAGGCAGAAGCAAGAACCAGCCAGAGGAATTTGCCTGAGTTATGCTTGACTTTGCTCTGGGGACGTGCACGCTGTCAAAAGCTGAAAGCTTTACTTCCCCCCAGCTCTTGGGGCCCAGAGTAAGGAATTCCAAATTAAATAGATTAGCTGAGAGTCCCAAACTTCTCCCAGCTGTGCTCGAGCCCCAGAGTGTGAGCAATGTAAATACAATTTTGCATTACCCTTTGTAGTTGGTGTCTATTTTTGGACTGTTACACCAGTTGCTTATTTTCTGAGAGTAATGAAATGAGTAATGCAGTGGAAGGCTTCGTCCATGTATCTATCCCAACCCCAAGAAATTCCTGTTTTCCATCAGCTGTGCCCCTTTGCCTGTGGTTAATTCAAAGCTATAGGTTGGAGAACTTTTTTTGTGTGTGTCTAGGAGAGGTAGACCATAGTTAAATAAAAGTGCAGCCAAATATGAGGCACATGGACTGCCCAGGGAGGTGGTGGAGTTGCTGTCCCTGGAAGTGTTTAAGGAAAGATTGGACGGGGCACTTAGTGACACGGTGGTGTTAGGTCATAGGCTGGACTTGATGATCTCAGAGGTTTATTCCAGCCTCAATAATTCTGTGATTCTGTGAAATAAACATAAATCAAGCAGGTGGAAGGTATGCTCAAGTTTTTTGTTGATTCTGTGACAAGTCAGCACCCTCAGCTAGCTGAGGACCAAGTTGTACCTGTATTGAAGTCAATACCTTGAGTGGCACCTTGGAGCAAGCAGCAAGTTGTTATTGCTGTTTCACTGTAGGAAGAGGTAAAAGGGGATACCCCAGCAAGGCACAAAAGCTGAGCTGGATTTTTTTTCCTTCAGGTATAATCTGGGATTTTGTGGCCTTCCAGTATCTGAAGAGGGCTACAAGAAAGGTGGGGAGGGACTTTTGAGGGTGTCAGGGAGTGATAGGACTGGGGGGGATGGAGCAAAACTAGAAATGGGGAGATTAAGATTGGATGTTAGGAAGAAATTCTTCCCCATGAGGGTGGTGAGAGACTGGCACAGGTTGCCCAGGGAGGTGGTGGAAGCCTCATCCCTGGAGGTTTTGAAGGCCAGTCTGGATGTGGCTGTGAGCTACCTGCTGTAGTGTGAGGTGTCCCTGCCCATGGCAGGGGGGTTGGAACTGGCTGATCCTTGAGGTCCCTTCCAACCCTGACAGCTCTGTGATTCTATGATTTTCAGAACAACGAAAGAGCCTATGAAAACTGCCAGTAATGGGATAGGATTTTCTCTTCCTTATATCCTTGAGGTATTAAAATGAAGCAATTAAGCCACAATGACTGTTTATTAGATATAGAGGAACTGAATTAATCTGATAAATGGGAAGATGGTTTTCAGGCAGAAGAGGATGAATTGAGCTGCAGCTTTTGGGCTCGCTGGAGCTGCTGCATTTTGGATCATATTCCTTTATGGTTTATTATGAAACAACATAAAAGCTGTTATTGCAGCCAGCTTTCTTTGTTAGCAGTTTTCAAGGTTCTAAAAATGGCATTTCCTGTTGCATATTTGAGCAAGCTGCCACACGTGCTTGTAATTTAAATGTTAGGGCCCCTGTAACATGTGGGACTGGAGATTAATGGCATCTTGTATCCTCTTCCATGGATTACATTTACAGTGGTCCCTCAGGAGCCTTTTGGAGACACATCTGTCCTGAAGCCTGCATTTGCTACAGTTTTGAGGAAGAACATCCTAATTCTTAAGAAGGAATTTAGAGCACTTAAACAAAAAAGAGAACTTGAGAGACAGCATCACTTTGTAGTGTTGTGCAGATGTAAAAGCATTGGAGGACAAGCTACACAAACACCAGTCCTAGATGAATCATAGAATGGATTGGGTTGGAAGGGACCTCCAAAGGTCATCTAGTTCAAACCCCTGCAGTCAGCAGGGGCATCCTCAACTAGATCAGGCTGCCCAGAGCCCTGTCGAGCCTCACCTTGAATATCTCCAGGGATGGGGCCTCAACCACCTCTCTGGGCAATCTGTTCTAGTGTTTCACCACCCTCATGGTGCAGAGCTTGTTCTTAACATCCAATTTAAATCTGTTCTTCTCCAGTTTGAAGCCATTGCCCCTCATCCTATCGCTGCAGGCCTTTGTAAACAGTCTCTCTCCATCCCTCTTATAGACTCACAGGCCCCCTTCAGGTACTGGAAAGCCACTATTCTCCCTGGAGCCTTCTCTTCTCCAGGCTGAACACCCCCAGCTCCCTCAGCCTGTCCTCACAGCAGAAGTGCTCCACCCCCCTGATGATTTTCGTGGCCCTCCTGCGGACCTGCTCCATCAGGTCCACGTCTTTCCTGCATTGTGAGCTCCAGAGAGTGGTGCAGCCCAAATCCCATGAGAATCTGTATTTCCTTTTATTAGCCTGACCTTAGAGAAAGAGCTTTTAAAGAACCATCTGTGCTTTTTCCCTCCATTCCTAGCAGTCAGCTTTGGGGATCAGTGAGCAATAGCAGGGGAACCACGATCTAGTTCAACCTACAGTAGTACAAATCCATCCTCCTTGCATGTGTGTTTTTATTAACATCAGGGTCTTTTCCTTTCTTCTTTTTCTTTGTCAAAACATGTATTTGGAAGAGTAATGAAAGGTGAAAGCTACAGCCTCTGATAGGTACATTGAAGGTATTTCACTGCAGGTGAGAGCTCCATCTGGGAAAGGAATTTTCTTGAAAGACATTGACTGAAGTTAAATAGCTGGTAGGTGAATTTCAAATCTCCTTTTTTTGTTTGTTTTGGAACAGGAAAAAAGCCTGCCAAATAGGCTGTAACATCACAGTTACAGTAACAGACATAGGGGAAAACAAAATTAAACATCTGGAAGTAATAAAGGATGCTGAAAAAGTTCATTTTTAACAAGAAAGTGAGACAGGCTGCAAAATGTATTTGTGACTGTGAACAGCATTTGTATTTTACTTACATTCCTCTTAAATGTTTTCTTTTTCAATGTCATATCTCAGGGTTTGGTTATTTGCCCCTTCAAGTGTGGCTGTGGTCACACAAATGTTCAACAAGGCCAAGTGCCAGGTTGTCTGCCTAGGTCACATCAACCCCATGCTATGCTACAGACTTGGGGATGTGTGGTTGGAAAGCTGCAACTTGGAAAGGGGCCTGGGGGTACTGGTTGACAGTCAACTGAATATGAGTCAGCAGTGCCCAGGTGGCCAAGAAGCCAATGGCATCTGGCTTGGTTTAGGAACACTGTGGCCAGCAGGAACAGGGAGGTGATCATCCCCCTGTGCTCAGCACTGGTGAGGCCACACCTCAAGTACTGTGTATAGTTCTGGACCCCTCACTACAGGAAAAACATTGAGGGGCTGGAGCAGGCCCAGAGAAGGGCAACAAGGCTCATGAAGGGCCTACGAGGAGCATCTGAGGGAGCTGGGGATGTGCAGTCTGGAGAAGAGCAGACTGAGGGGAGATCTCATTGCTGTCTACAGCTACCTGAAAGGAGGTTGGAGCGAGGAGGGGGCAGTCTCTTCTCCTTAGTGGAAAGGGACAGGACCAGAGGAAATGGTTTCAAGCTGCACTAGGGGAGGTTCAGGCTTGAAGCTAGGAAATATTTCTTCCCATTGGAATGGTCTGCCCAGGGTTGTGGTGGAGTCCCCATCCCTGGAGGTGTTTAAGCAGTGTGTGGACCTAGCACTTAGGGCCATGGTTTAGTGCTGGGTTGAGGGTTGGATTGGATGATCTTTGAGGTCTCTTCCAGCCAGATGTGTTCTGTGATTGTGTGAACAGCTGTGTCTCCTCAGGCTGCTCAACTCACTGTCATTTCCACTGAGCTTCACACTGCACTGTGCCTGAAGTCCATCCAGACAGAAAGGCTTTCTCACCCGTCCTTCAGTGTGGTTTTTGGGGTCACTTATCTCTTGTGAAGGCCAAAAGAGTTTTTAATGGCAGCCTTTGAGGCAGCCTCCTAATGTTCTTTATTTAGCACTGTGCCCAGTGCTCCTGGCTGTGGGAGGAAAAGGCTGTGCTCTGAGTGAGCATCATGTAAGCTGCCGTTAGCAAGCAATGCTTCTGAAGGTGAAGCAAAGTCTGAACACTTGGGAGATTTCCCACTCCAGAAATAATCAGTATATACTGCTGAAGGAGCAATGCTAACAGCTGGAGGGAGAGAAGGGTGTGGGTCATGAGGAGAAACTGGTGACCAAGTCAAGAGACCAAATAGATGAGATTTTTTCTTTCCACTGCTGTGCTTGATGAAGTGGCTGTGTGGGTGAAGGATACACTGGCAGTTGTGTGTGTCTGAGCTATGACAGTCATTTGGGACTTGTTTGCTCCTTTTCTCTCTGTAAGTGCAGAGGAGAGTGCTTATCAAATAACTAGCATAGTGCAAATGTTTGCACTGAACAGAAAAGTCAAGGCTTCAAAAATTAATGGACCAGAGTCCTACTCCATTTTGTCCACCTGCAGAGCCCTCAACACAAGAAGGAAATTGATTTGTTGGAGAGGGTCCAGAGAAGGGCCAATAAGATGATCAGAGGGCTGCAGCACCTCTCTGTGAGGACAGGCTGAGGGAGTTAGGTGTGTACAGTCTGGAGAGGAGAAGGCTCCAGGGAGACCTTATAGCAGTCTTCCTGTACCTGAAGGGAGCCTACAAGAAAGCTGATGAGGGACTTTTATAAGGGCCTGTGGTGATAGAAGGAGGGGCAATGGTTTTAAACTAGAGCAGGACAGATTCAGATTGGACATTAGGAAGAAGTTCTTCACCATGAGGGTAGTGAAACATTGTAATGGATTGCCCAGAGAAGTTGTGGATTCCTCATCCCTGGAAGTGTTTAAGAACAGGCTGGATGAGGCTTTGAGCAGCCTGATCTAGTAGGAAGTCCATGGCAGGGGGGTTGGAATTAGATGATCTTTAAGGTCCTTACCAACTCAAGCCATTCTATGATGATTTTATGATTGTTGTCAGTACTTACAAGCATACAGTATCATGGAAGGGGATTCAGCAAAGAGTGCCCACGAGTTTCTCAAGGAGAATGCTGTGGGAGACTCTGTCAAAGGCTCTACTAAAGTCCAGGTAGACAAGACCCACAGCATTTCCTTCATCCACCAGGTGGGTCACTAGATCACAGAAGGAGATCAGGTTGGTCAAGCAGCACCTCCCCTTCATGAACCCATGCTGGCTGGGCCTGATGGCTCTTGTAATGACTTGTAGCCTGAAGATTTCACTTTGCCATCTGTGCTGGGTTGAAAATGAAATTTGCCAGAGCAGCTCAGTTGGAAGCAAATGGAAGCTGTGTTTACAAGCAGAACTACTATCCACAATGGAGTGCAATGAATCTGTACAAAATATACAGCAGCTACAATATTTACAGGTATTTACAGCACAAGAAACCCCTGGTCTTTGACCAGGGGAAGCTACTAGCTTCTCCCTCCCTGCTCCCCCCCTTACCTCCTCATACAAAAAAGGGACAAGAGAAAGGAGCAGAGAGGTATTTTGTTAGCCTTAGCCAAAGCAGTGCAGCCAAGGTCAAGCAAAAGCAGGTTAGTATCTCCCAGCCCGAGGAATCAAGAAGAGAGAGATTGTTTTGTACAAGTAGCCTAAGGCCTTTATCTCTCCAGTGAGATTGTTTAGAACTATCATTATTTTACTTTTTTAACACCCAGTAGTGATTTATTTACATTTTGCTACTTTCTGTTCAAGATCTGTGAAAATTTCTTAAAGGCATAGCCTGAAACTACCACATCCTCTCTAGAAATGGAGCGTTCTCAGAGAGTGGCTGTTCTCAGTTCTGTGGTTACAGGCTGTAGTGTCATGCAGTTCATGAACTCTCTCTGTCTGTGCCCCAAGGGGAGTAGCTTTACATCACTGGTGCCCAACCTTAATGAATGGAGTAACATTTGTGCAGGTGGCTTTATCTCTAGGAACGCTGCCTTCTTGTGTGCTTTCAGGCAAATGGGAATCAGTTCTGACACAGCAAGAATAACTTTTTGTCACATGAGTGATGTTTGCTTGTTGCCCTGTGGTGCTTCTTTGTACTCGAGTCCTCCTCACTCATTAGCGATCTATTGTTTGCTGCTTTATCAGCCAAGACCAGTGGGGAGGAAGAACTTGGGAGACAACATACTCTGCATAAGGATTTACATTCCAGTGTGTGAGAGGGACCTGCAGGGAAGTTGGGGGGGGGGACTTTTTATAAGGGCCTGTGGTGATAGGACAAAGGGCAATGTTTTAAACTAGAGCAGGGCAGATTTAGACTAGTCCTTTACCATAGTAAAGGGTGGTGAGACACTGGAGCAGGTTGCCAGGGAAGCTGTGGATGCCTCACCCCTGGAAGAGTTGAAGACAATGCTGGATAAGGCTTTAAGCATCCTGGTCTAGTAGGAGGTGCCCCTGCCCATGGCAGGGAGTTTGAAACTAGGTAATCTTCAAGATTCCTTCCAACTGAAGCCACTCTGTGATTATATAATTTAGAACCATGAAGGCAAGACTAAATATTTACTGCTTGCAGTCCTGCTCTGAGGACATCTAACTGAGCTGATTAACAAAGATGCTTTGTTGGCTGAAGTGCCATTTGTTAATTGGCTTAAAGACCTGTCCTTTTTCCAGGCTGCCAGCCAATTCAGTGCTTAGCAGATGTATGTATTGTGACTTGACTTTGTGTTCCCTTAGTGTTTTATCTCTGGTGGATGCTTGTAATCTGCCTTTCCACAAGGACGTATCACTTATCCTTAGGGCTAAGTTGTTTACAAGTCCAGTTTTACAAGGGTTGGGTTTGTTTTGTCTTGCAGGAGAACTTACCTCTGCTGATGTCTGTTGTTTCTTTGTAGATGGTGTGCGGGTGATACAGGTGTGCAAGTGCCCCAAGCGTCTCCTACAAGATGTGTTCCACAAATCCAGCAAATTGGGTCACCTTTGATGATGAGCCTCCCTTCCAGTCATCTCAGAAATCAGCTGATAATCAGAGTACTTGTAAAGCCAATGGCCTTAAACTCAACCTCAGTAGTGTGCATGAATCTTCAAGTAGGTCATCTTCTATAGGCAGCACTCCACTCTCATCTCCTGTAGTTGACTTCTACTTAAGTCCTGGGCCCCCCAGCAACTCTCCACTTACTACACCTACCAGAGACTACCCAGGAAGTCCATGCATCCCAAAGCCTGGGATTCACATCCTTTATCCTATCCCTGAATGGCCACCAAATGTTAACCCCCTTCCGTCACCTGGGGGTTGCTCATCCCCAGCCTTGCAGAAACCCAGCAGTTTTGCTTTGAGCGCTTTGCCTGACGACCATCCAGCTAAGGCTTTGGTCTCCAAATCAACCGATGAAGGAAGCCCTAATCCTTCAGGAAGCTGTGAGGAGTCAGGAGAGCTGGGATCAGCACCAGGGCATTTCCCATACTTTCAGGGTGACTGTGCTTTTTCCAGTCCTTTCTGGAAGGCAGGCTGCTCGCTCGGCACATCTCCAGCTAGCGCCAGCACGCACAAGAAGGACAAAGCGCTTGACAGGAGCAGCTCCCACCCTAAAGACAAAGAAACTTGCCACGACCAGAAGAGCCTCAACCAGGGCTCCTTCAGCTACATCTGTGAGAGGCTGGAGCACCTGCAAGCCGACAGCGGCGCCGCCACGGGAAGCTCGCCCACCTCCAGCGCTCACACGTGGCACGAGCTCTCGCCTGCTGTCCCACGCAGCCTCTTCAGGAGCCAGCAAGCAGAGGGGTGGCCCTTCATGCTGAGGATACCTGAAAAGAAGAACATGATGTCGTCTCGCCAGTGGGGCCCCATTTACCTCAGCGTCCTAGCTGGAGGTGTGTTGCAGATGTATTACGAAAAGGGTCTGGAGAAACCTTTCAAGGAGTTCCAGCTGCAGCCGCACTGTAAGCTGTCTGAACCCAAGCTGGAGAGCTATAATGTCTTGGGAAAGATCCACACGGTGAAGATCGAGTGCGTGTCTTACACAGAGAAGAGGAGGTACCATCCTAAAGCAGAGGTGATCCACGAGGCAGAGGTGGAGCAGATGTTAAAGCTGGGCACCACGGATTACGACGACTTCACCGATTTCCTGGTCACGGTCGAGGAAGAGCTGATGAAGCTTCCTGCCGTTCCCAGACAAAAGAGGAACTACGAAGAGCAAGAAATGACTCTGGAAATAGTGGATAACTTCTGGGGGAAGGTCACTAAGGCAGAAGGAAAGCTTGTGGAGAGCACTGTGGTCACGCACGTTTACTGCCTGTGCTTTGTGAATGGAAGCGCTGACTGCTTCCTGACCCTGAACGACCTGGAGCTCCAGAAGCGGGACGAGCGATACTTTGAGAAGGAGGAAGAGAAGAAGTGGATTGAGATCCTCGACTGCCGCTTCCACAGCTGCGTCAAAGCGCAGGACTTCCGCCAGTCGCGGATCGTTAAGTTCTCCCCCCCGGATGCCTGCAGGCTGGAGCTGATGCGCTTCAGGACAGGGTACAATGGGCAAGACCTTCCCTTTTCTGTGAAGGCTGCGGTGGTGGTTCAGGGAGCCTATGTTGAACTTCAGGCTTTTCTGAACATGTCCTCAAGCGCTGCGGCCCCGCCGCCTTTACCCGCCGGCAGGTGCTGTGAAAATGTCATGATACGCTTTCCCGTCCCCACACAGTGGATCAAAGCACTTTGGACCATGAACCTCCAAAGGCAGAAGTCCCTCAAAGCCAAAATGAACAGGAGGACGTGCCTTGGTGCTTTACACGAGGTGGAGTCGGACCCCGTGATTCAAGTCTCAGTTGGAACGGCCAAATACGAGAGTGCCTACAGGGCTGTGGTGTGGAAGATAGACAGGCTGCCAGAGAAAAACTCAAGTAAATCAGTTGTGCTATCAAAGGAAGGGCCTGGGGGCACCTCTGATCTGCTTTTATGCTTCTGGGCCTCTATCAGCTTCCATAATGAGGGTTTTCAGATGAATGTTGGTGTTGAGAGAACATGGAGGAACCTTTTAGGACAAAGAGAATATAGCCTTATCTCCCCCTCTTTCTCCCTCTCCCTCTCTCTCCCCCTCCCTCCTTCTCTCTCCCCCTGGTCAAACAGGACTTGCCCTTGATAAACCCCTGTTAACTGGACCAAATCCTCTTCTTGTCCTGTATGTGGCACATGATGGCACTCAAGATGATCGGCTCCATGATTTTCCCTGGTGCTAAGGCCAGACTGACAGGCCTGTAGTTCCCAGGATCATACTTCCAGCCCTTGTAGATGGGCATCACATTTGGTAACCTCCAGTCCATTGAGACCTCACCAGTTAGCCAGGACTGCTGAAAATTGATGGGAGAGTGGCTTGGTGAGCTCCTCTGCCAGCTCCTTCCCCACACCCTTGGGTGGATCCCATCCGGTCCTGTAGCTTTGTGTGTGTCTAAATGGTGTAGCAAGTTGCAAACCATTTCTCATTGGAGCCTTGGGGCCTCATTCCTTTCCCCTTACCCATCTACCAGCTCAGGGGCCTGGATACCCAGAGAACAAGTGCTCTTGCTGCTAGAGACTGAGGCAAAGGCAGCACTGAATACCTCAGCCTTTTCATCATCCTTTGTCTTAGTGTTTCCTCCCATGTCCATCCTTAGCTCTCCTTCTGCTGGTGATGTATTTATAGAAACATTTTTTGTTACCTTTCTCAGCAGTGGCCAGATGAAGGACAAAAAGATGTGAGTGGCTGCCGGGCAATGAGCAGCAGGGAAGCAGAGGAGACAAAGCATTGGCAGATGGGCTAACACAAGGCAGGGAACTAAGCCAGAGCTAAAGCTGGGGGGAGAGAAGTGTTAGAGAGAGGGTAGATAAGGGCAGGCAGTATGGGAGGGGTTGGAGGACTGGGAAGTGAGCAGGGAAGGCAGAGGAGCTGATGGAGAGATAAATGAGAACTACTAAGCAGAAGGAGATTCTTCAGGTCTTCCAAATCTGTAGACATGGGTGTCCTGCACTCCAGGCTTCAAGGGTTTGTGCTGTGCTGCTGTGACCTCTGTGATTTCCCAAGGCTTACAGAACTGACTCTTTGGTTTGCTTCTGCAAAATCAAGGTGCCAGAGTCCTTAATTCCTTGCAGTTGCTTCTCCTCAAGACTTGATATGCACAGTTAGTTTCAGATTTATATTTGAAAGTCAGAACTGCTTTGTGGGTTTGTTTTTAATATTTTTGTGTCCTTCTATAGCTTTCCATTATCTTCTATCCAATGGCTTAAACTGTTGACATTTAAATAATTCCTCTGGCTGATATCTGCAAAGCTTGAAATGTTCCTGGGTTGGAAAAAGCATTTTGGTGGTAATGCCTCCTGGTCAAATTTGAAACATCTCTCTCAGTTTTCTGTAAGCAGTTAAGAGAGTTTCAAAATAGCTCTGTCCCACAGTGGGCTTAAATAATCTGCAAGAAGGCAAATCCATAGAAATGTGTACAATGTCATAATGTGTTTCTTGCAGGGAGAAAAATCACAGAATGTTAGGGGCTGGAAGGGACCTTGAAAGATCATCCAGTCCAACCCCCTGCCAGGGCAGGGATCACCTAGAGGAGGTCACACAGGAGCATGTCCAGGTGGGTTTTGAAAGCCTCCAGAGAAGGAGAATCCACAACCTCTCTGGGCAGCCTGTTCCAGAGCTCTCTCACCCTCACAGAGAAAAAGTTTTTCCTTATGTTCACATGGAACTGTGAGAGCTGAGGCTCTTAGCTTGGAGAGGAGAAGACTGAGAGGTGACCTCATTCATGTTGATAAACATGCAAAGGTGAGTGCCCAGAGGATGGAGCCAGGCTCTGCTCAGTGATGCCCAGTGACAGGACAAGGGGCAGTGGGTGGAAGTTCAGGCATAGGAAGTTCCAGGGAAACATGAGGAAAAGTTTTTATCCTGTGAGGATGACAGAGCACTGGAAGAGGCTGCGCAGGGAGGGTGTGGAGTCCCTTTCTGGTGATATTCAAAACCTGCCTGATGTGTTCCTGTGTGATCTGGTGTAGGTGATCCTGCTCTGGCAGCAGGGTTGGATTGGATGATCTTTTGAGGTCCCTTCCAGCCCCTAACATTCTGTGATTCTGTGGTGGCTTGGCTTCATAAGCCTTCCTCAAATCAAAGTTCCTTGAGTACTCATCATTCAGGTGAGAAAGGGCTTCAATAGTGTGAGTAGATGCAGCAAGGTCACTGTGTGTGCTGTGTGCCTGCCCGATGGCAATGTGTACCTAGCTTCATAGTTCTGCTGATCTTTTATTTGGTTCAGCTTTTTGGTTGTTATTGTTCAGAGGGGGAGAGCAAGAATTTGCAGCAGACAGAAGAACCTTTGCAGTCAGCAAACAACCAGAGCTGTGTTCTTTTAGAATCACAGAATGGTCTGGGTTGGAAGGGGCCTCCAAAGGTCATCTAGTCCAACCCCCTCTGCAGTCAGCAGGGGCCTTCTCAACTAGGTCAGGCTGCCCAGAGCAGCCTCTTCAGTGTTCCACTACCCTCATAGTAAAGAACCTGTTCCTAACATCCAATCTAAAGCTGCTCTGCTCTAGTTTGAAGCCATTACTCCTTGTCCTATCACTGCAGGCCTTTATAAACAGTCTCCCTCCAGTCTTCTTGCAGGCCCCTTTCACCTGCTGGAAGGTTACTATTAGATATTCCCAGAGCCTTCTCTTCTCCAGGCTGAACAACCCCAGCTCCCTCAACCTGTCCTTGTAGCAGAGGTGCTCCAACCCCCTGATCATTTTTGGGGCCCTCCTTTGGACCTGCTCCATCAGCTCCATGTCCTTCCTATATTGAGGGCTCCAGACCTGCACACAGTCCTCTTGCTAGCAGAGGGCACTGTAGACAAAGAAAAGATAAGTAACTGATGGTGGGGGGTTTGTTTGTTTCTTTTGCAAGGTTCTGATCATCCACACAGCCTGTCTTACAAACTGGAACTGGGATCAGACCAGGAAATACCATCTGACTGGTATCCATTTGCTACTGTCCAGTTTGTGGTCCATGACACCTGTGCCTCAGGAACAGAAGTCAAGTCACTGGGCATAGAGAGTGATCTGCAGCCCCAGAAACACGTGGTCCAGAAAGCTTTTTACAACTGTCAGGTATTTTCAAGCTGGTTTCAGTGTTTGTTTGTTTGTTTGGGTTCTTTCTCTTTGTCTTCCACCCCACTCCCCTATTCAGGGTTTGCTTTGTGTTCTGAACCTATCTTTATGTATGTGTTATGGTTTGAGCCCTGGTGCCTTTACAAACCCTAAAGCTGAGGGCCAGAGAGCCCAGCCCAGTGGATGGACACAGGAAATGATGTTATTTCATTTCCAGCATGCCTGCATCTAGCCTTTATAAAGGGACAGCACAAGCTGCTTCTGCTCTTTGCCTCTCCCTGCTCCCCCCGCAGCTCGGCTCCCTTGTCTCCAGTTTGGTATGGGAGAGGGGTTTGGCCTTGAGCACCTTGCTAGAAGCCTGGGCAAAGCTGAATTTCTAGCTGCATCATTTTGGGCCTGGTGTGGGGGGTGGACAGTAGCAAGGAAGAATGGGGTGGGGATATTTGAGGCCTAGGCTGTTGGCCTGATTTAAGAGGGAGGTTTGTGTGAAGCTTTGGCCTAAGGAGCTTCTTGGAGAACCATGGCCAAGGTGGGCTGTGGATTTTTGTGTGCTTTATATGCTGTGTACTGTGTTATGTCATCATGAATAGCACTTCCATCTAAACTTCCCAATTCTATCCAGTCCAGCATGGAGGGATTTTCCTTTTACCCCTTTGGGAAGAGGTAAAAGAGCATCTGTCTTGCTCTAAACTAAAGCAGTGTTTGTGATAATGACTTGTTTTTTTCCCTTTTTGCAAAAGAATAGATAAAATAATGCAATAATTCCTTGGCTGACCAAAGGGGATGCTGACAAACACAGCTGCAAAGGCAGCCTTGCTTGGTTTTCACTTTTTTGTTCCCTCAGGTTGAGGTATTTCTGGGAGCAGTGGGATCCAAGTATGTTGGATCTGGGAACGTTTTGATCCTGTGACAAAGCTTTTATTCATGCCCTCCATGCAGCAGTACTCTCATGCCAGGCTGCTTGTTAATTCTACCTGGTTTTTATTTGTTTGGGTTCCCCCCCCCCTTTTGTTTGTTTCCTAACTACAGGTTGAAATTGAAAAGAAGTGGATTAGGCTTGATGGAGAAGATCCAGACAGGGCTGGCAACTGCCTAATGCAGTAGAAGAGGACAGGAGGCACCATCCTGGGATATGAGTAGGAATCAATTTACATAGGAAATTCTATTGTAAGAAGCAGCACAGTGACCTAGTTTAGGATAAAAATGGTCACTGAATTTGTCTCTGTTATTTTCAGTGCTTTTGGGTTTGATTCTGCCAATCAGTACTTGTTTGCCTGGCCTGTGTTCAAGTAAACTTCCTGTCAGGGGAAGCAAGGTCTCCTTGTAAAGGGTTGCAGGATGTGAGCACTTAATTGACAGACTGTAAAATATTCTGTTTCTGTTGTGTGTCTGTGACTTGGGAATGATCTCATACTCCATAGTGAAACCTAATGGCACTCCTCAGAGTTCCTGGCACTTGGATATATAATACTCAGCAACCCATTTGGGTGCATTCCAGTGTGATCTGGTATAGGTGATCCTGCTCTGGCAGGGGGATTTTGAGGTCCCTTCCAGCCCCTGCTGTTCTGTGGTTCAGCAATCAAACTGCCAAAGTGCTTCTATGCAGAACAGCATCAATGCAAGGGCCAGCAGAATCAAGTGCATCTTTTAGTGGTGTTTGAAAACTGAAGTCCTCCTGAGAGGGATGAGCAGGACATAAGATTATTCTCAACAAGAGCCTCAATTAATGAGCTGGAAACTGAGTGATGTAATTGGTCAAATGGGGCAAATTCCTCTGCAATAATAATATTGTCTGCAATATTTTTCTGTTGCTGTGAGTGTTCCCTCCCCAGCACTTTATAGATTCACTCCAAGTAATCTCTTGGGCAAAAACCCATATGGCAGATGTGGCTGCAGTTTCTCTGCCAGCATCAGACAAATCTTTTTCACTACTGCAGCAAGTGAGACAAGAGTCAGATCCTCAGCAAGCTTCAGTCAGTCCAGACACACTCAATTTGATGAAGCTTGGAGGATTTACACCAGCAGGGGGTTTTCCCCACAAACAGAAGAAGTGACAGGTGAGACAGTCTTTCCATGCATGGGGAGATTTTCATGCTACTGGCTCTAAAGATGTTTTCTGTGGAAAATGATGCAGGAATGGACTATGGGAAGGAGAAGTGAAGCTGTGATGCTTCAGCAGGCAGCTAACTGAGATGCCTATCAATGTGTTAGGCCTGTTCTCCACAAACTTTTGGCACTTAAGAATCATAGAATTGTCAGGGTTGGCAGGGACCTCAGGGATCATCTAAGTCCAACCCCCCTGCCATGGGCAGGGACACCTCACACTACAGCAGGTTGCTCACAGCCACATCCAGCCTGGCCTTAAAACCCTCCAGGGATGAGGCTTCTACCACCTCCCTGGGCAACCTGTTTCAGTGTCTCACTCTTATGTTGTCCTACCAACAGGCATCAGAGTGGTTGAACACTCCCATGAGGACAATGGCTTGTGAATGCAAGCTGCACCTATCTGTTTATTGAGAGCCTCACCCACGTGGTCGTCTTGGTCAGGGGGCCTGTAGCAGACCCCCACTATGATGTCACTTTCCATTGCCTTCCCTTCAGTCCTCACCTGTCAGTTGTCACCTCTTCTTCTGTCCCCAGGTTAAGCTCCATGGACTCCAGTTGGTCTTTGCTGTAGAGGGCCACACCCTTTCCCCTTTTCCCTGTCTTTCCTAAAGAGCTTGTACCCATCTAATGCCACACACATGGGAACCATCCCACCATGTCTCAGCAATGCCAATAACACCAGAGCCCTGCAGGCATGCCCAAGTCTGTAGCTTCTCTTGTTCTCCATGCTCTGTGCATTAGCATAGAGCCATTTAAGTTGAGGCTCCATTGAAGTTGGTTTACTGACTGGGGGTTCCCTTTTCCTGCTCTTCAAGCGTTCCCTTCACAGCCTGCAGTCCAACTCCAGGCCCAGGGTGACTATTGGTGCCATTGGCTTTGATGTGGGATGGCTTGAGCACCCCTTCCCCTAGCAGCTCTAGTTTAAAGCCCTCCTCAACTAGATTGGAAAGCTTGTGGCTAAGGATGATCTTCCCCTTCTCTGAAAGATGGACCCCCACTGGCCCCCAGCAGACCAGATCTCTGAAAGTAAGCTTTGTGGCTCAGATAGCCAAAGCCCTGCCCTCTCCCCCTGTCCATTTAAGAGGGGGAGTGATAGAGCAGCTGTGGTGGACATCTGGCATCCAGGCCAGGGCCAAACCATCACACCAGGACACCACTCCCTCAACCATTTATGAATTTTTTCCTATTCTGTCATCCCTTTCAACCCCCAAATCCTTCACTGCTGCTCCCAGTGCCTTGTAAATCCTTCTTGATGATCTTTAGGTTGCTCACTGCTGTGTTGTTGCTGCCCAGATGAAACAGCAGCAGTGGATAATAGCCAGTGGGACCTGCAAGGTCTGCTAACCTCTGTGTTGCATCCCTGATGGAAGCCCCTGGTGGGCAACTCACCTCTCTAGCTTGATGGTAGGACACAAGTGGGTGCCTCTGTGCCTTTCAGAAGAGGTATCACAGAAAGGTCATTCACTACTCTTCCCTGCTCCTTTTTTCTTGATGGCTGTAGTAGTTCCCTGGCAGGGAGCTGCTCTGGCTGGCTCACCAGGGCCTGTGAGCCTACCAGATGCAGGTTCCTTGCCGTGCTCTGTCTGCAGAGCCTTGAATGAATCCTGCAAGGTCACCTCAGGCTTTGATGGAGGTTTCTTTGTCCTGCTAATTCTAACCCTTGCCATTCCTCACTCTTGCTGCCTTTCCTTGTTTCTGGGTGTGCTGGGGGCAGGGGAGATCAGCAGCTTTCATTTTTTATGCTGCTTGTTTGTTGGTTTTTTCCCCCCCTCCACATTCTGTATTCATTGTCCAAAAGCACACTGAAAAGAAGAAAATCCTATCATGCATTGCTTTTATTTTACCTGAGGAACCTTCTTAGCTGCAGTATTGGTATCCACACCTCCTATTTCACCTTGATTTGTCTTCTTTGTTGTTGACTAAAGACAGCAACTAACTGCTACAGGTAGTAGTTCATAGCTATGATTTTTTTTATGACTCTGAAGCAGTGCTGTTAATTCTTAATGGGAGAATAAGAACTTTTATGTGGGCCTTTGGTCACTTTCAGATTGGAAACACATCATGTTGATAACCTTGTAATTAACATTTTGTAGACTGCATATTGATTCCCAATAAATAAAGTTGTATTTCACACTAGCAGTTTCTTGCCCCCCTCACTGGAAATTTATCCAGCTTGGTTTACAGCTTGGTGTAACTGATCAGCTATCAGCTGATCAGGCATTGGAAAGCAGCTCACTTAGGAGTCCTAGTGGACAGTAAGTTATCCATGGGACAGCAATGTGCCCTTGTGGCCAAGAAGGCCAATGGTACCCTGGGGTGCATTAGTAAAAGTGTGTCCAGCAGGTCTAAGGAGGTTCTCCTCCTCCTCGACTCTGCCCTGGTGAGATCACACCTGGAATACTGTGTTCAGTTTGGGGCTCCCCAGTTGAAGAAAGAGAGAGTCCAGTGAAGAGCAATGAGGATGATGAAGGGACTGGAACCTCTCTCCTATGAAGAGAGACTGGGGGACATGGAACTGTCTAGTCTGGAGAAGAGAAGGCTGAGATAGGATCTTATTAATGTCTATAACTGCCTGAGGGGTGGGTGTCAGGAGGAGTGGGACAGGTTCTTTTCAGTGGCACCTGGTAATAGGACAAGGAATAATGGATATAAGCTAGAAGCCAGGAGTTTCACCTCAACATGAGGAGAAACTTCCTTACTGTGAAGGTCACAGAGCACTGGAACAGGCTGCCCAGAGAGGTTATGGAGTCTCCTTCTCTGGAGACTTTCAAAGCCAGCTCTGTGGAGGGAGGGACACCACTCCTCATCTTAGATAAAGGCAGTTGCAGAAAGCCATTAGTGATCATTTATGGCAGACCCTTTTCCTGCCTTATTTGCATAACAATAGTGAGCCAAAGAAGCTTTTCTTACTGAGCTCTTCCTCTGATCTCTCTGGGATATTTGATTGCAATGTAGTGACAAGTGATGAAGCCTTTCATGAATTTCAGTGCCTGTCCTTGGAATGAGCTGTTAGTAGGGAAATAGTCAAAGCTCTGTGGAGAACTGTGGGAGTAAGGCAGAGGGTAGTGGGGCAACATTCAAAGAATGGGCTTAAAATACATCAAATAACCTTTTCACTTGCCTTGTGCTGCTGCCTCTGTAGCAATGCTGGGAAATACAGCTCAGATCCATTTTCATTGGTGAGCACCTGCAAATGCAAAACAGCTATCTTGTTAGATAGTCCCCTTCCAAGGTTTAAACAATCTGCCACGTTTAAAAGTATCAGGGAACAAAATGACTCAGGTACATGAAAAAAAGAAGATGAGAAGTTGCCAGAGTACAACAAAAAACATTAAGATAGCTACTTTGGGTGGCAGGGGGGTGAGGGGACACTGTTTCTTAGCATGTGCTGTGCCTACTAGGTGCTAATTTATAGCTCTGTTCTTTCCTTAGTAAAAACAGCCTGCAGTTTTTCACAGTAACAAGCAGAAGAGGTTGTAAGTGATGCTCAAACTCCCTGCTGAAGCCTTACTGATAGAAATAAAAGAAGAGGCTTTGCCATTCCATGAAGCTCAGCATGATGAGGTCTTTCCACTTGGAGGCAGGTACAGTCTAGCATCATTGCATTGTGATGGTGGCTCTGGTTTAATTAACTCCCATTTCCATGTTCAGCAATAAAAGTCTGAGGGGGAAAAAATAAATGGGAGCAGAAGAGATCTATGATGAGTGCCAGGTAAGTGGAGGTAACAGGAAAGAGTTAGGAAGTGAGCAGGGAGCTTGTTTGCAAGCCTGTCCTGAGGCAGCCCTGGGCAGCCTCAGGACAGATTCATGATAAGATTCAAACATTTCTCTTGGGCTAGATTAGGGTGAATTGAAATCAAACAGCTGATGACTTTGGTTTACTAGATCCAATGACAACTCTTGGGTCACTTGCACCTTAAGGATTCTTAGACTGGAGCAAAGGGAAAATTGAAAGAAGAAGGAGAGGTAAAAATGGAGAGAAGGAGAGAGAGAGTGAGATAAAAATTGAGAGTGAGATAAAAAGTAAGAGAAAAAGAAAGATCCAGTGATGTCTCATGAGCATAGTACAAGGTGTACAAAGGTAAAGGAGCTAGCCACAAATTCCTTTGGACTATGAAGGAGCTGCAAGGAGCCTGTGAGAACTGAAGAGAGAATTCAGTTCTGCTAGGTTCATTGGTGCTGCCAGAGCATGACATACTCAGTTCTGTTCCTCATCTCTTACAGGGATGGATAGAGCACAAGTGAACTATTGCAGGTTAAGGGGGAAGAATGGAATTCCTTAGGGCTAAGAAGGGTTGCAAGGAACCTGTAAGACTGGACAGGGGAACTCAGTGCTGCCACTTTCCCTGTTGGAACTGGAGCATGATATCTTCTGTACTCATACACTGATCTGTTACTGGGATGAACAGAACAGAACCTGAAACTTTGTAGGTTATAAGCTAAAGGAGCTAGCCCCAAATAACTCTTTGTTATAAAGGAGTCTGGAAGTGTGGAGTAGAAATGCAGTGGTAGAGCTGGGCATTACTCATTTGGTTTTGTACCTGAGGGCTTAATGGTTTGAGCAGAAAACAATCTGAAGCATTGCAGGTTATAAGGTAAAACAGATTATAAGGTAAAGGGAAAGGGCTACCCCCAAGTACCTTTTATTCATGAAGGAGTTGCAAGGATACTGTAAGAATGGACAAGAGAATTCAGTGCTGCCACTTTCCCTGCTGAAGCTGGAGCATGAGAGAGAAGCTTTTGAAGCTGCTGTTGTAGAGGGCTGAACAGAACACAAAGTGAAACACTGCAGTTTGAATCTTCTTATCTTGCTGCTGATTATCTCAACCCTTTCATCTCCTGCCCAGCTCACCAAAACACTGTCCTGGTTTTAACAGCCTGCTTTAAACAAGCAAGCTCCCCATGCACCAAGGCTGGGAGGGAAAGGAACACAAAAGATTAGAATGGGAGAAGGAGGGCTCATGAGATGATACAACCTTAGCCTGTTTCACAGAAAAGCACAGCAAAAGCAGAAGCAGCAGCAGCCAGTGATAAAACAACTCCCCCTCATGCCTCAAGCCTGCTGTCAGCCCAGTGAAAAAAAGACCAACACCCCAAAACCAGAAGCAGCAACCAGAAGAGGAAGCCTCTGGTGTTAATATCTGAATTTTAATCCACATGGTGCTTTGCTTCAGCCAGGACTTTCATTCTGAACCTGGCATGAGGCAGGATGGTTTTGAGTAACAGCAGGAGCTTTAACTCAACCCATGTCACCATGACAACTGTGTTAAACCGGGAGAGGCAGAAATGGAAGTCTCTTGGTTTTTCCTCACAGCTCACTGCAGGCAGGAAAGGCCAAGGGGGAGATACTGAGTTTCTAAGCCACGTACCTGCACTGGGAGAAGTGGCCTTTTCCATGTGCTGCTGCCACAAGTGGGCTTGGCTGGTTGGATTTTTCTTGAATCCTGCAGTAAGCCACAGCACACTAAACTCTGCTGGGCACTGGCAACGAGAAGCATCCATCTGAATCATGCAGCTGTTCTGGGCTTCTCCAGCTCCCAGGGCCTCCATCTCCACAGGCCATGGCCCGATGTATTTTACAGTGAGTTTGTCCTCATCTTCCATGTGAGGCAGGAAAATGATCAGAGGAGACTCAGAGACTGTGTTGTCTCTCAGAGAAAGCATGGTTAAGCAGGGAACCAAGCACTGCCTCTCCAAATCTTTGGCCAACAGCCACTTTGCCGTTTGTCACAGAACCACAGGACATTAGAGGTTGGAAGGGACCTCAGAGATCAAGTCCAACGCCTCTGCCAAAGCAGGATCACCTAGGGTAGTCTACATGGGAATGCATCCAGGTGGGTTTTGAGTGTCCAGAGGAGGCTTCACAACCTGTCTGGGCAGCCTGCTCCAGTGCTCTGTCACCCTCACTGTAAAGAAGTTTCTCCTCATGTTGAGGTGAAATCTTCTATGTCCAAGTGTGCATCCATTGTTCCTTGTCTTATTACTGTGCACCACCAAAAAGAGCTGGGCCTCCTCCACTTGACACCCACCCCTCAGATATTTATACACATTGATGAGATCCCCTCAGTCTTCTCCCCAGGTCTCTCAGTCTCTCTTTATAGGGGAGATGCTCAAGTCTCCTAATCATCCTTGTGGCTCTGTTGAACTGGAGGGCCCAAAACTGGACACAGTACTCCAGGTGTGGTCTCACCAGGGCAGAGGGAAAGAACCTCTCTGCTTAACCATAGCTAGAACCTCACCTCTTGCCTCCCACACTGCTTCTCAACATTTATTCTTCTTCGAAGTTTAGTTTCTGCTGACTTACCTTTCAGGGTGCAAAGAAGCTGCAGGACTTTACTCATGCCCTGATCTTCTTCAGCACAAGTCACAAAGCAGAAGCCATTTCAAAGATGATGGAGCAAGCAGGATACTTAAGCTAGGGCTGAGGGCTCCTTCTTCCACCACCCCACTGGCACTCTGCTCTCCCTGTCAATGACCTTGAGGGTCTTCATGATTCTAGGATTCTATTTCAATCTTCCTAACAAGCCACCCCTCATGAGGTAGATGTTTCATTCCCCTCAGTATTTTAGTGGCTACTTACCATAAAGTAACTAAAAGACTTTGAGGTGTTGGAATTCAGGTCATCAACCTGACTTCCAAATTTCCAAAGCAGAAGTAGAGGAGTTAAGTGTTGTGAGTATCACAGAAACACTCAGGTTGGAAAAAACCCTCAGGGTCACCAAGTCCAACCCAGAACCCTACTCTACAAGCTTCACCCCTAAACCATATCCCCAAGCACCACATCCAAACCACCTTTAAACACATCCAGGCCTGGGGACTCCACCACCATCCTGAGCAGCACATTCCAATGCCTGACCACTCTTGCTGGGAAAAATGCTTCATGTCCAGCCTAAACCTACCCAGTCACAGCTTGAGGCCATTCCCTCTTGTTCCATCACTAATTACCTGTGAGAAGAGAGCAGCATCAGCCTCTCCACAACATCCTTTCAGGTAGTTGTAGATAGCAATGAGGTCTGCCCTCAGCCTCCTCTTTTTCAAACCAACCAGCCCCAGCTCCTTTGGTCTCTCTTCATCAGATTTATTTTCCAGGCCCTCCCCCAGCTTCCTTGCCCTCTGCACTCACTCCAGCACCTCCCCATCTCTCCTGTACTGAGGTGTTCCTCAGCTGATAACTTTTGCTGTGTGTCACTCAGGTTGTTGCACACACTGTGGTACATCAGGGAAGGCAAGGCACAGGCACCACCACCAGGCACTCAGCTAGCATCAGATGTTTAATAAAGTCTCTTCTGCTTTTAAAAAAGTTTACAACACAGATGTGCTCCACACAACAAAATGCCCAGGGGCTGACATTCCCTTTGAATTAACTTAATCCATGCAGAAAGACTGGACTGCCTCAAGTGGAGGTAAGGTAGCAGCTGAACACCATACCCACAGACACACCCACCCACGACGGTGCTGTGGGAACAGGCAGCACAGGACACCATCCAGGGAGACTTGACACACAAGGCTGCTTGCCTTCAGGAGTCCAGTTTTCAGACTTCAAGTGTCAGTTGGCAGGAAAGCCCCTGATTGCTCTTCTTGACATGGAGCTTATGGAGCGATGGTGAACCTCCTGCTGCAGCCTGCCTACAGCCACCCTTTGTCCTGCAGCCGTGTGAAAACACCTACACAAACATATCCCTTTCACTACTGCTACTACACATCAACAACTGAGCCTGATTGCGCCGCTTTGCTTGGTCTGAGACAGAATGAGACAGGTTCCTAATGTCTTGGTTCTGTTTTCCCCATTTCCCATTCTTTTCCAAAGCTGCTGAAGAGTGGTTTCTGAGGTGAATGTCTGTTGGGTCTCTCTTCATGAATCCGGTGTAGCTTTTGTGTGAGAAACTCTGGAAGGCAGACAGACAGGAGTGTTAGAATCACTGAATGGTCTGGGTTGGAAGGGACCTTAAAGATCATCTGGTTAGAACAGAACAGAATAGAATAGACCAGGTTGAAAGAGACCTTTGAGATCATCAAGTCCAACCTATGACCCAACACCATCTAATCAACTAAACCATGGCACCAAGCATCCCAGCAAGTCTCTTCCTAAACACCTCCAAACTCCCCTGCCGTGGGCAGGGACACCTCCCACTAGACAGACCAAACTGAGGAGGGACGGGTAGAAACCATGACAGAAAATTCCCATTCCAGCCTGTCTCCAGCATCTGAAATGTACATGTCTGGGGACTGTGAGTCACTTGGTATGACCAATGGTGGGGCCTGCTGCAGGGTGTCCTGCCTGCTAGGTGAAGACAGAGAAACACCACTAGGAAGAACATAAAGCAGGGCTCTGAGTTAAGTCAGTGATGTGTTACAAGGCCCAAATTTTAGATTTCCTGAGTCAACCTGGAAAAGTCTTAGCTGGGCCAGACCCACATATACACACCTCCAGCCAAGCACACAGCTGGGAAGAGGTATGCACCCCCTTCTACATTCTGATGTGGCCAGCTGCAGAGAGAAGCAGAGGTTAGCCACCAGCAAGAGGATCAGAATTCCACCTCTCAGCACTTCTAATGCAACACTCTGCCTGTGCTGCCTCAGTGAAGCATCCTGGTCGAGCCACTGCCAAGCAGGAGGACACAACTGTGCAGAAAAAAATCAAACCTACTCTTGGAGGAGCTAAGGCTCTCTTTCTGAAGACACATCTCCTTCTGCTCCACTGCTTGCACTGGGGTCCTCCTTGTTACGGGGGGCATTTCTTTCTCTGCTTGACTCAGAGGGCACCTTGGTTCTGGTCTTCTCTTTTCTCTGTTGCTGTTTTTCAAGCTTTGTCAGCTGTTCACAAAGTAAAGAGAGCAAGAAAACACTTTATGGAATGAAATCACTTCAGAAGACTCTTATCTAAAAAAAAAAAGGTAAAGGAGAGCATTTGAGTAGAACTCGCAGCTCAGGTTCACAGCACCAAAGCACACAGCAACAGAACAGAAAAGACAAAATACCCACACCAGCCAAGGCTTAGATTTTCAGAACTGTGGAGAAGACAGTGAATTATCATCACGCATTAACACACAATCATAGAATGGTTCAACCCTCCCCACCATGGGCAGGGACACCTTGCCCTAGATCTTAAGGTCTTGTCCAGCCTAGCCCTGAACACCTCCAGGGAGGGGGCACCAACATCACAGGATCACAGAATTACCCAGGTTGGAAAAGACTTTTGAAATCATCAAGTCCAACCTATCACCCAACACCATCCAATCAACTAAACCATGGCACCAAGTGCCTCATCCAGGCTTTTTTAAACACTTCCAGGGACAGTGACTCCAAGAGGAGTGTGGCCAGGTCAAGGGAGGTTCTCCTTCCCCTCTACTTTGTGCTGGTGAGGCCACATCTGGAATACTGTGTCCAGTTCTGGGCTTCCTGGTTCAAGAAGGACAGACACTTGCTGGAGAGGGTGCAGAAAAGGGCTATGAAAATGATTAGGGGGCAGGAACATCTCTCTTATAAGCAGAGACTGAGAGAATTGGGTCTTTTTAGCCTGGAAAAGGGAAGACTGAGAGGAGATCTCATCAATGCTTAGAAATCCTTAAATGTGGATGTCAGGAGGATGAGACCAGGCCTTTGTCAGTGGTGCCCAGTGACAGGACAAGAGGTAACTAGCACAAACTTGAACAGAAGAAGTTCCATCTAAACAAAAGGAGAAAATTATTTACTTTGAGAGTGGCAGAGCACTGGAACAGGCTGTCCAGAGAGGTGGTGGAGTCTCCATCTCTGAGTTGTTGAACTTCCTGAGTGATTTAACCCTTCTGAGGGTGCACAACATGAACAAGCTCCTCATCCCTAAGGAATTTATATTATTGCTTTATAATACTGCTTTGTAATAGAAATGCACAGACCTGCAGGGGAGGCACAGCCCATCCATCCATCCATCCATCCATCCATCCATCCATCCATCCATCCATCCATCCATCCTTCCTTCCTTCCTTTCCAGACAGACCTTCTGGCTTCACTTACCTGTTTAGGGTCAACAGTAGCAGCTGGGGACTCCAGTTCTATTGTTACAGGACCATCATTCTGGATATGTACCTGCATGTAGGCCCCAAACTTGCCATCTGAAAAGGAGAGAAACAAGAAGTGCTGAGGGGTCTTGGAAGGATAAAACATACCAAAATATTTACCATACAGGCTACTCAAAAGGAAAAAAATAACAAATGATCTAAAAGGACAGTCAGTTATCAGTTAACAAACTGCAGCAAGCTACTGAGGAAAAAACAGTCTAGCTGCACCAGTCCATCAAAGACCTGGATGAAGGGACAGCAAGTTTGCTGCACATCAGGATGCTCAGACCTGCAGCCATTAGCTCTGCTCCTCGGAGCAAAGTGAGGTGTTTAATAATGAACTTCACAACAAGAAAGCACTGAAGCAAGACAAGAAAGGACTTCTGATGCAGCCTTCTCTTTCTCAAACATGGATGTCCATCTGCAGTCTTAAGATACCTGTGTGAAACTAGGAGCCATGGCTCTCAGCCTGCTCCAACCAAGATTTTGTCAGACATCTCCCTGCTCCTGGCTTAATCTAGCTTCAAAGCATGAAACATCCAGCCTTGGAGGAAGCCTGGCTCCAAGGCTTGTTCTCACAGCTGCAGCCTCTCTTGTCAGAGTTATTGCTCATGTTGTACAGTCAATAACAACACAGGAACACCTACATATCAAAATATTCCATAGCAATACCAGGAATGGCACAGGTAGAAGAAGACTGACCACCCAACTGGCTGCTAATGAAAATATCCTAACATGCCTTCATGTACTGCCATGTGAAGACTGCTCCTCTGCAACACAGGGAAATCACAGAATAAAGTAACGATCAGGAAAAAGTACATCAAACAAACGCCACTGGTCACAGGATGTTAAGGGGTTGGAAGAGGCCTCCAAAGATCATCTAGTCCAACCCTTCCTGCCAGAGCAGGAGCATAGAATCCAGCACTGGTCACACAGGAACACATCCAGATGGGGCTGGAAAGGCTCCACAGAGGAAGACTCCACAACCTCTCTGGGCAGCCTGTTCCAGTGCTCTGGGACCCTCACAGAGAAGTTCCTCCTCATGTTGAGGTGGAACCTCCTGTGCTGGAGTTTCTATCCATTGCCCCTTGTCCTATCCCAGGGTGCAACTGAGCAGAGCCTGTCCCCTCCCTCCTGAACCCCAGCCCTCAGATACTTATAAACATTTATCCCCTCTCAGTCTTCTCTTCAGACTAAGCAGCCCCAGGTCCCTCAGCCTCTCCTCACAGGGCAGTGCTCCAGTCCTTCAGTCATCCTGGTAGCTCTCTGTTGGACTCTCTCCAGCAGATCCCTGTCCCTTGATGGTGACATCAAGGGCCTTACCAACTTCTTGCCCTCACCTTTAATCAGCTCTGGTTTGTAGGCCTTTCTGAGCTGCTCCAGGAAGTTGTTATAAAAACACTCAGCCTGCTCTGTGGGCATTGCCATGTGGTAGTCAGGTTTGTTTCCTTTCAGGATGCACTGGAGGGTGAATTGGCTCACACACAACACTTCATACTGTTTATCCATCACGCTTTTGGACCAGTGCTTCCCACTTTCATCTTCAAACACTCGCAAGTTCAGGATCTTTCGAACCCTGGGAGGAGGAAAAAAGTTAAAAGAGCATTCCTGTATCTTCCCAGGCAGGAGCAACAAGTAGAACTTAACATCTGCCACAGGCTATGAGATTAAAGGGAAGGCAGATGCATATTCATGCCTCCACATAATAAGATATCCCCTTGTCCCTTCCTTCCTTCCTAAACTACAGCAATCCTAGAATGGTCTGGGTTGGAAGGGACCTCCAAAGGTCATCCAGTCTAAACCCCTCTGCACTCAGCAGGGACATCCTCAACTAGGTCAGGTTGCCCAGAGCCCTGTTGAGCCTCAACTGGCATATCTGCAGGGATGGAGCCTCAACCACCTTCCCAGGCAACCGGCTCCAGTGCTCCACCACCCTTGTGGTAAAGAATTTGTTCCTAACATCCAATCTAAATGTACTCTTCTCAATCTAAATGTACTCTTCTCTACTTTGAAACCATTGCCCCTGGCCCTGTCACTGCAGGCCTTTGTAAAGAGTCTCTCTCCAGCCTTCTTGCAGGCCCCATTCAGGTACTAGAAGGTCGCTTGTCAGAGCCATAGCCAAGAGTCCTTAAAGAGGTACAGACAATTGTCATCATAGAATGGTTTGGGTTAGAAGGGGCCTTAAGGAGTGCCCCATTCCTTTGGCTACTGCACAGGTATTGCTGATTCAGCATCAGAAACTCATCAGTGAAAGAGTAGAAGGCAAAAGGCAATCTGTGACTTACATGTGCTCCAGCTCTCTTTGTGTATCCTCCAAAGAAATGCCCAGCAGCACACACAGGCCTCGCCCTATGGAACTGATCTGTTCTCCACCCACTAGGCAAGAGGGGAGGGAAAAAGAAAACACATTAAGGATAAATGCTCTGTCCTCTTTTCTCCTGTTTTCTGACACGGCTGAGCACTGATTTCAGCTGGCAACTGTACAACCACCAAAGAAAACATCACCCTGAACCCTTCTTCTTCACTTCAGGTTTGTTAGAGAGATCACACAGAAGTCCTCTTTCAAAAGTCTTCCCAATGCTGTAACTTCTTGATGACTATCTCAGGATGCTTACCCCAGCATTTACAAACATTGCATGAAGATTTTCTACTATGGCTGTGCTAACCAGGGAGGTGGCAGGACTCTAGCCAATGGAATAGGTTGCCCAGGAAGATGGTGGAGTCACCAGCCTTGGAGGTGTTCAAGGAGTGTGTGGACATGGCACCTGGGGACTTGGTGGTCTTAAGCTGACTGCTGGATTTCATGATCTTAGAGGTCTTTTCCAACCCAAACAATTCCATGGTTCTGATACCATTAAGTGTATTCTGTTTCTCTACTCCAACACTCCCTACACACTTTGCATTAGCTGTGAAAAGGTGATTTCTACTTGATATAGTCACAGAATCACAGACTGGTAGGGGTTGGAAAGCACCTCTGAAGATTGAGTTCACCCTCCTGCTAGAGCAGAAGCAACCAAAGGCACATAGAAGCACATCCAGGTGGGTTTGGAATGCCTTCAGAGATGGAGACTCCACAACTTCTATGGGCAGCCTGTTCCAGTGTTCTGCCACCCTCCAAGGGAAGAAGTTTCTCATTATGTTTGTATGAAACCTCCAGTGTTCCAGTTTGTCCTGTCACTGGATACCACTGAAAAGATTCTGGCCCCTTCCTCCTGACCTCCATCCTTTAGAGATTGATGAGCATTCCTGAACTCCCCCCTTTATTCTCCCCTTCTCCAGGCCAAACAGCCCCAGCTCTCTCAGCCTCTCCTCATAAGCTAGATGTTTCATTCCCCTCAGCATTTTAGTGGCTCTCCACTGGACTCTCTGCAGTAGTTTCTTGTCCTTCTTGAACTAGTGAGCCAGGAACTAGATACAATAATCCAGACAAAGCCTCCCCAGGACAGAGTTGAGGGGGAGGAGAACCTCCCTCCACCTGCTGCCCACACTCTTCTTAATGCCATTGGCATTCTTGGCCTTGATAGCACAGGGCTGGCTCGTGGTCAGCCTGACCTCATGGAGTCTTTGAAACAAAACTTTGAATAACCTGCAAATTGGGAGAAAAAAACTCTTTTTTTTTTGCCAAATATTGCCAAGAAAACACAAACCATTGCAGGTTCATTGTGTTTTCCTAAGAAATCTTTTATCAACAACTGTTTTAATCTACTTTCATTCAATTATCTTAATTTAAATTCTCTCCATGTGGTTGATCCTGAGATGAGCTCTCTGGCTCAGAAACTTCTCCTCCTGCTAAACACAGCACTGTGGCCCTCACAGAGGAACACCTCAAACTCTTAACAGCCAGAAACAACAGGTTAGATTCATAGAATCACATAGTCATCAAGCTTGGAAAAGACCTCCAAGATCACCAAGTCCAATCATTATCCTAGCCAGAAATGTGGCAATAACTCAGCCACAATCCCAGTGCTGATGGGGTCTGACCACTCTTGTCCCCTGTGCACAAAAGCTGTGCTCCCTCCTGAAGCACAGACATGCTCTTCCTATGCAAAGCCACGCAGGAGGCAACTGGGATTGCTCCACTGATACACACAAGCAACCTGCAACTTGTACATCCCTAGCAGAGTGCTGGGTCCTGCACCTGAGTCACAACAACCCCATAAATACTCCAGGCTTGGGCCAGAGTGGCTGAAAACTGTCCAGCAGAGAAGGCCACATTAGGTCTCAGAGCCTTCTCCAGACTGAATGGCCCCAACTCTCTCAGTCTGCCTCCACAGGAGGAGGCAACTCCTGTCCTAGAGACAGCAAATTCAAACCCCTGGAGATGAACCCGGGGCAGCACTGCCAACATGGACAGACACCGCAAGGACAGATCTGTGACTGCAGTGCCAGCACATACAGGCCATGCAAGGAGGCAAGTCTGATTACAGTGCCCAAGGCATACAGGCCGTAGGGCCGTGAGTGTACTCCAAAGCACACATGCAACGCACGGCTGTAAGCAGCTCAGCCCTGCCAACCCGAGCAAGGAGGTGGCTGCAGTTCTAGCGTGCCCACAGGAGGAGGCGATTTGCCAGCGGCCCGGCCAACGCTTGCACTGCATGCAATCCATGCAGGAAGGCAACTCCGATTAGAGACAACACAGACATGCCAGAGGTGTGTGCAACGCAAGGCAAATCAAGTGACAGGGCCAGTGCTACAGGACACACAGGCAGCGAAACCAAGCGAGCTGGCCCACCCCAAACCCACACGGGGGAACGACCAGTCGGCGCGGGGGGGGGAAGCCCCACTGCCCGCACACGTCAGCCGTGGAGAGCACAGACACACAAGACACACAATGAGGGGTCCCAGCAGGCCGCAGCGGAGGCAAGGAGGCCCGGCCCAAGGGATGAAGGGGAATCGGGGGCGGGCAGAACGTGGCGGCCCCCCCCCGCCTCCTCCTTCACCCCAGCCCCCCCCACTCCGGTGACGCTCCTGGTGGCGGCGCACCGACCTGTGACACTGGCCTGTGCCACCCGTTGCACGACGGCCTTCATGGTGCCGGGGGGCCGCGCAGCGCAGGCCTGGCGCCGGAAGCAGGCGTTGCTAGGCAACGGCGCTGCCGCTCCCCGCCGGGCCACGCCGCTCACAGAGCCGCCTAGCGGCCGGGAGGTCAAATAGCTACAGGAGGCGCGGAGCGTGCACGCTATAGAGCGTCGTGTGGGGTGGGCGGTACTGTGTGTATGGTATGGAGCGTACGGCACGGCGCGGTTGGGGTAAACCCGCCCAGCTGCGGCACCTGCTGTAGGAATGGCTACAGGGGCACGGTGCGGGGGATGCACATAGAAATTAGTGGCTAGGAGCAACCTCCTGGAAAAGGAGGTGCTGGCTGTAGGGACCAGAGGAGCTCATAAAGAAAGCTGGATCTGTAGGTGCTGACAGGGCTCATGGTACAACAGTGCCTGTAGAAGCTGAGCTGTGTGGACAGAGGGGCTGGAGAAAGCTTTCTGTATGTGAAGGTGGCATCTGCAAGGACTGTGAGGAGACCTTACAGAAACCAGGGCTGGGACAGAGTCCTATAAAAGGCTATAGTGACAGCAGGCAGCCCCTACAGAAGTAGGGGGATGCCTGCAGGGGCAGGTGGGCAGCCCCTACGAAAACATCTGTTTGTGCAGGATCTCAGGCCAGCTTCCCCTGATGAGCGAGCAAGTCAAAATGGACTGAGGGAAGCTCCCTGTAGAAAGTAGGGGTTGAGGGCAGTCTTCCAGAAGTAGAAGTGGTGACTGTGAGGTGCCCTTATAAGCCATGAAGGTCATCAGTGAGAGAACCTGGAGGAAACACCTGCAGAAAACCAGGAACACTTTACTGTGAAAGGAAGCAGTGTCCACAAGAACTAGGGAAAACCCTATGGAATAAAGGTTAGTTGTAGCCCCTGCAGCCTGAAGGCAGTAATGCACAAGAGAAGGTAGCATATATAAAAGGTTCAGGGAAACCCCTATACACACAAGGGCCTGGTGAAGGGCATGCAGCAGAAGACTTAGTTTTCAGCTTGCAATTCATCTCTTGCAAATTTTTATTTGAAGGACAATCAGCAACTCTCACACCCCAAAAAGATTAAACCATGTCCCTTCCTGGCTTTTAATCATTTTAAGTCTGTTTCAGAGCTGGCCAGTTGAGAAGCCATTCTGGGTACATCCTGGCTCACACCAGCTGGAAAATCATTTTCCTCACAAGCCACCACAGCCACCATGGTCAGCCTGTTGGACACAGGTAGCACACAGAGCCATTAACACCTCATGACACACCGACCTGGGGCTTTGAACACACGTGCAAAGAACAGCAGTGACCTAAGCAGGTGAAGTTTGGAAGTTCTGCAAAGGCAAGTCAGAGATGCAGCTGTTGTCTCAGCAATGCAGAAAGCTTTCCACCAGTGGTCTGGTGCCACATGCCAGGATCACCTTCTTGGAGCAGCCAGCACAAAATCCCAAGCTTCTGGACCACTCAGTTTTCAGAAGGAGGCTCATCAGGAGGATCAAAGAACGACTTCACACGCCTGAGCAGTCGAGTAATAGGAGGCTGAGTTTCTTTGTATGTTACTATAGTTGTCACCGTTAATCCTAAGGCTGTTTCTGTCACCTTCACTTCCCTGCGGGGTCCTTGCACTGCTTCAGGATCACTTTTGCTCTCTAAGGAACAAAAAGGGTAAAGAGCAGGGTGAGAAAACAGCAAGAAAAATGTTTTAGCTATTCATCATGGCAAAACAACAGCCAGAGGCATTTGGTCTTCTTTCTGGTTTTCCTTAAATTCTGAGAAATTCACAGAATCACAGGACATGAGAGGTTGGAAGGGACCTCCAGAGACCATCCAGTCCAACCCCCCTGCCAGAGCAGGATCACCCAGGGTAGTCTGCACAGGAGTGCATCCAGGTGGGTTTGGAAAGTCTCTGGAGAAAGGGACTCCACAACCTCTCTGGGCAGCCTGTTCAGTGCTCTGTCACCCTCACTGTAAAGTTTCTCCTCATGTTGAGGTGAAATCTTCCATGTTCAGCTTGTTTCTTGCCTCCACTTGACACTCACCCCTCAGATACTTATAGACTTCTCTTCTCCAAACAGCCCCAGGTCTCTCAGTCTCTCTTCACAGGGGAGATGCTGAAGTGCCCTAATCATCCTTGTGGCTCTCTGTTGGATTCTCTCCAGCAGTTCTCTGTCTTTCATGACATTTCAGTTGGAAGGGAGATAGAACAATTCCCCTAGTCCAACTGTCTGACCAAAAGTTAAAGCATGTTATGGAGGGCTGTAGTGAGCAGGGACACTTCCAATTAGGTCAGGATGCTCAGGGCCATACTGAGACTCATCTAGATGAATCACAGAATGAACTGGGTTGGAAGGGACCGCCAAAGGTCATCTAGTTCAACCTCCTGCAGTCAGCGGGGGCATCCTCAACTAGATCAGGCTGCCCAGAGCCTTGTCAAGCCTCACCTTGCACATCTCCAGGGGCAGGGCCTCAACCACCTCACTGGGCAACATGTTCCTTTATTTTACCACTCTCATTGTACAGAACTTCCTTATGTGCATCCTAAATCTATTCTGCTTTAGTTGCCCTTTGTCCCATCACTACATGCCTTTCTAAACAGTCCTTCCTCAGCCCTCCTGTAGGTCCCCTTCAGATAATGAAATGCAGCGGTAAGGTCCCTCCAGAGCCTTCCTTTCTCTAGGCTGAAGAGCTAAAATTATTTCACCCTCTCTTCACAGCAGAGGTGTTCCAGCCCTCTGATCATCCTTGTAGTTCATCTCTGTCACGTGTTGAGGGCCCCATAGCTGGACACAGTACTCCAGGTGAAGTCTCACCGGGGGCTGTGGTCTCAGAATCATCTCTCGACCTGCTGGCCACACTATTGGCCATGTTGGCTCACGTCCAGCTTCTCGTCCACCACTCTATGATCTTAAAAGCTCTTTTCTAACCGTAACGATCCTGCGCCGGCGGCTCTCAGCCTCAACCCGCGGCCCAGCTCTCTCCCCCAGGCAGGCCCCGCCCACTCTCGGACCCGCCCTCACCACGTCACCCACGGCCGCCGCAGCTGTACCCCGCCGAGGTGACCGTGGGCGCTGCACCCGTCCCCGCGGCCGTGCTGAGCCGTACCGGAGTCGCCGCCGCCGTCGCCCTCGGAGTCGCTGTACTTGGAGTTGTAGTGCATCAGGGCGCCCAGCGTCGTCCATCCGCCCAGCGAGTACAGCAGCGCGGCCCGCGCGTTCCACAGCGCCGCCCGCATCGCCTCCCAGCAACGCCCGCGCTCATTGGCCGCGCCCCTCTGCCAATCAGGCAGCACGCAGGGGGGCGCGTGCGTGCGTGCGTGCGTGCGTGCGAGGCGGCAGCCGCAGGAGGGTTCAGAATACAGAACAGAGATCCTGGAGTCCAACTGTCGCCCAGCGCCATCTCATCGACTAAACCATGGCACCAAGCGCCCCCTCCAGTCTCCTCTTAAACACCTCCAGGGACAGTGACTCCACCACCTCCCTGGGCAGCACATTCCAATGGACAATCTCTCTGGGAAGAATTTCTTCCTAACACCCAGCCTAAACCTCCCCTGGCACAGCTTGAGACTGTGTCCTCTTGTTCTGGTGCTGCTTGCCTGGGAGAAGAGACCCACCTGGTTACAACCACCCTTCAGGTAGCTGTAGATGGCAATGAGGTCTCCTCTGTGCCTCCTCCAGGCTAAACAACCCCAGCTCCCTCAGCCTCTCCTCACAGGGCTGTGCTCCAGACTCCTCCCCAGCTTTGTTGCCCTCCTCTGGACGCATGGGAGCAACTCAATGTCTTTCTTAAACTGAGGGGCCCAGAACTGGACACAGGACTCAAGGTGTGGCCTAACCAGTGCTGAGTACAGGGCAGAATGACCTCCCTGCTCCTGCTGGCCACACTATTCCTGATACAGGCCAGGATGCCATTGGCATTCTTAGTCACCTGGCCACACTGATGGCTCATGTTCAGCCTACTGTCAACCATTGCCCCCAGGTCCCTTTCTGCCTGGCTGCTCTCCAGGCACTCTGACCCCAGCCTGTAGCACTTCATGGGGTTGTTGTAGCTAGCAACATGGGGTAGCAGCAGGAGAGCCCCAGAGCCACCTCACAGCTGGCACTGCCATGTGCCCTCTTGGCCAAGAATGCCAATGGCAGCCTGGGCTGCATTAGGAAGACTGTGGCCAGCAGGTCAGGAGAGGTTCTCCTCCTTTACTCTGCCCTGGGGAGGCCAGACCTGGAGTATTGTATCCAGTTCTGGGCTCCTCAGTTCCATAGATGGAACTAGTGGAAAGACTCCAAGAGAGTCACTAAGATGCCAAGGGGCCTGAAATATCTACCTTGCTGAGGAGAGACTGAGACAGCTGGGGCTGATGAGCCTGGAGGAGACTAAGGGGCAATCACATTCATGCTGATCAGTATCTACAGGGCAAGTGCTAAGGATGGTTTCTAACAGCAGGACAAACAGCAGTGGCCATGAACTGGAAGACAGAAGGCTCCATATAAACATCAGGAGAAAAAATCTTTCCTTTGAGTGTGGCAGAGCCCTGGACCAGGCTGCCCAGACAATTGTGGAGTCTTCTCTGGAGGCATTCCAAAGCCACCTGGACATGTTCCTGTGTGACTGACTCTGGGTGAACCTGCTGTAGCAGGTGGGGTTGGACTAGATGCCCTTCAGAGGTCTATTCCAACCCCCACCCTTCTGTGAGAGAATGGAGGAGCTTATGTTCAGTCCCTGTCCCACAGTGACAGAGGCAACACTTCAGCATGGTGCAGGTGTTTCTTACAAGTTCTATGTCTTGCCCCCTCCCTCTCTCAGCAGATTCTCCACTGCTTAAAATATATATTCTGCACTCCAGCAGCTCCTCAAAAGTTATTTTAACAACATACTACATGTGTTCCAGTGTCCCATTTCAAAGATAAGGAAAGTCTTTAAGATCATCATGTCCAACCGCTGTCTAACTCTTAGCAAGGCTGGTGCTAAACCATGTCCCCTAACACATCTCTGCAGCTTTTAAACAGCTCCAGAAGTGGTGACTTCACCACCTCCCTGGGCAGCCTGCTCCAATGCCTGATCACTCTTCTAGTAAAGCAATTTTTCCTCATCTCTAACCTAAACTTCCCCTGAGGCCATTTCCTCTCATCCAGTTGTTACTAGGGAGAAGAAATAAACACCCACTTGGCTTAAAACTCCTTTCATGTAGAGAGTGAGAAGGTCTCCCCTCAGCCTCTTTTCCAGACTAAACAACCCCAGTTCCCTCAGCTGCTCCTCACCAGACCTGCTCTCCAGACCATCACCAGCTTTGTTACCCTTCTTTGAACACACTCCAGCACCTCAATGTTCTTCTTGGAGTGAGGGCCCCCAAGACAGAACCAGACAGAGTGGAGGGGGACAATACCTTCCTTGGTCCTGCTCTCCACACTATTACTGATCCAGGCCAGGATGCTGGTGGCCTTCTTGGCAAGTTAGGCCAGGACAGGCCAAGTCCATTGCACACAAACCTGAAGAGGAGAGATCACTAAATAGTAATGCTCTTAGCCAGTTTTATTTTTCATTAATACAGGCCCTGGTTTCTAACAGACACCATTTTAAGAACATTCAACATTAAAAATCCTGCTAAAGATTGTTAAAAATCTATGGGGCTCAAAGCATCTTTTAGCCTTAATTAGAAGGTATGGAAAAAGAAAACAGAAGACAAGCCAAAAAAAGCAGGAGTACAAATAAATTAATATCTAGAAGGGCCAAGTAAAAAAACTCTCCCTGAATATTTATTTCATTTAATACTTAAGAGCCTCAGTCTAAAAAGAGAGAGAGAAGGAAATGTGTAGAGTTTGCTCCCCTTGTGTTATCAACATGATCCACATGAAGGCTTCTGTTCTTGACTCCATCCAAGTCATGAAGCACTGGAAACTGCCAGCTTCTTCAGATGGTCCATGAATACCTGGAGACTAACATCATCTGTCAAGATGGGAGCTCCTGATTCCTGCACAAAAGAAACAATGAGCCCAAAATATTGTTGTTAAGGGTGGGAACTAACAGATCAGATGTCAGCTCTGCGTGCTAACTGCCTGCTAACTCAACCACCTTTAAATCATTCAGGTGAGGCTGATCCAAGGGCTGGAGCACCTCTGCCGTGAGGGGCCCAGGACTGAACACAACACTCAAGGTGAGCCCTCACCAGTGCTGAGTACAGGGGGACAGTCACCTCCCTGTCCCTGCTGGCCACAGTGTTCCTCATCCAAGCCAGATGCCATTGGCTTTCTTGGCCACCTGGGCACTGCTGACTCATATTCAGTTGACTGTCAACCAATACCCCCAGGCCCCTCTCCAAGTCACAGCTTTCCAACCACACATCCCCAAGTCTGTTGCTTACCATGGAGTTGATGTGAGCCAGCTGGAGGACCTGGCACTTGGCCTTGTTGAACCTCATACAATTAGCCTTGGCCCATGGGTCTAACCTGTCCAGATCCCACTGTAAAGCTTCCCTACCCTCTAGCAGATCGACACAGCCACCCAGCTTGGTGTCACCTGCAAACTTACTGAGGCTGCACTCAATTCAAATCTACTCATGCGTGATCTGCAAAAAAAGCTTTTATGTACCAGAGGAAAAGTGATCTGCACACCATTTGTGGCTGTATGGTCATTTGTGGCCATTGGAATGTGCTGCCCAGAGAGATGGTGGAGTCACCATCACTGGAAGCGTTTAAAAAGAGACTGAATGAGGCACTTGGTGCCATGGTTTAGTTGATTAGATGGTGTTGGGTGGGAGGCTGGATTTGATGATCTTGAAGGTCTTTTCCAGCCTGGTTAATTCTGTATTCTGTAATCTGTGGTGAGAACACTACGACTGCTGCACAGACAAATAGGTAAATGGCCATTCTCAAACACAAAGGACCTGTTCCATTGCTTACCTGCCCCCATGCATAGAGGTTGTTGTGGGTCTGAGAAGGGTTCACTTTAGACAGGAGGAATCGAGCCTATGAAGACAAACCATTAGTGAAATAGTTCTGCAGAATGACAGACCTGTCACCTCCCTCCAGCCCTACCCAGATACACAGCTGGTGATGCTCCTCTGCTCTTGCAAGCAAGCTACTAACTTAACTTGCACAGGAGTCAAGCCTGGGAACAGCCAGGCTGCACAAACAACTGGCAGCTCCAGCCTGGGCATAAAGGGGAACTGTTTTGTAGCCTCATTTGAGCATCAGAGAATAAAGCAACAGATGGTCAATCATTTAGCACAATCCCAGCAATCTAACTGTGCTCCCTGTCTTGGGGATGTTTGGATCCATAGCCAAATCACTTCTTTTCCCACTCTTTGGGAATATATATAGTAGCTTTTGGGATATATAAAGTGCCTTTCTTATTGGTTTGTTCTTGTTGGGTTTTGGGTGTTTTTTCCCCATTCCCAGATTTTAAAAGCAACTGATTGGCTTATTAAGAGATAAAATTGTAGTAAAAGCTCTTGAGAGCTCTGTGTTTTAAACAGCTGAATCACCACTGACAGAAGCATCCTTCTAGCAAAGCACAAAGCTCTTTCTTCACCAAGAGGTCCTTGTTCAACCTCCTCACCTGACTGCCCCCGTGCTCCGTGTGGATGTAACGGGGCATTGGGAACCTCGTCTGCAGGATCTCCTGGGCATCATCCAGTGGGGCTTGCAGCAGGTGCTTGAAGTTTTCATATTCAGGCATGTCTTGGTAACCAGCTTTCTGCCACTGTGCAATAGTCTGTTGACAGGGCAAGAGAGAAAAATGAAAGCAGAGATGTCTGCAAAACCTTTCTAACCCGCAGGTCTGAAGGCAGCAGATTGTTCCATCTACTTCTGCTGACAGAGCCCAAAGCAAATGCAAGGCTTTTAAATGCAAGGCTTTTCTTACTCTGGCACTGAACAGTATTAGAATCATAAAGGCTAGAAAAGACCTTTAAGATCAACTACCAACCCAACACCCCCATGCCCACTAAACCATGTCCCAAAGTACTATGTCTATGTGTTTTTTGAACACCTCCAGGCTCCCTGCAGAGCCTAATCCAGTGTTTGAGAAGCCTTCCCATGAAAAAGTTTCTCCTAATATCCACCATAAAACTCCCCTGCCACCACTTGAGGCCATTTCTTCATGTCCTACCACTTGTAACTAGGGAGAAGAGACCAACCCCCACCTCACTCCAACCTCCTCTCAGGGGGTTGTAGGGAGGGAAGAGGTGTGGGTTTGGATAGTGATATAAATCAGGGTGTTTAGAAAGGGCCAGTACCTAAGCACTTACTTCAGTCATGACAAAAAGAACACAGGAGCAGCTGCTAAAAACATCCACTCTCTGGAAATCAAACTGCTCAGCTTAGTTTCAAGTTTCTCTGGCCTTTTCCAGGCATGGTTAAGGTACTATGAGAGATGTTACTCAGTGGAGTGAGTGACTCCAGTAGGATTTTTGTGTTAACTGGGACCTGGCAGCATGTATATGATACCATTCAGCTACCCTGGGCTCTGCAAGCAGTTTATCTGATACTAGCAGTGATGCTGCATGGCAGGAGGGAATGCAAAAGGAGAAAGAGAACCTCTTTCACTGTACCTCACCAAGGTAGATAACTATCTGGAAGAAAGTATCCATCAGAAGGATTCTGTCAGGAAGAATGCTACTGCTGTCCAGAAGCACTGGCTGGGGGGAAGGAAAAAGAAGGAAGTCAGTGTTAACCTTCATGGCTGGTCAAAAGCCAGCTCATGGCTCAGCAGGGTGTGTTGGGGAGGTTGTTTTGGGTTGGTTTGGTTTGGTTTCTTTTCAAATCAAAGGTGGAAACTTACTGCAAACATAATACATTGCCTCATCTCATCCTTTAAAAAACATATATATGTGAGGGTCTTTGTGCTGGAATAGTGTTACTCTGAGTGAATACTCATTTGGGACTGATCCTTCTCTTCCTGTCTGTTACAGTTTTAGGGCTATGCTTAATTGTCAATATGGTATTCCAGCAGATATGAGTCTAGGGGCTGGACAGAATAATGAGAGAGAAGTTTATCTCAACCAATTACTCTGTAGAATTTCTACTACTCTGCAGCACAAGCTTGTGTTTTTTTCCCTCTCTGGGCTCTCCCTTGCCTGGCTTCTTGCTTTTCTGTCTCTGCCTTCGACCTTGCTTGCCTGGCTGTCTGTCTTCTGTTTGGGTTTGTAAAGTACAGTGGCAGGATAGACAACTGCAGCACAGTCCTCTGGGCCTTTGTGTCCAGGGGGGTGTGGGTACAGGAGGGGAGAGAGAGCCGAATTATTGTACAAGGGGGTGTTGTGCTGTTGTTGAACTGCAAATATATTTTGTATATGCTTATTGCTTCTATATTTAGCCTACCTTTGATAAATACAACTTCATTTTACTACCAAATCCTGAGTGAGTGAGGTAGATTTACTCCTGTGGGGTAAACTTCCAAATTCCTGTGTGGTGCAATCCAAACCACAACACTGTTAAGAGAGGGACTCACCTCAGGAGGTCCATGGAAGGAATAAGCATAAAGGATGGGCTGGATCATAATGAGAGACTGGGTGAGATCTTGCCTAGCAAAGTGGTGACGGTAGTAAGAAGATTCATCTGGGCTGTTATTGAAGACCTGCAGGAACGGGGAGCGGCGCAGGTGGAACATGAACTGCACCAGAGAGATCAGAGAGAGGAGAAATGTCAGTGTGCTGCCAAAACTTCTGCACCCAACTCTACTCTTTCTGAACACTGAGTTATTTGTAACAAAGAAAAGTCAGTCCTAGGGTGGTGAGACACTGGAATGGGCAGCCCAGGGAGGCTGTGGACCCCCCCCGGAGATGTTCAAGGCCAGGTTGGGTGAGGCCTTGAGCAAGCTGGTCTAGTGGGAGGTATCTCTGCTCATGGCAGGGGGCTGAAACAGGTCCCTTCCAAACCATTCTATGATGGTTAACTCCACAGAGCTCTTCTCTCATCAGTCATTCATGGTGCTGAACAACAGAGCCAACCCACCCAATGGAGAACACATCTGCTCATTTCCTCTTGAACCTGATGAACTATACAAGATGTTTTACCATCACTCTTCCCTCACCCCTCTACACTTTAATCATGGCTGTAGGAAGGGGAATTCTTACCTGGGGATACAAAGAAAATGATTCTGACAACCTGAAGGAGTTGGGATCATCTTTGTTGTATTGGCCAAATTTCTGACACTGTTGGAAGCAAAACAGACACTTTGGTTATGTCTCTGGTTTTCCTGCTTTGAAGAATTCAGGGCTTTGCCTTTGGCTGGCTGGTTGCTGATATTTTTCATCTTTTAGTGACCTTTTGGTTGTTTTAAACAAAACAACCAAGACATAAATGTGACAACAAGTACTACAGAATTTACAGGCAGGCTAACTCAGTCATTTCTGTATCAGTGAAATGAGAAAGATGTTTTGATCTCTCTACTCATTTTCATACACAGACTTGAAATAACCTAAGAATTAAAGAAATAGTACTTCTACTGCCACCCTATTTTATTTTTTCCCCATTAATTCAGGGATACTGCATTATATCTAAGTTGCTTTGTATGGTATGGCAGGCTGAGAGAGCTGGGGTTGTTCAGCCTGGAGAAGAGAAGGCTTCAAGGAGATCTTACAGCAGCCTTCCAGTACCTGAAGGGAGCCTACAAGAAGGATGGAGAGAGACTGTTTACAAAGGCCTGCAGTGATAGGACGAGGCACAATGGTTTTGAAGTAGAGAAGAGTAGATTTAGATTGGATGTTAGGAACAAGTTCTGCACCATGAGGGTGGTGGAACACTGGAAGAGTTTGCCCAGGGACATAGTTGAGGCCCCATCCCTGGAGACATTCAAGGTCAGGCTTGATAGGGCTCTGGGCAACCTGATCTAGTTAAGGACATCCCTGCTTACTGAAGAGGGGGGTTGGTCTAGATGACCTTTAGAGGTCCCTTCCAGCCCAAATCATTCTATGATTCTATGAAGCACTTCTGCAACAACACACTCCCCCCCCAGGACAGCAGCAGCCTGGCATTTCACCAGCTGCTTCACTGAAAATAAGAAGCATTAATGGTTTTAGCAATTTAACTAAAAGTGACTCCACAGTCATTTCAACATCCTTATGTGTGCTTTGGTGCTCTTTGTTTTAGTCTTGATCTTGGTGCCAAGGAAGGTGATGGAGAAGATAACCTTGAGTGCCGATATTCAGCACATGCAGGGCAAGCAGGTGATCCAGCCCAGTCAGCACAGGATCATGCAGGGCCTGATGAACTTGATCTCCTTCTGTGACCAGGTGAGCTGCTTAGTGGATGAGGGAAAGGCTGTGAATGTTGTTCTCCTGGACTTGAGTAAAGCCTTTGACACTCTCCCCAAGAGAATGGCTGCTCATGGCTTAGGTGGGTGGATGCTTTCCCAAGTTAAAAACTGGCTGGATGGCCAGGCCCAAATAGCAGTGGGAATGGGAGTTAAATCCAGCTGGGAGCTGGTCACAAGTGGCATTCCCCAGGGCTCAGAGGCCAGATCTCTTCAATATCTTTATTGATGATCTGGACGAGGTGGGGATCAAGGGATCAACCCTCTCTAAGTTTGCAGATAACACTAAATTGGGTGGGAGTGATGATGTGCTGGAGGCTTGGACAGGCTGAATCAATGGGCTGAGGCCAATGGGATGTGATCAAATACTGGCACAAGCTGGCAAGAGAACCAGGAGAAACTCCATCTTTGAAGAGCTTCAAAACTCACCTGAACGAGATCTGGAACAACCTTCTCTACCTTCAAAACTGGCTCTACTTTGAGCAAGTGGTTGAACCAGAGACCTCCAGAGGTCCCTTCCCACCTGCATTATCCTATGTTTCACTTCCACTTCTTTCAGCATGCTAGGATGTTTACCTACCCCCTCACAAACTCACTGATCACACAGGCTCCTGAGGTGCTGTGTACAACAGTCCTGTGATCAGAGCACAAACGAAGCAGGTGGGTCTGGAAAAAGAACACTACTTCCATTTTTCCAAGGCCACATTTACCAAAACTCCAGAATGTAGCCAGCTGCAGGCTGTTGGCCTTACCAGTCTGATCAGCTGTCTGTCCAACCACCGCAGAACATCAGGGCCCTCCTCGGACTCAGCTCTGTACACTCCCAGTCGTGCCATCAGCACAGCAGCTGCCTCCTGGTCAAACGCGGCTTCTATGTGCTGGAGCTGACTCTGTGCATCTGCCCAGCTAAAGGGTTAGTAAAGGGTTAGTGCTATGTGCATTCCTCAGCAAAACTCCTCCCCCTCTACTCTGGCCTGGTGAGGTCTCCTCTGGATTACTGCGTCCAGCTGTGGGCTCCCCAGTTCAACAAGGAAAGGAAGTGCTGGACACATCCTGTATCCAGTTCCAGGACGACAGGGAACAACAGGTGAGAGTCCAGCAGAGAGCCACTAAGATGCTGAGGGGACTGAAACATCTACCTTATGAGGAGAAGCTAAGAGAACTGGAGCTGTTTAGCCTGGAGAAGAAGAGACTGAGGGGGCATGTCATTCATGCTGCTCAGTATCTAAAGGGTCAGATACCTACAGTGTCAGGAGGACAGAGCCAGACTCTTCTCAGTGGTGTTCAGTAACAAGACAAAGGGCAATGGACACAAACTGGAACACAGAAGGTTCCATATAAACAGGAGGCAAAAATCTTCCCTTTGAGGGTGGTAGAACACTGGACCAGGCTGCCTAGAGAGGTTGTGAAGTCTCCATTTCTGCAGGCATTCCAAACCCACCTGCCTATGTTCCTGTATGATTTATTCTAGATGATCCTGCTCTAGTAGGAGGGTTGTACAAGATGATCTTCAGAGGTCCCTTCCAACCCCCTACCATTCTGTGCTTCTGTGGAAACCCAAACCAGATTCACCCTCCCTGTACCAAAACACTCTGCAAACAAAAAGCTAGAAAGAGTCCATCAGAGAGTGGAACTCTGCCCAAGAGCCATCATGGGATACTCACTTTCTGGCTATGGTGGTGACTCGAACGCGTCTCTGCGTGCTGGAGTGCTGATACTGAGTGACAAACTGCACTGCCCCTCTGCCTCCCTGAGGTATTGGTGCGTTGTGCTGCAAATATGAAACAAGGCAAGCCTTCAAAATGGGCTGGCTTTTCCATGACTGCACACTGCAGAGCAATCCAGGGCATCAGGTGAGCAATCACAGCCCAAGGACAAGCTACAGATGGGCCACAGAAGACAGACACGCCTGTAAGTGGTTTTCCAGCAGCCCATGGAGTCAAGTGGTACTGGGCACATTTAGTATTGGATGTGTTCCCTAAAGGATGGAGGCCACTTATTATCTATTGCAGTATGAACGACAATGAGGTTTGTCCTGCAAACTGACCATCCTACTCCCAACAGAAACAAGTGCACACAAGGGAGAAGGGACTGACTTACACACAGAATGAAGTTCCTCTGGGGTACTCTTCCTAGGTTTTAGCTACCACATGCTCAGAAACTTCTGAGCCCAGAAAGCCACCTGTGTCCTGGGCTGCATCAAAAGAAGTATAACCAGCAGGACAAGGGAGGTGATTCTACACCTGTGCTCTGCTCTCATGAGACCCTATCTGGAGTACTGCATCCAGTATTGGGGCCTCCAACACAAGGACAGGAAACTGTTGGGAGGGACTGTGAAGGGACTTTTACAAGGGCTTGTAGTGACAGGATGGGGGGGAATGGATTTAAGCTGGAAGAGGGGAGGATTTAGACTGGCTATTAGGAAGGAATTTGCATTGAGGGTGGTGAGACACTGGAACAGCTTGCTGAGGCAAGCTGTGGATGCCCCCACCCTGGAAGTATTCAAGACCAGACTGGAGAAGGTCTTGAGCAACCTGGTCTGGTGGAAGGTGTCCCTGCCCTTGGCAAGGGAGTTGGAATTAGATGATCATCATTCTGTGATTCCCCCAGCCAAAAGTTACTTCTGAGCCATCAAGTTAATACAACTTGGAGGACAAATTCTCCAACAACTGGAAGGTATTTGTAGTCTCCACAACACCTACTGGTAAGAAGACAACTTGCTGTTTGTTAAATAAGTAATTTAAAGAAGACAAAGAAAGAACATAGGTTTTGTGCAGAACCAAATTAGTAGGCAATTTATGAAAACAACCTCTGGGATTCCTTCTTTGGCACAAAACAATTAGTTGTCATTGCAATTTTTTGGCCCTGTAAAATAAAAGCTGTTTGGAGTGCAAAAAAGATGACCGAAGTGATAAAAGAAGGCAGGACTGACCTGGTTTACTACTTCAAAGTAAATGGCCAGAGTTGTGCTGGGATCCAGACTACAGATTTTCCATTGAGATGTTCCTCCAATTCCAAGCTCCTGCAGAGAATGGAAAAGAAAGCAGCATTTTTGTATCTAGCAGCCAGAAGGTAAGCAGTTCTGTTCAATATTTTCATCAACAACCTGGCTGAAGGGACAGAGTGAACCCTCAGCAAACCTGCTGATGATACCAAACTGGGAGGGGTGGCTGACACCCCAGCAGGCTGTGCTGCCATTCAGCCAGACCTGGACAGGCTGGAGAGCTGAGCAGAGAGGAAAGCCATGAAGTTCAACAAGGGCAAGTGTAGAGCTCTGCATCTCCAGAGGAATAACCCTCTGCACTAGAGCAGGTTAGAGGTTGAAAGTCTCCTTCTCTAGAGACTTTCAGAATGTGCCTGGACATTGTGATCCTGGGCAACCTGATCTAGGTGAACCTGCTCTGGCAAGGGGCTTGAACTAGATGATCTCTGAAGGTCCCTTCCAATCCCCACCATTCTGTGGTTCTGTAAGGCAAGCTTATGTTAAATTCTACTCAGAGGTACAAGCTACTTCAGGCCCTCTTCCTTTGACAGAGACTGTTTACAAAGGCCTGTAGAGGTAGGATGAGGGGCAGTGGTTTCCAAGAAGAGTAGATTTAGATTGGACGTTAGGAACAAGTTCTTTACCATGAGGGTGGTGGAACGCTGGAGCAGGTTGCCCAGGAAGGTGGTTGAGGCCCCATCCCTGGAGATATTCAAGGTGAGGCTTGACATGGCTCTGGGCAACCTGATCTAATTGAGGATGTCCCTGCTGACTGCAGAAGGGGTTGGACTGAATGACCTTTGGAGGTCCTGTCCAACTCAAACCACTATGTGATTCTAGATATCTTATTTTTGAGGGTTGAATGAATTTACCGAAGGCCACACCATTAACAGACAGCATTATGGGGCAAGGATTCCTTCTAGAAGAGACTATGTTTTCCTTGGGATGTTTCCAAGTTGTTCTTCTCCTTGAAAACTCTGACACTCTGAGCTGGAGGCCTAGACAGAAACTTTGCACTTTTAGTTACTTCCTTATCCAAGTTTTTTCCCCCCCATGGCACCGACTCACGTTCTCCGAGACGCAGGGCCCTTTGGTGTTCAGGGATACGCAGGGTCCAATAGCTCCTGCAATTTTCAGCTCCCTGGAGGTCTAGGAAAAGGTTAAAATAAAACAAATTAAAAGAAAAAAAGTTAAAAAGCAACTTCTGTTGTTGGTTTTTTCAATCAAGTCAGTCAAAGACCACGTTGGCTGCTCAGCTTTGATCAGTCACACATTCACACAGCTGTCAAGGAAAGCATCTCTTGAGTACCTTGGCCCAGGTCACAGAATGCACTGGGTTGGAAGGGACAATCAAAGGTCACCTTGACCAACATCCCTGCAGTGAGCAGGGGCATCTCTAACTAGATAAGGTTGCTCAAGGCCCCATCAGTGCTGACCTTGCATGTCTCCAGGGATGGGGCCTCCAGCACATCTCTGGAAACCTGCTTCACTGTTTCACCACCCTCACTGTGAACAACTTCCTCCTTAAGTCCAACCTGAATCTACCCTGTTCTACTTTCAAACCATTGCACCTCATCCTACAGGACCTTCTAGTCCCAACCTTTCTGTAGGTCCCCTTCATAGATGGAAATGCAGCTATAAGGTCTTCCCAGAGCCTTCTCTTCTCCAGGCTGAACAATGCCAACTCTCTCAGCCTGTCTGCACAGGAGAGGTGCTCCAGCCCTCTGATTACCTTTGTGGCCCTCCTCTGGACCTGCTTCAGCAGGTCCACATCCTTCTAGTGTTGGGGCCCTCAAGCTGGGCACAGGTGAGGTCTCACCAGAGCAAAGAAGCAGAATCACCTCTCTGTCTGCTGGCCACACTTCTTTTGATGCAGCCCAGGATGCCATTGGCTGACTCATGTCCAGCTTCTCACCCACCAGCACACCAAGTCTTTTTCTGCAGGGCTGCTCTCAATCTCATCATCCCCCAGCCTGGACTGATACCTAGGATTACCCTGATCTAGGTGCAGGACCCTGCACTTTACCTTATTGAACCTCATAAGGTTCTCCTAGGGCCACCTCTCCAGGTCACTCTGGGTGGCATCCCATCCTTCAGCCTTATCAACCACACCATGCAGCTTGGTGTCATCAGAAAACCTGCTGAGGGTGCCCTCAATCTTGCTGTCTCTATGACTGATGAAGACACTGAACAGCAGGTCCCACTACAGAGCCCTTAGGGACACCACTTATCACCTACATCTTTGTAGTGACCACATGAGACTGAAGTGCTGATGGCTGAGTGAATGGGTGTCAGGAAGATGGAGCAGACTCTTCTCAGTGCCCCCCAGTGACCAGACAAGAGGTAACAGGCATAAACTTGAACACAGAAGTTTCATCAAAACATGAGAAGGAAATTCTTTCTTGTGAGGGTGGCAGAGCACTGGAGTAGGCTGCCCAGAGAGGTGGTGGAGTCTTTGGCTCTGGAGACTTTCCAAGCCCACCTGGACGTGTGCCTATGTGACCTGCTTTAGGTGATCCTGCTCTGGCAATGGGGTTGGAGTCAGTTTTCAGAGGTCCCTTCCAACCCTTACCATTCTGTGATTCTGTGAACAGCATTTGTGTTTCTTAGTTAATGCCATCCAAGGAAACCAGCCTCTCACCTTCACATCCAAACTTGCACCAAAAGCCATCCGGAATTCCCCGTTGAAGCCTTTGCTAAATACCCGCTGGAAGGTCTGCTTGAAGAGAGAAGTGTTGAAGGAGTCTCCCATCACCATGTGTCCTCTGGGGAAAAAAAGAGACACAAGGGAACATAAACAACTGGGAAGTAGAAGTAAAGCACCAAGGATACACGAGTCCAGCTCTCACACATGCAAACACATGCAGAGACTGGGTGAAAGCATGCCTTTGCACAGTTAGAATTCACATCAGGAAATACAGACTCGTGGACATCTCCTCCAAAGCCAGACAAGTTAATGCATGACTGTGTCCAGCTCTGGGCAGCTTGGTTCAAGGAGGACAGGGACTTGCTGGAGAGGGTACAGAAAAGGGGCTATGAAAGTGCTGAGGGGACTGGAACAGCTCTCTTGTGAGGAAAGACTGAGAGAATTGGGGACTTTTTAGTCTGGAAAAGAGAAGACTGAGAGGGGATCTCATCAGTGCTTAGAAATATTTAAAGGGTGGGTGTCAGGGGGATGGAACCAGTCTGCTTTCAGTGGTGCTCAGTGAAAAGACAAGGGATAATGGGCACAAACTTGAACATAAGTACGTCCATCTAAACACGAGGAGAAACTTCTTTACTCTGAGGGTGGCAGAGAGATGTCACTTAAAACTAGATCCAGGGAAGCCAAGAATCCCTGAGGAAAGCATAAGTGAGCTGTTAGGCAGAGAAAATCTGTCCCATATAATCAGAGAATGCATTAGGTTAGAAGGGATCCTCAAAGATCATCTCATCCAACTCCCCTGCAGTGAGCAGGGACATCTCCAACTAGATCAGGTTGCTCAGGGCTCCATCAACGCTGACCTTGAATGTCTCCAGGAATGCAGCCTCCACCATCTCTCTGGGCAACCTGTTCCAGTATTTCACCACTCTCATTCTAAAGATCTTCCTCCTCATGTGCAACCTAAATCTACCCTGCTCAAGTCTCAAACCATTGCCCCTTGTCCTATCACTACAGGCCCTTTTAAACAGTCCCTCCCCAGAAAAGAGAAGGCTTCTACAAGGAAGGCTTCTAACCACCACGTTCTTCTGATGGCAGTTTGATCATTCCCAGGCCACCAAGCTCAGCATTTCTGTCCCATAAGCTCTGGAAAGGATACTTGCTCCCAAGGAGGCAAGAAGCCATTTGCAAAAGACACATTGCATCATGCTTTAGAATAGCTTTCTCAAAGCAGGCCACTGAGCTTCCTACCAGCAGTGCTAACTCACATGCTGTTTTGAGACTTCAGAAATGTAGGCTGGGATCAGGAGAGGTTTGCCATAGAGTAATTCCTGGCAAATTCAAACCACAGTTCAGAAATGGGAACAATAAACATCTTACCCTTTTGTCCTGACAGTAAAAGCTCCCTGCTTTCTGAACTGGCTTCTCCTTTCAAAAAAAAAAAAACCAAAACCCCCAAACCAAACCAGAAAACAGGTGCCAACTTTGTGCTGTCCTGCTAGGAAACATACCCAGTGAGGTTGGCACAGCACTTCATCTCCAGCAGCCCAGTCTGATCGAGGGCGCAGGCGTAGATGTCGACGCAGTGCCCGTTGGCTGCGGCACGATTAGCCAGGGTCTCGTAGTGCTGGGGGAAACAGAGAGGGTCCTTAGGGTGCTTCAACAGGTGAGTCTTGCAGCTGAGGCCACCACGTGAAACACGAGGTGCCAATGCTGCTGGAGAGCAGTGAAAGCAAGAGGGACCTGGGGTCCTGGTGGATGGAAGGATGACCATGAGCCAGGCAATGGTCTGGACATACTGTTCCCACACCAAGAGGACAGAATACCTTTGTTCCCTGGTGGAAGGACACCTGGCAGCTGCCAGCAAAGCAGAATGTGAAGGTTTGCGTTATGTCCTTTGCTCAGATGCCATTTTGTGTTCTGACACAGTATTTATCACCACCATAGAATGGTTTGGGTTGGAAGGGACCTTAAAAGCCATCTAGTTCCAAACCCCATGCCACAAGCAGGGACACCTCCCACTAGACCAGCTTCCTCAAGGCCCATCCAGCCTGGCCTTGAACACCTCCAGGGAGGGGGCATCCATGACCTCCCTGAGAAACCTGTCCCAGTGTCTCAACACCCTTACTATAAAGAATTTCTTCATAATATCCAGTCTAAATCTCCCCTCTTCCAGCCTAAAGCCATTCTCCCTCATCTTACCACTACAAGCCCTTGTCAAAACTCCCTCCCAAGCTTTCTTGTAGGCCCCCTTCAGGTACTGAAAGGCCTCTATAGGTTCTCCCCAGAAGCCTTCTCTTCTCCAGGCTGAACAGCCCCAACTCTCACAGCCCGTCCCCATAGGGGAGGTGCTCCAGACCTCTGATCATCTTTGTGGCCCTCCTCTGGACCTGCTCAGGTTTTGTTGCAAACACAACCAGCAGGAACTAACACCTACTTTGGTAGCCTTCTTCATGAACCTGGCGTTGTCCTTCTCTATGTCGTGCCAAGAACGGATAGGTGTTTTCAGCTCATCTCCTACTACCATGCCTGGTCCTTGTGTGGGTGGCCCACCTGTAAACAGCATTATTCTGGCCCCTGTGTTTGGAAATGTGCCCTAAAATAAACATGAAGATTTATATCAGAGAAAGAGAGGTAAAAACAAGGGGGAAGTGAGAAAGAGAGAATGATTAAAAGGCATCAGTGCTAGAAACCATCTTGATAAACAGCGATGCATTTCCTGACAGCCACAGCACTCAACTTCAGACTGAAGCCACACCAAGTTTCATGTCTTCACAACAGGAAACAAGCAGTTTCTGTTCTTTTTACTTCTTAGATGACCTTCTCTAAACTCAGTGCATCCATCACCAGGTGGCAATACACACAAGCATCAAGAGACCTTTAAGCACCTGCAGGCTTCGCCATTTAGATGCAAACTACAGCAGCTGGTGATGATACATCTCAAATGTCAGCAGAGAGAAATTCCCACCTCTGCAGCCCAGCCTAACTGGGCCACAGACACAAGCTGGACTGGCACCTGCAAAGACTGTCAGGTGCTTACTTGGCCCAGCTCATCTCAAAACAAAGCACCAAGAATACCTCCAGTAAGCCAACAGCAATCGAAAGAGCTATCCCAGTGGAACGTAAAGGCCTCTTTCCCTGGGTCACTGGCCACGGGTCCCTTTGCAGCTCTCCAAGCAGGTCTGTTAAATTCATGTCAATCTTATGCACTGGCTGCAGAAACCTGCAAAAAAAAATCACAATCAAATGGTTTCCTACAAGTTTGGAGAAGACTGAAAGTACCTTGTTGTTTATAGCACACAGACATTGCACTGAGAGAGTCTCAGAAGCAAAATGTCACATCACATGTGCCCTTTTGACATCCAGGGGTGTGCATTCTGAGGGGGGCCCACAGGAAGGCAGTGTATGGACTGTTTACAACAGCCTGTAGGTATAGGAAGATGGACATGGGTTTGGAACTAGAGCAGGGTAGATTTAGGTTGCACATAAGGAGGAAGATCTTTACAATGAGAGTGGTGAAATACTGGAACAGGCTGCCCAGAGATGTGGTGGCAACCCCATCCTTGGAGGACATTCAAGGTCAACCTGGATGGAGCCCTGAGCAACCCAATCTAGTTGGAGATCACTCCCTGCTCACTGCCAGGGAGTTGCACAAGATGACTTTTGAGGATGCCTTCCAACCCAATGCATTCTGTGATCCGAACTTTCCAAGATAATAGGGCTGTGCAACATTGAAAAAACCAAACTGACCAAGACATCAAAGAACTGACAAGAAGTCAAAGTCACATAAAGCGTAGGAAAGAGCTTCAGTGATCATTTAGTCTCCCAAAATGTACAAGAGGTGAAAAAGAGGAGCTGTGAAAGATGAAAGCTGCATTCACAGAGGCAAATACAGCTCATCTGCTGTGCTGCTGCAAACTTACCTGCTTGAAATAACAGGTTGGTCTGGACTTTGAAGAGGTCTTCCCTGTTGAACAGGAACAGCTGGCCTTGAAAGCCCAAGCATATCCTAAGGAAAAGAGAAGGCAGAGGAGCTGTGCTTTTAAATACTAAACATACTACTTGCTGTCAATACACTCAGAGACCTGCAATACTGTAGCATTAAACACATGACAATCTGTGAGATGATTAATCTTTGCCCTCTCATTAGGAATGGATCAATGCATCCAACCTGTGAGATACACAAACTCTTCTCTCAGACAGGTTTCCAAGGAATTTACAAACAACAGGACAGATATTGGGAAGGAAACAGGCTAACAGTTAAGAGTACTGAACCCTTTTTCCTCCCTGAGAGCCCAGCACTTGAAAGAGCAGCAATGGTGTCAGTGGAGCTAAGAGGAACAAACCACAGGCCTAGGAGATGGCAGAACATACCTGGATTTGCTTAGCTGTCAGGTCCTTCGTGCCCCTAAACACATAGCTTTTGGAAATGCCCTCACAGCTCAGCTCGTGAACCTGGACCATTCTCCCAAAAGTGATAAGCCCCACCAGAGCATCAGCAGGAAGCAGGCTCAGGGACATCTGGAGGGACTCCTTCAGTGCCTGCAAGTCCTCCTCTTCCAAGCATGTGTCCACAACGTACAGGAAGATCAGCGGTGTCTGCGGACCTCGCTGTTGTGAAAAGAGATGCATTTACCAGGCATGTGCAGAGCCCAGCTCACACTTCATGAGGCATCCAGCCAAGGAATAAAACAAGCCCTGTCTGTCTTGGGTCAATGCAGCAAGACATGGTCTAAAATTGCACTTAAAGCAACTAAAGAAGACTCCACACAGGGCTGGATAAAAAAGATGCAGAATATATATATATAATATAAAATATAGAGAGAAGAGAGGGAGAGGAGAAGAGAGGAGCAAGGGAGAGGAGAAAGGGGAGAAAAGAGAGAATAGAATAATATATATATGATAATATAAGATTAAATGGAAGTGCTATTCCTACCTACCAAAACCAACACAGAAGCTTATACAATATACAGAGGGTAATGATTACCTTAAGGAAGAACTCAACACACAGAATTTCATATTCATTCTCCAATGCCCCCAATAGATTGTGCATCTTCAGAGATAACACCCCCCTTGTACCAAAACCTCAGTGCTCTGTTTCCCAGTGCTGTGTTCTTCCACCCCCATGGTATGCCCAAACAGGCCTTGAAAGCCACATCTGAGCCTGTCAGGCCTTGAAGGCCACGATCAAGCCTGGAACAATCCTCAACCCCCACACCAGCTAAGATAGCTCACTGCATCCCAGGAGAAGGGAGGGAAGAAAAGAGAGAGTGAGCTGTGCACTCCCTTTTTATATGGACAGATGCAAGACATTTTGGGAATGAAATACAGGTTCACAGGATGTCAGGGGTTGGAAGGGACCTCCAGAGATCATCGAGTCCAACCCCCTGCCAGAGCAGGACCATAGAATCCAGCACAGGTCACAGAGGAACACATCTAGATAGGGCTGGAAAGTCTCCAGAGGAGGAGACTCCACAACCTCTCTGGGCAGCCTGCTCCAGTGCATACCAAAGATCACAATTTCCTGTTCACCCCCTGAACCTACCTGGACCTCTTTGCATCACCTTGTGTAAATCTAACACAGAAATCTGTCATGAACAAGACAGTTCTGGGGGGGGCTTCAAACTTGCCTGTGATTCATTTACCTGCACTATATATTCAATTGTTGAAAACTGAGGCATAAGCTCTGCTGGTTGATTGACTTCAGAGATGCCTGCATATGCTGGAGGGAACTGAAAAAGAGAACAAAAAAAATAGAACAAGGAAGTTGCAGGACAGAAATGCAGAGCTCTCACAGACTGGTAGGGGTTGGAAGGGACTTCTGAAGATCATCTAGTCCAACCCCCCTGCCAAAGCAGGATCACCTACAGTAAATCACAAAGGAACACATCCAGGCAGGTTTGGAATGCCTCCAGAGATGGGGACTCCAAAACCTCTCCAGGCAGCCTGGTCCAGGGCTCTGTCCCCTCAAATGGAAGAACTTTTTTCCTTCTGTTTATGTGGAACCTCCTGTGTTTCAGTTTGTGCCCACTGCCCCTTGTCCTGTCACTGGACACCAGTGAGAAGAGCCTGGCTCCATCCTCTTGCCCTCATCCTTTAGCTATTGATCAGCATTGATAAGCTCCCTCCTCAGTCTGCTCTTCTCCAGGCTAAACAGCCCCAGGCCTCTCAGCTTCTCTTTGTAAGGTAGATGTTCCAGTCCTCTGGCCTGGGTTCAGCAAGAGAAAAGGGCCAAGGGCAAGAATCTAGACATATGAAATTTATGCTTAACCTTCTTTGCCAGGGGAGGCCAACAATACAATGTCCACTGAGAGTATGCAAGGGCTGAAGCCTTTTCCAACTTACCTGATTTCTCTGAAAACAGAAGTTACAAGCCCAGAGCTTGGCTCGATAGTCAACCTGGCTGGAAGAGAAAGATGAGCAGTCAGTATAAGTGCAGGAACAACTTCACAGTGCAGCTGCACCATCACAGCCTGAAATTGTGCCAGCAGAGGTTTAGGTTCTACAGTAGGAAACGTTTCTTTACTGAAAGAGTGGTCAGGCATTGGAATTGTTTGCCCAGGGAGGTGGTGGAGTCACCAACCCTGGAGGTGCTCAAGAAATGTGTAGACATGGCACTCTGGGACATGGTTTAGTGGGTATGATGGTGTTGGGTTGATGGCTGGATGATCTTAGAGGTCTTTTCCAACCTAAACAATTCTATGATCCTGTTTATCTACACTGGTTCACAGCACTGAGGAAGAAACAGAGTATCAGACATTCCAAAGTGAATGACAATTCAAACCCTTTTATTGCCAAGAAGTCCATTAACTCACCCAGCCCTGCCACTTTCAGGCCACTGACTGCTCTCTGGAGGTGTCTCTGGCAGACAAAAGACTTGAGTCTAATCAGTCTTTCACTACACTTGGACTGATCTTGGTCTTCTTCTTGTTTGTTCAGCTGTACCACACAAGTACTCTGGTCACAGAGCAACAGGAGCCAGATCCTGTGCAAACACTGAACAAACAGGCTGCTCCCTGCCCCACTAAGTTTACTTTTCTCAGCCCATTCCAACATCCTGTAACTGATGATGCAGTAAAGCCTGGCCTTGATTTCATGGGCTTGATCTCCTTCTGGCCTTGCCATCTTTTCTCAGCCTTGAGACCATCACCTGATTTTTGGGACTGAGATTATTCCTCTTAAATTCTGAGCAAAAACTTCAGAGAAAACCTTGCTTTTCATACTGGAACTGACCTACAAGCAGCAGGATGAGTAGGAAGCAGGAAATCAAATGAACATTACAGCTCAGAGAACAATGGGAGTATAATCAGCATCTTTGTTTGGTTTAAGCTTGACCATTCACCACAAAATTCCCTGAGCTGGTAAATGTTGGCCATTTCCATATCATCTCTGTCCTAACTGCCTCCCCAAAGGCTTCTCTCTCTCCTCTGTTTCTGGCAGCTCTGGTGACAGGCTGGCATTCAATATACAGGTAAGTTCAGAATGGACATTAGGAAAATGATTTTCACAGCAAGAGTGATCAGGCATTGGAATGGGCTGCCCAGGGAGATCAGGGAAGCAGGGAAGTCATTCTGCCCTGTACTCAGCACTGGTTAGGCCACACCTTGACTACTGTGTCCAGCTCTAGGCTCCTCAATTTAAGGACATTTTGACTCTTGAATGTGTCCAGAGAAGGGCAACAAGGCTGGGGAGAGGCCTTGAGCACAAGCCCTGTGAGGAAAGGCTGAGGAAGCTGGGGGTGTTTAGCCTGGAGGAGGCTCAGGGAAGACCTTATTCTCTCTACAGCTTCCTGAAAAGAGGTTGTAGCCAGGTGGGGGTTGGTCTCTTCTCCCAGGCAACCAGCACCAGAACAAGAGGACACAGTCTCAAGCTGTGGCAGGGGAAGTTTAGGCTGGCGGTGAGGAGAAAGTTCTTCTCAGAAACAGTAATTGGCCATTGGGATGTGCTGCCCAGGGAGGTGGTGGAGTCACTGTCAAAAAAGGCTTGGATGTGGCACTTGAAGCCATGATTTAGTTGTCAGGAGGTGTGAGGTATTAGGTAATAAGTTGGACTTGATAATCTCTGAGGTGTTTTCCAGCCTGGTTGATTCTATGATTCTATGAGGTGGTTGGATGTGTTTAAAGGTGGTCTGGATGTGGTGCCTGGGGCTATGGTTTAGGGGTGAGCCTTGCAGAGCAGGGTTATCAGTTGGACTTGGTGACCCTGAGGGTCTTTTCCAGCCTGACTGTGGGATTCTGTATCTCGTTGTACAGGCAGGGACTTGAACAAAACCCACCAGGTCTGAAGGGAAGAGGTTGCCAGGCAGCAAGCAGAGAAAAAAGAGAAGGAAGCAGTGAAGTTCAGACAAGAAAAAACCCTATCCAGCCCCAGGCCAGAAATTCCTACCAGAGGGGGTTGAGCACGGCTTTGCAAGTCGGCCTGCTGCAAAGCACCGGTTCATACTGCACGGGAGGCAGGTCGAGCCGCTCCTTCAGCGGGGTCAGGAGGCAGGCCAGGGGGACAACCATCCTGGTGGCCTCCAGCCTGCTGGAGGGCCACACGTTCCAGCTGAACCGCACGCCGTCACGCTCCTCATTCTGCTGGATGAACTCCAGGTAGGTCGCCATGGGGCTGCAGGAGCTCTGGGGGGACAGAAGCGGCACACATTCAAGCAGCCATCTCCTAGATGGACACCAGTCCTGCAAAGGAAGTCAGTAGTAGATCAATGGCCTGCAGGCACAAGGGACTGCAGGGCAAAGCCAATACCTTCAGAATGAATTAATCCCATTATCAGCTGAATCTGGGCTCGCAGCCCTGAAGGCCAACCCTGTCCTAGGCTGCATCAAAAGTGTGACCAGCAGGATGAGGGAGGTGATTCCCCTCCTCTACTCTGATCCTGTGAGACCCCACCTGGAGTACTGTGTCCAGTTCTGGTGCCCTCAGTGTAAGAAGACATTGAACTGTTGGACCCTCTGGCCCAGAAAAGGGCCACAAAGAGGATCAGAGGGCTGGAGCACTTACTACCAGTGCTATAGGGGACACCACCGAGTCTCAGCCCATCAGCAGAAAGCATACAGAGGACACTACAGATTCCTAACAAAGCCATAGGGACCACCTCTGACCCCTACACTGCTGATCCCCACCACTGCCATAGGGTTAAAGCACTCCTCCCCTTGCATTGATTACCCTCAGCACAGCCCCAGGACACATTGCTGGTCCCAGCTCTAACCTGTGGGACACCACCAGGCCCCAGAGGAAGCTGCTGAGCTCCCTATGCTGCTCTTATGGTACACTGCTGATCCCCACGCAAGCTTTGCTATAGAGGACATCGCTAACCCTGCCCTTATAGGACACCACTGACCCCTCCCCATTCCGCAGGGGACACCACTAACTGCCCCCAGCACTCCCCAAAAGAGACACCCCAGATCCCCCTCAGACACTCCTTATATGAAGACACAGACACAGACCCAGGCCCTCCACATCTGGGGACAGCACAGACCCCCTCCCCAGCTCCCATTATAGGGACACCACTGACTTCTCAGCTCTCCCTCACAAGAGACGCCACCATTCTCTCCAGCCCCCCTCACTGACCCAACACCTCCCTCAAGCTTCTTTCACAAGGGTCACCACCCCCAGCCCCAAGACGGCTGCAGTGGAGGGGACCCCCGCGGGCACCAAGCCCCGCGGCGTACGCACCGCGCCGCTCACAGCCGCCGCCGCTCTCCCAGCAGCCCCCGCGCCACAGGCAAAGCCAACTCAGCGTAAGCCGCTGACCACAAGCAAGATGGCGGCAGCGGCACGCCCCGCCCTTCTTCTGGCAAGGCTCTGCCCGACATCTTGACTAAGGGCAGCCTTCGCGCCATTCTGAAGGAAGGGGAGCGGCTGGACCTTGCCAAACGTGTCGGGCGGCGGTGTCAGAGACCATCTTGACTCGGGGCGCCAGGTGCAGCGCTGGAATGGAGACAAACGCGGTGCCCCTGCTAAACGTGGAGGCTGGGGAAGGCGTTGTCTTTCTGCGCTGGCATAGGCTGGTGAGCTGCGGGATGGGGCCAGCACTTCCCTCAGCTGCCTCGGAAGGTGCCGTGGTGGTCAGCAGAGAGCCATGTCTGTAAGCGCAGGAACTCCTGAAAAAAGACTGGTGCTGATGATACCAAACTGGGAGGAGTGGCTGACCCCCTGTCAGGCTGTGCTGCCGGTCAGTGAGACATGGACAGGACAAAGGGGAACCTCATGAACTTCTACAAGGGCAAGTGTCGAGTCCTGTACCTTGGGGATGAACAACCCCATGGCTCAGGGTTTGAAGGCAGGCAAAGAAGCTGGGCAGAGAAGTTGGACAAGTTCAGCCTGTCTCCACAATGTGCCCTCGTGGCATCTTGGGATGCATTAAGAAGAGGGTGGCCAGCAGGGGGAGGGAAGTTCTCCTGCCTCTCTACTCTGCCCTGGAGTCCTGTGTCCAGTTCCAGGATGACAGGGGAACTACAGGAGAGAGTCCAGCAGAGCCACTGAGATGCTGAGGGAACTGCAACATCCACCTTACAAGGAGAGGCTGAGATAACTGGGGCTGTTTAGCCTGGAGAAGAGCAGACTGAGAGGAGATCTCCTCAGTGTCTATCAATATCTCAAGGGTGGGGGTCAAGAGAATGGAGCCAGACTATTCTCACTGGTTCCAGAGACAGGATAAGGGGCAATGAACACAAACTGCAACACAGCAGATTCCATGTAGACTGAAAGAAAAACTTCTTCCCTTTGAGGGTGGCAGAACGCTGGACCAGGCTGCCCAGAGGGGTTATGGAGTCTCCTTCTCTGGAGGCATTCCAAATCTGCATGGCATGGTCCTGTATGATTTACTGTAGGTGATCGTGCTTTGGCAGGGAGGTTGGAACAGATGATCTTCGGAGGTCCTTCCCACCCCCTGTCTCTTTTGATTCTGTGAAAAGTTTTTCTGTTCTTCTGTTTTCCTGGAAGAACCACAAGCTTGCTGAACAAGTGAGAGAAGGGAAAAAAGCCCCAACACAGGCTACCTACAAAAGTCACAACTTGTTTTGTGCCTAACAACTGAAAGAGGGAAATGGTTTGAGCTTAGCTTCCCCTCTTCCCCACTCCCCCCAAAGCATTTGGAAGCACAGTAATTAAGAGAGGAGGCAAACATTTTCAACAAGAACTTGGACACCACCTGTGGACCTTCTCCCAGACCCTTCTTGTCCTTTACAGGCTGCATGATAGGCTGTGCTCAGCATGGCTGAGGGCCTGTATGCCCATTTCTCAGATAGGAAATGAAAGTCCCAACCACATGAAGCAAAAGAAGGTGGTCTGTGTGTGGAGGACTGCCATATTCAAGGTGCCTATACTCTGTTTCAAAGCATGAAGGGTTTGGCAGCAACAGGAGAGACAGTCCCAGGTCAGTATTGTTTCTTCCCTGAAACTGTTCTGCATGTGGAGGTAAGGGAACCCCAGAGAAGGGTTTAAGAGCTTTCTTTTTGTTCCTGAGCCATATGGAGCCATGTTTCAGGGAGTGGAACATCTCCCTGAAACGGGAGACTGAAGGGTGACCTCATTCATGTTTATAAAGATGTGCAGGGCAGTATCTGAGAGGTGACCTCATAAACATGTAAAGGGTGAGTGACAAGAGGATGGAGCCAGGCTCTGCTCAGTGATGCCCAGTGACAGGACAAGGGGCAATGGGGGCATGCTGGAACAGAGGAAATTCCACGTGAACATAAGGAAAAACTTTGTGAGGGTGACAAAACACTGGAGCAGGCTGCCCAGAGAGGTTGTGGAGTCTCCTTCTCTGGAGACATTCAAAACCCACCCAGAGATATTCCTGTGTGACCTCCTCCAGCTGATCCTGCTCAGGCAGGGGGTTGGACTGGATAATCTTTTGGTCCCTTCCAACCCCTAACATTCTGTGATATCAGGAGGAGACAGAAGGTGGCAGTCGACCCGCACCAGACAACCATGACACTTAACATCCCCAACTGGGGCAAGGAGTTACAAGTAAATTAAAATGCCCAAACCAGGAAAAACTAAAGGGCCACTCAGCCACGGGTTAAATGCTTCCACTATCAAAGCTTCAAGTTTGCCATTAATGTTAATGTTTTAAACTTTGGAATGTAAAGGGTGCAGATTTCAACCAGGACCTCTGTGCTCTCTTCTCAGTTCACAATACAGCCTGGTACTGTAGTTAATGTTTCTCTCAGACATAAAAACCAATCTTCCGCTTGACTCCATGGGAAAATGGCATTTGAGTGTGATCACCCTGCAGCTTGCCTCCAGACAGCTGGTTACCACTGGGGAGGAAACCACTCAGAGAGGCCTGGGAGGTTCACAGCAGGGTCTGCACACTCTAAGCTCTCACACGCAGGAGGTGCTTCGTGGATCTGCAGCAGCTGAACTGTGACGTCTTCTATGAGGCTTGCATATAGAAACAAGTAGATCATGCTTGCAAGTGGTCATCCATGTTTTGAGGGTTAGCTTGAGCAGTCAGCTTCCTATACAGAAGTGTTTTCAGATGTGGCACCGGAGCTACCAGTCTTGCAGCTTCCTCAAAATACTACAGTTCATAGAATCACAGAATTGTCAGGGTTGGAAGGGACCTCAAGGATCATCAAGTTCCAATCCCCCTGCCATGGGCAGGGACATCTCACACTAGGTCAGGCTGCTCAAGCTGTCTCTCCTTTTCCATATTACCAGTGAATATAATTATACTGCAGAAAGTGACATACCTGCATGATAAAGACATGGTGTACCCCTGCAAGCAACCTCCTAGCTGCAGTGGAGCACAGAGTGTTATCTCTGCAGCAGCAGGATTCGGGCCCCCATTGTGTCAGGTTCTCTTTGAACACAGGAAGACAAAGGCAACCCCACCCCAAACCTCAATGGAATTACCTTAAAGCTACTTAAGGGATGCCTGCAGCTGACCTTAATGCTCAATGAGGTGAGCAGTTTTTCCTCAAGCTACAAGTGCTTGAGTGGTTCAAGAGGGCAGAGAAAGAACAAACAGCTGGCCATTTCATCCCTCACATCTCTGCTGCCTCTGTAGAGATATTCATCCCTGTCATCTGGAGACAACAAAAGACACCCAGCTGTGGGTGCTCAGACTAACTAGTGCAATCAAACTCCTTCCATGGACATGCCAAGCTTATCAGTACTCGTTGTTTGCTTTCCTTGGAGACAGGGTGCCTAGCTGCTCCCAAACAAGGAACCTTTGCCTCCAAGGATGGGACAGGAAACATCTTTTTGTCCTCTTTGTACAGCACTCACCACCATGAACTCTCCAGAGACTGAAGTCTTGTTATAGCTGAAACACCAAGAAGTTTCAGAGACCACAACCCAGACTCCTTAAGTAGGAATAGGACAACTGAATTGTAGAATTGTCAGGGTTGTAAGGGACCTCAAGGATCATCCAGTTCAAACCCCCCTGCCATGGGCAGGGACACCTCACACTACAGCAGGTTGCTCACAGCCACATCCAGCCTGGCCTTCAAAACCTCCAGGGATGAGGCTTCCAGCACCTCCCTGGGCAACCTGTGCCAGTCTCTCACCACCCTCATGGGGAAGAATTTCTTCCTAACATCCAATCTGAATCTACCCATTTCTTGTTGTTGTTTTTTCCATTTCCAGTCCTATCACTACCCAATAGCAATTGAGCAAGATTTTATCCATTTTTTATGTGACCAAGCAAGATTTTGAACACTTGTATATGTGATGCAGACTCCTTTTAGAAGATGCAAACTCCAGGATGATATTGTGAAGTCTCCTACTTTAGTGAGTCTCCTCACTACAAGAAGGACATTGAGGTGCTGGAGGGGGTCCAAAGAAGGACAACAAAGCTGGTGAAGGGTTTGGAGAAAAGGTTTTATGAGGAGCAGCTGAGGAAACTGGGCTTATTTAGTGTGGAGCAAAGGAGGTTGAGGGGAGACTTTCTCCACTCTAACCCTCAGAAAGGAGGTTGTTGTGAGGTGAGGGTTGGTCTCTTTTCCCACATAACTAGTGATAGAACAAGAGGAAATGGCCACAAGTTGTGCCAGGAGAGGTTTAGGTTAGATACTAGGAAGAATTTCTTTACTGAAAGAGTGGTCAGGCATTGGAATAGGTTGCTGTTACAGGGTGCTCCAAACCCCCTTCCCCCACCTCCATCAGCGGAGGTTTAATGGTTGAAGACAAAGGCGGGAAATCGCCTTTCCCGCCCCTGGGGGACAGGTGAAAGGCTCTGCTCTTCCCGCCGGGAGCTGAGGTCCCTCACAGGCACTCGCCCGTGAGGGGAAGCCCGCGCTGGGATCCGGAGCTGTGATTGGCTGGGCGCTTCCCGCCCGGTGCGTATCGGCCCTGGACACATCGCCCAGGAGAATCTTAATGACAACCTTAAATGTATCGTCTGGGCGCTCGTTTTGGCGCTCATTTTGGACTCACCCTGGATCCGTGGCGGAATTGGAGAGCTCAGCACTGGGACCTGGCTTCTCGCCACGGGTCCTGCCCTGGGCTCCTGCTCCCTGCGGCTGTGGGCTGGCACAGGCCGGCCGTGAGGCTTCCCTTGCGCTGCTCAGGCAGCGCTGCTGCAGGAGTTTGCCTCCTGGCAGCTGTGCCCAAGGACACTTGGATTTTGGCGGGGCTCTTTTCCTTCGGATTTGTGCCACGTTATCCACACCCCGGATTATAAACCTGCGGTTCTGGAGCCTGCCACCCAAGAGAGACTCTAGGGACCATCTCCAAATTCCTGCTCTGTCCCTGTGAGTACCACCTGCGTTCTCATCGGGATGCCCTAAGCTCCTGGCTTGCCTTCCTTTTATCAGTGGGGTGAAGCTGTTTGGGGCTTAGCTTTTTCTATTTTCTGAATTCTCTAAATTGTACTAAAGTTTAATGATAAATTAGCTGGTAAGGAAAGAGAACAAAGAATCAGTGAGTTCTGGTTGAAATATTTGGGATCTTGGCCACATCAGAATCTTAATCTTCAATTAGATGGTAGTTGTCAGGGGAGAAATGTGTTGGCTTTAGGACTTAAAACACCCACCAGGAGATTCTGAAGCAAAGTTGAGAATCCTTAGAATTCATCAGAATGCTAAAACTGAGTTTAGAATCTTATTCTTTGCAACCATTCATTAGCAGATTTTCCTTATGAGCTAAGAACTTCTTTCCTTTCCTTCTGGGGAGGGCTCCAAACAATCCTTGGAAGCGATGTATCATCACCACTCAGCTCTTCTGTGGCACTTCTCAGATCACACAACCCATTCTTGGTCCCAGAGTAGATCCATATTTCCACTTCAGCTGTGATCTTCAGCACTGACTCAAGTTTCCAGACCACTCATAGGACCTTTCACACAGCTGATGGATGGCTGCTTCATAAACAGAACACTGCATTAAATGCAAAGTCACTCCACCTCCTAGAGTTGCTCACCAGTGCAGAGGTTCACAAAAGTAAGCTTGTCACCTTGGTCCTGAGGCATAAATCCAGCTGACAGTTTTATTCCACTTTAAAACTCCAGCCACTCTGTCATATAAATACAGTTTGATGGAGAAATCTCACCACCTTCATGGCAATCATCAAAAACCTGCAAAAAAAAGCCCCCTGTCAGTAATTGTACACAGCAAGCATGATGTAATTACAAGGAACATGCTCACATTGGTTCTGCTCCTTTCCCAGGAGTAAAACAGTAGTCTCATAGGAAGAATCTGGGAAGTCCAATGCCAGCTCTGAGGAAGAGTAATCACAGAATCATAGAATTGTTTTGGTTGGGAAAGATCTTTGAAATCCTTGAATCCAACCATTTTCTAACTTTACCAAGCCTGGTGCTAAACCATGACCCTCAGCACCACATCTCTGTGTCTCTGAAACACCTCCAGGGATAGGGATTCAACCACCTCCTTGGGAAGCCTGTCCCAGTCTTTGAGAACCCTTTCAGTAAAGAAGTTTCATCTAATATCCAACCTAAACCTCTCCTGATGCAACACGATGCCATTTCCTCTCATCATATCACTTGTTCCCAGGGAGAAGAGACCAATGTCCACCTCACTCCAACCTCCTTTCAAGGAGTCGTGGAGAGCAAGGTGGTCTCCCCTGAGCTTCCTTTTCTCCAGGCATAACAACCCCAGTTCCCTCAGCTGCTCCTCACAAGAGCTCTCCAGAACCTTCACCAGTCTTCCCCTCATCCTCGTGGCCCTTCTCTGGACACGTTCCAGCACATCCATATCCTTCCTGTAATAGGGGTCCAGAACTGGATGCAGTACTCCAGGTGGGGTCATTACCTATTTACATAGAGGATTAGTTACTCACAGGGCAGAGTCCGCAGGGTGTCCTGACTAATCCAGTGGGTTGTATGAGAGGACTAACAGCTCTGTACAGCTTCATCTGCCCATCCACACTGCCTACTGTCCCTTCCTTTGCAGCAATGATTGTCATCTCCACCTTGCCGTCGTAGATCAGAGTATTTAAGATGGTTTCGATGTCTTCCATTGACAGCTCTACCTAAGGAACAATTTGTACAAGAAGTATTAGGACAGATGGGTGCCACTGAGTCTTGCAAGGAGTTAATGAGCAAACCCCAGCAGTAGCAAATGCTTGAGAGTTCTGACCTAGCAAAACAAATACCAATTCCTCCCACCTCTCAAGCTCTTTTGGATTACACCAGCCTCAGGTCACTGAAAAAAACAAAACTTCCCTAAGCACCTCAAATGTCTAGAGCCTCCTAAAATGATGTAGTTCCAGTTTTACAAGAAAATGATCATGAAAAGACAAAGACAAGGCTGCTGAAGATACACCAGTTGATGCTAAGAATTGTGGGACTTTTTCCTCCTGTTTCTGTTGTACTTTTTACCTCCCCTAAATCTGTCTGAAGCACATAGGCAGATGTGAAAGAAATTACAGAATCATAGAATGGTTTGGGTTAGCCTTAAAGATCACCTAGTTCCAACCCCCCTGCCATGGGCAGGGACACTTTCCACTAGACCAGGTAGCTCAAGGCCTCCTCCAACCTGGCCTTAAACACCTCCAGGGAGAGGGCGGCCACATCTCCCTGGGCAACCTGTCCCAGTGTTTCACCACCCTCACTGGAGAGCATTTTTTCCTAATCTCCAGTCTAAATCTCCCCTCTTCCTGCTTCAATTCATTCTCCTGCATCCTACTATTACAAGCCCTTGTAAAAAGTCCCTTCTCAGCTTTCTTGTAGCCCCCTTCAGGTACTGGAAGGTAGCTATAAAGTCTTCCCTGAAGCCTTTTCTTCTCCAGCACCAACTCTCACAGCCTGTCCCCATGGGAGAGCTGCCCTAGCCCTATGATAATCTTCATGTCCCTCACCCTGACCCACTCCAGCATTTTTATGTCCTTCTTGTGTTGGGGGCCCCAGAACTGGACACAGTACTCCAGGTGGGGTCTCTTGAGAGCAGAGAAGCAGAGTCACCTCCCTTGTCCTGCTGGTTACACTTCTTTTGATGTAGCCCAGCACACAATTTGCTTTATGGGCTGCCAGTGCACATTGCTGGCTCTTGTTGAGTTTTTCATTAACTGACCACCCCCAAGTCCTTCTTCAGACTTCTCTCAAACCACTCCTTGCCCAGCCTATCTTTGTGCTTGGGATTTCCCAGGTGCAGGATCTTACACTTGGCCTTTCTGAACTTCATGAGGTTGACATGGGTCCACCTCTCAAGCCTGTCCAAGTCCCTCTGGATGGCATATATATATATATATAGCACTTAAGTTATAAACCATAAAGGGTTGAGATGGTTAATGGCCAACTGACTCCAAGTAAATTTTACTCTACTGATAGGGACACAAATGCTAATTCCATTATACATTTTTGAAAGCCCACATGTATGAAGTATCCTGGAATCCCAATAACCCTCCTCAAGAAGAAATACAGCAGCAGAGTCCACCTCCACCATAGGAACTGGAGTTAATCATGCACTTGTAATTTAGAGGGTAGTAAGGTGAATCTGTTTCTGACCTTGCTGATCCCCAGTTCACAGATGTATTTCCACACCTCATGGGAGGAGGCAAAGGAGCTGTTCCTCTGTATCATGGGATTCTGTTTGCTGTCTCGAGCTGCCTCTGCCTGAGGAAAAAAAGCAGAGACAAGTTATAGTCAGTGCTCACTGCCAGAAGCCTCCTTCATGCTTCAGTTTCAGGCAGACATAAGTATAGATGTGGATTTCCAAGCCTTTTCTAGAACATGTTTTTATTCAGTGTGAAATTCACAAGGGTAGAGTCTGAGAAAGAACAACCCCGTGGACCAGGATAGGCTGGGGACTAACCTGCTGGACACCAGCACTCAGGAGAGAGACCTGGATGTCCTGGTGGATGGAAGGCTGACCATGAGTCAGCAATGTGGCCTTGTGGCCAAGAAGGCCAACGGCCAGGGGTGGATTAGAAGCCTGTAGTTAGTAGGTTGAGAGAGGTTCTCTTCCCACTCTACTATGCCACATCTGGAATGTTGTGTACAGTTCTGGGCCCCTCAGTTCAAGAAGGACTCCAGGGAACTGCCTGAAAGAGTCCAGCAGAGAGCCACAAAGATGATGAAGGCAGCGGAACATCTTCCTTCTGAGGAGAGACTGAGGGAACTGAGGCTCTTTAGCTTGAAGGAGAGGAGACTGAGGGGTGACCTCACTCATGTTGATAAAGATGTGCAGGGCAATGTCAGGAGGACAGAGCCAGGCTCTGCTCAGTGATGTCAAATGATAGGACAAGGGGCAGTGGGTGCAAGCTGGAGCTGAGGAGGTTCCATGTGAATATAAGGAAAAGCTTTTTCACTGTGAGGGTGACAAAACACTGGAACAGGCTGCTCAGAGAGGTTGTGGAGTCTCCTCTGGAGACATTCAAAACCCAGACATATTCCTGTGTGACCTCCTCTAGGTGATGCTGCTCTTGCAGGGGAATTGGACTGGATGATCTTTCAAGGGCTCTTCCAACCCCTAACATTCTGTGATTCTGTAATGGCCGACACTGGAAACTGAAGCCTTGCCAGTCACTGGTTTTATAAAATACAAGGTGACTTCAGTGGTGGCACTCACCTTACTCTGTAGGAATTTGAAACACTGTTGGTTTAATACCTCCACAAATTCAGACTCAAAGTCTTGGTCACTGTACCAAGCCCCACCAGTCACAGAGCGGTCAGGCTGCAGGTTATACAGCATGTATACCTTCTTCTTGGATGCCTGTTGGAGACAAATGCACAGCTCTTCAAGTCCCCCTTAAGAGAAGGAAGATTTAAGACATGGTTTAGCACAAGCCTTGGTAGAGCTGGAGAATGTTTGATGATCTTAAAGATCTTTTCCAAGCAGAACAGCTCTATGATTTTATTTTTATTGAAGAAGTCACTGAAATAAAATAGAGGAACTAAGAGTAAGCCAGAATCGCGTGTCTTAGAAACTGTTCAAACAACACAAATCCAGTGTATGAGCTAGGTAACTGAAAAGGACTCCAGGGGGAAAGGAGAAGGCTGAGATGGCTTCAGTATCCGAAACACCAAATTATGATACAGCAAAACTGGGACCAGTGGCAAAAAAAGGTAATTAGAAGCACATTGCTTATTTTAGCGGAGTCTGAGAGGAGAAAGGAGAAAATGGTGGGAGAAAAGAGAGTTAGGAACCAAAAAAACACAGGAGAATAAGGTATAAAAATAGGAGGACAAGAGAGAGCAGGATCTGATCCGTGACCCCACTCATCAGCTTGCTGGAATGAAAGTCATCAAACCCTTCCTGAGGTTGGTGTCTTGAAGACTGGATGTGGAAGGGAGGGAAAATGGTGAGAGAACTGCAGATTAGCAGCAAGCAGTGCAAAAGGCTTGAGAAGGGTAACAGAACTGTTACAACCAGTCATGTGCAATAACCAGTTGAGAGAACAAAACCTGCAACTGGATAGTAATACTGTGTGATCAGTAGCCTCTCCTATCTGTTACACCTCAAACCTGCACCCTAAAGAGTCAAACAGGTACACAATCAGTGTGAAACCCAGAAGCAGAATGAGGCTTCTCTGGCTTCCAAGTTCAAACACACAGAGCACACAGCAAACACCTGAAATAATTTCAAAGAAGTTGCAAAATACTCACTGCCACAGATTTAACTGCTTTAATTAGCTTCTTGCTTTCCAAGTTTTTCAGTATCTTGTTGATCTCTGTTAAAGGCAAATTACTTTTGTATCTAATGTCTCTGCTCCAAATACCTGGTTAAAAATCAGAGAAGAGAACAGAAATGAATAGGAGGAACCACTGGTTTCTGTACACACCCACAAACAAAAAGCCTCATCACAACATTGCTTGACTTGCATGGCAGTCATAAGATGTATCCTTGCTCCTGGCAAAAGCAGGGGAAGGGCAAGGGGATGGAACAAAGAAAACTGACAAAACCCAAGAAATGCATCCCACAGCAATGACACTCTCCTTCTGTCCTTTATCTCTCCTCCAAGAGCTCTTACAAGAGGACCCTGTTTCACTGCTAACATAAATACATCACAGAAATTTGCCCAGAGAGGTTGTGGAATCTCCTTCTCCAGGGACATTCAAAACCCGCCTGGACATGTTCCTGTGTGACCTACTCTAGGTGATGCTGCGCCGGCAGGGAGGTTGGACTGGCTGATCTTTCATGGTCCCTTCCAACCCTTAACGTTCTGTGATTCTGTGTGTGAGATGTTCTTGTAGTTTGAGAGAATTAGTGTTTGCTTCCACCAAAAATATGCAGCCAGTTCTACCTGCCATCTCTCCACCACACTGTGCAATGACTGCTGAAAAAAAAATCCTGGTTACTGGTAGTTCCTGCATCTGTTCAATCTGATAAAGATTACCACCTTTTCTTTGAACAAGTGACTGTTCTGTGGATTCCTCTGCCTGACAGCCCCACAGGTAACTACTAATCCACATTCCAAATATTCTGAAAGAGTTCTCCTCCACAGTTAGCCAGGACAGGTTGTTATTGTAATAGAGAAACATGTCATCTTCTCCTTTTTGTTTTTAAAAGCACTAGATACAGACCTGACATGGGGACTCTGGATTTCATTTTTGTACTGTATGGAAAAGCATTTTGCAGTCTGGACAGGAGCAGTTCCATAAGAAGAGTTAGTACCATTCGCAATTATGATCTGTTTCATCACAGAATGCATCAGGTTGGAAAGGACATTCAAAGGTCAGCTTGTCGAAACCCCCAACAGTGAGCAGGGACATCTCCAGCTAGATCAGGGTGCTCAGGGCTCTATCAAGTTTGACTTTGAATGTCTCCAGGGATGGGGCCTCAACCACATCTCCCCGTTCCAGCATTTTCACCACTTTCATTGTGAAGAACTTTGTCCTAATGTCCAGCTGAAATCTACCCTGCTTCAGTTTCAAATCATTGCCCCTTGTCCTATCACCACAGGCCCTTCTAAACAGACCCTCCCCAGCCTGCCTGTAGGCGCCCTTCAGATATTGAATGTAGCTATAAGGTCTCTGCAGAGCTTTCTCTTCTCTGGGCTGAACAGCCCAAACTCTTTCAGCCTGTCTGCACAGGAGAGGTGCTCCAGCCCTCCAATCATCTTTGTGGCCCTCCTCTGCCCTTTCTGAGTTGATGAAGACTCCAGAGCTGGACACAGTACTCCAGGTGAGGCCTCACCAGAGCAGAGTGGCACAATCACCTCTCTGGATCTGCTGGCCATGCTTCTTTTGATGCAGCCCAAGATGTGATTTGCCTTCTGGGCTGTAAGTGCACACTGTTGGCTCATGCCCAGCTTCCTACCAGTCACCCCAAGTCCTTTTCTGCAGGGACCTACCTTTGTTGCCTGCATCTTCTATAATTTGGTAAACCAGCTTCTCTTGATTGTCAGAGCCTTTCATTTTACTGTAAAGTAAGACAGAAACCAGGATTTGTTTGAAAGTGAAAATAATCTTGTCTCCAAAGAGAGCATCTGCAAAGGGACAGTGGTGTGCTCCCACCACCCAAACAAAACCCTCTGTTCAGTAGAAATCACTACAGCTAAAGCAGTTTTCACCATGTTCAGCCAGCCAGCATGAGGCTTACCTTGCATTTTGAGACTCTTTGATTCTATAAAGGAGACCAGCATTGCTCCTGAGAAGGTCCAGTTGCCCCTAGGAGAGATAAGCACAATGCATTTACTTTCCTTCAAATAGCTTCTTTAAAGACTGTGGCAAAAATCTTCTGCTATCTCTTCTTCTAATTAAAACCCTTATTCCATGCCAACTGAATATAGAAAAGGGAAAAGTAACATTGCTAACTGAGTACAGAAAAGGGAAAACCAACATTTCTAGCTGAATATAGGAAAGGGAAAACCAACATTTCTAACCACTGGAAACAAAGACTCCCTCGAGAATATTTCTTCCCTGCAAGTGTAGTAATACTCTTGAGGATATTTTTTCCCCTGACAACTATCCATTTATCATCAGTTTCAGAAAGAAGAAACACACTTCCTAACCCTTCCCACAATACATCTGCACTTCTATTATTTCTCCTAACTTTCACATTGCATGAGAGACATCAAGTTCTTGGATACTTTGCTCTCACTTTCCACTAAAAGTCTCATTTGCTTGGCTGCCCAGAAATTGTACTGGAGCTGTACTGCACAAACTTTGAATACTTGTGGACAGTTACCTTAGATAAAGTAATACAGAGGAGAAACAAAAGCAAAGAGGTCTGGACATATCAAAAACCCAAACATGATACTTCTCAGTGGAAACTTGTTCAGCTAGAATCCCTCAGGGATAGACACACTCATGTTAAGTTTGTCTTACAGAATGGAAAGAGTAAATTGGGGTATGCTTTAGTTTGCTTTGGCAATCATCAGCACTTATGGCAACCGAAAGTAAGTTATGGTAACTGTAGAATAGAATAGAATAGACCAGACCAGGTTGGAAGAGACCTTCAAGATCATCGTGTCCAGCCCATTATCCAACACCACCTAATCAACTAAACCATGCAACCAAGCACCCTATCAAGTCTCCTCCTACATGCTGTCAAATGCTACTAAATCCAAAAGCATGCATTTGCTAGCCCTTCCCAAGAGGTTGCTACCATGTGTGTGTACAAAGAGCACACCAGTTGGCTGGAATAACACGAGGCAAGTGGAATCACCATACCATGGAGAGCAGCCTGTTGATCGCCATGGCTCGCTGTTGGGCTTCCATATGAGGCATATCATTTTGAATCACCTGGTCTGTGATACCATGAGGGAACTGATGGCACAGCTCAATAATCCTGGGGGAGGAGAAAACAAGGTTTAAAAATCACATGTTGTGGCAGCCCAACCCAAATCCAAACAGTACTAGAGTCAGAGTGGAAGAGAGGGGAAAAGAGCAACCTCAGAGGAGAAGTACCCATGAACTTTCTTCATGGGTCATATGTGTTGAGGGAAGTGAGCATCTGCTCCCTGTGCTGACAAAGATGCTCCTACAAACACTGAATATTCTACCCCATTTTACTTTGATGTTGCCTTCGTTGTTAACAACATGGATTTAGAGCTCCCTGTACAGACAGTTCTGATGAGCTCGCCAGGCAGCAAATCTCGATGAAATATCTCTTGAGAGAAAAATTACTTCAGGCAGAAAAGCCACAATTTGCCTTTTCAGGAGCAGAAAAACACCTGTACAGCTAAAGGGAACCTGACCCCATCCCACTGCCACCTAAGCACGTAGAGTCTTGGAATGGTTTTGGTTGGGAACAATTTCTAAGATCATCGAGTCCGCCCGTCAGCCACCATGGCCAGTTAATCCTGTCTCAGTGCCACGTCCATACGTTTCTTGAACGCCTCCAGCGACGCTGACTGCACCACCTCCCTGGGCAACCTGTTCCAACGCACCTCCCATCCCCAGCACAAACACGAACTGTCCTAAAGAACAGCAAATATCTCCTTCAGGACCTGTTTACTGACCACCACCCGGTCCTCCACCAATTCCCCCCGCAAGGCAGAGGCCGCTTTCCTCACCGCTCGTGACACTTCCCTTTCCTCCCTGCCAAAGCCCCAGCACTTCCAGCCCTCCTTCCTCCGGCCGCCTCCCCCTCAACACACACACAGCCGCCGCTCACCTGCTCTCTATCTCCATGAGATCAGGAGCCTCCGGCTTCACCTTCACCTCCGCCATGACACCCACAGCCGCGCGCCGCCAGCCTGTGTCCGGCGCGGAGGGATGACGTCAGAGCCGCGCGGGGGTGATGGGCGGAGCTAGTTGCTACGCAATGGGACGCGGACCAATGGGCGGGGCTGGGATCGGGAGAGGAGCGAGCGCGGGCGAGCAGGAGCGCCGCGGTCTCGCCGGGGAGCGAGGCGGGTGGGCAGGGCCCTGGGCTGGGAACGAGCGAGGTGAGCAGGGCTCTACAGCAGCGGGGGCAGGGATCGGGTCGGAAGGGCAGGCTTGTGGGATCAAGTGGGGTGAGCAAGGGCCTCAGGAGCAAGGGATCGATTGGGCTGAGCAAGGGCCTCAGAGGCAGGGATGGAGTGGGGAGGGTAGGGCTGTGAGATGGGTTCAAGTAAGGTGAGCAAAGCTCTATAGCATGGATGGAGTGGGAAGGGCAGGGATGGAGTGGGAAGGGCAGGGATGGAGTGGGAAGGGCAGGGATCGGGTGGGGACAGCAGGCCTTGGGGTGGGGTCGAGTGAGGTGAGCAAGGGCCTCAGGAGCAGGGATCAGGTGGGGTGGGCAAGGCTATGGGACAGGATCAAGAAGGATGACAGAGGCTGTCCAGCAGCAGTGGAATGGGTTGGGCTGTGACATGAGGTGATCTGTCAGGGCAAGGGCAGACAGGACAAAGCCCATTGTAGGACAGAGTCCAAGCATGCTGGGGACACTGGCAGGGCAGGTTGTGTCCTCCCAGGGATGGGCTCTCTGAAAGATGAAATGGGTGTTGTGCTTTTGGTTCAGTGGTGCCAGGAGCAGGTCCTTGAGGAAAACTATTCTCTGTCCCCTCCTGTCAAGTAAAGGTCTCTCTCCCATGTCACTGCATGGAGACCAGGCGACACTGGCTGAGAACTGTTCACGCTCTCAAACTGCCAAGGAGATTGCTGCTCCAGGCAGCCAGGTGGCCAGCAGGTTGAAAGAGGTTCTCTTCCCCATCTGCTTTGCCCTGGGGAGGTGTCATCTGGAATACTGTGTCCAGTTCTGGGCTCCCCAGTTCAGGAGGGTCAGGGAACTACTGGAGAGAGCCCATCAGAGACCCATAAAGATGCAGAGGGGCCTGGAGCATCTCTCTTACTAGAAGAGGCAGAGAGACCTGGGGCTGTTTAGCCTGGAGAAGAGCAGACACAGGGGATCCTATTAATGGTGATCAATAGCTAAAGAGCAGGGATCAAGAGGATGCAGGGCTGGGCTGCAGGACCAAGGAGCAATAGACAAAAAGTGGAACACAGGTTTCACTTAAACATCAGGAAGAACTTTTTTGGAGGTGTTAGAGCACCAAAACAGGCTGTGGAGTCTCTTTGGAGACTTTCAAAACCCACCTGGATGCATTCTTCTGCAACCTGCTCCAGGTGAACCTACTCTAGGAGGGCAAGGGGACTTGATCTCCAGAGGTCCGTTCCTACCCCTACCATTCTGTGATTCTGTGCTACCTCAGCGTGGCCCCAGTAAGAGCATGGCCTAACAAACACCTCCCCTGGTGAATCAGTGCTTTGATGAGCAGTGCAAGAGACAGTTCTGGAGGATTGAAGGCTTGGTTATGAAACCAAATGCTTCGAGTGCAGACATGTTTCCTGGCCCTGAGTGTCAACCCTCAAGATCTGTAGTGTGCATTGTATTGTAAAGTACTATCACATCCAAATGCAATTTTTCATTCTTGTGTGAGATGATAGTGACTGTGTAAATCATGATAAGGCATGCTTGGCTCCTGCTGTGTAGCTAGTTCTTAACACAGCAGAAGGCTGAGATGAGCTTCAACAAGAGCTGTCTTGCTTTAGCCCTTTTCTGGACATCTTGTAGGTATTCAGGTGGCCACAAGGAAGCAAGAGGCTGGTTCCACACCTGCCACGATGAGGGTGGAAGGTACTTCACTGTCACTTACTCCTCTCAGCTATTGCTGATGATGTTAAATCTGTTTCATTTGAATCCATGGCAATCAGAATAGATCATGGGAGGCCAAAGTGGACTGAATGTGATGCTGCACATCTCAGGCTTTGCTCACAGTTCTGAATCAGGAAAATAAGGTGGAAGTGGGGTAGTCATTAGGATCTTGCTCCTTTTTTGATGCAAAACTCATGCAAAGAGACCTAACAGCTTAAAGAATACAGTATTCACACGTTTAAGAGAAAGACATGGGTGTGCTGGTTGAGAGCTGGCTGAACACAAGCCAGTGTGTGGCCAGAGAGCCAACAGCATGGTGACCTGGATCAGGAATAGTGTGACCAGCAGGACCAGGGAAGGGATTGTCCCTCTCTACTCAGCACTAGTATGACCACAACTTGAGTCCTGAGTTCAGTTTTAGGGCCTTCACTACAAGAAAGACATGGAGGTGCTGGAGCAGGTCCAGAGGAGGGCAACAAAGCTGGTGAAGGGTCTGGAGAACAGGTCTGGTGAGGAGCAGCTGAGGGAAATGGGACTGTTCAGTGGGGAAAAGAGGTGGCTGAGGGGAGACCTCATTGCTCTCTACAGCTCCCTTCTTCCCTGAAATGGTTCTCAATGAATGGAATAGGTTCCCCAGGGAGGGGGCTGAATCCCCTCCCTGGAGGTGTCTCAATGACACAGAGATGTGGTGCTGAGGGACATGGTTTAGCACCAGCCTTGGTAGAGTTAGAGAATGGTCTGACTTGATGATCTCAAAGGTCTTTTACAAACAGAAGAATTCTACAAATTTATGATGAAATGAAGGGAAGTCCTTAGATGAAAAGACCACCATTGCTCAATGCATTCTGCTGAGAAACATTACTGTCTGCCTTTTTGTCTTTCAGAGGTCACTGCTGAGTAAAATGACAGCTGGCTCCATCTCCGTTCCCCAGGTCATCCCACTTCGGATCCCTCTCCCAGGGAAGGCTAAATGGGAAATAGACACAAATACCTTCATAGAAATAAAATCAGGTATGAATAAGAGCTTTGGCTCTATGTAAAACCTTTCCTTAGGTCTTAATTTGAAGCTTTTAGCCTCTATACTTTTATTTCCATCTAATTGTGATTTTTAGGAGCATCATTTGATTAAGGAACTTTAAAAATCAGCCATGTTTTGATACACTGAATGCACTTGCACTTATTTTTCTGCTTTCAAACACCATTATTGACACATGAGTTATTTCAGATGTTGTCAGCAGCCTTGTTTGCTTCCATGATCAAGCTCTTTAAGCTGTTGCAGTTAGCTTTGAGACGTGCTTGAAAGAAGCTCATCCCAAAGTTTTCCCCGTAGTTTTCTGATGTGTGAGCTTTCACCAGGGAAGAAAATATCTTTGCTGTCATCAGAAGCAGCTGGCTGCTGCAATGTTTTCATGCAAAGCCATTGCAGAGCTACATTAGGAAAGGCAATATTGCTTAGCCTGAAATTGTGACCCTGGAAGAAGGAGTGGGGGGTGAAATTTCAACCCACCACAGACTTTGAATGAAAGATAAATAATGTTAGGGATTGGACACAGAATGATAACAAGAGATAGGTTAATATCCTTCCATTGGCTTGTTGAAAATCTTCTACTTTTGCAGTACAGCTTATTTTGCTCTCTTCTCTTCTTTGCTCTGGCTGGTGGATATACACTACAGCACAGAAGGTTCCACCTCAACATGAGGAGGAACTTCTTCACTGTGAGGGTCACAGAGCACTGGAGCAAGCTGCCCAGAGAGGTCGTGGACTCTCCTTCTCTGGAGACTTTCAAGACCCATCTGGATGCATTCCTGTGCAACCTGCACTAGATTCTATATATGCCTTTCACACATTGAATGGAGTTTGGCTAACTGCTTTCTCTGTGTCTTTCAGATACACCTGAGGTCTCTATTTATTACACTTTAGATGGAAGTAAGCCAGAACTCATCAGGAAACCTGGCTATAGAGAACATAACACTTTCAAGTATAAAGGTCCTATCATACTACCAGTTGGGAAGATAATGGTCAAGGCACTGGCAGTTACAAAGTAAGTATACTGGGTTATTTTCCTCATATTTTCAATCACAACAACCCCATGAATGCTCCAGGTTTGAGGAAGAATGGCTGGAAAGATGCTGAGCAAAGAAAGACCTAGGGGTGTTGATCCACAATCAGCTAAACATGAGGCAGCTTGTGGCCAAGAAAGCCAACAGCATCCTGGCCTGGATCAGGAATAGTGTGGCCAGCACTGGCGAGGTCATACCTTGAGTCTTGGGTTCACTTTTGAGACCCTTACTACAAGAAAGACATTGAGGTGCTGGAATGGGTCTGGAGAACAGGACTTGTGAGGAGCAGCTGAGGAAACTCTTGTTTGGTTAGCATGGAGAAAGGGAGGGTTGAGGCGAGACCTCATTGCTCTCTACAGCTCCCTGAAAGGAAGATAGAACCAGGTGGGTGTTGATCTCTTTTCCTTAGGATCAAGTGATAGGAGAGGAAATGCTCTGAAGCTGTGCCAGGGGACGTTTAGGTTGGCTATCAGAAGAAACTTCTTAACTGAAAGGGCTCTCAGAGACTGGAACAGGCTCCCCAGGAAGGTGGTTGAATTCCCATTCCTGGAGATGTTTAAAAGATGCAGAGATGTGGTGCTGAGTAACACTTTCTCTTCCTTCTCCTTCTCCTCCTTCTGAGGTTGTTCAACCTGGAGAAGAGAAGACCCCAGGGGGACCCTATAGCTGCCTTCCAGTACCTCAAAGGATCCTACAGGAAGGCTGGAGAGAGACTTTTCATAATGGTGCCCAGGCATAGGACAAGGGAGAATGGTTTTAAGCTGAGAGAGAGTAGGCTTAGACTGGATCTTAGGAAGAAGTTCTTCAGTACAATGGTGGTGAGACACTGGAACAGATTGCTCAGGAGGTTGTGGATGCCTCCTTTCTGGTGGTACTCAAGGCCAGGCTGGATCAGGCCTTGAGTAGCCTGGTCTAGTGCCCATGGCAGGGGGAGATGGAATTAGGTGATCTTTAAGGTCCCTTCCAACCCAAACCACTCTGGGGTTTTTATTGGTAACTTCTTACCATGCACATTTTAGACTTCAGGACAATCAAACCAAACCAAAACCACAACAAGAAAGAAGAACCAAACTGAAAAACCTTCTAACCCTCTTGTCCCACCCCCTAAAAAAAGAGAACCAGGACTTTCCTTAGAGCATTTCCCAGGCTTTATACTTACCACGTGAAAAAATGACTTGCAAGCTTGAAAGAGATGATCCAGGTTCATTGGTGATTGCCTTGCTGCTGTACATGGGTTGGTAGCCTGCAGATAGCTTTGTGAACCTTGCTTTTCAGGGACTGCAGGAAGAGCACAGTTGTAACAAAAGTGTTTCTGGTAGAGTACAAGCAACCAAACATCCTTTGCTCTCTTGAAGGCAATGCCAAGAATTTCCTAAAAGACAGCACCACACAGGTAAGTTTTAGCAGTCAACCCCTGGTGTGAACATAAAATACTGTAGATATTACTTAAAGATGAAACCTTGGCTGCCTAGACTTTTAATATGCTTTTTCTCTCTGCCCATCTTTGCTGCTTTGGTCCTTCCTGGAGGTGTTGAAGGCCAGGTTGGATGAGACCTTGAGCAGCCTGGTCTAGCAGAAGGTGTCCCTGACCATGGCAGGGGGGTCAGAACTAAATGATCTTTAAGGTCCCTCCCTTCCAACCCAAATCATTCTATGAATCTAGGAGTTGAAGTCAAGCATTGAAAAAAAATCCTTTCTCCAATGTTTCCCATTTCCCCCTGGTCTCTTATCTTCAAGTCAAACACTTAAAACTTTACATTTCCAATTGAAGCTTTTCAAAGGCCTGCATGGAACCCTTGTGCTTTTAAAATCACAAGAAACAGCTATAGCCAAAGAGGAACAGAGCACCCCCAAACCCTTCACTTGTAATTAAAAGGGAATTTCTTTTTAGGGGAGGGAAGGTGGAATGTTGACTACAAACCCAAAGAAGAATCGAGTGAATTTGCAAATCAAGCCTGCCTGGAGTGAAGCACCCCAAGATTCTCAAGGTATGGTATTACTCCAGCAAACTGAATTAGCCTTCTGTCTCAGTTTAAAATAGTGACAAATACTCCTTTTATAGCACTGGTAGCCTATGGGGAATTTTAACACCATCTCAGAAGACAGAAGACCCTCCAGGAATTCCAATTTCAGTTGCTTAGCACTGCTGTCTGGGTTTAAGGAGCGAGACAGAGCTCTCCAACTCTTCTCAAAGTAGTTAAAGAAAATACTCCACATCAGGACTGGATAGAATTGGAAAGTTTAAATGGAAATGCAGTGCAAGGCATATCAAATACAAAGAAATCCATAGGCCATGGTTCTCCAAAACCTCCTTAGGCCAAAACTTCCACAAAATTCCCTCCAAATCGGGCTGAAATCCCAGGCCTGAGTGCCCACACACACACTCTAAACCTCTCTGCACTCCCCTATACTCAAGTGACACAGTTGCCAATGCAGCTCTCCAGCTCCATGGCCAGCCAGGCTGCTCCAGGCCCAAATTGGCAGCATGAGCAAGGCTGAAACAGGCCTCACTCCCTGGCCACCCAGGAGCAGAGAGGGAGGGAAAAAAAAGGGGAAGGAACAGCTTGTGCTGCCCCTTTATAAATGGGAGATGCAGGCATTATGGGAAAGAAACAACAAAAATGTCACTCTCCAGTCCACCTCTGGACCTCTCAGGTCCTCCTGGAAGACTTCTTTATGGTTTCTTAAAGGCACTCCAACCATGACAGCTGCTAATAGAGAATAAAAATTACCTTCCACACATTTCACCTTAGCTCTTAAACACCTATTAAAATGTCATTCATTTCTTCAGCAGCATAAAAATGCCCACACTGTCTTCACTTTGTGCCAGAACATGCTGCTAAATGGGTGGGACTGCAAAGGGTTTAGAGAGTTCTTGACTGGTGTTTGTTTGCAGTACTACTCCACAGTAAATCCACAAAGCAGAAATGAAGGCTTAACCCAGATTTTTCTCCACAGATAAAGCCTGGTATTCCATGGTGCCAGCAATGGGACTGTCTTAAGAGCAGGGAATCATATTAATGGTTACAAATCAATTTACTGTTAGGAGCTGGGGGGCTGCTTGCAGGAAGGAATTCAAAAGTAAAGAAAACTAGGTAGGACTGAGGGTTTTTTCCTAGTTTCATTTCCTGTAATTCCATGCAGTGTATTTGAATCCAAAATCTGGCTGTCAAATACATTATTTTACATATGCTAAGCTACTGGAATTTAAAACAAGAGTATGTAATGAAGATAGATGTTAACTGCACGAAGTGAATGACAGTATAACAAGAGGATTGTAATTTCAGACTTGGAAACAGAAAGAAAGATTACTCACAGGTCCCTGCGTGGACCCAAGTTCCTTGTTGGTCATTTGGAAGCAACAGAGGACAGAGATGGATCCCTCTCAGCACTGCCAACAGAGTCAGTACAGGTAAGCAAAGGGGTGTTGAGGACAGCTGTAAAAGGCTGTCATCAGAACTGAGCTCTAAAACAAAACAACAACAAAAAAGAATAACTTTGTGATCATTCTCATCTAATCTCTCAGAAATTAATGCTTTGGGGCTGTGCTATCCAGCAGCAATGCAAATCTACACACTGGAATAGGAATACCCAAAGCAGTCCAGGGCTATCAGTTAGGACCAAACCAGGCAAAGCAAATTAATGATGCCTGCCTTCCTACCAGTTCTCTTCTATTGGGTTACTCAATCTGCAGTTAGCAAACACTTATGGCCATCTGTTGGTAAGCCTCAGAATTAGAGTATCACAGAATGGTGGGGATTGGAAGGAACTTCCAGAGATCATCTAGTCCAATCCCCCTGCTAAAGAAAGGTCACCCAGCAGGTTGCACAGGGCTGCATCCAGGCAGGTCTGAAAGTCTCCAGAGGGGAAGGCTCCACACCTTCTCTGGGCAGCCTGCTCCAGGGCACCAGCACCTTTGAAGGAAGAAAAATTTCCTTACATTTAAGTGAAACCTCCTGTGTTCTGGTTTGTACCCACTGCCCCTTGTCCTGTCACTGGACACCACATCCTCTTGGCCTCCACCCTTTAGGTATTGATAAGCATTGATGAGATCACCTCTCAGAAGTTTCTCCTCATGTTGACGTGAAACCTTCTATGTTCAAGTTTGCATCCCTTGTTCCTTGCATCCATTGTTTCTTGTCTTATTATTGCACACCACCAAAAAGAGCTTGGCCCCCTCCACTTCACAGCCACACCTCTGATACTTGGAGACACTGATCAGATCCACTCTCAGTCTTCTCCAGATTAAACAGCCCCAGGTCTCTCAGTCTCTCTTCACAGGGGAGATGCTCAAGTTCCCTAATCATCCTCATTGGACTCTCTCCAGCAGGTCCCTGTCTGTCTTGAACTGGGGAGCCCAAAACTGGACACAGTATTCCAGGTGTGGTCTCACTAGGGCAGAGTGAGACATGGAAATGGCACTCTGGGACATGGTTTAATGGCCATAGTGGTGTTGACACTTGGACTCAGTGATCTTAGAGGTCTTTCCCAACTGAAACAATTCTGTGGCTTCTATGATTCTATAAGAGGAGAATTAAGTGATGACATTACATATTCCTTAAAGCAACACATTCTAGTGTTGATTGTCCCAAATAACATCTGTAGCTGATTTTCATAGAAACCCATATAATGGTTTGGGTTGGAAGGGACCTTTAAGGCTCATCTAGTCCAACCCTGTCACAGTGAGTGGGAACATCTTCAGCTAGATCCAGTTGCTCAGAGACCCATCCAATCTGACCCGGAATGTTTCCAGGGATGAGGCTTCTAACTACATCTCTGAGCAGCCTGGCTCAGTGTTTCAACCATCCTCACTGTAAAAACTTTGCTAATCTTCCATGCAATTTGCAAACTTTCCTTTACTTCAGGCTAAAGAATTACCTTTATTTCAGTTTGCCAGCTCTTCTGCAGTGACTGGCCAGAGAAGTTTAGCAAGCACACAGGTGTCAAGGATCCATAGGGAAACAGATTTCCTCAGGTAAGTGACCTCTTCTCTGAACACATTTATCCTTGGAAAACATCTGAGCAATTGCCTTTTGTAACCAATTTGATAATGCTGTGGGGCTCTGCAAAAAGGACAAAAGCAATGCCACACACTGGTTTGTGACTGGAGATGATGCTGTAGGGAGGGCTTTGAAACTTCTCTTGCATATGGTTTGATTTCCATTTCACCACACACAGTTTTCAACTATCTTATCTCTTAAACAAAATATAATTCCTATTATAGGTGTCAGATCAGAGGAAAAGCTGGCATTTCAAATTAGAGTGCAGCCCTCACTGCTGTAGGGGGAACCTGCTCCCTAGAGTAGTCTCACAAAATGATTATCAGTATTGCAAGAGGTGATGTGCTCTCCAGCAGTGGTTTCCCATGTTGCAGCAGTAAAGCCTGATACAGATGGTGTGTCAGGAGACTCACCTGGTGAGGCACAAAGTATGAAACTCCACAACAGCCAGAGAGCTTTCTACCTCACAAAGCTGTTAAGAGTTCAGAATCTTGTAGAGAGCTCATGGATGTTAGGGCACAGCCTGGTGAAACACCAGAGCTTGGAAACTCCAACTGAGACATCAGTGGCCTAAGTCCTGTCACCAGAGGTTCCAGATTATTTGTTGCTGTGCAGCAGTACAAACCCAAACAAAGCTCAGCCAGTTTACTCTTCTTTTCAGATGTCCTCAGTGCTCTGCACCTCGCCTGGCTGACCCCTTGGCTCACTTCTGTCAGGAATGTGGATCTCCTATCCCACCTGTGCCAGTACATCACTTTCCATCCCCTGAGGGAGCACAGGTCAGCAAAACATCACATCAATCAACAGATCATCTTTGCAGAAACCACCTTCCTTAGCCAATTATGCACTGAATGCTGGCAAGACCATGAAGTAATCCCGCTTCCATTTTGGAAGTTGTGTTCTGATTGTTTTCTCTTATCACAGAATCATCCAATTGTTTCACTTAGAAGATCTTTAAGATCATCAAGTCCAATCATTCTCTAACTCTGCCAGGTGTGGTGCTAAACCATATCCCTCAGCACCACATCTCTGTGTCACTGAGACACCTCCAGGGATAAGTATTCAAACACCTCCCAGGGAACCTTTTCAGTGAAGAAGTTTCTTCCTGAAAACTTGCTGACCTGTGCTCCTTCAGGGGAGTGGAGTCTCCTTCTCTGGAGACTTTCAAAGTCTACCTGGACACATTGCTGTGTGGACTACCCTAAGTGATCCTGCTTTTGGCATGGGAGTTGGACTTGATCTCTGGAGGTCCCTTCCAACCTCTAATGTACTGTGATACTGTGTAACCTTAATGTTCTCCTTATGATCCTTAACATGCTGCAATGTGACTTTCTCTTCAGATGGCTCCCTGTCTTGAATGCAAACATCTGGTGCCAACAAATACTCCCACTTGCATTGTGTGTGAGTCACCAAAAGCTCCACAGCTGCAGCCCCAATCCAACAGCTGCATAAAGGTAATTGAGAAGAAGTACAACAAAATAGCATTTTACCTTCTGGCATGCCTTCTTCTGGCAGATGGCTTTGTTACAAATATTCTGATCCCAGCTTGGGTTTGTATCACAGAACCACAGAACTGTAGGGGTTGGAGGGGTACTCTGGAGATCATCTAATCCAACCCTCCCTGCTAGAGCAGCGTTACCTAGATTAAATCACAGAGGAGTGTGTCCAAGTGGATATTGTCAGCAAACCTGCTGAGGGTTCACTTCATCCAAGTCAGAGAATCATAGAATGGTGGGGGTTGGAAAGGAGCTCTGGAGATCTTCAAGTCCACACCCCCACTTCCCCAAGCAGGATCACCTAGGACAGGACACACAGGAAAGCATCCAGACAGGTCTTAAAAGTCTGCAGAAAAGGAGGCTCCACAACCTCTCCTGGTGGCTTGCTGCAGTGCTCTTTCACCCTTACAGTGAAGAAGTTTTTCCTCATGTTGAGGTGCAACTTCCTGTGTTCCAGCTGATATCCATTGCCCCTTGTCCTGTCACAGCACCCCACTGCAAAGAGACTGGCACTTTCCTCTTGACATCCACCCTTCAGATATTTATAAACAGTCTCAGTCTTCTCTTTTTCAGACTAAACAAGCCCCAGGTCTCTCAGCCTTTCCTCATATGGTCCAGTCCCTTTGTTATCTTCATAGCCTCCCTTGGACACTCTCTTGGACTCCCTCTTGAACTGGGGAGCCCAGAACTGGACAGAGTCATAGTTTTTGATGACTATATTGAATAGTTCCAGGGCCATGATCTTGCTGAGACCACAGAGATGTGGAGAATGGCTCACCTGACTGTATGGGTGCCATTGTATGGGTGTCTACTCTAGACCACTGACCAGTAGATGAGGTCTTCTGCAGACAGCTAGAGGTAAGCTCATATTTGCAGGTCCTGGTCCTCATGAGGGACTTCAAGCACTCCAATATCTGCTGTAAGAACAAAGCAGCAGGGCATAAAAATCTAGAGGTTCCTGGAAGGGATTGATGACAACTGTTTGATTCAAGTAAAGAAGGGAGCTCTGCTGAGTCTCATACTTAGAACAAAGAGCTTCTTGAAAGTCAAAGACAGCCATGGCTGCTAAAGGCCATGGGATGATGGAATTCAGGACCTGAAAGGAAGGAGCAAGGGCAAAATGCAGGATCACATCCTCTGACTCTAGGAGAGCAGACTTTGGCCTTTTCAGGGACCTGCTCAAAAAAGTCAGATGATGTGCTGGGCTGCATTCCCCTATACTCAGCACTAGTGAGGCTGTATCTGGAGTACAGTGTCCAGTTTGGAGCTCTCCAGTACAAGAGAGTGATGGACATACTAAAGAAAGAAGCATTAATATAAGTAAGGGAGTTTGTGGAGGAAAGATTGTGAGAGCTGAGAATTTTTTAGGGAAGAGAAGACTTGAGGGATTCTCATCAATATGCATAAATATCTGAAGGGAGGGTATAAAGAAGACAGAGTCAGGCTCTTTGCAGTGGTGCCCAGTAATGGGACCAGAGGCAGTGGGCACAAACTGAAATACAGAAGGTTCTCACTGGATATTATAAAGGAAACACTTTTTCACTCTGAGAGTGACCAAGCACTGGCACAGGTTGCCTAGAGAGGTTGTGGAGTCTCCATCCTTGAAGATATGGTCTTAGATAACCTGCTCTGGGTAGCAGGACAGGGTTAGACCTCCAGAGGTCCCTTGCAATCTCAACCTCTGTGATAACTGCAAGGAAATACTTTTGGAAAGCAAAGGATGCTGAAAGGAAGGTATTGATTGAAGACTGTCAGATAACAAAGGAGATCCACAACCTGAGGCCTTGATGTCAAGTTAGATTTTAGACACTGACCCCAATTCCATGCTTTATGCAACCTTCATGTTGGTGTAAAGACAACCACAGACTGATTTGTGGCAGTCATCAAAAGACCAGGCTCATTGCACTTAGCCCTGGTGGAAGTTCAATTGTTGATAGTGAAAATTTTAGTGCACCTCCATGGTATATAACAAGAACAACAATAACAGCAAATAATCAATTGTCCTTGCAGATACTGGACTATTTGTTTTCTGTGAGTGCAGTGACTAAGCACACTGACACTAAGCCATAAAAAAGATCTGGAGGTATTGATGCTCTGTCTCCTGAGGGAACTCTAACACACTTTAGCACAAATTGTCACCAAGATATGTGCAGTTGTAATGACCAAGCAATATGGCCCAGCTAAAGTTTGAAGCCCACAGAATAGGCTTGAAGGACCTCTTCCATCTGCAGGGCTGAATAACCACAGCTCTTGGTAACATCAAGTTCTCTTCTTGTTCCCAGTTTTCAAACACCCTGTGAAATACATTCTTTCTCTCTTTAAGGGTAAAGTAATTTGTCAGGTGTGTGGCACAGGAAATCCTCTTCACCACAAACACTGTGTGACTTGTGAAAGCAAGCTGCCTGAACTACATCTGGTAAGGCTTCTTGCATCAATAACTCCAGGGGAAATCAAATCAAATCACATACTTTTCCTTTGGAAAACTGCAGTCAGATCCCTGTGTGCCTATGTTACAAAAGCAGAGAATCCTTCTTCCATGTCATATTCAAGTTCAGTGCTCCCACAGATGCTCCATCACAAATATCCACCTAAACACTAAATGTCTCATATACCTTCAAGTTTCTCCTGTGGAGGTGAGGGTTGCAAATGCCTCTTTGCTCTGGTGAGACCTCACCTGGAGTACTGTGTACAGGTCTGGAACCCTTAGTATAAGAATGACATGGACTTGATGGAGCAGGTCCAGAGAAGGGCCACAAAAATGATCAGGGGGTTAGAGAACCTCTGCCATGAGGACAGGCTGAGGGAGCTGGGGGTGTGCAGCCTGGAGAAGGCTCTTGGGAGACCTAATAATGACCTTCCAGTACCTGAAAGAGGCTATAAGAAGGACAGAGAGAGACTGTTTACAAAGGCCTGGAGTGACAGGACGAGGGGCAATGGCTAGAGAAGAGCAGATTTAGATTGGATGTTAGGAACAGATTCTTTATCATGAGGGTGGTGGAACCCTAGAACAGGTTACCCAGGGAGGTGGTTGGGGCCCCATCCCTGGAGATATTCACAGAGAGGCTTGACAGGGCTCTGGGCAGCCTGATCTAGTTGAGGATGTCCCTGCTTACTGCAGAGAGGGTTGGACTGGATGAGCTTTGGAGGTTCCTTCCAACCTAAACCATTCTATGATTCTATGCCATTGTGAAAGCTCAGGAGCTTCTTAGAAAACAGGTAGTCCAGGGGAGCCTTCTTTGTGTTCAGATTATTGTCAGTTGCAATAGAAAACTTGAGTATGTACATCAGGAAGATCACTCTGGCTGATTTCAGGTATATTGTAAAAGGTAAATATTCTTTGACACGCTTTTTCTTATCTTCATTTGCTGCTTTCCCTGCATGCATACAGCTTCTCTGCTTGTGTTTGGCTGTGATTCTGCACAGAGGTGAGAAAAGCAACAATAAATGCCCTCTCCCCTACTCCCCAGAACCACTGTCTGCTTCAACTCCACATTGAGCTTGCTCACTTGATTCCTTAGATGAATTTTACTTCCACCTCTTGACAAATACAGAAAAAGAGAGAAGAATGGTGACCTGCAAGTTGAAATCTTCTTATGACAATAGTAACAACCTGAGCTTTAAAAGTTCTCCTGTGTAGAATCACAGAATTGTGTTGGCTGGAAAAGACCTCTAAGATCATGGAGTCCACCCATCATCCACCATGGCTGCTAAACCATGTCCCCAAGGTGCCATGCAGCCACTGAGGTGTCATTTCAAAGTGAATTTCAGTAGGAATCTCTACTTACCTACCATGAATGCATGTTTAGCTGCCTCAGTGAATGTAGAAATGAGGAGGTAGCTTCACATGTAGATGGTGAGATCTGTGGCACCTAAGAGCGGAGGTGAAATGCTCACAGAGGATTATGAAGAGCAATGATCAATTTAACTAATTAGCAATGTGTGGTTGGTTAGTTGTTATGTAGTAGTAATTCCTGAATAATTAATAATTAGTGCTAACAGTGATATTACTGTGACTGGCTATTAAATAATTTAGCTTTAGAACATACTTTGGCTTGGGTTCTTGTGAATGTTCTCTTCCAAACGAGCCCTCACATTGCATCATCCACAGTGCAACACAGGCACAGGTTAAAACAGGGCTGTTTGGTGTTTGCTTACTTACTGCTGTGCTGCCTGTAATCAAAAGAATTTTCCTCAGCTCCTCTTTCTTATCCATATTCCTGAGCTGCAGAGGAAAAAAAACAAACCTGCAAAAGCCTTGAGGCAAAACCCAACAAATTATTTGTCCCAACAAGACCTTTCTTGTCCTAAGTAACTCAACCTCCAGCCATGTCAGCTGCAAAATCCGTTTGCTTTCACATGCCTAAGTTAATTGTAGTAGGAAAGGCAGGTAATCTACAACTTCTGTGAGGTAAAAGGGTGTAAGAAATATTTACCCAGCAAACACTAAACCAGGAGAAAACTCCTTGCCTGAACCTGCCATACTACAGCAACAAGAAGTGTCCTTAGATGTGAGGTGTATTAAGAAATGCTCAGCACAAGACGACACCATTCATGAGGAAAAAAAATATATCGTTTTTTACTCTGCAAAAAAAGAGAGTATTCTTAACTAAGGTTGTATTTCAAGGTGGTTTTATAATGAAAACCCAACCCCAACCCCCAAACCAGGAGATCCAGGTCAGTCTGTTGCTTATTCTAATTCGAAGTAATTCTTTTAGGCTGAATGTTATCTTGTGTTTGAAAAGCAGATAGCTTTCCTCCTCCCCCTTGTGAACTCTTCTTCATAAGAACTATTTTCTTCCCTAATGCTTGGTTTTGTTTTATCAGCCAGGGTTTGGAGGAGACACTCCACCACCTTACCACGGCCAGCAGAAGGAGACGGTTTCGTGCTCCAAATGCCATCGTGTTAACCGCTGTGATGCCCATTTCTGTGACTGGTGTGGAGCGAAGGCACGTGCCCTCAGTGGGTCATAAAATCAGAGAATGGTCTGGGTTGGAAGGCACCTCCAAAGGTCATCTGGTCCAATCCCCTCTGCAGTAAGCAGGGACATCCTCAACTAGATCAGGCTGCCCAGAACCCTGTCAAGTGTCACATCAAATACCTCCAGGGATGAGGCCTCAACCAACCTCCCTGGGCAATCTGTTCCAGTGTTCCACTACCCTCATGGTGCAGAACTTGTTCCTAACATCCAATCAAAATCTGCTCTTCTCTAGCTTGGAGCCACTGTCCCTTGTGCTGACAAATTGGGTTTTACTCAGCTGTGACCTACAGTCATTTCAACCTTCTCCTTGCAGAACTGTCAGTTAGTACACAGCTGATCATCAAAATACTTGCTTAGAGCACATGGGGTAATGGAAAGAAAAATGCAGGGCTTAGATGACATCCTGACCCCACCTCAGTCCATGACTTAAGGGTTTGGATATGTAAACACATTACCACATGTCAGTGAGCATCAGCTGAGATGCTGCAGCTGTGTACTCTGCCAGAGTAACTTGTCCATCAAAGGTTAAGCTATAGGCTACCCAATGCAAGTTTTCCCATATCTAATCAGGGCTATGATCACCTCTGTAGACAATTGCTGCAGCTGGGATGATGTATGCAATGTTTTTGGCTGAAGGCCTCATCAGCTTCATGGAATGGTAGAGGTTGGAAGGGCTCTCTAGGGATCATCAAGTCCAATCCTGCTGCCAAAGCAGCATCACCTAGGGCAGGTCACACAGGAATGCATCCAGGCAGGTCTTGAAAGTCTCTAGAGAAGATGACTTCACAACCTCTCTGGGCATGGTTCCAGTGCTCTGTCCTCTTTACACAAAAGATTTTCCTCATGTTGAGGTGGAACTTCCTGTGTTCCAGTTTGTGTCCATTGCTGCTTGTCCTATCCTGAACACCACTGAAGAGAGACTAGTGCCACCTTCTTGTCACCCACCCTTCAGATATGTATTATTCATAAGATCTCTCAGTATTCTCTTTTCCAGGCTAAACAGCCCCAGGTCTCTCAGCCTTTCCTCAGTGGGGCTAAACAACCAGTTCCCCCTCTGCTCTCCAGACCCTTCACCAGCTTTGTTCCCCTTCTCTAGACCCACTCCAGCACCTCAACATCTTTGTAGTGAGGGCCACAAAACTGAACCCAGGACTCAAGGTGTGGCCTCACCAGTGCCAAGTACAGGGAGACAATCCCTTCCCTGGTCCTGTTGGCCACACACTATTCCAGATCCAGGATGCTGTTGGCCTTCGTGGCCACCTGGACACACACTGGCTTGTGTTCAGTGCTGCTTTACTCCCTTTTAATTCATGCCACTGCTTTTCTCCTTCCTGAGCCATGCATCATACATTTCTGTAGTGACAGGTGTTTCATTGAACTTTCCAGCCTGGACCTCCTCCGTCCTATTTTGCCTGTTTCAAGTGTGGTAGCAGCAACCAGCCCTACGCTCGCTTCTGTGGGTCCTGTGGTGTTTACATAGAGCCTCCATCAAGGGTGGCTTCCCCCAGCAGCAGCCCCATGGATGCTGGGCACTCATTGGGGTTCTCTGAGGTAAGACACACAGTATGGCAAAAGCTAAGTTTGAACACAGCTAAATCCAGCCTTATTCTAAAGAGCAAATGGGTAACAACCATTTTCTCCAAAGCTTTAGCTCTTAAGGATTTTTATCTTATTACTTGTGATAGAGATGTGTCCTGCTGGTATTCTTTCAGGCCTATGTAGTAATGCTTTTAAAACTCTGTTTTAAGAAAGACCATAACACTTAGCCAGGCCAGCCTTTGTCCTTCACAAGCACACATGCCATTCTGCTAGCAGCCATAGAATCATAGCATGCACCTGAAGAGATTTCACAGAATCACAGAAACACTCAGGTTGGAAAAGAGCCTCAGGATCACCAAGTCCAACCCAGAACCCTGCTCTGCAAGGCTCACCCCTAAACCATATCCCCAAGCACCACATCCAAACCACCTTTAAACACATCCAGGCTTGGGGACTCCACCACCTTCCTGGGCAGCACATTCCAATGCCTGACCACTCTTGCTGGGAAAACTTTTTTCCTACTGCCCAGTCTAAACCTACCCAGACACAGCTTGAGGCCATTCCCTCTTGTTCTGTCACTAATCACCTGTGGGAAGAGACCAGCAGCAGCCTCTCCACAAGGTCCTTTCAAGTAGCTGTAGACAGCAAGGTGGTCTCCCCTCAGCCTTCTTTTTTCCACACTTTTGTGATAAAGTTACATCATTGTTACAGACTGGTAATTAAAATCAAGAATTGTTAATGTTTCTTGATGCTACCTTTTCCATTCCTTTCCCATTCTGTATATTGTTCTATTTAATTTCTGCTTGTAAGCCATTTAATGATGCCTAATTATATTACTGTTGTGGGTTGGATTTGCACCCCAACAAACTGGAAATTCACCCCACTCCACACCCCCCCCTCAGCAAATTTACCACACTAACTCAGAACTTGGAAGCAAAATGAAATTATATTCACAAAACTAGACCAAGTGTAAAAGGCAATAAACATATGCAAGATATACATATATGCAATTCAACAACACAATACCCCTATGTACAGATTGACACTCCCCTGTGCAGCCCAGAGGGCTGCTGTTCCAGCTAAGAAGTTATCTCTATCCCATTCCCAGTCAATTCTTACCAAGAACAATCAGGCCAAGCAATCAAGCTCAGAGAACAGAGACAAGCAAGCAAGTGAGCAGCAGAAAGGAAAAAAGAGACCACTCTCTGTTCTTCAACTATATAGAAATTTGCAGAACCAATGAAATGAAATAAAATAAACTTACCTCTGTTACTTGTTCAGCCCCTTAGGAGAATAAGACCAGCCCCGGACTGAATTCTCTGGGGACAAAAAAACAATTAATCTGATTCTTATTTACAATTAAGCATAGCTTTTAAAACTGTAACAATTGCTTACACTTCTCCTTTCCCTACACTCCCCTACAGGCCAAACAATTTCAAGCTCAAGTTGCTTGGCAGCCTCTTCCTATTGCCTTGCCCAAAATGAGGGCAGAACTGAAAGAAACAGAAGAGAAAGGAACCCAAACCATTGGGCTTTTCTACCCATCTAGCAAACTGCTGGAAAAGAAGGAGCTGGAGCTGATTTCACAAAAGGAAAAGCTGGAGAAGATGAGTGATCATAAGCCTCTTCTGACAGCCATTAGTCCAGGCAAAGGTTGGGAGCTTTTGTTCTCTAAACCAAGCTGCAATGTATGATCCTTGTTTTGTTTTTCTTATTCTATGGAATGTGCCATCAGGAGGACACTGATTTACATCTTTACAAGTCTTGTCTTCCTACCAGTCACTTATAAATGCTGTTCTTTGGAACGCAGTCATTGCTTTCCATCAACAGCTATGAGAAAGTTTATCAGCATGTCAAAATTTGGGTTACTGACCCCCTTTTGCAGCCTTACTAATGTGCTAAGAGTTTGCTTTCTTCATATCATACAAAATATGGGGCAGAGGTCCTACAAAGGGCTTGCCCCTCACCACACAGCACTGGTGAAAACACACCTTGAGTTTTGGGGCCTTCACTACAAGAAAGATGTTGAGGTGCTGGAGAAGGTCCCAAGGCCAGTGAAGCTGGTGAGGGGTCTACGGAACAGGTCTTGTGAGGAACATCTGAGGGAACTGGGGTTGTTTAGTCTGGAGAGGAGGGGGCTAAGGAAGACCTTCTCCCTCTCTACAGCTCCCTGAAAGGAGGCTGGAGTAAGATGGTTGTTGGTTTTCTCTCCCTACTAACAAGTGACAGGACAAGAGGAAATGGCTTCAAGTTGCACTAGGGAGGTTAAATTGGCTATTAGAAGACCTCCACCTCACTCCAACCTCCCCTCAGGGAGTTGTAGAGAGCAATGAGGTCTCTTCTCAGCCTCCTCTTTTCCAGACTGAGCAACCCCAGTTCCCTCAGCTGCTCCTCACCAGCCCTGTTCTCCAGACCCTTCACCAGCTTTGTTGCCCTTCTCTGGACTCACTCCAGCAACTCAGTGCCCTTCTAGAGAGAGGCCCAAAACTGAACTCTGTATTTGAGGTGTGGCCTCACCAGTGCTGAGTACATAGGCACAATCCCTTCCCTGTTGCTGCTGGCCACACTACTCCTGATCCAGACCAGGATGCTGGTGGCCTTCTTGGCCACCTGAGCACACTGCTGGCTCATTTTCAGCTGGCTGTCAACAAACACCCCCAGGTCCTTTTCTGTTGGGCAGCTTTCCAGCCACTCTGCCCCAAGCCTGGAGTGTTGCATGGGGTTGTGACCCAAGTGCAGGACCCAGCACTTGACTTTGTTGAATCTCATGCAACTGACCTCAGCCTGTCCAGATTCCTCTGCAGAGAGCTTCCCTACCCTCCAGCAGATCCAGATTCCCACTCAGTTTAGTGCCATCTGCAAACTTACTGAAGGTACACTTGATCCCAGGGTATGTCTTGCTTCATGTTGTCTTGCTCAGATGAATTTTGTAAAGATGCTGGCTTTTAAATCATCCAGCACATGGGTAGAAAAAAACATGAATCACAATTGTAGGGATTTTTCTCCTGCTGAAATCTCTCTGATCAGGTTACTGGAGAAAACAGCTGGATCACATCTGTGCTCACCTTCGAAGCTATGCTCAGAACAACCTCCAATTCAGAGCACTGATTGGAGAACCTCGAATGGGAAAGGTAGGAAGGAGCTTCTGAGTATTACCTTCAAGTCATGAAAAGATAATTGTGGCTGCTAGATAAAAACTGGAACACAAAATGTCTCCCTTTTCCTTCCACCTTGTCCTGTTTCTGTCATTTTTCTTGTGCTGTTGTCTCATTTTTTTTAATCAGTCTCTGATTGAAGATCACAGAATTGGCAAGATTGGAAGGGACCTCAAGGATCACTTAGTTCCAACCCCTGTGCCATGGGCAGGGACACCTCACACTAGATCAGGTTGCCCAGAGACCTGCTGAGCCTGACCTTGAATATCTTCAAGGATGGGGCCCCCCCATCACCTCCCTGGGCAACCTGTTCCAGTATTTCATCACCCCTATTGTGAAGAACTTCCTCTTAATGTCCAACCTAATTCTACCCTGCTCTAGTTTCAAACCACTGCCCCTTCTCCTATTGCTACAGACCCTTCAAAACAGTCCTTCCCCAGCCTCCCTGTAGGTCCCCATCAGATATTGAAAGGTAGCTATTGGGTCTCCCTGCAGCCTTCTCTTCTCCAGGTTGCACTGCCCCTGCCCTTTCAGCCTGTCTTTGTGAAGAGAGGTGCTCCAGCCCTCTGATCATCCTCATGCTCCTCCTTTGGACCCACTCTAGCAGGTCCCTGTCCTTTCTATATTGATGAAAGTTCCAGAGCTGGACACAGTACTCCAGATGAGGTTTCACCAGAGCAGAGTGGCAGAATCTCCTCTCTTGACCTGCTGGCCATATTTCTTTTGATGCAGCCTAGGATGCCACTGCCCTTCTGGGCTGCAAATGCACACTCTTGGCTCATGTTTCTCATCCACCAGTACCCCCAAGTGCAATTTTCTGCAGGGCTGCTCTCAGACTCATCATCCCCAGTCCATATTGATATAGAGGACTGCCCCAACCTAGGTGTAGGACCTTGCACTTCATTCTGATCTTTCCAGTTACTCCAAATGCCTCCTGCCCCTTGCTCAGTCAGGTACAATATCACAAGTAGGCCACACGTGTGATTTTGTGTGTTGGCTCCATTATAAACATCCTCAGCAAGGCTTACTGCTAAACCTCTTTCTGTGTATTTTTGGTTAGAGACACTAACCAGCTGCTCTTTGCCTCTAGATGAATTCTGCTACCATCTGTGAGGGTGACTCTGAAGTCACCATTACACTGAATTATGCCCTTGCTGTCAAAAAGGTGAGTTCTGAAGCTGTTGGTAGATCAGTCAGGATATAATGCTGAGAGATTTTTATATGCAGGTCCAAACAAGAAACCCTTTTGTTCAGAGGTGGTTAACTCATCAGTCCAGAGAAAGGAATCTTTTTCTGTTGGAGCTGGCTGAACAATGATCTTCATATGACCAAAGCAGACTTCATGGTTCTGTCACTATTACCTTGCATTTCATTAGGCTGCTATCAATATTAACATTCTTCTTTCAGCTGATGTTGTTTGACAGTTTTAGCACTGCCTAAGGCTCGCTCTTAGAGCCTCCTTTTCTTCAAGTCTGCCATTCTTTTCCTCTCAAAAAAACAAGCTCAGGAATTATTCTGTCACTTGGAGATAATGTTTGCCACATCTCCTGTTAGTGATATCCAAACACTTGAAATCCCTCTGTCCAAAACCACTACACTCCAAAAAAAAGCCCCACTCATGTATTAATGTCCAGCTTCTCAAAGAGGAAAAAAATCTCCCAGTTCATACAATCACAGAATTGGCAGGGTTGGAAGAGACCTCAAAGACCATCCAGCCCCAACCCCCCTGCCATGGGCAGGGACACCTCACACTGGAGCAGGTTGTCCAGAGCCCCATCCAGCCTGGCCTTAAGAACCTCCATAGAGCCAAAATTCAGACTGTACCTCTTGTGTAGAGTTTTAACAAGCCTACCCTCCCCTGTGGTGTCTGAAAAAGTCTCTCATATCATTTCACAACTGAGGACTTAATTAGGTCCTCCATTTAGATGAGAATTTTCATCTAAGTGACATTGTGCCGGGGGGTTGTTTTTTTAACCAATAAATACTTAACACAACTTTTTAGACAAAAAAAACCCCAAGTAACTACTTTGCCTCAAACCAGAATTTGATGACAGCATAATTTGTCTTGTGCTAATTTGAGACTGATATTAAAGGCCTATATATTCCCCCCCCATAAACACCACAACTGTTCTGTGCTAAGATTTCAACAGCATCACACAATCAATTAACTGCCTGTATTTGATGATTCCACAGGACACCCCTACTACTAAACCAGGGAAGTTCAACAGTCATGACCCAAACACTGGAGCAGAAGGCAGAGATGGACAGCATGGCAGTCAAACCAGTTTGGGTGAGATTTCCCCTGCCCCCCATCTCAAGAACTGGGTTCACTTTTGGGGCCCCTCACTACAAGAAAGACACTGAGGTGCTGGAGTAGGTCCAGAGAAGGAGGACAAAGCTGGTGAAGGGTCTGGAGAACAGCTCTGGTGAGGAGCAGCTGAGGGAGCTGGGGTTGCTTTGTCTGGAGAAGAGGAGGTTGAGGGGAGACTTCATTGCTCTGTACAACTCCCTGAAAGCAGGTTAGAGTGAGGTGGGGATTGGTCTCTTCTCCCTAGTACAAAGTGATAGGATGAGAGGAAATGGCCTCAACTAGTGCCAGAGGAGGTTTAGGATGGAGATTAGGAAACATTTCTTTGCTGCAAGAGTGGTCAGGCAGTGGAACAGGCTGCCCAGGGAGGTGGTGGAGTCAGGAGCACAGTAGCAATACTTGGAAGGTTAACCACACAGACAGGCAAACTAAGAGGCTGGCACATTCTGTGCCTACTTAGGTTGATCTTTACGTTTCAAAATGTGCCCAAGATGATCTTTAAGGAATGGACAGACTGTCAACAACTCATGGGAGGGCTCCATCCCTGAAGGACAGCTGGGGAGGCTGGTAAATTGCAGCCACAGCTCAGAGCAGTATTTTTATAGAATCACAGAACCATTTTGGTTGGAAAAGACACTTAAGATCAAGCCTTGGCAGAGTTGGAGAATGGTTGGACTTAGAATCAGAATTGTCAGGGTTGGAAGGGACCTTGAGGATCATCCAGTTCCAACCCGCCCTGGGCAGGGACACCTCACACTACAGCAAGCTGCTCACAGCCACATCCAGCCTGGCCTTAAAAACCTCCAGGCATGAGGCTTCCACCACCTCCCTGGGCAACCTTCATGGTGAAGAATTTCTTCCTAAGATCCAATCTGAATCTTTCCACTTCTAGTTTTGCTCCATTCCCCCCAGTCCTATCATTCCCTGACACCCTCAAAAGTCCCTCCCCAGCTTTCCTGTAGCCCGCTTAAGATACTGGAAGGCCACAATAAAGTCTCCTCAGAGCCTTCTCCTCTCCAGACTTGATCTTAAAGGTCTTTTCCAACCAAAAGGATTCTGCAGATTGTGTCTCCTAAAAATACTGGAGATGCATATCTAGCAAAAGCCTTTTAGCTTTGTTCTTAAGCATTTGGGAGCCAGACAACACTGGAAAACTGCAAGGTTTTTGATCAAAGAAGTCAGGAATCTGAGTCAAGCCTATTGAGTAACTGCAGCTAGTTAAAGAGATGCAACCCCCCCAAGCTCCAGATTTCATTGAATCTTCCTTTCAAAGCAGCAGGTGTTGAAGCTTGCCTGAGTGTAAACCTTTTGTTACAAGCAGTCTGATCTGCAACCAGCATCTCATTGCTTTCTCTTGTAGAAAAATAATAAACCTTGCTTTGATTTCAACAGAAAGCACACTGGGTTGGGTGGATAAATTCTTTCCAGATCTCCCCCAGAAGTTCTTGTTAGGATACTCACTTTGCTTTGAATTAACCCTTGTTTCCCTTTCTGGTAGGCAAAGAGGATCATTATCTTTTCCATCCAAGAGGTGAAATAAAGAGAGCAAAGCTGAAAGCACTTGCAGGAAAAGAAGAGGAGCTCCCTGTACGTATCTTCTGCCAGTACAGGCAAAAACTACCTGCAGAAGGAGCACCAATAAGAGCCAAAATAGAAAGCTTATAACACTCACTGGGGGTGAGGGAAGGGAACAAAAGTCCAACTTAATATAAAACCTGAACACTGGTAACTGCCATTTATTACTGAACAGGAAATCTAGAGTCACAGAATGGTGGGGGTTGGAAAGGACCTCTAAAGAGTGAGTCCAACCCCCCCTGCCAAAGCAGGATCACCTAGGGCAGGCCACTCAGGAGTACAACCTTTGGTCATTAGATGTGGTACAGTTGCCTCACTCTCTGTGAATGACTAAACTTTGCTCTTTCCAAGAGCTTAATTAGATGTGGCTCTCATTTTTGGTCTCATTCTGTTTTACTGATACAGCATTAGGCCTAAAGACTGTTGCAGACTGATTTTGTTACAGGTGTTTCTCAGAAGCAACATCAGATGGAGGAGTTAGCATCTTTCCTTGACCTTACTCCTTAGTCTTCCTCCATAGCACACACCCTTGACTGTGCCAGAACTGTTCACACACACTGTGAACCAGACAGAGGATGATCTATCTCAGAATCACACAATGGTAGGGGTTCAAAGGGACCTCTGAAGATCATCCAGTCCAACCCCCCCTGCCAAAGCAGGATCACGTAAAGCAGATCACATAGGATCAAATCCAGGCAGGCTTTGAAAACCTCCAGAGATCCCACCACGTCCCTGGGCAGCCTGTTCCAGTGCTGTGCCACCCTTAAAGAAGTTCCTCCTCATGTTTAGCTGGAACTTTCACTGTCCAAGCTGTTCAAGTGCTTGTTCCTGTGCAACAAGCTTTCAAGTCATAGAATGGTTTGGATTAGAAAGGGCCTTAAAAACCATCTCAGTTGACTCAGTTTTCACATGAAGCTGAGGTGTCAAACCAACCCTCACTTGTGCTAACACAAGTAACAGGGCTTTACTTCCAGTAAACATCCTGGAATCATTCCCTAGTAAATAGATTATCAGCAACGGCATGGAAAAGTTCAGAAGGGTAATGTACATTAAGCTAAGGTTGGATCAGTCAGCCAGCTCAACAACAGGGTGGAAGAAGATACAGAGCTTTGTGATACCAGTTCAGAGATTAAAATGCTTGGTCAAGGGACTGGGCTTTCAAAAAGGGAGAAAAAAGGAGGTGGAAGGCTGGGAAGACATAAAAAGAAAAGGGGTTTAGTTTTGTTTGGTTGTTTGCTGGTCCAAGATTTAGTAAACTAACTTTCATGAAGTGAAACATTTGCTGAGGTTGTGATTTTGTAATAAAATACTTCAAGTTTACAAAGCTTCAAACTGTAATCCTACAGCAAAGACCTTGTGAGATATAAAACAAACAAACCAACCAACCCTAGAAATGGGTAGATTCAGATTGGATGTTAGGAAGAAGTCCTCCCCCATGAGGGTGGTGAGAGACTGGCACAGGTTGCCCAGGGAGGTGGTGGAAGCCTCATCCCTGGAGGTTTTTAAGGCCAGGCTGGATGTGGCTGTGAGCAACCTGCTGTAGTGTGAGGTGTCCCTGCCCATGGCAGGGGGTTGGAGCTGGCTGATCCTTAAGGTCCCTTCCAACCCTGACAATTCTATGATTGTGTATTAGCCTGGGTTATGCAGCACTTGCTCCAGTTTGGAAAGGGCTCAGGGACTGGGAATGTAGAGGGGATCAGCTACACCACGTTCATGCCTCAGTGTCCATCTTCCCCCTTAACTGAAAGACAGAAGATGCCTCTCCTCCTTGTGTTTTCACTCTGCCAAACACTAGTAACTGTTTTCCACGTTTCCACAGCCAGAGTCTAGACAACTCCTGGATGAACTGGGTCCACATGGGAAAGGAAGAATCACCTTGGTAGAACAGTTGCTCAGTGAAGTAAGTTATTGCTTGCTTAAATTTCCTTTTCTAACTGTTTGACCACTGAATGCAGGAATATTAGCCTGGTACACATCTTAGGAGACAACATCCTTGCAATGCAACTGTCTGCAGAATGAAAGAACACTTTGGAGAAGAAACAAATCTATTTTACATTCATGTATGTTCTCCTCAAATTCCTATTTGTCTAGTAGGGCATAGGGCATTCTCCTCTGGATTTGTCAAGGCCATACAGAAAGAAAAATACCTTGATTTTATAGCTTAGAGTCAAGTCCTCTGTGGAGCAAACACAAGGATGATCTCTGTGTTTGGGGTTTGGGGGGAGGGGGGGGGCTTGCTGTGTAGTAAGATCTGTGGGATCTAATTTGCTCTTCTTACACCTGCTTCCTCTGGCTTTGAGCTAGGAGACAACATTTTGAGAAGAAACACCACCACACAGTCAGAACATTTCTCTCTCTCAAGGATAAAGTCTGCTTGCCAACTCAAATTGCTTTCATCACAGAATCAACCAGGCTGGAAGAGACCTCCAAGATCATCCAGTCCAACCAATCACCCAACCCTATCTAATCAACTAGACCATGGCACTAAGTGTCTCATCCAGGCTTTTCTTAAACACTTCCAGAGACCCCACCACCTCCCTGGGCAGCACATTCCAATGGCAAATCTCTCTTTCTGTGAAGAACTTCTATCATCCAGCCTAACCCTCCTCCTGGCACAGCTTGAGACTGTGTCCTCTTGTTCTGGTGCTGGTTGCCTGGGAGAAGAGACCCCACCCGGCTACAACCACCCTTCAGGTAGTTGTAGACAGCAATAAGGCCTCCTCTTCTTCAGGCTAAACAACCCCAGCTCCCTCAGCCTCTCTTCATAGAGCTTTGCTCCAGACACATAATAATATCAAAGCAAGGTGGAAGGTGAAGGATCTGTATGGCTTTTACCAGCTCACCTTTCCTCTCCTTTGCCTTCTAGGGGGCTGACCCAAACTGCACCAGCGAGGAGGACAGACCTGCTCTCACCATTGCTGTCCTCAACAGGCATGCAGCAGTAATTCCCCTTCTTGTGCAGAAAGGTGCTGACATTGACCAGCAGTCAGGGCTGTAAGTAAGATTGCCTCAGGCCTGTGGAAGCTTTACCCCCCCAAAAAAACCCAACCCACAGACTTGGGCTCCAGTTTCAGAGAGAATTAACCTCCCACACCTCCTCCACAAAATCTGTAGGCCCACAGCAGCTTTCAAAGGCAAATTGAGAAAACCCAACCAAACCTACAACTGAGCAAAGATAAAAGTATTCACAGTCCTCCTGTCAGTGACCAGCTTCGATCTTCTCTCAAAGAATCAGAGAATCACACAATTGTTTGGTTGGAAAAGACCTTCAAGATCATTAAGTCCAACCATTGTCTGACTCTGCCAAGGCTGGTGCTAAACCATGTCCCTCAGCACCACATCTCTGCCTCTGAAACACCTCCAGGCATGGGGATTCAACCACTTCCCTGAGGAGCCTGTTCCAGTCCTTAAGAATCCTTTCAGTCAAGAAGTTTCTTGTAATATCCAACCTAAACCACCCCTGGTGCATCTCAAAGCAATTTCCTCTTGTCCAGTCACTTGTTATTAGGGAGAAGAGACCAACACATACCTGGCTCTAACATCCTTTCAGGGAATTGTAGAGAGGGAGGTGGTCTCCCCTCAGCCTTCTTTTCTCCAGAATAAACAATCCCAGTTCCCTCAGCTGCTCCTCACCAGCCCTGTTATCCAGACCCTTCACACCAGCATTTTTGCCTGGACCTGCTCCAACACCTCAGTGTCTTTCTTGCAGTGAGGGCCTCAAAACTGAAGCCAGTTCTCAAGGTGTGTCCTCACCAGTGCTGAGTACAGGGTAACAGTCACTTCTCTGGTCCTGCTGGTCACACTATTGCTGATCCATGCCAGGATGTTGGTGGCTTTCTTGGCCACCTGGGCACACACTGGCTCATCTTCAGCTGTGTCAGTCAATACAGGTCTTCCTCTGCAGGGCAGTTTCTTACCATTCTTCCTTAAGCCTTCAACATGGGTTATTGTGAGCCACATGCAGGACCTGGCACTTGGCCTTGTTGAGTCTCATACAATTGGCCTTGACCCTTTGATCCAGCCTGTCCAGGTCTCTCTGCAGAGCCTTCCTACCCTCCCTCCCAGCTTAGTGTCATCTGCAAATTTACTCAGCATGCACTCCATTTCTGTTAGGAAATTTGCTGTTCTATTCAAGTCCTTTTCCTGTCTGCTTCAACTTAATATCACAGACAACACTAAAGCCTACTCAAAAAACATCAGCACCATGCCAAGTGTGTTCCACAGCCTTCCATTCATTGAATCATATAATCATTAAGGTTGGAAAAGACCTCTTAAAATCATCAAGTCCAACTATCATCCCAACACCGCCACCCCTAGTTTAATCTGTAGGCTTCTCCACTTACCAGGCCAGTTTCCTTAGGCTCATATTGCTCATTCCTCCTCTGCAGGCACAACAACACTGCTCTCCATGAGGCAGTTCTGCTTGGATCAGAGGGAGAGGAGTGCATCCAAGCCCTGCTACGGTAAGTACCGTAGCTGGAGGCCACCCACAGTCTGCTTGCAGCTCTAGTTGGCAATACTGAAGGGCTCAGAGCTCTTACCTCATAGCTGTGCCCCTGCAGGAAGAGGCAATCGAAACCGCTGCAGCTACTCTGCATCGACACTTACCTACAAGCTGCTTTGCTCATTCCAGTAACTTGGACTAGATTTTCAAGGAGCTGAACACAACCTGTTCTTTATTTCCAGCTGCCATGCAAGCCTGGAAAAGCAGAATGCAGAAGGGCAGTTGGCCTATGATCTGGCTGTCACCGCTGGAAACGACCAAGTTCTTTCCTTGTTCCCGAGTCAGCTTGGGCAGGGAGCGCTGCACCGGCTTGGGAAACCCAGGGACGTTGATCTTGTCAGTGTGTGATTGCAGCTGCCTCTTCATCATGGCGGCACCAGAAGTTCTCTGAGACTGGGAGCACCAAAAGGCATGCAAGCCAGTTGTCTGCAGACCTCACAGCCTTTTAAGAGCAGCTTGGGCCCCATCACAGCCAAGTATTTTGTGCAAGATTCCACCCCCAGTTCCCTCCCGGCAGTTCGCAGCACAATTCTTCCCCAGCTGCACTCTGTCCTGCAAGATTTCCTTTCCCTTCCAAACTCCTGCAAGGAGAGGACCACCCAACCCTTGAGCCTTGAAGCTCAAGAACCTTTGAAGGAGACCTGATGGACACTGCTTCAGGCACTTGAACTCAACAGCACTGCAAGCTGCACTTTGACTAGCTTGGTTTCCATCTTGCAGTTAAAACTGCATCCAGTGCAGTTCAGACTAAGGCTGCATCAGATAGGAAGAGACCCTCAAAGGTCACCTTGTCCAACCCCCTGAAATCACAGCAGGGGCACCTCCCACTAGATCAGGCTGCCCAGGGCCACATCAAGTCTGATCCTGAATGTTTCCAGGGTCCACAGGTCGAATGCTTTTCCCCCAGAAAGCAGAGTAAGATGACTTTGCTGGTTTGCCTTTGACTTTTATTTACAGATGCATCAGCATCAGGCAGCAGCCAACCACAACTAAACGCTTACAAGGATACCAGGCACACCAAGACTGGCTATAATTAAGACATCATCCCCAATCCCACCCCCCTGGAGGAGCTTTTAAAAACTCCTGACCCTTTACATTTCTACAAGCATTGGTATATTCAGTACAAAAAAATGGAAGTGTCTGTTAGCTTTTGCAAGGGACAAAAGTTTTTGCACCAGAGCCACTGCATCCCCAAAAGCAGACACAGCTGAGTATAAAAATAAAGAGCAAACAGAACCTCAAGTAGCAATCCTCAGTGAAACCAACAGGAAGAGCAGGAGAATCCCAACGGGACAGAAGTGATTCTGTAGGCAGTGCATCCAACACCAAGTACTACACCTGGGTAGGCTCGGGGGAATGAAGGAGAGATCAGTCTGTTTCTCAGAGACACTTGGAATGCAGCCTTGGTAAAACAGGACGGGGCAGTGCCAGAGGATCATGTACAAGGCAGAAGTCAGTGTCCTAGGAGGGCAGGTTCTCTATTTGACGGCGCACGCTGGCAGCTGCATCCTCAATGCTGCTCACCTTCTGGGAAATGCTTTTTTTCTGCAAAGAGCAGAAGTACAACAGTTACTGCCTGCCACTGAAGTGAGCCACCTTCACCTCCCAGAGCAACACTGCCTACCAAGAATCACAGGATCCTTTTGCTTGGAAATTGACTTGAAGGTCCATCAAGTCCAACCCTCCTCCGAGCTGTACCAAGCCTAGTGCTAAACCGTGTCCCTCAGAGCCACATCTCTGCCTCTGTGAAACACCTCCAGGGATGGTGACTCCACCACCTCTGTGGGCAGCCTGTTCCAGTGCCTGACCACTCCCTCAGTAAAGAGATTTTTCTTCAGCTCCAACCTAAACCTCCCCTGGTACAACTTGAGTCCATTTCCTCTCACCCTAGAGAATCACAGAATCAATAAGGTTGGAAGAGACCTCAAAGGTCATCAAGTCCAAGCTGTCACCCAAGACCTTATGAGAGGAATCTCATGATACTCCAGTGTCACAGGAGTGTAGAAAAACATGGTGGTGTCCACATGTACGTACAATTAAGTTCCTCATTCGTTCTTTGTCCAGCTTCAGGAACTCCTGCAGTGTCAGGCTACTGGCATCCTTCTGCAGGCTAATGAAAGCACAGCCTGCAGAGTGTTTTTTATGCTCCTCTCTGGGGGGAAAAAAAGAGGCGGGGGGGGGGGGGGAAGGTAATTAAAAAAAGAAAAGGAATGAAATGCAGCTCACAACACAATACAAGCAGCTGCTCCTCTCTGCAGAGCACCCTGGTTGCTGGCATTAGAGTCACAGAATCGCTTAGGCTGGAAAAGACCTTCTAGAGTCCAAGCATTAACCGTACTCTACCAAGTCCTCCACTAAGACATATCCCCAGGCATCACAGCTACACATTTTTGAAGATGTCCAGGGATGGTGCCTCCACCACCTCCCTGAGCTGGCTCTTCCAATGCCTGATAACCCTTTCAGTGCAAAAACTTTTCCTAATGCCCAGCCTAAACCTCCCTTGGTGCCACTTGTGACCATTCCCTCTTGCTCTATCACTTGTTCCTCGAGAGAAGAGACCGACTTGCTTCATCCTCCTTTCAGGCAGTCATAGAGAGCGAGAAAATCTCTCCTCAGCCTCCTCCAGACTAACTTCCTTCAGTTCCACCTCCGCCACTACCTCCCGGCCCGGCTCACCCTAGACAGCTGCGTACGGAGGGAGGGGGCCGGGGGAACCCCCTCGGTACTCACACAGGGTCATCGTCGGGCTCCCATCCCTCCAGCTCCTTGAAGCAGAAGAAGCACTGTGCCACGTCGGGGCTGTTCTCGCTGGGACAGTGGATGAACCCCGCCGCCGCCATCTGCGAGCAGAGGGAGCGCGGGGAGACACCGTCAGCGCCCACCGCGCCCGGTGCCCGCTGCCAGCCCCGCTCCCGCCCGGCTCCGCTCCCCCGCCGGACTCACCCGCTCGGGCGTGCAGACGCAGCCCTCCGTGAACGGCCAGTTGCAGAAGGTGGCGATCCGTGTGGAGAGGAAGTAGAGTCGCCATTCCTCGGGCACAACGTCCGGAGCGGCCGCCATGGCTCGGTTCAAATGGCGGCGGTTGGGCGCGCAGCGCAGCGCAGGACGGGAGCGGGGCGGCCGCGGCGGCCGCCGGGAGCTGTAGTTCCTCTGCCGCGCCCCCAGCTGCCGGCCGCTTGGTGCCTCGCGGAGCACCCGGCTGCCGCTGTCGTGGGCACAGATAGGGGGCAGGACGCCCCCGACCCGAGCCATGGTGAGGCCACACCTCGACTACTGGGTTCAGTTTTGGGGTGCTCGCTACATTGCCACTGAGATGCTGAGGGGACTGAAATATCGCTGAGGAGAGGCTGGGGGAGCTGGGGCTGTTCAGCCTGCAGAAGGGGATGCTGAGTGGGGATCATATCAGTGCTGATTACAGAATGATAGAACAGTTTGGGTTATAAGGGACCTTGAAGATCACCTAGTTCCAACTCCTCTGCCATGGGCAGGGACACCTGCTAGACCAGGTTGCTCCAAGCCTTGTCCTTGAGCAAGTGTCAGGAGGATGGAGCCAGACTGTTCTCAGTGGTGTCCAGCGACAGGACAAGGGGCAGCAGACACAAACTGCAACACAGGAGGTTCCATGCAAACATAAGGAAAAATTATGACTGAGGTGCTGAAGTGAGTGCAGAGAAGGGCAGCAAAGCTGGTAAAGGGTCTAGAGAACAAGTCTTGTGAGGAGCAGCTGAGGGAATTGGTGGTGTTTAGTCTGGAAGAGGCTGAGGGAAGACCTCACTCCCTGCAAACTCCTGAAAGGAGGCTGTAGTGAGGTGGGGGTCAGGGACTTCCACCTAGTAACAAATGATAGGACAAGAGGAAATGGCCTCAGGAGGCTAAGGTTGGATACTAGAAGAAACTTCTTGACTGAAAGGGTTCTCAAAGACTGGAACAGGCTCCCCAGGGAGGTGGTTGAATCCTCATCCATGAAGGTGCTGGAAAGAGCAGAGATGTGGTGCTGAGGGACATGGTTTAGCACCAAACTTGGTAGTTAAGAGTTGGGTTTTATGATTTTAAAGGTCTTTTCCAAGCAAAACAATTCTATGATTCTATGACTCTCTGGGGCTGGTGCAGCATCAGGCATGCCCAACCCAGCAGCAGGTCACTCAGCCCTAAGCCATGGTGTTCTCACACCCCATGAGGTGAACCATGCCAGCCTGAAACCTTCCTCTGGGCCTTATGCCTCTGCCAGCCCCAGGTCTGACGATGTGCAAGCTGTACTCTTGGCATCCTGGGTCTCCCTTTCCCACCCTGGGAAGTGGTGCTGCCACACACCACTGCACACAAATCACAGAGTCACAGAATGGTAGGGGTTGGAAGGGACCTCTGAAATTCACCCAGTCCAACATCCCTGCCAGAGCAGGAGCAACTAAAGTGGATCACACAGGAACACGTCCAGGAAGTCTGCAGTGTTTTGAGAGTCTCCAGGCTCTGAAAGGCTCCACTGCCTCTCTGGCCCTCTCTGCCCTCTTGGCCACAAGGGCACGTTGCTGACTCATCAAGATGATGGGCAGGCAGCTCAAGGAACAGTGTGACTACAGGCAGGCTTTTCCAAGGGAAGGGCTTTAATTCCATTCATCAAGACAGATTAATTTTTCCTGTTTTTTTTTCTCTTCCCAGGTTAACATCAAAACTTTTTCACACAGCCACAGAGCAGGCAGAGATGTGCACAGATGCTTGGGGAACACCACACTCAGTTGGGCTCTTCTTCCCCTGCTTTTGTTTTGGTGAGGATGGACATTGCCTACACAAAAAAATCCCCATACTTGGGTGTTCCTCTCTTGAAGACTCTGTTAAGGCAGCTACCACTACAGCAAGGTACCCAACAGCTATACAAAGTGGATTAAGAACATTTGTGGTGTAGCTCTCTGTGGGGTTCTGGTGTGAAAGGGACAGCACAGGGGTTGTGATTCCTACTTACACGAATGGACCAACCTTTGGCCAGGCAGCAGAGCAAACTTTACAGCTTGCTCTTCAGCTACAAGAGAAGTCAGGGAGAGAGGAAGCCCTAAGCTGTGTAAAAAGACTAGGCCCCACTGCCAGAGAAACTGTTTGGGGCTTGGATTTTTTGTAGTTTTTGGCTGTTTCTGTTTATTCTTTGCTCTTCTCTTAGGGTTAGAGCCATGAGATCGCAGCCTAGATGCCTCCAAGGACTGGAACTGGCCCACCTCTATCCTCTCCTCCCTCCAAGCTGCCAAGAGATTGCTTCTGCAAACCAGAGCCTGCGTTTCACACATCACTGCTGACTGTTGTTCTGGGCTTCTTCTCGACAAAGCACCTGTAGCAGGAGGAGGTGGCTGCTGGAGCCTGCAAGGCTGGCTCTGTGGTTAGAGGTGTGCCCAAAGGGCTGATCTGCAGCATCAACAACTGGCAGAGAGGTGGTAAGATTTCAAAGAGCTGATCTGGCAGCTGCTGTGTCCTACCTCACCTACTTACAAAACCGCTTTGACACCTTCTTCCCAAACACCAAACACTGCACACGACAAGGACTTCACACTGAGCACAGGGTCAGCCAGGGGAAAGGAAGGCAGGAGGCATGGGGAAGGAGAAAGCCATCTCCCTCTGAGCCTTGCCTTCAGGGATCACAGGAGTTCATAACGAGCTCTTCATTATGCCTACAGCGTGGTTCCCATCTTGCTGTTCTGGCACGTGCAGAGCATTCAGCTAAATGCACCAATATCTAACTTTTCCTTCACAGATTCAAGACATGGATCCTAACAAAGCAATGAGATCACAGAAACACTGCAGATGACTTCAGTTTACATGTTCATTCCCTAGAAACAAACCACAAACCAAACAACCCAGAAGCAAAAAAACCCTGCAGCTTCTTTTCTTGGGACAGGTTTCAAAGTTTGAAATCCATGAGGCCCCCCTCTGAAGTGACTCTTTGCTTGTTTGTTTGGATTTGTTTCTTCGCTTGTGTGCCAAATGAGGCTTCTCCAGAGTAACAGTGGCAGGAAGAACTTCTCATACAGAATTTCAGTTCTCCAGTGGTTTCAGCATGTCCCAGTTGGCATTTCCAGGCCTCTCCCCTTGGAGCGTAGGAACCGATCCTCTCGGGTTGCAGTTTCAGCACACAGCACAGCGCTTGCTGGAGCCCTAGGGGTGAAGGGCATCGGTGTGCTCCAGCTCTCACCTGGCAGCCAACGTTCTCTGCTGAAAGCTGCAACAGATCTTTCTTTCCTTGATGGATTTGGGCTCCTTCATCTGCTGCATCCCCCTGCCCCCAGGCAGCTGGGAGGGCTCAGCGCCGCAGCCTGAGGAAGAAGGCGTGCTTGCACTCCTTGCTGTCCAAGGGGTAGTACTTGTCATAGAAATCCAGAATGTATTCTTCAGTCTTAAACCCAAACTTCTGGTAGAGCAGCATAGCAGGGTTGCTTGCAGAGACGTGAAGGGTTACATCTTTGCCCATGCAGGTCTGCCAAGGGAAAAGGAAAAAACACAACAACAACCCCACAGACCAATCAGAGAGCGCAGGGAGGATCCCAGCCAGAGAGGGAGACAGCCTCTGGGGGAATGTGGAGGTGAAGAGATTCAGCAGCTCAGGTGTTCGAGTTGCTGAGAGAATGTGAGCAAATCAAGGGCCTGGAGACAGGAGTTACCACACATAGCAACAGCTGGGAGGTGAATCACAGAACCATCAAGGTTGGAAAAGACCTTTAAGATCACGGAGTCCAACTCTAACCCAACACCACTAAGCTATATCCTGCAGTGCCACATTGTTGCAGCCACTGTTCTGAGGGCAGCTGCTGCATTCCTTAGCTGACCAATTCCTTAGCACACTGCCTAAAGCAACACAATATTGTTATAGAATTGTCAGGGTTGGAAGGGACCTCAAGGATCATCCAGTTCCAACCCCTCTGCAGAGACACCTCACACTACAGCAGGTTGCTCACAGCCACCTCCAGCCTGGCCTTAAAAACCTTCAGGGATGAGGCTTCCACCACCTCCCTAGGCAACCTGTGCCAATCTCTCACCATTCCACATGTGCCAAGAACAATATCCTCACACTGGCACCCTTGGATTGGAACTTGCTGCAGGAGCCACCTCCTTGACAGGCTGGCACCTCTTATTGGGAAAAGATTTTAGCTTGTGTGTGTGGTTGGGTTTTACTGCTTAAGGGATTGATAACAGTATAAAAACAGCCACAAGAGTCACTTTGTTTAGGGCTTCTCAAGGATACTTAGTTAGGGACTTTGGTTGGGGATCTTTGGTTAGTTATCTTCAGTTAGGGCTGCGAGGGACTTCTGCTTCTCTTAGCTACTTCTGGCTAGGGCTTTGGTGTAGGGATGCTGCTAGGGACTTCTGTTAGCTGCTTTGTCTGCTAAGGGCTCCCAGGACGACTTCTGTGAGTGGGACTCTTGAGACTCTAATGCTGGGGGTTCTACAATGCAGCAATAAAGGCCTTCTGGGAGGACTTGTGAGATTCTGCTCTCTGCATCCCTGGCATCTCCTTGCTGTACAGCAGTGGGGTTCATGCCTCCAGTCGTCACCCAACGGCCCTCCCATCGGGGGAAGAGCAACACCACATCTACACACTTCTTGAACACTTCCAGGGACAGTGACTCCACCACCTCCCTGGGCAGCCTGTTCCAGTGCCTGACCACTCTTGCAGCAAAGAAATGTTTCCTAATCTCCAGTCTAAAGGGAAGGGAACACTGCTGCTCCTCGAGCCTCCGAGGCCCTCTGACGACCAAAGCAGGTTTGGGATTTTAAATTGTCATCTTTCTGTTCTCAGTTGCTAAGTAACTGTTACCTAACAGTCACCTGGATCAGTGGCCCAAAGAAAAGTCAAAGCATGTCAGGAGGATCAGGCACCCTGCTCCTCCCCGTTAGCAAACAGAGCTGAGCTCTCTGGGACCACGCGAGCAGCCCCAGCACACCTCTGGGCTGTCAGGCTGCAATTCCTGTCTCTCCCACCCAGCTCCTCTCCCATCCTTCAGGGCACAGCACTCAGGAAATGCAGTTCAGACAGCAAAAGACACAGCTTCAAGATCCCAGATAACCAGCAGATCCCACTCTAACCAGCAGCTCTCTGATAAATATGCTGATATAATGCTTCATTTTTCCTGCTTTCCCCTAGTGTTTGAACAGCATTCCATGTATGTTGGACCAATGGTAACTCCAAGGGGGAACAGTAACACCCTTTAGGAAATTTCCAAGGTAGATCATTCTCACTAGGTGTTCACATCCCACATCAATACCACTGAGGGCAATTTACTTAGAATCACAGAATCAACCAGGCTGGAAAAGACCTGAGAGATCATCAAGTCCAACCTATTACCCAATACCTAACACCTCCTGACAACTAAACCATGGCTCCAAGTGCCACATCCAAGCCTCTTATGAACACCTCCAGGGAGGGAGACTCCACTTCAACTGCTTTCCATAGAGCTGCTCAGGAAATGCTGCTCAGGGTGTCTTTAAAGGAGAGTGCTTAGTGGCCTGTGTCAACGTGGTAGAGGGGTGGACACGGCAGAGAGCTGTAAAGGTAGAAGAATTACCTTCAGGTAGCCCAGAAGAGCAACTCTTAGTGGAAACAAGGTAGTGGTTTGACTTCATGATCATAAAGACCTTTTCTAACCAACCTTATTGTGGCCTTCCAGTATCTGAAGGAGGCCTACAAGAAAGCTGGGGAGGGACTTTTTAGGGTGTCAGGGAGTGACAGGACTGGGGGGAATGGAACAGCAACAGAAATGGGTAGATTCAGATTGGAATCACACAGAAGACAGAGCCAGTTCTTTGGCTCAGGTGTGGGATTTTTGCCTTGGTTACCTGGATAAGGTGGTAAATCATGAAGGTTGCAATCCCAGCTCTTCTCCACTCAGGGTGAACTAACAGAAAAGAGATGTAAGCTTCATTGTACTTCACATCTGGCACCATGAAGCCAAAGGCAATGATAACCTTCTTGTAAAGGACCACAACACTGAAGTCTGGATACTGCAGGCATTCTGACAAATCAATTCCTAGGGGAAAAAAAAATAGAGAGAACAGCAGCTGGAAGTGTTACCAACTGTCACAGTTTAAAGCAGGACAGATTTGCTTTTTTACCTCTTCCAAAAAGGGGCAAAAGAAAACAGCACACACAAAGGACTGGATAGGATGGGAAGTTTAAATGGAAAGGCTATTTACAAACAACAGTGCTGCAAGTGGTATAGCACAAAGCATAGCCAAGCATATAAAACACAAAGAAATCCATAGTCTGGGCTCAACACAGAAGCTCATTAAGCCTAAGCTTCACACAAACCTCCCTCTATGCCAGGCCAACAAACCCCAGGCTTCCATGCCCTCATCCCTACCCAGGCTCTCTACCCTCCGTACCACTCCATTTGTGATGCAACACAAAATTCAGCTTGGCAGCTCCAGGCCCCAATTAAGCCACTCCAGGCCTAATCAGCAGCATTGCCAAGGCTGACACCAGGCCTTAGTCCCCTGCCAGGGAGATAAGAACCTGCTTGTCCTTCCCAGCAGGAGAAAGGGAGGGAAAAGGAGGGGTGGAAATTGATTTTGCAGCCAGTGTTAAAGGGAGGCAGGACTTCTGGGTATGAAATGCAAAGATTACACTTTCCAGTACACTCCTGGACCTGTCTAGCTCCTGGAGGTCTGTAACCCTGTGGTTTTCTTAAAGGCATTAGCCTCAAGCTGCCACACCAAACAAAAGCAAAGTACCACATCTGCACAGAAATGCAGGGGGTTAAGGCCTTTTAGAAGCACTCACATTTGATCCCTTCCTTTTTACCTCTGTTTCAAAGCTGTGACATTGAGAGATGCTTCAACAAAACACACACACCACCAAAGGGGAGCTGCTTACTGAGGTGTGATTCTTGCATGCAGAAACTAACAGAAGCTGATTTCCTCCCAAATGATTCAAGGATGAAACCAAAGCCCCAAAAGCACATTCTTTAAACCAAAACACCAAAAAGAAAGTAACCATTTCAGCCCCCAGCTCATCTTTCCTTGGCTTGCATCTTGAGCCATAGCAGCAGACTCTGCTGAAGGACTCAGTTCTAAATATGCATGGGGATATAGATGTGTAAATGTTTGCAGGACTGGCTCCTGCTAAGTCTGTGCCCCTTGCCTGGGGCTCCTAAGAGCTGTAGTAACATTGATGGGTAAGGGTTTGCTTCTTCCTTTCCCCAGTTCAAGAGAGACAAGGATCTGCTGGAGAGAGCACAACAGAGAGCCATGAGGATGCTTAGGGGCCTTGAACATCTCCTCTGTGAAGACAGGCTGAGAGCCCTGAGGCTGTTTAGTCTGAAGGAGAGAAGACTGAGAGTGGATCTGATCAGTGTCTACCAATATCTGAGGGGTGAGTGTCAAGTGGTGGGGGTCAATATCTTTTGGGTGGTGCACACTAATAATACAAAGACCAACAGGTTCAAGCTTGAACACAGAAGGTTTCAGCTCAACATGAGGAGAAACTTCTTTACAGTGAGGGTGACAGAGCACTGGAACAGGGTGACAGAGCACTGGGGCAGGCTGCCCAGAGAGGTTGTGGAGTCTTCTTCTCTGGAGACATTCAAAACCCACCTGGATGCATTCCAGTGTGCACTACCCTGGGTGATCCTGCTTTGGCAGGGGGGTTGGACTGGATGATCTCTGGAGGTCCCTTCCAACCTCTCATGTCCTGTGATTATGTGATTCATTTCCCCTGAGCTGGGCTAGCACCAGGCTGGTGGACACCATTCCCATTCCAGGTGGCAAACACCAAGGCCCTCTGCCTGTAGCAAGCACATTGGGGCAGTTGAGAGTGTATCAGCCTAACAGACAGGGTGAACCTTCCTGTTCCTGCAAACCTTTCTCCAGATGTTGCAGACCCAGCCTTCAGGTCTGGTAAGGGTTACCTGCCTAAGGTTCCTATCTCTTTTTCTACACCCGGTCTTGAGCTCCTGCTGCTTCCTCTTGTGCACAGTCAGCGGCTGGGGGAGCTACCTGTGAGCCTGCCCATCAACACACTCGCTTTTAGCATGCAAATTCCCTAACGCTGGGTGTGAAGCTGCCTCTCAGGGCAGTGCTGCTCGCCTGAGTCAGAGGCTGGACAGAACAGCCCGAGGCTGGTGCCTTCCCAGTGGAGTTTGTTAGCTTGCCTGATCAGATTGCTGCTGCTGCTGTAGCCTCAGATCATCCAGGCAGCATGTCAGGGCCCAGCAGCGCAGCTCAAGACAGAGAAGGTGGTAATTTTGGGGTTTTTTTGGTGGACAAGCCCCAGAGGAGCTGCAAGACGTAGCACAGCTGGGACACAGCTGTTAGCTTCTGCCTGGAACTGCCAATCCAGGTATGTTTGGAACATGAGATAACAAAAGGGCAGAGTTAAGTTTTCCAGCAATGTTTATCACTCTCACAGAACCCTACCTAATCTCCTAGACCATGGCACTGAGTGCCTCATCCAGGCTTTTCTTAAACACCTCCAGGGACCTCGACCCCACCACCTCCCTGGGCAGCACATTCCAAGGGGCAACCTCTTTCTGTGAAGAACTTCCTTCTAAGATCAAACTTCCCCCTGCATAGCTTGAGACTGTGTCCTCTTGTTCTGGTGCTGCTTGCCTGGGAGAAGAGACCAACCCCCACCTGCCTACAACCTCCCTTCAGGTAGTTGTAGAGAGCAATGAGATCTCCCCTGAGCCTCCTCTTCTCCAGACTAAGCAACCCCAGCTCCCTCAGCCTCTCCTCACAGGGCTGTGAGTGCTCCAGACTCCTCCCCAGCTTTGTTGCCCTCCTCTGGACACGTAGGAGCAACTCAACATCTTTCTCGAATTGAGGGGCCCAGAACTCTCTCATCTCTCAATGAGATACAAGACTTCATAAGGCACCAGACATAAATGAGCAGGTAAATTATGTTCCTGCTCCAGAGTCAAGATGGGTGGAGCAAGACGTGGGAGGAATCGATTGGCAATAAGGAGCCAACTTAATTATCTCCAGGCTGCAACTGACTGTGAAGTGCCTTACATCATGTCTGTGCAGGAACTGCTGCATTGCCCTGAGCACCCTGGCGTCTAGGAGATGCTGCCCTCCTCTCAGCAGATGCTTAGCTGGGTATGGTTTTACCACTCCTCTGCTGAGGAGATGTTTCCCTTTAGGGCATGAATGCACAAGATACCAGGACAGACAACAAGGGGGAATCTTGCTTCACAGCAGCTCATTTGCAGTAACTACCTGCAAATTATTTCTGCCTTGTGAGAAACAAGAAGAGCTCTGATGGGAAGGGTTTACAAGGAGCTACTGGAGAGAGTCCAGCAGAGAGCCACTAAATGCTGAGGGGACTGGAACATCTCTGAGGAGAGGCTGAGAGTGCTGGGACTGTTTAGTTTGCAGAAGAGGAGACTGAGGGGGGTCTCATTCATGCTGATCAGTATCTACAGGGCAAGCATCAGGAGGATGGAGCCAGACTCTTCTCATTAAGCTACCACTTGTTGAGAGAAATAACTGTAATTCTGCCTGAGTTTTGGCATCTGAAACATCTGTGCCTGAGGGATACTAACCTCAGTGAGTGGTAGCTTAGCTGGGCTTAGTTACCTTCCACTCTCTCTGACTGAATCCTTACCTTTTCACCAGTTGTGCTGAGCCTAGGCCTTAGCTCTTCTGAGAATGGTGGGGGGTATCCAGTGACAGGACAAGGGGCAATGGACACCAACTGGAACACAGGAGGCTCCACATAAACATCAGGAAAAAATTCTTCCCTTTGAAGGTGGCAGAGCCCTGGGCCAGGCTGCCCAGAGAAGCTTGTGGAGTCTCTGTCTCTGGAGGCATTTAACACCTGCCTGGACATGTTCCTGTGTGATTTACTCTGGGTGCTCCTGCTCTAGCAGCAGGGTTGGACTAGAGAATCTTCAGAGGTCCCTTCCAACCCCTCCCATTCTGTGATGATTCTGTGATTTGGGAAGGCAGAAGAACTAAGGCCTGGGCCAGCCTGCTGAAAATGTAAGGATTCAGTCAGAGGGAGCATCACTAGTGGAAGGTAACTAAGCCCAGCTAAGCCACCACTGACTGGGGACAGCACCCCTCAAACACAGATACTTCAGATGCCAGAACTCAGGCAGAATTAGTTACTTCTCTCAACAAGTGGTAGCTTAATGATGCCTTCCCATCTGCACATCCCACCCCTCCTCAGCTGCACCAGCCCACTGTGAAGCTCAATCCTTCCCATCCACAAAGACACTGTGCTTTATCTCCAGGACCATCAGCTCCTCCTTTTAAACCAGAACCAGGGTGCAATTAATCACCTAATCCCAGCCTCACAAAATACACACCAGATTTGGAGTTCTCTGTGGAGGCTGATGGGAGCTGCCAGCTTTCTGATTTAATGACAAACAGTTCACAGTGGAGTGAACACACCCATGCTCCTTCTGGTAAATAAAACAGGGTGAGTCCTGAAGAACTTAATGATGGTGTGACCCAACTTGGCCAGAACTTCAAACACATTATCAGAAGCAGAGAGACTGTAACAAAGGGGTTCAGCCTCTGTTGGGATTGCAACTGTTTCTCAGGAGCTTCGGAACAGCTTGTGAAAGGAAAGGTTATACCACATTATCTCCTCCCCAGCTGTACAACTTGGACAATGAGTAGCACAAAGAGCTCCAATCCTGACTGCACAGCTGACCTACAAACTCTGTTGACTCACTAATCTGCAAGTCAAAATGGAAAGCAAACAGTTACCTGGACCAAGGCTCGGTACTGTTTGTGCTGGTCTTTTCTAAATTGCTCTGCCAGCCTAATCAGTGTTGTTTGATGATTAGAAGCTGATCCGCGCAGTACACAAACATCATAGAATCATAGAATTGTCAGGGGTGGAAGGGACCTCAAGGATCATCTAGGTCTAACCTCCTTGCCATGAGCAGGGACACCTCACACCAGAGCAGGTTGCTCAAGGTCTCATCCAACCTGGCTGCAAACACCTCCAGGAAGGGGCATCCACCACCTCCCTGGGCAACCTGTTCCAGTCTCTCACCACCCTCATGGGGAAGAAGAACTTCTTCCTAACATCCAATCTCAATCTACCCATTTCTAGTTTTGCTCCATTCCCCCCAGTCCTATCACTCCCTGACACCCTCAAAAGTCCCTCCCCAGCTTTCTTGTAGCCCCCTTCAGATACTGGAAGGCCACAATTAGGTCTCCTCAGAGCCTTCTCTTCTCCAGACTGAACAGCCCCAACTCACTCAGACTGTCCTCAGCACAGAGCAGCTCCAGCCTTCTGCTCATCCTCCTGGCCCTTCTCTGGACACCTTCCAGCACCTCCAGACCCTTCCTGTGATAGGGGCTCCAGAACTGGACCCAGTGCTCCAGATGAGCTCTCAGCAGAGCGGAGCAGATGTTTTTCCCCTGAACAAACCCCACTTCTTTCTTAGACAGTCAAGTGCTGAAGGAATCTTACCAGGCCAGAAGAATTCGTGGCACATGGAGTTTATAGTGGGGATGTGATTAGGACGAACGTAGCAGTAGTCAATAGGTGCTTCTGGCTCAGCCTTCCAGTTGAGATCACTCCTGTGGAGGTGGGCTCGGATTTCTGCCAGCAGCCTGAGTTTCGGGGGCTTTGTCTCATAATCACGCCTGCCAACAAGGTGCAAAGCAAACACAACAAGCCAGTGAGCAACACCAGCTGCCACTGCCCCTGCAGCCCTGTGGCTGCTGCCCACAAAATACTTGATGAGGTGCTCAGTGTGGAACAAAAGAGCAGTTTTGCATTCCTTCGTTCGAGGGAGGTGATTCTCCCCCTCTACTCTGCTCTGGTGAGGCCACACCTGGAGTACTGTGTCCAGTTCTGGAGCCCCAGTTAAAGCAAAGATCTGGACATGCTGGAGTGCATCCAGAGAAGGGCCACAAGGATGATCAGAGGGCTGGAGCTGCTCTGCTATGGAGACAGACAGAGAGTTGGGGCTGTGCAGTCTGGAGAAGAGCAGGCTCCAAGGAGACCTTACTCTGTGGGAAAGCAGCACCCAACTCAGCAAATCACCCTTGTGCCAGAGGCCAGGACACTTCTCAGATCCACAGCACACCAAACCAGCCTCTCCTTACACTGACAGTAAGGAAATCATAGAATCACAGAATCACAGAACTGTCAGGGTTGGAAGGGACCTCAAGGATCATCTAGTTCCAATTCCCCTGCCATGGGCAGGGACATGTCACACTAGAGCAGGTTGCTCACAGCCACATCCAGCCTGGCCTTAAACACCTCCAGGCATGAGGCTTCTACCACCTCCCTGTGCAACCTGTTTCAGCCTCTCACCACCCTCATGGGGAAGAACTTCTTCCTAACATCCAATCTCAATCATGGTTCCCACCCAAGAGCAGGCACAACTGGTGACTGTGGTGATGACCCCTCCCTGCCCTGCCCTCTCTTGGGAGATTCCCCTTCCCCAAGCAGAAGCAGTTTCAGTACTCAGCTAAACCAAAGGCTGTGCTTTCAGGGGTACCATGAGATACTGAGCTGTGCTTCAGGGATGAGTGAGGAGCACTGCCCAAGAAAGGTGTCCTCTCCACGGGCTGTGAGTTCACAAGCCAAGAGCAAACTCATCCTCTGACCATCTGTACCTGATGTAGGGTTTCAGGACACGGGATGTGTAAGGACTGACAATGCTGTGGTCTGTCAGGAGGTCTTCGGAGCCTACCAGTCGATAGAGAAACTTTGTTGTCTGCTGTCGATATCCCTTCATGGCAGGCAGCATTGTCTAGGTGCACAAAAAACAGGCAAAGCATTTCAGGAAGACTCATCAATGACTCAAGAGAGGGGAGTCACACCAACAGAAGGAAAATAAGGCCATTGTCATCGGGGCAGGATGGACTGGATCCATGGCAGGACAGTCCCACCCCAGAGAACTCTGCTCTGGGACCTTTTAGATTTAGCACCCAAACCTATGAGCCACATGCATCACCCAGAAAAGGGCTACAGGTCATCTCCCTTCTGCACACCACCTGCATCCAGGCCTCCACCACCACTCTTCTCCTATGGGAACAGGCTGCCAGAGATGGGGCTGTTCAGCCTGGAGAAGAGAAGGCAATGGAAGCCTGCTGGGGGGTGGACAAGAAAGCTGGGGAGGACTTTTGACAAGGGCTTCTAGTGATAGGATGAGGGGCAATGGATTGAAGCTGGAAGAGGGGAGATTTAGACTTGAGATTAGGAAGAAACTCTTGACAGTGAGTGTGGTGAGACAGTGGAACAGGTTGCCCAGGGAGGCTGTGGATGCCCCCTCCCTGGAAGTGTTCAAGGCCAGGTTGGATGAGACCTTGAGTAACCTGGTCTGGTGGGAGGTGTCCCTGCACATGGTAGGGGGATTGGACCTAGATGACCTTTAAGATCCCTTCCAACCCAGACCAATCCATGATTCCATGGTCAGTGCTTGGGCAGGGCTGGAGTACAAACAGCTCAGACATTTGTGGTGCTGACACTGACAGTTGTGTTGTACGAGCACGTCCCGGGCAGAAAGAGGCTTGTTGAGAGCATTGGTGGGGACACAGCCCTAGGGACAGGTAAGCCTTGCTCACATAATCCTTTTTGCTCTGAGAGTCTAATAACCTCAAGATGACACTGCTGTCTGCAGCACAAACTCACCCAAAACAACCAGTGCCAAAAGCTCACAGAGGTTTGCAAACACTCACCTGGTATCTGTCCAAGATCCTGAAGTCCTGGCTAGTAGTTCTGTATGTTGCTTGCCCTACTGGAGACCTGGAGACACCTCCTTCTTTGGCTCCATAAATGCCATCGACCAGCAGCAGTGCAGCGTTCACAACCTGGTCCAGGTCAAAGAGTGGGAGTCCTCTCTCCCTCTTGGCCTGCCTGACTATAAGCTTGCGCCTCAGCCTCCGGGCCTCTGGGGTCATGCTCATGGCATTGGGGCAGGCTTCCAGTCTCTTCAGCAGCAGCTTTTCCTCATAGATGCTAACAGAGGTATGCTTTGGAGTTCTGGGCTTAGCATCCTTCTCCAGCTGGGGCTTCCTCTTGTCTCGCCCTCTCCCCTGCAGCGACACGTTTGAATCGTCAGGATCTTCACTGTCCCCTTCCAGCCTTTCTGGTTTTTCTTCCTCACTCTCCACCTCCTGCTTGATCTGCTCAGCTGTCTTCACTTTCTTTCTGCTTGCTATCACAGTGCCAGCACCGGCTGTCCCACTGGGAGGGGGCACATACTCTATTCCTGGGTCTATGACTCCATCTCCTTCCATCTCCTCATCATCTGCACAACAGAAATCCAGGAAACAATGTAAACAGCAAAGCCTCGTTTCAAAGAGGGCTGTCAGAGGACCTTTCAGCTAAGAGCAAGTCATGCAGGTTTACCCCCACACACACACTCCCTTTTCCATACACTTCTGGACATCCTGATTTTGGACAGGAAACACCATAAGGAGTCTCACTTCAGGATACAGAATCAATCCTGCTCCTGGCCTCAAGCTGCACCAAGGGAGGGTCAGATTGGATACTGGAAGTAACTTCTTCACGAAAGGGTTCACAAACACCAGTAGTCTCCTGAGGGTGGTGATTGCATCCCTGTCCATGGAGGTGTTCAAAAGACACACAGAAGTGGTGCTGAGGGACATGGTCTAGCACCAGCCTTGGTAGAGCTGGAGAATGGTTGGACTCAGATGATCTTTAAGGTCTTTTCCAACCACAGTGATTCTGGTGCTGCTTGCCTGGGAGAAGGCACCTGTCTGCAACCTCCTTTCAGGAATCTGTAGAGAGCAATAAGGTCTCCCCTGAGCCTCCTCTTCTCCAGGCTAAAAAATCCCCCCATGAGCATCTCTTACCGTGAAACAGAGCCTGTGGTGGCATCACATCTGGGATGAGATCTGCTTCTGAGAGAAGGCTGGGAGTAGCTGAGTGTGAGGCTGGGGTGCCAGGGGCTGAGAAGTCCAGCGATGGGGAAGGAGAAGGGCTGGTCAGAGGAGTGCGGTCGGAAGAGCTCAAGGAGGAGAAGTCGATGACCTCTCCCTTCTCCAGGACAATATCAGGCCGGCGGCCTCGGCTGGTGAATTTCACAGGGGTGGAGGAAGTGCTCCTGTCCAGGAAGCCAGCTGCCTCCTTCTGGGCTCTACGAATGTCCTTGGCCTCCTGGGTGCGAGATCTCTTCTCCTTCAGCTCCATGGCCGACTCCACCGGGTTGCGGCTCACCCGCTTCCGGAGTCCCTCCACAGTAATGATGGGATCCAGAGGTGGCTTTGAGGCTGCTAAAGAAGTAGTTTGCTTATAGATACTCTGCTCATGCACTCACTGGCTAGATACCATACGGTCAGAAAACCACACTGACTACAAATCTTATTAAGATGTATTTTCAAGTAGAACAGGGTGTCCAGAAAGGTGCTTGAGGCCCCCATCCCTGGAGGTCAAAGCCACTGAGGCCCTTAGCAACCTGATCTAGTTGGAGATTTCCCTGCTCACTGCAGGGGGGGGTTGGACAAGATGACCTTTGAGGGTCCTTTCCAACCTGATGCATTGTGTGTGTGAGTATACTCAAGGAATTCACCCCAGGATGTGGAGCATAATAAACCCAACGCACCCACAAAGCCTCAATCTTGCTCCTCTGCACAGGAGGGAATTTACACCGGGCAACACAAGATAAAAAAACCCTCCCCAGGGTACAGAGAAGCAGAGAAATTGTAGATTTCAGCCGATTCCAAAAGCCTTTTGATTGGTTAGCACCATCCCAAAAGGTAATGAAGTATAACAAGCTTCCCACATGACAGTATAGCTACCAAAGTCTAAGTCAACCAGTACAACAGTTTGCTTAAGGAACTGTCCATGCACACAGACTCATGGTTTTAAGTCAGCTTTTCCAATGCCTCCCAGCTGTGGCCCAGCTAGGAACCCACACACCACCAGGGGAAGGGTTTACCTTTGGCCTTCAGCGCAGATGCAGACAGTTTCTCTCCTTCAGGTTTCATGGTTGGGGGTTTGTTATGAACCAGCTTCCACCAGCCTGGTTCTCCAAATTCCTGTGCCCCTGAGCGGAAAAACAAAGGGCTCCCCACAGAGAGACAGCCAGCAACTGTGCTCCACCATGTTGAGGTCTTCTTCCTGTAGTGGGGAGAGGGGGGAAAGCAAGTGTGATGTCCCCACTCACCAGCTGGCCTTTCATAGAATCACAGAATCAGCCAGGCTGGAAAAGACCTCAGGGATCATCAAGTCCAACCTATTACCTAATACCTCCTGACAACTAATCCATGACTCCAAGTGCCACATCTAAGCCTTTTTTGAACACCTCCAGGGATGGTGACTCCACCACCTCCCTGGGCAGCACATCCCAATGGCCAATTACACTTTCTGGGAAGAACTTTCTCCTCACCTCCAGCCTAAATCTGGCTCATCCTGAGGTCTCCTCTCTCTGAAAGATGGAAAGGGTAGAGTGCTTCTGCCACTGGCACTTGTGCAGGGGTATGACACACCCAGAGGGGTGAAGGGTGGTCAGGCTGCCCAGGGAGGTGGTGGAGTCACCATCCCTGGGGGTGCTCAAGAAATGTTTGGACATGGCACTTTGGGACATGGTTTAATGGCCATGGTGGTGTGAGGTTGACAGTTGGATTTGATCTTGGAGGGCTTTTCCAACTGAAACAATCCTATGATTCAGTTTAGAAAGGCTCAAAGGCTTTACAGGTTCATATGCTACCTAAAGGAAGAGAAGAAATCATCCCCAAAATTTGCACTGACATTGGTTTTGTGTGACACTCTTGGGTTGGTTTTCCCCCCCTAAGAAATGCTTCCCTCACAAGAGCATCCCTCATGCCCACATTCAGCTTCCCAATCTTGAAGTCTTCCAATTTTCTCACTAGTGAGGCTCAACAGAGACATCACCAAATTCAGCAGGATTGTTTTCCATCTGTGGAACAGGTTTGAGTTCCTTTGGCTCACCAAGCAGCCTGTCAAGGATGTCTCTCATGCCTTTACCTGTTCCCCAATAAGAAGGTCCAGTGTTTCTCAATAAAAGCACAAATATCTTCTTTCCATCTGAAGTACCCCTGACGACCTGTTCCTTCCAGAGACAAATTGTACATTGCCAGCATGACAACCTGCAACAGAAAGTGTTGCATACAAGTGAATCTCTTCTGCTTCAGCTGCCCCACCTCACCCCCCTGGGCAGCCTGTTCCACCCTGTCAGTCAAGGAGTTTCTTCTACTCTCCAACCTACACCTCTCCTGGTGCAACCTGAGACCATTGTTACAAGGGAGAAGAGATCAACCCCTACCTCACTACAACCTCTGTCTAGGAAGTTGAAGAGAGCAAGAAGGTCTCCCCTCAGCCTCCTCTTCTCCAGACCAAACAACCCCATTTCCTTCAGCTGCTCCTCACCAGCCCTGTTCTCCAGCCCCTCCACCAACTTTGTTGCCCTTCTCTGGACCTGCTCCAGCACCTCAATGTCTTTCTTGGAGTGAGAGGCCCAAAACTGAATGCACAACTCAAGGTGTATCACACCTCATTGTAACTAAACCCTAGGTGACCAACTGTCCATGACATTTACCCAATCCATTTGAATGCAACTCAGATCAGCTGGGCTAGGACCATCTTTCACAATCACACAGCCTCCTTTGGACACTGCTTCCAAGAGGGACTACCTCTTCACTGCCAGAGAAGTTTGAAATTGGTTTGTCTCAGAGGGTTGGGCCTCCTTACATTGGGCCACAGCTTTGTGGAAAGTCCTGCTGAAGATCACAGAATGTTAGGGGTTGGAAGGCACCTCAAAAGGGCCCAGTCCAATCCCCTGCCAGAGCAGGATCACCCAGGGCAGGTCACACAGGAACATGTCCAGGTGGGTTTGGCATGTCTCCAGAGAAGGAGACTCCACAACCTCTCTGGGCAGCCTGCTCCAGTCACTCTCACAGTGAAAAAGGTTTACCTTGTGTTCATGTGGAATCTCCTCTGCTCCAGCTTGCACCCATTGCCCCTGAGCAGAATCACTGACATCACTGAGCAGAACCTGGCTCCATCCTCCTGATACTCAACCTTCACATCTTTATAAACATGAATGAGGTCACCTCTCAGTCTCCTCTTCTCCAAGCTGAAGAGCCCCAGCTCTCTCAGCCTTTCCTCATATGGAAGATGTTCCACTCCCTTAATCATCTTTGTGGCTCTGCGCTGGACTCTTTTCAGGCAGTTCCCTGAGGTCCTTCTTGAAGTGAGGGGCCCAGAACTGGACACAATATTCCAGATGTGGCCTCACCAGGGCAGAGTAGAGGAGGAAGAGAACCTCTCTTGACCCACTAACCACAGCCCTTCTCATCCACCCCAGGAAGCTATTGGCCTTCTTGGCCACAAGAGCACATTGCTGGCTCATGGTCAATCTTCCATCCACTAGGACCCCTAGGTCCTTTTCCCCTCCACTGCTCTCCAACCTACACTGATAGATGGGGATACGTGGCAGGCCTGCCATGCCAACCCTCTCCCCTGCCCAGCCCAATGTGAGAAAGCACTGCAGAAGTTCCAGCTGATGTTTGAAATGATCTCTTATGAGACAACACAGCACTGCTGCCCCAAAGGATGCAAACAGATGTCTCACACATATTGCTCAGCACAAAACAGCTAGTGCTTGATCCAATTCACTTCATGCGGAGGCAGCCAGCACTGCCTGCCTGCCCCTCCAGCACCCCCTGCCTGCCCCTCCAGCACCCTGCTTAGAGCAAGGTGACGTTCCTCAGGCTGCCCATAGGGTGGCTGCTGTATAATGCAAATTATTGTGATTGCTCAGGCTGTGCAAGTGACTGGAATAACAAATTCCAGCAAGGACTGCTGCTGCTGCTGCTGGGTAAGCAGCCAGGCTGGAGCTCTCCGTTCAGGCAGCTGGCAGGCTTTCTGTTTGCGTTGCACCTCGCCAGCTTTACATTTTGCTTGCAAAGGTACAAAAACCTGTTCATGCCCAGCAGCCAAACTGCAGGCACTCTGCTTTCCCAAACCTGCCTGAAGCTATGGATTCATAAGGGGAAGCAAAAATAAAAGAGAAATGAAAAAGACAAAAGCAAAAGAAGAAGAAGAAGAGGAAGAAAGAGAAGGACTTTAGGAAGGAATTTAGGAAGGAAGGAAGAAATTAAGGAAGGAAGGAAGGAATTTAGGAAGGAAGGAAGAAATTAAGGAAGGAAGGAAGGAATTTAGGAAGGAAGGAATTTAGGAAGGAAGGAATTTAGGAAGGAATTTAGGAAGGAAGGAATTTAGGAAGGAAGGAAGGAAGGAAGGAAGGAAGGAAGGAAGGAAGGAAGGAAGGAAGGAAGGAATTGAAGGAAGGAAGGAAGGAAGGAAAAGGAAAAGAAAAAAGATAACCTTCTGGCTCTCTACAGCTCCCTAAAGGAGGCTGGATTGAGGTGGGTCTTGGTCTCTTTTCCCTAGTAACAAGCTATAGGACAAGAGGAAATGACCTCAGGTTGCACCAGGGAAGGTTTGGGTTGGATAGCAGAAGAAACTTCTTCCCTGTAAGGGTTCTTAAAGACTGGAGTAGACTGCCCAGGGAAGTGGATGAATCCCCATCCCCTGGAGGTGTTTCAAAGACTCAAGAGATGTGGTGCTGAGGGGCATGGTTCAGCACCAGCCTTGGAACTTTTCCAACCAAAACAATTCTATGATTGTGTGGCTTTTATGATTATTTTTACCTGCCAAAAGCCCAGCCTCTAACAGGCCATGGGTAGCTAATTCATTGCTGAATTTCATGCACACATTTCTTTGTTACCTATACCTGAATCCTCCTTGTGGAGGTAGCAAGACACAGAACAAACAAGAATTTTAGCAAGCAGGCCCTGTGGTTGTCCTGCAGGCACAAACCCTTTCCTTACCTGCTGCCATGTCAGTCTCAACCGTTCAAACTGCTCCTTCCCATCTTCTGAGCAGTCGGAGCACGTGAATCTGAAGAAGTTATCTCCTTTGAGGTAGCTGAGCTGTTCCCTCAACTGACCTAAACCCAACAGGCAAACAACAACCAAAAAATCACTGTCTTGGTCCTTTTATAGGCAAAAGGAGATTTGCATTGGCTTACAACATCAGGCAGAAAAGTAGGTTTTGCTTTTATCTCCCAGCACCCCAACAGTTCCCAGGAACTTACTGAGAGGGAAGGTGTGGATTCATTTCAGCAGCCAGTACCAAGCCAAGGATTTCTTTCTTTCTGCTGCATTTCTCATTCCTTCTTGCTTCCCCAAGATAACCTACCTATTGCAAGAAATGTTTTCCCACTCTACTCTCAAAAAAACCCCCCAAACCCCAAAGTGGACCTGTTAAAGAAAGATACTTCAAAAGCTCTCAGAAACATAGAATCATAGAATGGTTTGCTTTGGAAGGGACCTCAAGGATCAGCCAGTTCCAACCCCCCTGCCATGGGCAGGGACACCTCACATTAGAGCAGATTGCTCAGAGCCACATCCAGCCTGGCCTTAAAAGCTTCCAGGGATGGGGCATATAAACATCCTCTTCCATGGCATCTTTCTGTTCACAGCTACCTGTCTTTCTTCTTCCCTGTCCACAAATCATCCCTGAAGCAAGGTTGCCAGCTCCTGTTCACAGCAGCCTTCAGGATGCAGGGCAGCAGACATGGTGTGAAGCTTTAAGGTATTTATTTCTCCTGCCAGGGGAAGGTCTCCTTTCCTTCAGACTGAGAGCCAACAGAGTGGCCCAACATTATCAAGAAGCACTCTTTCTTTACTGCAGTTTGATGCACTAGATCTCAAACCAGCAAAGCACTTCAGCCTATGTCTCTTTGCTGTGTAAAGCTAACCCTGGCTAAAAGTTTGTCTGTAAAAAACACAGTGACCTGGTGGGATACAGCCAGCTGTAAAACCCCAGGCAGCCCAAGTTACAGGTTCTAATTCAAGGAAAAGACAAACATCCTATCAGTCAGGATGGAGGGAAGAGATGCCATCCAGAGGGACCTGGACAGGTTTAAAACGTGGCCCCAAGCCAACCTCATGAAGTTCAACAAGGCCAAGTGCAAGGTCCTGCACCTGAGTCAGGGCAATCCCAAGCACAAATATAGGCAAGGAGTGGCTTGAGAGCTATTAGCTTCCCCTGGCCTTTGACCAGGGGGTTTCTTGTGCTGTTTGTCAGTTGTGAGTACCTGTAAATATTGTAGCTGCTGTGTATTTTGTACAGCTTCATTGCACTCCAGTGTAGATGGTAGTTTTGCTTGCAAACACAGCTTCCATTTGCTTCTAGCTGAGCTGCTCTGGCAAATGTAACGTTGGGGGGAAATTTTCAACCCACCAGTGTTCAAGGGGGCAAGGGGGGAGCAGGGAGGGAGAAGCTATTGTCTTGCCCTGGTCTTTGGCCGGGGGGGGTTCCTGTGCTGTTTTTGACTTGTAAACACTTGTAAATACTGTAACTGCTGTATAATTTGTACATGTTCATTGCATTCCATTGTAGGTTGGAGGTTTGCTTGTAAATGCAGCTTCCATCTGCTTCCAACTGAGCTGCTCTGGTGAATTGAATGCTGGAGAATTTCAGCCCACCACACCACCTTGCAAACCACCACAGCAATGCAAGCAAGAGACAAGCCAGCTGGCAGACTTACTTGCTGGGATCCACTTCTGGCACTTCTCGCAGTAGTAGGACATCTCCTCCATCCAGGACGCGTCACCTTCGTCGCTGTTCAGGGAGTCCCCGCTCTGATCGTGCGACAAATCCACCGAAGCCTGGTCTTCAGACTCAACTATCAGGAGGGTTTCTCCTTCCACCTCCCCCTCCTCCAGACCCTCTGAGGTGGAGGTCCTAGTGGCTTCGTCATCGTGGCGGCTCAGCAGCCCACTCATGTGAACGTTGTTGGCCATCCTGGGTGGTGCCTGGCTAACAAGGAGCTGCTCCTCCCCGCATCGACAAGTCCATCCACGCTGGGTGTGCCAGCCAAGTCTCTACAGCCAAAGCAGGGATGGCAGAGGAAATGGTTTGTGTCCACCTCACAGCTCCTGGGAGTGGGCTGTAACCTACACAAAAGAAACAGTCTTCCACAGATTACCTCTGCTTGCTGAAACACTGGCAAGTAATGAAGAGAGTGGCGAGCTCAGAACATCTTTAATCAAACCTCTGAGGACCCAGCTCTGCACCTAGGACTGCTGGGATCCTTTTTCCATTAGTGCCTTGTCTCTTTCTTCCATAAGCTGCTTTGTCAAAGCTATCTGCTCTTCCAGGAGGCGAAGATTCTCCTTTTTCTGACTCTGGCGCTCCAGATCTCTGAGAACTCCGCTGTGCAGCCTCTGAAAACACAAAGCACAGAGTTTATCCCAGCCTGCTTCACGCTGAACGTGGTTAACACCCACCCAGGCTCCAATCCCTGCTGCAGGGCTGTTCACCACTCTGTCTTGGCAAGGCCTCTGCCAGCACCTGTAGCCACTGCCACCTGACTTGGTTTGAATCTAAGGCTACAGGAGCTGATATCCAGTAACGATAAGTATTGATGAGAAGGACATTGAACTGTTAGAGCAGGGCCAGAGGAGGCCACTATGTGCTGGGCAGCATCAAAAGAAGTGTGACCAGGAGGACAAGGAAGTGGATTCTGCCCCTCTACTCTGCTCTGGTGAGACCCCTCCTGGAGTACTGCAGCCAGTTCTGGGGCCCCCAGCACAAGAAGGACATCAAACTGCTGCAGTGGGTCCACAGGAAGGCCATGATGGGAGGGAGAGATGAAGAGAAGTGGGCAGGGAGGGATGTGGGAACACAGGCAGGTGGGCAGGGAGGGATACAGGCAGGGAGAGAGGGAGCAAAAGAGGGAAGTGGGGAGGAAGGAAAAGAGGGATGTGGGCTGGGAGGCAGGTGGTTGGGCAGAGAGGGATGTGTGCAGGCGGGGAGGGGCAGATAGGGGCAAGTGGGCAGGAAGGGATCATAGAATCATAGAATGATAGGGGTTGCAAGGGACCTCTGAAAATCATCAAGTCCAATCCCCCTGCCAAAGCAGGATCACCTACAGCAGGTCACACAGGAACACATCCAGACAGGTCTTGAAAGTCTCCAGAGAAGACTCCACAACCTCTCTGGGCAGCCTGCTCCAGTGCCCTGTCACCCTTACAGTAAAGAAGTTTTTCCTCATGTTGAGGTGGAACTTCCTACGATCCCATTTGTATGCTTTGCCCTGGTCCTGTCACAGGACACCACTGACAAGAGCCTGGCCCCTTCTTGACACCTCCCCTTCATATATTTATTAACATTAACAAGATCTCCTCTCAGCCTTCTCTTTTCCATACTAAACAGCCCCAGGTCTCTCAGCCTTTCCTCATCAGACAGATGTTCCAGTCCCTTCAGCATCCTCGTAGCCTCCCTTGAACACTCTCTACCAGATCCCTGTCCCTCTTGAACTGGGGAGCCCAGAACTGGACACAGTACTCCAGATGCGGTCTCACTAGGGCAGAGCAGAGGAGGAGAACCTCCCTAGAGGAGGATACGAGCAGGCAGGCAGGGATGAGGGCCGGCAGGGATAGGGGCAGGAAGCGGGCAGCAGGGGCAGGGAGCGGGCAGCAGGGCAGGGAGCGGGCAGCAGGGCAGGGAGCGGGCAGCAGGGGCAGGGAGCGGGCAGCAGGGCAGACACGTGTAGAGGCCGCAGCGCCCGGGTCCGGCACGAGGGGTAAGGGGAGGCGGGACTGCAGAGACACCTCGGGCCGGGCCTGCAGGTGAGGGGCGGCGCCGGGGGCCGAGCCTGCTCTGCCGGGGCGGGACCGGCGGCGCAGAGGCCGCTGAGTGAGGCGGGGCGCGGACCCGCTCTTCCCCCCACCCCAACCCCCCCCCCGCCCGCTCCGAGCCCACTCACCTCCCGCTCCCACCGCTGCTGGACGTGCACGGCCACCACCGTGGCGGCGGAGAGCAGCGCGGAGATGGCCAGCACCGCCCGGGAGCTCCTGGACATCGCGGCCGCGGGCGGCGGGGCGGGCCCGAGCCGCCTGCTCGCCGCCGGGGGAAGGGAAGGGACGGGACGGGACGGGTCGGGCTGCGGGGGACGCGGGTGGGGAGAGCGGCGGCGAGGAGGCGCGGCCAGCCGAGCGCTGAGCGCGGCCAGCCAGGCCGGAGCAACAGAGCGCCGATGCGGGGCGGGGCCGAGCGGGAGGGAAGGAGCGATCAGCGCAGCGGGGCGCTGGGAGAGGGGCAGTGGCGGTAGTGGGGGGGGCTGAGGTCGGTTGTGGTCATAGAATCATAGGACGGTCTGGGTTGGAAGGGGCCTCCAAAGGTCATCCAGTGCAACCCCCTCTGCAGTCAGCAGGGACATCCTCAACTACATTAGGTTGCGCCTTGAATGGCTGCAGGACGTTCCTGGTCGACTGGCTGCACCTCCCGGTTCTCCTCGGTTCTGCTGGGTTCTACAGGAGGGACATTGAGGTGCTGCAGCTTGTCCGTAGAAGGGCAGCGAAGCTGATGAAGGGTCTGGAGAACAGGTCTGGTGAGGAGAAAAGGAGGCTGAGGGAAAAGCTGCTTGCTCTCTGCGGCTCTCTGCTAGGAGGTTGTACTGAGGTGGGTGTTTGCTTCTCCCTAGGAACAAGCGGTAGGAGGAGAAGAGGTGCTCTAAAGTTGGATATTAGAAGAAGCTTCTTGACTGGAAGGTACTCAACAGACTACCCAGAGAGGTGGCTGAATCCCCTTCCCTGGAGGTGCTGAAAAAAATGTGTAGACATAGTACTCTTGGACATGATTTAGTGTCCGTGGTGGTATTGGGTTGGTGGTTGGACTTCATGATCGTAGAGGTCTTTTCAGACCTTAGTGATTCTATGATGCTAGGCATATTGGAACAAGCAGCCTGAACCCTTCTGACCACAGGAGGACATCTGGGCTTGTGACTTTCCAAAAGAGAGATTTTCTGGAGCTTCCCACTGCTGTTTGCTTCCATTTCCAGTGTGGCTGCAGCTGTGAAAAGAAACGGACAAAAGGAGGTTTCTGTTTAGTTCAAGAAAGACTTTTTGCTTCTATTGCTTGAAGACCTCCACTTCCAAGCTTCCCTTGCTCAGAAAATCCAGATTGCATAGGACCAGCAGTTGAAGAAAGCAGCTCTTCAATTGTTTGGTTTCTTCTCATTGTTCAGTGTGTGGCCTCAGGCTTTGTGTTTGGCACTTTTTCACGCTCCAAAGACAACAACGTTATTCCTCACCCTGGGGGCTTTTCCCAGGCACCTCCTCACTAGAGTATCTTAAGTGCTTTACAAACAGAGAGGGGAAAAAAATGATGTTCCCAGTGCTCCCGTGTGAGGGCAACAGATGGCTATCGTGGATGGCTTTGATCCACCACGTTCAGATGTGCTTCAGCTGGAGGACTCCAGCCTTTCAGGGCACTTTTACCCTGGAACACTTTAAAGCAAACTTTCCCCTGGCTGCTGTGGAGCGGACAGGGGCTCAGGCCACGGTCCCAAAAAGCAGGGAGCTTGTCAGCAGTCACTCTCACAAGGATGAGCACATCAGAGACGCACATGAGTGGCTCTTAATGTATCCAACAGAATATGTATCCCTCCTAGTGGGGAGGTGGGATGTCTCCTGAGGTCTATAAAACCCTAAAGTAGGTCAGGGAACCATTTGCTGCTGTCCAAAGGTCAGTGGGCAGGTGACTTAAACCAAGCAGAAGGAAGGAGTTGTGGAAATCATTGCTGCTGCTACTGAACAAGTCACTGGAGCACCCTTGATGTCTGGATGCTGTGCTCAGCTCATGAACAGCCTAAAACACACATGAGTGGGAAGATGTTTATTGTGTAGGCTTCTCCCCAACTCCTTCTGTACTTTTTTTTCTACCACAGTTCACTGCCAGGCAGGAAAGTGGGGTACAAGGAATCTCAAGCTCAGCAGATACAGAATCATAGAATACACCTGGTTGGAAGAGACCTCAAAGATCATCAAGTCCAACCTGTCACCCAAGACCTAAACCATGGCCCTAGGTACCAGGTCCACAGGCTGCTTGAACACCTCCAGGGATGGTGACTCCACCACTGCCCTGGGCAGACCATTCTGATGTTTGAGAACCCTTTCAGCCATGAAATATTTCCTAACATCCAGCCTGAACCTCCCCAGGCACAACTTGAAACCATTTCCTCTGGTCCTGTTGCTTGCCACCAAGGAGAGGAGGCTGCCCCCTCCTCGCTCCTACCTCCCTTCAGGAAGTTGCAGAGAGCCATGAGATCTCCCCTCAGCCTCTTCTCCAGACAACCCCATGGTGTCTGCCTCAAAACCAGGCTGGGATGTTTCCAAGTGGAGCTTAGGAGAGGAGTTGCTGTGAGGGGATGGCAGGGTCGCGTCCCCAGCTCCCTCCAGAACGGAAGAAGAAACCTGAAGGTGTGAAGCCAGTCCCTGCTCGCTATCATCCCTTCCATCTCTCTGCTGAATGCAGGTGATTAAAATGAAAGGTGGAATTAGTGGGGATGATAATATTTCAATTGAGTCTTAATAGTTTTGCTCACATTGGTGTGTTTACTGTTATTAAGGCTTCTGCATCAGGGCTTGTAACGCGTCCAGGGCCACCGGAGTGCCAAGAACAGGGCTGAGCCAGCTGCGCGGCGGATGTGAGCCAGCACCAGCGCCCTTGGCACTGTGGAAGGGTGCAGCTCATGCTGGCTGGAGGCCAAGCACCTCTACCCAAGCCTGGCATGAATCACTTTGAGGGGCTAAAACCCCGGGTTGGTAATAGTCAGGCTGTGTTTTCACGGCCTGAGTTTATTCCAGGTGTTGCTGCTGCCTCTCCTCTCTACCCTCCCAAAGGCTGGGTCCTGCCAAAGCGCTGACCTCCCCTGCCATGGCCCTGCTCTTAGACTCACAGAAGCCTGGAGTTGTTTCAGTTGGAAAAGACCTCCGAGATCACTAAGTCCAACCATCAACCTAAGACCACCATTGCCTTTAATCCATGTCCCACATGGCCTTTAATCCATGAACACCACCAGGGATGGTGACTCCACCACCTCCCTGGGCAGCCTGTTGACCTTCACCCTGCCTGACTACTCTTGCAGGAAATAAAATTTTCCTTAAGATCCAAGCTAAGCCTCCCCTGGCACAACTTCAGGCCATTTTCTCTTGCTCTGTTGCCTGATATGGGGTGAGAGACCAGCCCCCACCTCACTCCAGCCTCCTTTCAGGGAGTTGTAGAGAGCAATGAGCTCTCCCTGGAGCTTAGAATACATAGAATACATAGAATAAACCAGGTTGGAAGAGACCTTCAAGATCACCGCGTCCAACCCATCAACCAATCAAACACCACCCAAACAACTAGCCCACAGCACCAAGCACCCCATCAAGTCTCCTCCTGAAAACCTCCAGTGATGGCGACTCCACCACCTCCCCAGGCAGCCCATTCCAATGGGCAATCACTCTTTCTGTATAGAACTTTTTCCTAACATCTAGCCTGAGCTTCCTCCTCTCCAGACTAAACCACCTCAGTTCTCTCAGCTGCTCCTCACAAGACCTGTCCTCCAGACCCTTCACCAGCTTTGTTGTCACCTTCTTTGGGTGGTTGCTCCCTTCCTGTACTTGAGGTGAGTTTGATCAGGGAGGAAATCTTCTGGAAAGCCCAGGCCATGGACCACTTTAGCAGCTGGGTTTGGGTGAAAACCCTGTAGCAGCATCAATGTGGAACAGCCCTGAAAATGATCAGGGGGTTGGAACACCTCTGCTGTGAAGAGCTGGGGTTGTTCAGCCTGGAGAAGAGAAGGCTTCAGGGGGACCTAATAGTGACCTTCTAGTACCTGAAGGGGGGGTACCAGAAGGATGGAGAGAGACTGTTTGCAAAGGCCTGCAGTGACAGGATGAGGGGCAATGGCTTCAAACTGGAGAAGAGTAGATTTAGATTGGATATTAGGAACAAGTTCTTCACCAGTGGAACACTGGAACAGGTTGCCCAGGGGGGTGGTTGAGGCCTCATCCCTGGAGATACACATAGCAGGCTCCTGGTGTGTTATGGCTATACCTTTTTTTGATGATCTCTTTCCTATGCCTTGGTTACTCCTTTGCTGGCCTGGGCATAGCAGCACATGTCATCTCCTGGAGAAGGTGTTGAGCACCAGTTAGGGAAGGGTTGACTCATATGAAGGAGTCTCTGAAAAGCTGAAGGCCATTTTCCCCCTGGGCAAACAGCTCAGATCTCTATGGTGATTTGGATAACATGTCTGAAGTCAGTCCTTAGGGGGTGTTTTTTACCCTGGTTTCTAAGGAAAATGAAACTTGTGCAACCTCTGTACCTCATCCATTCCCTGCCTCCCCTCCATGCTCTCACATTAGTGTCTGCCAGCCTCCCTGGTGAGGCTGCTTTGCAGTTCCTGTCTCAGTAAGACTTCCACCTCATTTGCCTGTTTCAGCCATTTTGGTGACTGTGGAAGAGCTATGGCTCAGCTCTTTGTGATGGGTGCTTACACCAGGCAAGGGAGCACCCCATGAAAGGAAGGGCTGGCAGTGTCAGCTCAACCCTATGTTAGCCACCAGAGAATCCACAAAACAAGCTGCTCAGTTATGGCTTGGCTTCATGGGGCACCAGTAGCAGGAAAGTGTGAGGGGAAGACCCCATAAAAAACAGAATCATAGAATGGTTTGGCTTGGAAGGGACCTAAGAGATCATCTAGATCCACCCCCATGGCAGGGAACAGGTCCCACTAGGTTAGAAACACCTCCAGGGAGGGACCATCCACAGCCTCCCTGGGCAACCTGTTCCAGTGTCTCACCACCCTCACTGGGAAGAATTTCATCCTAATCTCCAGTTTAAATCTCCCCTCTTCCATAGCAAACCATTCCCTCTCATCCTATCACCACTACAAATCTTTGTCAAAAGTCCCTCCCCAGCTTTCTTGCAGGCTCACTTCAGGTACTGGAAGGCTGCTGTAAGGTCTTCCCAGAGCCTTCTTGTCTCCAGGCTGAACAACCCCAACTCTCACAGCCTGTACCTATAGGGGGAGGCTCTCCAGCCCTGTGATCATCTTTGTGGCCTCCTCTGGACCCACTCCAGCAGTTTGATGTCTTTCTTGTGTTTGGGCCCCAAACTGGACTCCAGGAGGGGTCTCATAAGAGCAGAGCAGAAGGGCAGAATGACCTTACTCATCCTGCTGGTCACACATCTCCTGATGCAGATTTTGGCCTTCTGGGCTGCAAGAGACCATTGCTGGTTCATGTTGAGTTTCTCATCAGCTGACACCCCCAGGTTCCTCCTCAGGACTGCTCTCAAGCTGTTCCTTGCCCAGCCTGTGTTGGTGCATGGGATTGTCCTGACCCAGGTGCAGGATCTTGCACTTGGCCATGAGTTGGGCATGGGCCCACCTCTGAAATCTGTCCCAGGTCCCTCTGGATGGCATGTCTTCCTCTCCAGCAGAGGATGGAGCATTTATATGGGGGCTCCATGAACCTCTGAGCCACTCTCACCAGCACTTTGAATGAGTTTTGTTGCTCTCCCATGTAGACAGGCTCTTCTCTGTTGCACCCTGTGATAGGACAAGGGGCAATGGATATAAACTCCAGCACAGGAGCTTCCACCTCAACATGAGGAGGAACTTCTTCGCTGGGAGGCTCACAGAGCACTGGAGCAGGCTGCCCAAAGAGGTTGTGGAGTCTCCTCTGGAGACTTTCCAGACCCATCTGGATGAATTCCTGTGTGACCTGTGCTGCATTCTGCACAGTAATCTTTGGAGGTCCCTTCCAACCCCTAACATCCTGTGGGCCCAGGGATGCTGACACATCTTCCCAGCTCGGTGGAGGGAAGCAGCTATGATCGTCCCGAGATTTTTAACGACAGAAGTGGGCTGGGGAACTTCCTGGTGAGCAAGGCAGCACAGGAGCTTTCCCTCACCTCTGCAGGGCAGCCTGCAGGAACAGTTACTTTGGATTTTAATTTCCCCAGGCACTTCCTCCTTGCCAGGCAGGAGGAGGGCAGAAGGCAGAGCAGGCGCTGGGTGAGCCCCGCCAGGTTTATGGCTGGCCATGTGTGGTTACACGTTAGCCAGCCGGCCCCAGGCCCACACCAGCAGCTCGCCTCCAGCTAAATCAACTAAGGTGTGGACTCCCTCACTGCACTCCGCCGCTCCTGGCTGTGCTTTGCCCGGGCTGGAGGGTACGAAGCAGGCCTGGGATGAGGGGGAATGGAGTTCAGCTGGAAGAAGGTGGATTTAGACTGGGTGTTAGAAAGAAATTCTTCAGAGTGAGGGTGGGGAGACACCGGAGCAGGCTGCCCAGAGGGGTTGTGGAGTCTCCTTCCCTGGAGACTTTCCAGCCCCATCTGGATGTGTTCCTGTGTGACCTGTGCTGGATTCTGTGGTCCTGCTCTGGCAGGGAGGTTGGGCTTGATGATCCTCGGGGGTCCCTTCCAACCCCTAACATCCTGTGAGCCTGTGCCAAGGGAGGCTGTGGATGTTCCCTCCCTGGAGGTGTTCAAAGGCCAGGCTGGACGAGGCCTTGAGGACGACAGTCGTGGAAAGTGCCCCTGCCCATGGCAGGGGGGCTGGAACTAGATGATCTTTAAGGTCCCTTCCAACCTAAAGCATTCTATGACTCCTTCCCCCAGTACCCCCATGACAGGAGGAAGCGAGGAGGGCAGTCTGGATGTCGCCTCCTCCTCCCTGCCCCCCTCACATCTTGCCCTGCTTTCCCCACGCCACAGCTCTTCGCTTCGGGGCGCTGCAGCAGATCCTCGAGCCAGGGAGCTGTACCCCACCCCCCGCTGCATAAGCTCCCCCTGAAGAGGGACAGGAGGTTGAAATGCAAGGTGGAGGCCAAAGTCTAGCTCGGTGGTAAGCGAGGGGAGGATGTAAGCCCAGCAGTTACAATTAGATTGGTGGCAATTGACCAGACCCTTGCCCGCGGCCGGCGGGAGCTGAGCTACTGCTGGGAGCCGAGGGCAGAGCCCGTCGTGGGTGTGGGGTTGGGTGGGGGGTTGTTGGGTTTGCTGGTGGCTTGTTGCTTTGGTTTTTTTTTCTGGCCTGGCAAACATTGTAAAAAGGCACCAGGAGATAAAAACCCTTGTGGGGGAAAAAAAAACACTAATAAATAAATTGGGCCAAGTAATTCTGCAAGCAGTCAGCTCACAGCTGGCGTGGCAGTGGGGAGGTGGGGAGGTGCCCAGCTGCAAAAGTGGTGTGAGTCCCTGGGGGGGGTGCAGCCCCTAGGGTGGGTGGATGGGTGAGACCCCCCTCTCCTGAGGGACTAAGGCCCCTCCGTTGATCTAATCAATGCTGATCAATATCTAAAGGGTGAGTGTGAGGAGGGTGGAGCCAGGCTCTTCTCAGAGGTGTCCAGGGACAGGAAAAGGGGCAATGGACACGAGCACAGGATGGTCCATGGTGGACATCAGGAAAAGCTTCCTCCCTTTGAGGGTGGCAGAGGACTGGACCAGGCTGTCCAGAGAGGCTGTGGAGTCTACATCTCTGGAGGCATTCCAAAGCCACCTGGACATGTACCTGTGTGACTGACTCTGGGTGAACCTTCTTTAGCAGGGGGGTTGGACTAGGTGCTCTTCAGAGTTCCCTTCTACCCCCTACCATCCTGTGAGGATTCTGTGAGGAAGAGGAGGACTCCCTGGGCTGCAGTAGTGCAGCTGGGTGCAGAGCAAGCTTACTAGCCTGGAATTCAGGAGAGCAGGCTTTGAGCTCCTCAAGGACCTGCTTAGTAGGGTACCATGGGATAAAGCCCTGGAGGGCAGAGGGACCCAAGAAGGCTGGATAGGTGTGTGGGGAGCAGGGAGAGGAGGGTGGGTATCAAGGTTGGGCCTCAGCTGAGTAGATGGGGTGGGGGACAGAGGCACCCATGGGTGCTGTAGCTGGCACCAAGCCCATCCCCCAAGCTGAGGTGTCAAACCACAGGGGTAGGTGAAGAAGCTCAGCTAGAAGCAGCACTCCTGACCTCCCCAGGTCATTGTGCAGTCAGTGGGTGCATGTTCTCCTGCTTAACTCATGCTGGGTGTGTTGGAACAGAGCTCTGCTGTACTGCAGGCAGGACAGGCAGGGACCCTGTGGCAGTGCCACTGGGTCCCCCCTGGGAGCCAGTCTTCCCTCTGCACCTGTGGCACCAGGACAGGGGACACACTGCAAGAGCTGGGACTGTTCAGCCTGCAGAAGAGAAAGCTCTGGGGAGACCTTGTGGTAGGCAAAGGGGGCCTGCAAGAAAGCTTTGGAGGCACTTGTTATAAGGGCTTGCAGTGATAGGATGAGAGGGAATGGCTTTGAACTGGAAGAGGAGATTTAGACTGAGATGAGGAAAAAATTCTTCCCAGTGAGGGTGGTGAGACACTGGAACAGGTTGCCCAGGCAAGTTGGGGATGCCCCCTCCATGGAAGTGTTCAAGGCTAGGTTGGACAGCAGCCTGGTCTAGTGAAAGGTGTTTCTGCCCATGGATGGAGGGGTCTGGAACCAGGTGGTGTTTAAGGTCCCTTCCAAGCCAAACCATTCTGTGATTCTGTGGTGGGGTACAGGAAAGGACCATCTCTACCTGCCAGTGTAGAAACAGGCGCTGGGACATCACAAACCATCCCCTGCTGCAGCTCAGAGCAGGATGGTGCTTGGGCTGGCATGGACAGTTACTCCTTGTTGGAGAGGAGCTGAGAGGAGTCTGGATGGACCTCATCTTCATTTTGTACTGCCACCAAGACCCCAGGGAGCTGCACTGCAAGGGTGGTGGAACCATGCCCAAGAACCCAGCCCAAGACAGTTATTCCTCCTTTCTTCAGCTCATCAGTCTCTACCCTTATCACCACTCCTCATGCTTTTAATCTTCTCATTCCTCCCCCAAACAGAGAGGGACGGCAGGGACAGCCTCCCTGGCCACTCAGGGGGGTTTGATATGGTAAAGAAAGGTGTGAACTCCCTCTGCATACAATGGCCTAGATGGTGGATGTCATCTAGCAGGAATGATGAAGCCTTTGGGGGCCCTGGAGGTGCCATCTGTCCTTGGGGAGGAGGGGACAGGGGATTTTCTACTGCCAAGGTTTGAGCCTGGAGCTGAGAGGGCCTGCAGGAGGGGGAAACGTGGCTCCCCCAGCCTCCTGGGCAGCTTGCCAGCCTGTGCCAGCTGGGAGAAGCACAGATTTCAAAGCCCTCTCCTTGTTGTGAGGAGCCTGGGGAAGGACTGATTGGGTCGGCCCCCAGGCAGGGCTCAGCCAGCACCAGCTGGCACCCACCTTTTCAGGGAGAGCTTTCCCAAGCAGTCTGGGTGACTTCCAGTCCCCTAACCCCCCAGTAGAAAGCTGTGGTCCCAGGCAGCTGATGGGGCAGGCTGGCCTTGCCCAGCAGCCAGGCTTCACACTCCTGACTTGAATTCTCTGCCCCATGAGCATGTCCCTCACAAACTCGAGGTGTTGCCCCCTCCCTGGAGCTGTTCAAGGCCAGGTTGGACAGGGCCTTGAGCAACCTGGGCTAGTGGAACATGTTGGAACTAAATGATCTTTAAGGTCTCTTCCAACCTAAACCATGCTATGATTCTATGCTCCTGACATGCACTGCATGCTGATGTGCAGTGCATCCCAACAGCAGTGCATCCTCATGCCAGGGAAAATGTGTCTGTTCTGGGGCAATGCCTCCAGCTTGCAGGGATCAATCCACTGAAGCCCACACTGGCTGGGAAGTGAAATAGGAACATGGAGATGTGGTGATGCTGAGAGTTGGGAGAAGCTCACCATGGGCCAGCAGTGTGCATTTGCAGCCCAGAAAGCCAATCCCATCCTGGGCTGCATCAAGAGAAGCAGAGCCAGCAGGGCAAGGGAGGGGATTCTGCCCCTCTGCTCCACTCTGGTGAGACCCCAGCTGGAGCACTGTGTCCAGTTCTGGAGCCCCTATTACAGGAAGGATCTGGAGGTGCTGGAAGGTGTCCAGAGAAGGGCCATGAGGATGAGCAGAGGGCTGGAGCTGCTCTTCTGTGAGGACAGACTGAGAGAGCTGGGGCTGTTCAGTCTGGAGAGGAGAAGGCTCTGAGGAGACCTAATTGTGGCCTTCCAGTATCTGAAGGGGGCTACAAGAAAGCTGGGGAGGGACTTTTTAGGGTGTCAGGGAATGATAGGACTGGGGGGAATGGAACAAAACCAGATGTGTTTTTAAGCACAGCAGGAACATGAAGAGGGAGTAGCTTTCTGCCCTCTGTTTTCATAGAATCATAGAACTGGTGAGGTTGGAAGAGACCTTGGAGCTCATCAAGTCCATCCCCATGCCTGGAGCTCACAATCCCACCACGACTGCTGAGCTACTACCACTAAACCACATCCCTTAACCCTGTGAGGGTGGACACCTTTCCAAGGTGGTCACTCCATGCTCCCAGAGTGGTGCTGGACCATATGTGGTGGACAAAGGGGTACGGGGGTCCTCTGGAATCCTCATCCTCCAAGCTTGGATGCATTCCTGTGTGACCTGCTCTGCTTTGGCAAGGGGGTTTGACTTGATCTCTAGAGGTCCCTTCCAACCCCTAACATCCTGTGAGTGATCCCCTACCATCCTATGATTCCATGATTCTGAGGGTGCCACCGAGGAGGAGGATGTTTGAGGGCTTCTGCTGGGGTCCAGCACCCAGCAAGGGCCTCATGGGGACGGCTGGGTGGCCTTCCCACAGGGAGCAGGACACCTGAGGCTGGGTGGGGAGTGGCCAGGCAGCCTAGGCTGCTGCTGGGCACCCTGAGGGAGCGGAGCTGCAGCGAGTGGGTGGCCAGAGAGGCAGCGCCAGGCTGGCGGAGGGGAGTGGGACGGAAGGGAGGGATCGGTGGAGAGAGACAGGGAGATGCTGGGAGTGGCAGGGGCCGTGGGAGGCAGGGAGACAGGAGCCCAGTGAGTCAGCCTGGTGGGGTGCTTTGAAACCCGGCAGGGAAGCACAGGCAGGGCAGGTTCTACCGCAGCCTGGGGAGCCATCTTCCCCTGGCTGGCACCTTCTCCATCCCTCACTCCCTGCTCAGCCAAGGAAAGCAGAAAGCAGGTGGTGATTCAAACCAGGGCAGCTTGAGGAGCTGATGCTCTTCCCTTAGTGAGATAGGTTGGACCAGATCAAAGAATCACAGAACGTTAGGGGTTGGAAGGAACCTCGAAAGACCACCCAGGCCAACCCCCCTGCCAGAGCAGGATCACCTAGGGCAGGTCAAAGGGAACACGTCCGGGCGGGTTTTGATTCTCTCCAGAGGAGACTCCACAGCCTCTCTGGGCTACAGTGTTCTGTCACCCTCACAGTTAAAAAGTGTTTCCTAATGTGCACATGGAGCCCTCTCTGCTCCAGCTTGCCCCCAGATGATCCTTGGGGTCCTTCCCAATGGAGCCCTCTCTGCTCCAGCTTGCACCCAGATGATCCTTGGGGTCCTTTCCAATGGAGCCCTCTCTGCTCCAGCTTGCCCCCAGATGATCCTTGGGGTCCTTCCCAATGGAGCCCTCTCTGCTCCAGCTTGCCCCCAGATGATCCTTGGGGTCCTTCCCAACTTATAATTTAGTGATTCTGAGATACTGCTGCCATGGAGCCACCCTGGCTCCATCCTCTATAGGGAGGTGTCTCCTCATCTAACCAGGAGAGCTGCCAAAACCTGCCTTAGAAGCAGAGCTTCCCAGTGGTCAGGCTTGGCCCCACGGCCAAGCAGCGCACCAGGGTGTGTGGTGTGGCACTGTGCCACTCCCAGCAACCCTCACATCCAGCTGACCTCCAAGGGGTCACAGGCTGCTGCTCACCCAAATGTTGGCATGGAGATGCTGTGCTTCTGGGTGGGAACATGCCCTCAGATGCAACAGCAAGCCCTCTGGCAGCGCACAGTGTGTGCGTGCAGGCGGCTGCTGCAATCCAGCTGAGTCACCCCTGGTGCTGCAGGGGTGAGCTGGGGGTGTGGGGTGCAGGGCAAGGGGACATCCCCTGAGAGCACTTGGGCTCTTCACAGGCAGATGCTGAGCTGCAGAACCAAGGGCAGGAGTCCAGGGGGAAGGAAAGTTGGGGCTGGAAACAGCATGTGCCCCAGGCAAGGTTTGTGTTCAGGGCAAGGACCCCTGTGAGCTCCTCTGTGAGCTTTCTGGCCATGGTCCTCAAAGGTCATGGAATCATAGCACAGTTATGTCAGAAGGGACCTGAAAGATCATCTAGGTCCAATCCCCCTGCCATGGGCAGGGACACCTTCCACTAGGGCAGGTTGCTCAAGGCCCTGTCCACCCTGGCCTTGAACACCTCCAGGGAGGAGGCATCCACAACCTCCCTGGGCAGCCTGTTTCAGTGTCTCACCACCCTCACTGGAAGGAATGTGTTCCTAATCTCCAGTCTTGGTCTCCCCTCTTCCCTCATGATCCTTCTGGGAAGACCCTGTAGTATGCTGGATACCATCAGGTAATCCAGGGGAGGTGTCCTCTCTTGTTCCCACCTTGCCTTGGATGCAACAGGAGTGTCTTCCTCCTGCAGACCTTCTCCCATGGCTTTGTGGTGCCCACTCCTGGGTGCTGGCATGGGATCCATACTCCCCATCCCGCCTCAGGTGGGGATATGCGGAGTGTTTCAAGGAAGGGTTGTCACACCTTGCAGGGATGCCTCTCACAGAAGACTGGGAAATGTTTGGACAGTCAACCTCCACCAGATCTCCCTCCAGAACACCTCTGGGAGCAGGGTGGAAGGAGTGTCAGGTCAGTGTTGGAGTGACTTGCAGCAGCTCAAATGTTTCAGCACACTGCAGACTCTACAAGATGCAGGGGCATCTTCCCAAGGATTTGAAGCTGTGGCCTCTCTCTTGCATGGTCAGTGGATTTGCACAAATACCCCCAGATCTGAGCTCTGCTGGGAACCTCATCTCCTAGGTCAACCCATATAGAGTTTTATCTCCATCCAGCCTGGTTCAGCTCAAAATCATGAGAAACTGCCAAGAAAGGAGCACTGGATGACTGTGCTCTCAGCCTCATAGGCAGAGCATCCCCAGCACAGGGAGGGGATGGAGTCACCATCCCTGGAGGTGTTAAAAAATGGTGTGGACATAGGACTTTGGGAAGTGGTTTGATGGTCACAGTGGTATTGGGTTGGTGGTTGGACTTGATGATCTTAAAGGTCTTTTCCAGCCCAAGTAATTCTATGATTCCCTGGTGAAAAGTAGCCCAGGCAAGAAGAATAACAAAGAACACAGCTCCCTGAGGTCACAGCTGAAATAGTACCTGCTCACCCCCAAAACCAAGTCATCCTACCCCGACATGTGCTTTTGCTTACACCTCCTTTGTTGGGCTTCTCTTCTCCTCTTCTTCTCATTTTCTTCTTCTCCTCTTCTTATCTTCTTCTCCTTCTCTTCTCTTCTTATAGAATCAGAATTGTCAGGGTTGGAGTGGACCTCAAGGATCATCCCTGGGCAGGGACACCTCACACTACAGCAGGTTGCTCACAGCCACATCCAGCCTGACCTTAAGAACTTCCAGGGACAGGGTTTCCACCACCTCCCTGGGCAACCTGTGCCAGTCTCTCACCAGCCTCATGGGGAAGAACTCCTTCCTAACATCCAATCTGAATGTACCCATTTCTAATGGGTAGATTCTTTTCCTCTTCTGTTCATCTTCTCCTCTTCTCCTCCTCTTTTAAGCCCAGCTCTTTTCCTCACTCCCTACACCCAAGCCCTTGCCCCCAAGCACACTTTCCCCACTGCCTTTAAAGGGAGGGAGTCTCCCCTGCCCCTCTCATGGCGCCATGGACCTGGCTCCACTCAGGGTTGGTTTGGGCAGGGGCTGGTTGTGATCACAAGAGGGCACTTGGCTGATCCAACCTCTCCCTCCCTCCCTCCCTCCCCAAAGCCCAACTGGAGTCAAACGAAGCGTGTTTTAGTAGTCAAATCTCCAAGGGTGGGGTCCCACTCTGCTCTGACCCTACAGGGCATTTTGTGCATTTAATTGGATTTACACCCCAAAAAAATGTTAATTTTAGCGGCCTGGATTTTCTCCCACACCCAGCTGAAGGCTGGGAAGGAAACCAGATCCTGCAGAGAGCTTTCTGTGCCATTATCTCCTCGCTGTGGTAATTTCTTAATGACAAGGGTTTTGGGGCAGTGCATTGCAGCACAGCAGGCACATGGAGAAGGAGGCTGGCTGCCCAGCTGAGGTGGCCCTGGGCTGCCTTGCTGAAGGTGACACGGCCCCAGGGGTGACCCTTTGCACTTTGTGCTGCTGCAGTAGTGCTGGTGGGGCTGTGCTGGAAGCCTGCTCCCCAGGCTCCTCTGGGTTAAAAGTACCAAGGGCAAGTGTGGCACCCTGCAGCTGTGGAAGAACAACCCCGTAGATCAGTACTGGCTGGGAGCTGACCTGCTGGAGAGAGCTCTGGGGAAAAGGAGCTGGGAGTGCTGGTGGACGAGCTCAGCATGAGCCAGCAATGTGTCCTCACAGCGAAGGACAGTGGCATCCTGGGGTGCATTAAGATGAGTGTGGCCAGCAGGTTGAGGATGATTCTTCTCCCTCTCTGTTCTGCCCTGGGGAGGCCTCATCTTGAACACTGCATCCAGTCCTGGGCTCCCCAGTTTAAGAAGAACAAGGAACTACTCCAGAATCCAGCAGAACTCCACTAAGATGCTGAGGGGACTGGAACATCAACCTCTCAAGGAGAGGCTGAGAGAGCTGGGGCTGTTTACCCTGGAGAAGAGGAGACTGAGGGGGTGGATCTCATTCATGCTGATCACTAGCTACAGGGTGAGTGCCAGGAGGATGGAGCCAGACTCTTCTCAGAGGTGACCAGTGACAGGACAAGGGGAAATGGACACAAAGTGGAACACAGGAGGTCCTGTGTAAACATCAGGAAAAACTTCTTCCCTTTGTGGGTGACAGAGCCCTGGATCAGGCTGTCCAGAGAGGTTGTGAAGTGTCCTTCTCTGGAGGCATTCCAAACCCGCCTGGATGTGTTCCTGTGTGATTGACTCTGGGTGCTCCTGCTCTAGCAGGGGGAGGTTGGATTAGAGGATCTTCAGAGGTCCTTCTCAACCCCTACCAGTCTGTGATTCTGTGACTCTCTGAATGGTATTTTTAGGAAAGGCAATATGGTTTTCTGCTGGGCTGTGGCCAAGCAACACCAAGTCTTGGTCAATGGTCTATCTTTCCACCTTCTAGCCCAAGAAGAAGGCAGCCTACCACCAGCGAGCTACTCTCCTTTGTGTGGGTGCACATCCAGCTGGTGCACATCCAGCTCCTCTTGCCATGCTGGAGGCTCCAGGACTCTTTTCACCCTGTACCTCTGAAGGTGCTGGACATACCACAGCCCTGACCCCTCGTGGCAGGACTCCAGAGCTAATAGTAATAACAACAATAACAACAACCACCAGCAGCATTTAGTTCCTAATTCTGCTGTGCTTGCAAGCACATGTCTGACCTGGAGCACACAACTCAACTACGTGCTCCAGGACCTCGCTCAATGGGAACATCAGAAGAGGATTTGACAGAAGCCCAGATGACATTAAAGGAGTCACAGCAAGCAGTTCAGGAGTGTTGTGATTGATGCCATTTGCTGCATCTCCTGGCTTAAAAGACAAGGAGTGGTTAAAATGAGAAGAAACCTCCAGCTGGAAGCATTGCAAAAAGATCAATGAAACCCCAAGGAGCTGCTTTTTGACCTGGAGCAAAATCTCAGACATACAGAGAAGTTACATAGCCTTGAGGAGCAAGAGAAGGGAAGCTTTTCAGGGGTGGTGTTGCTGAAGGTGTGATGAGGTGGCTCCTCACCTGGTACCTGTGGGAACTAGACTCTCCACAGGAGCAGGGGGACCACTTGCTCCCCAGGTGCCCCCAGCACTTTCCACTGCTCCCAGGGTCTCCCCTGTGGGTCAGTGGCCAGGGCTTAAAAGCCTTCCTGGAAGATGAGGTTCTCCTCTCCCTCTGCTCTGCCCTGGTGAGGCCACATCTGGAGTATTGTGTCCAGTTCTGGGCTCCCCAGTTCAAGAAGGTCAGGGAACTACTGGAAAGAGTCCAATAGAGGCTATGAGGATGCTGAAGGGACTGGAACATCTGTCTGATGAGGAAAGGCTGAGAGACCTGGGGCTGTTCAGCCTGCAGAAGAGAAGGCTGAGAGGAGACCATGCTCAGAGACTAATTTTAGAGTCATAGAATCACAGAATCCATTCAGTTGGAGAAGACCTTTAAGACCATTGAGCCCAGCCATTACCTAACTCTACCAAGGCTGGTGCTAACCTAGCTCCCTTAAGACCACATTCCTGCCTTTTAAAGAAAGCTCCAGGGATGGAGATTCAGCCACCTCCCTGAGAAGCTATTCCAGTCTTTGAGAATCTTTTCAGGGAAGAAAATCTTCTAATCTCCAACCTAAACCTCCTCTGGTGCCACTTGAGACCATTTCCTCTTGTTCTACCACAACAGACCAGTCCCCACTTCACTCCAACCTCCTTTCAGGGAGCTGTAGAGAGCAGTGAGGTCTCCCTTCAGCCTCCTTTTCTCCAGCCTAAACACCCCCAGTTCCCTCAGCTGCTCCTTACAAGAGCTGTTCTCCAGACCCTGCATCAGCTTCACTGCCCTCCTCTGGACCTGCTCCAGCACCTCAATGTCTTTCTCGGAGCGAGGGCCCCAAAACTGAATCCTGGATTCAAGGTGCAGCCTGAGCACTGCTGAGTTCCAGGGACAATCCCTTCCCTGGTCCTGCTGGTCACACTATTGCTGATCCAGGCCAGGATGCTGGTGGCCTTCTTGGCTACCTGGACAGGTGTTGGCTCATCTTTGGCTGGCTGTTGACCAACACCCCCAGGTCTTTCTCTGCTGGGCAGCTTCCAGCCACCCTTCCCCAAGCCTGGGGTGTTCACAGGGTTGTTGTGACCCAAGTGCAAGACTCAGCACTTGGCCTTGTTGAATCACCTACAATTGGCCTCAGCACTTTGATCCAGCCTGTCCAGGTCCCTCTGCAGAGCCTCCCTGCCCTCAAGCACATCAACACCCCCACCCAACTTGGTGTCATCTGCAAGCTTACAGAGGGTGCCCCAAATCTCCTCCTCCAGATTGTTGATAAAGACATTAAGGAGAGCTGGTCCCAGCACTGAGCCCTGGGGTAACACCACTTGTGACCATCCACCAAGTGGCTTTAACTCTTTGCATCTCTGGCCATCCAGCCAGTCATTTGCCCAGCAAAACACACACAAGCCATGAGCAGCCAGTTTCTCCAGGAGGATGCTGTGTGGGAGACAAGTTCTGTGGGTTTCCTTCAGCGTGCTTTTGTGGGTTTTCTTCTGTGTGTCTCTTTCTGCTTCCTTCCCCTCACCCCATCCTCCTGCCTTTTGTTTCATTTCCACTTCGGAGAAGAAAGGGGGAGAGGACCAAGTAACCAATGAAAAAAACACCACAAAAAAGGGCAGCAGCAGGGGTGGGGGGAGGGAAGCCTGTGAGACCTTTTTCATTTGAAATCCACAACAGGGACAGAGTGAAACCCATGAAATAGAACCGTACAGATAGATATTAACAGAAGAAAGATTTGTCAATGGGGGGAAAAAAACACCCCCCAAAAATACCACATATTTTGTTGCCTACTGAGGGTGGGCAGTGGATCCAGCCCCACCAGGCAGCGGTGGGTAGGCAGTGGGACCTCTTCTTTCCCCCCCCCCTCTTTTTTCCCCCCTTCCCTTTAATTTTCAGACGTTAAATTCTTTTGCAAACATTTCATGCCTTAGGAAGGGCTGGAACAAAGCTCAGCTGCTCCAACCGGTCGGACAGGTAAGCAGACTTGTTGACACCGTTATGTTTGCAGCACGCATGCTCCTTCCCAAGTTTCCTGGTGCATTTTTCTATTCCACCTTATGAAACTTTCCTCCCCCCCACCCCACCCCACCAACCCCATCCACCTCCTTTCCCTCCTTCCCTTCCCCTCCCCTTCCCCTCCCCGCTGCTCAGCGGCTCTGCCCGGTGCGTACGGTCCCCGCTCCCCGCCGGGCTGCGGGCGGGCGGGCGGGTGGCGGGGATTGAACCGCCGCTCCGCTCCGCTTTGCTCCGTGCCGAGCCGTGCCTGTGCCGTGTTCCCTTTGCCCTCGCCATGCCCAGAGCCTTCCTGGTGAAACGGCGGAGCCCGCAGCCGGCGGTGCGCAGCTGGGATGGGCTGCCCGACGAGGAGAGAGCCGACACCTACATCCCAGGTACGGCAGCGCCCACCGGCTCCCTTCCCCCGGGCACCGGGAGGAAGGAAGGAAGGAGAGACCTCACCAGTCCCCGCGGGCTGCGGAGAGGAGCGGGTTGGGGAAAGGGTTTTTACCGTGCCAGGTGGGGAGTTCCGAGGGAGCGGGCGGTGGCGGGGGACCGGACGGACATGTACCCTGTCCCGGTGCCGGCCCTATTGCCTGGCACCATCTCGCACCCTCCCGGGCATGGGGGATGGACGTGTGTGTGTCGGTGTGTCCGGGAAGGTGGGAAACGTCGTTTGCATGAGAAAGGTGGGGTGCGGGGGAAGGAGAAGAAAAGACCTGAGACGGGGGGGTAGGGGGTGGTGATGTACTCCTGGCCTCTCTCTCCCCTCCTCCTCCTCCTTTTCCTCCTCCTCCTGCCCTTGCCCGGGGTATAACGGGAAGGCGGCGGAGCTGGCTTGTTTGAACTTTGGGACCGTTCGTGTTTGAGTTTCCGATTGCAGCGGGAGCCGGGGATCCTCCCCCGCCGCCCGCCCGCCGGTTAAACACCGTGGGCTCGGCCGCTGGCCACCTCCTCTGCCCTGCCCTGCTCCGTGGATTCCCTGGGGTCTCCCCCTCATCCCCTTCAAAGTCCACCGCCTTTTCCCCACCGCTACAGGCGGGATCGGCTGCGTGCTGCTGGGCTACGAGGACAGCCTGGAGAGCAGCGGGAGCAGCGGGACCCGCGACGCCGAGCCCAGTGACCCCCCGACGCCCCAGCCTGGCCCTGGCGATTTGGGCACGGCTGAGGGGATGCTGTTGGACCTGGCCGTCAAGCGCCCCGTTGTCAGGTCAAAAATTAAGGTAAAGCACCGCCAGCCCCACCGCCTGCTTACCGAGCGATGGGGGCGACACCCGGCGCTGGCCGGTGACAACGCTCCCTCGTGGCTCCCTCTGCTCAGACTTGACAGCGGCCATCCCGCGCACCGAGGTGACGGCAGCCGTTGGGGGCAGACCTCCTAAGCCGTGTCCCATAATCTTCCAACGCCCTTTGCCTTCCCTTATCCCTGCCTTGGGACACGCTGCCCCTGACCTGCTTAGCTTAGATCCCGCAGGAGCTCTGAACTCAGCCAGGAAGGACCAGCCCTGGCAGCTGGGAGTCATGCCCCATGGTGTGTGGGTGGATCTCGTTCCTCAACGTGGGGCCTCCTTAAAAAGGCTGCCTTCTAGGTTGCAGTCAAGCCTTTGCCAAGGAAGGGCCGAGGGGAATCTTCCTGCTGCCCTCTTGATTTAGCAAGGAAGTAGCTAGGAGATAGTCCTCCAAAGCTTTGAAATGCTATTGCCACCCTGAGGTGGACCCGCGGGCTTGGGTGAAACCAAACAATTATCTGTCCATTAGCTTTGCTGAAGAGCCTCTCTGCTGCATGGGCAGGAGCTCCAGCTGTCTGGATGTTCCCCTGGACAGAGCTAGCAGAGCAGAGAGGTGGCTTTCCTCTCAAGGCTGAGAAGGCAAATCGCTCAAGGGCTCCTGGTGGTACCCAAGAACCCAAGACTGAGCATCTGCAGCCACGCAGATGGGGTGGGAGCTCCACGTCCATCTCAGCAGAGGTGGAGCCAGGCCACCCCAGCGCTAGGAAGGAGGAGATGTGTTTGCCGCTGGCTAGTTAGCACCTCGTTAAACCCTGCCTGTTGTTCCTCTGGACGGGAGCTGTGAAGATTCCCACTGTCTCCGCTGGGATGGCAGCCTTTCAGCCACCCTGTTACTCATTTCATGATTAACGCTAGGTTTTCACCCCGGCTAGATGCAGCCACATGAGGTGGAGTCCTACCTGTTGCCCAAACAGATACTTCCTAACTGGCTCCCCCTCGAGTTTCACATCTGGTGGTTTCACAACCGGCTTTTCTTTTCAGGCTTCCTTGAAATTTCGGGCAGCATTATTTCAGCAGTAAGCAAAAGAGGAGGAGGTGGAGGGGGGGGAAAATTTGCTGGCTGTTGAGGAAAGAGAAACCCTCAAACGTGTTCCTTTGTCAGGAGCTTGCCCAGCTGCTGTTTGACTTTAACCTGCTTTGTATAATTTAACCTGGGCTGTTAGCAACCGTCGTGCTGCAACCTCACTTCAGCAGAGCTGGATGTTCTCAGCGTGCCTCAGAAAGCCTCTGGAAGCACCAGGAGGGCTGGTGACTGTTGTGGGCACGGTGACTCCTGCTCCTGCTGACCTCCCCGCCTCCCGCCCCCATCCTGAGTGGCCGGTATGGAGCTGGATAATTAAACTAATAGCTAACTATTTGCATCTTCCAGCCACTAAGCATTCCCTCTAAAGAGTGTTCTTCACAAGAGTCACAGAATCAGAATCGTTTGGCTTGGAAAAGACCTTTAAGATCACCGAGTCCAACTACTGACTCACTCTATCAGGACTGGTGATAAGCCATGTCCCTTAGCACCACATCTCTGCCTTTTTAAACACCTGCAGGGATTCAGCTCCCTGGGGAGCCAGGGCCAGTCTTTGAAAACCCTTTCAAGGAAGAAGTTTCTTCTAATCTCCAACCTAAACCTCCCCTGGTGCCACTTGAGACCATTTCCTCTCAGGAAGGGAGAAGAGACCAACCCCCACCTGGCTCCAACCTCCTTTCAAGGAGTTGTAGAGCAGGAGAAGGTCTCTCCTCACTCTCCTTCTCTCCAGACTAAACAACCCCAGTTCCCTCAGCTACTCCAGACCTGTTCTCCAGATCCTTCACCAGCTTTGTTGCCCTTCTCTGGACCTGCTCCAATGCCTCAATGTCTTTCTTAGAGTGAGGACCCCAATACTGAACTCAGGACTGAGCAGTGCTGAGTAGAAGGGGACAATCCCTTCCCTGATCCTGCTGGTCACACTATTGCTGATCCAGGCCAGGATGCTGGTGGCCTTCTTGGCTCGCTGGGCACACTGCTGGCTCATATTCAGCTGGCTGTTGATCAACACCCCCAGGTCTTTCTCTGCCAGGCAGCTTTCCAGCCACTCTTCCCTGAGATCTGAATCAGCAGTGTCTCCCTTAGTCAAGTTAGGTCATGGTGGTGGCATGATATTTTTGGTGCTAGGAGCAGGGATGAGAAGACTAATCCCTAATGACACCCTGCTGTTAATTAATGAGCACGGGAGACCAAGGAGTGCCATTGTTTTGGTCTCTGCTGAGCCAGCACAACGTGCCTTTAAAGGGTTTATGTCACCCAACCTGCCTTCTTTCTGCTGCTGCTGGCTGCTTTTCCAGTTAACTGTAGCCACTGGGAAGTGTGAAAGCACTGCATGGGTAGAAATTTTTCAGGCCAGGGCATTCCCTGGAGCAAAACTAGAAATGGGTAGATTCAGATTGGATGTTAGGAAGAAGTTCTTCCCCATGAGGGTGGTGAGACACTGGCACAGGTTACCCAGGGAGGTGGTAGAAGCCTCATCCCTGGAGGTTTTTGCAGCCAGGCTGGATGTGGCAGTGAGCAACCTGCTGTAGTGTGAGGTGTCCCTGCCCATGGCAGGGGGGTTGGAACTGGATGATCCTTGAGGTCCCTTCCAACCCTGACAATTCTGTGATTCTATGATTCCTTTCTCCATGCAGGACATTAGCTGGGTGCAGCAACACACACAGAGAGGTGCTCATAGCCTAAGTCTGTGTGCTTATGGGTCTCTAGCTGGCCAAGTATCATAGAACCACAGAATGGTCCAGGCCAGAAGGGTCATCTATCCCATCCTCCCCGCAGTCAGCAGGGACATCCCCAACTAGATCAGGCTGCCCAGGGGCTCCTTGAGCCTCACCTTGAATATCTCCAGGGAAGAAGCCTCAACCACCTCCCTGGGCAACCTGTTCCACCAAGAATCCTTGCCTCTGGAAGGTATCCTCTACACAGGCTTTGCTTTATCCCCTGAGACCATGCTGGCCACCATTACATCAGTCCCAAACTGTGCACATGAAGTCACCCACTTAGACTCATGGAATCATTAAGGTTGGGAAAGACCTCTAAGATCATCAAGTCCAATACTTGATGAAGGTTTCACCCAGCAAGAGCTTCCTGGCTGCTTTGGCTTGTTTTGAAGAGACTCCCAAGAACTTTGCAGTGCCATGCAAGGCCCTGCCCCTCAGTATTGTGCTTTGGTCTTTGTCATGTTGATGCTCACTTCAACCCAGTCCTTCTTTTCCGTTCTTAGTTCACCACTGGCACCTGTAACGACGCCACGGTGCATAGCTGCGAGCTGTGTGGCAAAGGCTTTCGCCTGCAGCGGATGCTCAACCGTCACATCAAGTGTCACAGCCAGGTGAAGAGGCACTTGTGCACCTTCTGTGGGAAAGGCTTCAACGACACCTTTGACCTGAAGAGACACGTCCGGACTCACACCGGTGAGAACACCCCTTCACAGGGCGGCTCGGGGCAGGGAGAAGCGGGAGGCAGGGTCAGAAGGGACAAGGAGGAGGAGAATCCGAGTCACAGAATCATAGACAGTCAGAGAGAGTCACAGAATCAGAGAGTCAGAGAGTCATAGAATCCTACAGAGCCACAGAGAGTCAGAGAGTCATAGAATCATAGAGAGTGACAGAGTCACAGTCACAGAATCATAGAATCACAGAGAGAGTCACAGAGTCATAGAATCATAGTCACAAAATCATAGAATCCTACAGAGCCATAGAGAGTCATAGAATCCTACAGTCAGAGAGAGTCACAGAGTCACAGAATCATAGACTCCTAGAGAGTCAGAGTCATAGTCACAGAATCATAGAATCACAGAGAGAGTCACAGAATCCTACAGAGAGAGTCAGAGAGTCATAGAATCAGTCACAGAATCATAGAATCCTACAGTCAGAGTCACAGAGTCATAGTCACAGAATCATAGAATCCTAGAGAATCAGAGAGTCATAGAATCCTACAGAGCCACAGAGTCCGAGTCATAGAAATATAGTCACAGAATCACAGAATCCTACAGAGTCATAAAGTCACAGAGCCATAGAATCCTAGAGTCATAGAGAGTCACAGAATGGTAGGGGGCTTGTGAGGGACCTCTGGAGACCCTGCTCTCTTCTGCTTTGCATTTCACCTCCCTGATGCTTTGCACTGCATTAAGGATCATTCAGGCCAAGCAGGCCTGCCTAGAATTGTTTGAGGCCTGTTGAAACTGCGTCATGATGATGAAGAGATGGAGAGCAGACTGCTTTCCTCTGAGGAAACAGCTGCCAAATCCTTGAAGTGAAATCACAGAATAACAGAGCAGTAAGGGTTGAAAGGGACCTCTGAAGATCACTCGAGTCCAACCCCCCTGCCCAAGCAGCATCACCTATGGCAGGTTACACAGGAACACATCTGGACAGGTCTTGAAAGTCTCTAGAGGAGACTGCATGACCTCTTTGGGCAGCCTGGTCACGGTGCTGTCACCCTCACATGCAGGTGAAGTTTTCCCTCGTGCTGAGCAGCAACTTCCTGTGTTCCAGTTTGTCTCCATTGCCCCATGTCTTATCACAGGGTGCCACTGAAGAGACTGGTCCCTTCTTCCTGGGGAGAAGGTGAGGCAAACCCCAGGCAAACATTTGCAAAAATCCAGTGGGGATGCAGTGGAGGACAGGGAAAGATGTGTGGGCAGGTAAAAGCCTTGAGACTAAGGAATAAGTTGCCTAGGGAGGTGGTGGAGCCACTGCCTGTGGAGGTGTTCAAGAAACGTGTGGACAAGGCACTTTGGGGCATGGTTGAATGGTGGGCTTAGTTTTGATCTTAAAGGTCCCTTCCAACCAAAACAATTCTGTGATCCTATGAACATGGCACTCTGGGACATGGGTAAATGGCAGTGGTGGTCTTGTGTTGATAGCTGGGCTGGATGATCTTAGAGGTCTTTTCCAACTGAGACTGTTCTATGATCAGGAAATCCACGGGTGCATAAGCTGCCCCCCAGATTTGGTGTAGATGCTGCTGCATTGCTGCCATGCCCGGTGCAGTGGCACTGGGATAACCCAGCCGGGATAAACTGCAGCACATGATGGAGAATCCACGTGCGTGCCGGCGAGCGGCGGCAGGCGGCAGGCGAAAATACTTTGCCCTCTAGAGGCAATGAGCAGCAGTTTCCCGGTTTGCTGCTGCAAGCCTTCCCCGCGGCTGTCCCGCGGGATGAGGTTACTTAGGGCTTGATTTTGGCACCATCTGCAGAGAGCAGAGTGTGGTTCATGCTGTGCCTCCAGCTTTTTCTGAGAGAGCTGGGGCTGTTCAGTCTGGAGAAGAGAAGGCTCCGAGGAGACCTTATTGTGGCCTTCCAGTGTCTGAAGGAGACTCCAAGAAAGCTGGGGAGGGACTTTTTGGGCTGTCAGGGAGTGATAGGACTGGGGGGGATGGAGCAAAACTAGAAATGGGGAAGATTCAGATTGGATGTTAGGAAGAAACTTTTCCCCATGAGGGTGGTGAGAGACTGGCACAGGTTGCCCAGGGAGGTGGGCAACCTCCCTGGAGGTTTTGAAGGCCAGGCTGGATGTGGCTGTGAGCAACCTGCTGTAGTGTGAGGTGTCCCTGCCCATGGCAGGGGGGTTGGAACTGGCTGAGCCTTGAGGTCCCTTCCAACCCTAACAATTCTATGATTCTTCAGGGAAGCTAAGCAGCCTTTGGGTTACTGGTTCCTCCAAATCCCTTCTGGAGCTGTTGCCCTCTACAAGTCCAACCGCTGGCCTGTGCTGTCTCTGCTCACTTGTGTGGGTTGCAGCATGAGAATTAGGAGAACTGGGTTGAAAACACTCCTGAGAGTGGTGGCTTTCAGTTTTGGGCCCCTCAATTCAAGAAAGATGTTGAGATGCTTGAATGTGTCCAGAGAAGGGCAACAAGGCTGGGGAGGGGACTGGAACACAGCCCTGTGAGGAGAGGCTGAGGGAGCTGGGGTTGTTTAGTCTGGAGAAGAGGAGGTTCAGGGGAGACCTTCTTGCTGTCTACAACTCCCTGAAGGGAGGCTGTAGCCAGGTAGGGGTTGGTCTCTTCTCCCAGGCAAGCAGCACCAGAACAAGAGGACAGAGTCTCAAGCTGTGCCAGGGGAGGTGTAGGCTGGAGGTTAGGAAGAAATTCTTCCCATCAAGAGAGATTGGCCATTGGGATGTGCTGCCCAGGGAGGTGGTGGAGTCACCATCCCTGGAGGTGTTTAAGAAGAGCCTGGATGAGGCCGTTGGTGCCATGGTTTAGTTGATTAGAGGGTGCTGGGTGATAGGTTGGACTTGATGACCTTGAAGGTCTTTTCCAAGCTGGATAATTCTGAACCCTGCTCTGGCAGGCAGGGGTGGACTTGGATGATCTCTCGGGGTCCTTCCCCAGCCCTGCCGTTCTGCGGCTGGGTGACTCACGGTGGGTTCCCCAGAGGGGTTAAGCAGAGCCTCTGTTCACGCTGCAGGAATTCGTCCCTACAAGTGTGAGGTCTGCAACAAAGCCTTCACCCAGCGCTGCTCCCTGGAGTCCCACCTGAAGAAGATCCACGGCGTGCAGCAGCAGTACGCCTACAAGCAGCGGCGGGACAAACTCTACGTGTGCGAGGACTGCGGCTACACGGGCCCCACGCAGGAGGACCTCTACCTGCACGTCAGCAGCGTTCACCCTGGCAGTGCTTTCCTCAAGAAAACCTCCAAAAAACTGGCAGCTGTTTTGCAGAACAAACTGAGCCCTGTCCTGCAGAGGAACTCCAAAGAGGATGACAAAGACGAGTGACAGAGTGGATCACAGCGGCCTGAAGCAATGAAGTTTACATGTAGGACTACAAATATATATATATATATATATATGGTTGTTTGGGGGCTTTTGTTTGGCTTTTTTTGGGTTGGTTTTGTTTGGTTTTTTTTTTTCTAAACAATGATTTGGAAAGAAATCTCTGAAGTGGAAAGGATGCTTTTGTTAACAGGACTTACAGAAGCACTCAGGTTGGACAAGACCCTCAGGATCACCAAGTCCCACCGACAACCCTGCTCTACAAGGTTCATCCCTAAACCATATCCCCAAGAACCACATCCAAGCCACCTTTAAACACATCCAGGCTTGGGGACTCCACCACCTCCCTGGGCAGCACATTCCAATGCCTGACCACTCTTGCTGGGAAGAGATGCTTCCTCATGTCCAGTCTAACCCTACCCAGTCACAGCTTGAGGCCATTCCCTCTTGTTCTGTCACTAATCACCTGTGAGAAAAGACCAGCAGCAGCCTCTCCAAAAGGTCCTTTCAGGTAGTTGTAGACAGCAATGAGGTCTCCCTTCAGCCTCCTCTTTTCCAAGCTAACCAGCTCCTTTAGTTGCTCCTCATCAGATTTATTCTCCAGGCCCTTCACCAGCTTTGTTGCCCTCCTCTGCACTGGCTCCATCGACCTTGATGTTGGTAGAACCTCAACTTGAAAGAAAATGTTCCCACATCAGACTTGTTTTTTCATATGGCCAAAGGAAAGGGAAAGCTTAGCAGAGGCTGTCACCTCTTGGGAGAATTTACTTCAGGCAATCTGGTTCCTGTTCCAGCTGCACCACTCATCTGAGTGGCCACTGACAAGTGTCACCTTCTCTCAGTGTGTTTTGTAAAGGCACCAACCATCACCTCCCACACAAATGACTTCATAGAGGTCTGGGTGAAGGAAAGCTGTGGAAGAGCAGCTACCAGTACACTGTTCTACGCAAAATGAATGAAAATGGTCTTAAGAACAGGATGATGTTGTAATAGTATAGGAGTTAAAAATGTGCAAATAACCTTAACTCTGCACCTCTGGGCAGAGAGCTAACAATGTGTGGAAGTGGGATCCCAGGGGAGCTGAAGCTTCTTTTAAAGGCTGCAGAACTTCTTCCTCCCAAACTTTCTCTACTAGAGAATCACAGGATTCCAGGGCAGACTTAAGGGTCACATAGCTACTGTGAACTGTGTAAGTGTAACTTTAACTCATGTTCCCCAGGGACACCTTCCACTGGTCCAGGTTGCTCAAGGCCTCATCCAACCTGGCCCTGAACACCTTCAGGGAGATGCTTTTGATTTCCCTCTCACCCCTACTGAAACACATCCCTGCTGAAAGAACTACAGCCATGTTGAGGTGGTGCCATCTACATGACCTGAGTGGGAGCACCAAAGGCAACAGAAAAAAGCAGCAGCTACAGCACATGGAAGACAAGCCATAAATGACAAGCTGGACATTGCAGCTGGATGAACTACCCTGATTATCTGGCTGTTTCTTTTGCAGAGGACAGATACTGCCTGTAGATGCCTTGGGCCCCTCAGTTTAAGTCTGGCCAGTTAGTTTAAGTTGGCCACAAAGTGGGTTTGAGCTTGCATGACACTGGTGACAGCCATCTGCCACTTCTGGCAGCACTAGCTTGTGCCTCTACAGAAATGTTCCAGAGCTCACTCAGGGATGCCTGAGGCAGCCAGACTTTCAGAAGTGCTAGACATGAAGGCTGGATTTGATAATCTTAGAAGTAGCAGTTACTCATAGAGTCATCAAGTCTGGAAAGAACCCCTCCTGCCTCTCTGACAGAACAGACTCACCCGAGACTTAAAGACAGGTTTGCAAACTGATGTTGCCAGTGAAGCTGGCAGCCTTCCTCAGACACAAGGCTTTTGTTAAACAAATGAAGAGGGTGCAGCCAACAGGTGCCCACACTGCCCAGGTGCCTTTGGCAGGATGAGGCTGAACTCGTACGTGGGTCAGAGGCTGTACCATGATGCCTCTGATGAAGGCAATCCCACCCAAACATTGCTCAACTGTTCCACACTCATTTACCCAATCCCAGTCACCACAGGGAATTCAGCTCCTGCTTCTGCCCCCCCTCAGAGCCATCTTCCACAGACAACTGACCATGTTCAGTGATGCTGAGCCACCCACTCGCCCTAACGCTGTGATGTGGGAAGGGACCTGTAAAACAGGTAGGGCTTCTGAGCCCTCACGCAGCAGCGTCGTGGTTACTCATCTCTCAACCTTCTCAGTCTCCAGGGCTCATCATCTTTGTAGATAGAAATCTGATTAAAAGCACAGAGCAAGCCTAACATCACCAGACCCGGTCTGAATAAACAAGTACCACCAGAACAAGGTTTCACTGCCCGAGTTGTCACAGTTCGGCGCTGTGGGGGAGTAGAAGATGAAGAACCAAAGATTGTGGTTGGAAAAGACCTCCAAGATCACTGAGTTCAACCACCAACCTAAAACCACCATGGCCATTACACCATGTCAAGCTTTTTCAGCAGCAAGCTGGCCTGCTGGGATTTTTCAGGTGTGATTTTTCTTCCAAGCTGGTCATGGTTTTGTTTGTAACCTGCAGTGGTATTATGAAAACTCCTAAATGCACTTCAGAGAAAACAAAGAATGAGGGAAAAAAAACAAGCTTTCAAAGTGTGCAACAGACAACACAACACTGCCTGACATCATCGGGGCTTTATGCTGTGTCTTACAGCCTGGATTTCAGACAGCAAGCTTCCAAAGTAACTTCTGCTTTACATTTATTCACAAACTGAAAAAAACAGCCAGCCCCAAACACCCACAAAAAGCCATCCCCCCCTCACCCCCAGGATGTCTCCTGAGCTCTTCACTCCTCAGAAAACCTGGTTTCAAAGTCACAGGGCTGCTTTAGCAAAGAAAATTCCTTTTGCTGGCAAACACTGGAGGTATTTCTACATGGGTATGCTCCTTGTCATCCTAGACCCAGGGCACAGTCAGGAGAGCTTCCCACCTTTCAGAACACTTGCTGGGAATTACTCAGTGTGTGAGTTACGAACTCCACTCCTCTCTTGCCAAGCCATTTCTATTAAAATGATCGCTTTGCTTCAGGATCTTAAGTGAGTGCTCAAGAAAACTTTGGTTACAATTCTCAGCAGAGCTTTCCCAGTTCTTGTGGTGAGAAAACACACTAATAACAACCAGCCTGTTAACAGAGCCCTTTGAAAGGAGCAGGAACTAAGCTGACTGAAACTCAGACTTACTATTATTTGCATTTCTCTCAGCCCAGGTGACTTTGGCTTTACTACACCTTCATTTTCAAAGCCTCAGTTCTGCCACAGGTTTGGTTGTTTTTGTTGGGTTTTTGTTTTCTCCCCCTGTCAAAAATAACAAAGAAAAGGTTATTTGATTGAATCTTTTTACTTCCTAATAGAAACTTTCCTACCAATCTCAGGTTGCAGAAACAGTGTAGGAGAAAAACAGGGATAAGTTGACTTTCCCCTGCCTGGTCCACTTAAGTCACCTACAATAACAGCAAATACACATCTTCTGTTCCAAATTTCCTTGCTTGGCTGGGTTTTGGGTTTGTTTGGGGGGTTTTTGGTTGTTTTCACTCATAGTATCATCAAGGCTGGAAGGGACCTCAAAGATCCTCAAGTGCAACCCGTCACCACAGACCTCAGTTTTGCTTTGCTTTATTGAGGGGGTGAGGAGACTTTATATTAAAAATTCAGCCAAAGTTCCTAAAAAAAGCCCCAACAAAACTGTGTATTAAAATGGTGGAGTTCACAAAGGCTTCTTGCTTTGACTCTGTGCTGAGACCACTTGCCTCTTGGCTGGCCTCAGTTTTTGTCCTTGTACTCCTCGAGGCGCAGAAGCCACTTCTTCCAGTACTGGGAGCACAGATCAGGATCCATGAAATGGGGATGAGCAGGGGAGCCATCCTTGTAGGCAACCACAATGAGCCCACACCTAACCTGCAGTTCAAAACAGAAGGCTGTCAGAAACCCAGCATCACTTGATGAGAAGTCCAATAGTATTGAACTTGCAACTTCAGTACTTCTGGAAGCTAAAACCTCCCTGAGAAACTTTGACCTGAACAGGGACATGTCTTCAAACATGAAATGTGCAACAAAAAGACAACTGAAACAATTCACCACATGGAGACTGACACTGAAATGCTCCAAAGACTTAGAGAACAGAGCTCTGACTGACTTCAGGGAAAACCACAGACTTGAACTCTTTACCACACAGCCACACAATCCTTTCAGTTGGAAAAGACCTTTAAGATCATTGAGTCCAGCTATTGTCTAACTCCACCAAGGCTGGTGCTAAACCACTTCCCTCCACACTGATCCATCTCTCAAAGTGAAAGGCTTTATTTAAACCTTGCAGATCACAGAATAATAGAATCACAAAATGTCAGGAGTTGGAAGGGACCTTCAGAGATTATCTAGTCCAGCCCCCCTGCCAAAGTGGGACTAAGTAGGGCAGGTCACACAAGAACACATCCAGAGGAGACTCCACAACCTCTCTGGGCAGCCTGCTCCAGTTCAGTCACCCTCACAGTGAGGAGGTTTCTTCTCATGTCAAGGTGGAACTTCCTGTGATACAGCTTGTACCTGTTGTTGGGCACTGCCAAAAAGAGCCTGGCACCTCTCAGATTCTCTTCTCCAGGCTAAAGAGCCCCAGGTCTCTTAGCCCTTCTTCGTAAGAGATGTTCCAGTCCCTTAATCATCCTCATAGCCTTCCACTGGACACTTTCTAGTATATATTCCTGTCCCTCTTGAACTGAGGAGCTCAGAACTGGACACAACACTCCAGATGTGGTCTCACCAGGGCAGAGCAGTCATCCCTCAGTCCCTCATTTGCTGGCAGGCTTATAGCAATACATGTGAGTAATGCCCTCCCTCTGCATTTCCCTGTTTGCAGGCTCTTTTATTTATTCTTTCTCTTCCATCCTACTCTTGACACAACCAAAAAAAGCTTTCAGCCATGTCCCCAAGTGCCATGTCCACACATCTCTTGGATGCCTCCAGGGATCAGTGACTGCACCACCTCCCTGGGCAGCCTCTTCCAATGCCTGACCAGTCTTTGCAGAAAAGAATTTTCTCCTAATATCCATCCTAAACCTCCCCTGCCATAATTTCAGGCTAATTTCTCTCTTTCTATCACCTGATATTAGGGAAAAGAGACCAATCCCCACTTCACTCCAACTTCCTTTCGGGGAGTTGTAGAGAGCAGCGAGGTCTCCCCTCAGCCTCCTCCTCTTTAGACTAACAATCCTGCTCCTTGTGAGACTTGCTCTCTAGACCCTTCACTAGGGTGAGGGCAGCTTCAGCAGGACTAGCAAAAGCAGGGGAGTTATTAGATGTCAGCTTAACTTGACCTAAGACTGGGCTACTTCATTACAAAGCCTACCAAAACTTCAATGATGTGCAGCAGATGCTGAAGGCATTAGGTGAGGAGAAATGAAAACAACATTTGAGTGCTGCTGCTTGTCTTGGCAGGTAGCAGGCCTACTGACCTGGAAGTCATAATTAGCATCATGATTTATGGCTCCAATATATGCTGCAACCTGCAGTGGGTTGTCAAAAGTATTCCTCAGAAATGGCTTTGGTTTCTCTGAAGTTTTCCAGTCAATCACACACAACTGGCCTCTGCAGGAAAGAACAATATAGGACAGTGTTGCATAAGGGAACAATACAGGACAGCGTTTTAAACTTAAGTTTAGTCATCAGTAATAGATGAGACAAAGAAAGTTGTGTCATGCTCAGCCAGTCTCACTCTGATGTCACATTGCTTGTTATTATGTCTAAGCAAGTCACCTCCATCCTGGTGGTTCAGATCTCAAAAATCAAGACTTGATACCTGTGCAGCAGCTGGCAGCTGCTGAGGATCACTTAAGCTTGCCCCCCACTGTACTGTGTTTAGTGAAGACTTCCCCACCAGAAACTACAGCACTCCTGTCATCAGGTTCATCCACTTCAGAGAACCACAGAATTGTTTGGGTTGGAAAATACCATTAAGGTCATCAAGCCAACCATCCTCTAACTCTGCCAAGGCTGGTGCTAAACCATGTCCCTCAGCACCACATCTGTGCCTCTTTGAAACACCTCCAGGGATGGGGATTCAACCACCTTGCTGGGGAGCCTGTGTCAGTCAGAATTCTTTCAGTTTCCTCTAAAATCCAACCTAAACCTGCCCTGCTGCAGCTTGAGGCCATTTCCTCTCATCCTGTTGCTTGTTACTAGGGAGACCAACCCCTACCTGACTCCAACCTCCTTTCAAGGAGTTGTAGAGGGGGAGGTCCCCACTCAGATCCCCTCTTCAGCAGGCTGGTCCCTCAGCTGCTCCTCACCAGACCTGTTCTCCAGATGCTTCACCAGCTCTGTTGCCTTTCTCTGGAAACTTCTTTCAGGGAAGAAGTTTCTTCTAAAATCCAACCTAACCCCCCCCTGGTGAAACTTGGGGCTGTTTCCTCTCACCCTAATTTCCCTGGCCTCAGCGCTCTGTCCAGCCTCCTCCGCGAGAGCTCGCCCACAGCCCCGCTCCCCGCCGGGACCCACGCCACAGAGCGGCAGGCGGCACGGGCAGCGCCAGGGGTCTCAGAGAACCGGCAGCTCACCGATACTCAGCCACGCAGTCCACCAGGCCCAGATACTGAAGAGTCTCATGCTGAACAGCACTTTCCAGAGCTTTCACCTGGCCAATCTCCTCCAAGACCTGCTGCACACTAGATAAGTAGCCGGAAACCGCAGCGTTTTCCCTCTGCTCCTCAGTGGCTGTCGCTCCAGGCAGTAGGATGGATTCCAAAGCTGCATGGAAAAGCTCTCCTTGGTGGAAAAGAGCTAAGAAAAATGGGAAGACATCCCCACATTTTAGACTCACAGCATCTCATGCACTTGTGTTCTTGATATTACACAACCCTGGCTCTCAAAACAGTCCTGGGGTTTTTTTGCACTGAAAGCTTTGAGGATGTGAGAAGGAGGCAGACAAATCAACTGTCAACAATGAAATGAGCATCTCTTATGTTAATGCTTATTTGACTTTGGTCTCACTAATTAGTCAGAAATAAAACATGGGGTTTGATTTACTGTCCCCTCAAAGGCATTTGTGAATTTCCAGGGGTTACAAATGTCACTCTCAGCTGCTTTTGCTGCTTCTGCTGTATTGGCTCATTTGAATGGAACTGCAAGCGTGGCCAGCAGGTCAAGCAAGGTTCTCCTTGCCCCAGGGAGGCCTCATCTGGAATACTGCATCCAGTTCTAGGTTCCCAGTTCTCCTGAACAAGGAACTACTGGATAAAGCCCAGCAGAGGGCCACTAAGACAGTGAGGGGACTGGAACATCTACCTTATGGTATGGTGAGAGAACTGTAGCTATTTAGCCTGGAGAAGAGGAGACTGAGGGAAGATCTTGTTAATACTGATCAACATCTAAAGAGTGAGTGTCAGGAGGATGGAGCCAGACTCTTCTGTTTTGTCTGGTGAAAGGACAAGTGTACACTTGCAGCCCAGAAAGCAAATCCCATCCTGGGCTGCATCAAGACAAGTGTGGCCAGCAGGTCGAAGGAGGTGATTCTCCCCCTCTGCTCTGCTGAGACCACACCTGAAGTACTGAGTCCAGTTCTGGAGACCCCACTACAGGAAGGACCTGGAGGTGCTGGAAGGTGTCCAGAGAAGGGCCATGAGAATGATCAGAGGGCTGGAGCTGCTCTGCTATGAGAACAGACAGAGAGCTGGGGCTGTTCAGTCTGGAGAAGAGAAGTCTCTGAGGAGACCTTCTTGTGGCCTTCCAGTATCTGCAGGGGGCTACAAGAAAGCTGGGGAGGGACTTTTGAGGGTGTCAGGTAGTGCTAGGACTAGGGGGAATGGAACAAAACTAGAAATGGGTAGGTTCAGATTGGATGTTAGGAAGAAATTCTTCCCCATGAGGGTGGTGAGACACTGGAACAGGTTGCCCAGGGAGGTGGTGGAAGCCTTATCCCTGGAGATTTTTAAGGCCAGGCTGGATGTGGCTGTGAGCAACCTGCTGTAGTGTGAGGTGTCCCTGCCCATGGCAGGGGGGTTGGAACTGAATGATCCTTGAGGTCCCTTCCACCCTGACAGTTGATTCTGTGAAGACGACCCAATTTCAGAATGCTTACTTCCATCTTTGTTACAAGACAGCTCTGCATCTGCAAACAGCCTCAATAACATCAGCTGGAAAACACCTCTTTGTACATAAATAAAGGAGAGGCAGGTAGGATAAAGAATGTCTAAAGTTTCCCTGTTTACCACGTGTTTCTCAGCCCATTTTAGTGCTCCTAGAACAAAGATGGTCTCTTCCAACCTGGTTTATTCTATGTATTCTATGTATGTAAGATGACAGCACAGATTCATGAGGAAGAAGTGTGCTCATGCTCTTGCCTCATGAAATGGAAACAAAGGACTTCCAAAGCACTTCGAGAGCACAAAGGGCTTGTAAGCACTTCCCACAGACAGTTACCCAGATTGTTGCAATCACCCCTGTGGCTAGACTTACTTTTGGTGTACTCTGCAAACCCCTCTTTTCCAAGTTCCAGGATCATCCTCTGCTTCCATCTTTCCAGATAGAAGGCTTGCAGGGGAGAAAGAGTCCGCTGAAGGATACGGGTGACGCTGGGCATTTTCGCTCCTTGCAAAGCGATTTTCAAGGGGAGGGCTGAACCACTGCTGAGATGGGAAACGCTCTTGTTGGGGTTTACTAGAGGCACCCAGTTCTTGGGAAGTTTTGTTTCAGCTTTAACTTGCAGGCTCTGCTTATCTGGTGGCCCATATAAGTAATTGTCTTCCTCGAGTATGGTCTCTGGCGTTTGGGCACTGGTTTTGTACGATGTAACAGAGTAAACCAAGCTCTTGTATTTTTCTTGGTCAACATGCTCATAACTGTTGGTTTTTTTCTTCTTGCTGTACAGACAGGTGGAGGTAGCCAGACACACACAGGGGACTCGATTTTGGTAACAAGGTATTTGAAACAGCGTTTCCAGTTTCTCTGGCTTCCGGGAGAGCAGCTGTAAGAACTTCATTCTGACAGGAAGCATTTTAAGGAGCTAAGAGTTTGCTTTCTTCTCTCAGGAAGGGTCTGTAGGTCACCATATTTTCCTCCTGTTAAAAGAAAGAAAAATGGTGATTTCCAGAATCAGAACACTCTCCCCACATGATCATGTCTCACTTTCTCTGGAGCTCTCCTTCAGTAAATCTTGTGTGTCTTTACTGTCACTACCAATTGTCCTAATAATCTGACTTTACATCTTCTCATTTGACCAAAAGCTGCCCTACCAGGATTTGCAGCAACTCATCCTTCTCAGAAGACCATCACCTTTTAAAAGAGACTTTTTGTCCAGTGTTGGAATGGGATCAGTTACTTGACAAAACCTGTCCCTTGCTGAAAAAGGAACTAATGAATGATGTCACCACACCAGGTGTCAGTTTTCTGCAGGAGAGAAGAAAACCCAGCAGAAGCAGCAAAGGTCAGGACTGGATATTGTAAGCAAGTTGTTCCATCATATTCTTTCAGCACAAAAAGCACTGCAGAAAAATTAAGCTCTTCTCTCTTGGGGTTTACCTCTAAACAGAGGAAAAAAAATGTATCCCTGAACCAACAGCATCCAAGCTCTCAGTTTCTCAAAGGTCTTTTCCAACCTGGTTAATTCTATTCTATTCTCAGGCTATTGTTTGATGACATGCTTACACAAGTGTATTAATCAGAACAGAATAAATGCTGGGTCACAGACTGGGTATTTGTGACACCTGCCAGAGCACAAAAGAAAAAAGTTATTCTGGCTTTGCATCAGCTGCAGGAAGCAAAATGCTGCCGTTCCACACAGAGCCATTATTAAAGCTGGAAAAGACCTCTAAGAGCATCAAGTCCAACATCCATGCAGCTCACTCAACAAGCTGTCCCCTCAGTACCAGATCACTGTTTTGAATCAGAGCTATTAAAATATATCCTATGAACCCCAAAGCAAAGTTACCACAACACTGCTGCAGTGTCCACTAATATCTACTCTCCATTTCAGATGAACAGCCCAGATTGTTCTTGAGGAGCATCTCTGGAAATGTTTGTACACTCTATGACCTGAACCACCAGGGAAGGGAGAGTTTCATAGAATCATGGAATCGTCACAGCTGGAAGAGACCTCTAAGAGCATCAAGCCCAACCGCCAAAGTGCAACACATTTCTTGAACTCCTCCAGGGATGGAGACTCCACCACCTCCCTGGGCAGCCTGTTCCGATGCCCGACCACTCTTGCAGGAAAGATATTTTTTTTCCCCCGCTAATATCCAACCTAACCCTCCTCCTGGCACATTTTCTCTTGTTCTGTCACCCGATACAAATGAATTCGGTGAAAAACAAGGCAGCAACACAAAGCAAAAGCCCTCGGCAAAGCGAAACGTGAAAGGGCTGGCTTAGCATTGCTGACTAAGTAGCCTCTAGAAGCCCGGCAACCTTTCTGCACAGGCACCTGGGTGCCTGAAAAAAAGAAATCGCCGGCAGCTCTGGCAAGCCTGCACTTGTGCAGGGCTTCTGCCCCTGAGGGGGAGATCACTGCGGACAGGACGCTGCCCGTTCGATGCCCCAGTCCCGGGCAGCGCCGCCGCGCGCGCCGCTCCCGCGCAGCCCCGGGGACAGCCGCGGGGCAGCGGCAGGTCAGAGCGCGGGAAGCCGCAGGCCCAGCAGCCGGGACAGGCTGCCGCTCTCCCGCACCTAACCCAGGCCTAGCGCAGAGGCTGGCGTCAAAGCGACGCCTTTACCGCCACAGCTACCAGCGGCCAGACGGCTCCAGCCTCAGCCTCGCCACCCCTCTCCCCGATGCGGAGCGGCCCGCCGGTGCCCACCGCCTTCCGCCGACCGCGGGAGCCCCTCGCAAAAAGTCAGCGGCGGACAAGCGGAATCCGGAGCAGCTGTGACTTCAGCGCTGCGCATCCCACCACCGCCGACCCCTACCTCCAACCCCGGTCCTCCCCCACCTCACAGAGAGCAACGGCAGATAAGCGAAACCCGGGACAGCAGTCACCTCAGCGAGCGCTCCGCTTCCCGCCCTCTCCCACAGCAGCTCCGCGCAGGCGCCGCCCCGCCGCCACCGCGCCCCGCCGCCTCCCGGGACTTGTAGTGCGCCCCGGGGCCGAACACCGGATTCTTGTCACGGCTGTGCAGCAAACCAATCTCCCACACTGAGTGGAGGTACCGATTTTGTGCACGTTTGGGTGCTGGGGGTACCCTCACAAAGCCGCAGACCCGCCGAGCTTCACAGCGGGCATTCTACAGTGACGTGCATCAGCTACGCCTCATGGCGACACCCACAGAGCAGACCTCGGTTAGTGCCTTTATCGCTTCTTTCAAACTCCCTGCACACGATCGGAGGGTAAGGGCTGTATTGGGGTAGGGGCTTTCTGGTTAGGTGTGGAGTTTAGCATTATAACCAGAGCAGTTCACAGAATGTCCACCTTTAATCTCAGCTCTCTTGCCAAAGTCCTGACTGATGATGACACCTGGCCATAGGAATGTGCCGCCCAGGGAGGTGGTGGAGTCACCGTCCCTGGAGGTCTTTAAGTGGAGACTGGATGAGGCACTTGGTGCCACGGTTTAGTTGATCAGATGGTGCTGGGTGATAGGTTGGGCTTGATGATCTTGAAGGTCTTTTCCAACCTGGTTAATTCTTTTCTATTTCTTTTCTATTCCTGTTCTATGTCTGATTCTATTCTGTTCTATTCCTGTTTCTAGTCTGTTTCTGTTTCTATTCTGTTTCTGTTTCTAGTCTGTTTCTGTTTCTATCTCAGGATGTTCCCCAATGTATGCAAGCCCAAGGATTCTCCTTCAGCTAAGAGCTTCTCTTGATGCTGGGGGGCGATTGTTACAGATTTTGATGGGCACTCCCAGCACAAGCTGGCATCTTCAATCTGTCAGCTCCTTTTCAAGAGTGTAATCCCTAACATGACATGCATTGGTTACTCAAAGTGATCCACTTTACACCATAAACCCCTGAATCAGCAGTGTTTCATTAAAAGACTAAAGCAGTACATTAAACTCAAACACCACGGCCAAACAGTTTCACTTGGGTAATGCTGGAGCTGTGGGGAGGTAGAGCCCCTGAGAGCAGTGGTGAGGACCAGGAGGAGTGCATTGGAATCACAGAATCAGTAAGGTTGGAAAAGACCTCAAAGATCATCTACTCCAACCTGTCACCCAAGACTTCATGACTACTAAACCATGGCACCAAGAGCCACATCCAACCCTTTTTTGAACACCTCCAGGGACGGTGACTCCACCACCTCCCTGGGCGGCACATTCCTATGGCCAGGTGTCATCATCAGTCAGGACTCTGGCAAGAGAGCTGAGATCAAAGGTGGACATTCTGTGAACTGCTCTGGTTATAATGCTAAACCCTACACCTAACCAGAAAGCCCCTACCCAATTACCCCTGGCCAATTACTCTGTCTGGGAAGAACTTTCTCCTCACCTGGAGCCTAAACCTCCCCTGGCACAGCTTGAGACTGTGTCCTCTTGTTCTGATGCTGGTTGCCTGGGAGAAGAGACCAACCCCCTCCTGGCTACAACCTCCCTTCAGGGAGTTGTAGAAAGCAAGAAGGTCTGCCCTGAGCCTCCTCCTCTCCAGGCTAAACAACCCCAACTCCCTTTTGAGTTCCTCACCCCCCCAAAAAAACCCCTTTAAAAACAAACAAAACACACACACACAAAAGAACCAAAACCAAACCCAAGCAACAGAAAACAAATCTTTCATAACAGAAAAAAAAAGAAAAAAAAAAAGGAAAAAGGGAAAAAAACCAACCATCCAACCACCCTCCCCTTCTCCTCTACCGCCACCATCTTGGATGAAGGCGACCAAGCGCTCTGCCCTCACTCAAGATGGCCGCCGCCGCCCCACAGCTGGGCGCCGCGGGGGCGGGAGGTGTGGCGCCGGTGGCGGGAGGCGGCCGGCGCCGCGGCTCCACCCCGGGCTATATGAGGCGGCGGCGAAGAAGAAGAGGAGGGAGGCGGTGAGTGGCTGGTTGTGCCTGGGTGAAATGGCTTTGCTCCGGGAGGACGCGCAGAACAAGGTGAGGCTGGGGGACGGGGTTGGGTTTGAGGCGGGCTGTGGGAGCGCGTCCGGGCTGAGGGCCGCGCTCGGCTCGGGATGAGGGAGCTCCCTGCCTTCTCTCTCCCTATCTCTGGTAGCACGAGAGTGACCGGGTTTATTTTTGTTTGTGGGGAAAAAAAAAAAAAAAAAGAAGAAGAAGAAGAAGGGAAAAAAAAAGTAGTTTGTGTGTTTTCTTTTTTTTTAGTCCCTGTGTTGCTAGTTTCTTGCATCCAAGGTGCTCTGAGGGCAGGTGGTGAAGGTTTAGCAGCCCAGAGTGAGCGTGGGGCGCTGTCCCTGAAGGGAGAAGTGTCTGGAGAACGATGAAGAGGAATGGGGCTGGAAAAGAAGGGAAAAGTGTGAAAGAGGAGGGAAGGAAGGGCTCTGCTGAGGCAGTGCAGGCTGTGAGCAGGGCACCTAGTTCGTGCTGGAAGCAGGATGGTCTGCAAGGCCTTCCAGCTGCAGGAGCTGAGACTGCCGACTGGATGCAGGAGCTGGACAGGACCTGTGGCTGGGCATTGGCAATGAAGTCTTGTGGGCGCTTCTGCTGGAGGAATTTAAACTTGCTGTTCCTCAATGGGTGTGTGACCAGCCTTCCTGGTCGTGTGGCCTCTGTTAATTGAGCTGTCACTTCAGCTGTGGTGCCTCTTTCCTTTGGTTGTCACATCGGGTGGCTGACTTGGTTTTCCTTTCTCTGCTGTAAAGTCGAAGCTTTAAAGTGCCAGGGAGCCTTATGCCTTATCTTTGGCCACCCAGTGTTAAAACTCTCGAATTTCTCAGAGGAAGTGCAGATTAAATGCTGAAACAAGAACTTTGTGAATGAGCATGTACATGTGTAGGCAGTGCTCAGAATTATTTCTCCTACTGGGCAAGCTGTTTGAAGTAACTTAGTCTTACCTGGCTTAAAAACTAACCTCAACACATCCCAAATGAAAGGTAGTGCAGCCCTGTAACAGTTTAAGAGCTACCCTTTTGACTTTCACACTGCTGCACCTGAATACAGTTTGCACTGTGATTAAGCTTAACCCCCATGCAGAAAGCTGTTAAAGATGCCCAAATCTTTTCAGTTTGTGTTGTCTCTAGCTGTTTTTGGAAGATACGTGTTAGCTGCCTTCAGAGTTAGAAGTAGGCTTGCCTTTTAGTAACTTCTTAAAGAGAACTTCTTTTTTTGTCTGTCTCTTGCATAAAAATCTCTAAAATGGTCTTGATCCAGTAGGACAGGCACAAGTTTGTTGAACAAGAGGTTTCCATGTCTTCACTTTGAACTGTGAACCATCCTGTGCTTTAGCCTCCTGCTGCTGCATCTATCCGTGTTAAAGTATCTGCCATTTGAGGATAGTGAGTGCCAGCCTTCTTCATGGGTGAGGCCTAGAGGGGAAGGTAGAATATCAACTGTCTTGCAGCCATTGGTAACTTTGAGTGTTTATATGCCCTTTTTGATTTGGAAGACAGGAATATTGGGGGGAGGGGAAAAAGTTCCTACAGCAAGGGCTGAAGTAGCTTTAAACTCTACTGCTCAATGGGCAAAGATTAACTAGCTTGTTTGAGGTAGTAGAGCTCCTTGGGATTCCAGCAACAAGGAGGATAGAAATGCTCTTATCTTGTCTGTTCCTGTTTAGGTAAGAAAGCAGCAACATAGAGCTGGTGTGTGGCCAGTAGATAAAGCCTATGCCTAGAAAGGAGGCTTTGTTAGATGTTAGCCTTGAATAGCAGTCATTGGTAAGCATAAAGTAGAAACTGACCCTGTGGTGGTGAAGCAGGAGAGGATCAGGATGTGTAGGAAGAGGAAGGGAGGGTAGGATAAGGGTGATTGGAAGTGCAGTGGGAAAGATGGTGTAATCTGTCACAGAAAGGAAAAGGCACTTCAGAAAGTGAAGCCAGTTGTGGGGATTGCCAAGGTGAACTTAGGCATCTGCTCTGATACTTCTTCATGTCAATGGTTTGACAGTGTTTTAAAGGCTTCAGTCAGCAGCTAAATCATTCCAGATCAAAATACTGAGAGTATTGTAGCCCCTCTTTCTCGGAGCAGTCAGCTGACAAAATGATGTGTCATAGCTGGGGAGTTGCTGTTAGCATTTGTCATCAGTGGTTCTCTGCCTGACAACTTCTGCATGCTCAGGAAGGAATGAGGGCCTACTAGATCCTTCTTGTGCTTTGCAAGAAAACTGCTGCTGCAAGTTGCTGGGCCCAAAAGCAAGTACAGAGGTGAACTGCTAGCAAGAAGAGAGTGACTGGATATGTTGTCAAGGACACATGGCCTTCAGGAAGCTGCCCAGCAGCAGCTGATCTGTGTGAGGTGGAGAGAGCACCTGGAGAGAAACTGCATTGCTGACACTCCCTACCACCAGCTCCAGCCTAGCTGCAGGAAGTCAGCAAAACATTCCTCTAGGTGTTGACTGTGGCTTAGGGACATGCTTCTGTTTAACAGTATCTGTTTTATTTGGGTGTGCTTCATGTTACAGATGGCAGATGGGCTAAAAGTGTTTTGCCCAGTGGTCTGCTCTTCAGGCGGACTCCTGGAGCAGGGTTGATTTGGCCCATTTGACATTTCAAGCTGAGGAGGCAGTGGATTGGGTGGAGGGGTCCAGTTTACTGGGAGGTGAGCAAGGTGGGCTAGAGAGGCTTTTATGCAGAATATGGCATTCTTCAGTATTGATGGTGCCCTTTTCTCTGTCAGGAGGTGTGTTACCACTTGGTTTCTGCAAAGAGTGATGCAGAGATCCCTGTGACAGGAGAGCGAAGCGAACAGGCCAGCTTACTGCGCAGCCAGTGGTGCTGTAGAGGCTACCTTCTGCTCACTTGGCAAGCACTGCACTTGATGAGGAATGCCATTTCAAAGCAACTAAATCGAGCTGTTATTTCCTCTTTATCTTTGTTTTAAGCAAAATAGTGAAACCATTGCATCACTAGAGCTTAACACTCCAAAGACACAAATCTGGGGAGGCATTTGCTTAAGTAGTGATATCAAGACTGTGTGCAAGGCAACTGCTTCAGTTTTCCTGGCTCTCTGTGACTCTGACTATTTCAGAGTCAGAGCTAGCACTAAGCATGTCAGGAAGACTGCAAAATCAAAGCTTCATACTTACTGTAACAACTCTTTGCTGCTGCATGCCTGCAGTGTACTTTAAGACATATTTTTAGTGTCTTAATTAAAGGCAAGCTTAAGCCACTTGTGCTGAATGTGACTGAAATGTAGTTCCAGCAACTAATGCTACTAATATCTGCTGGCCAGATACTCTGAAAGTCTGCTGGTTAACTTCTGACTGTTGAAACAAGGCCCTTTGGAACTGAGGACTTTGTATAAACTGCCAGAAAACATCATGGTCTTTTATTGGTCTCTGGAGAGCACTTAAACTGGTTTAATTAGGAAGACTACACTCTAAAAAGTAATGGCTTCTGGGTAGTGACAGGTGTAATTACTACTGAAGTCTTAGAATGGTAGAATCAGGAATCATGTGGGTTGGAAAAGATCTTTAAGAGCATCAGAACCAACCATATTACTTAACTCTCTCAAGCCTGCTGCTAAACCATGTCCCTCAGCACCACACCTCTGTATCTTTGAAACATCTCCAGGGATGGGGATTCAACCACCTCCCTGGGGAGCCTGTTCCAGTCTTTGAGAACCCTTTTAGTCAAGAAGTTTATTCTAAAATCCAACCTAAACCTCCCCTGGTGAAACTTAAGGCCATTTCCTCTTGTCTTATCACTTGTTACCAGGGAGAAGAGACCAAACCACCTGGCTCCAACCTCCTTCTAGGGAGTTGCAGAGAGGTAGAAGGTTTCTTCTTCAGGTTGAACAGCCCCAGCTCCCTCTGGTGCTTCTCACCAGACCCATTCTCTAGACCCTTCATGAGCTTTGTTGCCCTTCTCTGGACATGCTGCCCCACTTCAGTGCCCTTGTTGGAGTAAGAGGCCCAAAACTGAATGCAGGATTCAAGGTGTGGCCTCAGCAGTGCTGAGTACTGGGATACAACCACTTCCCTGGTTCTTGTGGTCACAGTATTCCTGATGCAGGCCAGGATGCTCTTGGTTTTCTTGCTCACCTGGGCAGGTGCTGCCTCATCTTTGGCTGGCTGTTGATCAACACCCCCAGATCTCTCTGCTGGGCAGTCTTCCAACCACTCTGTCCCGAGCCTGTAGCATTCATGGGGTTATTGTGCCGCAAGTGGAGGACCTGGTGCTTGACCTTGTTTGTGGCTGTTGCTTGAGTGACAACAAGGAGGTGATCAGTTTGGTGGGGTTTTTTCCTCCTCTTTCTAAGGTAGCTGATAATAGGCAGAAAGGTCTAGGAGATGTAAATCCTTGTGGAAGGGCTCTTTGCTTCTCCTAGCTGAAAAGCCTGGATTCACCTGACAGCAAGCAGAGGTTCTTATTTCACTAGCAATGGGATGTTGTACAGGGTTGCTTGCACTGGCAGATTCTTTTGTTAGAATGCAGAAGTAGCACCAAGTCTTCCAGAACTGATGCTGGATCTGCAAAGGTGGTTATTTTAGCATCAGCAGTTCAGGCCACTCAACAGAATTAGTTTCCACTGCTGAGGGTATTTCCTTCACTGGATGTCTGCAAGCATGAAGCTGTCTTTGCATTAGATGAGGCCTGAGCAGAAACTTCTGTCAAGCTGAAGCCTGGGTAGCTGGTGGCCATCACTGGATTGTGCTGAAGTCTTCAGCTCTCTTGCTTTTTTTCAATCTCCAAGCAATGGAAGGAAGGCAAGTGCTGCAAAACTCTACCTGCCTTGGTCACAGCAGTGCTCTCCCCTGTCTCTTCCAGGTTCCAAGAGCTTCCAGATCAGGTGACTATCACACTGTCCTAATTAGTGCTATGATAACTATTTTTAGTCTTCTGTTCCTAAAGCCTGGGAACATTAATCAATGTGATGACTGTTGTTCTGGAGGACTCTGGGGTTTTTTTTCCTAATGTCCAGGTCAGACTGTTTTGGTGCACTGCATCTTTGAACAGGGAGAACGTTGAATCCTCAAAGAACCAAACAAGTGACTAAAAAGGCATGAGCCCTGAATTAGGAGGCATCAGAACAGCTCTAGCAGTTGCTGTGATCACTGGAAACCAGAAGCCTCTAGGCTGTTTCTGCCCAAAAAAAGGGAAATGAGAGGTTAAAGTAGAGGCACTGCTGGGTTTGGGTTGAGTTTCAGTTAGTGGCCCAAGTCACTGTGCTGTTGTAAGGAGTCAACATTCTCTGCCTGTTTGGGAATGCTCTGCAAGCAAGGAATAATCTCTTGGTAGATGATTTTTTGTTTTCTGGTTAACTGGGATGGGAAAATTTCAGGACCCTTGCCCACTGCCTGGATGGAGTGCAGTGAAGTCCTAGCAGAGAAGTGCCTCCAGGTATGAAGCAGCTGCCAGATATGGCAGGCCAGAGAGCTAAGATGGAGTGGTTTTCTGGTAATGCCTTGAGCTGGGTGCCTGCTGTAATCAAGCAACAAGCCTGGGGGCTGGAGATAAAGGTTGAATTCCTTTGTTCTGCACAGCCTTCATGTGACCATAAGCAAGTTGATCCTCATTCCTGCTTGTAGGTTGGGTGTTGGAAGGATGGTGAAATGGAAGGTCCTGCATGATGAACTTGTGTTGATCAGGGGTTGGTGTGGAACATGTGCTTCAGGTACTTGCTGGGCTAGTGCTTTATAGAGCTGTGGTAATGAAGGCAGGGTGGGGGTGTCTTGCTTCCAGTTCAGTGGGGAAATGCTGCTCTGGCACATTAAGTAGGGAAATGCAGCATTGTGTCCTCTGAAGTCATTGTGAATGCTGTCTTTGTAGTCTGAGCCTCTCTGCCATGCTTGTGCAATCCTAAAGGTCTGTGGCCTGGAGTCAGGAGCCCATAGTGACCTTCACAGGATTACAGCAGACCAGTGGTTTTATGATCCTCTGTTTCATATGACTCCAGGTCTCTTACTGAAGACCAGACTGGCAGGGTTGAGGTTGTGCTGTCTTCAAACAGTGGTATGCTTGATGTTTGAGTATGCAGTGGCCTTTAAGTATAGGCTGGGTCATGTACAGATGTTCAGGGTGAGGGAGGCACAAGTTGTTGTTCTAACAACTGACTTCATGTAGTGCTGAGGGGTAGAGTCCTACCACTGTAGATTTATAGAATGGTTTGAGTTGGAAGTGACCTTAAAGATCATCTAGTTCCATCCCCCTGCCTTGGCCAGGCACACCTTCTGCTGGACCAGGCTGCTTAAGGCCTTATCCAGCTTGGCTTTGAACACCTTCAGGGAGGGGGCATCCACAACCACTGTGGCCAACATGTTTCAGTGTCTCACCAGCCTTACTGCAAAGTTCCTGGCTTGTGTTCTGTTTCTGGGCTGGTTTCACACTTGGGGCTGTGTGTATGGTACAGGGGATCTCAAATGCTTATAAATACTTAGATGGTGGGTGTCAGGAGGATAGGACCAGTCTGTCAGTGGTGCCCGATGACAGGACAAAGGGTAATGGGCACAAACTCAAACATAAGTTCTATCTAAACATGAGGAGGAACTTCTGTAAGGGTGATGGAGCCCTGGAACAGGCTGCCTGGAGAGGTGGTGGAGTCTCCATCTCTGGAGATACTCAAAACTTGTGTGACCACCATTAGGTGAACCTGCTTTGGTAGGGGGATTGGACTTGACCTCCAGAGGTCCCTTCCAACCCCTACCCTTCTGTGATTATGTAATGCTGCTCTGGAGTGCAGTGCTGAACACTGCCAGTTGCTTTTGTGTAAATAAAGCTCTGCTGTGAGAAGTTCTGCAGCAGCAGACTTGGGGATTGCTGAAGTTGTAGGTTGTGTTCTTAGTCCATTGCCTCTGCAGTTTTAGGTGCTAGTGCATGGGAGAAATGCCTACAGCTGCTTCAATCCAACAAAGCAGTACCATCTTGTGTCCATACCTGCCCATGTCCCCTGCAGGCAGCTACTAGGCGTGGAGGAGTGCGTATACAGCATCTGATTGTGGGTTACTACGTCCACAAGCCTTAAAGATAACTTCACAAATTCAGGGCTGGCTGATTTGTGTAATCCTCTCCCCAGTTTAGCTGAGAGGAAGCGGTTTCCTTGAGCTTATCATGCTTTCCAGACTCAGCAGTTTGTATTGTTAGCACTACTGATCCTGTTTGGACAGTAGAGATAAGTAAGCAGGATGCAAAACGCTGGGATCTGCATCTTGCTGCTTTGGCTGCTGGTGTTCACAGGCTGGGAAATGCTGCACAACTTTGCCTTTCATTCCATTGGCAACAGACAGTGAGCTGTGCTCCCAGTGAAACCAGTGTCTGAATGATGGCCTTCTAGTGGGCCAGCTTCTGCCTATGCAAATGTCAGTGACATCTGAACTATGCACCTTTGTGCTGTTTGGTCTGTGCCTTCCCAGCAGGGACCAGAATCCCATGCCTGTAGGGGAGGATAATAATCTGTCTCATGGGCTGTGTGGAGGAAGTTATTGTGTATGTTGAGAGTCACAGTATATTAGAGGTTGGAAGGAACCTCCAGAGATATTGGGTCCAACCCCCCTGCCCAAGCAGGATCACTTAGGGTAGTCTGCATGACAATGCATGCAGGTGGGGTTTGAAAGTCTCTAGAGAAGGAGGCTCCACAACCTCTCTGGGCAGCCTGTTCCAGTGCTCTGTCACCCTCACTGTAAAGCAGTTTGATAAAGATATTGAACAAAATCAGACCCCATCCCTGGGGAACACCACTGGCCACAGGCCTCCAAGTTGACTCTGTGCCACTGATGATGACCCCCTGAACTCTGTCAAGCCAGTCTGCAGTCCACCTCACAGACCAGCTGTCTATGCCACATCTCCTGAGTCCCTGTAGTGCTTGGAGTTCTACCACATCTACTCCAAGGTGAGCAGTGATGGGACAAGGCCAGGTTGGATGGGGTCTTGAGCAACCTGGTCTCGTGGAAGGTGTCCCTATCTATGGCAGGGGATTTGGAACTAGATGATCCTTAAGGTCCCTTCTAACCCAAAACGTTCTATGACCTCTTGTTCCAGGGCATGCTCTGTAAGCTCAACATCCTTGCTTGCTGCCAAGGCAATAGCAAGGCTTTGATAAAAGCTTTCTGTCCTACAGAAGTTAGAATGGGAAGCATAATGCTGCATCCAAGGTCCTTCCATAGTCACAAGGCTTAAAAAGCTTACCTACCTCCTAACTTTAGCTTACAGCTAGTATGCAGGAGATGGAGGTGTATTTTGCATGGCTGGAAGGATGAGAGTACTGGGGGTATCCCTCATTTCTGCCTGGGTGCCTGGGCATGGATGGTAGCAGTACCTGGTGATGCCTTATTCATAGGTGAGGGTGTAGGTCGTGCCAGGGGCAGGCTGGATGGGGACAGATGCATGCTGGCCTGACAGCTGTGTTCTCTGCAGGCAGCCAGAGACTTGTTATCTACCAGATTTGGACTGCAGTACACAGATGGCCAGACCAGGGGGGAGGGATTTTCCAAAGCTTCCCTTCAAAGGACAACCTCTCAAAACAGTTCTGCAGCCTTGCAGAAGTGTAAGGCAGTGTTTGTGCTGCCTGTGATATGACAAGAGTGTTCAGATGCTGTCTGGCACCGTTTCCTTCTGGGCTTTGGTGCTGAGATTTGATGTGCTTAGCAGGTGGTAGGAGCAACCTCCTGGCTGGTAGGGTCTGTGCACTACTATTATGCTGCAGGGAAATGAAGCTTCATGAGTTGTGGCCCAGTTTTCTAGCTAGCTTGCTTTCCTGGGAAGCCTTGGTCTGAAGGTCACTCTTTGGTTGGACTTTATGATTTCTATTTTTTATTAAAAGATCTTTTCCAACCAAAATGATTCTGTGTTTCTTCAGCAAACTTTCTATGTTATGACCTTGATGTCCACAATTTTCTCCCTTATGCAGGAGATAAGTGATTTGTTATGCTGTAGCATGGAAGGAAGGAACTCAAGCACAGACCTGGTGTTACCAGGCCTTTTTTTGACCTCTCCTTTGTTTGGAAGGGAAAGCATGTCATAGTGATGTGCACAGGTTACAGTATCAAGGCTATCATGCTTGTCTATATGTGTAGTTGCTGGAGGCAATGGTTTGGTTTGCTGATAACCAGCCATGGGAATGGCCTGCCCAGGGGAGGTGGTGGAGTCACCATCCCTGGAGGTGTTCAAGAGGGGATTGGATGTAGCACTTGGTGCCATGGTCCAGTCATGAGGTCTGTGGTGACAGGTTGGACTTGATGATCTTTGAGGTCTTTTCCAATCTTGGTGATACTGTGATATTAAGTCTACTTGATGGTTGCTCAAGGCTTATTCTGTGAATTCTGTTGCAGCTGAGGTCTGTATCTGTAGACCTGAATTTTGATCCTTCTCTCCAAATTGACATACCTGATGCCCTGAGTGAAAAGGACAGAGTGAAGTTCACTGTGCATACCAAGGTAAGATGATGGGGTAGAAGGATAACTTCATAGGTGTTGTGGAAGTAATCTGTGTCTTTGCAGTACACCTACTCATAAATATGAGCTTGACAGTGGAGAGACAAATCTAATTAGAGCAATGTTTTCCACCTAAAAGTGTCATGATGGTGCCAGGCATTGGAATAGGCTGCCCAGCTAGGAGGTGGAGTCACCATCCCTGGAGGTGTTCAAGAAATGTGTGGCCATGGCACTTTGGGACATGGTTTAATGGCCATGGTGGTGTTAGGCTGAAGGTTGGACTTGATGATCTTAGAGGTTTTTTCCAACCAAATTGATTCTGTGATTATATATGCAGAAACTCCCAGATTTCCTGAGGCTTGAGCACTCCCTAAACAGAGACAAGGTAGCTGATACACTAGATTGAGTTTGCTTGAGGAATCCTAGCTTGACACCAGAAGGCTGGGGAGTAGAGGTGGGGAAACCAGCTACTGTGAAACTTCACAAAATAAACTGCTTGGATGCTGTTCCACAACAGTGCCTTTTCTTTAAATAGTAGTAAGGCTCTCAAATGAATGCCAGCTCAGCTAAAAGGGAGTAGGCGAGGCTCTTACTAGGCGAAACAGCTTCCTTTGGAAACAGACAGAGCCCTTTCTAAAAGCCCTGATTTACAAAACAGTAGGGCTTCTATCTGTCTTCTTCCAGACTACCCTGCCAGCTTTTCAAAGCCCTGAGTTTTCAGTTACAAGGCAGCATGAAGACTTTGTGTGGCTGCATGATACGCTCAGTGAAACTGAAGAGTATGCAGGACTCATTGTAAGTATTTCCTACAATAAATGGAGTTCCAACAGAGATGGTGATTTAAAGTGCATGCCAGTAGTCCAGAAGTCTGCTTTACTCATGTTACTCCTGTTTCATGGCTTGAGTATTCCCTATGCTTCCTTTTGCCTTAATTCCCAAACAACGTGCATGCTGTGGTGCCAACTTAGCTTTCCATATGGCTTGGTGCGGCAAAAAAGCCCCAAATCTGAGTCCCTGACACCCTCCCTGGATGTGTTCAAGGCCAGGCTGGAAAAGGCTGTGAGCAGCCTGGTCTAGTGGAAGGTGTTCCTGCCCATGGTGGAGGGGCTGCAACTAGATCATCTTTGAGGCCTCTTCCACCCCAAACCATGTTATGATGCTCTGCTGGCATTAATGTCTTTCTAAAGATGACACAGTGCAATGCTCTATTAAATATAGTCTTTCTTTTCAGTCATGGTTCTTTAGGGGGTCCTGTGGGCCACAGAAGGTGGCTGGTTATGGGGTGGGTTCTAGAAGTTGTTCCTCTTGCTTGGTTTTCCTCCAGGAGCAGAGGTAGCACAGAGTTGGGAGGGACAAACAGGCACCGAGACGTCAGTGTGCCTGTAGAGTTTCCTGGTGTAGAGCCTTGCTGGCTTGGCATAACCAGGTGAAAGGACAACCTTCCAGAGAAGCCTAGAAAGAATTTTGGAAACTTTAACTTGCTAGCGTCTATCACTAACCAGTTCCTTGGCTAGATACCTCCAGCACCTTCGAAGCCTGACTTTGATGGACCCCGAGAGAAGATGCAGAAGCTAGGGGAAGGAGAAGTGTCTATGACAAAAGAGGAGTTTGCCAAAATGAAGCAAGAGCTTGAAGCGTAAGTAGACTTGGTCTGCTGTTCAAAGCTGTGCTTGCAGAAGCCTCCTGGGAGAGCAACTTCTTGGGTGATAACTGATCTTGACTGTGACTGTTTACAAGGCTGGCTGCTGCTGCAGAGTCTTTAAAACTATGGAACTGGGGAGCTGCCAAAAGTTTCTCTCAAACTGGGAAGCTTCCTAGCTAGAGATTGAAAGTAGCTTCTCTCTCACTAGTGAGCTCTTTAGAATCACAGGATTGTTTTGGTTGGGGAAAAACCTTTTGATCTCAAGTCCAGCCGTTCTCTAACTTTACCAACATCCTTCAGCACCACATCTCTGCATCCTTGAAACCCCTCCAGGGATGGGGATTCAGCCATGTCCCTGGGAAGCCCGTCCCAGTCTTTGAGAACCCTTTCAGTCAAGAACTTTCTTCTAGTATCCAACCTAAACCATCCCAGAAGGTTTTGGAAGTATGCTGTGGAATATTTTCACTGGGTGATACTAAAGCAATTCTGTCTGAAGGTGGTAGAGGAGAGCATCTCAGTCTGTTCTTTTCTTTCAGTGAATACCTTGCTGTCTTCAAGAAAACTGTGTCATCACATGAAGTCTTCCTTCAGCGTATTTCTTCTCATCCTGTGCTCAGCAAGGATCACAACTTTCATGTTTTCCTGGAGTATGACCAGGATGTAAGACACTCTTTATCTTTTCTTCTTTCTGAGGGAGGCAAGATGTTGGTGTTATCACTTTCTGGTCACTCAGAATGTTATATAAACCTGTGTGCAGCATCAGCAAGCAGATGTTGCCAGCAGTTCTGTGAGATGATTAAAGGATGAAAGCCTGACCTTTTAGACTCTTTCCTGCTATAAATCTCAGTGTTTCTTAATCCTAGTCAAATTGGTTAGGAACCCAACTTTCTGCCTTAGAAACAGGCATGGAGCAGGTGTACCTGAGCTGTGTTTTTCCTGGTTCTCAAATGGAAGACTGGAGGTGCTAGTACTGCATCTGTTATGACATATTTAATTGAGTGATAGGTGCTGATCCAAGGTGTGAGGAAAGACTGAGCCTTTTCTGGGAGTGGGAAAAACCTCTGGCACAGAAGAGCTTGTATGGGCATTATGGAGAGCTTGGAAATCAGCCTGCTCTTTCATTTGAGAGATGTAAATGATGTTACTCTATTGCAAATGTCAAAACAGTTGCTTTCCCCACCCCCTTGGGGTAGTTTTAAAGCTGACTTGGCCTCTGTTGCAGCTGAGTGTTCGGAGGAAAAACACAAAGGAGATGTTTGGTGGCTTTCTAAAAAGTGTGGTGAAGAGTGCAGATGAAGTCCTCTTCTCTGGAGTCAAGGTAAGGTGGTTGGTTTACCTCTTACCCTAACCTGGATTTATTTTTTTTTTTTCTTGCTTCTTGAGCTGCTGAAGTTGTCTGCTTCAGGCTTAATGTGTGTGAGGCTCAGCTACTGATGCTAACAGTCCCTGTTACTGATGTCCCAAGTTGGGTGGTATAGCCTATATTCATTTTAACTTCTGTAGAAATGAGATGTCAAAGCTGCAGGCTGTTAATTTAAGTGCATATTTGAAATTTCTAGTGGGTACAGAAGAGTTGCCTTAGCACCTGATACTGGTCGGGAGGAAGGATCTCTGGAGGTCCCTTCCAGCCCTTAACAGCCTGTGATCCTCTGCTTCAACAAATGCTCTCATGGCTTTGGTGTATTCAGAGCTCTGAACGGGCATGATTTGTGGGTTTGTGCTTGCAGTGGATCAGATCATAAATCAGAATTGTTAGGGCTGGAAGGGACCTCAAGGATCAGCTAGTTCCACCCCACCTGCCATGAGCAGGGACACCTCACACTACAGCAGGTTGCTCACAGCCACATCCAGCCTGGCTGCAAACACCTCCAGGGATGAGGCTTCCACCACCTCCCTGGGCAACCTGTGCCAGTCTCTCACCACCCTCATGGGAAAGAACTTCTTCCTAATATCTAATCTGAATCTCCCCATTTCTATGGTTTTTTCCATTCCCCCCAGTCCTATCACTCCCTGGCAGCCTAAAAAGTCCCTCCCCAGCTTTCTTGTAGCCCACTTCAGATACTGGAAAGCCACAATTAGGTCTCCTCAGAGCCTTCTCTTCTCCAGACTGAATAGCCCAACTCCTTCAGCCTTTCCTCGTAGGAGAGGAGCTCCAGCCCTTTGATCATCCTTGTGGTCCTTCTCTGGACACTTTCCAGCACCTCCAGATCCTTCCTGTATCAATTAACAAAGACTCCTGTAACTGGCCCAGCTTCAGCTTCTCTATAATGCTGCCATGGTAGATCTTTCTAACAGACTTGCTGTCTTAAGCAGTGTCATAAAACATGACCATACATACAGTGTTTGGTGTGGATGTGAAGCAAACTTGTAAAATGCTTATTGCTCAGCTCCAGTGTTGTAGCAGGCCTGGGACTTCCAGTACCAACTTACTGATTGCTTCAGACAACCTGCAGTGTAGAGTAGTTAAGTGTCAAGTCCCTCTTCCCTTCATTGATGGGAAGGGAAAAAACTCCCTTGTCCTGAACAGCTTGGTGTGACAAATCATTGGCTCACGATCTTGGCTTGAACTCTGCTCTTCAGCAGAGGTTTATGGGCATAATGCTTATGTGGTTATTTCTTTGGCCCTTCCCAATGCAGGGAAGAGCTTGTGCTCTGCAGTAACTGATTCAACAGGTCATGTTCTCTTTCAGGAAGTAGAAGACTTTTTTGAGCAAGAGAAGATTTTTCTTGTAAACTACTGCAACAAAATCAAGGATGCATGTGCAAAAGCAGATAAGATGACAAGATCTCATAAAAGTGAATCCTTTTTCAAAGACCTTTCTAAAGGCTTTGCAGTCTGGCTGGCTCCAGCCTGAAAACCTTGTCTTGTCCTTGCAGATGTTGCAGATGACTATATTTATGCTTCAGCTCGCTTGAGCAGCCTGGCATTAGAAGAGCCTACAGTTATCAAAAGGTAAGCAAGTTTAACTGTTCATAAACATACCCAGAGCCTCTGAATATCAAGTTTCTTCTATGAAGGAATATCCAGGGGATTGAGTCATAGCTGGTTTGAATTTCTTGAGTTGCAAGCCAGTGGCATTTGAAACACTTTTTTGTTGTTCTTTCCTCTGACACTGGTGGTGCAGCAGACCCAGATCAGTTTCATCTGACTCTAAACTAGCTGATCTTTTCCCATTTATGCCCTAGAGCTGGATTCTGCTGGCCATCAAAGGCCCTACTAAACAATAGTCTCCTTGACTATTTCTTTCCTAAGTCACAAATTCCCAGAGACTATGGGAGAAAGAGTTATGCAGCTGGGTTCTAATGTACTCTTACACACAACACAATGTACACTAGGATTTGATTACCTTCTGGATGGTTTTGGTTTCAGAATGCTATGGGGGTTTTTTCAGCTATGAAAACCTTGTCTCAAGTGACTTCTTGCACCTCTTTAAACTTGGCTGTCAGTTTGCCAAGACCTTGGTAAACCAGAATATATAGCTGAATAAACAAGAAGGTTCATCCCTCTCAGAAGGTGGCAATAGGGAAATTCTCCCAAAGACCTGAATCATAGAATTGTTTGGATTGGAAGGGACCCTAAGGATCACCTAGTTCCAACACCCTTGCCATAGGCAAAGACACCTTCCACTAGACCAGGTTGCTCAATGCCCCATCCAGCCTGGCTCCAATGAAGGGGCATCCACAACCTCCCTGGGCACCCTGTTCTAGTGTCTCACCACCCTCACTGGGAAGAATGGCTTCCAAATATCCAGTCCAAATCCAGCTTAAATCCACCCCCCTTCATCCTATCACTACAAGCCCTTACAGAAAGATCCTCCCCAGCTTTCCTGTAGGCCACTTTCGGGTGCTAGATGGCCACTATGAAGTCTCCCTGGATCTTTCTCCATGCTGAACAGCCCCAACTCTCACAGCCTGTCCCCACATGGAGATATCTTCATAGCCCTCTTCTGGACCCACTCTAGCAGTTCCATGTCCTCCTTGTGTTGGGGGCACAGAACTGGACACAGTACTCCAGGTGGGGTCTCGGGAGCTGATTCTGCCCTTCTGCTCTCATTTGTCCTGCTGGTCACACTTCTTTTGATGCAGCCCAGGACAGGGTTGGCCTTCTGGGCTGCAAGTGCACATTGCCAGCCAGAGATCAGTATTGCTGCTTTAAATGGTGTTTAACTGCTCAGCATGACTAGCCTGTTAGGCTGGAATTCAAAACCTCTTGTATTGAACCTTTTAATTCAGGCCTCTGTCTAGACCTGAGTTCTTTTCAAACCTTTACCTGGGTCTGCTTGCAGGAGTGACCTGCAGCCTTCAGCTCTTCCATTTCCTGCCAGTTGATGCCAGCACTTGTCAGACTAAGTAGCTTGAAGTTATTTATGCTGGTGTGTTGTCTTGTGTTGGTTTTTTTCCCCTCCTAGGTACTTGTTGAAAGTTGCTGAGCTCTTTGAGAAACTTGGGGTAAGAGAAGCTTTAGGAGGGAGGGGAAAGAATCCCTGAATGGGGATGGTGCCATTTCCCACTCCATCCCAACTGTCTGCTCTCTTCTGCAGAAGGTGGAAGGCAGGGTGTCATCTGATAAAGATTTGAAGCTCTCTGAACTGTTGCGCTACTACATGCTCAATATAAAAGCTGCCAAGGTGAGAACATCTCTTTTGCTCTTGATGTTTTGTTATGGACATCATCACTTGCTCAGTGTAGTCTTTGTGCTTAGAGAATACAGGAAGGTAGATCCTAAAGAAGCCAGAACTCCTAAGCCACAGCCATACACTGGTTAGCTGCAGTCCCAGCCTACTTAGAAAGTGTCTTGACTAGTTTCTTTGACGTGTAAAAGAGGAAAAAAGAAGCATAGAATGGTCTGGGTTGGAAAGGACCTCCAAAGGTCATCTAATCTAACCCTCAACTAGATCAGGCTGCCCTAGAGCCCTGTTGAGCCTCACCTTGAATATCTTCAGAGATGGGGCCTCAACCTGCTTGGGCAACCTGTTCCAATGTTCCACCACCCTCATGGTAAAGAACTTCTTACTAACATCCAATCTAAACCTGCTCTTTAGTTTGAAGCCATTGCCTCATCTTGTCACTATAGACCTTTGTAAACAATCTCCATCATTCTTGTAGCCCCCCTTCAGGTATTGGAGTTAAAGCAAACTGCATTTGTCTGCAGCAGTGTTTTAACCCTTCCCCTTTGAGTGCTTGTGACTTGTCAGTAAACCCCATGATGATTAATTACATCCTGAAATGAATCTCAGCCACCCAAGCACTACTGAATCTGCAGTAACCTGTGAAGGCTGTTGGAGTCTGGACTTCCAGGAGGGGCTTGGTAGATTGATGTAACTGCAAAAGCCTTGCCAGCAACCCCTTTTCTAATGAATACTTGCCTTGGCCAGGAGATGACTGCTGAGAATTGCTATGTAGCTATCACCTGCTGGGCCTCTTCTAATATTATACCTTTTATTGCCATGTAGCCTGGAACATTCCTTCCAGGCATCCTGTGTCATGTACTGCTGTTTAGGTATCAACACTGTGGTGCTGCAAGATTAGAGAGGAATTGGTGCTAAGAGCTGTGCTGCTTCTCCTGTCTGGGTTAGTGCAGTGCTTCAGTCAAACTGTCAGGTCTCCAAATTAAATGGTGGTGTATCCCTTACCAGAAGTAGTCAGAATTCATGAAGTACTTTTCCTCCTTGGTGGCGAGGCCCACCTTATAGCAAGATAAAGCACCTGTAAGGGAAGAAGCAATGCCCTACAGTAGCCCCCAGACTACCTTAACTAAGGCACAAGTGGCTGTCTGGAAGACTTGACACTGCACTGGCAAAAGGCTCCTGTTGTTATGCTGAGGTCTGGGGAAAACAACCCAAATCTGATGTTGAAAGGACTGAAGCTTCCCTGGTGCTGAGGTAATTGTAATGTCAATTTGGGAGGCAGTCCTCTTAAAGCTTTGCACCATTCTTGTCTTTCAGGATCTTCTGTACAGACGTACAAGGGCTCTTGTTGACTATGAAAACTCCAACAAAGCTCTAGATAAAGCCAGGCTAAAGAGCAAGGATGTCAGGCTGGCTGAGGCACATCAACAGGATTGTTGTCAGAAGTTTGAAAAGATTTCAGAATCAGCCAAACAAGGTACACTGGGCTTTGCTGTATTTATGCTGAAGGGAGGAAATCTTACTGCTTCCCAGGTCTCCATCTGACCTTCAGGCTGGCCACACTTCTTTTGATGCATCCCAGGGTGCAGTTTGCTTGTTGGGCTGCTGGTGCACATTGTTGGCTTATGTCCAGCTTCTCATTCAGCAGTATGCCCAAGTAATTTTCGGTTCCAGACTGAACTCTCAGCCTCCACCTGAAGGCTTCCATACCTCAGGCTTCTGACTTAATGTAGGACCTCTGCAAATAGCTGTGCTGGGGCACCACAGAAGCCTGAGTGTCTCATACAGAGTTTCAAACAGTGGTTCTTAGCCAGATGGCTTTGGACAGCCTAAATTGGAGGAAACCCACTTTAACAGCACACATGCCACTCCTTTCAGTGTTCTTGGGTTTTAAATGCTCTGTGTTCTCACAGAGCTTGTGTAGCTGTTTTAATTCCAGTTGTTGTCTCCCTCCAAAACCTTTTTGTCTGGAGGCAAGATGTGTCATACAAGGAATGCATCTCTGGCTAGCAGCAGCAAGGCTCTTGAACCTTTTTGTGGTCAAACACACTTGACTAGAACACTTGACTAGAGTCATGCAGCATTAAGGGGCACTGTTGACACTTGAGCCAGTTTGTCTGTCTTACCTTTCTCTGTCCTTCTTCCTTCCAGAGCTGGTGAGCTTCAAAGAGAAGAGAATAGCAGCGTTCCGCAAAAACCTCATTGAAATGGCAGAGCTGGAAATAAAACATGCAAAGGTGTGTGTGCTTTGGGGAATTCACCAGGGATAGCTCTAGAGAAGGGAGTGTTGTGCAATGCAGAGGGTTTGCCTGGCTCCCTTTGAAACGAGGAAGCTTAAACCAGAACAGCCAGGCGCTTCAGCTGAGATCTGAGGAGGGGAAGGAAAGGAAGTCAAGAGCTGGAGGCACAGTGCATACAAAGAACAACTGCTGACAGTCTTTGTCCCGTGTGGAGAGTCTGTTTTCAGGCTGTCACTCCTGGGACACCAGCAGCCTCTTGTGCTGCCAGTGAGAAGTCTCAGTTTTGCAGGGAGTACAGAATAGCTCACATAACTGCCCACCTGTGGGCCTCATCTGTGGGCTTTGGACCCCTCTTGCATCTAGAGGCAGCTGCTGCTTCAAGCATTGCTGTGAGGGCACATCCTGCAGCTTGTGATCTAGCTGCCAGCCCTTCCTTGGCTTGTCGGTGGAGGGGAAATCATAGAATGGTTTGGGTCAGAAGTGACCTTAAAGATCATCTAGTTCTAGCCCCACTGCCATGGGCGGGGACACCTTCCCCTAGACCAGGTTGTTCAAGGCCTTGTCCAGCCTCCAAAAGCCATGCTGACTGGCAGGTACTGGCAGGTTCTGCCAGGCTGGTTTTACTGAGCAGATCTTAAGTAAGCTGTGGAATCTTAAGTAGGCTGTGGAGACCACACCATCTAGTGCCATCCATCAATTTAAGTTGCAGAACTAAACTGAAAGACTCAAGCTAAGGTAATTGTGCACCCTCAATTTCTTTTGAAGAGGGAAAGTCTAACTTCCCACTCACTGAGATTTCTGGGGTTCATCACAGGTAGCTACTTAAGTGCTGAGCTCGAATGTGACTTGAATGGACTTGATGTTAAAGGTTTTTTTCCAACTGAAACAATTCTATGTAAGAGGCTTGACAGCACTGCTTGGTTTGGCCCACTTATGTGCTACTGTGTCTGGCCCTTCTCCTTCCCACAAACTGAGTCATGGCTGCAGGCCTGCTGGAGGAGGCAGGTTGAGTCTGTATAGAATCATAGAATTTGTTTTGTTTGGAAAAGACCTCTAAGATCATTGAATCTGTCAACCTAAGACCATCATGGCCATTTAAACCATGTCCTGAAGTGCCATGTCCACATTTCTTGAGTATCTCCAGGGATGGTGACTCCACCACCTCCCTGGGCAGCCTGTTCCAAAGCCCTGACCACTCTTGTCAGTAAAGAAATTTTCCCTAATATCTAACCTAAACCTCTCCTGGCACAAGTTCAGGCCATTTCCTCTTGTTCTATCACCTGATGCTAGGGAGAGTAGACTGACACCCACCTCACTATGATCTGCTTTCAGGAAGCTTTGGAGTGAGGTCTCCCCTCAGCCTCCTGTTCTCCAGACCCTTCATCAGCTTTGTCCTTCTCTGGACGCACTCAATCAGCTCAATGTCTTTCCTGTAGTGAGAGCCCCAAAACCAAACCCAGAATTTGAGGTGTGGCCTCACCAGTGCAGAGAGCAGGGACAGGATCACTCCTCTGCTGAACTGATTGATCAGAAATGAATTCTTTTCTCTTCCAGAACAACGTCTCTCTCCTGCAGAGCTGTATTGACTTGTTCAACAATTAAGGCACCTTTATCCTGAGAATGTGAAAGAAGCATCAATTGCACTCAATGGCCAGGGACAACTTATTGCCTTGTCTTCATTAGCTTAATATAAAGATTCTCACTGAGATTGTTAGACTAATACTTGTTGATAGTGATACATTGACTTTCTTGGTATAAATGGGAGCTGAACTGTGTATGAATTGGCTAGATGGAGCTCATGTCCTGTTGGCTGATAACTCAAAGTGAGTTAAATGTAAGAAATCAGTTTGCTGCTGCCTGACTTCACTTAGCAGGAAATGTTTTCTGAGGACAACTCTTTGGGTTTTTTTGCAGGGTCATCAAGTAATCTGTCTCTTCATATCCCTGATACATTTAAAGTGGGGGCAGACTTAGTGTAGCCATTTTCTAAGAGAAATATCTTAACATTCCACTTCCCAGGCAGATTTCTACTGCAATATATTTTGGATTTCTATAACTACATTCAGTATTTGTACACTTTGGGCAATACAGCAAATAAAGGTCTGATACAACAAGACTCTGTGTGGGATGTGAAGTGACAAAACTGAGGTGTCAGGCACAGAACTCTCACAAATCACTCCTCACCTGGAGCTCTTCATTCACTAGAGAAATATTTGCCTCAGTGGGATTGTTCTTGGAATGGATGTGGGGACTTGAGGTCATGCTGCTGTTTGAGTAGCTCTTAAACTTCTCTGCTGTATAGGAAGAAGACCAAGCATTGATATAGAGACTGCTTCATTGTGCTTGATGTTTTCACAGAATGGTTTGTGTTGGAAGAGACCTCAAAGAATGGGCAGGGACACCTTTGATTAGACCAGGTTCCTCAAGGCCTTGTCCAACCTGGATGTGTTTTGTCACAATGCTTCATGTTTAGTCAGTCTTTACACCTCCTGCTAGCAACAAGAGGTAGTTTTTCAAAACTTCAGGGCTTCTGGAAGCACAGTCCCCTGGAAGTCTTCTATCAGAACCTTGTTTCATTTCTTCTGACTATACTTCTGATCAGTAGGCTGTGTAGCTGTGCTGTGGGCAGACTGCCTGAAACACCTTCAACCAGAGAAGCTCTAAGAACAGGGACCTCAGTGGCAGTGTCTATGGATTGCTCAAGTTTATTTTTCTGTTGCTTTGTATTTTTCATGAACACAGAGCAGCTCAACCACACCATCCTGAAGTAGTCTAGCTGTGGAACATCTGAATTCTATCACTTAACTTTCTTTGGCAGGAACAGTTTCACCCTCAGGACCCAGGGATTTAAGAAGGAACTTCTTCACTGAAAGGGTTCTCGAACGCTGGACTAGGCTTCCAAGGCTCAACTCAAAAGCCTTTATTTTCCCCAGAGAAAGGTTGCAGCTAGTATGGCAAACACCATCATTTCCCAGCTTCACAAGTGCTCTGGACTAAGGAAAGAAATTTCCTAATATCCAACCTAATCCTCTCCTGGCACAATTTCAGGCCATTTCCTCATTCTATCACCAGACATGGGGAGAAGAAACTGACCCCCACCTCACTACAACCTCCTGTCAGGGAGTTGTAGAGAGGGAGAAGGTCTCCCCTCAGCCTCTTTTTCTCCAGACTAAACCTCAGTTCCCTCAGCTGTTCCTCACCAGACCTGTTCTCCAGACCCTTCATCAGCTTTGTGCTTCTCTGGACACACTCTGTCACCTCACTATCTGCCTTGTAGTGATGGCTTCAGCCACTGCCAGTGACTGTGTTTGACTGTGGGGTTTTTTTCTTAGTCTGGAATTTTGAGGTGCTTGCTCTTGTGTGGTTTTTGTTCTACACGTGGTTTGACTTGGGTTATGATCTGATCGGATAAAAAGCATTTGAAAGACTTGGAGGGGAGGCAGTCACAGCTTTATACTGAGGTTGTAGTTAATTGTGTAGCCAGCAAGCGGCCTGGCACGAAGTGCGCTTCTGAAAGGAACTGTCCGGCGTCAGCCAGGCCACTAGAGTGCGTTGCAGTCGGCTTCAAGGTCTGAAACGTGTTGACTTGGAAAGTGCCGGTCCCAGCAGGGATCTCAGGCCTGTGGGTGGCAGGCTCGTACAGCTGCTGAGAAGCACTTTTACCACGTGTACTCTCAGACTGAGTTGTAAGGAAGTACCCGAATGGCTGCTGCTTACCCTCGTCTCTTATGTGGCAGCTGCACTCATGTTAATAAGCGAGAGAAACTAGCTACCTACATGGTTGGTCTGCTAATAAGGAAGGACAGAAATCTGGTTTTAATATGATATGGATTGGCTGTTAGGAAGATAATCTTTCCAGTGAGGGTGGTCAGACACTGAGACAGGCTGCCCAGGGAGGTTGTGGATGATCCCCTTCCTTTGCCTTGGAAGTGTTCAAGGTCAGGCTGGGTAAGGCCTTGAGCAATTTGGTCTAGTGGAAAGTGTCCCTGTGCATAGACAGGGATGATCTTTAAGGTCCCTTCCAACCTAAACCATTCACTCTGTGATTTTATGACTGGACCTGAATTGTAGCAGGGCCTTGAATAAAGCCTTGGCTGAGCAAAATCAGCACAGGCAAGTTGGCATTGTAAGAGTATGGAGATGAACAGGAGTTGGGGGGTTGTTTTGGTTGTGGTTTGGTTTGTTTTGTTTAAGAAAGGTTACTGAGATCTTACACTGCCCAAGCAGCTTTCTAAATTAAAACAGAGGTTCAGAGGTGTTCCAAACAGGAGCAGACTCTAGTCTACATTTGCTGACCACCTCTGTAAAGGATTTTACCTTTTACAGGCTTTTGCTTCTGTTTATGGGTTGCACATTGGCTTTTGAGGGAATAAAAAAAGCCTCATCACTGATAGTAACTGATGTGGAGAGATTCACACCACTGATGTCTCCCCTCTTTCCTGTCATAGAATCACAGGGTGGTTTTGTTTGGAAAAGACCTCTAAAACTAGGTCCAACTCTCAACATAAGACCACCATGGCCATTAAACCACATACCAAAGTGCCATTTCCACATGCTTCTTGAGCACCTCTGGGCACAGTGACTCCACCACCTCCCTGGGCAGCCTGCCCTAATGCCTGACCACTCTTGCAGCAAAGAAATTCCTCTTAATATCCAACCTAAACCACCCCTGGCACAATTTCAGGCCATTTCCTCTTGTTCCATCACCTGAGGCCCCCAAAACTGAACTCAGGAGTCAAGGTGTGGCCTCAGCAGTGCTGAGTACAGGAGGACAATCACTGCCCTGGTCCTGCTGGTCACACTATTGCAGATGCAGGCCAGGATGGTGTTTACCTTCTTGGGCATATGCTGGTTTGTGTCCAGCTGGTTGTTAACCAGTACACCCAGGCCTGTCTCCACTGGGCAGCTTTCCAGCCACTCTGCTCCAAGCCTGGAACACTTCAGGGGTGGTTGTGACCAGCAAACCCAGGAGAGGCTAGCAGCAGGCTGCAGTCTTTTGTGTAGTGCTTGCAGGGGGTCAGGCCTGACAAAGTGAGAGTATCTTTGAGGTGGTTGAAACAGCTGGAGGTGGCACTTAGGAAGGTAGATGAGAGCTAACCTGGTCACATCAGAGAAGCTTCTTCAATGTGTCCTGTTGTACAGGATTTTGATTGCTAGCCATGCAATAAAACAGAGCCTTGTAGCCACAGAAAAGGAGAGGCTCAACATGAGCCAGCAGTGTGCACTTGCAGCCTGGGCAGCCAATCACATCGTGGGCTGCATCAAGAGAAGGGTGGGCAGCAGGCCAAGGGAGGTGACTGTCCCCCTCTGCTCCACTTTGAGACCACAGCTGGAGCACTGTGTCCAGTTCTGGAGCCCCTGTTAAAGGAAAGATCTGGATGTGTTGGAATGTGTCCAGAGCTGAAGGGCCATGAGGATGAGCAGAGGGCTGGAGTTGCTCTGCTGTGAGGACAGACTGAGAGTTTGGGCTTCTGGAGAAGACTCTGAGGAGACTTAATTGGGGACTTCCAGTATCTGAAGGGGGCTACAAGAAAGCTGGGGAGGGTCTTTTTAGGGTGTCAGGTGGTGCTAGGACTAGGGGGAATGGAACAAGACTAGAAATGGGTAGAGTCAGATTGGATGTCAGGAAGTAGCTCTTCCCTGTGAGGCTGGTGAGACACTGGCACAGGTTGCCCAGGGAGGTGGTGGAAGCCTCATCCCTGGAGGGTTTTAAGGCCGGGCTGGATGTGGCTGTGAGCAATCTGCTCTGGTGTGAGGTGTCCCTGGCCATGGCAGGGGGGTTGGAACTGGTTGATCCTTGAGGTCCCTTCCAACCCTAACAATTCTATGATGACTGAGGCCTGAGTGTACTTCAAGGAAGAGCTGGTTTGCCTTGGCTTATGTAAGTGTTCTTGGCTCTAGGAAGATACATGAGTGCTGCTAAAGCTGGTAATCCATGTAGGGAATGGTTCCTGTGCCTTTGGGGTACTGGAAGAGCTGTGAGCATTGACTCTTCATGCTTGTTGCTTTTGGGGCTGTGCTTCCCCCAGGGTTTCTGCAGCCGTGACTGGCTTCATAAGCCTGAGGTGGGGCAGAAATTCATCTGCAACTTGACTTATCTTAGAATGATTACTGATGTTTTAGTTAGAGATTCCTCATGACTAGTTGGTTTGGTTTTTCTTTTAGCACTCTGAATTTACTCAGCTTCTCTTCATTCCATCCTGTTTCTCTTGGACTGCACGCTCTAGGGAAGCTGTGATGTGAGGCCCTTACCTTTAGCAATTTTCAAGCCTTGGACTATACTTCTGGCAGCATCAAATATGCGTTTCTCAAAACACAGATCTGGGAAGGTTTTCTGAGGAGGTATTGATAGTTTCTGGCACTTGCAGACTCTCTCAACTTGTTTATGCTGCGAAGCAAAGAGCTCTGCAGAGTTCCCGTTCTTGGAGGTACGTTCAGTACTTTCCTGCTCCCCCAGCACTTGCTGCTATGTCTGAGACTGCAGTTAGGAGTTATTTCAACTTGTGCTCTTAAAACACCTCCCTCTTTGCTTTATGACAGTGGAACATCTGAAATGGATTTGAAATCTGTTCCATGTGCAGCTCACCAGTGGATGAATGCAGGCCCCAGTGATCCATTTTAATCCTTCAGCCTGGATTGAGATTTGGACCTGCAGCTCATTGATTTAGAATAGAAATAACCAGGTTGGAAAAGACCTTTGAGGTCATCAAGTCCAACCTCTCACCCAACACCATCTAATCAGCTAAACCATGGCACCAAGTGCCTCATTGAGTCTCTTCTTACACAGTGATGGTGACTCCACCATCTCCCTGGGCAGCACATTCCAATGGCCAATCACTCTTTCTGTGAAGAATTTCTTCCTAACACCCAGCCTAAACCTCCCCTGGTGCAGCTTGAAACTGTGTCCTCTTGTTCATTGGTGGTTGCCTGGGAGAAGAGACCAACCCCCACCTGGCTACAAAAGCCAGCTGAGGCTTGTGCTTCATCTGCTATCAACATCCTGTCTAGTGGCCAAGCTCTGGTGTGGGCTCAGCCTTGCTTTTTGTTTGTGCTGTGGGGTTTTGTTTTGTGTGCTTTGGGTTTGTGTTTTTGTTGGGTTTTGTTGCTGCTGTTGTTTTGGTTTAGTTTAGTTTGGGGTTTTTTTTGGGGGTGGGGTGGGGCTTATTTGTTCTTTGGATGTTTTTGTTGGGTTTTTTGGGGTTGTGTGTTTGGGGTGGGTTGAGTTTTGGTGTTTGTGAGGGTTTGGGTTGCTTTTTGTTTGTTGTCTTTTGGTCTCATCTTTCATTTTCCAAAGCCAGTAAGAAGGCTCAGTTAAAGGTTGGAGACCAGCTCAGGTGGGTTTATTGTCCTTGCCTGATGAAAATAATTCCTTGTTAAGAATGCTTTGTGACTTGAACAGTCAAGCAAGAATGCTGCCTGTTCTAGAGGGGAGGGAATACAGGTAGAGTGTGGAAAAGGTATCTTGCCAGTTGTTCCACAGGAAGGCTTTTGTCAGAGCCAGCTGTTTAGTTTGGATGTGAAATTCCCCTCTGGGTCTCCTGTCTCCATCTGCTGCTGTTGGAAGCAGCCAGCTGAGTGCTTGTGATTTTAGTTTGGCTGGCCCTTGGCTGTGGTTTGCTGCTCTTCTGTGGAGCCTCCACTCCAAGGCAGTGAAGTGTGCTGGTTCAAATAGCTTCTGGTGCTTTCTCCTGTGGGTCGGTTTCACTTGGTGGTGGAATTGCAAGGTCACTTTCTGCAGGAGAAGGGTGGTGGAGGCCTAGGTGAGTGGGAATGTGTTGTGAGTGCTTCCCTGCTGATACTTCAGCTTCTTGTTGGTGCACAAAGGAGAGTGCAGTGGATGGGTTGTGTGTATGAAACAATATTTTTTTGAGGTGAAGCTGCTCTGGTGAGACCTCAGCTGGAGTACTGTGGCCAAGTCTGGAGCAGGTTCAGAGCCGGGGCACAGAAATGATCAGGGGCTTGGAGCACTTCTGGTATGAGGACAGGCTGAGGGAGCAGGGTGTGTTCATCCTGGAGAAGAGGAGGCTCTGGGGAGACCTAATAGCAGCTTTCCAGTACCTGAAGGGGGTCTGCATGAAGGATGGAGAGAGACTGTTTACAAAGGCCTGGAGTGATAGGACAAGGGGCAGTGGCTTCCAACTAGAGGAGAGCAGATTTAGATTGGATGTTAGGAACAGGTTCTTTACTATGAGAGTAATGGAACACTGGAACAGGTTGCCCAGGGAGGCATGGTTGAGGCTCCATCCCTGGAGATATTCAAGTTGAGGCTGAGAGGGCTCTGGGCAGCCTGATCTAGTTGAGGACGTCCCTGCTGCCTGTAGAGGGGGTTGGACTAGATGACCTTTGGAGGTTCCTTCTGACCCAAACCATTCTGTGATCCTAGTTCTGGTAAAGCCAGCTCATCTAGTTAAATTTGAGACAGCAGTGGAGGTAGTTTCATCACATGCTTGCTCCCACTGAAAGAGGATGGCCTCACTTCCCCTCCTGTCTTGTTCCTATTGCATCCCTCAGGCTGGTCCTGATGTTGAGGTGGCCTTGTGCCAAGCTGATGTAACTCACTAAAATGGCATGAGATGGGCCAAACTGGAGGCAGGCCAAACTGAGGCCAGGCTTTGTGCCAAGTCAGTGTACTGAGTCTGTGTTCCTGGAGTGGAGGAGCACGCAGGCCCGTGTGAGGGTGGTGATCCATGCTGGGGATACTTAGCTTAGCTCAGCTGTGTTTTGGAACTGTTGGACCAGCACTGCTCCAGTAAGAGCTTCCCTTTTTCCAGGGGAGTGTGGCTGTTGTTGCTTCTAGACCTGCACTGGGAGGACCTGGCCCATCTGAATCCAGGGCTGTTTGCATAACACTGACTACCTTAGAACTGGGAGCTGTTGCTTGTTAGAAAATGCTTGTCCTTGGGAATATGGAGAGCAAGCTCTTGCTGGGTGGTGGTGGTGGTGCTTTGTGGCTTCTTCAGAAAGATTTCCATCACTTAGTGCTTGAGAAAGGAGTAACACCCCCTGAGCTGACAGTGCAGCGCTGGAGAGTTACTCCCCACTCACAAACCTTTTAAGGAGGGCAGTGGAGTGATTATGTTTTTGGACCCTGGATGTGGAAAACACCAGCAAGTTGAAGCCTGGAGCTAACAGGCAGTGCCACTTTAAAATTTTTGTGCATTCTGCTGTGGAGATTATTGGCAGAGCCTCCTTCAGTACAGGCAAGGTTGTTGCCATGGAGGACAGGAAATCCCTCGTCTGCACGGAGAAGGAAAACATTGGAAGCTGTCCTGCTGTAAAGCACAGCTGCCTCTGTGCTGGGAGAGGGTGCTTGCTTCCACGGGGGGGTTTTCCAAAGGTCTTGGGGTTTTGTCTGCAGACCTTTACACATTTGCTCTGTTTCTTAGTGAGTGGGCTGCCTGTGTGTTTGAGGAACAGCTGGACAAAGGAAGGGGCAGCAGCTGGGTAGCAGTAGTTTTAAGTGCTGTGGTTTAGCGTGAGAAGCAGGAGGATTGGTGCTTAGGAGGGAGATACTTAGCAAATTGACAGTATCTGCCTCTCCTTTTAACTCTGCAGCTCCTCTTAGTTTGGTTTCCCTCTGCAGAGCAAGGTCTCTGCCTTTTCTTCTCTTGGGCATCTTAGAGGAGGGAGGTGTCTGCTGTGGTGGGGCTGTTTTCCACTGGCAAGCTGAGAGGGAGCCTGGCTGCAGCAGCTGGAGCTGAGAGCACCAGTTTGGTCCATGTGTCTAGCACCTGGCCATCTGTTCCTGCAAATACCTAGATGCTGGCCTATCCTTATGAGAAACCTATGGACTTGGCACCTGGGGACATGGTGGTCTTAGCTTCACAGTTGGACTCGGTGATCTTTTTCACCTGAAACAGTTCCATGATTCTATGAATATCATCAAGGTGTGTGAAGGTTGACCTTGGTGTGCTGCTAGGCACAAACCCAGCCTATCACCAGTACTTGTCCTCTGTCCCCATGATCTGCTTCAGAGACTGGAGGAGCTGATGGACACCAGTGTTTATTGATTACTTGTAGATGAGTCCCTAGATCAGGACTTTTCCTTCCTCCAGAGGCAGATTTGTCAGCTGTCCAGTTCAGGTCTGGCTCTATCCCCTTGCTGTCCTGCCCATCCCCACTGTTGCCATTCTGAGTTGTGGCAAATGCTAAATGGAAACACAGAGATCTGTGTCTGACTGGGTGAGCTTTAGCTTCTGCCTGGCAGTGTTTCTGGGACAAACTTTAATGCTGATGCTCATGTGGCTGAACTTGCTGTTTCAGTGCTCCAAAGGATACGCGTGCGTGTGGACTGTGGTGTTACAGGAGGCCTGGTGTGAAGTGTCCCTGCCCATGGGAGAGGGTTGGAACTGGGTGATCCTTGAGGTCCTTTCCAGCTCTGAGAGTTCTGGGATTCTGGCTGCTTTGGGAAGGGAGCTGTGCTCTACTACTTCTCATTGTACACCAAGTCTTTGTTCCTTTGAGCATGGTATGGTGGCACTTCTATGTTTAACTGAGCTGTGCTGTGAAGCCAGAGGTGAGACCTCTTGGGGAATACATCTTAGGAATTGCTCATGTTGGGGGTGAACCTGAGGCACCTTGGCTCCTAGTTCCCAAATCCTGGGTCTGGGATTGTAGGGGTTAAACTCCTAGCTATTCCCTCAAGATATTCCAGGATTTCCCTGGTAGCTCTTCCCAGATTTACTATAGCAGATGGAGGGCAGAATGATGCAATCCTAGTTCAAATAGCTCCCTTGTCCTGTTTCTTCTCCTGTTGGGAGTGTGTCCTGGCATTGCTGAGTTGTCTTGCATGGATGCAAGGCTGGTTTACAGTGGTAGAGCTCTCTGGCTGTGTTTGCCTGGCTCTGGATGTGGGAGGTTATGACGTCTGTCTGGAGTCAACATCCACATCTTCCTTTTCTGGCACTTTGTGCCACCTCCTACTTTCTATACCAGCCCTCCCTAGGTATATTTGCACAAGTTGTGTCCCACCCTCTGTGACATCTGACAGTGTGTGCTTTTCTAGATGTCTTCACCTGGATGTGCTGTGGTTCCTGTGGCCCTGATGGGGCTTTTTAGGCTTTGCATCCATCTGTTGCAGAAAGCCTGTTTCAGCTCTGGGGCTGGCATTCTGTGTTTGGGATGGTAGCATCTGGCCCACTGGTGGAGAACCTGGCTGGGTTTCTTTAAGGCTGCTTGGTCATAGAATCACAGAATTGTCAGGGTTGGAAGGGAGCTCAAGGATCATCCAGTTCCAACCCCCCTGCCATGGGCAGGGACACCTCACACTACAGCAGGTTGCTCACAACCACATCCAGCCTGGCTGCAAAAACCTCCAGGGATGAGGCTTTTAAGGCCAGGCTGGATGTAGCTCTGAGCAACCTGATCTAGTGTGAGGGGTCCCTGCCCATGGAACTAGATGATTCTTGAGGTCCCTTTCAACCCTGAAAATTCTATGATCTCTGTGTCTTAGTGGAGAACTCTGTGTAAATAAACCACCTGCCTCTGTTTGGTTACAGAGGAGCTAAAAAAACACCCCACCAAGGACATGAAGGGGACAGGCCAGCCTGGCTGATAGCTGCTGAGAGATGGATTGCTTTGGTGAAAGCTAGAAGTGGTGACAGCTTCCTCCCCCTCTTTCCTCCCATGTCAGGAAGGATGTAGGAATTTGTGTTTATCACACACTGGCATCGTGCTATTGACTGTTTCTGCTTGCTGCTTGGTAACCCACTGCAGGGTGGGCTGTGCAGATAAGAAGACTGTAGCAGAGGTGGTGGAGCAGGTGAAGCAGATAGCTCATCTCCTCCTTGCTCCTGGGCCATGCATCGAGCAGCTCCCCCGTGGGCTGGTAGAGCATTTTAGGGGACACTGCAGGAGATAGGAAAAGGGACCCATTTGAAGAGGGACAGTGGTCTACTTGAGAGAGTCCAACAGAGAGCTACCAGGATGATGAAGGGACTGGAGCACTGCCCTGTGAGGAGAGGCTGAGAGGCCTGGGGCTGCTTAGTCTGGAGAAGATTCAGAGGGGATTTATTAAATGTTTATAAGTATCTGAGGGCTGGGGGTCAGGAGGGAGGGGACAGGCTCTGCTCACTTACACCCTCTGACAGGACAAGGGGTAATGGATATAAACTCCAGCACAGAGGTTCCACCTCAGCATGAGGAGGAACTTCTTCACTGTGAGAGTCAGAGAGCACCGGAACAGGCTGCCCAGAGAGCTTGTGGAGTCTCCTTCTCTGGAGACTTTCCAGCCCCATCTGGATGTGTTCCTGTCTGACCTGTGCTAGATTCTATGCTCCTGCTCTGGCAGGGGGGGTGTAATTGATGATCTTCAGAGGTCCCTTCCAACCCCTGACATCCTGTGACCCTATGACCAGTTCTTTTAAAGCACAACAGAGAAGGAAATGGGAGCTTTGAGGGCACCTCATGCCCTTTGTCCTGGTGTGCCACTGTGTGTGCTGCACACTGCCTACCAAAGCCACCAGATAAGGAGCTGTTTGCTGAGGACTGACAGAGCTCTTTGCTGTTCTTGTTTGCAGTGCTTCAGGACAGCCACTCAAAGGCAGAACAAAGCAGGCAAGGCAATGGTGTGCAGGTGGTGTGACATTGGGGTACTGGTTCCTCACAAATTGGGCAGTACCACCCAGTACCAGCACTCTCCAACACCATAATACTCTGACTTTTTGGTGCTGAGTGATAATTTCCTTTTGTTGTCCCAAGGAGGTGAAGGAGGTCCTGTGTTGGATGGATAACAACAAAAGTTGTCTGAGCCACTGTGCCCAGGGAGTGCAGTTGGGAATTAGGCAATGGGGCAAGATCAGTGGTTTCAGGAGTAGGATGAAGCCTGCTGAGCTCTTCAGAAGAAGGCTTCTCTGTCCTTATCTCATCCTGGATGCACTGCATAACAGAATCACACAGAATGGTAGGGGTTGGAATGGAACTTCAGAGATCACCTAGTCCAACCTGTCTGCTAGAGCAGGTTCACCTAGTTCAGGTGGGTTTTGAAAGTCTCCAGAGGAGCAGACTCCACAACCTCTCTGTGCAGCCTGGGCCAGTGCTCTGCCACCCTCACAGGAAAGAAGTTTTGCCTTATATTACATGGAACCTTCAGCTTGTGCCCATTGGCCCTTATACTGTCACTGTGCACCACTGAAAAGAGCCCAGCCCCATCCTCTTCACTTCCACCCTGTAGCTACTGCTCAGAGTTGAGAGGATCCCCTCTCAGTGGGAGCTGCACTGGTTTTGCAAGAAGCTAAACTGCTTGGGCAAGGGCTTTTGCTTCATGTCTGTCTAGCACTTTCTGCACAGGAGTCCTGATTCCAGCTCTAAGTGCTTGCCCTGGGAGCAGCTGCTTTCCCCAAGGCCTCTGAACTTCTAGGGCTCTTTGCTTCATGGGACTCTCGAGCCAAATATGTGCTGAGTGGTAGAGAACAAGGAGGATGTGCCAGGATTTCAGCTGTCTGCAGATGGTCTCTGTCTAGTTATAGAAGAGACTTCTGCAGGGCTGGGCTGGAAAAAACAGGCCCATCCCCTTGGCCTGGGATTGCAGGGATGCTTAAAGGGGAAGAGAGTTGAGTGTTACAGAGAATGAGTACAAACCAAGCAGGGAGAGTGGAGGGGAGAGAAACCTGCTAGTGCTGCCCACAATGCTGGAGGAAACTGGGGATCCCCTGGCTGCAGAAGTAATGTGTCTTAAGCCATCAATGCACCTAGAGGTGAAGGTCTCCCTATCCAGGGCCACTGTGGTCCATGTGCAAGCTACTCAGTGCCCCTGTGGAAGACAAGCTTGTGTGGTTTGCTGAGAGGAGAGGCTAAAGAACTTTGCTCTCTGCCCTGAACATCTGCATGCTGTAGATGTAGTGCTTAGGGGTCTGATTTGGTCAAGGACTTCACAGAATCATAGAACCAACCAGGTTGGAAGAGACCTCCAAGATCATCCAGTCCACCCTATCACCCAGCCCATGGCACTAAGTGCCTCATCCAGGCTTTTCTTGAAGATCTCCAAGGGTGGTGACTCCATCACCTCCCTGGCAGCCCATTCCAATGGCCAATGACTCTCTCTGTGAGGAACTTGTCAGTGTTAGGCTAATGATTGGACTCAGTGATCTTAAAGGTCTTCTCCAATCTAGGCAGTTCTGTGACCTGTCCCTGAAACAAAAATAACCTCTCCACTGAGCCTGCCTCTGCCCTTCCCATTGGGCAGTGCAGGCTGTGGCCTTTTCATGGGGTTTTTGTTACTGTGAAAAAGTAGGGCCAGAAATCAGCTGTGTGAAGGCAGTATCTTAGCTGCTTTCCTGGGGCTGTTAAGGACAGGAGTTGGAAGAAGCACTTGGCTTGTTGCAGTGAGATGCTGCTTTGGGCATTAGGCTGGGGACTGAAAAGGAGATAGTGGAGGGGGATCAGCTGGCCAAGGACACAACAGCAGGTAAGAGTTTCTTTGTAACTTAAGGCTTTGCATGGGGTCCAGCTGAAAATCTGGGAGGAATGAGTTCCTTTACTGAAGCAAGGTTGGCTGAATGTCTCCCTGTTAAGCACCCTGCTGTGAAGTGGGGTGTTGTGGTGAGCTGGCTGGCTTGTGCTGAGGCTGGGCTGCTGGAAACCTTGTGAACCAGGGCCTGGTTTTGCTTGGCAAGTTAGTGGGGTTGCTCCCCCTCGCTCTCCATGCCTCAGCTTTAACCCAAATGCCTTAGAATCAGCCCAAGATAAAAATGGTTTTGTTCCCAGACCTGGGATGTGCTGGCTCTGTCTCTGCACAGGCATCCTGGCAGCTCCATTTGCTGCCCAGCAGCACCCACGAGCACAGTGGCTGGCAGGGCTCCCACCTTCACCTGGTCTGCAAATATTTGTACCCTTCCCTCCTCCATCAGCAGCCTGGTGTTTGTGCAGGGGAAAGGCAGCAGGTCTTTGGAGAACATTTGCTGTGCAGCTGCGTCCCAGGAGCTGTGTGGCACAGCTCCTTGGTGGGACCTCAGGACAGCAAAGCAGGGCAAGCAGTGGTGGTCCCTCCTGCTGTGTCATGCTGCCGAGGGGCTTGGTCTCAGCAGTGTCCAGCCAGGGGTTTAGGGGGCACTGAGCTTAGCTATCAACTCCTCCCAAAGCAAGAGGAGCTTTTGGCTTGAAGCACAGGTGTTTGAGGGCTGGTACAAAGAGCAGGGCTCAGTGGGAACTGATGAACTCATGCTCTGCTTTCAGGCTCCTTCTGGGATGGCAGCAGCTTTCCCTTAGAATCACAGCATGCATGGGGTTGGAAGGAGCCTTGAAAGTCATCTTGTCCAAGCCCCTGTGCAGTGAGCAGCAACACCTCCAACTGGATCAGGTTGCTCATAGAGTCATAGAATGGCCTGGCCTGGAAGGGACCTCCAAAGGTCATCCAGTCCAACCCCCTCTGCAATAAGTAGAGACATCCTCAACTAGATCAGGTTGCCCAGAGCCCTGTTGAGCCCACCATGAATATCCTCAAGGATGGGACCCCAACCACCTTCCTGGGCAACCTGTTCCTGTGTTCCACCACCCTCATTGCGAAGAATGTCCTCCTAATGTCCTGCCTAAATCTACCCTGCTCTAGTGTCAAACCACTGCCCTTGTCCTATCATCACAGTCCCTCCTCAGCCTTCCTGTAGGTCCCTTCAGACACTGAAATGTAGCTACAGGGTCCCCCCAGCTTTCTCTTCTTCAGGCTGAACAGCCCCAACTCTCCCAGCCTGTCCTCACAGGAGAGGTGCTCCAGCCCTGAGTACAGGGTGGGCAATCACTGCCTTGGTTCTGCTGGTCACACTGGTCCTGATCCAGGCCAGGATGCTGGTGGTCTTCTGAGCCACCTGGGCACACACACTGGCTCCTGCTTTTTTGGCATTCAAACCAGGGCTGCTCTGTGGAGCTGGTGAGGCCTTTTGCTGTGAGCTGCCACCTCATGCTCCAGCCGGGGCTGCACCCAAGATTGCTGCAGAAGCAGCTGCCAGGCTCCTCCCCAGAGGGAGGAGTGTTTCAGTTCTGGGCAAAGAAACCTTGTGTCAACAGCTGCTGTGCAGTGCTCTCCAAAGGGTACCAATTAATTCCTTACAACGTGATCCATCTGCTCTCAGCCTGTAAGCTGCTCCAGACAGGGGCTGGCTTTTGCTGTGTGTGCTTCAACAGTGCTGCAGAAAGGGCTTCTGCCTCTGGGCATGGTGACAAAGGACCTAATTAAGGCTTCTTGAAGGAGTTTTATATACTTCCCTGCCCTGTGGATGAGAGGATTTAGGGCAGCCTCAGTAAGTTTGCAGATGACACCAAGCTGGGTGGCTGTGTCGATCTGCTAGAGGGTAGGGAAGCTTTACAGTGGGATCTGGACAGGTTAGACTGATGGGCCATGGCAAGTTGTATGAGGTTCAACAAGGCCAAGTGCCAGGCCCTCCACCTGGGTCACAACAACCCCATGGTAAGTTACAGACTTGGGGATGTGTGGTTGGAAAGCTGTGACTTGGTGAGGGGCCTGGGGGTATTGGTTGACAGTCGACTGAGTGTGAGTCAGCAGTGCCCAGGTGGCCGAGAGAGCCAATGGTATCTGGCTTGGATGAGGAACACTGTGGCCAGCAGAAACAGAGGGGTGATCATCCCCCTGTGCTCAGCACTGGTGAGGCCACACCTCAAGTACTGTGCTCAGTTCTGGGCCCCTCACTGCAAGAAGAACATTGAGGGGCTGGAGCAGGTCCAGAAAAGGGCAGCAAGGCTCATGAAGGGCCTAGAAGGAGCATCTGGGGGAGCTGGGGATGTTCAGGGTTGGACTGGGTGATCTTTGAGGTCTCTTCCAACCAGATGTGTTCTGTCATTGTGTGATATTTGCTATGTTGATGCATTTGCTTTCTGGGGACAGCTGGGGCTGATGTGCTGGTGTGGTGCCAAGTGGCACCTCAGGAAAATGGCTCAGAGCTCTGCTGCTTACTGGCACACCAGGTTTTGTCCCCCTCCACTTAACACCCATCCCTCAGATATTGATAGGCATTGATCAGATCCCCTCTCAGTCTTCCCTTCTCCAGACTAAACAGCCCCAGGGCTCTCAGTCTCTATTCACAGGGGAGATGCTCAAATCCTCTAATGATCCTCCTGGCTCTCTGTTGGATTCTCTCCAGCAGTTCCCTGTCTCTCTTGTACTGGGGAGCTCAAAACTGGATGCACACTCTGTGTATCTATAAAGCTGGAATCCCACAGCTTGTGCTCTGACTTTCCCTGTGCTCCCGGAGGTGTGCCGCATCATCCATGGGAGCAGGAGGAGGAGAGGGCAAGGCGGGGGATCTCTTAGCAGTGTTCTGATCAGAAAGTCAGCCTCTGCAGCCAAACTTCCAGCAGTGGAGTCTTTGCCAGGGATGTGGGCAGGCTTAATGCCCAGGTCATGTGGTGTGGATGCAAATCTGGTGTGCTTGAAAACTGAGCTAAGCTGGAGGGCTGTTCGGTAAGCCCATGGAGACCAGCTGTCGTGGCAGTGAGAAACCAGGGGGAAGGAAAGGAGCACTTGCTCCCTGGTTTGGGGAGAGAAGGCTCTCTCTAGACTAGAGAACAAGTCTTATGAGGAACTGCTGAGGGAACTGGGGTTCTCGAGGCTGAGGGGAGACCTCATTGCTCTCTGCAGCTCCCTGGAAAGAGGTCGCAGTGAGGTGGGGGTTGGTCTCTTGTCCCTAGTATCAGGTGATAGGAGAGGAAATGGCCTGAAATTGTGGCAGGGGAGGGTTAGGTTGGAGATTTGGGAAAGTTTCTTTCCTACAAGAGTGGTCAAGGATTGGAACAGGCTGCCCAGGGAGGGGGGTGTGTCACCATCCCTGAGGGTGTTCAAGAAATGTGTGCCCATGGCACCTGGGGACATGGTGCAATGGCAGTGTGAGGCTGATGGTTGGACTTGATCTTTAAAGCTATTTCCAGCTAAACCAATTCCACAGTTCTGTGATCCCTGCATAGGACACTGCCATGTGAGGAGCTGTGGGGCTGTCTCAGGATGTGGTTTGTATCATGGGAATGAGTGTCTTTGCTGTACCCCTGAAAGAGCAGGAGACCTACCTGCTGTTGTTTCCCAGGGGTACCTACCGTGTATCCTGGGCCCTCAGACCAGCAAACAAAGTGACAGTGAGAGGCTCTGGAGAAGCAGCTTGAGGGATGCTTGGATGTGGGAAGATTTAAGCAGCCTGGACAGGAAGAATGAGCTGTGGTGTTCCTTCTGTGATTCAAAGAGGGAAAAATGTGCCCTCCCTCTCAGATGCTTCCTTCTGTCCAAAAAAGGCTAAGTGGGTTCAGTGGAAAACCAGCAGAGGCATTCCTCATACTCTCTGGAGTAACTGGATGCAAAAGCCTGGGTTTAAAGGGGTCACTTGCAGCAAATGTAATGGGACTGGAAGGAATTCATCTCCTGCAGGGAAACTGGCTGTGGTTTCAGCAAGGAAGGATGAGCTGGGGGCTGGCTGGGGAAGGAGGCAGATGCTAACAAACAGATGATTGGTTACTCATCACAGATTATTAAACACAGGAGGCCAGCCTGGTGTCTTGATTTGACTGGAGATGGCTCACAGGCACAGCAATAACTGCCAGACCCAGCTGGGTTTGCAGCAGCTCCCAAGTGCACAGGTTAAGGGGACCAATCCTGATCCAAAGCCTGTTCTTGTCAGTGGGAGACAGTCCCCCTGCTTTCAACATACACAAATGCAGGCTGGGCTGGAGAGCAGTCTCAAGGAGAAGGACCTGAGGGTTGATGGAAAACTCACTATGAGCCAGCAATGGTCTCTGCCAGCCCAGGAGGCAACCATGGCCTGGGCTGCATCAAAAGAAGTGTGGCCAGCAGGGTGAGGGAGGTGATTCTGCCCCTATGCCTACAATACCTGTAGAGACAGAAATGGAGTGAAATTGGCTTCAGTGCAGGATGGAGGTGTGGGAAGCCTTCCTCAGACACTTTACAGAATTGGCCTTGGCTCTTGTGGTTGGTTTAGACTTTTAGAAGGCTGTCAGGGAGACACTGGCTAAGGCTTTGCTGTCAGTATGCCTTGGTTAAGCTGGGAGAGGAAAGGCAGAGTCAAGAAGACAGACAAAAATAAGCAGCAGGGATGAGTCTCCTGCCTGCACTAAGGCTTTTGTCTCCTCTGCTGAAGTTACTTTTCCCTCCACTTGCAGACTTCAGAACTGGCTGCCTTGTCTTCTCCTTCCCCACCTCCTTCTTTTTTCCCCTTCTTCACTCTGAAAAGGCAATTAGTCAGCAGAATCAGCCAGTTGGGACACATTTAAGAACATGAGTCAACCGTCACAGCACTGAAAGCCCAGGGATCCAAGCCGTTGTACTTGCAAGGCTGGGCACAGGTGAGGTGCTCAAGGGCTTTGTTTTTTGGCTCCATGTCTGCTATTTCCCTCAATTTTAACCTGGCTGCTGCTCTTTCCTGCTGGTGCTACCTGGCCTTTGAGGGTGTGCACACCTGGAACAGGGCTGTGGGCAGAGTACAGGAGTCATAGAATGGTTTGGGTTGAAAGGGACCTTAAAGATCATCTAGTTCCACACACACACACACCCACTGCTGTAGTCAGGGACACCTTCCACTAGCCCAGGTTGCTCAAGGCCCTGTCCAGCCTGGGTTTGAAGACCTCCAGGGAGGGGCCATCCACAGCCTCCCTGGGCAACCTGTTCCAGTGTCTCACCATTCTAAGTGTCTCCAGTCTAAATCTCCCCTCTTCCAGCCTCAAGCCATTCCTCCTCATCCTATCACTACAAGCCCTTGTCAAAAGTCCCTCCCCAGCTTTCTTGTAGGCCCCCTTCAGGTACTGGAAAGCTGCTTTAATGTCTCCCCAGAACCTTCTCTTCTCCAGGCTCAACAGCCCCCAGTCTCGCAGCCTGTCCCTCACAGAGGAGCTTCTCCATCCCTCTGATCACCTTTGTGGTCCTCTGGACCTGCTCAAACAGATCCCCATCTGTTTTGTGTTGGGGGCACGAGAACTGGATGTAGTACTCCAAGTGGTGTCTCACAAGAGCAGAGTGGAGGGGCAGAGCCACCTCCCTTGTCCTGCTGCTGCTGGGATTACATTTCATAGAATCATTCTGGTTGGGAAAGACCAATTGTTCTCTAACTCCACTAAGGCTGGTGCTACACCATGTCCCTCAGTAGCCCATCTCTGTATCTCTGAAACACCTCCAGAGAGAGGGATTCAACCACCTCCCTGGGGAGCCTGTGTCAATCTTCGAGAACCCTTTCAGTGAAAAGCTTGCTTCCAGTATCCAATCTTAACCTCTCCTGGTGCAACCTGAGGCCATTTCCTCTTGTCCAGTTCACCCACTCCTAGGGAGAAGAGACCAACATCCACCTGGTTCCCTCCTCCTTTCAGGGAGTTGTAGAGAGCAGTAAGGTCTCCCCTCAGCCTTCTTTTCTCCAGGCTAAACAACTCCAGTTCCCTCAGCTGCTCCACAGTACTTGGCCTCCTTGAATCCCAGGCAACTGGCTTTGGCTTTGGCTTTGGCAGAGGTTTGTGGTGGAAAATACCAACTGGAGAGAGACTTTATGTAATCCTTTCCATGTGGTTGCCCCTTTGCCTGACATACCCAAATCTTTCCCCACAAGGTTTCCTATTCCCATTTCTGGAGGGAAGCAGTGGCTGGAGGCACAGGTTCTGGCTGTTGCAGTGGGCACAGGCTTCCCCACTGTGCCTGGAGGTGTTTAGAAGCTGGGGAGACCTAGTGCTAAGGGGGCATGGTTGAGCACTAGCCTTGGCAGCATTAGGTCATGGTTGGATTTGATGATCTTAAAGATCTGTTCAATGAAAAGGATTCTGTGATTCCATGATCTTGGCCACCGACCCCAGGCCTCCCAGTGGTGCTGGGCTGGCAGCCTGGGGTTGGGGTGATGACTCAGTGCCTGGCAGAGGCAGGGAAGGCAGGCAGCAGCCCCCAACCTGCGACTGAACAGGCTTGGCTTTGTGCTGGCTGGCTTAAAAGGAGCTTTATGACTCCTCTCAGCACAGCATCAGCCTCAGCTCCTGCACAGGCCCCTCTTTGTGGGGGCTGTGGGGTGACGTGGTCCTGGGCTGGAGGCAAAGCTGGGTGGGAGCTGGGGAGCAGCCCTGGCAAGCAGGGTCCCTCAAAGGGACTGAAAGCAGGGAAGTGAAGCCCTGGGGATGCTTCATTGTCATCACACCCGAGGGAAAAGAGGTGTCCTACGGGGTGAGCCAAGGATATGGCTCAGCCCTGATGTGAGAGTAGTCCCCAAACAGCACTTTGAAGTCACTGGGTGCATTGATGGATGCTGAAGATAGCGAATCTTGAAAGCCACTGTCTGAGGTCCCAGAGCAGTGTGCTCAGGTGGCCACAAGGGCCAACAGCATCTTGATATGTCTCAGAAACAGCATGAGCAGCACCACCAGGGAAGTGATGGTGCCCCTGTACTCAGCACTGCTGAGGCTACCCCTCAAACACTGGGCACAGTTTTGGGGCCCTCACTTGCAAGGGGGATGTTGAGGTGCTGAAGCATGGCCAGGGAAGGGTGACAAAGCTTGTGAAAGGGTTGGAGAAAAGGTCTGGGGAGGAACAGTTCAGGGAGATGGATTTATTCAGTCTGGATAAAAGTAGGCTGAGGGGAGACCTCATTGCTCCCTATGACTCCCTGAAAGGAGGTTGGAGTGAGGTGGGGGTCAGCCTCTTCTCCCTAGTATCAGGTGATCGGGTGAGAGGAAATGGTCTGGAATTGTGCCAGGGGAGGGTTAGGTTGGGTACTAGGAAACATTTCTTCCCTGTAAGTGTGGTCAGGCACTGGAACAGGGAGGTGGGGGAGTCACTGTCCCTGGAGGTGCTCAAGAAAGCTGTGGCCATGGCACTTTGGGATGTGGTTTAGTGGCCATGGTGGTGTTAGGGGGGTGGTTGGGCTCAATGAGCTTAGCAATGCTGTGATTCTGTGAAAAGGTGGAGGGGCACTCAGTGAAGCAAACCTTGCAAGGGCTCTACAAGGTTCTGTCCCTGCTTCCCCCCCTCCCTTTCACATTAAAGACAACTCCACCGAACCCTCTGCAGCTGCTTTCTCTCTTGGTTGCAGGGACAATTGCATGAGCAACAGTTTTACAATGCATCTTCTAACCCCAAATGTCAATTGTTGTGGTTTGTTTCCCTGAGCTAAGGAGTGTTTGGATTACTCTTTCTGGAGAGGATTTCTCACTAAGTTTCCATCCCTTTGCTTCTGTTGCTAACAAGAGCAGGAGAGGTTCTCCCATCTCTCCTCAACAGGCTCAGCAGCCATGACCCCCCCTTGCTGCCCCCACCCCTGGCTGTAAGCAGGTTAATCTCTGCCTCAGCCTCACCAGGCAACCATCTGCTGCTGTTTTTCCACAGGGTGTCCTGCTCTTGGAGTGGTAAACCACAGAAACTGCCTCTGCAGCTGAGCAGCCTCTTAAGACCACCTGCAGTGGTGTTCAGAGGTAAGAGCCTGTGTTATCATAGGCTGGACTTGGTGATCTCAGGGGTCTTGTCCAGCCTCAATAATTATCCTGTGATTACAGTCAGGGAATCATGGAATTGTTTCAGTTGGAAAAGACCCTTCAGATCATCAAGTCCAACCATGCTCTACCTCTGCCAAGGCTGGTGCTAAACCACATCCCTCAGCACCACATCTCTGCCTCTTTTCAACACCTCCAGGGATCAAGATTCAAGCACCTCCCTGGGGACCCTGTTGCAGTATTTAAGAACACTTCTAGGGAAGAAATTTCTACTAATCTCCAACCTAAACCTCCCCTGGTGCAACTTGAGACCTGTTGTTCCTTGTTACTGGGGAGAAGAGACCAGCCCCTACCTGACACCAACCTCCTTTCAGGGAGTTGTAGAAAGTGAAGAGGTCTCCCCTCAGTTCTCCTCTTCTTCAGGCTGAATAAACCAGAGTCCCTCATCTGTTCTCCAGACCCTTCACCGGCTTTATGGCTTTCTCTGGACACACTCCAGCACTTCAGTGTCCTTTCTGCAGTGAGGGACACAAAACTGAACCAAGTCCTCAAGGTGTGGCCTCACTAGTGCTGAGTACAGAGGGAGGATCCCTTCCCTGGTCCTGCTCATCACTCTTCATCCAGGCCAGGATGCTGTTGGTCTTCTTGGCCACCTGAGCACATGCTGCCTCATGTTCAGCCAGGTGTTGATCAGGCCTTTCTTTGCTGGGCAGTTTTCCAGCCACTGTTCCCCAAGCCTGGAGCATTCATGGGGTTGTTGTGACCCAAGTGCACACAGGTGCTGGAAATGGCCCTTCTGCAGCTTTTGCCTAATCTTGCTTGAATTCAGCCAAGCCTCTGCAACTCCTTCCAGGCAAGGAGGTGAAATACAAGAACTTCTAAATGCTGTTTGCTCCCAGCCTGCTCCCCTTGCTGAGTTACTCAAGTTTTAGTGCTCCAGCACTTTAGCCTTGGTTTGTATGGCAGAAAGCATGGAATGAAGCAAGATGCACCTGACCTTAAATGTGTAGAAACAGCTTAGTTTTGGGTAGTTGGGCTTCTGGGTAAGCCACTGAGCCCAAAGACAGGGCTGAGAGGTGCCATGGCAGTATTTGTGTGACAATAGCAATGGTTATAGCAGCCATGCTGAGGTCTGCTGCTGGTGGGCTGGTGCCTTGCTGGGAGTGGGAAGTGCTGGTGATATGCAGGTTGTAATACTTCTGCTGGAGCTGGGTTTCACATTCTCCTTGTGCCCTGCAGCTGAATTCACTGGTGATGGCAGAATGGACCCTGGGGTGGATCTGGAACAATAGTCTGAGCCAGTGGCTGCATGGCATCCTGGGTCACCAATGCCAAACGTGAGCCAATTTGCCAGCCTCACTGGAATGCTTGGATTAGAGCTCACCTCTACACTCAGGAGCTGGCCTGGATGCTCAGGAGCAGGACACCCAGGGGGGTTGTGGAGTCTTTCTCTGGAGACTGTCAAAACCTGCCTGGATGCATTCCTGTGCAGACTACCTTAAGGGATCCTGCTCTGGCCAGGGGGATTGGTCTCTTCCAACCCCCACTGTTCTGTGATCTCCTTGTCCTTCAATCACTGCTGCATCCTGGATGAGAGCAATTTGTGGGCCATCCACCAGCAGAGGAGGGTCAGGACAGGCAGACAGTGCTGGCAGAAGTGGCTGCTCAGGTCTCAGTGCAGTGGCTTGATTACCTTGGTGGTGGTGCTGTGTGTGTACAGGCAGCTTCAGGGGCATTTTGAGGCCTAAATCACAACATGTGATGAGAGAGACAGCTTTTGGCACCAGAAGTGGATACAGAGCTGGACTTGCAGTAATTTGGGAGCTGGTACCCATCCAGGAAGTGATGTGCAAGGGCACTTGTGGTTGCAGAGGTGGACACAGCACTCATGCTATTCCCCAGGCACTCTGTTATCAAATTGACACTTCCTGAGCCTTTTCAGGAGCAAGCCTGCATAGGTGGAGTGGTGCTAAGGTATGCAGGAACACAGCTGTACAGGGCTGTCTCCTTCATTAGGGTTTCCTCAAGCAACCTTCCCTGGAACTGCAGCAAGTTGGCTGAGCTTTGGTTGGACCACCCAATATCTACAGGAGAACCTCTGGGGCTCTTGTCACAGGTTAGTTGTGATATTTCTGCACTGGACAGGGTCTGTAACCAGGAGGCTTGCCCCAAGTCCAGGTGGGAAGCACCAGTCTTGGAGCACTCCAAGGCAGCAGGATGGGACCACATTGATATGCAAGCTTGGAAATCCTGGTGCTGGGTCAGCAGTGGGCATTTGTGAGAGGTTTTTGAGAGAAAGAGCTGTTTTGCGTGGGTCTCTGTCCAGAAGCTCCTGCAGCTGTGTGGCTGGGAGAAAAACCAGGGCACCTGAAACTGCTGCAGAAGAGCATGATGCTGTTTTTCAGATGGCCTCTTCATCACTTGAAGTGAAAAAAGATAGAGGAAAACCCTCCTCTTTCAAGCAGTAAATAGCTCCCCAGCAGACATGTGGAGATGCTAAATCCACACCAGCAGGTAAATGTAGATGACTGCTGAGTACTCTTTTAGTTCTTGAAAGTGGCAGGGTCTATTTTCAGCACTGGGATTTTAAGTGGTTTAGGTCTGAAACCACCTCAAGGGCTGAAAGTCAAGCCTGCTTCTCTGAGTCTGTGGCTGTACTTGAGCAGTCAAGCACTACAACAAAGCAAATGCTGTGTAGCATTTGACCTTCTACCCCTCTGCAGGTCTGAGTTGGTCTCTTCTCCCTAGTAACAAGTGATAGGAAGAAAGGAAATCGCTTGAAGTTGTCCCAGGGGAGGCTTTCGTTGGCTATTAGGAGAAAATTCTTCCCTGAAAGTCATCTTAAAGCCTGGACCAGGCTCCCTAAGGAGGTGGCTGAATTCCCATCCCTGGAGGTGTTTCAGAGAGGCAGGAGATGTGTTGCTGGGGGCCATGGTTTAGCACCAGCCTTGGTAGAGTTAGAGAATGGTTGGACTTGGTCTTGGAGGTATTTTCCAGCCAGAACTATTCTATGATTCTGTGTTGAGGAGGATCTGGGGGCGGATTTGATCTAGTGAAAAGAAACACCCAGATCTTACAGCAAGAGGGGTCAATATCTTGGGGATCTTGGTTTGGGTGGTAGATGGAGACTGGGTGGTGAAAGCTGAGCTCCTGAGGAAGGAGAGTTTGAATCTGGCACTGTGAAACAGCTTCCTTTTGCCAAGTTATCTTTAGGAGGGGATAACTGCCTGCTCATGAAGAAGAGATCTCTGAGCAAGCCTGTCTTAAAGGTTCCTTTCTCTGAGGAGGGATGTTGGGGCTTGTCCTTTGTCTGTGGTACAGCTCTCAGTTAAACTAATCCTTTAAAAATGCTCCAATATCCTCTTAATTCCCTCTAAGACAGACTTCCCTCAGGCTAAGCGTGGCAGAGCCCTCAATCCACAGTAGCTGGGTGAGCTGTGCTGGGGCTGGGAGGGCTGGAGGATCTCCCACTCCCCTGCCACACTGTGTTGGGCAGTACTTCCATCTGGAGGGCCTGGGGGATGGCCAGGCTTGGTTTTCCATAAGAAGGATTATTTTTGAGGGAGGGAGAATACAACCCTAAGACTCTTCCTCTCTGCCAGCTTTCCCTAAAGCTCCCAGCAGAGCAAGAAGGCTCTTGGGGTGCATGCAGGTGCTTCACCCAGCTTTGCTGAGTCAGGAGGCAAAACATAAACTCAGAAAGCCAAATCTCAGGTTTTAGTGAAATGCTTTCTTCTTCTTCATGCCCTGAAGGACATTTCCCTCAAGTGAGAACACTGTGCCATGCAGTCTGTAGGCCTCCTGCAACAAAACTTGGAGGTGGGGATGGGGGGGGGGGGGGGGAGAGGAAAATCCCTCCTGTTTCACAGGTACCAGCAGAGCAGAAATTCTACACTCAAAATGATGATATTCTTTCATTTGGATCCAAGGTTGCTTGGTTTTCCTTGGAGCTGGACTGGAGGAAATCCCACAGGAGGCAGGGAGGCAAGAAGCAAAAAGGATGGAGAGAAATGGAGAGCTGGGTACCAAGAGAAGCTGGTTGAGTTGTCAAAAGAGCTGTGAAATATGTCAGAGTCATGTTTCCTGGTATCCTGTGCACATCTCCCATCATTTCACAGGGAAAGTATCCATGGCTTATATGCAACAACAATTGAAGTCCAACCTGAGACTGCTCTGGTCCCTCCTGATGCTGTGAACACAGTCTCATACATCTCATGCCACTTGGCTCTGGTGAGACCTCACCTGGACTGCTGTGTCCAGGGCTGGAGCCCTCAGCAGAGGAAGGACATAGACCTGATGGAGCAGGTCCAAAGGAGGGACATGAAAATGATCCTGGTGTTGGAGCACCTCTGATACAAGGACAGGCTGAGGAAGCTGGGGTTGTTCAGCCTGGAGAAGAGGAGGCTCTGGGGAAACATAATAGCAGCCCTAATAGCTGACTGCAGACAGGGTTGGGCTAGGTGACCTTTGCAGGTCCCTTCCAACCTAGACCACTGTATGATCTTGAGGACAAAGTCAGATGTACCTCAGTAGAGCAAGTCCCTCAAACCAGGGATGTCATCCCGTGAGCGACCTCCTACCCTGCTGATATGTGGACCAGGGCTCTCAACTAGTTGCCCTGCTGTGTTGTGAGGGTACCAGAGAGCAGATACTTTTGCCCCTCAGCATCCTTCAGATGCTTTCAGGAGCTGAGTTGAGCCTGGAGGGTTGCGAGGAGCACAGCCAGGCCAGTTTCTGGTGGCCATCCCCAGATGACCCCAGGAGAAGCCAGGCTGTGTGTGGGGAAAAAAGGTCCCCAGGAGAAGCCCCAAGAGGAACATGGCTCCTCCACCTACAGCAGAGAGAGCTGATGGCAGTGTTTGAGGCAGACCCTTTGTCTCCAGCTCATTTGTGTGGCTGCTGGCTGAGCCCAGGCAGCCCAAGAGTAAACATTAACAGAGGCAGTGGCACACGCTCTGCTGCGGGGCAGATCAAGCGCCGTGGGGGTGGCTTGCTGCAGGCCAGGGCACAGGGGGGTCCTCCCTGAGGCTGGAGGTGCAGTGGTCAAGGCTGTCTTCTGTCAGCTCATCAAATATTTGTTTGCATCTGTGACCTGCAGCCTTTCCCATCATGGGAGTGATTTTGGCTGCAGAGGTGCTGGCAGCCTCCTGTGTGTTTCAGCCACGGGCGCAGGAGCAGGGCAGGGTGGGTGAGCTTCTTGGAGGGGATCTTCCTTTTGGTAAGGTTTAACTCCACAGAATCACAGAATTGACCAGGTTGGAAAAGACCTTTGAGATCATCAAGTCCAACCTCTCACCCTGCACCATCCAACCAACTAAACCATGGCACTAAGTGCCTCACCCAGTCCCTTTTTAAATGCTTCCAGGGATGGTGACTCCACCACCTCCCTGGGCAGCACATTCCCATGGCCAAGCTCTCTTGCTGGGAAGAATTTCTTCCTAACATCCAGCCCAAACTTCCTCCTGCACAGCTTGAGACTCTGTCCTCTTGTTCTGCTGCTGGTTGCATGGCAGAAGAGACCAACCCTCACCTGGCTACAACCTCTCTTCAGGTAGTTGTAGAGAGCAATAAGGTCTCCCCTGGCAAAAGCTGTGCTGAGAGAGCTCTCAAGAGCCCAGCCCCACATGTGTCAGGGATGAGTCCCTTCAGGTCCCCAGGATGCTCACAGCGAGATGGATGGCTGGGCAGGGGAACCTCTGTGCTGCCATGATCTGGGCTTGCCCATCCCCATTGCCAGCTGGCAGACACCACTGCCACTCTGAATGCCAGTGATCTGTCCCTACTGGGGACCCACTCTTTCCCCAAGCAAGCAGAGGGCAGACTCTCCTCATTGATGCAATACCGTGGCCAAAGTCCTCTGGAGTCCCCAACACAAGGACAAGGACCTGTTGGAGTGGGTCCAGAGAAGACCAGGAAGATCATGGGAGGGCTGGAGCACCTCCCCTGTGGGGATGAGCTCAGCCTGGAGAAGAGAAGGCTCTGGGGAAACCTCATAGCAGCCTTCCAGTACCTGAAGAGAGCCTGCAAGAAAGCTGGGGAGGGACTTTTTATGTGGGCTTGTAAGTGATAGGATGAGGATGGACGACTCTAAGCTGGAAGCAGGGAGATTTAGCCTGGGGATTAGGAAGAAATTCTTCCCAGTGAGGGTGGTGAGGTAGTGGAACAGGTTGGCATGGGATGTTGTGGATGCCCCCTCCCTGGAGGTGTTCAAGGTTGGACAAGGCCTTGAGTTACCTGTTCTAGTGGAAGGTGTCCTTGCCCATGGCAGGGGGGTTGGAATTAGATGATCTTTAAGGTCCTTTCCAACTAAACCATTCTACGATCTGAGCAGCACCATTTTTGTGCTTGTCCCTGGCTAAATGCTGCATGGCTAAATGCCGCATTGCTACCTGGACTGCTTCCTGTTCATATTTTTTTCCCTAGTGTTTCTGAGGAAGCTTCTCCTTATCCTAGACCTCTTTTCTTCCTAGCTCAGGACTCCCCAGCCTGGCTTGCTCTTGCCCCTGGACAGGGTGACCCAGCTCTCTTGCAGAACAGCCTTGTTGATTTGGTAACCTGCTTGCATGCAGCCTTATTTGAACTCTGTCACATCTTCCTTGGCCACTCTGAGTTTGCCCAGAAAGGGAACAAGCTCAGCAGTTGGTGCTGGCTGTGGCTACTGGCAGTGATGTGGTTCATGTTCCATCTCCAGTGCCTCCTTTCCAGAAAGGGAAGCTTCTCAAACTGGGCTGCCAGTGGGCAGAGGCCAGGATTTGGGCTGGCTGTGGGACTTTGTGAAGGCTCTTGCTCTATGTGCTGCTTCCTCTGGGGAACACCAGCAACAATGCAGTGAGGCTGTTTAGTCTTGAGAAGACTGAGACCTTCCAGACTGGCTGGGCAAGCCCCAGGAGATGGAGAGACTGTGAGACCTTAGCTGGGAAAAATAGATGAGTGTACCTTTCTGTGGCAATTTGGTCTCTTCTCCCTCCTACATGGCATTTCCCCCCTGCTGCTTCTGCCCAGTATGTTAGAATCACAGAATGGGTTGGAAGAGACCTCTAAAGGTAATCTAGTCCAACCCCCCTGCAGTGAGCAACATCCTCCATCAGATCAGGTTGCCCAGAGCCCCATGGAGCCTGACCTTGAATATCTCCAAGGATGGAGCCTCAACTCCCTCCCTGGGCAACCTGTTACAGGGTTCCACTACCCTCATGGTAAAGAGCTTCCTCCTACTGTGCAACCTAAATCTACTCTTCTCTGCTTTCAAACCATTGCCCCTTGTGCTATGACTACAGGCCTTTGGAAACAGTCCCTTTCCAGCCTCCTCGTAGGCCCCCTCCAGGTACTGGAGTCCTTTCCTTCACTTGCAGCTGCCCCATGAATGCCACATTTCCCCACCGCCTGCAGAAGATCCAGGGAAGGCCAGCACCCACCCTGCAGGCACTGCCCCTGCCTTTCCTTTTCAGAAGTCACAAACTGATGCTTTGTAAAAGTGTTCTTCAGAGCTGTCTTAGAGTATTTAATCTTTTACCTTCTCCACCTTAATGCTGAAAGATGTCTTGTGTTACTTACTCAACTCCCACCATCCCTGGCAGGAGCAGTGTGAACAAAGCTTGTGCTCTCTCTGCAAGATCAGCAGCTTCAGCACTGATAACTCAGCTGCTGGAGGAAACAAAACTCCCTGTCTGGGGCCAGAGGGGCTGCAGCCTCTGCTGCTTTGGAGGGTGTTACACTGTGGGAGGATTCAGATCAGATTCCCAGGGAGCAAGATGTGAAGGGGTCCCAAGTGGTGCAGTTAATAAGACTGAAGGATGGGAAGCCATCCAGAGGGACCTAGACAGGGTGGAGAAGTGGGCTGAGGAGAATCCCATGAGGTTCAATAAGGCAAAGTGCAAGGTCCTGCACCTGGGGTGGGGTAATCCTTGATATCAGTCCAGGCTGGGTGGTAATGAGATGGAGAAAAGCCCTGCAGGAAAGGCTGTTATCATTCAGTCTTTTATCTTTGCTCACAGCCAGATCATAGAATCACAGAATTGTCAGGGTTCAGAGGGGACCTCAAGGATCAGCCAGTTCCAACCCCCCTGCCATGGGCAGGGACACCTCACACTACAGCAGGTTGCTCACAGCCACATCCAGCCTGGCTGCAAAAATCTCCAGGGATGAGGCTTCCATCACCTCCCTGGGCAACCTGTGCCAGTGTCTCACCACCCTCATGGGGAACAACTTCTTCCTCACATCCAATCTGAATCTACCCACTTCTAGTTTTGTTCCATTCCCCCCAGTCCTATCATTCCCTGACCCCCACTGATCTTGCAGGCAGCCAAGCTGCACAGCCCTGCAGTACTGCATGCCCTGGCAGCCAAGCTGCCTCCCAGTTGCCTCCAGCAGACAATCCACCAGACCCCTCCAGGCTCATGTGCCTTGCAACAAGGACCAATCCCAAAGGGCTGTGCCAGTCTGATGCTTGAGTCTGTGGATCTGGGCCTTGCCATGGCTTCTCTGATGTCTAGTAATGGTTCACCTCCTGCTGCAGCCTGTGCCAGAGGGAAGGGAGGGCTTCATAAGAGCTCTTGCCCAATTCTCTCCTCTCTTCAGAAAACTCATGGGAATTTATTGCCTTAAGAAGCTCTCATCCACTATCAAATCTATTTGAAAGGGCTCAGGGGCTCAAAATGTTAAACAAGGGAGGGGGGAGAGCAGATACAGCTCTGACTTAAGTTTTCATGGCCTTCAGAACCTCTGCTGAAACCAAGTCAAGGAATCAAAGGAGTTGTTTCCAGGAGAAGTATTCCATAAGCCTCAAGCTGATTTCCTTTCCAGAGTCATGAAAGGCACTCTTTGATAGATATTGTAATTAAAATCCCCAACAGCCTTGGGGTTTTTCCTCTTCTTTTTTTCCCCTTCCATTTCTTTTTAATGTTACTAATTCTTGGGGGAGGGGAGCAGTAAGAAAATAAACATTTTACAGGGAGAATAAAACCCCCAACCCAAGCAGCTACTCTCTCATAGCCACATGTTTAGGGAGGGGGCTTTCTGTGGGGAAACTGTGGGAGCTGCTGGCTTGGGACACATTTCTGTTCCTAGATATCACCTTGGGCTGTTGGTTTGGGGTTTCTTCTTCCGTGGCTTTCTAGGATGCTGGAATTCATCTCTGACTCTGGTACTGGGCTGGGCTGCATTTTTAAGACCTGATTCAAAGCCCACTAAAGGCAGGAGCTTTTTGTTGGTGATGTCAGAGGTCTCTGGGGCAGGAAGAGTGTAACTGCTTTCCTCCTGTCTTTTTTTTTTCCTCTTGTCTTTTTTTCCCCCTCTCTTTACAGTTTCTTTTTATATTTTCTTTTTTTCCCCTTCTCTCTCTCTCCTCCTCTCTCTCTCTCCTCCTTCTCTCTCTCTCCTCCTTCTCTCTCTCTCCTCCTTCTCTCTCTCTCTCCTCCTTCTCTCTCTCTCTCCTCCTTCTCTCTCTCTCTCCTCCTTCTCTCTCTCTCTCCTCCTTCTCTCTCTCTCTCCTCCTTCTCTCTCTCTCTCCTCCTTCTCTCTCTCTCTCCTCCTTCTCTCTCTCTCTCCCCTCCTTCTCTCTCTCTCTCCTCCTTCTCTCTCTCTCTCCTCCTTCTCTCTCTCTCTCCTCCTTCTCTCTCTCTCTCCTCCTTCTCTCTCTCTCTCCTCCTTCTCTCTCTCTCTCCTCCTTCTCTCTCTCTCTCCTCCTTCTCTCTCTCTCTCCTCCCTCTCTCTCTCTCTCCTCCCTCTCTCTCTCTCTCCTCCCTCTCTCTCTCTCTCCTCCCTCTCTCTCTCTCTCTCTCCTCCCTCTCTCTCTCTCCTCCCTCTCTCTCTCTCCTCCCTCTCTCTCTCTCCTCCCTCTCTCTCTCTCCTCCCTCTCTCTCTCTCCTCCCTCTCTCTCTCTCTCTCTCCTCCTTCTCTCTCTCCTCCCTCTCTCTCTCTCTCTCTCTCTCTCTCTCCTCCTTCTCTCTCTCTCCTCCATTTTAACTTTTTCTTCTTTGCCTTTATTTTTTCCCTCCAGAAAATCACAGTTAAAGGGTTTGAAGAACAAGAAAAGCAGCACATTTTGTGTTAAAAGTAAAGCACTCAGGTCAGGTCCACCTTGTTTCCACTGAAACAAGGATCCTGCTTCAATCAGGATATTGCCCTACCCACCCCTTCCACCAAATCAGATATTCCTCCTGCCTGGGGGAAGCTGAGGCTGGCCTCTTCACAAAGAGAGGCTTTTTCCTTCTCTCATTGGATTTTGTTGTTCTAAACAAATGAAAGGATTTGTGAAAAGAGGAAAAAGAAAAACAAAGGTCCCCTGGATGCCATTGGTCTTGGCCACAAGGGCACATTGCTGCCTCCTGGTGAATTTGCTGTCCACCAGCACTCCCAGGGCCTTTTCCTCAGAGCTGCTCTCGCAGCAGTCAGCCCCCAGCCTGTTCTGGTGCAGAGAGTTACTCCTGCCCAGGTGCAGGACTCTGCACTTGCCCTTGTTGAACTTCATGAGGTTTCTCTCTAGCCAGCTCTCCAGCCTGTGCAGGTCACTGGGCCTGGATGGCTTATTTGACTTTCCTTGGGTTTGGTCCAAAGGCTGCTCGCAGCCAACAGGAGTTTTGTTTCCCCTGACTTCCCTGGGCTTTGGCTCGGGCTCTGAGTGCCGCCAGGGTTATCTCTGCTTCCTGGAACTCGCTCGCTCTTTGGATTGGCTAAGTGTGTTCACTGCCAGCCTGCTTTCCCCTTTAACTCTTACCACTTGGGCTGACAAAGTTCCCAGCACCTGCTGGTTCCCTCAAAACCAGCCATGCACATCCCTGGGTGTCCCCTTCTATAGCTGGCCCTGTGTAACTCTTGGAACATCCCAAGAGGCGCTGTGACCTTGCCTCTTGCCAGCTGTTAATGGCCATGGTGAAGCTGCCCTTTCACCTAGGAGACAGAGGCTTCATGTTGGGCCTTTCTTTGACCTTGTGTGCTTGGTGCTGTGGTTTTCAGAGGCAGTGTAGGCAGGGAGACCTGTATCTTGTCTGCTTGGAGTGTGTAGTGGGTTGACAGTTCCCCCCCCAACATTAACTTTGCCAGAGCAGCTCACTTGGAAGCAAATGGAAGCTGTATTTACAAGCAAACCTACAATGGAGTGCAATGAATATGCATAAAATATACAGCAGCTACAATATTTGCAGGTATTTACAATCAATGAACAGCACAGGAGATTCCATCTCAGCAGGAGCAGTACTGTAAGGGTGCTGGAGCACTGCAAGAGGCTGCCCAGCAGTCTCCTCTGGAGAGTTTAAAGAACCAGCTGGATGTGTGACCTGCCCTAGGTGATCCTGCTTGGGCAAGGGGGGGGTTGGACTCGATGATCTCCAGAGGTGCCTTCCAACAGCTACCTTTCTATCATTCCATGATTCCTTTCATTTTCAATAGTAGCAAAATACTCTGCCCACAAGCAGTTAGCACCTTCTGAGGAACAACATGGCCTGACTATTAAAAAGAGAGGGACCCAAAGGGAATGGGTGGAGAGAAGCAGAGCTGAGCTGCCATGCTTCCCATGGTTGGAAGGGACCCCAAGGATCAGGCAGTTCCAACCCCCCTGCCATGGCCAGGGACACCTCACACTACAGCAGGTTGCTCACAGCCACATCCAGCCTGGCCTTCAAAGCCTCCAGGGATGAGGCTTCCACCACCTCCCTGGGCAACCTGTGCCAGTCTCTCACCACCCTCATGGGGAAGAATTTCTTCCTAACTCCAATCTGAATCTACCCACTTCTAGTTTTGCTGCATTCCCCCTTAGTCCTGTCACTCCCTGACACCCTCAAAAGTCCCTCCCCAGCATTTTTGTAGGCCCCCTTCAGATCCTGGAAGGCCACAATAAGGTCTCCTTGGAGCCTTCTCCTAGTCACACTGTTTTAAGGGATTAATGTCAATTTGCCTCCTTTAGGGAAATGCATCTCCTTCAGGAGTCAAAGAGAGTCCTTTCAAGGAACTAAATGGAAAACCCTGGGTGGAAAAAGCTTGTTAAAGCAGGCCCCTCTCCCTCTTGCCCATTTCTGAGCCCTCCAAGCAGACTTGTGCTCTCAGGGGAGGGCCAGTCTTTTTGCATGTGACATTTATTTCATGGAGAAGGCAATCATGGAGTTGTTTGGGTTGGAAAAGACCTTTAAGATCGTCAAGCCCAGCCATTCTCTAGCTCTGCCAAGGCTGGTGCTTAACCACGTCCCTCAGCACCACATCTCTGAGTCTATTCAAATCCCAGCTTAGAATCATGGAATCATAGAGCTGTGAAGAGACCTTTGAGATCACCACATCTAAGTGCTTGCCTAGAGCTTGCAATCCCATTAGTGCTAAAGCTCTAGCACAAAACCAGGTCCCCCAGCACCACATCCATGCATCTGTTAAATGCTTCCAGGGATGGTGACTTGCAGCACCTCCCTGGGCAGCCTGTTCCAATGCCTGAAAACCCTTTCTGTGAATTTTTCACCCCTGATATCCAACCTGAACCTTCCTTGGCACAACTTGAAGCTGTTTTCCCCTTGTCCTGTCACTTGTTGCATGTGAGAGGAGACCAACCCCCGCCTAGCCTCAGCCTCCTTTCAGGCAGTTGTGGAGGGTGATGAGGTCTCAGAACACCTCCAGGGATGGGGGTTGAGCTGCCTCGTGTTTCACTGGGCTAAACTGCACGTCAAAGGTTGAGGAGGCAGCATACAACTGGGAGCTGAGGTAGCTATGCAGGGGAGCTTTACATTGTTGCTCTCAAGGTAAATATTTCCCTTGAGCATACAGAGTCAAAGTACAGCTTGCAATGTATATGTACACAGTGGGAGATAAAGCACAGCTTGCTTCCAGCTAGGATGTCTGCTTTGTTCTGCGTCAGTGCTCACCACCTCCTCTTCTGCCATGCTGCTGGGACTTCCCCAGTGTGCTGATGGTACCCTGGGGTGCATCAAGATGCGTGTCCAGTAGCTCTAGGGAGGTTCTTCTCCCCCTCTGCTCTGCCCTGGTGAGACCACACCTGGAATACTGTGTCCAGTTTTGGGCTCCCCAGTTCAAGAGAGACAGAGACCTGCTGGAGAGCCATGAGGATGATTAGGGGACTTGAGCATCTCCCCTATGAGGAGAGGCTGAGAGCCTTGGGGCCTTGAGAAGACTGAGAGAGGATCTGATCAATGTCTATCAATATCTGAGGGGTGGGTGTCAAGTGGAGGGAGCCAAGCTCTTTTTGGTGGTGTGCACTAATAAGACAAGGAACAATAGAGACAAACTTGAGCATAGAAGGTTTCACCTCAACATGAGGAGAAACTTCTTTACAGTGAGGGTGGCAGAGCCCTGGAGCAGGCTGCCCAGAGAGGTTGTGGAGTCTCCTCTGGAGACTTTCAAAATCTACCTGGATGCATTCCTGTGCAGACTACCCTGGGTGATCCTGCTTTGGCAGGGGGAGTTGGACTCCATGATCTCTGGAGGTCCCTTCCAACCTCTCATGTCCTGTGATACTGTGATATTGTAATACTGTGGAATCTCTGCCAGTCAAGTCAAGGCTTTTGTCAAATTCAGCTGGGTTTGTGTTCTGCTGTTGAGGTTCTGCTTTCATATAAGGGACTTCTCCCAACCCTGGAGGGTGAACCTGTTCTCCAGGGCTTGTATTTAACACAGCAGCTGGGCAGAGAGATTCTGTGATTCTCCCACTTGCAGCATGGGTGGCTGCTGTTGGGAAGCTTTGCTTGAAGGTTGCCCTTCCAGCAGCACACAGAGCCAGGGAATTACAGCATGTGTGATCATTTCCAGCCAGGGTGGCTGGGAATAGGTCCAGAAAGTCCCTGCCCTCTGTTAAGTTTTAAGCACATGCTGCTGCTGAGTCAGAAAGACCCTAAAATGCACTCTTTGAAGGGCTATTTGTTAAGATAACCTTGGCATTTATGTCCTGCTTGGGTTGTACACCGTGGTGTTCTTTTGCAGGGATTCCCACAGCTTCACTGTGCTATGGGAAGAGGTTAATTAGCTTTGCAGCAGTCACCACCCCTGGCAGTGGGAACGGGGAACCAATTCTGCTGCCTGGAGCAGATCCACACTGCCTCTGCATGTCTGGTGGGTCCAGGAACTCAGCTCCCTGGCAGGTATGAGCACACCAAAGGCCATTGCCCAGGGGATGGCTCTGTTGTGCCAGGATCCTTCAGACTGAGCGGTGTCCTGAAGACCTTGCTCCCCAGCTTTTTCCCATTCAACCCCCTCTTGCTCTGCTTTGATTTTGAGTGTCCCCATCAAACACCAACTGATGCTGCCCCTTGCCAAGGAGACCAGTGCCCAAAAGTCCTTTTTGTTTGTTGGTTGGTTTTGTAATGCAAACTGCAGGCACAGTATCACAGTACTTTAGAGGTTGGAAGGCACCTCCAGAGATCACCAAGTCCAACCCCCCTGCCAAAGCAGGATCACCTAGGGGAGTCTGCGCAGGGATGCATCCAGGTGGGTTTGGAAAGTCCAGAGAAGGAGACTCCACCACCTCTCTGGGCAGCTTTCAAGTGCTCATGGCTGCACCAGGAGAGCAGACCCAAAGTACAAGTGGCTGGGGATGCACATGGCTCTCTGGAGTGGTTTTTGTTTCAGCACACCCAAAGGACCAGGCAATAGCAGCCAGGCTTCAGGCCAGGCTGAAGCCACTGGTGTGTTTGGTGGTGCATGAATACCTGGGGAACTTAAAAATGTGAGCAGGTGAGGCAGGCAAACAGTAAGGGCTGAGGGATGGTGCTTTTGAAGGAAGAGATGTTTCACAGGCATCCCTTGGAGCTCCCCATGAAGATCCAGGGCAAAGCCTAGCAGGGCATTTTAGGGTTTAGTGGGGATTTCCCCTGGCCAGAGTTAACCCCACCACCCCCATGTTAATCCATAGATTCATAGAATGGTTTGGGTTGGAAGGGACCTTAAATATTACCTAGCTCCAACATCTCTGCCATGAGCAAGGATACCTTCCACTAGACCAAGTTGCTCAAGGCCTTCTCCAACTTGGCCTTGTACACTTCCAAGGAGGAGGCATCCACAACCTCCCTGGGCAACCTGTTCCAGTGTCTCACCACCCTCACTGGGAAGAATTTGTTCCTATACCAGTCTTTTGTCTCAGGGTAAGGAGACAAGTAAGACACCTCTGGCAAACCTGATACTGGACTTGGAATTTTCCCCACAGCTCCCAGTTTCCCCTTTGGCCCACCTAAAAACCTCCAGCCCTATGGTGTTTTGGCACCCCAGCACTGACTCTCCTGCTGTGCTGCTGCAGCATGGGCTGTCATGGTCCAGTGCTGGTGATCATTAGTTCCAAGCTCTCACCTGGTTGAAATGTTAGCCTGACACCTCCGTGTGAGCATACCCAGAGAGGTGCTTTCTCTTCTGAGACAAAAATCCCTGCTCTGCTAAAAGCCAGGATCCTGAGTACAAAGTGGTGTGTGCAGGCAGCAAGCACAGTGTGTCCTTGGATGGTGGCAGGCAGGTATATGGCTCAGAGTTAGCATTTACCTTGGCATTATCCAAGTGCCACCTCACACCCAGATGCAACCTCTCCCCAAGCCTGAGATTTCCTGCTTTTTACTTTTATTTTTAAGGAAAGCTGCTTAAAAAAATCAGTGGCTTGGCTTGGGGTTATTGCCAGTTCTCTGTTTCTTCCCACCTTCCTCCCTGCTGTCCTGGGCCACCTGCCTCCTCTCTTCTTTCCTCCAATGCAGGCACCTGCTGAGTTCTTTTTGCTGACTCACAGATCAGTTCTGCACTCCACAGGTGTCCCTTTGGTGCCTGTCAGCTGAAGAAACACAAAAGCAGGGGAAAATCAGAGGGGGTGAAAAAAATGGCAACTCATTTTGTTTGTTTTCCCATAGGAAACCCCAGGCTGTTTTCAGTTGGATTAAGATGCTGAGATGTTAAGGCAGGCAGCAAGTGTGAAACCTGCTAAAATGACACATGGAAAGTGAGAAGTGATTGCTCCATCACAGTCTGGTGGTGGCAGAGGCAGGTAAGCTGCATGTCTGTGAATCACTGCAACCCATCTTGCCAGCTTTTCAAAGTCCTGAAGAAGTTCCTTGTTAAGTCTCAGCTCCCAGAGCCACAGAATTCTGTGTGCAGCCAAACTTCCAAGTGAGGTATGAGGTTATCTGGACATAAAGCCAGTTTGGGGATGGCAGAAAGCTGTAGGAGATGATCAGAGAGCTGGAGCACTTCCCCTGTGGGATCAGGCTGTGAGAGTTGGGGCTGTTCAGCCTGGAGAAGAGAAGGCTGCAGGGAGACCTTATAGTATTCCAGTACCTGAAGGAGGCCTACAAGAAAGCTGGGGAGGAACTTTTCACAAGGGTTTGTAGTGATAGGATGAGGGGGCATGGATTGAAGCTGGAAAAGGGGAGATTTAGACTGGAGATTAGGAAGAGATTCTTTCCAGTGGGGGTGGTGAGACACTGGAACAGGTTGCCCAAGGGGGCTGTGGATGCCTCCCCCTGGAGGGTTCAAGGCCAGGGTGGATGAGTGCTTGAGCAATGTGGCCTAGTGGAAGGTGTCCCTGCCCATGGCAGGAGGTTGGAACTAGATGATCTTTAAGGTCCCTTCCAACCCAAACCATTCTATGATGCTATGATTCTATGACTCTCCTGCATCCAATGCAGATGAAGATGTTCTGGAGGGAAGAGGTCCCTGTGCTTTTCTCCTTGCCCTGATGGAAAGGCCCTTTCTCCCCAGCTGTATGTAGCCCTGATGCTGTGGGCTGGCCAGTGGGAGGCCACCCTTTGGTTTTGTGATGAAGGATTAGGTAATTTCCTTCCTCTTCTCCTCTGGAAGGTGTTTTGATTAGCATAACCATTGTGTTCCCGAATTAGCTTGTGTTCCTGGCTTTGCCCTTAGGCTGGCTTTTCCTGTTCCAAGCCTGCTCTGGCACAGTGACACGGCTTTCCACCAGCTGAAGCTGGGATGGATCCAGCCACGCTCAGCCTACCAGCTCCCTCAGGCTGAAGCTGAGACTGCTAAGAGCTGGTCTTCCAACCCTACAGCTCTCTAGTGTCTGGGATGGCTGGGTGCAAACTTTCCAAGAGCCCAGGCTTTCATGTGAGGCTTATAGGTCCATCACATGAGCTGGACCAGGAGCAGCTGGGAGTACGGTGCATCTCCTTCCCTGCTGTTTGGAGGTTGGTAGCACAGTGTTGAATGCCTCACTGAGGAGTGACAGGGCCATTGGGGAGCTGTGTGGACCTTCCAAGGGGCACTCTCAGCTCCCATTCTATGACTCCTCAGCTAGTGCTCTTCCCACCATGGAGCAGAGCTGTGGTGACAAGGAAACAGTGGAACAGGGATCTCAGGAGTGAAAGCCATGAGTGCTCCTGGAAATGTCTTTTTCCAAACACCCAGGGCAAAGCCTAGCTGCTGGGGCACAGGGTGTTTAGTGCCCTCTGGGAACTGGGTTGACCCACTGGTCTCTGCCTGCCAGCTCACTGAAGCAGACCTGGTTCATATTTCATGTTCAGAAGGTATTTTCCAATCCCATGTGGAGTTGGGCCAAGAGAGGGGGAGGCTGGGGCATACCCTGCTCCAGAAGCAGGCACAGTTTGTGTGGCATTGTGGCACTTTTCAATCCAAAGCTCAGCCACACAACCACAGAAACATGGGAGAGGATGGAGAGGAGCAATCTAGAAGCTCTTGCCATCACCTTCCTATGGCTGCACCATGGCCTCAGCACCATCTGCTGCTGCTGCCCCCACCTCCAGTTTCCGTCGTTGGAGCAGAGCTTATTAAATCAAGCAAGTGCTTGGCAGGGGAGGCAGGCCAGAAGAGACCATGAGGGACCTGATGGGAGGCGAGGGGAACCCATTCCTGCTTTTATGATAGAGGGGAAGCTTTCTCCAGAGTCTCCAAAGGGACTGAGTATGGATGTGGGAGCATCTGGAGGATCAGCCCAACTAGTATAGAACACAGCATCGTGTTCATAGTGCAGGCAGCAGCCAAATCTGCTCCGCTGCTCCTGTTCCTAGCAGTGGGGGGTTGGTTGGTTTGTTTATTTCTGTAGCAGCAAGTATCCCAGGGTGGGACTGGGGATGGTAGGCACCTCCCCAAAGGGCTCAGGAGCAAAGTGCACCACTGAGCCTGGGCAGAGGTGCCCAGTCTTTGCTCAGAAAACACAAGCTGTGCCTGCCTGAGTGCTCAGCTGGCAGCCTGGATGTGAAGGCTTTGGTTGCTCCTCAGACAGGGATTTTGTGGTCATCTCTGCACAGTTGAGCCTCAGGAGCAGGGCAATGAGGGACCTCAGGGCGTCCTGCAGGAGCTTGAGGCTTGGTTTGATGGCTGCTGGCCGGAGTTAACAATCCCCCAGCCGTGGTGTATGAATTTGGGATAACTAATACCTGCAATGGAAAGCTTTGGAGCTGCTCCAAGGCTGAACAACAGCTTCTTCACCAGCAGCCAAGGACTTGGGGATGCAAAAATAACTAGGAGCTGCAAAAGCTGAGCTGGAGCAAGGGATATTCAAAGCAGCAGCAAGGAAAAACTTTCCAGCAGTCAGGATGAGCGTGGATAACTGCCAGCACTTGGGGGGGTTAAACCACAGGCTCCACAGACCCCTGCATTTGGGGTGGGTGCTGCCTCTGGGCAGGAGTTGAGGGAACTGGTAGTTAGGGAGAGCTCCTTTGAGATGTAGGGAGGGAAAATGGTACTGGTCATATAGAAGCTGGTGGCCTGGGATCTGTAGCTCACTTGAAGAACAAAAGGGCAGCACCATGGTGGAATGTATAGGCTCAGCATCCCCAGGAGTAGGGAGAAAGATCTAAGAACAGACCAACTGCAGACCATGAATGCTGGGAGGAGTGCTGTAGGGTGAACCAGCTTTGAGCCATGTAGGGATTAGTGACCTCATGAAGCTCAAGAAGGCCAAGTGCAAGGTCCTACACCTGGGTCAGGGCAATTCCAAGCACAAATACAGGCTAAGCAAGGAGTGGCTTGAGAGCAGTCTGGAGAAGGAGGACTTGGAGGTTGATGAAGAACTTAACAAGAGCTGGCAATGTGCACTTGCAGGCCAGAAGGCCAACCCTGTCCCAGGCTGAATCAAAAGAAGTATGACCAGCAGGGCAAGGGAGCTGATTCTGCCCTTCTTCTCTCTTGAGACCCCACCTGGAGCAGTGTGTCCAGTTCTGGAGCCTCTATTACAGGAAGGATCTGGAGGTGCTGGAAGGTGTCCAGAGGAGGGCCATGAGGATGAGCAGAGGGCTGGAGCTGCTCTTCTATGAGGACAGACTGAGAGAGTTGGGGCTGTTCAGTCTGGAGAAGAGAAGGCTCTGAGGAGACCTAATTGTGGCCTTCCAGTATCTGAAGGGGGCTACAAGAAAGCTGGGGAGGGACTTCTGAGGGTGTCAGGTAATGACAGGACTGGGGGGAATGGAGCAAAACTAGAAATGGGTAGATTGAGATTGGATGTTAGGAAGAGGTTCTTCCCCATGAGGGTGGTGAGACACTGGCACAGGTTGCCCAGGGAGGTGGTGGAAGCCTCATCCCTGGAGGTTTGTAAGGCCAGGCTGGATGTGGCTGTGAGCAACCTGCTGTAGTGTGAGGTGTCCCTGTCCATGGCAGGGGGTTGGGACTGGCTGAGCCTTGAGGTCCCTTCCAACCCTGACAATTCTATGTTTCTATATTTTTTCTCTTCTACCATCACATCAGCCTGCATGAAACAGTCACTTATTCTCCTTGCCAATGTGTTGAGATGTACCAGGCTGTGGGCAGGACCTGCTGCCTATCCCCAGCCCAGCCTCAATAGCGCAGCTTGTTCTCTGTGCAAGGGGTGATGATGTGGTGGCAGCTGCTGTGAGTCCCAGGGACACCATGGCAAGTAGCCCTGGTTGCTGCTCCAGGAGATCTGGCTATGGAGATACAATAACATGGGTGCCCCTAGCATCTACAAGAAGTTGCAAAGGGATGTGGCAGGAGGCTGGAAGATCCTGACGGCCTGTGCTGTGATGCTGAATTATCACTCCCCTTGCAGCCACTTTGATTAAGAATTTCTTACTCAACAGGCAGTGCCTAGCAAGTGCACAAGCTGGAATCATAGGGTCACAGAAACACTCAGGTTGGAAAAGACCCTCAGGATCACCAAGTCCAACCCAGAACCCTGCTCTGCAAGGCTCACCCCTAAACCATATCCCCAAGCACCACATCCAAACCACCTTTAAACACATCCAGGCTTGGGGACTCCACCACCTCCCTGGGCAGCACATTCCAATGGCTGACCACTCTTGCTGGGAAAAGATGCTTCCTCATGTCCAGTCTAACCCTGCCCAGTCACAGCTTGAGGCCATTCCCTCCTGTTCTGTCACTAATCACCTGGGAGAAGAGACCAGCAGCAGCCTCTCCACAAGGTCCTTTCAAGTAGTTGTAGACAGCAATGAGGTCTCCCCTCAGCCTCCTCTTTTCCAAATTAACCATCCTCAGCTCCCTCAGTCACTCCTCATCAGATTTATTCCCCAGGCCCTTCACAGCTTCCTTGCCCTCCTCTGCCCTGGCTCCAGCACCTCCACATCTCTCCTGTAGTGAGGTGCCCAAAACTGGAGGCAACAGTCAAGGTGTGGCCTCCCCAGAGCTGAGTGCAAGGAGACAATCCCCTCCCTGCTCCTGCTGGACACAGCATTGCTGATACAAGCCAGGATGCCTTTGGCTTTCTTGGCCAGCTGGGCCAGGAATGTTCACCACAAGGAAGGAGCAGAAGTGAGAGTGAGATGTCTTTGAGCTTGGCTGAAGATATGGAGGTATGGTAGATGTATTCCCACCCAAGCCCAGACCTTTAGTGTGATTTAGGGTGACACGTGTGGCCAGTGCAACCTGCATAGTACAGAGCAGGGAAGAGAACTCTGTGCTCTCTCAGTTTATGGCTCCTGCTTGTTTGTGTCTTGCCTGGGTCTGGGTGCTGGGCTAGTTTTGGAGGCACATTCCTGGAGAATTACACATTCGGTCCAAGATGGTTCTCATGTTCTTATGGCACAGACTAGCAGGGCATAGCATCTCCTCCAATAGCCTGGCTCTTCTCCAATGGTTCAGCCTAGTAGTTGGTCCCTTCCAACATGACTGGAGGCCACTCCAACCCCTTCCCCTTTTCAAGGTACTGGGGCATCCAAATCACTTCCAGACAACTAATGCCCTCTGGCACCTGAGTAACACACCTCCTGTTTCTTCTGTCCCAGCATGGCCAGGCCAGGAAGCACACAGAGGGTGCATGCCTAGAGGACAGCCACCACACTGGATGGCACTAACCATTGTGGGCAGCTCTGGGCATGGTTTTGTCTCTGTCCTGGGACCCACAAGCTAGTGGTGGATCAGACCCAGCACTGTATAACTGCACAGCACTTGCAAACCCTGAATAACCATGATCAGGTATCTCTACTCCTCCCTGAAGGCCAGCTGGAGTGAGCTCAGACTCTTCTAACCTAGTGACAGCACAAGAGGAAATGGCCTCAAGCTGCACCCAGGGGAGGTTTGGATTGGATATTAGAAGAAACTTCTTGACTGAAAGGGTTCTCAGAGATGGGAAGAGGCTGCCCAGGGAGGTGGTTGAATCTCCTTCCCTGGAGGTGTTGAAAAGAGGCAGAGATGTGGTGCTGAGGGACATGGTTCAGCACCAGCCTTGGCAGAGTTAGACAATGGTTCTATGAAGATGTTTTTCAACCCAAACGACTCCATGATCTTTAGGGCTCTATCTGCTTCACAGCGCCTGCACTCAGCCCTCCACAGTGGGGTCCAGAGCTTGAACCTGAACCCCCCGACCCCTTGATGCTTCACACCTTTCCCCTCCCAGCCATGCCTTGGGGCTTGTGCCCCATCCTCCGCATAGCCCCGGGCTGCCCGGGCCGGCGCAGACCCATCCCACCGGGCTCTGCGGAGCCTTCCAGGCCCCGAGGAGCTGGGTGCCGACCCTCCAGCCTCTAGCCAGGCTCGGAGGCGGCGGAGAGGCCGTGGCTGCTGCGGGGAGAAGCAGGGACTACACGCCCCAAGAGTGCCGGGGCGGCGCGTCCCGTCCCGATCCCGCCCCGCCGCGCTGAGTGGGCCCCGCGGCGCGGCGCGGAGCGGCAGGGGAGGGAGGCAGGGAGGGGCGGACCCGGCCGGGCCGAGCCCGGCCAGACAGCGGCGGAAAGTGCCACGACTCCACACGGCCGAGGCGGCGAAGGAGGGACTGAGAGCCGGCACGGGTGGGTAGGAGGAGGAGGCGGCGGCGGCGGCAGCAGCAGCCACCCTGCCTCTCCCTTTCCTCTTCCACTTCTCCACGCGTGGTGGGAACTCGCCCCGTGGGACCACCACACAGCCCTTCCCCAGCCCCTCCGCCCCCCAGCCCAGCCCAGCGCTTCCCTCTCCCAGCGCCCGGCTGTCAGCAGACGTGGAGCGGGGTGGGGACAGCCGCCCGAGGCCCCACTCGCGGAAGGGTGTCCCGCCTGGAACTGTGGAAGCGGGCAGTAGATGGAAAGCCGGGTCCTGGGGGTGGGGGTAGGAAAGGGGACGAGGCTCGCAGGGCGGGGAGGGGGTGTCCGGCGGGTGAATGGCCCAGGCAGCGCGGAATGGCGGCGAGGGCGGGCGGCCGGCCGGGGAGCGGAGGGGAGGGAGGGCGGGAGGGCGGCCGGGCAGGGTCCTGCGCCGCCCCCCGGGGTTCCCCCAGCCCCGCTCCCCTCGACCTCAGCCTGGTTCTTGGCCTCCAACCGTTTTACGCCGCCCCCCTAGCTCTTCCCCGGGCATCGCCCCCCGCCCCATAGCGGTCAAAGCAGTTCCCCTGCCCCAGTGCTGGCCTGATGAAATTCATTAATCTGATTAAGCGCGGTTACAAAAGGTCACAGCTCTCCGGCGGTTGTGCTTAGTTATTTTTTCCCCTTAACTAAGCCCTCCCTTCCCCCTGCTCCGCGCGCAAAAAAAAGTAATTCTGTTTCCCAGAAATGGGAGATCCTTCCCTGCCCCGCCAGGCAGCGCCGGGGGCCGACGAGAAGAGGGGAGACGCCTCCGCGCCTGAGGGCTTCCCAAAGCGGATTTTGGTGCCCTTCTTCTGGGTTCACCCAGCTGGATGCTCTGCTTCTTACCCCGCTGCTCCTCCAGTCCCTGGGAAGCTGTCCAGGGGAGAGAGCCAGTCCCTTGGTCCAGCTGGGAGAGTCAGTTCCTGGTTCAGGGGGGGTTGACCAAGTCCCCAGTACAGCTGGGAGAGCCAGTCCCAGGTCCTGCATACGTGGCCGGGCGGGATGGAGGAACCTCCCCGCCTGAAATGTCAGCTTTCCCCCTTGGCAGGAGCCGTGGCAGCGGCTTCCCCTCACCCGCGCGGCTGGAGTTAGGCCAGGTGGGTGTAGCTGGGATGTGACACCTCCACTCCCCCCCAGGCAGAAGCAGAGTAGGGCTGGGGTGGGTTGGGACACCACTTAGGGCTGGGAAATAAACCACTTTGTGATAGTTTCCACAGAGATTAGTCCAGCTGCAGCTGCCTTGTGGGGCTGCTATGATCTTCTCGTGTACATGGCTTGGGGGGGGTTGTGGTTTTTTCCCCTGCCTTTTATTGTTTTTTTTTTTTTTTTCATTACTCTGAGGGCTTAGGAAGGGAGCTGGCAGCGCTGCCAAGGGCCCCAGCTGATGTTGTCATGCTGCAAGAGCTAATGGAGCGCTAAGACACGTTCAATTAAGTCAAGCTATAACTGTTGCTGAGCTGGAGTTGCTGCCTGGAGTAGCACATGCTGCTGGAAGGGCAGTCACTTACCCAGAAAACGTATTTAAGCAGAGGCTGCCAGGTGATCCTGCTTCAGCAGGATCCTCAGAGGTCACTTCCAACCCCTACCATTCTGCTCATGATGCATTGGCTTGTCTCTTTGTCCGAGGCCTCACCTAGAGTCCTGTGTCCAGCTCTGGGCATCCCAGCTCAAGAAGGACAAAGAACTGCTGGAGAGAGTCCAGTGCAGGACCACTGAGATACTGAGGGGATTGGAACATCTCTCATATGAGGCAAGGCTGAGAGAGCTGGGGCTGCTTAGCTTGGTGAAGAGGAGAAGCATTTGGTGGTTTGTCTTTTATCTGCTGATAATGTTTCTGCCTTCTCCAGCTGCTGGACTGCCCTGCTGTGGGCAGGATCAGGCCTGTCAGTTCCCTTTCCCTCTCCCTGCTTCGTGCTGGAGGAACTTTGTCCCCAGCTATATGCAGTGCTTTGGTGGGAGAAGCTGCAGACCAGGGGAAGGGAAAGAGATGGGAGCATTTCTTCAAACTGGAGGCCAGGCAATGCTCTCCCCAATGAGTGACCTGTCCTTTAGGTGCTGCCTGCTTCTTGCCCAGGAGATAGTTCTGTGGTTTTGAGGGGGGAGGGAAGAAAGAAAGAAAAAAACCAACCTCAGGCTGAGATTTCAGCTTGATACCTGTGTGTTGGGTCAGGCAGCTTGTCTGACCTGTGTGTGCATATTTAGGGAGGGGAGAGCTTTTGGTTTGGGAGGGGTTTTTATAACCTGCTGGGAGGTGCTGTAGAGAAAAGGGAGCTGCAGGTGCTTTGCAGGCAGGTGTTGCTGTGCGCTTTGTAGTGCTGGGGTGGCAAAAAGCCAGCTTGCTCTTTGTCTGCTCTCCAGCACCTCATCACCTCTTCTCCACTGCTTTTAACCGGAGATGCCACTTGGCAGAGAATCACACAGAATCACTGAATGTTACAGGTTGGAAGGGACCTCCAGAGATCGACTCCAACCCCCCTGCCAAAGCAGGATCACCCAGGGTAGTGCACACAGGAATGCATCCAGGCAGGTTTTGAAAGTCTCCAGAGAGGGAGACTCCACAACCTGCCTGAGCAGCCTGTTCCAGGGCTCTGTCACCCTCACTGTAACACAGTTTCCCCTCATGTTGAGGATGTTTGGGTTTGCATCCATTGTTCCTTGTCTCATTACTGAGCACCACCAAAAAGAGCTTGGTCCCATCCACTAGACACCCACCCCTCACATCTTTATACACAGTGATCAGATCCCCTCTCAGTCTTCTCAAGGCTAAACTGCCCCAGGGCTCAGTCTCTCCTCATAGGGAAGAAGAATGCTCAAGTCCCCTAAGCATCCTCATGGCTCCCTGTTGGACTCCAGCAGATCCATGGCAAAGAGCAAGCCTTGGATTGCAAGGGCAACAGTGCTTGTAAAGGGCATCTTTTCCCCACCTGCAGTACCTGTCCAGACCAGGAGGAGATAACAGATCCATTTTTTCTTTGGCCATGTAAAGAAGTCAGTTTTCTGTAGTTACTACACAACCTGTCTCTTCCTTTGCTTCTCTTTGCCTGCTCTTGACCTCGTTGATTTAAACTGAGATTGGTGGGAGGCCAAGTGGCAAAGATGAAGTCCCATGGATTTCATGGAAGTGGTGGCAGAGGGGAGGAAAGGCTGAAGGGGTGGGAAGGCTCTAGCCTGGTTTTGTACATGTCTGGCAGGTGTGACCACAAGACAGCGTGGCCCCAATGCTGTCACACCGTGTGCTGCTTTACCCTGCAGATTCTTTGGTGCTGGGAAAGCAGCCAGGCTGAGTACTTCACTGGTTGGGCTTCCTTAGAGCAACTTGGACTTTTGCTCAGGGCAAACAGAGGTCACTGCACATGCAGGGTGGTGAAGGGAGGTCAGATCTCCAGGGCTCTTACCTGGGATGGTGAGAAGTTTGGTGGAGGATGAGAAAAAGCCACAGGAATGGGTGAGTTAGAGCACAGCATTTCAGCTGACTCCTTTGCATGAGGTGGTCCAGTGGCATACTCAGTTATTCCTATCATTCCTCATCTGGTGGTGGAGTAAAGCTTTATCTGAGCTAGCTGTTTGGGGAAAGGAGATCTCCCTGATTTCCAGTATTTTGGCTGGGGGAGGAGCTGAGGATGATCCTGCTCAAGAAACTTCATGCAGTCAAATGTGCTCAGTGTTGGACAGGAAGTTCGTTTTTTGAATCATAGAATTGTCAGGGTTGGAAGGGACCTCAAGGATCATCTAGTTCCACCCTCCCCTGCCATGGGCAGGGACGTCTCACACTACAGCAGGTTGCTCACAGCCACATCCAGCCTGGCCTTACAAACCTCCAGGGATGAGGCTTCCACCACCTCCCTGGGCAACCTGTGCCAGTGTCTCACCACCCTCATGGGGAAGAACTTCTTCCTCACATCCAATCTGAATCTACCCATTTCTACTTTTGCTCCATCCTCCCCAGTCCTATCATTACCTGACACCCTCAAAAGTCCCTCCCCAGCTTTCTCATAGCCCCCTTCAGATACTGGAAGGCCACAATTAGGTCTTCTCAGAGCCTTGTCTTCTCCAGACTGCACAACCCCAACTCTCTCAGTCTGTCCTCATAGCAAAGCAGCTCCAGCCCTCTGCTCATCCTCACACAGGCTCCAATAGCTGGTGGTGTCCCTGCACCTCTTAGGCACACAGCTGTCTCCCAAAGCAGCCTGGGCATCAGGCAGAAGAGTGCCATTGCATGGACAAAGCCCTGTGGTGGACCAGAAGGGGCAGGGTGGAGGATACGGAATTCTTCCAATCCTCTTCACAGGCTGGCTGCTGAGGAGGTGAAACCTGTACAGGTGCAGCTATTCTCTAGGCCTCCACGAGCAGACATGTCCTGGCTGAGGCTCTGTGCAGGCTGTAAGCCTGGAGGGCTCTCCTGGCAAAGGGCAAAGCACGTGTGCTGCTGCCACCAGGCTTGGCAGGGGCAGGGCTGTGGCTGGCTGCGGCAATCCAGCAGCAGACTTCCCAGCCCTTGAGGGGTGAAGGCAGCGAGGGCAGGAAATGCCAGAGCAGAGCTGTGCTCCTGCTGCTAACGCTGTGGCATGCTGCTGATTGCACTTGTGCAGCAGGGAGCTCCAAGAAGACTCATCCTCATCCTCATCCTCATCCTCATCCTCATCCTCCAGCTGGGGGTTGGCCTAGATGACCTCTGGAGGTCCCTTCCACCCCAAAACCGTTCTGTGATGCCATCAAGTGCCAGCGCCAGCCTGGCTCGATTGAGGTGCATGTGCAGCTGGTTTGTGCTGCTGAAGGGATGGACTCTTCCCTCAACAAGCTGTTGGGCTGCTCCCTGCCAAGACTCCACCACAGGAGGAGCTCTACTGGTGGGGCTGACTCCTGGGAATCAGCAGCAGGGCTGCCAGGAACAGCCCTGTGCCTGCAGACTGCAGGGCACAAGTGTTGAGAAGGGATCAAAGTTTCTATTGGCTGTGATCACAGGATGGTAGGGGTTGGAAGGGACCTCTGAAGATCATCAAGTCCAAACCCCTGCCAGAGCAGGACCAGAGAATCTAGCTCAGGTCACACAGGAATGCATCCAGATGGGTCTTGAAAGTCTCCAGAGAAGGAGACTCCACAACCTCTCTGGGCAGCCTGCTCCAGTGCTCTGTGACCCTCAGAGTGAAGAAGTTCCTCCTCATGTTGAGGTGGAACCTCCTGTGCTGCAGTTTCTATCCATTGCCCCTTGCCCTATCAGTGGGTGTAAGTGAGCAGAGTCCCCTCCCTCCTGACGCCCAGCCCTCAGATATTTATAACCATTTATTAAATCCCCTCTCAGTCTTCTCCAGACTGAGCAGCCTCAGGGCTCTCAGCCTTTCCCCACCAGGCAGTGCTCCAGTCCCTCAATCATCCTGGGAGCTGTCCATTGGACTCTCTTGAGTAGATCCCTGTCCCTCTTGAACTGGGGAGCTGCTGGGAGTCACTGCTGCCCAGCTGGTGTTTCTCACTCTTCCCTTTGGGTTTTCCCCTGTCACACCTGTCTTTGGGAGCAGCATTGGGATTGCTGGGAGCTTGCAATCAGCCCATGCATGCATCTCAGCTGCTTTCACAAGCAGCCTGCTCTAGTGGAAGGTGTCCCTGCCCATGGCAGGGGGATTGGAACTGGATGAACTTTAAAGTCCCTTCCAACCCAAACCATTCTGTGATTCTCCCAGTAGGTCCACAGCTTCTCTAAGTTAGTGCTCTGAGCTGCTTGGTTTCTTGTTTTTTTGGGGTTTTTTGGTCAGTTTTGGTTTGGAGGAGGCTGTTGGGGTTTGGGGGTTTTGTTTATCAGGTGTTTGTTTGTCAGAAAAGCCTTGTTTAAGCCTAATCTGGGTCCTTATCTCACCTTGGCTGTAAAGTCTGATAGGAGGCAAGGTACAGGCAGCTTTTACTGCAACAGGGCTGGGTGAGGCTGTGCCTGCCTGCCTCCTGAGGGAGCAGGGGCTTGTGGTGACAGGACAAGGGGGAATGGGTCTAAGCTGGAAGAGAGCAGACTTAGCCTGGGTGTTAGGAAGAAATTCTTTCCAGTGAGGGTGGTGAGACACTGGAACCAGTTGCCCAGGGAGGTTGTGGATGCTTCCTTCATGCAGGTGTTCAAGGCCAGATTGGATGAGGCCCTGAGTAAGTAGGAAGTGTCCTTGCCTGTGGCAGGGGGATTGGAGCTAGGTGATCTTTGAAGTCCCTTCTCAAACCATTCCATGATTCTGTGGTGCTCAACCAACCTGCTCAGAAGGGCTGTGGTGGAGGACAGCAGTGTGATGTGGCAGGCAGGGGAGCTACATCTAGCATTGCCATCCCACCAACCTCACTGCTCTGCTGTCTGGGTGATAATGCTTCCCTCCCTCATCCTCTCTGCATTCCATGCTTCTGTAACAGAGGGTTGGGTTGTTTCCTCTCTTCCTATCCTCTATAGGTTCCACCCAGCTACTTTGTGGAGGTGACAGCAGCAGCTGGTGGGGTTGGAATGCATTTGCCAGCTCTTACTGATGCCCTTGCCCTAAGCTTGAGCAGCAAATCTGAATAGGAAACCAGGGCAGTGTGAGGTCAGGAAAGGATTATTTTTACCAGTGTGTTGGGGGTTGCTGGGCAAGGATTTGAGGGTCACCTTGTTCTGTCCCTGAAACAGCTCCTGGGTGTTTTAATGTAGCCCTAAAACCAGCAGAAGGTTGTGGGCATCTCTTCTTCAGCCCATCTGCCAGGGAGAGGAAACCCAGCACCTGCACCCTGCAGGTTAGGAAATAGTCTGTTCTGGGTGGGACTGTCCCAGGGCGATGCTACCTGGTCAGAAGGGAGGGACGTAGAATTGTTTGGGTTGGAAAAGACCTCTAAGATCACCGAGTCCAGCCATCAACCTCACACCACCATGGCTCTTAAACTATGTCCCAGAGTGCCATGGCCACATGTTTCTCCGACACCTCTAGTGACAGTGACTCCACCACCTCCCTGGGCAGCCTGACCACTCCTTCAGGAAAGGCATTTTTCCTCATGTCCAACCTAAACCTCTCCTTGGCACAATTTCAGGCCATTTCCTCTCGTTCTATCACCTGATATTAGGGAGAAGAGACCAACCCCCACCTCACTCCAGCCTCCTTTCAGGGAGTTAGAACAATGAGGTCTCCCCTCAGCCCCCTCTTCTCCAGACTAAACAACCCCAGCTCCCTCAGCTGCTCCTCACCAGCCCTGTTCTCCAGACTCTTCACCAGCTTGATTGCCCTTCTGTGGACCTGCTCCAGCACCTCAATGTCCTTTCTGTAGTGATGGCCCCAAAACTGACCCCAGTCTTTGAGGTGCTGCCTCAGATGTGGTGGGGCAGAGCAGAGTGAGGCTGCTTCAATGTGAAACAGCCAGGCTGGATGTGAGACAGGGATGCCTGTAGTATCAGCTAGGATCTCCAGTGATGCCCTGGGGTAGAAAGTTGGCCCTGCCAGAGGAGGCTGGTTCCAGCTGGCCTTGGCAGTCTTCCTGCCTGCCAGCTCTCTCCTGCTTTGCATGGGAAGCTTGGAGAGGCAGGCAGTGAGAGCTGGGGTGCTGGTTAGAACATCCTTCCCTGGGCAGGTGGGTATTTCCATCAGGACATGGGTGCTTTGCAGCTTCTTCCAGCTCTGCACCCCCTGCTCAGGTGTTGGAGGAGAGTTTTGCATGGTCTCCCCCTCGCTGTACAAGCAGCTGCAGATTCAGCTGCAAGTTCTCCTCCACTCTGGCTGCTAGAAAGAAGGATGCTCCAAGATCTCTCCCCATGTGCACTGAGGTTTTGAAAAGATGCTGATCTCCTCATTTTTAGCCTTATTTTTGCCTCCTCCTCTTCCAGCCCCTCCCTCCCTCCCTAATCCACAACCTCTCAAAGGGGAAATTTGATAGTGCTTGCAGTTGAACATGGGCATGGGAACTTCTGGTAGCTGAGTATGTTTTGAAGCACAGTGATGAGAATTGGCAGCTTGGGCCCCCCTGGGAAGTGCCCCTTAGCAGATTAACTGCCTGCCTTTACCATCTGTGGCCATGGCACTCTGGGACATGGTTTAGTGGCCATGGTGGTCTTAGCTTGATGGTTGGACTCAATGACCTTGGAGGTCTTTTCCAACTGAAAGAATCCTATGATTCTGTGAGCTGGGTATTCATCAGCCACCCCAGGGCCATGTGCAGGTGACACCCTGATGGGAAAAACACGTGCAGGGACAGCAAGGAAGGGTTTGTCTTTGAAACTCAAGACAGGTTTCAGTTAGAAGTTAAGAGGAGTGTGTGGCTGTGTCCTGCTTGCCACGTTGCAGAGCAGGTGGTGCAGTCCCTGCTTGTAGAATCATTGAATGGTAGAGGTTGGAAGGGACCTCTGGAGATCATTGAATCCAACCTCCACTGCCAAAGCAAGATCACCTCGGCCACATCACACAGGAACACATCCAGATGGGTCTTGAAAGTCTCCAGAGGAGACTCCACAACCTCTGTGGGCAGCCTGCTCCAGCGCTCTGTCACCTATTGCTGCACTGGGGCTTAATGGGTGGAGAAACTGAGGCTGGAGAGGGGGGTAGGAAGGATCCTGTGCCCAGTTTGCCTCACAGCTACTAGCAGAGATGGAAAGAGGAATGCCACATCCAGTGTTCCCTTTGCAAGTCTCACTTCTTCCTGTAGGCATCTCCTGGGGAGATGAGATCATTAGCAATCATGTTTGGTATTTTCAGCTTGAACTTAGGGCTTCTGTTGGTGCTTGCACCACAAGAAAATGGTCATGACTTGGTTCTCCCTGTGGAGAATGTGCAGGCTGGGTTGTCTCTCTTCACTGTGAACTGGAAGCAGCTACCACAGGGGACAGTCACAACAGCCTCATAGAATGGTTTGGGTTGGAAAGGACCTTGGAGATCATCTAGTTCCAACCCCTCTGGCATTGGCAGGGACCCCCTTCACTAGACCAGGCTGCTCAAGGCCTCAGCCAGCCTGGCCTTGAACACTTCCAGGGAGGAGACATCCATGACTATGTGTCCTTCCTGCTAGGCTGGACAGAAACCAGCAGTGCTGCTGGCTGTAGGTGGTGAAGGAAGAAAGCCAGGGCAGCTGCGAAGGTGGCTGAAGCTCTTCTGAGCTGACACTCTAATACTCTGTTCCAAAATGGAGAGCTGAATGTGCACCTGGATGCAATGCCAGGAGCCCCAGGGAGAGCCCAGAGCTTGGCCAACCTGCACCAAACAGTGTGAGGAAGAGCTCTCTTAGCGCTGTGGGGACACAGCATCATGCAGCAGTCGTACTCCACCATCCCACTGAACCAGGGGAGTGAGTTGCTCCTGGCTGTCTCTGCTCATAGCCCTCTCCTTTTTCTTCCATGTCTTTGGTGCTTCTGGAGCTCAGTACAGCCAGAGGGAGCGGTCCCTGCAGTGCAACTGGGCCACTGTGTCTAGGCAGGTCGACCTCACCAGAGTTGTGTGACTCTTGAGAGTTTGTCTTTTCAGTGCCTGGTTCCATTGCAGATGTCCCCAGGAAACTCCTAGCTCATAGAGGCCCTTGTGTCTGCACACCCCCCCCCACCCCCCTTAACTGTTGTTGTGGTGTCTTGCAGGCCCAGAAGCAGCAGGCCAGGATGGATGTGTATGACCCTCAGACCCTGGGTGTGATGGTCTTTGGAGGGTTCATGGTGATATCAGCCATTGGGATCTTCCTGGTGTCCACCTTCTCCATGAAAGAGACGTCCTACGAGGAGGCCTTGGCCAAGCAGCGCAAAGAGCTGGAGAAGACCCAGCAGCAGAAAACAGAGAAAAAGAAGAAAGAGAAACCCCTGGAGAAAAAAGGAAAGGCAAAGAAAAAGGAGGAGAAGCCTAATGGGAAGATCCCTGAGCAGCAGCTGGCTCAGGAGGCGACAAACTCTCCCAAGGATGTGGTTCCTGAGCCTGCTGCGGTGCCTGCGCCTGTAGCTGCTGAGGCTCCGGTTGCAGCAGTCTCAGTGCCCCCCCAGGAGAAAGAGAAACCTGCTCCTTCACCTAAGGAGAAGAGGAAGAAGGAGAAGAAGGTGGCAAAAGTCGAGCCTGCTCCCAGCCCAGTGTTGGCTGCGCCCCCTGTCAGCGTCCCCAAGAGCTCTCCTGTCTTGGAGGTGACCCCTAAGGAGGTGCCTGTTGTGGCAGTGCCCCCAGTGGGCACACAGCAGAGTGCTCCAGTCATCAGCTCCACTGTCATCAAGAAAACTGCTGATGGGCTGCCAGCCCATGAGGAGCAGAAGCCCGATGGGCCTGCCAAGAAGAAGCCTGCATCCAAGAAGAAGAGCGAGCCAGGTGAGGCCTAATGCTTCTGCACCTATCCCCAGGAGCCAGCAGGACACCTTGCTGCTGTCCAAACACAGCTACCCTATTGGGAGAGCTCTTCACTCCTCTCCTCCTGTGTTGGGTACCCCTGCTTGGTGCTCAGCACACAGGTGTTGGGGAGTTACAAGGTCCTCTCAGATTTGCTGTTGTGTTCTGAGCCTCTGAGCAAATCTGCACACTGAGAATGAACCTGGCCTGGGAGAGGAGGAGTCAGCTGCCAAGGTGCTGGACATCTGGGTGGAAAGCCAAGATGAGATGTTTAGTGTCTGAAGGGGGCCTACAAGAAAGCTGGGGAGGGACTTCTTAAGGTGTCAGGTAGTGACAGGACTGAGGGGAATGGAACAAAACCAGAAATGGGTATATTGAGATTGGATGTTAGGAAGAAGTTCTTCCCCATGAGGGTGGTGAGAGACTGGCACAGGTTGCCCAGGGAGGTGGTGGAAGCCTCATGCCTGGAGGTTTGTAAGGCCAGGCTGGAGGTGGCTGTGAGCAACCTGCTGTAGTGTGAGGTGTCACTGCCCGTGGCAGGGGGGTTGGAACTGGATGATCCTTGAGATCCCTTCCAGCCCTAACAATTCTATGACTCTATGAACTTGTGCCAGGGGAGGTTTAGGTTGGATGTGAGGAAAAATGTCTTTCCTGCAAGAGTGGTCAGACCTTGGAACAGGCTGCTCAGGGGGCTGGTGGTGTCACTGTCACTGGAGCTGTTCAAGAAACCTGTGGCCATGGCACTTTGGGACAAGGTTTAGTGGCCATGGTGGTCTTAGGTTGACAGGTGGACTTGGTGATCTTGGAGGTCTTTTCCAACTGAAACAATGCTGTGATTCTATGTTTATTAAAGCACAGAGGAGCTCTGCCAGTTGTCTTCTGTAGGGAGACAGGTCACAGATAGAATTTCCTCCTTCTTCAGTGGAGATAAAAGCCAAACTATTGCCAGAGGCAGGAGTGAAGACATTTTATACACTGAAGGACAGGTCAAAGAATCATAGAATGGTTTGGGTTGGAAAGAGCCTTAAAGATTATCTAGTTCCAACCCTCTGCCATGGGCAGAGACACTTCCACTAGCCCAGGTTGCTCAAGGCCCTGTCCAACCTGGCCTTGAACACCTCCAGGGAGGGGGCATCCACAACCTCCCTGTGCAGCCTGTTCCAGTGTCTCACCACCCTCACAGGAATCCACCCTCTGGCTGGATTCCTGCCTCCCATTGCACCAATGTCAGCAGTTGGGGTTTGATTCTTGCTGAAGTGAGAACAGGCACTGAAAATGTGAGAGCTTTTGGACCTGTAGAGGTGTTCTGCCCCTGAAGATGGGGCAGAAATCCCTCAGGTGCTCTCAAAGATGTGAGGTGGTGTTTGGACAGGTTTCATTTCCTTTTTTTCCCCCCTTCCTTTCTCTACCAAAAAAAAACCAACCAAGCAAAAAAGACAGCCCCCACTTGCCAGCCTTCTCTAGCACATCCAGGCTTAGGCTGCTGTGTAACCTGGCAGTTTGCAACTGGAGGAGGGCTTGCTACTCAGCAAGACATTTTGCAGCCACTGGTGTCCAAGTTTGGGTTAAAGCAATGGTACCTACTCCTCTGAGCAAAGGATTTCACTAAAGGCCATCTCCATGCAGCAGAGAGGATTGAAACTGTTGGATTCTATGAAGCCTTGCTCCCACGTGTGGCTACCTGACCTGGGCTGCAGCCTCCTGGGTGTGCAGCTCCAAGCAAGGTCCATGGACAAGGAGCTGGACATCAGCCAACAGTGTGAGCTTGCAGCCCAGAGGGCAAATCACATCCTGCATCAAAAGAAGTGTGGCCAGCAGAGCCAGAGAGGTGATTCTGCCACTTTGCTGTGGTGAGGTCTCACCTGGAGTACTGTGTCCTGCTCTGGTGCCCTCAATACAAGAAAGACATGGACCTGATGGAAGGGGGTCCAGAGGAGGGCCATGAAAATGCTCAGGAGGTTGGAGCACCTCTGCTACAAAGAGAGGCTGAGGGAGCTGGGGATGTTCGGCCTGGAGAAGAGTAGGCTCTGGGGAGACCTCTTAGCAGCCTTCCAGTACCTGAAGGGGGCCTGCAAGAAGGCTGGAGAGAGGTTGTTTGCAAAGGCCTGCAGTGATAGGAGGAGGGGGAGTGGTTTGATATTAGAGCAGAGCAGATTTCGCTTGGGTGTTAGGAACAGGCTCTTTACAACGGGGGTGGTGGAACACTGCAACAGGCTGCCCAGGGAGGTGGCTGAGCCAGGGAGGTATTCAAGGGGAGGCTCAGCAGGGCCCTGGACCATCTGATCTGGTTGAGGATGGCCCTGCTCACTGCAAGGGGCTTGGACTAGATGAGCTGTGGAGGTGCCTTCCAGCCAGGCTGGTTCTGTGATGCTGTGTCTCCTGTGCCCCCGTGGGTTTGAGAAGCAGCTCTCCAGCCCCCTTGTCCCTGTTGTGCTTTGCCGCCTGGCTGCTGCTTGTTCTCTACAGCTTCCCCCAGCGAGGCCTGAGCTTTGCAGCTCTGCTGATGGGCTCAGCACAGCAGCACAGGCTTCCTTCTGCCACAGCTTGGCAGGCTGCCCTGGCTCCCTTGACTAGCTGCAAGGTGGGGTTTGCGTGGTGCCCGCCTTGTGCAAGGTTCACTTGCGCAACACCTCCAGAGCTTTGCTTGGTGGGGCCCTCCACCCAGCAAGAAGGGGCCAGGGGATGTGATGTGCCATCCTGCAGCTGTGCTCTTGCCAGCATGACTGAAGTGTGAGCCAAGATCTTGGGCCCTGGTTGCAGGAGCTGGGGGAGCTGCCCTGGCTATGCTTGCTGGGAAGTGGCTGCAGCTTGTGAGCCGGAATCTGCCGCTGCTGGGGCTCAGTGCTGCCTTCCCAGATGGATCTGCTGCTGGGAGCAAGCAAGGGTGTGCTGGAGCTGCTGGGTGTCCCTGGGCTTTGGTGCTGTTGTGGTTGGACCATGGCTGGCTGCCAGGTGCCTGCTTGGCTGCTCTCTCACTACTTCTCAGTAGGAGGGAGGGGAAAATGAGATAATGAAGCTCGCACAGGGTGATTGCTTTGCAGTCTCTGTCACAACCAGAACAGACTCTACTTGCCCAGAGAGGTGGTGGAGTCTCCATCTCTGGAGACATTCAGAACCCACCTGGATGTGTTCCTCTGTGACCTGAGTCTGTCTTGGCAAGGGGGTTGGACTCAATGATCTGCAGAGGTCCTTCCCAACCCCTTCCATTCTGTGATTCTGTGAAAACTAATGTCATTTGTTTCCAGTTAAAGTGGATGGGAAACAAAAGAAAAATTAAACCAACAACTTCCCCTCCCTGCCCCCCTTCCCAGGCTCAACTTCACTTTTTCCCTCCCAGCTCCTCTGCTTCCCTTCCCTGAGCACCTCATGGAAATGGGGGTCACGGTCAACCTGTAACAGTTCCTCCCCTCCTCCCTCTTCTCCTCACACCTTTCCCCAGCTCCAGCCGGGGGTCCTTCCACTGACTGCAGTCCTTCAGGATGAACCTGCTCCAGCAGGGGCTCCTCTCCAGGGGAATCTCTGCTCTGACACCTGAAGCACCTCCTCCTCATTCTTCTCTGACCTTGCTGTCAAGGGGCCTGAGCTCTGCATTCAGGAGGCCCTGGTATTGGTAGCTGTAGAGGCTTTGGAGCTACTGGTCTCCAAACTGGGATTTCTTTAAGGAAAAAGCCCACTGGACCATAGCTGCTGTGCAGGAACTCCTGAACTCCTGCCCACCATGCAGTGTGACCATGTGCGCTGTGGCCCTGCAAACAGGGTCATGGTCCCTGGGCTATCAGAGAAGTAGGGGAAGGGCTGGAACAAACCTGCCTGGTGAAAGGCTGGGAGGTGACCTTGCTGCACTCAGCAGCACTGGCACTGCTGCAGGAGGTGACATCCCCCAGCAAGGTTGAATCAGGGTGCAGTCCAGCATCTGATGCCCAACACATCTGCTCCTGCATGCCTAGCTCCTGCTGGGAATCACTCAGTTTGATGGTGGGAGCAGCAGCAGAGGCAAGCAGAGGTGACAGCTGGCTGAAGAAGCTGTTAGCCATGGTGTCATCTCCAGCAGTGCTCATATGGCTTTCAGTTAGAGAGGTGTCAAACTTGACTCTGCAAATCTGAGCAGAAGCTGGCTGGAAATGGCAGCTGTGGGGTTGAAGCCCACTGAGGTGATGACCCAACCCCTCCTCTCTTCTCTCTAGCACATGCAGACTCGGATGGACCCCTCTACTTGCCCTACAAGACACTGGTGTCCACTCTCAGCAGCATGGTTTTCAGTGAAGGGGAGGCCCAGCAGCTCATCGAGATCCTTACAGAGAAAGCAGGCATCATCCAGGACACCTGGCACATGGTAGGGCTGCCAGTGCCACTGGGGCTCTGCTGAGAGGTGCAGAGGGGGAGGGAAGGCATCCTGCTTTTGGGCAGGCTGGCCCTGAGGGTCCCTCTGGGAGGCCGGAACTGAATTGTCCCCTGGAGCAGTGGGTCCTCTGGGGGGTGGGGGGGCTGGGGAGGGAATAGGTCTGGAGGTGGTGGTCCCCACTAATGTGCCACCTCACCTTGGCAGGCCACGCAGAAGGGTGACCCAGTGGCTGTCCTGAAGCGCCAGCTGGAAGAGAAGGAGAAGCAGCTGACTGCTGAGCAGGAGGATGTGGCTGCTGCCAGGAGCAAGCTGCGGGAGCTGAGCAAGGCAAGCACCACCTGGTTCTCCAGGGGCATCCCACTCCCTGGCTCAGGGAAGGGCAGGTAGCAACAGGTTTGAAACTAGAGCAGGGTAGATGTAGCTTGGACACCAGGAGGAAGCTCTTCACAGTGAAGGTGGTGAAGTGCTGGAACAGGTTGCCCAGGGAAGTGGTGGAGGCTCCATCCCTGGAGACATTCAAGGTCAAACTTGATGGGGCCCTGAGAAGCCTGATCTAGTTGGAGGTGTCCCTGCTGAGTGCAGGGAACTTGGACAAGATGATCTTAAAGAGTCTCTTCCAACCTGAGGCATTCTGTGATTCTTTCTGTGATTCATCTCCTACCCCCTGGAGGTAAAGCCATTAGGGTTCTCTCTGGACCCTTTACTTGTTTGCTGTTTGCTCTCCAAAAAGGGAAGGAGACCCTCACCTGATCTCCTCTTCTGGGCCTGATCCAGCCTGGGGAGGTGCCAGCCTGAAGAGCCACAGGGTAGTGCCCACTGGCAGCCACTGGAGAAGGAGGGCAAAGGCCTTCATGGAATCATTAAGGTTGGAAAAGCCCTCTGAGATCATCAAGTCCAAACTTCAACCCAACACCACCATGGCCACTCAACCATGTCCCAAAGTGCCCTGTGCACACATTTCTTGACCACCTCCAGGGATGGCGACTCCACCACCTCCCTGGGCAGCCTGTCTCAATGCCTGACCACTCTTGCAGTGAAGGAATTTTCCCTGCTATCCCTTATCCTAACAACTCCTCAGAGATTACAGCTTTTTGCTGCTTTGGGGAGGAAAAGAAATCTCTTCTTGTCCCTGCCCAGATCCCCTGAGCTGAGAAGGTGCTGATCAGTCCCTCTTTAGGCAGCCTGATCCTATTGACAGCCCCTTTCCTGGCTTAGCCCCCTCCTGGGTGTTGAGTGCAGAACTGATCACCCCTGCTGCAATCAGAATCTGGCATCCAAGGATCCTTGTAGGCAGGAGAGGAGACAAAGCCATCCCATGCACTGGCTGCCCAGCTGCCCAAGGGAGTGTGCCTGCCTTGGCAGGGGCTGGAGGGTCTTTATTTAGCTATTCAAAGGAAAAAAAGTATAACAAAAAATTCCCACCTTGTCCCAAACTTCATGTGATGTCATTGATCTAAGGGGTGGAAAATCAGAGTTGAGGCCTGGCCCAATGTGGAACAACAGTGGCATCCAGTGGCCACACAACCTGAAAGGCAATGCAAGAAGAAAATGTGAGTGCAAAAAGGGAGAGCTTCGGAAGAGTGGCCCTCAGTGCAAGGAGGACATTGAGGGGCTGGAGCAGGGCCAGAGAAGGGCAACAAAGCTGTGGAAGGGTCTGGAGAACAGGGCTTGGTGAGGAGCAGCTGAGGGAACTGGGTTGGTTCAGTCTGGAGAAGAGGAGGCTGAAGGGAGACCTCATTGCCCTCTACAACTCCCTGAAAGGAGGTTAGAGTGAGGTGGGGGTGGTGGGGTGATAGGACAAGAGGAAATGGCCTCAAGTTGCACCAGGGGAGGTTTAGGTTGGATATCAAAAGAAACTTCTTGACTGAAAGGGTTCTCAGACGTTGGAGCAGGCTTCCCAGGGAAGGTGGTTGAATCCCCATGCCTGGAGGTGTTTCAGAGAGGCAGAGATGTGGTGCTGAGGGCCATGGTCTAGCAGCAGCCTTGGCAGAGTTACAGAGTGGTTGGACTCGGTCCTGAAGGTCTTTCCCCACTCTAAACACTTGCATGATGCTGTGAACTTTGAAAGCTCTGTGAGCTAGGAGGCCACCAGCTCTGCATCCCCTTAAAACAGGGAAACACTTCTGCTGAGGACTACCTGGGTGACTTCTTTCCTTGCAGGAACTGGCAGCAGAGAAGGCCAAGGCAGCATCTGTGGAAGGCAAGCTGAAGCAGCAGCTGCTCGCCCACGAGCGTGAGATCGCAGCGGTGCAGGCACGCATGCAGGCCAGCTACCAGGACCATATCAGCGAAACCCAGCAGCTCCAGGGCAAGGTGAGCACCATGCTGTGCTCTGCAGCTTCCTCCTTGGGTTGCTGGGTGGCTTTGTGGGGCAGATGAGTGCTTGTTTGGAGAAGACAGAGGACCTCGGGGAGGGGTGAGAGCCTGCAGCGCTCCTGGGTTGTGGTGCGTGTGGGATACACGCAGGAGCATCCTCGTGGGGTGTCCCATCCCTGAGGGCTTTCAGCATCAGCAGACACCTCCCCTTTGTTGCCAGTCCCTCTTCCCTCATCACCTGGGTTTCAGAGGGAGAGCAAAGGGGCTTGTGGTGGCTTTAACCCCTGTTGGGCTTCTCTAGATCCGGACCCTGCAGGAGCAGCTGGAGAATGGCCCCAACACGCAGCTGGCTCGCCTGCAGCAGGAGAACTCCATCCTGAGAGATGCCCTCAACCAGGCCACCAGCCAGATGGAGAGCAAGTAAGGCTGGGGAAGGAGGGCAAAGCCTGGGGCTGCCATCTGGCAAACCTTGGGGTTGGATGTTTGTCAGGCTTGGTACCACCTTTCTTGAAGGGGCTTCTACAGACAGCTCCAGCTAGCTAGCGGTAGAGGGAAAGAGGCAAGGCTTGCCGAATAGAATAGAATAGAATAGACCAGACCAGGTTGGAAGAGACCTTCAAGATCATTGTGTCCAACCCATCAACCAGGGCAAATAAGGATGGGGAAACCCCACTGTGTTTGGGGGGCAGCTATGCTGATGGCAGAGCCAACAGCAAGCAGGGGCAGGGAGAGGGGACCAGAAGGTGCTGTGGCACTTCCCCTCGTAGGGAAGGAAGTTCATGTTCTGAGCCTTCAGAAGAAATGCAGCTGTCTCTTTGGGTGGGGGTGGTGCTGCAGAGAGGCAAGACCTGCCCAGTGCATAGAGAGGAAGAGGACCTAGGTAGAAGAATTCCATCCTTCTTTTATAGAAGGTCTGGAAGTGGTTGTCAAATAATTCCAGAGTGGACTCCAGCTGCTTAGAGCATTTCCTCTTGTATCCGGGAGCACAGATCCTCTCCTCCTCTACGTCAGGAGAAAGGAATGCCTCCTGTGATTGAAACACAGCTTTGGGAAAGGGATTTGTCAGCTCTTTCCACCCCCTCCTCCCTGAAGGACCAGGCGTGTCCTGGGAAGAGGAGGACACAGCCTCTGAGTTGGTTCAAGTCCTGTGTCAGGCCCACAGGAGGATGCATCTCTGTCCCACCCCAGCCCCGCTCTCGATGCTTGAGTGGCCTGCAGGCTGTGATAATGCTGCCTCTGTCGGTGCAGGCAGAACGCTGAGCTGGCCAAGCTGCGGCAAGAGTGCAGCAAGCTGGTGAAGGAGCTGGCGGAGAAATCAGAGGTGCTGCAGCAGGTGGAACAGCAGAGGAAGAGCTGGGAGATGAAGGTGGCAGCCTCAGAGAAGCAGATCGAGCAGCTGCAGGTCAGGCAGACCCCGGCAGACCTGCTGCCCTGGCAGAGACGAGGGTGGGAGGCTCAAAACACCTTGGGTTCTGTGGCTGGAGGAAGAGCTTGGAGGGGGATGAGTGATTGGAAAGCTGCCCAGCAGACCTCTGGATTGGAATCTGGGAACCCAGGCCTCTGGATTGGGATCTTTAGGATCCAGACTTCTGAATTGGAATCTTAGGATCCAGACCCCTGGATTGTAATCTTAGGATCCAGACCCCTGGATTGGAATCTTAGGATCCAGACTTCTGAATTGGGATCTTTAGGACCCAGACTTCTGAATTGGGATCTTTAGGATCCAGACCTCTGGATTGGAATCTTAGGATCCAGACCTCTGAACTGGAATCTTAAAATCATTAAGGTTGGAAAAGGTCTCTGAGGTCATCCAGTCTAACCTTCTACCCAACACCTGCATGACCATTAGACCATGTCCCAAAGTGCCACATCTGCTCATCTCTTGAACACCTGTAGGAATGGTGCCTCCACCACCTCCCTGGGCAGCCTGTTCCAATCCCTGACCACTCTTGCAGGAAACAAATTCTTCCTACTATCCAACCTAAACCTCCCTTGGTGCAGCTTGAGGCCATTTCCTCTTGTCCTGTTGTTAGTTACTTGGGGGAAGAGGCTGAGACCAGCCTCTCTACAAACCTTTCAGGTAGCTGGAGAGAGCAGTAAGATCTCCTCTCAGCCTCCTCTTCTTCAGGCTAAACAATCCTGTCTCACTCAGCCTCTCCTCACCAGACCTGTTCTCCAAATCCCTCACCAGCTTTGTTGTCCTTCTCTGTACCCACTCCAGCACCTCAATGTCTTTCTTACATTGGACATAGTACTTAAGGTGTAATTTACCTCCCCCCCCCAAATCATTTTGTCATCTGTGAAGCTCAGGAGCCTGGTGTGAAGGTGTAGAAGGGGAAGCTTACATGGCTGTACCTTACTGGATGCTATCCTGAGGTGAGAGAAGGAAATCATGGGCACCCCCCCAGCCTTTTCTCACACAGCCAAGTGGGTGCTCACTCTCTCCTCAGCTGCTTTTCAGCTCATTGCACTCCCATCATGCACAGGGGGAGCAGGGAGGAAGGATGACTTAAGCCCTCCCCCCAAAGCATAGCTTAAACCCACCATTCTGTGACACAAGGAGCTTTGCTTCAGAGTGCCTGGAACCTTCTCTCCCTGCCCTGCAGGTCTCCCAAAGGGAGGTGGAGGCAGCCCTGCAGAAGAGGCTGGATGAAGTCAGCGACGAGCTCCGCAGGAGCCAGACCAGCTACAAAAGCTTGGTAGCAGATGCAGAAAAGGCCAAAGGACAGCAGCAGAGCATTGCTGGTGAGGACCTTGGGGAGACAGCTGGGGGGCAGCCTTGGAGCTTTCAGGGCTTGGGTGCTTGGTGGGACTGCTTGAGGCAGGACAGGTTAGACCCTGGGGAAGGGCCCGGAGAATAAATCTGATGAAGAGCAACTGAAGGAGCTGGGGGTGGTCAGTCTGGAAAAGAGGAGGCTGAGGGGAGACCTCATTGCTCTCTGCAACTATCTGAAAGGACCTTGTGGAGAGACTGGTGCTGGTCTCTTCTCCCAGGTAATTAGTGATAGAACAAGAGGGAATGGCTGCCTGGTGCTGGTGTGTGCAAGACATGGAACCAGTCCGTAGCTCTATCCTAGGATGCCACTCTAATGCCTCTCTCCTGTGTTCTCCTGCATCTTTGCTTCTCCTTCCTGTGTCTCCTGAAAGCATTCACAGCCAAGGCTTCTTTGGCCAAAAGTCCTGCTTGGGCAGAGCAAAGTGGAGAGTCTCCAGATTTGTTTGCACCTGCCTTACTGTGTTTCTCACCCCTTCCTCCAACAGAACTGCAGGCCAAGCTGTTGAGCTCTGAAGCAGAGGTTAAAAGCAAGTTACTGGAGCTGGACAATGTGAAGGGGAAGCTCCAGGATGCCAGCTCAGAGAACGCGAAGCTCTTGGAGAGGATCAAATCCATTGAGACTCTGCTAGATGCAGGACAGAGCAGAGAGGCAGAGAGAGACAGAGAATTGCAGGTCACTCCCTGGTTTAATTGGGGTGTGAGGGGGGGAAAGGGGATTACAGCACTCAGGTGGGTGTTTCTGCTCTGTGTTAACACAGGACCTGTGTTAGCTTTGCTCTGGGATGCTGCAGGAAGGGCTGACCTGCATCACGTGTGTAGGACTGCTAACCAAAGTGCTTTCTGTCTTCCAGGCAGCCAATGAAGCAGAAATGAAGCAGCTGAGGTCAAGGTGAGCCTAGGTGCACATGGAGGCTGCTACAGCACCTTCAGCTTGCTGTTCATGTGCCCCAGGCTTAGAACCACAGAATACTTTTGGTTGGAAAAGATCTTTAAGGTTGAGTCCAACCATTTTTTAACTTTGCCGAGGCTGGTGCTGAACAATGTCCCTCAGCACCACATCTCTGCCTCTTGGAAGCACCTCCAGGGGTGGGGATTCAGCCACCTCCCTGGGGAGCCTGTGCCAGTCTTCAAAAACCCTTTCAGTGAAGGTGTTTCTGCTAATGCCCAGCCTAAACCTCCCTTAGTGCAACTTGAGGCCATTTGCTGTTGCATTGTCACTTGCTACCTCACTCCAGTCTCCTTTCAGGGAACTGTAGGAGAGCAGTGAGGTCTCCCCTCAGCCTCCTTTTCTCCAGACTAAACCACCCCAGTCCCTTTAGCTGCTCCTCATCAGCCCTGTTTTCTAGACCCTTCAAAAGCTTTGTTGCTCTTTTCTGGCCCTGCTCCAGCACCTCAATGTCCTTCTTGTAATGAGGGACCCAAAACTGAACCCAGGACTCAAGGTGTGGCCTCAGCTCTGCAGAGTACAGGGTGACAATCACTGCCCTACTCCTGCTGCCCACACTATTGCTGCTCCAGGCCAGCATGCTGTTGGCTTTCTTGGCCACCTGGGCACAGCCTGGCTTGGCTTCAGCCTGTGGGTGAAAGCTTCCTGCCCTCTCCCTTAGGCAGGCATGGGGAATGGTGAAGCTGGGAAGGTCAATCCTGGCCAGCACAGCTGTTTAAATATTAATTATCTCCAGTGCTGACCCCAAATAACAGGCAGTCTGTTCTGAGGTGACCCTGGCAGGCACCTGAAGGCTCTCTGGCCTGCAGAACAGGAGATTCTGGTGATGCTGCTGCTGGGATGTTTCTGATCCAGGCTCCTGCTCAAAGCTGGACCTCCACCTCTCATTGGAATGTGCTGCCCAGGGAGGTGGTGGAGCCGCCATCACTGGAAGGGTTTAAAAAGAGCCTGGAGGAGGCACTCAGTGCCATGGTTCAGTTGATCAGATGGTGTTGGGTGATGGGATGGACTTGATGATCTCAAAGGTCTTTTCCAACCTGGTTAATTCTGCATTCTTTTCTAACCTGAGGAGGATGTTTCCAGGTATCTCCAAGGATGGAGATTCACCAGCTGTCTAGGTGCCTGTTCCATAAAGCTCTCCTGCCATTTAATGAACTTGCCCATGTGCTGGGCACCCTCTGGGAAGGCTCAGGCTTTGCACCGGGGGGGGGGAGGATTTTCAGGTGCAAGCATCCAGCATTCCCCTAAAGAAGGGCAGCTGTTCAGTAGCTGTGGGATCCCAAGAGACTTGGGTGGCTCTTGTCAGGGACATGAACCTTCTCTGGCCTGCTCAAGCCAAGGCTTGCTGCAGGGCAGATGGCAGCTCTGAGGGTGTGGAGAGAAGCCGCAGGCTCTCGGGTGTTGGCTCTGCAGCCCTGACAGGAAGGGCTGCGGTCCCCTTCTCAACAGCTCACTACCTAGGAGGGAGGGGGATGCTGAGACTTAATTTCTGCATCCTGCCCTTCCAGGCTGCAGGAGAAGACAGATCAGCTCTCATCCTTGGAAAGGGAAGCCACCAAGCTGCGAGAGGCAGTGGAGCAGCAGAAGATGAAAAACAATGTGCGTGAGTCAAGCAGCCTCAGCTGCTGCTGCTCACGTGGCTTGGCTTTGCCCTTCCAAACCCAGAGCTCTGGGGTTTGAAAGAAACACAGCTGCTGATGGCTCTGTGGTGTGGCCAGAGGCTTTTCCAGCCCTCTTCCAGCAGAGCACTAGAGGTATTGCCTCTTCTGCCAGAGAGCAGGAGTGCCCCTGGGCAAGCTCTGAAGCTCCAGCATGTGATGGGCTGCCTGGATGGAGGTATCTGTTCCTTCTTGGGAGGTTCAGGACCTTGTAAGCCAGGGAGATCCCCCCTTGCAGAGTGAAGTGGGTAGATTCTGATTGGATGTTAGGAAGAAGTTCTTCCCTATGAGGGTGGTGAGACACTGGAACAGGTTGCCCAGGGATAGCCTCATCCCTGGAGGTTTTTAAGACCAGGCTGAATGTGGCTCTGAGCAACCTTGTCAAGTGTGAGGTGTCCCTGCCCATGGCAGGGGGGTTGGAACTGGATGATCCTTGAGGTCCCTTCCAACCCTGGCAAGCTGTGCAGCTCCAGCATGTGATGGACTGCCTAGGTGGAGGTAGGTGTCTCTTGGGAGGTTCAGGACCTTGTAAGCCAGGGAGATTCCCCCTGGCAGACTCAAGGCAATACCTGAGCAGGGGCCTCTCACACCTCATTGCTCCTTATTATGTGTGGAGGCAACTTTGCAGCCCTCTGCTTGGCCTGTGTCCTCTCCAGGCAGCCCTAGGCATCCTGAAGGGCTGCTTCTTGGAGCTCCTGCCTCCATCCACCTCTGCTTTGCTCCCTCAAGACCAGTAACTGAGTGATGTGGTGCACTGGACCTCTGCAAAGATGGAGGGGAGAGGGGCACCTGTGGGCACTGAGACAGAAGACCCTCAAGCAGAGCATGAGCAGAGGCTTTAACATCCTCTGCAGGGCCACCAAGCAGCTTGGTAGCCTTTGTGGTGGTGTGTGGCTTATTGCCCCCTGTGTGTGTGTGGTCTTGGCAGGAGCTTCGTAAGAAGAACTGGAAAACAGTGGAAGCTTTGAGCACGACGGAGAAGGCCTGCGAGGAAAAGCTGCTTGCTGCTACCAAAGCCAAGGTGAGCCCAGCCTTCCCCTGCAGTGCTGATGCTGCTGTTGTAAGGGAAACAGTCAGCCTGCCCCAGGCCCCCAGAAATGCTTGCCCTAGATTGTCTGTGCCCTAGCAGGAGCAGTGCTGACCCAGCCTTCCTGCCAGCTTCTCCAAAGTTTGTCTTGAGGGCCAGGTATCACACACACAGAATCACAGAAACATTCAGGTTGGACAAGAGCCTCAGGATCACCAAGTCCAACCCAGAACCCTACTCTGCAAGGTTCATCCCTAAACCATGTCCCCAAGCACCACATCCAAACCACCTTTAAACACATCCAGGCTTGGGGACTCCACCGCCTCCCTGGGCAGCACATTCCAATGCCTGACCACTCCTGCTGATGTCCAGTCTAAACCTACCCAGTCACAGCTTGAGGCCATTCCCTCTTGTTCTATCACTAATTACCTGGGAGAAGAGACCAGCAGCAGCCTTTCCACAAGGTCCTTTCAGGTAGCTGTAGACAGCAATGAGGTCTCCCCTCAGCCTCCTCTTTTTCAAGCTAACCATCCCCAGCTCCTTCAGTTGCTCTTCATCAGATTTATTCTCCAGGCCCTTCCCCAGCTCCTTGCCCTCCTCTGCCCTGGCTCCAGCACCTCCACATCTCTTCTGTATCGAGGTGCCCAAAACTGGACCCTATATTCAAGGTGTGGCCTCCCCAGAGCTGAGCACAAGGAGACAATCCCCTCCCTGCTCCTGCTGGACACAGCATTGCTGATACAAGCCAGGATGCCATTGACTTTCTTGGCCAGCTGGCCACACTGCTGGCTCATATTCAGCTCTTTGTATCCATAGTGTACAGGCCACAGGCAGGGAACTGGGAGGATAGGTGACCTGGGAGGGATCTCTCTCTGATTCTCAGGGGCAGCAGCTTTCTGTTCACCCTGTAGGCACTGGTAGGGGCAGACCTCCACCACATTCCAGTTTGTCCCTTTTGCAGGAGGAGCTGGCCCAGCAGCTGGACACTCTCCAGACACAAACCAAGCAGACTCTGCTTTCTGCCCTCCCTGGAGTCACCATCTCCTCACAGCAGGTGAGGACTTTCTCAGAGCCCCTCAGAGCCTCCACCACCTGGGAAGGACAGACATCTAAGTGTCTTTTTCTTGTCTTTTGTTGTCCTTCAAACTCAGGGTTATGACACCTGGCTACAAGAGTTTAAGAAGGCCTTGGAAGTGCTAAAGCAACACACAGTTCCAACAGAGCTCCCAGTAAGTGGAAGAGGCTGGAATGTGGAGGGATGAGGGGAGTGCCTGAGGGTCACTCTTCTCCTGATGTCTCTCTCTCTCTCCATCCCTTCCTTCTCCTCTCAGGATTCAGCAGCACTTCAATTAAAAGAGGCAGAGGAAGCGCAGAGCACTTTACAAGCAGAATGTGAGCAGTACAGAACTATCCTTGCAGAGACAGTAAGTTGCACCCCTGGGTGCTGTGGTGACCTTCTGACAACCTTCCACTAGCATTACCTTGTGAGAAGCCTCCTGGCAGCCCAGGCTGCCTGTGGGCTCGTGGTGAGCATCCGGCAGGGTGTTGGGGGGACTGCCATGTAGCAGGTTCTTTGCCAGTGAGGCAGAGGAAGCAGCCAAAGCTGTATTCCTGGAGCTCTTCTTCAGCCTCAGCGTGTTGGAAACGTTCCTGGGGGTGGTGGGATGAGGTGGAGCAAGGGTGGTTGAGCCAGCCTAGGAGCTGGGATCCCTCCCCACCCCGAGGCACCTCATTCTGTCACCTGTCCTTTGGCCCAAACCCTTGGAGAAGTTTTTGCATAGGCCTGGCTTTCCAGGCCTGGAAGTGCTTGGCTGGGGAGGGTTGGAGGAGGTTTGTGCTCAGCTGAGGCTCTGCTAATAGGAAGGGATGCTGAGAGACCTGCAGAAGAGCGTGGAGGAGGAGGAGCAGGTGTGGAAGGCCAAGCTGACCGCGTCCGAGGCGGAGCTCCAAAAGGTGCGTGTCTGGGCCACACCTGGGCCTGCTGCTTTGTGCAAAGGCTCCTGGAGAGGGAGCTAGAGGAGCAGGGGGGCTTGTGCCTGTCAGGTGGTGACCTTTCCTGTTCTGCCAACTTGGAACTCTGAGGCACAGGGCTGAAGCACCTCTCCTATGAGGACAGGCTGAGGGAGTTGGGGCTGTTCAGTCTGGAGAAGAGAAGGCTCCAAGGAGACCTAATTGTGGCCTTCCAGGATCTGAAGGGGGCTACAAAAATGCTGGGGAGGGACTTTTTAGGATGTCAGGGAGTGATAGGACTAGGGGGGATGGAGCAAAACTAGAAATGGGTAGATTGAGATTGGATGTGAGGAAGAAGTTCTTCCCCATGAAGGTGGTGAGAGACTGGCACAGGTTGCTCAGGGAGGTGATGGAAGCCTCATCCCTGGAAGTGTTTGCAGCCAGGCTGGCTGTGGCTGTGAGCAACCTGCTGTAGTGTGAGGTGTCCCTGCCCATGGCAGGGAGTTGGAACTGGCTGATCCTTGGAGGTCCCTTCCAACCCTGACCATTCTGTGATTCTGGGACTCCCATTTTCAGAAGAATTTGGCTTGCTCTCAAAACTGAGGCTGACTTTGGCATTCACTGAGCCTTCAGAAAAGAGCTGAGGTCCGACTGGGGCTGCAGGGAGGTGGGGGAGCTCTTGTACAAGAGCTCTTTGGTGGCTGAGCCCAGCGCTGCTGAGGGCCGGCGTAGGGTTGCAGGGGGATGACGTGGCTGCTGCTGGTGTGCTGGCAGCAGGGCCTGCCTGGTGGGATGGACCTCTGGTGGCTAGGGCAGGTCCCAGAGCAGTCCTGCCTCTCTGTGGAGAAGAGACGAGTTAGAATCATAGAACTGTCAGGCTTGGAAGGGACTTTGGGTTTTGGTTGGACAAAAGATGCTCTCTGTGTCTGCATGAGAGGGTCCTGGCAGTGCTGGGTGACAGCAGCTGAACATGAGCCAGCAGTGTGCCCAGGGGGCATGGAAGGCCAGTGGCATCTTGGCCTGGTTCAGGAATAGTGTGGCCAGCAGGACTAAGGTTGGAATTCTGCCCCTGCACTGGTGAGACCTCACCTCAAGCACTGTGTGCAGCTCTGGGCCCCTCACTTCAGGAAGGATATTGAGGTGCTGGAGCAGGTCCAGAGGAGAGCAGTGAGACTGGGGAGGGGGCTGGAGGGAAAGTTGTATGAGGAGAGGCTGAGGGGGCTGGGGGTGTTCAGCCTGGAGAAGAGGAGGCTTGGAAGGGACCTTACCACTCTCTACAGCTACCTAAAAGGAAGTTGTAGTCAGGTGGGGGTCAGGCTCTTCTCCCAGGCAGCTTGTGACAGGACAAGAGGGCATGGCCTGAAGCTGCACCAGGGGAGGTTTAGGTTAGATGTTAGCAGGCACTGCCTCACAGAAAGGCTGATTAGGCACTGGGATGGGCTGCCCAGGGAGGTGGTGGAGTCACCATCACTGGAGGTCTTTAATGGAAGATTGGATGTGGCAATCCAATCTTTAGCTGATGTGGGGATGTTGGGCCATAGGCTGGACTTGATGATCTCAGAGGCCTTTCCCAGCCTCAGTGTTTCTGTGATTCTGAGCCTACATGAGATGCTGCTCACTGACCTCTGATCCTTTCTGGCTTAGTCACAACTCCAGCTGAAATCCCTTGAAGACATGGTGGAGAAGCTGAAAGCAGATCTGCAGAGCACAGATCAGGTAGGTGGTTTTGAGTATGGGAGAAGGTCCCCACACAAGTGCCAGCTGGATGCCTGCTGTGCTTGGGCTGAGTTGGGACACATCTCCTGACTTGCTATGGGGGAGGCAGGCTTGGCCCAGGAGGCGTTCAGGAGTTGTTGGATCTCAGTCAGGAAGTGGCCTGAAATTGTGCCAGGGGAGGCTTAGGTTGGACATGAGGAAAAATGTCTTTCCTGCAGGAGTGGTCAGGCACTGGACCAGGCTGCCCAGGGAGGTGGTGGAGTCACCACCCCTGCAGGTGTTCAAGAAAGGTGTGGCCGTGGCACTTTGGGACAGGGTTTGTTGGCCATGGTGGTGTTGGGTTGATGGTTGGACTCAATGATCTTGGAGGTCTTTTCCAACTGAAACAACTCTATGATTCTAACCAAGCCCCTGTTTCTTTCCTCCCTTTCAATGCAGCTGAAGGAGTACACCTCTCTTCTGGAAACACAACTGGAAAATCACTTGGAGACAGCCAGCTCTGAACGCCAGAACTACACCAAGGAGGTGGAAGTTGTAAGTGTGGCAGCTGTCACCTTCTTAAACACTTCCTTCTTCTAAGCCTGATATCACCACCCAGCCACATTTTGGGGCTGTAGGGAGTGCCCTGGGGATCTGCAGTGTGGCAGAGCAGGAGAAAGCAGATGGAGGTGTCTTTGGTCTCAGTTGTAGACACCTGAAATCAGAAGATCCAGTGGCAAGATGATGGGACAGGGAGATCTGTGTGGAGGTGCTGTGCACTGCTCCTTGGTGGCCTGTGGGATTTATGGGGCTTGGGTGAGACAAAGCTGTCTCAACAGCACTTTCTGTGAGCAGGCATCAGAGGTGTTTAAGGCCAGGCTGGATGTGGCTGTGAGCAACCTGATCTAGTGTGAGGTGTCCCTGCCCATGGCAAGGGGTTTGGAACCAGATATGATCCTTGAGGTCCCTCCCAACCCTGACAATTCTGTGATTCTCTGTTAGCAAGGGATGCCTTCATGGCCTCTTGCAGAGATGTTGCATCATTAAACTGCTTCCTTGGGCCAGAGGGCTCCAAAACCAAGTGCATGAATGGACTTTTTTCCTCCTTCTTCCTGTTCATCCTCAACAGTTGAGGCAGCTCTTGTCAGAGTCCCAGGAGCAGCTGGAGGCAGCAAAGACAGAAACTCAGAAGCAGAGCAAGGAACTGACCCTGGTAAGGAGGAACCTCTGAAGCTGCCCTGCTGCTCTGCCTGGGCCCAGCATCCTCCCTGTGGGTTCTGGGAGGGCAGGAAGCTGTGTGATGGGCACCAGGCTGATCTGCCTTTCAGAGGGGATGTCTGAGACCTGGGAGGAGATTTTCATTTGCCTGCTTTTGCCTCTGTGATGGGGGTGAGAAGGAAGGGAGAGCAGCAAGGCTTGTGCAGACTGGGATGTAGCAGAAAAACCCAGCTGCCTCTGGGCACTGGTTGCCCTGACAGCACCCTGGGCCAGGGAGTTGGATGCCTTGAGCATCCTTCCCTGCAGCCTCCCTCCCTCCTTTCCTCCATGCAGCCTCCCTCCCTCCTTTCTTCCATGCATCCTTTCCTCCTCCTGTCCTACTCTGGATGGGAGGACTGAGGCTGTGCAGCCTGTGTGTAAGGAGGGCCCTGGGAGCAGGATGGCGCTAGGCTTCTGCCAGATAAGCAAGGGAGAGGACTGGGATTTAGGGTCAGGAGAGCCAACAGACCTGCAAAACCCCTGAAGGCTTTTGGATTTAGCATCATAGAATGGCTTTGGTTTGAAAAGATCTCTAAGATCATCAAGTCCAACCTTCAACCTAGCACCACCATGGCCATTAAACCATGTCCCAAAGTGCCATGGCCCCAGATCTGTGCTCTGACAGTGAGAAGCTCAGGACATTGGTTTGAAAAGCAGCCTAGGGAGGTGGTTGAATCCCCATCCATGGAAGTGTTGGACAGACACAGAGATGTGGTGCTGAGGGATGTGGTTCAGCACCAGACTTGGGTAATAGATGGACTTGGTGATCTCAAAGGTCTTTGCCAGCTGAAACAACTCTATGAAAATGCCCAGAGTGGAGTAAGCAGGGAGTGTGGTTTCCCTTTGGTCCCCTCTGGGCCTTCCTTGGGGGTGACTCTTGCTGTCCCTACAGGCACTGCCAAGTGAGGCAGTGCAGCCCCTTGCTCTCAAGGGGAGGTGGGCTGGGGCCACCCTTAGCCTTGGTCTCATTATATGGCCAGGTGGCTGTGAGTGTGGGACACAGTTGGTTCTCATCCAGTGCCCTTGCACAGCTGCTGGGCAGAATGGAGCTCTGGTAGGTGGAAGTGGTGATGAAGTAACTTCTGTGAGTGATGGCAAAATGGGACCTGACAGCCTGCCTTGGTTGCTGTGTTGAACACCTCAGCTGTGTTAGTGCAAAGCCTCAGCAGTGGCTGTAAACCAAGGTGCTGAGTGATCAGTGAAGAGGGAAAAGAGGAGGCTGAAGGGAGACCTCATTTCTCTCTACAGCTACCTGAAAGGACCTTGTGGAGAGGCTGCTGCTGGTCTCTTCTCCCAGGTGATTAGTGACAGAACAGGAGGGAATGGCCTTAAGCTGTAACTGGGTAGGGTTAGACTGGACATGAGGAAGCATCTTTTCCCAGCAAGAGTGGTCAGCCATTGGAATGTGCTGCCCAGGGAGGTGGTGGAGTCCCCAAGCCTGGATGTGTTTAAAGGTGGTTTGGATGTGGTGCTTGGGGATATGGTTTAGGGGTGAGCCTTGTAGAGCAGGGTTCTGGGCTGGACTTGGTGATCCTGAGGCTCTTTTCCAACCTGAGTGTTTCTGTGTGATTCTGAGAGCAGAGGAGGTGAGAGCATGTGTTCTGCACCCCCAGGACCTGTCATGCCTCAAGCTGCAGGGGTCAGGTCCCCACCATCCTGCACCACCTGAAGTGGTTTTCCAAACATTTGAGCTCAAAGCCCAACTGATAAACTTGTGCTCCAGAGGTCCTTGTGTGTCTGCTAACAGCTGCTGTGTGTGGGGATGTGTAACTGAGGTAGGCTTGCTGGTCCTCCTTCCAGGTCAGGCAGCAGCTGAGTGAGATGAAGAGCCAAGTAGAGGATGGAGGAGTAGTGGGGTTACAAGCTGCCCCCAGTGAGCCTGCACCACTCCAGGTTAGGGTGGTGAGACTGCTGCTGCCTGTGTTGATGCTGTAACCATGTCCCTTGTCCTGTCTCACCATCTCTAACTGCATGGAGAGCTTTGCTCAGGCCTGTTGGGGCTCTGTTGTCTCCTGTCCTGTGTGTCCCTGGGGGAGCTGGCCCCACATTCCCACTGGGAACACATCCCCAGCTGCCTTTGGCCAGGCTGTTCCCCTTGGGAGCCCTCCTCATGGAGGCTGGCAGGATTTTGGGGGAGGGAGGGAGGGAGGGAGGAAGGGGATGCTGCAAGCCCCTTGAGCCAAAACTGCCACCTGCTAAGGCCCCATTGAGTTTCAGGGCTTGTGTCTCCTCAGAGGGACATCCCCAGAGAGCTGTGCTGGCATCCCTTCCCAGCTGGTGGCCATGGGGATTATAGGGAATCCCTCAACCTTGTTGGAGATGGACAGTGCTGCCATAAGCCTGGGCTTTGCCCTTCTCCTTTAATCCCATTAAGTGTGGAACCTTCTCCTGGGCACTGGGACCTGCCAGGCTTGGCTCTGGCTGTGGGGTGCCTCTTAGCCCAGCTCCCAGGTGGCTCCCAGAGGGAGTGCTGCTACCTGGTGCTCTTTGGTCCCCATGGGGAAAAGGTTCAGTTTTCCTTTCTTCTGCCTTGCCGCCTTCCTCAGCGGTGTCCTTGCTAGCTCAGCCCTTGAGGCTTTGCCTTTTTATGATGATGATTATTTTTCATTTTACTTTTTTCCCTGGGTGTTTGCCCCTTTCCTCAACCCAGTTAAAAACCCAGCTGGAGCAAAACCAACTGCTGGTGGAGCAGGAGCAAGAGCTGAGGCAAAAGCTGTCACTGGAGCTGGAGGAGGTAGGTGCAGGCAAGAAGGATTCAAGGCTCTGGGAGACCTAATTGTGGCCTTCCAGTGTCTGAAGGGGGCTACAAGAAAGCTGGGGAGGGACTTTTGAGGGTGTCAGGGAGTGATAGGACTGGGGGGAATGGAGCAAAACTAGAAATGGGTAGATTCAGATTGGATGTCAGGAAGAGGTTCTTCCCCATGAGGGTGGTGAGAGACTGGCACAGGTTACCCAGGGAGGTGGTGGAAGCCTCCTGCCTGGAGGTGTTTGCAGCCAGGCTGGCTGTGGCTGTGAGCAACCTGCTGTAGTGTGAGGTGTCCCTGCCCATGGCAGGGGGTTTGGAACTGGATCCATGGGGTCCCTTCCAACCCTGACTATTCTGTGATTCTACGGGTTTTGCAAACCCTGCAGGAGTTCTTGACTGCTTAATAAAGGCTAAGACAGTAATTGAAGAAACTAAGCTGAAGGGCTTTCCCCACCCTGTCTGCATCTTGGGCATCACCATGGTCTCTCATGTACCTGGAGACCTTCCTGCAGCAGCTGTGCCAAAGCCACCTGACATTGCTGGCCCCTGGAGTTGTCCCTTTCCCAGTCTCACCATGGTTTTTACCTGGAACTCAGCAAGTTCCACCTCAACAGGAGAAAAAACTTCACTGCTGTGCAGGTGTTGGAGCCCTGGAGCAGGCTGCCCACAGGGGTTGTGGAGTCTCCTCTGGGGGCATTCATGACCCATCTGGATGTGTTCCTGTGTGACCTGCCCTAGGTGGTGCTGCTTTGGCAGGGAGTTTGGACTCAGAGGTCCCTTCCAAGCCCTACCATTCTGTGATTCCTTCCCTTGAGGGGCTTTAGCTGGGTTTCAAGCTGCCCCTGGCAAGAAATGCTCTCTGCCCAGCCAAAAGCAGTGCCTCAGAGCTGTCTGACAGTAGCTGCAGAGCCTCCCTTCTCACCCACTGGGGAGCAGGAGCTGTGCAGGGCAGGGGGCAGGAGGTGGCTTTCAGCAGCAGCTCCTGTGCTTACCAAAGGCTCTGTGCCCCTTGCAGGCCCAGAGGTCAGCCTGCAGCTTGCAAGCAGAACTGGAGAAGCTGAGGCTGTCTGAAGGCGCAGCGGCGGCGCACACAGAGGAGGCTCAGCAGCTCAAGGTGCTTTGGTTGCTCTCTTCTCTCCTTCTTCAGCTCAGACAGCAAAAGCCACATCCTGGATGCCCCTTCCCTGGAGCTGTTCAAGGCCACAATGGATGAGTTCTTGAGCAGCCTGGCCTAGTGGAAGGTGTCCCTGCCCATGGCAGGGGGTTGGAACTAGATGATCTTTAAAGTCCCTTCCAATCCAAACCATTCTATGCACTGGTTTGTTCTCGGGGCTGGTGGGGCAAGGTGTGCTTCCTCTGCAGGTAGCTCCTTGCCCAGGACTGGTTGTGAGCCCCACCATGGCTCATGATGTGGCTGAAGGCCAGCAGGGTGCAGGTCACAGCCACTTCATCCATGGTGGCCAAGATGAGGGTGATGGCTTTGCACAGAAACCATTCTGCTGCCAGGAGGTTGTCTCAGCCTGTGGCATCTTCAGGGAGCCAGAGTGAGCTGTAGCTGGTGGGGTGGTGCCTGGTCCCTCCAGTGGTGGCTGCTTCTCTGGCTTGTGGCCACCAAGGCAGCTTGGTGTGCAGCCCTGAGGCGTTGTGGGGTGGGGAAGGGTCACCAAATGGCAAAGAGCTCAGGTAGATCTTTCTGACTCCCATTTAGGAAAGACTTGAAAAAGAAAAGAAATTAACGAAGGACCTGGGCCAGGCAGCAACCAAACTACAAGAGCTGTGGAAGGTTACCCAGGACCAACTGGCCAAAGAGAGAGAAACAGTGAAGAAGTTGAAAGAAAAGCTTCAGGAAACAGTAGGTGTGGTGGCCCTGGCCACCTCCCTCTCTCCTTGATGCCAGCAGAGGCTGGCTGGGGGCAAAGCTTGTGGTGTCAAACCGGAGCTAAGGTGCCACTTGCTGCCAGAAACCACCTGAATGGCTTTTGGGCAACCTCTGGGGCCACCCAAGCTGGTGGTCTGGGGCCACCCAAGCTGGTGGTCTGGGGCCACCCAAGCTGGTGGTCTTGGCCCATCTGTGAACTGCTTGATGGAGCTGCCCTGAGGATAAGATTGAGAGTCCCAAGTGAGTCATCCACCTGATTTTTGTGTTCCTTTTCTTTTCTTTCTGCAGGAGGAAGAGGCCAAGTCAAAGGAAGGGACTTCAGTTTGATGAGTCTGTGACCTGAGACCTTACAGTTGAACTTACCAAAATGCCTTACACATTCCTCAAAATAAACCAATATATGCTGAATTTTACTGTAGAGAAAAAAAGGTACAAGCCATTAGTGACCCAAAACCTAGTTGTAAAACCTTAAAGGAGAAAAACCCCACCCCCAGCCCCCCCTAAAGACCAACCCCCACCCCCCAACAACCCAAGCAGTGGGGGCTGTGTCTGTAAGAAAAACCTCCATCCTGTTTTGTACAACCCTTGGTCTCCTGGGGAGCTGCTCCTGGCTTCACCTTCCTGGCCCATGGCAGAAGCTCTGAATGTGTGAAAAGGGAAGACTTGTGTTTGGACATCACCTGGTGCAATTTTTTTATCACTGTTGTTGTTATTCTTCTTGTTGTTATTATTGGCTTTTGTTTTTTTTTCCTTGGTGTTTTTTTCTTTTGGAGTGAAAGGAGGTGTGAAAGTGAAGGCCCAAGATGGAAGGAAAGCCTCTCTCTGCTGAGTGGCTCTTGACACCTAGCCTTTTGGTCTGTTTCTGGGTGGTGATGAGATTAAAATGATGTAGTGAAAAGAGCTGCTCCTTGCTTCTTTCTCCTGCTGATTCTTCTTCTTCTTCTTCTTTTGTTGTGGTTTTATTGTTTGTTTGTTTGTTTGTAGTTTTGGTTTGTTCTTTTGTTTGGGTTTTTTTTTTTGTTGGTTTGGTTTTTTGTCTTGAGGTTTTTTTGCAGGCAAAGGAGGTCTTTGGGGGTCACTGAAGAAAGGACCCTGCAGATCCTGAACAGGCTGGATGTTAGGAAGAAATCCTTCACAGGAAAGAGAGCTTGGCCATCGGGATGTGCTGCCCAGGGAGGTGGTGGAGTTACCATCCCTGGAAGTGCTTAAAAAGAGCCTGGATGAGGCACTTGGTGCCATGGTGTAGTTGATTAGATGGTGCTGGGTGAGAGGTTGGACTTGATGATCTTAAAGGTCTTTTCCAACCTGGGTAATTCTGAATAGGTTGTCCAGAGAAAGCTGGGTGCTGCCTCTGAGGCTTGCTGCACCCAGGACTTGCTGCATCAGGCCTGAGGCTTGCTGCATGCAGCAGATGGGTGCTGAGCCCATCCATGCTCACTGCAGAAATGGGCTCAGCACCTTGCTGAGCTGCAAGGAAGACAGCCACGGGGAGGAAGGACCTCCTGAACCAAGCTCCATGCTGTCAGCCCCTTGCAGTGGAGCAGCAGGCTTTGCTTTTCAGGTTTTAGGGTCCCCAAAAGTGAGGCAGTGCCTGCGTTTTACCACACAACCCCCAGGCTGCAGTGAGCTCTTGAGTCCTCCAGGGTGTCCACCGTGCCCAAAGAGCCACATGCAGGAAGTGCCCCAGAGCAGCAGGCAGGCAGCAGGGGTGTGATGAAATCCTTTTGGGGTTTTCAGGGGTTTGGCTTCTGCAAGAATGGTTCCTTTTGATGTGAGCTCTTTTCTTCCTTCTTTTTTTGTTCCTTTTTCTTTCCCTCCTTTTTCTTTCCCTCCTTTTTCTTTCCCTCCTTTTTCTTTCCCTCCTTTTTCTTTCCCTCCTTTTTCTTTCCCTCCTTTTTCTTTCCCTCCTTTTTCTTTCCCTCCTTTTTCTTTCCCTCCTTTTTCTTTCCCTCCTTTTTCTTTCCCTCCTTTTTCTTTCCCTCCTTTTTCTTTCCCTCCTTTTTCTTTCCCTCCTTTTTCTTTCCCTCCTTTTTCTTTCCCTCCTTTTTCTTTCCCTCCTTTTTCTTTCCCTCCTTTTTCTTTCCCTCCTTTTTCTTTCCCTCCTTTTTCTTTCCCTCCTTTTTCTTTCCCTCCTTTTTCTTTCCCTCCTTTTTCTTTCCCTCCTTTTTCTTTCCCTCCTTTTTCTTTCCCTCCTTTTTCTTTCCCTCCTTTTTCTTTCCCTCCTTTTCCTCCCCCCCTTAACAGCTGAGCCCCCAAACCAACCAGCCCGAGGAGGGAGGGCTGGTGGTCCCACATCCCACATCTGCTAGTGGAGCAGTTGGGCTCTGCTGGGGCTCCAGAGAGCTGCACCAGTGCAGATTCGGTGTCCCCAGCACGGGGACGTATCTGAAGGGGGGAGGTGGAGAGGGAGGGCGCTTGGCTCTTTTCAGTGGTGCCCAGTGACAGGATAGGGGGCAGTGGGGACAAAGCAGAAGGCAGGTTTCACCTAAGGAAAAAGGGCTCTGCTGTGAGGGTGGCAGAGCGCTGGACCGGGCTGTCCAGAGAGGTTGTGGAGTCTCCTCCGAAAGCGTTCCCAAGCCGTCTGCACGTTGTGATCCTGTGCGATTCGCTCTGGGTGCCCCTGCTCCAGCAGGGGAGCTGGACGAGATGATCTGCGGAGGTCCCTTCCCGCCCCCAGCGCGCAGTGCCAGCAGCAAGCCGCCTGCTGGGGCGAGGGAGAGGCTGCGCCTCGGAGCGGCCAGCCCCTGCTCCCCCGGGCCTGGCGGGGATTTCACAAGGCACAGCCCCGGGGCGGGCCGCGCTTGGCTGAGCCTGCTCTCCTTTTCCCCAGGCAATCCCTGCTGCTGGCTTGTGGCTCAAGGCAGCTAGGATCAGCAGCCTTCGCCTTTTTCTTCACAGAATCACAGAATGTTAGGGGTTGAAAGGGACCTCGAGAGATCATCCAGTCCAACCCTCCTGCCAGAGCAGGATCACTTAGAGCAGGTCACATAGGATCTAATCCAGGTGGGTCTTCAGTGTCTCCAGAGAGGGAGTCCCCCTGGGCAGCCTGTTCCAGTGCTCTGTCACCCTCACTGTGAAATAATTCTTCCTCCTGTTTCCATGGAGGTTCCTATGCCTTCAGCTTCCACCCACTGCCCCTTGTCCTGTCACTGGGCATCACCAAGCAGAGCCTGGCTCCAGCCTCCTGGCACTCACCTTTACATGTTTATCAACATGAATGAGGTCACCTCTCGGGCTCCTGTTTCCAAGCTAAAGAGTCCCAGCTCCCTCAGTCTCTCCTAAGGAAGATGTTCCACTCCCTGCATCATCTTTATACCTCTGTACTGGATCTTTTCAAGCAGTTTCCTGAGGTTCTTCTTGAACTGAGGGGCCCAGAACTAGACACAATATTCCAGATGCAGCCTCACCAGGGCAGAGCAGACAGGGAAGAGAACCTCTCTCCACCTACTGACCACAGCCCTTCTAACCCACCCCAGGATACCATTGGCCTTCCTGGCCACAAGAGCACATTGCTGGCTCACGGGCAACCTCCCATCCACTTGCTGTAGTCCTGTTAGGGTCTGCCCAGCAGCTGGCCAAGCCCTAGGAAGTGTTCCTCATCTTGTGTCTCTTCCTTGCCTTGCATATTCAGGCCTTGCAGGAGAAACCTTAACTGAGAAGGCTTCCAGCAGTCACAAGAGGAAATATTTCCCTGGGTGTTGTTTTTAATCCCCTCCCACTGCAGGAGCACAACCAACCTCAGGAGGTGGTGAGGTTCAGCCCACTTAACTCCATGGCATGGGCAAGCCTGACTCATTAGAGCTCTGATGGTTAACAGTTACTGGCAGCCCTGGAGTGCAGGATCTTTCCAGAGAGGACTTGGTGTGAAGGACTTAAAAGCAGCCAAAGCCTGTCCAAGCCAGCTTAAGGTGTGAGGCCACACCTAACCAGGGCTCAAAGTGCCACCTGGGATCTCTCATCTGTCAAAGTCCTGGGACTAAGACACTTTGTACCCAAGTCCTTGGTCCAGCAAAGGCTTTCATCTTGTGGGAAATACCCTCCTGCCTTCCAGGGCTAACATCCTTCCCTATTTGTAGGGTTCTCTTGCTCCATCTTCCAACCAAGGAAGGAAATCCCAGGCAGAAGTCCACTACAGTGTGACCTGGGCTGGCTGATATGCCTGGAGGCAGCAGTTATTAGCTGGATCATGGCTGGGAGTTCCCTTTGTTTGTTCAGGCAGCACCACTCCTGCTGTGTCACTCCAGCTTCCTTATCTCAACCTGGACTTTGGACAGCAACCAGGACTGCAGCCATTCAGGCAAGGAGGAGCTGTTTATGACAATGATCATAGAACGGTTTGAAGGGACCTCCAAAGGTCATCCAGTCCAACCCCCCTGCAGTCAGCAGGGACATCCTCCATTATAACAGGCTGCCCAGAGCCCTGTCCAGCCTCACCTTGAATATCTCCAGGGATGGGGCCCCAACCACCTCCCTGGGCAACCTGTTCCAGTGTTCCACTATCCTCCTGGTAAGGAACCTGTTCCTAACATCCAATATAAATCTGCCCCTTGTCCTGTTCACTACAGGCCTTTGTAAACAGTCTCTCTCCATCCTTCTTGTAGCCCCCTGAAAGGTACTGGAAGGTCATTAGGTCTCCCTGGAGTCTTCTCCAGGCTGCACACCCCCAGCTCCCTCAGCCTGTCCTCATAGCAGAGCTGCTCCAACCCCCTGAGCATTTCCATGGCCCTCCTCTGGACTCACTCCATCAGGTCTCTGTCCCTCCTGTATTGAGGGCTCCAGAGCTGGACACAGTACTCCAGGTGAGGTCTCAATGGAGGAGAGCACAGTGGCAGAAGTCACTTCTCTCTGCTGGCCAAGCTTATTTTAGTGTAGCTCAGGATGCCATTGGCCCTCTGGACTGCAGGTATACACTGCTGGCTTGTGTCCAGATTCTCATCCACAAACACCCCCCCAAGTCCTTTTCTGTAGGGCTGCTCTCAATCTCATCATCCCCCAGCGGGCACTGGCATCAGGGATTGCCCAAACCTAGGTGCAGGACCTTGCACTTTGAACCTCATGAGTTTCTCCTCACCCCACCTCCTCAGCCTGGCCAGGTCCCTCTGGATGACATCTTGTCCTTCATAGATCAACACCACCACTCAGCTTGGTGTCATCAGCAAACCTGCTGAGAGTCACTCAGTCTCCTTGTGCATGTCATTGATGAAGCTATTCAACAGCGCTGGTCCCAGTACAGACCCTTGGGGGCCACCTCTTGTCACCCATCTCCATGTGGACATTGAGCTGTTGGACATGACTGTCCAGCCAACTCCTTATACTGTCCACCCAGCTAAGCCATACCTCTCCAGTTCAGAGAGGAGGATGTTATGGGGGACTGTGTCAAAGGCTTTACAGAAGTCCAGCCAGATGCCATCTGTTGGTCTTCCCTTGTCCACTGATGTAGTCACTCCATTGTGGAAAGCCACCAGGTTGGTGAGGCAGGACTTGCCCTTGGTGAAGCCATGCTGGCAGTCTCCAATCACCTCCCTGTCCTTCAGGTGTTCCAGGAGGATCTGTTCCATGCTCTCCCCAGGCACAGAGGTGAGGCTGCCAGGTCAGTAGTTTCCAGGGTCCTCTTTTTTACCCTTTATTGTATCATGAGCATCCAGCATGGGCCAGCTCAGGAGCTGATGGAAACAAGCAAAAAGCCCTGGCAGAAACCAGGCTGCTTTGCTTGCCTCAATCCCAGAAAGCTTTGCTCTGGTGGATCTCTCTGCTCAGAAAACCCCTTGTGCTCCCAACCCTGTGACCTGTGTGGGTGCCAAGTTGGAGCAAGGAGCCAATGCCTGCCTTTAATTAAGGTTTTAACCAGGCACCATGGGCAGAGAGGGCACAGACTGGGTTAGGTAACCACCCATTCTTTCCCTGGCCTCTGGGAAACCAGCAGAGTGCCCTGCTCAGGAGCCACAGGGACAGGAGAGATTTCTTCTGTCCCTGAACATCTGGCAGGAGCTTAGAGGAAGGGACAGTCTGTCCCTGCCTGGGCATCAACAAGCTGGCCAGAGAAAGCTCCCTCAGTGCTCACAGGGGAAGCAGCACAAAATGTCTGCTGCCTTCCTCCTGCTCAGACTGCAAAGAGATGTTTGGGTTATGAGTTGGGGCTGTTCAGCCTGGAGAAGGCTCCAAGGGGACCTTCTAATGGCCTTCCAGTACCTGGAAAGGGGCCTACAAGAAAGCTGGGGAAGGACTTTTTACCAGGGCTTGTAGTGAGGAGGGGGAATGGATTGAAGGTGGAAGAGGGGAGATTAGGAAGAAAAGCTTTGCAGTGAGGGTGGTGAGACACTGGAACAGGTTGCCCAGGGAGGCTGTGGATGCCTCCTCCCTGGAAGTATTCAAAGCCAGGCTGGACAAGGCCTTGAGCAACCTGATCCAGTACCCATGGAGGAAGCGGGGGGCAGGTGGTACTAGGTGATCTTTAAGGTCCCTTCTAACCCAAACCATTTCTGATTCTAAGGAAGCTTCCCCAAGCCCTGGAAACGTGGCTCCAAAACCTACAAGGCAGAGAGCAGATGCTGTGAGGGAGCCAGAGCCTGCAGCAGCAGGGCTGGCAGTTGTCCTGCAGAGCCAAGGAGGGAACGCACATGACCCCCCAGGTCTTTCTTGCAGCCTGCTTCACACCCTCCCCACTCCCCTCCACCCCCCAAATCTTTTCTCCCCCCTCACTGTGGGAGGGTGTAGCAGCTCCCTGAGCACAGCCCAGCCAGCAGCACCCACCCCCAGCCTCCTGGAGAGGAGGGCTTGGAGAGGAACCAGTCAGCGGACCAGGGGAGGGAAACCCCATTTATTGAGGCTGCATTTGGCACGCACAGAACACATCACAGTAATGCACTGGAGGCTAAGGGTTTGGATCTTTTGTTGTTGTTGTTGTTTGATTTTTTTTGTCTTTTTTTTTTCTCTACAGACATACAGGAAAACTCTATGCAACTCCCATGTACACATTACACAAAAGGAAACAGCTTTAATCAACCACTGGTGAAACATGGAAGCCTTTCTGGTTTGGTTTGGTGGTGGTTTTGTTGTTGGTTGGTTTGTTGTGTTTTGAAGATCTCTGTAGCTGGCACAGGAATGGTTTCTGACCCACCCCCCCCACCCCGCCCTCCCACCCCCCTCCCACCCAAACACACACACTCCCCATCCCATACAAAAGGCATTTCAGGTCAAATTCTCTAGTAGGTGAATTATTTTTCCATGCATTTCTACAGGATTAAAGAAGCCAACAGACCAAAAGCAAAAGAGAAGTTAAACCAAAAAAAGCCCAGCTCAAGGCAGATTAGTCAGGCTGCTTGGTTGGACTCAAATCAAACCAATAGCAAGGATGGACAAATGGACCAAGTGACCATAGACTGGGGGAGTGGGGGGGCTGAGAACACCACTTTGGGAGGGGTGGTTGACTTCTTGCTGTGCTAGCCCCTAACCAGGAGAGTTCTGACACAAGCATCTGCCTTTGTAAAAGCTTCAGAAGCATCCCAGCTGCTAGTTAAGTGTAGGTAGGAAAGGAACTAAGGAACTTCTAAGTGCAACTTAAAGGTCAACAGAAAAGCAGTTTTGTATAGAATCACTCAGGCTGGGAAGAGACCTCAAGACACTTCATAAGGAGGGGGGAAAAAAAAAAGACTCAGAAGGATAAAAATGGAGCCTACAGAACAAGTGAACCTTTAATTATTATTACTGCACTGTGTGAAGTTTCCAACAGAAGAGTGGATTTAGGACTGTCCCTCCAGAAGGAAGTGTTGTCTATTTTACCTCTAACCTCAGAATTAGCCTTTGTTAGTACTGCCAACTGCTGCCAACTGCAAGCACTAAGAATCTTAACCTAAAAGTTTTGGTGCCAACAACAGGTTGCTTTAAGCCTAGCTTTTAACTACAAGGTTTGGGAAGTCTTTTGGACTTCAAACAGTTACAAGAGGAAGTCTTTTGGATTTCAAAGAGTTACAAGAGGAAAAGTTTTCAGGAGTTTGGCAGTTTGAGGCCAGGAGCCTCCAAGAGACTGATTTGTCTTACACTTTAGACTAAGGAGAACAAAAAAAGCCAGGAAGGAGGTTGTTGGTACCTTCCCCCCCCCCCAGCCTTTCAGCCCACGATAACACTGCTGCATTGGATCGAATGGAAGAGCTCTGATGTTAAGCCAAGGAGGGGAGGGGGACAAGATTGGGCTGGAGAACCAATGCAAATATTCATACACCAAGAAAACTCCTTCGATTCGGTTTATTTAGGGTCATTTGTACAGAACGAGCTACATCTCCAAAAATCTACTTTTGTTTTGTTTTTTATTCTACAAGACAGCTTCCCTACAGTTAGTGAAACCCTTGCCTAGAATGGTTGTTGTACATGACTGATATATTAAAACATGGAATGCTTGTAGAGTTGTGGCACTGTATGACATCTACACGGGACTTCCTTCAAAAGCTACGACTAGGGAGCCTCCTAGCTTCTCGGCAATGCAAGCTCGGTTGAGGTCCTCTGGCCCATTTGCTTGGCATTCATGCTTTATGCCTAAAAAAAGAGGCAAAACACTCAATAAAGCAGCATTTGGAGGTGCTGGTCATCAAAAGGAACACGCTTGGTAGTCATATTAGAAGAGGCGATCCAGGTGCTCGAGCAGGGAAAGCCCTGCCTTAGGGATTTGGATGGGTCTCCCCCAACCCCGAGAGGTCACAGCAGACATCTGGCTCCACACTGAACAGCAACAGAGAAACACCAGGGAGGAAGCTCCACGCTGAACAGCAACAGAGAAACACCAGGGAGGAAGCTGTCTCTAGATCAGTGCTCAGGCTGTTAGCCCTTTCACTGCCCAGCTCTCATTTCTAGTGCTACCCTCGATATGGCAGCTGAGGGAGCTGCACATGAACACATTAGAATCACAGCATCAACCAGGTTGCAAGTGACCTCCAAGATCAAGTCCAACCAATCCCACAACCCTATATAATCAACTAGACCATGGCACAAAGTGTCTCATCCAGGCTTTCCTGAAACACTTCCAGGGTTGTCAACCCCACCACCTCCCTGAGCAGCACATTCCAATCTCTCTTTCTGTGAAGAACTAAGATCAAGCCTAAACTTCCCCCTGCACAGCTTGAGACTGTCTCCTCTTGTTCTGGTGCTGGTTGCCTGGGAGCAGAGACCAACCCCCAGCTGGCTACAACCTCCCTTCAGGTAGTTGGAGAGAGCAATAAGGTCTCCCCTGAGCCTGACTAGTGACTAGGCTGCCAGCTCAGCTCTGGAAGGGTGGCTGAAGGAGTCAGAGTGACAACCTGAGGTGCAAAGAGCAGAAAGACTTTGCTGGTCTAAGACCAGTCTCCTCCTCTGGAGACTTTCCAGCCCCACCTGGATGTGTTCCTGTGTGACCTGTGCTAGATTCTGTGGTCCTGCTCTGGCAGGGGGGTTGGACTCAGTGGTCCCTTCCAACTGCTAACATCCTGTGAGCCTGTGGTTTCTCTTTTTTTTTGGAGGGCAAGGAACCCAACCCAAACCTGTCTCAGATGGAGGAAAGTAAACTCTTCAGGATTCCATTTTTTCCCCCCTTTTAGTGAACTTCCACATGTGCACACAGAGTCCCCCTGGGTGGCACCAAGCTGCTAAGCAGGCTGTCCTGTGAAGGCTGGCGGTGCTGCACAGTGATCCTGTCAGTCTTGCACGCTCCCCAGATTCTTGGCCAAAGTGCAGCATGAGGAACTGAAGCTGGGGCCAGTGCTAAGCTGGCTCCAGCACAGTGACCCGCTCAGCATGAACGTTCTGAATCCTTGCTGCAGCAAGGTTGGCCATCGTTGGCCAGCTCCTGGCAGGCTGGACAGAACTTTGGTTCCCCCCTTGGAGAGGCCTTGTGGAATAAGTAATCACTCCTGCATCTCAGAGATGAAGTGAATTGGTAATTACTACTACTACAGCACTCTTAAAGAGAGGATGGATTGTGTCTAGACACAGGGCTGGAGGTCTTCTGCCATTAGGTGTGCCCTGGTTTCCAGCCTGTTTGGTGCAGCTGTGCTGCCCTGACCACAACAGCTCTGCTATCACGCACTGCCAAGCCTGCTCTTGTCCTGAGCACCATTCTAGAGTCAGACTGTGGAAATTTCAAGCCAGTGCTTGTTTTAGCTCTGGTCACAGGGCATTTAATCCAGGAAGGTCTCATCTCTAACTAGTATCTTCAAAAAAACCCCAGCCAGAACAAACAACTCAAACCAATTAGCCAAGGGTTAAGCCTTGCTGTGCAGGCATTCCCAGGGCACGGCACAGCCAGGACTGTTGGCTCAATTACATACCTTGAAACTTCTTTTTGATTGCATCCTTGGAGCTTGCGTAGATCATCTTACTTTTGAGAGGTGCTTGTTCTGGTGCCCTGGTGGAAGAGTGCAGTTAAGTGGTATTTATTATCCAGCATGGACAGGAAAGGATCCTACTGGTTATGAACAACCCAAACAGCTCAGGGCTTAGACTGCCGGCACGGGGCTGCTCGCTCGGCCAGCCTGGACAGCACAAATGCTCCCATCACCTCAGCCAGGGTGCCTGGAGCTGCCTGTAAGGAATGAGGGAGTTGGGAAGGTGGCTTACCACAAGAAAAACATCAGCTCTTCTTTTTTGGACTCCTTGGTCTCGAAGCTTGCATCATACAAGGCATAGCGGCAATCCTTCTCCGGAAGCATCTGCACAAAGTGCTTGAAAGGGTCGGTAACTGTCACCCCGACGTCTCCCACCAGAATCTCTTTGCCTTCTTCCACAATAATGCACTTTTTGTCTGGACTGAGGCAGAAGATGACAGCCTTCTTCCTCTTCTTGATTTCCTCAGGCGTGGAGCACTTCCGCACTTTCATGTCGTAGAAGATACGGCACACCTCATCGGCCACTTGTACTCCAGATGCCTGCAGAGACAACAGCAAAGAGCTTTAGGGCTGCACAGCTACCTCGCTGCGCTGCTTCACACCTGAGGCTGGAAGGCAACCAATCCCAGCAAGTCACCAGTGGCCTGAGTCTCCCTGGAGAAGGCTGCAGGCGCCGTGCTTTCCAAGCCCAGCAAAGAATGTGGAGTCTTGACGCTGCCCATAGCGAGCTGCCAAACCAAAGCCATTCCAAAGAAGGCACAATCCTACTGCAGATTAGGACATGGCTTTGGGGCAGTTTCACAGGAGTGTCCACCCCTTGTCCTCTGCAGAGTCAGATGCAGCAGATCCTTTGCCATTACAGCAGCTTATTTTGTTACCCTCACAGACTTTAGTGTCCTAATGGATCTTTGCTTCCAAGTCTCCTACAATGTTTGCTAGCAGAACTTCAGTAACAGAAGTAAACCACCTCCAGACTCCCTGCTTGCCACATGGACCTGGTTTAGAGATTGAGAGAGATGTGGGGGGTCACTGACACTGTGGGGGAAGCTTTTGCATCTCAACAAGCTGACTTTCAGAAATTGCTCTGAATTCAGTGTTTTAAAGGGACCACTTGCAGGTCTGAGTTAGAAGTGCCTCCCTCACAGAAGCTCCTCCATGCCTTATCAACTTCCCCCCCTCTACACCACCTTGAAGTCTGGTGGGAAGTTCTAGTTACTCAGTGGCATCTCCCTGTGCCAGCTGCAAGAGGAGGTACAGCTGCAGCATCACGCACCTAATGTTAAAGGCAGCTGCACAGAATGAAGAGGATAAGACTCAGCAAGAAAGACAAGAGGCTGAACTGCATTTTCTCTCCTGCTGCTTTTTTGGGGGAATGAAACAAAAGAGAGAGGAAAAACAAAAAGAGGAGGCAGGGTAGAGGCAGCTGTATCTGAGTTTTGTTCTCAGAGCAAGCACAGCAAAGTTGGAGAGCGCAAAAGCAGCTGTGCAACTGCAAATACTACAAATGCAAGAAGCCACACAGGCCAGCAGAGACACTGCTTGGAAAGGAGGACATCATGGGCAGAGCAGTGAAGACCAAACTGAAGCTTGTCCAACACTGATCTCTCTGTTCCAAATGCTGCATGCAGCGTGAACTGTGCGATTCCTTTCTGATGCTGCTCCTTTCCATGTTGGTTTTTGGTCAGTGGTGTCCAGGAAGAGGGACAAGGAGCAATGGACACAAACTGGAACACTGGAGGTAAGTATAAGGAAAAACTTCTTTACTTGGAGGGTGGCAGAGCACTGGCCCAGGCTGCCCAGAGAGCTTGTGGAGTCTCCTTCTCTGGAGGCATTCCAAACCCACCTGGGCTGGTTGCTGCGTGGTTTACTCTGGGTGCTCCTGCTAGAGCAGGAGGGTTGGACTAGGTGATCTTCAGAGGCCCCTTCCAAACCCTGCCAGTGTGTGATGATTCAGTGATATCCTCAGCTATAAAAATGAGCCTCCTCCCTCTGTGTAAACTGCCCCACGTCACCAGAGCAGTCAGCAGCACCGCCCCGCCAGCTGCGGCGCCGTGCGAGATACGCCGACGGAACGAGACTAAAGGTTGCTCTTCAATTGCGTTCCTCCCTTCAGCCCAGCTCCAAAACGTGTGCTTGGTGGATTCATTCTGTGGGGAATGTTGTACCTGGTCAGAGTGGAAGGGTTCTGAAGGAACAGCAAAGTTCAGGGGCCGAGACCAGGAAGATCCCTGGCAAAGGGGAACTGCTTGGTGCTAGCTTTCCAACAAGCTGCTCCTGAGAGCCGGGTCCTGACTGGACAACTACTTCACATGCATATTAATACTAGGTCTTGACCAATGTCTACCTCACAGGACCTCAGATGAACCCAGATTTTCCCTCTTCCTTCTGACACCTCTCCTGTAAATTCTACTGGCTGGCACAGATTTGCTTACCCAATAAAGAGAGGTGGCACAGCTGGCAGAATCCATTACCATAGAGTTTGGTAATCTAGCTCTTGCCAATGCTGATCATGCAGAATTAGCACAATCTCACTACAAGAAAGACACTGAGGTGCTAGAGCGTGTCCAGAGAAGGGCAACAAAGCTGGGGAAGGGTCTGGAGCACAGGAGCAGCTGAAGGAGCTGGGGTTGTTTAGTCTGGGGGAGGCTGAGGGAGGATCTTCTGCTTTTGGCTCTCCACAACTCCCTGAAAGGAGGTTACAGTGAGGTGGGGATCAGTCTTTTCTCCCTAGTATCAAATGACAGAATTAGAGGAAATGGCCCCAAGTTGTGGCAGGGGAGGTTTACACTGGATATTAGAACAAATTTCTTTCCTGCAAGAGTGGCGAGGCATTGGAACAGGCTGCCCAGGGAGGTGGTTGTGTCACTGTCACTAGGCATTTTGGGACACAGTTTAATGGCCACAGTGGTGTTAGGCTGATGGTTGGAATCAATCTTAGACATCTTTTCCAACTGAAACAATTCCATGATTCATAAAGCAGCAAATCTGAGAGAGAAGCTCTCTCTAGTGTGTAGAACAGCATTCTTTAGGGGTTCACTCAAAGACAAGGGGAGCGCCCTCTGGATTCACAATGCAGGGTCTTGTCTATAAGGGGTAGGTTATCTATCCAGAATCCCTTGCAGTTACTTTGGGAGAGCAGAACAGGGAGTAAGGCAGTGTGCCTCAGCTGCCTGCACAGCAGCCACCCTTCTGCAAATCTCCACTGAGGCAAGGAAAGCCTATTCCAGGATAAATTTGAGCAAAAGTGCAAACATCAGCTCTAAGTGACTCATCTCTGTGTCACCTCCTCCATACAGAGAGACTGCACTTTGTCAGAGTGCCACTGAGAACTAGTGAGGAATAAAGGTCCTTGTCTTCCTGTCCCTGTGGTTGGTATAGGCAGGAGCTCTCTGGGAAAGCTTTGAATAATATAAGGTTCTCCTAATAAAGCAAACAGTGCAGCTCTTGCTATTGCATCATTCACTAAGGACAAACCCACAGGGAGCTCAAGACAAACCTTTCCCCTCCCCCACCCAGAGGTTTGTCTTCTAACATGGCATCTCAGTAGCTGGCAACAGGGGTTAATATTCAGGGTTTAGCCACAACCCCCTCAAAATTCTAAGTAGGCAATGCTCAGAAAGCCTGAACTAGCATCCACTTAGCTCTGCATTGGACAATTCTGGATGGTTACTCCAAGATCACAACTAATTACCCTTCACCAGTTCCCACTGTCAAGGAGTTAGCTTTGAAAGAAGAGGTCAGTGGCTGCAGCAGAGCAAGAGAGCCAGAAGCATGAGGGCTGATGCAAACAGTGCAGTTCAGAGCTTGTACTTCTGCATAGCCACAAACATGTCTCCAAGTCAGGAGACAAGAGGTTTCCTTATAAAGAAACTGAGCACTGCTGGCAAGTCAATTCAGATTCCAAAAATGCTGGGAGTATTTAAGTCTGGAAACTCAAAATTCACTCTGAAACTGCAGCTGGTAACAGGGACCAGGCAGAAACTGAAGGGACAATGATAAAACCAGGATTTTTTCCCCTTTAATTAGTTTTCCAAAGCAAAAGGCTGTTAGTAGCTGGTGCTGCACCTTTCCACAGCTGCTGTACAAGCCATGGATTCATCACACAATGCATCAGCAGTCATTAGACTGGTAGGGAAAAACAGATTTCCCCCCCCCCAATCTCAGAAAACCCTATAGCTGAGTCACAGCATGGGCTGAAACGAAGCCACAAACTCCTGAGGCACCTATTACAAAACTAGATCTTTCTGAAAGCCACTGTAGGACTCCCTCTTCAACCCTAGCCTTGTACCCACCATAACTGGCTTCATAAATATCCTTAAAAAGAAAACAACCCCCCAAAAAGGCCAACCCAAACCCTAAGCAGCTTGTGTTGATAGGGTGGATGCAAGCATCCAAAGAGACCAATTGTGGCCTTCCAGTATCTGAAGGGGGCCTACAAGAAAGCTGGGGAGGGACTTCTCAGGATGTCAGGGAGGGATAGGACTGGGGGGAATGGAACAAAACTACAAGTGGGTAGATTCAGATTGGGTTAGGAAGACGTTCCTCCCCATGAGGGTGGTGAGAGACTGGCACAGGTGGTGGAAATCCCTGGAGGTTTCGAAGGCCAGGCTGGATGTGGCTGTGAGCAACCTGCTGTAGTGTGAGGTGTCCCTGCCCATGGCAGGGGGGTTGGAACTGGCTGATCCTTGAGGTCCCTTCCAACCCTGACAATTCTGTACTTCTGCACAGGGCAGCAACAGGATGACTGTTATGGGCACTGGAACAAGAAATGCCAAAGCCATAACCACATGTCCTCCATTGACACTCTTGTGTCTCTGCCCATTTGTGCAGAAGAAAACCTGTTGAGGAGTTTCCAACCTACCCCTCATGAAAGAACAGAAGTTGATCTGTTAGCCTGGATTTTCTCTCCTTGGCCCAGGCTCACTCTGCTCAAAGGATTCAATACAGCACACTTGTTTTGTGCATTGTGTCTCCAAGGCTGCGTGACTACAATCATCAGCCTGGTGGTGTTCCTCCCCCAGCACACAGCTATGGCTTGGAATGTGGGTGGCTGTTGGTTGAGCAGTACATGCTGCAGGTACTTCATAGAAACACTGAATTGTTTTGGTTGGAAAAGACCTTTAAGATCATTGAGTCCAACCCTTACGTAACTTCACCAGGGCTGGAGCTAAACCATGCCCCTCAACAACACATCTGTGCTTCTGAAATACCTCCAGGGATGGGGATTCAACCACCTCTCTGAAGAGCCTGTTCCAGTCTTTGAGAGCCCTTTCAGGGAAGTTCTTTCTTCTAACATCCAACCTAAAACTTCCCTGGTTCAACTTGAGGACATTTCCTTTTGTCCCATCACTTATTATTAGGGAGAAGAGTCTAACACCACCTGGCTCCAACCTTTCAGGAAGTTGTAGAAAGTGATTAAGGTTCCCACCTCACTACAACCTCCTCTCAGAGCCATAGAAAGCAATGAGGTCTCCTCTCAGCCTCCTTTTCTCCAGACTAAAGAAGCCCAGTTTCTTCATCTGTTCCTCACCAGACCTATTCTCCAGACCCTTCACCAGCTTTGTTGTCTTCCTAGCACGACCCCCACAATGGAATCCAGTATTTAAGTACAGGGGGACTCTCATGTCTCTACTGCTGCTGCCCATACTATTGCTGAGCCAGGGCAGGATGCTCTTGGCCTTCCTGGCCACCTGAGCACACTGCTGGCTCATTTTCAGCCAGATGTTGATCAACTTGAGATACATGGCAATCAGCCTCTGACATTCTGTTGTAGGGGACAGATCCAACCTGTAAACAGACAACACCAACTAGAAACAACTCTTGGGGCACAACTGCAGAGACTACATTCCAGCAGCCAGCCTAGTTTTAGAGGTGTTGAACCTTAAGCTCACTGAAAGGCAGCAGCAAGGATGCAAGATACCCAATTCATAGAATCATACAATTGCTTCAGATGGAAAAGACCCCCACAATCATGAGGTACAACCTTCCACATAAGACCACCACAGCCATTAAACCACATCCACACATTTCTTGAACACCCCCAGGGACAGTGACTCCACCTGCTCCCTGGGCAGCCTGTTCCAATGCCCAACCAAAAGATGGATCAGATGGGAAAAGGATGCCAGTACAGCACACTGAGGGAGACAGCCAGGCATGAATGGACAGACCAAGCTTCTCTGAGGGAACCATGAAATGAGCTGTGCTCTCTCCCAGTACCTCCATGCAGCTATTGCCAAGGCAGTGTTGTCTGACAGGCAGCGCTGCCTTGTCCATGACTCTGGAGCACTTGCACCAGTGTCTCCATTGTACTTTGATGCAGACTGCTGCAGGCACATGAGGTAATGGTTACATTAAATGCCTTGTCAGCATGTGCTGCAGTAACACAGCGGCTCTTATTCCCTACACAAAGCCATCATTCCTGCCTCAAGTGCAAAGCGAGAGCAGAATGCCAGCCCTACACAGGGCACCTCCAAGAGGCTCTTCCACCTAGCAGGCTTCCAAGTCAAAGAGCTGTCTCCAGCTGCCTCCACTAACAGCTTTAGACCTTTTGCCTCCATTGCCAGGCACTCCACAGCTGAAATTAAATAGGGGAAGAATAATCCAAAGCTTTCTCGGTAAAATTCTCAGACAGAGAAAGCTACCTTCAGGCTGACACACATCAGATGCCTGATAAACTGGATTTGTAGCAAGCCTGCAATGAAACACAGCTTTGAAACGATGCAATGTGCCTTCTCTTTTGTTAGCAAGCACTGTGAACTCCTTGAATAGTAAAAATGTTTTATCTGAGAGAAGCCTTTGTTCCCTCCTGAAGTGCAAGACAGTCGAGACGACTTTAAACTAAGGTCTCAGCGTGCCTTAAGACAAGCTGGAAGGACTAAATTTGGTTTTAAGCACTGACAATTTTGCAGTGTGGGTTTTCTTTTCCTGTGATCAGAACCCAAGAGCCCTCTGCACTGGTGCATGTGTTGTTTGTGCAGACTTTTCCTTTGGGCACCATGCACATACACTGTGTAGCCCAGCACAGAATATATGTAGCCACTCAAGGAGCATCCTTGCTTCCTGGAAAAACATGGCCCATTTGGAGAGAACTTGACACCAAGAACTTACTAAAGTGTACCTTGTTAATTGCTAAGGCAGCTTTGAGAAGGCTAGGGCTCCCACGCTTGCAAGTCACATTGCTGCCATAGCTTTGGTTCTCAGTATCTTCAGCAAGCATCTCGTCTGCCCTATGCTTGGCATGCCATCCCTATCTGCCTTCAAAATCCCCTACCAAAACTGCCTGTGGAACCACGTGGCATTCCTGTCTGACTCAGGAAGGTGTCATAGATAGTATCTCTGTGACAAATGCTTGTGACTGCTTGAGTGTTCTGGGACAGCAGCCTTCATAAAGCTGGCCCTTACACTGCCACACAATACCCTGAGATATCACCAGCACCCAGAGCTTGAAGGGAAAATTAAGCCAAGCTGGTTGCGAGAGGATCTATCAGAACAAGAAGGTTGCTGAATTTCTCATTGCAGCAAAGGAAACAGACTGCCCAGGGAGGTGGTGGAGTCATTGTCCCTGGAGGTGTTCAAAAAGCTTGTGGCCATGGCACTTGGGGACATGGTTTAATGGCCATGGTGGTCTTAAGTTGATGGTTGGACTAAATGACCTTGGAGGTCCTTTCCAAAGAATCAACTCCATGATTCTATGATAGGCTGGAAGAAGATATGGCCAAATGAGGCCTCTGCAAAGGTGTCAGCAATGGCAAACCACCTGACTGAAAAGGTGGGTGCTTAAAAAAAAGATATTCCTTTGCTTTTGTTATTTCAGATGTCAAGAAAACCCATCTGACATTACCACCTCCACTGAGTAGGAAAGGAGGTAATGCACAAAGTGACTTGTCTAACTTCACCTCAAAGACCAGCAGCACCAGTGTGGGAACACCAGTGACATCCCAACAGTTCTCTGCTACCTACAGCTGGACAGACAGATGTGGGGCAGCCTATACATCTGAAAGTCCAAAGCTTCAGCTGGGATCTGAGGCATGGTAGGAAATACAACCAACTGCCTTTTTACTGCTGTTGTGTAAGAGGCCATTATTTGCACACCATAAACCAGCAAGAAGTACAGAGCTATTTGCCTATCAGTTGCAGGCAGATCTTGCCAGCCAGAGGGAAGGCTCTTATTTTGCATTATTTGGTCTCTTTTTGGTGGTTTTATTGTTTGTTTGGGGTTTTTTTTGCTTCTCTGTGTGTGTTTTGTTTGGTTTTTCCTTTTTTAGAGACAAGTTGTAGGGAAAGGAAACAAAACTCTATCCAGCTTTTTCCCCCCCACTGCCAATAAGAAAGGTTACTGACAAGAGGAGAGGTGAGAAAGCAAGTACAAAGGAAAAAAAGAAAAGTTTCCCCTGAATTGATGTTGTTCAGCTTTCAGTCAAAGAAATCATCACCTTCTCCATGCTGCCACAAGGTATAACGAGATGATAACCAAGAGAGAAGCAGCAATACCCACAAAAGGCAATCCCAGCAACACTGCTGAAAAACAGGAACTGTGGTAGGCAGTGGCAGGGCAGAAGTATTGGGTAGTACTCACTTCTGTGTCAAAAGAGTTTTTAAGGTAATGCCTGTGTAAGCTGGTACGTGACAGGAATCTTCAAGGAAAGCAAAGCTGCTCAGAACTGCATTCAGCACACAAATCAGCTATTCTAAGCCCAAGTGTCTGCAAGGAATTTCTTGAAGCCCTCCAGGCACCTACAGCAACTTACAGCTTAAACCTCACCCTTAAAAACAGGCTTTGAAGGACTGCTCTGGGCATCCCTGATACTGGTTACCAAGGTATCCTTCTTGGAGACTGCTATGAATACTGAACAGCCAGGCAAGCCAAAGGCTCTGCACAGCATTTACTTGCAAGATCTGGCTGTCTGCAGGCTCTCCTGCATGAGATTGCTTAGGTCAGCCCTTGCTCCCAGCAGGAGCCTCTTGATAGCGATATCTGACAAGGCAAGTGGGAACATGCCAGACACCCACACCACCAATTGTCATGAGCCTGTCATCTTGTATATGAGGCATATGTACCTTGTAATTACAGAGATTTGGGAACAGCATTGACTAACAACCAGGAAAAATCATTTGCACGGTGCTCCAAAGACCATGGACTCATTTAATCCAGCAGCAAACAAACTGAACCTTGTGGCAAGACAAAAACAAACACCCCACAAGGCAGAAAATCCAATGCTCTTTTGATACCAAAGGATGCCCTCCTGCTAGCATTACTGTACTTTGGCAGAAGGCCTACACCCTTTGCCCAAAAGCAAGCTCCTTGGAAGCAACTGGAGAGCATCATTAAGAAGCCACAAGACCCTACTCCAAAAGGAAACAAAAAGTCACTATGAGCAATACTATATTTGACTGACTGGGGAGTTCTCCAATTCGGAAGCAGGATGAAGCCTGACACACTGAGTAGTCATTCTAAACTTGGGTTTGCATACTGCAGAGGTGGTAGCTAGCTTGTTCAGACAAGTCTATTTTAAACAAGAGCTGCAAGTCTCGTCAGACACTTTTTTTTTTGCAGCTTCATCTGCAGCTCCCATTAGCTCTGCTCCACGCTGCACATCAGCTGGTGATGCTTCGATGTTAAGAGGAAACAAGGGAGATGAGTAGCACATCCTGTCTGCCTAGGCCTATACAGAATGTTAAATGAATCACAAAATACCAAGGGCTGGAAGGGACCTCAAAAGATCACCCAGTCCAACCCCCCTGCCAGCGCAGGATCACCTAGAGCAGATCACATAGGAACACACCGAGGCAGATCTTGAATATCTCCAGAGAAGGAGATTCCACACCCCCCCCATGGCAGCCTGCTCCACGATACTATTGTGAAGGCTTCACTATGTAACCCCTTGACTCAAGGAAAATGTGTCAAAGCAGACGGATGTTTGTTGCTAGACGTGTGTTTATGGATGAGTCAAGCAAAACCAGGAGGGTAATTCAAGAATTGTATGACCACATCGAGTTGATTAGAGATTAGAAAGAAATTCTTTAGAGTGAGAGTGGTGAGACACTGGAACAGGTTGCTCAGGGAGGTTGTGGATGCCTCCTCCCTGGAGGTGTTCAAGGCCAAGCTGGATGGGGCTGGTCTAGTGGAAGGTGTCCCCGCTCATGGCAGGAACTAAGTGATCTCTAAGGTCCCTTCCAACCCAAATCATGCCACGATTCTATGAATCTGAGTGTCTTGGTAGCCCGAGTTAAACAGGGATATGAACTTTAATGTGCAGGCAGACAAAGAGAAAGTGAACCACCATGAAGGGTAACAGCTGTTTGCTCCGTTCTGCCCCCGTTCCGAAGGGATTTTTATTGGAAGCCAGGGAACACAGGCAGGTCGGTGTGCGTGTTTAATACACTTCTGCATTTCCTCTATTTCCGCCATTATCTTTGATACATAATACAGGAAAGGTTTTATCTTCTCTGTGCAGAGAAACAAGACAAAAAAAAAAAAAGAAGAAAACCTCCCAGCTCCCTTAAAATGCTCGTTTCTTCAAGCGACCGCTGAAAAAAAAAAAACCCAACGAAAAACACCACCACCACCACCCCTCCGTGTTTGTCACAACCAGCGCTTTCCTTCCGCGAGTTTTGCTTCCCCTCTTTTGTCTGCTCGCAGGACTGCTGACTCCAGCTGCGCCTGATTAAGGGCGGCTTGGCCCCGAGAGGCTGCGCACTGGGGATGGCGAAGCGGGGCCCGGGGCTGACGGGAGGTGCTCGTCTCAGCCGCCTCTCTCCGCCAAGGTGCCGCCGCCGTCGTCTTTTTCTAGGCCAGGCCCCAAACCCCACGGCTTTGGGGAAAAGATGGCTCCCGACAGGGGCCGACCATCGGAGCGGATGCGGCTGAGGCCGCGCTTCCTCCCCAGCGCGGCAGCACCCCCCCGGGGAAGGCTCCCACCGCGACCCCATCCCCAGGCAATCCGTGGCGTGGGGAGCGGAATGCGCGAGCCACCGACACCACCCCCTCCCGGCCGCACCCTGCGGCACAGGGAGGGGCCGCGCATCACCCCGCGGCAGCCGCGTCCCGTGTGCCGTGCTCCCCCCCCCGGTCTTCCTCGTCTCCCCCCTCCACCGTGGCTGTTCCCGCCTCGCTCGCTCGCCTTGCCGCCCACCACCACCCTTCCCCCCGCTACCCCTTCACCCACCCCCCACCCCCTCCCCCCGCCACGGAATGGACGCGCCTGCCCCTAGCGCCAGTGTGCGGCACGGAACGTACCATCGCCTCACAGTGGGGAGAGGAAGATGGGGAGAGGACAGTTCCAAAGCCTCAAAGCGGGGGAGTAACCTTCCGCCGCCTCATGGCGGGATGGGGGCGGAAGGGGGGGGGGGGGGGGGGGAAGGGAGGAGAACGGATCCGTCGCCTCAGGTTCAAAGACGAAGAAAAGGACCGAGGGAAGGGAAAGAGAAGGAAAAGGGGGCCGCGATACTGTCGTGCAGCCGGAGCGCAGGCCACAATGCGACGGGCGGGCGGCATCAACCCCTACACACACTCTCTTCCCCGGGGATGAAGGCGGAGGAGGAAGATCAGGCTAAAGGCACGCTCCCCCAGCGGATCTGGGCTCCCTACCATGGTGTCGGCAGTACGCGGCAGGCGGCGGAGCTCGGTGCGGCGGCAGACGGCTGCTTCCCCTCGGATGCTGGGCGCGGCGCGGGCTCCGGCAGACAGGAAGGGAAGCGGCGAGGGCGCGAGCCGGGCGGAAACGCTGCGACGTCACGACGGCCGTGCCCGGAGGAGGAAGCGGTTGCTATGGTGGAAAGCCCTGCGTGGCAACGCCTTTAGGCCCTCCCGACTGGCCGATGGAGGTGAGCTCGCTCAATCGCAGTGGGGACCCGCGGGTTGATTGACGGCGATCGTGAGCCAGCCGGCCAATAGCGGCTTCCTCTCTGCGAGGTGGGGCGGGATTAGCTTCCCCTAGGTGTGGCGGGGCGGTGCTGAAGGCAGAGATGGGGGGCGCCGGGAAGCCGTGATGGAAAGGGCGGGTTTTTCTACGGGATTGTCGCGGTGTGGTAGGGGTTGGAAGGGGTCTCTGAAGTTCATCTAGTCCGGCCACCCCGCTAGAGCAAGACCACCCAGAGTAAACTGTCAGGAGATCTCGGAACTCTGCTTGCGTACAAGAATATACAAAGACAGCATCAGGGAGCTGTAAGCTACAGGCGATCCCCTCACTGTCTTACGAACACAGACTTGTTTTATTTGGAGAAGACCTTTTAGGATCATTGACTCCGACCATTTTCTCATTCTGCCGGGGCTGGTGCAAAACCATCTCCCTCAGCTCCACATCTCTGCCCGTTTGCAGCACCTCCAGGGGTGGAGAGTCAGCCTGCTCCCTGGGCAGCCTGCTCCAGTGCTTTAAGAACCCTTTCAGGGAAGAAGTGTCTGCAGATCTCCAGCCTAACCCATTTCCTTTTGTCCTATCGCTTGTAACTACGGGTAAGAGATTGAGCTTCACCTTTCTCTAACCTCCTTTCAGGGAGCTGCAGAGAGCAATGAGGTCTCCCCTCAGCCTCCTTTCGTCCATACTCAACACCCCCAGCTCCCTCAGCTGCTCCTCACCAGCTCTGTTCTCCAGACCCTTCCCCAGCTTTGTCGCCCTTCTCCGGACACACTCCAGCACCTCAACATCCTTCTTGTAGTGAGTGCCCCCAAAACTCAGCACAGTCCTCAAAGCGTGGCCTCACCAGTATGGAGTGCAGGGGGACAGTCACTACCCTGCTCCTGCTGGCCGCATTATTTACCATGGGGAAAAACGAAAACCACAAGCAGCCAGACAGAGAGGGAAGGGAGTGAGCCAGTCGCCAAAGGCAGGAGAACAGTGTTGGGGGGCGCCCAAGGGGGCAGCTGGAGGCTGCCATAGCCCCGAGGCAGCAGGAAAGGGAGGTGGCCTGAAGGAGAGGGAGCTGGGGGCGGGCGCTCAGCAGAGCTGACGAGGAGGAAGTGTGCTCCTTTTTGCCTGCCTCTTTCTTTCTCTCTCCGCTTTCTCTCTCCTTTTTTTTTTTTTCCTCTGAGGATTTTTTTCAATACCTACTTTGGTGCGATCTCAGTCAGGCACTCCTGATTGGCTCATGCCCGCCCTGCTCGCTGCTTGTTGCAGGAAACCCTGTGCGGATCTTCCTCACCACCAGCTGCAGCAGCAGGAGCCCCAGCCCCAGCCCCAGCCCCAGCTTCCCCCCCCCAGCACGAATCACAGCGACATCGATTTCAGGTAGCTAAAACAATGAACGGTTTGTCCTCAGGGCAAAGCGGAGAAAACGCTGCTGCTGCTGCTGAGACCGAGGGGTTGGAAGAAGCTGCTCCTCCATGGTTTATTGCAGTGCTTCCCCACGCTTGAAATGCTGCGAAAAGGCTTTATTTCCTTCACGTTTCTGGGCAGCCAAGCTGGAGCCTTTTGTCATCAGGTTACAGAAACATCTGCTGATGTGCAAACATGTAGACGTTTAGGTTTCATTCTTTGACTGCAGTGGTGTCCCTGGCTTGAATCGATGAGCAAAAAGCTGCTCACATCAAACCGTTTCATTGTGTCTCTGGCTGCTTGCGTGCAGAAAACAACCCAAGCCTCCATTGTGTGTTTTCAGGGCTGGGGTATGACGCAGCAGTCCTTCATGTAGCTAGCACGTAGCTTCAATGCTGAAGGTGTGAGCTGTGCCTTGGTGTTTCCATCCGTAGTGCTGTGCTCATTCAGGCTGTTTCATTTGGATGTTTTTTTTTTTCACTCTCTTGTGGCACATCCCTTTCAAGTGCTGTTGTTAGAGCTGCTGAAAGACCCCACACTGAAGGTGTGTATTGAAAAAGCAGCCCCAGTGTGTTAGGGCTAGGCTGTTAGCCCTTAGTGCGTGGGTGGCTTGCACTGGCCAGGGGGGGCCTTTTGCAGCAGCATTTACGTCAGATTTGTGGTGAAAGTAACAAAGGAGCTGCCAGCACAGCTTGGGCTCAAATTGAGGGTAGGTGGGCAGCTCTTCCCTAGGCTCTTTTCTGATGTGCTTAGAATCATAGAATAGAATCATAGACTCAACCAGGTTGGAAAAGACCTCAGAGATCATCAAGTCCAACCTATTACCTAATACCCAACACCTCAGGACAACTAAACCATGGCTCCAAGTGCCACATCCAGTCCTTTTTTGAACACCTCCAGGGATGGTGACTCCACCACCTCCCTGGGCAGCACATTCCCATGGCCAATTACTCTTTCTGTGAAGAACTTTCTCCTCATCCTTGAGCCTAAACTTCCCCTGGTGCAGCTTGAGACTGTGTCCTCTCCACAATCAAGGAATGCTTAAATTTGGACCAAAGTGGTAACTGATTGTGGAAGTAATAAGAATTGAGTAGGGGCATGGTGGGTTTGGGTTTGTTTGTTGTTTTTCTTTTAAACATATAATTCTAAAATCATAAAATCATGTCCTAGAATCAACAAGGTTGGGGAAAAGGAGTCAGATAAAATAGCAGAGCTTCAGTCATGGAGATCTAGTTCTCCAGACAACTTGGTTTGATCCTTTTTGCTGTGAGTGTTAGCCCAGTGGCAGGAGAGAATTGAAGGTGGGTGCTGCTTGCACAGTGGGGTCCTCCTTGCACAGTGCCAGAGGAGACCTCCAGCTCTCTTCAGAGATCTGGCCCAGCTGTGCTGCTCAGTCCTAAACTGACAGGAGTAATTTGTTTGTTACTGTTCCAAGCTTGCTCTTCACAGTCAGTTTGGTTATGAAAGAGGGGTGCAGAAGTAAGACATCCGGGGAGGAGGGGAAGGGATGATGTAAGGGCCATGAGAACAGGGCTGAAGCTGTTTCATACTGCATACTTATAAGGCAAAATGAGTTTTAACTGGCCTGTTGGCTCAGCCTGTTTCAAGAGGTCTTGTGTTTTTGGAAACACTACAGTGAGCTGAAAAGGTATCTCACTAGTTCAAGCAGCCTTGGCAAGGATGGGGGCTCCTTCACTAGCAGAGTGAGGCTTATTTGTCTCTCTTGTTTCTGACTCAGAAACTGCTGCATGTGCAGAGGGAGGGGAATCTGTTATTCTTGCCCTGTGCTGCTCCCTGACTCAACAGCCTGTGACCTTAAGATTCACCCCAGCTGTGTGCAGTGCTGCCATTTCCCTTGTAAAGCTGCTTGCAGCAGGTTCCTTGTGCAGCAGCTCTGTAGCTGTCATCTGGGTGCCTGAACTAAGGAGAAGCTCCTGTTTGGGGTAGGGCAGGGGGGATGGAACAAAACTAGAAATGGGGAGATTCAGATTGGATGTTAGGAAGAAGTTCTTCCCCATGAGGGTGGTGAGAGACTGGCACAGGTTGCCCAGGGAGGTGGTGGAAGCCTCATCCCTGGAGGTGTTTGCAGCCAGGCTGGAGGTGGCTGTGAGCAACCTGCTGTAGTGTGAGGTGTCCCTGCCCATGGCAGGGGGGTTGGAGCTGGCTGAGCCTTGAGGTCCCTTCCAGCCCTGACAATGCTGTGATTCTATGGCTCTTGGCCTTTCTCTTAACCAGGTTGCTGTCCTTCAGTCCTGCTCTTCTGATGGTGCTGGGACCTGGGGCAGAGGTGAGGAAGTGTGCCTTGTGGTTTATTGCCACACTAACCTTCTCATGGCTTACTGCTCTCCTAATGCACACCCTGTTACGGCCAGCTGCTGTACTGCTGTACCAGTGAGCAAGGTTAAAGGCTTCTTGGGGTGAGACTCTACCCTTTGCTTCCAGTGTTTCAGTAGAACACAACATTGTTATGAAAAAAAGAAATGGATGCTGTAGACCCCTGCAGCATGGTGGAGATGAAGGGGGTTTACTCCCTCTGCTGTTAGCCCACACTGAATGGGCTTTGTCCTTTTCTCCTGATGTTGGTGCTGTAAATAAGCAAGGCTGAAAGCTCAAGCTGGATGTCTTGGTGAACCATCTCAAAAGGTGAATCTCCCTTCCTTCTTATAAGGCAGATGGCATTTGCAATTAGCCCAAACCCCCAGGCCCTGTCCTTGTCTCCCCAGTCCACTGCCCAGTCATGAGGGGGCCCAAGACATTTCAGCAATCCTGGGTTTGGGGTGACTACCAGTCTGAAATGTCAGCATGAGTTACAGGCAACAGTGACAGAATCAGAGAATGTTCTGGCTTGGATGGGACCTTAAAGGTCATCTAGTTCCAACCACTGCACCATGGGCAGGGACACCTCCCACTGGACCAGGTTGCTCAAGGCCCTGACCAGCCTGGCCTTGAACACCTCCAGGGAAGGGCCATCCACAGCCTCCCTGGGCAGCCTGTGCCAGTGTCTCACCACCCTCTCTGGAAAGAATGTTTTCCTGATCTCCAGTCTGAATCTCTCCTCTTCCAGCTTAAAGCCACTCCCCCTTGCTCTATCACTTCAAGCCCTTGTCTAAAGCCCCTCTCCAGCTTTCCTGTAGGCCCTCTTCAGGTACTGAAAGGCTGCTGCTAAGGTCTCCCCAGAGCTTCCTGTTTTCCAGGCTGAGCAGCCCCAACTCTCTCAGCCTGTCCCCAGAGGGGAGGTGCTGCAATCCTCTGATCATCATGGCCTCCTCTGGACCCTCTCCAATAGATCCATGTCTGTCTTGTGTTGGAGACACCAGAGCTGGACACAGTACTCCAGGTGGGGTCTCACAGGAGCAGGGGGGCAGAATCCCCTCCCTTGCCCTGCTGGTCACACTGCTTGTGATGCAGCCCAGCACTTGGTTGCCTTCTGGGCTGCCAGTGCCCACTGCTGGCTCACATTGAGCTTTTCATCAACTGCCACCCCAAATCCTTCTCCTCCAGACCACTCTCAGGCCCCTGCTTGCCCAGCCTATGTTTGTGCTTGGGATTGCTCTGATCCAGGTGTAGGATCTTGCACTCGCCCTTCTGCCTAGTGAAGGATCACTTCAGAACCCAGCATGGTCAGTATCAAAAGTCATCTGTGGCTGTGGATGAGAGCCTGCCACCACCAGCAAGCAAAGTTCAGTAGCTCTGCCTCACTGCCTCTCTAGCCTTGGAGATTTGTGACTCCTTGCTTACTTTATATGCCTCAGCTATTTGAACTCCCCCTCCCGTCCTCCCAGCTACTGACTCATTTCCTCCTCTCAAACCTTCCTTTTTTAGCCCTTTCACTCCAAAGTATTTGGTGGCTGTTTTGAGCTGCCTGCTCCATGCCTTACTTAGGCAAACCTCCTACATGACAACCCTGCAAGCCTTGCTTTTGTACCATGGAAATAATTTGATTACCTCCCCCCCCTCCCTTCTGATATTTTCAGTTCTGAGGGGCAGTTTTTAGCTCCTCTTGGGCAGATTGTTTCTTTGCTGTTGGAAATGGGGGAGGCAGACAATCAGCACACAGCAGCTGGTTAGCTGAGGCTGCTGCTGCTAATTGCTGTTGTCTCCTTGTGATGCCCTGCTTCCCCCATCTGTCTGTACCCACCTGCTGTCTTTTCATATCGTTTTGCCCTGATCTCACAACTTGAGTGGGGAGATCAGAGCCCCCACATGGCAGGAGCATGCCCTACCATTATGTGCTGTCTCATGCAGCAGAGAGCCAGGTACTGTCCCCTTGTGTGAGGCCCTGATGTGGTAGTGGCCCTGAGCTTTCTGAGATTCACATAGAGTGGGGTGGGTAGCAAGGGACCTTAAAGATCACCTCTTTCCAACCCCCCTGCCATGGGCAGGGACACCTTCCACCAGCCCAGGTTGCTCAAGGCCTCATCCAGCCTGGCCTTGAACACCTCCAGGGAGGGAGCATCCACAGCCTCCCTGTGCAGCCTGTTCCAGTGTCTCACCACCCTCACTGGAAAGGATTTCTTCCTGATCTCCAGTCTAACTCCCCCCTCTTCCAGCTTAAAGCCATTCCTCCTCATCCCATCACTACAAGCCCTTGTCAGAAGTCCCTCTCCAGCTTTCCTGTAGGCTCCCTGCAGGTACTGGGAGGCTGCTATAAGGTTCTCCCCAGAGCCTTCTGTTCTCCATGCTGAACAGCCCCAGCTCTCTCAGCCTGTCCACATAGGAGGGGTGCTCCAGCCCTTTGGGTAAGGGCTGCTGGATGGTGCTGCAAGCAGACTGATGTGCCTGCAGTGTGGTCCACTTCACCTGGGGCTCATGGAACATTGGCTCTGGGCTGCTGGCTCTGCAAGGCAAAGATAATTTTAGCTAGGAACAGAGAGTCTCTCTGTAAACCTTGCAGTCAGAGCTATTTCCCTGGCAGCAACAAAGCCACCAGAAGTGCCTTGCTGCTTAGTAAATGCAATGGAATATAAATTTAAGGGGAAATTTCGGGGAGGAGGAGGAGAACCTGTACAGGATTGCCAGGAACTGCTGTGGTGCTCTCTTTGTCTTCCCAGGAGACAGTGTGGCAAAGCCAGGCAGCATGCAGGAGCCAGGAGCCTGGAGTCTAGTCTCAACCCATGTTAGCCTTTGAGGTGAGCCTGGGCAGCACCTTTCAGCCCTTTGCCTTACTTTCCCAAGGTGTTGATGTTGTTGCTGCCTTCTCCATGATGCAAGCTGGAATTAGTGGAGGCTGGAGCTGGGTGTTGCTTATAAATAGGTGCTGGTTTTACAGCAATGAAAGGGCTGTCCTAACTTACCATGGATGAATCACACCTGCAGTTCAGTTTGGGGGGCCCTCACTATAAGAAAAAATATTGAGGGGCTGGAGCAGGCCCAGAGAAGGGCAAGAAATCTGCTTGAAGAGTCTGGAGAACAGGGCTGGGGAGGAGCAGCTGAGGTCCTGAGGTTGTTTAGTCTGGAGAAGAGGAGGCTGAAGGGAGACCTCATTGCTCTCTACAAGTCCCTGAAAGGAAGCTGGAGCCAGGTGGGTGGTGGTCTCTTCTTCCCTAATAACAAGTGATGGAGGAGAGGAAATGGCCTCAGGCTGCACCAGGGCAGCTTTAGGTTGGAGGTTAGAAGAAACTTCTTCCCTGAAAGGGTTTTTAAAGACTGGCCCAGGCTGCCTCAGGGGGTGGCTGAATCCCCACCCCTGGAGGTGTGTGAAAGACTCAGAGATGTGGTGCTGAGGGACATCAGCACCAACCAGCCTTGGTAAAGCTGGATAATGGTTGGACTTGATGATCTTAGAGGTCTTTTCCAGCCAAAGCCCTACTTCTGTGACTGGCAAAAGTCATCTCTTTAATTGCTTCTCACCTTTCCACAGTTGCTGCAGGTTGCTCTCCTTTTTGAGTTGGTTTTTTTCCCCCATATGGTACAAGGTCTGCAGGCTATGAGCAGCTGGATCACAAATCTGACCCTGCTTTGCTGCTGTAAAACTCAGCTGATTTTATCAGCCCCATCAGAGCTGCTCTGGATGGAGTGTGATGGGGAAGCAGCTGGATGCTTCATCACCCCTGGGGCATTTTCACCACTAGAAGCACCAACGAGGAAACAAAATGAGAAGGCAGCTCAGGCATGCAACAACCCCTTGTCCATTTAAATACCCAAGAGTGTCATCTAGCTGCTCCCCTACCTGCTTCCTTTAGTATTTGCTATTGTTGTTGTTTGTTTCAGGTTTTGGGTTGGTTGTGTCCCCCCCACACACACTTTTGATGCCACAAAAGTGGTTGCTGAGTGGTCAGGCTTTGGAATAGGTTGCCCAAGGAGGTGGTGGAGTCACTGTCCTTAGAGGTGTGGAAGAAACCTGTGGCCATGGCACTGTGGGACATGGTTTAAGGCCTTGGTGGCCTTATGTTGATGGTTGGACTTGATGATCTTAGAGGTCTCTTCCAACTGAAAGGGTTCTGTGATTCTATGAGAGGGAAGCCCATCCTGCCCCAGAATCAGTTTAAGGACTAAGTTTAAGCCACTCTCAACTCTCAAAACCAGGCAACAAGCAAAGCCTACAATGATCCTGGAAGCACAGAAGTGGTTTGGTTGAAAAAGAGCTCCAAGATCACTGAGTCCAACCATCCATGGAAACCCATCCTGGTTTGCTTCCCCTGCAGGTACAGAAATTGGCCCTTAAATCCCCATGTTGAGCACACAGGTGCCTGGCACCCCTCTTGACCAGCAGGTAAAGCTTTCAGCAGCACCTCTGCCTGTCCTAGCTGAATGCTTAGCCACGCGGCTGCTCCTGAGCTTTTGCTGTGAGGCAGGGCTGTGTGTGCAGCCCCTTTTGCCAAAGGGGGAAGGGCTGAAGCAAGAGAGGCTGTGTGACTCTCCCAGCCTGGGGCAGGAAATCTGTGGTAAGCCTGATGAAGTCTTTGCTGCCTTTGCAGGGGCACGCCCTGAGCTTGAGGCCATCTCTTCTGTGTGTGCAGAGGATGATAACAGCTGCTGCATTGGAGCTGGCATGGCTGCATGCACTTGACACAATCACACAGTGGTTTGGGCTGGAAGGAGCCTTCAAGATCATCTAGGTCCAACCCCCCTGCCATGGGCAGGGACACCTTCCACCAGACCAGGTTGCTCAAGGCCCTGCCCAACTTGGCCTTCAGGGAGGGGGCATCCACATCCTTCCCTGGGCAGGGAGAACAAGCACTTTGTGGCTGATGTGGGAGGTGGTTGCTGCTGAGGTCTGTCTGCAGCGCCATTAGTGATCGTTTTTGTTTCCTGATTAAAAGAAGCCCCACTGCTCTCATGCTGCTCCTTAGGCAGAAGGTGGTTGGTGCAGGCTGGGCTTTTTTTCATGATAGGGTTTGCTGTTAGCTGCAGCAGAAGCAGGAAGAAACCTTGTAGCAGTGTGTTGCTTCTGCAGGGTAGTTCTTTCTCCTGGCTTGGGAACTTCAGGCCTGATTGTGTTTGTTTGGGCTGTGACCACTTGTTGAACCTGTCTAGGTTTAGCTCTCAGCAGTGGAAGTCCCCAGGAAGTAACCTCTAACAAGGGCTTGCTGTGATAGGACAAGCAGGAATGGACTGAAGCTTGAGGAGGGGAGATTTAGGCTGGATATTAGGAAGAAATTCTTGGCAGTGAGGGTGGTGAGAGACTGGAAGAGATTGCTCAAGGAGGTTGTGACTGCTCCCTCCCTGGAGGTGTTCAAGGCCAGGTTGGATGAGACCTTGAGCAACCTGCTCTAGTAGAGGGTGTCCCTGCCCCTAGCAGGTTGGTTGGAGCTAGATGATCCCTTCCAACCCAAACTAGTCTCTGATTCTATGAGAAGAGCTCAGGTCTTGTTAGCAGGGTGGTTAAAGGGGGAGCTGATCATAAGGAGCCCTGTTTAGGGCAAGATTAGGTGGCATGTGAGTTAGCCATGCCACATGTGTCCCCAACCATGCAAGGTGCTCCACAGGCAGGGGCTGGAAAACCCCCACCAGAATCTGCTCACTGGCTAACCATAGGATAAGGAACACAGGGGGTCATGAAAAAGGAAGCAAGGAGACCATGTGAGGCAGCAGGAGAGGTGCTCCCCAACAGCAGTCTGACAGCCAGGAAGGGACTTGCTGAGGGGCAGTGAAAGCCCCTTCAAAACTGTCCAAAAATGAAGAAGTAGCAACTGGATGTGGTTTCTGGGAAGGAGAAACCTGTGGCCATGGCACTCTGGGACATGGTTTGATGGCCATGGTGGTCTGAGGTTGATGGTTGGACTTGGTGAACTCAGAAGTCTTTTGCAACCCAAGCAGTTCTGTGATTCTGGGAGGATGTAGGAGGGGGGTGCTCTGGGAATTCCAGGTGGGAACTGGAGTCAGGCAGGGAGGGGTTGGCCACTCATTCCCTGTGGCAGAGAGCTGGCCTTACCCAGTTCAAGGTGGAAGCGGCCCTGCAGCTGTGAGAGTGGCTTGCTGGGGAGGCCGGGCCCTGGGGCTGGTGTCTTCCTCTCCCCGCAGCTTTGAAGACAGGCTCCATGGAGGGTGGAGCAGAGCGCTGCTGTCCCCTGGCAGGCCAGCTGCCTGCCGGCGGCTGAAGGCAGGGCACCACCTGGTGGCGTGGAGAGAATTGGACTGCAGGTCTGTCGCGGGGCACTCCTCACTTGCTCAACCGGGCACAGATTAGTAGTGTTCACTAGCACTAGAACCACAGAATCATTTCCTTTGCAGAGGACTTTTAAGGCTGACTTCAACCATTCTCTAACTCTGCCAAGGCTGGTGCTCAGCCATGCCCCTCAGCACCACATCTCTGCCTCTTGCAAACACCTCCAGGCATGGGGATTCAGCCACCTCTCTGGCTTTCCCTAGCTACCCAGAGCTCTTGTTTCTCCCACCTTTGGCACAGGGGCTGAGGATGACAAACATGGCCAGCTCTAGGTCATACCTGCACCATGGTATTTTCACAGGCTTGAAGGAGCATGACACAGCTGCAGAGTGGATTGTCCAAAGGCAGGCTCTGCTAGGGCCTGCAGTGTGACAGCTCCACTCCCATTAGAGCTGGCCTGGGTCATATCAGAGGTCTGTCTAGCCTGGAATTTCCTTTCTGGGAGCAGATGGCCAGAGAGGGATGGAGAAAGGCAGTGAGCTGTCAGCAGGAGGTCAGCTGGATGGTCTGTGTGCTTTCAGTGTGCAGGCAGGAACAACCTGAGTTTGACATCATGCCTCTACTTTGACTAACCCCCTCTGGATTTCATCCTTCCTGGTTGTGAGCTGTCACCATATGAACCTGTGAAGACTCCTGGTGTTCACTGCACCTTGTGGAGGGGCAGCTAGGCAGAAGGCCTCTGCCCTAGACCAGGAGGTAGGAACAGGTGTCCATGGGCATCATTCATCTGCATGCAGGGGCTTCTAACTCCACATGCCAGAAGGGACTGGTGGCATGTCACTGCTGTCTTTCTTTTCCAGGTCTCTTGAAGGAACCAGATGTGCTTGAGGTGGCCAGACTGTGGATCTGATGATCTTCAAGCATGGAGGAGCAGTGACACACAGCTGAGAATCCAGACCTCAAAGCAGGCCTAAAGGAGCAAGCCTTGTATGTGAGCTGGCTGTATGAGGTGTGTGACTCCTCCAGGTGCCTTAAGACCCCAGCTGTTTGAGGCCTACTGGACACTTTGATTGTTCTCCAAGAAGCTAGTGACAAGAAGCAGGTAAAGAAAAGTGGAGGCCTGTTGTTTTGTGAGAATCATGGCAGAGAGAGCAATCATTGCATGGAGAGCAATGAGGTCTCCCATGGGAGACATCCCATCAGCTTTGCTGTGCTATCCCCAGTGGTTCAGATTCCCAGAGGAAAGCTGTCCCCTATTTGATTTGGGCTGGAGGCACAGTAGCCCCAAGAAGACACTGGTCTGTCTGGTTACTCTTGCTTTTGTCATGTGTAACCAGATGCAGGTGCTTCCTGGCCTGTGAAGTGTCTCCTGGCCTAGGCTGTGGTGGAGAAAGGGCTGCAAGGTCCTGAGGAGCAGGAGCTGTTCCACAAACTGAAACAGGCCACCTCAAAAGCCTCTTGCCCTGTGTTTAGGTCTTACTGCTCCCAGTGCTCTAGGAGAGGGCAGCACAGGACTGGTTTCCTGTTAGGCTTTTGTGCCTTCCACAGAAGCAAGGCAAAGCAGTGAGGTCACTGAGACTTCACCTCTGCAAGTTCAGGCTTTGCCACCAGAGAGCTCCCGTGGTCAGGCACTGGAGGAGGCTGCCCAGGGAGGTGGTGGAGGCCCCATCCCTGGAGGTGTTCAGGAAACCTGTGGATGTGGCACTTGGGAATGTGGCTTAATGGCCATGGCTGGCTTTTAATGGCCATGGTTGTCTGAGGTTGAAGGTTGGATTTGAAGGCCTTGGAGAGCTTTCCCAACTGAAACAACTCTGTTGATTCTGTGACCATTCCCACCAGTCCAAGGAGGAGGAAGTAATGGCCAGCAGGACCCTCAGTCTCCCCTGCATCCCAGCTTCTATCACAAGAACCAGATTCTGTGGTACCTGCTCTGCCTTCAGAGAAAGGGAATAACAATGATTGTGTCAGTGCTTGGAGGATTTGTCCCTTTTCCTTGCCAGCTTCTTAGGAAAGAGGCAATATTGAGACTGGGAATACTGAGGCTGGGAGCATTGAAGCTGATTTATCTGAGACTACACAGGGAGCAGCTGGAAGTCTGGTGGCAGCAAGAGAGATTTCCTTTTTTTTTCCTGTGACCTGACCAATCTTGCTGATGATTCCAAGCAGGGCTGGAGGGAGGTTGCCTGGAGCTCTGGCCTTGCTGCTAGAAGTCCTCCAGAGGAGCCTGGTGGGGGCTGGTCTCTTCTCACATGTAGCAAGTGACAGGACAAGAGGAAAGGGCTTCAAGTTGTTCCAAGGGAGGCTCAGGTAGGGTATTAGGAACAATTTCTTCCCAGAAAGATTAATTGGCCACTGGAATGTGCTGCCCAGGGAGGTGGTGGAGTCATCAACCCTGGAGGTGTTTAAAAGATGTGTGGCTGTGGTGCTGAGGGACATGGTTTAGTGGCAGTGGCTTAGCAGCAGTGGTGGATTGTCAGTTTTAGGTGAGCTAAAACTTGATCTCAAAGGTCTCTTCCAATCTCAGTGGCTCCATGATTCTATGCTGCCTGCATCTGTGATTTGTGGTTCTAGAAGCAGTGTTGACACATGCAGTGGGTTCAGGTTTGTGCTGATTTGAGTCTGCAATCACTAGTGCTAATCACTTTTCCTGTTTAGTTACAGGGTTGAAGCATTAACTGCCCTGAATGATAGAGTCCTGCCCTTTTCCATCCACTCCAGAGACTGGCTCCTTTCTTGCCCAACTCTTGCCATTTGCACAGGCTCTTCTGCCTTCTCCCACATTTCTGCTTTGCTGAGGAGTCTTCCACACTTGGAGAGGAAGAGGGATGACTGCTTTAGTTCATTGAATATGGGAGACAGGAAAGGGACAAACTAGCCTTGGAGGAGCAGTCTCAGCACTACAGTGAGCTTGGGACAACAACTGCCATGCCTTCTGGGGTGGGGCTGATGATGGTGTTTTGCCTTCCTTCTGTGCCTCTCCTTCCTGGCCCTTAACCCATGCTGAGAGCTTGAAGCAGCTGTGGCTTACCTGGAGTTTCAGAGACTCATAGAATTGCCAGGGTTGGAAGGGACCTCAAGGATCAGCCAGTTCCAAGCCCCCTGCCATGGCCAGGGACACCTCACACTACAGCAGGTTGCTCACAGCCACATCCAGCCTGGCTGCAAAAACCTCCAGGCAGGAGGCTTCCACCACCTCCCTGGGCAACCTGTGCCAGGCTCTCACCACCCTCATGGGGAAGAACTTCTTCCTAACATCCAACCTGAATCTACCCATTTCTAGTTTTGCTCCATCCCCCCAGTCCTATCACTCCCTGACACCCTCAGAAGTCTCTCCCCAGCTTTTTTGTAGCCCCCTTCAGATCCTGGAAGGCCACAAGAAGGCCTCCTCAGAGCCTTCTCTTCTCCAGAATTAACAATCCCAACTCCCTCAGTCTGTCTTCACAGGAGAGGAGCTCCAGCCCTCTGCTCATCCTCCTGGCCCTTCAGTGTGTGAGATGTCAGCCAAGGAGCAGGCCCTGCCTTGCTGGACACCCCTGTGGCATCTTGCTGGAGATGAATATGTGTTGTGAGTTTAAGACTGGGTGTCTTAACCATAGAGTACAGTCCTCCAGGGACTAGGGAGCCCAGGAGGTGGACACAGGAAAATAGAATCTGTATTCTTTCATTCCCCCCATGCTGCATTCCCTGTGTAAAGGGGGTTCATAGTCTGTTCTGCCCTTTTCTCTCTCTCCTTGCTCCCAGTGTGCACACTTACCTCTGGTGGTGTGGGGGAGGTTTGCAGCCTTCTGCAGCCTTGGCTGAGGATTGCAGAGCAGTGGACCAGGACACTTGAGGAAGAAATGAATGTCCTTTCTTGGAGGCTCTTAGAAAGCATCATCAAGAGTGATGTAACTTCCACTGATGCCCACAGCTGCTCTGACCAAGCAAAGGACCTCCTCAGCAAAAGTTTCTGCCTCAGTGAGCTTCCTTCTCACAGGCCTAGGATCCTTCTAGGTTGGACTCAGTGATCTCAAAGGTCTTTTCCAACCTGGTAAATTCTCTTCTCCTTCTTTCTCTTCTCCTTCTTTCTCTTCTCCTTCTTTCTCTTCTCCTTCTTTCTCTTCTCCTTCTTTCTCTTCTCCTTCTTTCTCTTCTCCTTCTTTCTCTTCTCCTTCTTTCTCTTCTCCTTCTTTCTCTTCTCCTTCTTTCTCTTCTCCTTCTTTCCCTTCTCCTTCTTTCCCTTCTCCTTCTTTCCCTTCTCCTTCTTTCCCTTCTCCTTCTTTCCCTTCTCCTTCTTTCCCTTCTCCTTCTTTCCCTTCTCCTTCTTTCCCTTCTCCTTCTTTCCCTTCTCCTTCTTTCCCTTCTCCTTCTTTCCCTTCTCCTTCTTTCCCTTCTCCTTCTTTCCCTTCTCCTTCTTTCCCTTCTCCTTCTTTCCCTTCTCCTTCTTTCCCTTCTCCTTCTTTCCCTTCTCCTTCTTTCCCTTCTCCTTCTTTCCCTTCTCCTTCTTTCCCTTCTCCTTCTTTCCCTTCTCCTTCTTTCCCTTCTCCTTCTTTCCCTTCTCCTTCTTTCCCTTCTCCTTCTTTCCCTTCTCCTTCTTTCCCTTCTCCTTCTTTCCCTTCTCCTTCTTTCCCTTCTCCTTCTTTCCCTTCTCCTTCTTTCCCTTCTCCTTCTTTCCCTTCTCCTTCTTTCCCTTCTCCTTCTTTCCCTTCTCCTTCTTTCCCTTCTCCTTCTTTCCCTTCTCCTTCTTTCCCTTCTCCTTCTTTCCCTTCTCCTTCTTTCCCTTCTCCTTCTTTCCCTTCTCCTTCTTTCCCTTCTCCTTCTTTCCCTTCTCCTTCTTTCCCTTCTCCTTCTTTCCCTTCTCCTTCTTTCCCTTCTCCTTCTTTCCCTTCTCCTTCTTTCCCTTCTCCTTCTTTCCCTTCTCCTTCTTCCCTTCTCCTTCTTTCCCTTCTCCTTCTTTCCCTTCTCCTTCTTTCCCTTCTCCTTCTTTCCCTTCTCCTTCTTTCCCTTCTCCTTCTTTCCCTTCTCCTTCTTTCCCTTCTCCTTCTTTCCCTTCTCCTTCTTTCCCTTCTCCTTCTTTCCCTTCTCCTTCTTTCCCTTCTCCTTCTTTCCCTTCTCCTTCTTTCCCTTCTCCTTCTTTCCCTTCTCCTTCTTTCCCTTCTCCTTCTTTCCCTTCTCCTTCTTTCCCTTCTCCTTCTTTCCCTTCTCCTTCTTTCCCTTCTCCTTCTTTCCCTTCTCCTTCTTTCCCTTCTCCTTCTTTCCCTTCTCCTTCTTTCCCTTCTCCTTCTTTCCCTTCTCCTTCTTTCCCTTCTCCTTCTTTCCCTTCTCCTTCTTTCTCTTCTGTTGTGTGCAGTGTCTGTTGGAAACCTCAGTGGCAGGGGGAAAGGAAGTCCTTCAAAATCCAAGTGATTTTACGTCAGGAGGCTCAGAACACATCTCTAGCACCTTTCAGTCCACTGTGGTTTCCTTCTGACTCTAGTTAGAGATCCAGAAGTATTGTCCTAGCCTAGGGAGAGAAGCCTGTCCTGCAGCATTATCCCTTCTCTGGTCATGGCCAGCTCTGGCTGCACTGAGCAGTAGTATTTCATCAGCAGTGGTTGGAAGAAGCTTCTGAAGAGCACCTAGTCCAGGGTAAATCACACAGGAACATGTCCAGATGGGTTTGGAATGCCTCCAGAGATGGAGACTCCACAAACTCTCTGGGCAGCCTGGTGCAGGGCTCTGCCACCCCTGAAGGAATGGAAGCTTTTCCTTACATTTGTGTGGTCCAGTTTGTGTCCATTGCCTCTTGTCCTATCACTGACACTGCTGAGAAGAGTCTGGCTCCATCCTCCTGACACTCATCCTTCAGCTGTTGATCAGCATGAATGAGGTCTCCCCTCAGTCTCCTCTTCACCAGGCTAAACAACCCCAGGCCCCTCAGCCTCCACTCTCAGGGTAGATGTTGTGTTCCCCTCAGCAGCTTAGTGGCCCTGAAGAATGTATGTCTTCAGTGAGCATCAGAACAACTTCTGAGCCCAGAGGAATCTTGCTTCTGGAACAGAGCTGCAGCACAGCACCAAAACCTTGGCTGGAGGTACCTGGGAGGCTGGCTGCCCTGGAATGTGCTGCAGAGCAGCAAGAGAGCTGCAGTGGTAAACTTGCTGCAAATCAGGGGCTGTGTTGCAGCAGTTACTGGAAGACCAGCTGCTGTGCAGCTCTGTGTCAACAAGCACAGCTACATGGCTCTTCTAGAGTGGGAGAACTTGCTTCATCATTTATTTACATGCTTCATCATTTATTTACATGCTCCAACCCTTGGCTTGTCCTGAGCCTCAGCTATTCCATGCATTTGCCAGAGTAAATACAGAGTAGGACTCTTGAGCTCTGGGTGAGATCCTGAAGGGGCATGGGTATCTCCTTGTGATTTTCCACTTCTGGCAGATTATTTTGAGATGTCAACATAAAACCTGGCCCTTACAGGCACTCTGTGGCTTGGGGATGGTCTTGGGAGCACTGCTTCTCCATAAAACAATGTCTTGATCACATCCAAGGACAGCTGTGTGCTTGCTTGTTTGTTTGTAGCAGATGCAGCACCAAGGGTATTTGCTTCTTGAGGCATCCAAGTCAGGCTTCAATGGAGATTCTCTCAAGGGAGCTCCAAGGAGTTAATTTTAGTGCAGTGCTTCACTAAACACTGCAGCAAATTCAATCCCCTGGTCCAGCATCTCCCTCAAAGACTGCACCCTCAGTAAGTTTGCAGATCACACTAAACTGGGTGGGAGTCTTGATCTGATGGAGGGTAGGAAGGCTCTGCAGAGAGGCCTGGACAGACTGGATGGGTAGGCCAAAGTCAGCTGGCTTAACAAAACCAAGTGCCAGGTCCTGCATTTGCATCACAGCAACCCCATGAAGGCTCCAGGCTGGGGGCAGAGTGGCTGGAAAGCTGCCTGGCAAAAAGGGGCCTGAGGGTGCTGGTTGACAGCCATCTGCACACCAGCCAGCAGTGTGCTCAGGTGGCCAAGAAGACCACCAGCATTCTGGCCTGGATCAGGAACAGTGTGGCCAGCAGGAGGAAGGAAGCCATTGTCCCCCTGAAGTTGGCACTGCTGAGGCCACACTTGGAGGACTGGGGTCAGTTTTGGGCCCCTCACTACAGGAAAGACATTGAGGTGCTGGAGCAGGACCAGAAGAGGGCAACAGAGCTGGTGTGAAGGGCCTGGAGAACAGAGCTGGTGAGGTGCAGCTGAGGGAGCTGGGGGTGTTTAGTCTGGAGGAGAGGAGGCTGAGGGGAGACCTCACTGCTCTCTACAACTCATTGGAAAGAGGCTGGAGTGAGGTGGGGGGCAGTCTCATTTCCCTCCTATCAGGTGATACTCAGAATGAGAGGAAATGGCCTGAACTTGTGCCAGGGGAGGGTTAGGTTGGGTATTAGGAAACATTTCTTTGCTGCAAGAGTGGTCAGGGATTGGCACAGGCTGCCCAGGGAGGTGCTGGAGTCCCCAGCCCTGGAGGTGTTCAAGAACCATGTGGCCATGGCACTTGGGGCCAGGGTTTAGTGGCCATGCTGGTGTTAGGCAGTGATCTCAGAGGTCTTTTCCAACCAAAGCAATTCTGTGATCCAGTGAAGTCTATAAATGAGAGAGTTGTGTGCTGAGGGAATCACAGAGGCATTTAGGTTGGGAAAGGCCTTTAACATCCTCAAGTCCAACCTTTAACTGTGCTCTGTCAAGTCCACAACTCAGCCATATCCCCAGGCACCACCTACAGGGCTTTGAAACAGCAGACACCTGAAGTGCTGCAGTGGGTATCAGGCCTTAGGATCTGTGTCAGCACTCTCAGGATGTTCTATATGGACCTTTTAAGGTACAGATGCTGGAAGGAAAATACTGCATAAGAGTCTTTGCTTTCTGCTCAAATCAATTGAAATGAGGATAAAAGTCAGTTTCTGACCATCCTGGCTGCTTGGGAAGATAAACATGGAAACCACAGGCTCTTCCAGAGAGGATGTTGAAATCAGCCCCCAACACAATGGAAAACATGGCTTCATAGCTGGGAAATGCAGGCAGCACATCATAAACAGCCTCAGACAAGCTTAGAAATGTGGCAGGGTGGAAATGTATCAACAGCTGACTTCTGGGACCTCACTGCTGGCATGAGGCCTGGTGGGGTTTTGGGATCAGAGCTGAGTTCCTTCTTGGTTAGGCAATGCTGATCTCTCTGGTGGGAATACCTCTTTTAGCCAACTTGCTGCTGCATGGCTTGAGTCTCACTTTGTCTATTGATTTGTGTTTGTTTTGCAGCTCATTTTGTCCTGAGTTAAGAATTGAATCATGGAATTGTCAGGGCTGGAAGGGACCTCAAGGCTCAGCCAGTGCCAACCCCCTGCCATGGGCAGGGGCACCTCACACTACAGCAGGTTGCTCACAGCCACATCCAGCCTGGCTGCAAACACCTCCAGGGATGAGGCTTCCACCATCTCCCTGGGCAACCTGTGCCAGTCTCTCACCACCCTCATGGGGAACAACTTCCTAGCATCCAATCTGAATCTATCTACTTCTAGTGTTGCTCCATCCCCCCCAGTCCTATCACTCCCTGACACCCTCAAAAGTCCCTCCCCAGCTTTCTTGTAGCTCCCTTCAGATACTGGAAGGCGACAAGAAGGTTTCCTCAGACTCCATCAGGACTCCAAGGTCCTTCTCCATGGAGCTGCTTTCCAGCAGGTCAACCCCTAATCTGTACTGGTGCATGGTGGTGTTCCTCCCTGGGTGCAGGACTCTCCCCTTACTCTTGTTGAACTTCTGCCCAGCTCTGCAGCCTGGCCAGGTCTGGCTGAGTGGCCACACAGCCTTGCAGTGTAGCAAGCAAACCTTCCAGTTTGGCATCATCAGCAAACTTGCTTAATGCTGGGGGGGTGGGGGTGTAAATTTCAACCCTCCACAGGGTCCCCTCATTCAGGTCATTGGTGAAGATGTTGGGTAGGGCTGGACCCAGTACTGACCCTATTTACAGATCTCCAGCTGGACTCAGAGTCCTTGTCAAAGTCCTTGTCTTCAGAGCTGAAGCATTTGAATCTGCCATCCTGCAGTTTATCCTGGGCTAGACCCATGCCTGCCCAGGGCTTCAAGGCCATCTGGGTATTTACCAGTACCAATCTCTGATTCCATCTAACTCAAGCCTTTCCCAGTGTGGTGAACCTCAGACAGCCCTGTGAGACCTGCCCTGGGTGATCCTGCTTTGGCAGGAGGGTTGGACTTGATGGTCTCTGGAGGTCCCTTCCAACCTCTACCATGCTATGGTTCTATGGATTTCAGCAGCATTATGTGGCAGGGGACTAGCTGGAGATCACCTAAGAGCTGTGTAACAGAGCCAGTGCCTCTGGTAAAGGGCCCTGCAACCTGCCACCAAGCAGGCCTTGAGGTAAGTGAGAACAAATCAAAGCAAGAGTGGCATAGCTGGGAGGAGAGAGGAGTGTGGAGAAGCATTCCTTTGAGCTACACAGCAGGGCACACCTCAGAGCAAGGACTGACTTATCTGTGTTTGCCAGGCTGTAAGAAGTGGTTTGTCCTCACACTGCAGGGGAAGCTGTTGGATAGCATCTGGTGATTAGAAGCACTTGGGCAGGCAAACAGAGGTACAGAAAGCTGGAGGTGGCAGGCCCAGGTTTCTGGAGTTGCTGTGGCACTGGCTTGTCTCCAGAGCAGCTGTTTGCTCCTCACAATGCCCAGTTCTGAACTGCTACTTAAAATTCCTGAGTGAGGGCTTTGCAGAAGGCATGACCTTCCAGCAGGGCTTGTGGCACTTGGCATGCTGGCTGGAGCAAGAGGCAGTAGCAGAATGAGTGGAAACTCCTGGGGGTTACTACTTTGTTTGGAACAGGCATTGGAAGAGGCTGCCCAGGGAGGTGGTGGTGGAGTCACCATGACTGGAGGTGTCACACAAACCTGTGGCCATGGCACCTGGGGGCACAGTTCAATGGCCATGGTGGCCTTAGCTGGGCTCAGTGATCTTAGAGGTCTCTTCCAAGCAAATCCATCCTGTCATTCTGTGCTTCCCTCTGTTTGTGCTTCAGATCCTTGCTGCTGTGATTGACTCAGGGTGCTGGCCTCCCCTCTTTGCATTCCTGGAATTGTTGGCTCTGTAAGCACCTTGCTCTTTGGGGCACTACAGCTCTGTCCTAAGGAGCTGGGGGAAAGTGAGTCTGGGCTGGGAATGAGAGAAGAGCTCCAGAATGTGTGGGGAATGCTGCTGAGTGATTTGTCAGGGTGGCAGGCATGCCCAGGTGAAAAGTCATGCTGGATTTAAGAGTGGTCAGATTTGCCTTTATGCCTTGCCTGGCTTGGTTTTGCAAGCTCTAGCTCTATGCAAGTTGTACATGGTGCAAAAGGAGGGGAGCTTAGCCTTCCTGCCCTACAGTGAACACTCAGGGCTAAGGCATGGCCAGCTCTGCCCTGGTGAGGCCACACCTGGAGTATTGAGTCCAGATCTGGATTCCCCAGTTCAGAAGAGACAAGAAACTACAGGAGAGAGTCCAACAGAGGGCCACAGAGGTGCTGAGGGGACTGGAGCAGCTGTCTTACAGGGGGAGGCTGAGAGCTGTGGCTGTTCAGGCTGAAGAGGAGCAGGCTGAGAGGACATCTTCCCAGTGTTGATCAATATTTAAAGGATGGAGGTCAAGAGCATGGGGCAGGGTTCTTTCCAATGGTGCCCAGGGACAGGACAGCTCTGAGTGATTCCATGTGTGAAGGCAGGGACTGAACTGGGAGGTTGACCAGTGTGTTCTCCTGGCTTGGGAAAGACAGGAGAAAGAAGGACTTGGCAGCTTGTGTTAAGGCTGTGTACCTGCAAACCAAGTTCCCAGGGCTGGGCTGCTCCCACAGGTCTCCCAGGGAAGCCAAAGAGCAAAGGGGATGAGATGCATGTCTGGTTCTGTACGCACAGAATCACACAGAACACCAGAGTGGGAGGGGCTGGGAGGGAGCTCTGCCCATCACCTAGGCCCAGCCTGCATCCTCCTCTCTTTGGTCTGCTCAAAGTGCAGTAGTCCTGCATGGGAAGCAGGCAGCTCCTGGCAGGTACTGCTTGGTGTCAGTGGCTTGGCAGGTCTGGGTGACTGTCCTAAGGACAGTGGTTAGGCTTGGGCAATGTTCTTGTAGGGCAAGGTGACTCTTCAGGAGACATTATGCCCCCATGGAAGTTGGTACCTCTGGTTTTGGATGTCATTTTGCTGGAGCATCACTTGCAGTGCCTGCCTCTGAGCCTTCAGCCTATTAGAGAGCTGCAGTGTGTTAGTTTTTCCCCCTCTTGAAACTCCCACTGAGGCCACTGGCATGGCTGGTGGCCAGGGCAGGTGCTCAGCTGTGTCAGTGCTCAGGGGATGGTTCCTCTACAAAGTGGGCAGAGCCATCATTCCAGCTCAGTCCTCTTCTCTCTCCTGTTAGTTATGGTGTGGCTGGCAGTGAGGGTGCCAATACAAAAGCAGCAAGGTTCTTTTTAAGTTGGTATTAATGGGAACAGGCACATGGGGAGAGAGGCAGGAGAACTGCTTCTAGCCTGGAAGCAGCAGCTACAGGAGCAAGTGTTATTTGGCTGTCAAGGCCATGGAATGCATGAGGCTGACATTCAGCAGTTGGATCCCAGGTCTCAGCTCTGCTAGGGCCTGAAAGCCCTGGGCAAATCACAGCATCATAGAATTGTTTCAGTGGGAAAAGGCCTCTAAGATCACTGAGTCTCCTCATCAACCTAAGACCACCACGGCCACTAAACCAGGTCCTGAAGTTCCTTGTCCACAGGTTTCTTGGACACCTCCAGGGATGGGGACTCCCTCATCTCCCTGGGCAGCCTGGGCCAATGCCTCACAACTTTTTGAGTAAAGAAATGTTTTTCCTAGTACCCAACCTGAACCTTCCCTGGCACAATTTCAGGCTATTTCCTCTCATTCTATCACCTATTTACCAGGGAGCTGCAGAGAGCAGTGAGGTCTCTCCTCAGCCTCCCTCCCACACCTCCCTCAGCTGCTCCTCACCAGCCTTGTCCTCCAGATCCTCTCCCAGCTTTGTTGCCCTTCTGTGGACCTGCTCCAGCACCTCAATGTCCTTCTTGTAGTGAGGGTCCCCAAACTGAACAGAGTATTTATCTGTCTTCCCATTCTCTCCACTCACTGGTGCTGGGTTGTCCCTGAGCCATGCATGGTCTGATGAAGTTGAGAGCTATCTAATCACTTTCATCCTATGGGCCCTGTCCCCAGATGCCCACATGGCCTGGGACTCTTTTCTCTCTCTGAGTTGGCTTCTTCCCTGCTCTAGTCTGTGTCATGGTGAGAGGTCTGCAACCTTCTGTTTCTCTCCTGCAAACCAGCATTCATAACAGGAAGGGTGAGTCTGGTTTAGTTTCTCTCCTGGTTCTGGAAACAAAGGCCCTAGAGGATGCCTTCATCTGGCAGTGGGGAGAGGATGCCCTGGGTTTGGCCCAAGTTGTAGCCAGCCCTTTTCCTTGTGCAAGTCTGTGTGAGCAAAGGGGCCAGCTCCCAAACTGGGACTGCTGCAGTGGCCTTGAAACAGTGCAGCCTTTCAGAGCCAAAGTTCTTCAGGGTGGGAGGCAGAGAAGCCATGTTACTGAGAGGATTAATAGGGACAGTGTTAATGATGTGTGAGGGGGGTGACTGCATGGCATGCAATGACTCATTAATGGTAATCAGTCAGAAGGGGAAGGACAAACACCTTTATTAACAGTGACTTCCTGCAGGGACCTTTTCCCTGTGGGTGAAAGAAAACTTGCTGAGGAAAGAACAGAAGAAATAATCACTCAGTGAAATGGGAGGTATCAAAGCATGGGTTGGATCTCCTGATTCTGGGCTTCAGCTCCAATCTCATGTGTTGTTTTCAGCTCTGCAGTGTGGGGGCTTTACCCCAGAGCAAGCTGACTGCAGGTCAGTGAACTCCAAATGATTTGCCTTCTTGAGCAATAGCCTTGCTTGTGCTGGTCTTGCAGGCCATCACTTGCACTGGAAGATCAATCAGCAGCTATGCTGACAGCTCCTTAAACCTGCAGCTTACTTCTCTACCAAAGATCTGACCTTAAGAAAGATCCTCCACAACAGGTCTTCACCCCAGTGCAAGTTAATTTCAGCTCAGTGAAATCCAAAAGATTTGGGGCATTGTAGCAGATGCTACAGGGGTCTGCAGATGCTGTACCAGCACAGCAGCAGGAGGCAGCTCTTCCCACTCTCAGCTTTCACTGACCATGTGTCCTGAGCTGCAGCAAAAGCAGTGTGACCAGCAGGACAAGGGAGATGATTCTCCCCCTCTACTCTGCTCTGGTGAGACCCTACCTGGAGCACTATGTCCAGTTCTGGGGCCCCCAACACTAGAATGGAATGGAATGGAATAGACTAGGTTGGAAGAGACCTTTGAGATCATCCAGTCCAACCTATCACCCAACACCACCTAATCAACTAAACCATGGCACCAAGCATCCCAGCCAGTCTCTTCCTAAACACCTCCAGTGATGGTGACTCCACCACCTCCCTGGGCAGCACATTTCCAATGGCCAAGCTCTCTGGGAAGAATTTCTTCCTAACACCCAGCCCAAACCTCCCCTGGTGCAGCTTGAGATTGTGTCCTCTTGTTCTGGTGCTGGGTGCCTGGGAGAAGAGACCAACCCCCTCCTGGCTACAACCTCCCTTCAGGTAGTTGTAGACAGCAATAAGGTCTCCCCTGAGCCTCCTCTTCTCCAGGCTAAGCAACCCCAGCTCCTGTTGGAGCAGGTCTGGAGGAGGCCAAGAAGATGATCAGAGGGCTGGAGCATCCCCCTCATGGGAACAGGCTGTGAGAGTTGAGTCTGTTCAGCCTGGAGAAGAGAAGGCTGCAGAGATCTTCTAGTGGCTTTCCAGTACCTGAAGAGGGCCTACAAGAAAGCTGGGGAGGGGCTTTTGACAAGGGCTTGTAGTGACAGGAGGAGGGGGAATGGCTTTGAGCTGGAAGAGAGGAGATTTAGACTGGAGATTAGGAGGAAATTCTTTGCAGTGGGGGTGGTGAGACACTGGAGCAGTTGTGGCTGCCCCCTCCCTGGAGGTGTTCAAGGCCAGGTTGGATGAGGCCTTGAGCAACCTGTTCTAGTGGGAGGTGTCCCTGCCCATGGCAGGGGGGTGGAACTGGATGATCTTTAAGGTCCCTTCTAACCCAGACCATTTCATGGTGAAGCCCAGCCATGATAAATAAGTTGTTTTTCCAGTCTGAGTGATTTCCTGCTGGGTTAAAACTCTGCAGGTGGAGCCCTGAAGTTTAGCAGCCAGGATCTAAGTGGCTAGTGGAACACTTGGACCTGACACAAACAGCCTCAGAAAGAAAATACCAAGTGTCATTGTGGTTAATTAATTCCACAGCCAGCTGCCTAACTTCTCTTTATTCTGTCCCTGCTGATGGTAGATCTCCCTGACAGCTGAAAAGAGGAATGGACTGAATGCATTATGGCAGTGCCTACTCCAAGTGAGTCAGCCTTGCCTGGGCAGGGATTTAACTCCTCAAACATCTGAGGGGCCATTGAGCTTTCAAACCCAAGACTATAGGCTTCTGCATCCTTTTGATTCCCTTTTCTGCTCTCACTGAATGGAAGGGCTGGGAAGGGAGCTCTGAGGATCATCTAGCCCAACCCATCCTGCTGGAGCAGGGTCACCCAGACTGAATCACACAGGAACATGTGCAGGTGGCCTTGGAATGGCTCTCTGGGCAGTCTGGTCCAGTTCTCTGCCACCCTGAGATGGACAAGGGCTTTCTTTCTGTTTCTGTGGAACCTGCTGTGGTCCAGTTTGTGTCCATTGCCCCTTGTCCTGTCACTGGACACCAGTGAGAAGAGCCTGGCTCCATCCTCTTGGCTCCTACCCTTTAGATACTGATCAGCCTTGCTATGATCTCCCCTCAGCCTCCTCTTCTTCAGGCTAAGGAGTCCCAGCTCTCATAAAGCAGATGTTCCAGTCCTGCCAGCATCTTTGTGGCTCTCCACTGGACTCTCTCAGGAGAGAAGGAAAGAAATTTTCCTAATATCCAGCCCAAGCCTTCCCAGGCACAACTTCCATCACCTGATGCTGGGAAGGAGAGACCAACCCCCCCCAACTCCAGTCTCCTTCCAGGGAGCTGTAGAGAGCAATGAGGTCTCCCCTCAGCCTCCTCTAGAAGAAATCCCATCTCCCTCAGCCATTACTCATGAGTCTTGTTCTCCAGACCCTTCACCAGCTTTGCTCTTGGATCTTTCTCTCAGATCTTCCCTCTCTTCCCAGTTCCCCTTCAGGTGGCACAATGGTTTGCAGGGGGGGGTTATTGTAATCAGGTCTCACATGAAGCTGTGCAAAGCCTGTTATTTGGGAGGCTGCTCTTGGTGCTGGCTGCCAACTTGGCAAAGGAAAACTGAGACATTTACCTGGTGATTTATGACTGATACATTGGCAAAGCAGATTGTAGGGATAAAAACCCCAAAGCCACACAACTGTTTGGATTGTATTGGCTTGGAGATACTTGGCAGTTACTCTCCCAGCCTTTGGCAGTGTGGTTCCTGGGCTTTGCTATCTTGTTGCTTGGTGACAGCACAATCTGGTGGCCCTCTTGCAGGCCCTGATTTCCTGGGCCTGAAGTGCTGCACAGAGATTAGGGCTTTGCAGGCTGGCTTCCCCTCCCTGCAGAAAGCAGCCAGAGGCTGGGGTGAATGGAATTATCTTCAGAGAAATGCAGATAGCAGGCCTGGAGGGGAAGTCCTCTGATAAGGTGCCAGGGACTGCAGGAATGGAGACTTTTGTTCTTTCCTAGGAAGTGAGGCCAAACTCTGAAACTCCCTGCCCAGAGCAGAGCTCTGCATGCATGTTAGGGATGGCCAAAGCAGGGGAGCAGAGGACAGAGCCTCTCACACTGCAGTAAGCTCTCTTGCAGAGAACACCTGGCCCTGTGTTTCCCTGCATAACAGGAAAGCAGACTTGGGAAGGTGGTTCATGGCAGCATACCTGTTGCTGTGCACCAGCATGCCTTCACCTGCCAGCTTCTACTCTCTGTGTCTCTATCAGCTTGCTGCTACAAACCCTACCCTGCAATTAACCTGGGGATTTGATCTTTCAGTCCAACTGAGACACAGCTGCCCAGAGCTGGCTTACAGAATATAGAATTAAGCAGGCTGGAAAAGACCTCAGAGATCATCAAGTCCAACCTATCACCCAACACCATCTGATCAACTCAACCATGGCACCAAGGGCCTCATCCAGTCCCTTTTTGAACACTTCCAGTGATGGTGACTCCACCACCTCCCTGGGCAGCACATTCCTATGGCCAATCTCTCTTGCTGTGAAGGATTTCTTCCTAACATCCAGCCTAAACTTCCCTGGCACAACTTGAGACTGTGTCCCCTTGTTCTGGTGCTGGTTGCCTGGGAGAAGAGACCAACCCCCACCTGGCTCCAACCTCCCTTCAGGTAGTTGTAGACAGCAATGAGGTCTCCCCTGAGCCTCCTCTTCTCCAGGCTAAGCAACCCCAGCTCCCTCAACCTCTCCTCACAGGGCTGTGCCCCAGACCCCTCCCCAACTTTGTTGCCCTTCTCTGGACACCTTCCAGCATCTCAACATCTTTCCTAATCTGAGGGGCCCAGAACTGGACACAGGACTCAAGGTGTGGCCTGACCAGTGCTGAGTACAGGGCACAAAGACTTCCCAGCTCCTGCTGGCCATACTCTTCCTGATGCAAGCCAGGATGTTGGTGGTCTTCTTGGGCACCTGAGCCCACTGCTGGCTCATGTTCAGCCTACTGTCAACCAATTTTGCATGGCAGAAAAGGGTCTGGGGGTACTTCTTGACTTCCACCTGAACATGAGCCAGCAGCGTGCTCAGGTGGCCAAGAAGACCACCAGCATTCTGGCCTGGATAAGGAACAGTGTGGCCAGCAGGAGGAAGGAAGTGATTGTCCCCCTGAAGTCGACACTGCTGAGGCCACACTTGGAGGACTGGGGTCAGTTTTGGGCCCCTCACTACAGGAAAGACATTGAGGTGCTGGAGCAGGACCAGAGGAGGGCAACAGAGCTGGTGTGAAGGGCCTGGAGAACAGAGCTGGTGAGGTGCAGCTGAGGGAGCTGGGGGTGTTTAGCCTGGAGGAGAGGAGGCTGAGGGGAGACCTCACTGCTCTCTACAACTCATTGGAAAGAGGCTGGAGTGAGGTGGGATTGGTCTCTTCTCCCTAGTGACAGGTGACAGAATGAGAGGAAATGATCTGAAACTGTGCCAGGGGAGGATATTAGAAACATTTTCTTTGCTGCAAGAGTGGTCAGGGATTGGCACAGGCTGCCCAGGGAGGTGGGGGAGTCACCATGCCTGGGGGTGTTGAAGCAATGTGTGGCTGTGGTTTAATGGCCATGGTGGTGTTGGGTTGATGCTTGGAGTCTACCTTAGCCATCTCCTCTAACTAGAGCATTTCTCTGAGAGCACTAACAGGGACATGGTCTGACTGCCCTTACCACTCCCTGGGGAGTGGTCTGGCCAGCTGTTTCTCTCAGGATTCTCAGTGCCTGTACAGATGGCAACAGACTGCAGCTGGAGGGTGAGGGACGCTGCTCTGAAGGCTTGGCTGCAGGTAAGAGTATGTTCTAACAGCTAGGCTTGTGGAAGCAAAGCTTTCATGTTGGAGAAGTGTATTTCTGTGAGTGCTAGACAAGGGAGAAAACATTTCCTGCCTTATTACCAATTGCTTGTGAAAGACTTAATGAGCATAAACCCAGCAGCAGCCCAGAGATGAGAGAGGGGATCCTGCAGTGGGGCCCTGCAGGTTTCCTTGCACGCTGTGCCAAAGCTCCTGAAGCCTGATCTTAATTATTTCACTGGAAGGCATTTGCTGAACAAATAGCAGCAACGCTGTCAAGCCTGCACACAGGTGTGTGAGGAGGCCAAAATACACAGACAAGGCCCACCTGGGGGCCACCAACACCAGAGCATGGTCACTGACCTCTTAAGATTTCAAGTGAAAGGCCTGGTTACTTGACCCTCTGATAAACTGCAGTGAAACCAAAGCTTCCTTGTCCCTGCCCTGCTGTTGTGTTCATAAAAGCCTAATTATCATCCAGCTGGCAATCTGAGAGGGGATAGGATCAGAGAATCTTTTTGGTTGCAAAAGACCTTTAAGATCATGGAGTCCAACCACTATTTAACTCTGCCCAGGCTGGGGCTAAGCCATGGCCCTCAGCACCACCTCTCTGAAGCACCTGCAGGGATGGGGATTCAGCCACCTCCCTGGGCAGCCTCTGCCACTTTTTGAGAACCATTTCAGTCAAGAAGTTTCTTCTGATCTCCAACCTAAACTCCCTAGGTGCAGCCTGAAGCCATTTGCCCTCCTATCACTTGTTCCTAGGGAGAAGAGACCAACTGCTCCCGGGCTCCAACCTCCTTTCAGGGAGTTGTAGAGCATGGAAAGTCTTCCCTCAGCCTCCATTTCTCCAGACTAAACAACCCCAGTTCCCTCAGCTGCTTCTCACCAGAGCTGTGCTCCAGACCCTTCAAAAGCTTCATTGCTGTGCTCTGGATCTTCTCCAGCACCTCAATGTCCTTCTTGTAGTGAGGATCCCCAAAACTGAGCCCAGTACTCAAGGGGTGGCCACCATAGGGCTGAGTACAGGGGGCACATCAATGCCCTGCTCCTGCTGGCCACACTATTCCTGATCCAGGCTGGGATTCTGGTGGCCTTTTTGGCCACCTCTGCACACAGTGGCTCTTGTTCAGCCAGCTGAAAACCAGCAGCTCCAGGTCTCTCTCTGCTGGGCATCTTCCAGCCACTGCTCCCCAGGCCTGGAGCGTTCATGGGGTTGTTGAGACCCAAGTGCAGGTCACCATTTCCTTTCCCTCCTGAGTGGGAGATCTCAGCTGCCATGTGTCCCAGTTTGTCTGGGACTGGGTGACTGCTTGGATTTGGTTGCAAGCTACCTTGACTTCCTTGAGAAGTTCTCTCTCCCAGTTGTTAACCACAGTAAATGTCCCTGCCCCTTCCCAGTGCTTCCAACCCAATGAGCACAGTGTAGAAATGAGCTTAAGTCCTGTCTAATGAGAAGCAGCCAGGAATCATGCTGGCAAGTTCAACCCCTTGAGAACAGGCTGTCCTGGGCACTCAGCTGTTTCACAGACTAGAGTTTTGCTTGCTCATAATCCCCCCCCAAAAAAAGAGCTGGAACCAGAGGGAATTTGCTCCTCTGAAACGCTGAGCACAGGAAAACTACAACCACTTCAAACCCCAGCCACAGGGCTTGTGCATAGATGGGGACTGTGACTGCACCCAGGCTATGCAGCACTGGTTTGTCTCCCAGCAAGAGACCAGTGCAATGACTTGACAGCACAGGAGCTGTCTCCTCCCCACTCCCAACCCCAAACCTCGCTGTGAGCGCTGGCTCTGCCTGTGCTCTGCAGCCCAAGGCAGCCTGACAGCTGGCTGCCAGTTGGCTTGGCTCTGCTGGGAGCAGAGTGGAGGGGCTCACTACAGCCAGCAAAAGGCTTGAGGTTTTAGATGGCCCTTTAAGTAGAATCCCAGAATCATAGAATTGTCTTGCTTGGAAAAGACCTCTGAGACCATCGAGTCCAGCTGTCAACCTCACACCACCATGGCCCTTAAACCACGTGCTGAAGTGCCCTGGCCAGACATTTCTTGCACACCTCCAGGGATGGTGACTCCACCACCTCCCTGGGCAGCCTCTTCCAATGCCTGACCACTCTTGCAGCAAAGAAATTTTTCCTCATATCCATCCTAAACCTCCCCTGGCACAAGTTCAGGTGGTGGAGTCACTGTCATTGGAGGTGTTCAGGAGGAGGCTTGACAGGGTGCTTGACTGCATGGTTTAGTTGGTTGGGTGGTGTTGGATGATAGGTTGGACACGATGATCTTGAAGGTCTCTTACAACCTGGTCTATTCTATTCTTCTTTTCTATTCTATTTCCTCTCCTTCTGTCAGCTGATACTTTGGAGAAGAGGCCAAGCCCCACCTCACTCCAACCTCCTTTCAGGGAGTTGTAGAGAGCACTGAGGCCTCTCCTCAGCCTCCTCTTCTCCAGACTGAACAACTCCATTTCCCTCAGCTGCTGCTCACCAGCCCTGTTCTCCAGACCTTTCACCAGCTTTCTTGCCCTTCTCTGGCTCCAGCAACTCCATATCCTTCTTGTCCTGAGGGTTGTGAGTGCCAGTGACTGGACAGGGCTGAGTGCTACTGGCACTTGCTTTCTCTGTTATTTGCTTTTCCCAAGCAGCCAAGGGCTGTGCTTTCAAGAGAGCTCAACACCCAGACTCGAGGGCCCGTGTTTCCTACGAGCTCTGTTCCCACTGAGGTGCCTGAAGGGTACCCTCAGCACTGTGTGCTAAGCTGCTTTAAACTCAGACTGTCATTAGCTCCTCCCAGGCTACTGTGAAGAGCAAAGAAAAGATGGCTGTGCCTTAGGGGGGCTGGAGGAAGGGTTTTCACTAACCTGGTTGTACTGCCAGGACTGAAAACCACTCAGAGCAGCTCTTTGTGCTTTTGAAGGCAGTCCTGGCACACAGTGTTTTCCAGCTGAAGCCACCCTGGCTGCTTGTGGTGAGGGTTTGCCAGCATGTGAAGGTGTGTGTACATGCCATGCCCTGGCCCTGCTTCCCTGGAGACCTTCACATTGGCTGCCTAGATTTCAGACACCCTCCTTTTTGAAGAGGAGAACAAAGGTAGGGCCCTGAATTGGTCCCTGCTGCACAGAAAAAGAGATGTGGACAGGCTGGAAAGTGTCCAGAGAAGGGCCATGAGAATGATCAGAGGCCTGGAAGCCCTGCCATGAGGAAAGGCTGTGAGAACCGGGTTTGTTCAGCCTTGAGAAGAGAAGGCTTAGGGGAGACCTTATTACCATGTTCCAGTACATAAAGGGTGGCTGCCAGGAGGATGGAGGCTCCCTTCTTACAAGGGTCCCATGGAAAAGACAAGAGGCATTGGGTACAAGTTACTGCTGGGGAGATTGGACTCCAGAAGAAAATGTTTCACCATCATAGCAGTTAGACACTGGAATCATCTCCCAGGGGCAGCAGTGGATTCCCTACACCAGACTGCTTTAAGACTCAGCTTGCCAGGGTGCTGGGCCAGCTCATTGCAGCTACACCATCACCTAGAAAGGTTGGGCCAGATGATCCCTGGGGTCCTTTCCAGCCTGGCATTCTGTGGTTTCACTTGTGTGGACACATCATGGCACTGCCTCCATTCTGCTCCTGAACAAAAAGTGCCTCTGCAGGCCAGGACAGGGAGTGGGCAGAGGTGGCCACGAGTCTGGAAGGAAGCCTCCCACCACTGCTGAACGTGAGCTGGTTTGGGAGGGGATCATTTCCATAAGCAGAGGGCACTCTTCACCAGCAGTGAAAGGGGTTTGCCTTTGTTACAGGAGCACAGCCTCATCTCATCAGCTGTTGACTGTCTTGCTCAAGAGGCTTTCAGGCTTTGAAAGCAATCCTTCTAGGAAAGGTCTCCTTTTCATCCCCTCATGTTAGTGTGGTGGGAGGACAAGGGGGAACCATGTCAGCCCTCCACCCTTCCACAGAATCACAGAATGTTAAGGGCTGGAAGGGACCTCAAAAGATCATCCAGTCCAAGCCCCCTGCCAGAGCAGGGGATCATAAGTGATCTTGAAGATCACAGTGATAGTATGCCAAAGTGCCCAGTGCACTTTTTGTTTGGGGGTGTGACAGATTGAGCACTGCTGCTGCTGCTGGCAGTGGGATCAATCATTAGAATAGAATAGAATGAACCAGGTTGGAAGAGACCTTCAAGATCATCGTGTCCAACCTATCATCCAACCTATCACCCAACCAACTAACCCATGGCACCAAGCACCCTATCAAGTCTCCTCCTGAACACCTCCAATGATGGTGACTCCACCACCTCCCTGGGCAGCACATTCCAGTTCCAATTCCACTCTCTCTGTGTAAAACTTCTTCCTAACCTCCAGCCTAAACCTCCCCTGGTGCAGCCTGAGACTGTGTCCTCTTGTTCTGGTGCTGGTTGCCTGGGAGAAGAGACCAACCTCTGCCTGTCTACAACCCCACTTCAGGTAGTTGGAGAGAGCAAGAAGGTCACCCCTGAGTCTACTCTTCTCCAGGTTAAGCAACCCCAGCTCCCTCAGCCTCTCCTCATAGGACTTGTGTTCCAAGCCCCTCACCAACTTTGTTGAAGCATAGAATTGTTTTAGTTGGATAAGACCTCCAAGATCATCGAGTCCAGCAGCCAACCCAACACCACCATGGCCATTAAACCACCTCCCAGAGTGCCATGGCCACGGGTTTCTTGAACACCTCCAGGGAAGGTGACTCCCCCACCTCCCTGGGCAGCCTGGTCCAATCCTTGACCACTCTTGCAGGAAAGAAATGTTTCCTAATACCAAACCTAACCCTCCCCTGGCACAATTTTAGGCCATTTCAGGGATGGTTCTCCCCTGCCATGCAGTCCTTGAGGCTAGCAAGCTGCAGCCTTTGAGACCTCCCTCTCCCTCTCTCAAACTGAGTGTAAACTTCACTCCTAGGTTCAAAAGCAGCCAAAGTGTGAGCAGGAGGGCAGAGAGCCTTCCTGGCAAGGCTGTTTGCAGCATGCAGGAAGGAATTAAGTGTGGGAAAATGTTCCCTTGCTTCAGCTGCAGCTTGGGAAAGCTGTAGGCAGTGGTTTTGTCAGGGAGGAGGCTTTTGGTTGAAACTCTGCAGGGGTCCTTGCCCACCTGTGAGTAGCCAGCACATAGGGCACTTCTCCCAGGGAGAGGAGAAGCTTAGCTTCATAATGCTCCAGGCAAAAACCTTTCCACACATGTGTCCAGGATGTCCTCTTTCTGGGGACAAGATGGTCCCTGACATGTTCAATGTCAAACCTGCCTCTTGCGGTTTTGCATCCTGATAAGCTAACCACAAGTTCCTCTTTTTGTTGGCCACGATTCCTCCTGAAACTCTTCAAGGTGACTCTGTCCTTGTCCATGATTGGTCAAGATCCACTATACCTTGCCAAGACACGCTCTATCATCTGGACCAAGCTGGACCAGCTGCATCTTGTACAATCAACTAGGCCAGCTGTGTCCTGTGTTTTGCTAAATCACCTTCAGTCAGCTCATCTTTATGTCCCTTAGCCTTTAGCCAGTCCTCCACAGGGAGGAGCAGGAGCCCCCTTTGGGAAGGTGAAGCAGGGTGGTGGTGAGGAGCTGGAGCCCCCTTGGGAAGGTGAAGCAGGGTGAGGGTGGTGGGGAGGAGCAGGAACTGTTTGTGCAGGGTAGAGGATGGGGTAGAGGGAGCAGGAGCCCCCTCTGGGAAGGTGAAGCAGGGTGGTGGGGAGGAGCAGGAGCCCCCTTGGGAAGGTAAAGCAGGGTGGTGGTGGGGAGCAGGAGCCCCTTTGGGAAGGTGAGGCAGGGTGGTGGGGAGGAGCAGGAGCCCCTTTGGGAAGGTGAAGCAGGGTGGTGGGGAGGAGCAGGAGCCCCTTTGGGAAGGTGAGGCAGGGTGGTGGGGAGGAGCAGGAGCCCCTTTGGGAAGGTGAAGCAGGGTGGTGGGGAGGAGCAGGAGCCCCTTTGGGAAGGTGAGGCAGGGTGGTGGGGAGGAGCAGGAGCCCCTTTGGGAAGGTGAAGCAGGGTGAGGGTGGTGGTGGGGAGCAGGAGCCCCCTTGGGAAGGTGAAGCAGGGTGGTGGGGAGGAGCAGGAGCCCCCTTTGAGAAGGTGAAGCTGGGTGGTGGGGAGGAGCAGGAGCCCCCTTGGGAAGGTGAAGCTGGGTGGGGGTAGAGGGAGCAGGAGCCCCTTTGGGAAGGTGAAGCTGGGTGGGGGTTTAGTTAGTCAGGAGGTGTTGGGTGATAGATTGGAGTTGATGATCTGTGAGGTCTTTTCCAACCTCACTGATTCTATGAGGAGCACCTATTTGCTCCTACTTTCAGGGCAATTAACTGCTTGCCTCCTGGCAGCATAGGGCTTGAGTTACATCTCTCTACCACGGCAGTGTGCTCTACCTCTCCTTTCCTCTCGTTTTGACATCACCTTTGGATTGTTCCTGCCCTTTGGACTACAACTCCCAGCTCAGAGCATCGCTTTGTCCAGCAAAGGCTTTGGTGGCTACCAGCTCAGCAGCTTGTGAGTGACTTAAGCTAATTTTCCTGCTTGTTTCTGAGGCTTACAGCTTGTTAGCTGTTGTGAACAGGTGGTTTGTCTCACCACCCCAAGGCACCATTAATAGAATGGAATTAACCAGGTTGGAAGAGACCTTGGAGATAGAGTCCAACCTATCACCCAGCACCAGCTAAACCATGGCACCAAGCAGCCCATCCAGTCTCTTCCTAAACACCTCCAGAGATGGTGACTCCACCACCTCCCTGGGCAGCTCATTCCAATGGCCAAGCTCATTCTGTGAAGAACTTCTTCCTCACCTCCAGCCTGAACCTCCCCTGGTGCAGCTTGAGACTGTGTCCTCTTGTTCTGGTGCTGGCTGCCTGGCAGAAGAGACCAACCCCCACCTGTCTACAACCTCCCTTCAGGGAGTTGGAGAGAGCAAGAAGGTCACCCCTGAGTCTACTCTTCTCCAGGTTAAGCAACCCCAGCTCCCTCAGCCTCTCCTCATAGGACTTGTGTTCCAAGCCCCTCACCAACTTTGTTGAAGCATAGAATTGTTTTAGTTGGATAAGACCTCCAAGATCATCGAGTCCAGCAGCCAACCCAACACCACCATGGCCATTAAACCACCTCCCAGAGTGCCATGGCCACGGGTTTCTTGAACACCTCCAGGGAAGGTGACTCCCCCACCTCCCTGGGCAGCCTGGTCCAATCCTTGACCACTCTTGCAGGAAAGAGATGTTTCCTAATACCAAACCTAACCCTCCCCTGGCACAATTTTAGGCCATTTCAGGGATGGTTCTCCCCTGCCATGCAGTCCTTGAGGCTAGCAAGCTGCAGCCTTTGAGACCTCCCTCTCCCTCTCTCAAACTGAGTGTAAACTTCACTCCTAGGTTCAAAAGCAGCCAAAGTGTGAGCAGGAGGGCAGAGAGCCTTCCTGGCAAGGCTGTTTGCAGCATGCAGGAAGGAATTAAGCATGGGAAAATGTTCCCTTGCTTCAGCTGCAGCTTGGGAAAGCTGTAGGCAGTGGTTTTGTCAGGGAGGAGGCTTTTGGTTGAAACTCTGCAGGGGTCCTTGCCCACCTGTGAGTAGCCAGCACATAGGGCACTTCTCCCAGGGAGAGGAGAAGCTTAGCTTCATAATGCTCCAGGCAAAAACCTTTCCACACATGTGCCCAGGATGTCCCCTTTTTGGGGACAAGATGGTCCCTGTCTTCCTTACAGAAAGAGAGCTTGGCCTTTGGGATGTGCTGCCCAGGGAGGTGGTGGAGTCACCAGCACTGGAGGTGTTATAGAGGAGCCTGGATGAGGCACTTGGTGCCATGGTTTAGTTGATTAGAGGGTGTTGGGTGAGAGGTTGGACTGGATGATCCTGAAGGTCTTTTCCAACCTGGTTAATTCTATTCTATTCTATCCCTATCCCTATCCCTATCCCTATCCCACTCTGTTCTGTTGGGAATGGAACAAAACTAGAAATGGGTAGATTCAGATTGGATGTCAGGAAAAGTTCTTCCCCATGAGGGTGGTGAGAGAATGGCACAGGTTGCCCAGGGAGGTGGTGGAAGCCTCACCCCTGGAGGTGTTTGCAGCCAGGCTGGATGTGGCTGTGAGCAACCTGCTGTAGTGTGAGGTGTCCCTGGCAGGGGGTTGGAACTGGCTGAGCCTTGAGGTCCCTTCCAACCCTAATAATTCCATGATTCTATTCTGGACCTTGCTGGCACTCAGGCAGCCTTTCCAGTCAGTGCACACACTTGTTCCTTTTCACTGTAAGGTGGGCTAGGGATAGCTCAGTGCAAAACACCTCCCTCTCTTAGCCTGACCGCTCCAGGATGCCTTAAATCTTACTGGAGGTAGCTCCCTCATGCTATATCAGGTTCTGCTTTTCCAAACTTAGCATTCCCAAAGGAATGGGGGAGATAGACTTGTGGTTACAGGAAGAGACTGCAAGGTAGGTGATCTGTCTGGGAAGCCACCCCAGCCACAGATGCTTCTCTGACCTTCAGCAGAGCAATTAGTGTAGATGAGGTAACAGCGGTGCTGTGGAGACAAGATGACACATGGTGTTTTGTGCTAAGAGCCACACTTGGAGCTTAAAATGTTCTGTGGTTTCTCTTTTCCCTCCACAGGAGAGGGAAATAAGTGCTAGAATAAGCCATGAGGAGGCAGACCCTGGAAAAAGTCTCCAAGTTCCCAGGCCCATGAGGAAAACATCCTCCCTCTCCCCCTAGCACTGAGGAGGGCCAGGGGCAGCACAATGCCAGTGCCATCTTCTCACCTACCCCCTGTCCCCTCCCTGAGGAACAGGGGACACTGGTGTATTTCCACAAGCAAGACAGCTCTAGGACACAGGCCTTGCCTCAGTGCAAAGATATTTCAGGGGGTACTTGAACACCTTTCCTCCTCCCAGTGCTGGCCTTTCTGAAGAGCAAAGAGAACAGCACCAGGAGGGACTTTGGAGGGGAGCTTCTGGTCAGGCACCTCGCCTGTCCCAGGGCACCCTGAATGCTCTGACAGAATGACACAAAGCTAGGGGCCTCTAGGCCAAGCCCTCTGCTAGAGCAGGATCACCTGGAGTAAGTAGATCACACAGGAAGATGTCCAGGTGCACTTTGCCACATTGAACCTCATGAGATTCCCCTCAGCCCACCTCTCCATCCTGTCCAGGTCTCTCTCAAGGGCATTCTGACAGATCCTCTCTCAGCCTCCTCCAGTGCACAGGTTGCTCTGGGGCCCAAAGCCTGGCACCTCCCATCCCATAATAAACTGCACCAGTGATCTGTTGGAGAGCAGCCCTGTGGAGAAGGACCTGGGAGTCCTGGTGGACAAGAAGTTATCCATGGGACAGCAATGTGCCCTGGGGGCCAAGAAGGCCAATGGGATCCTGGGGTGCATTAAGAGCAGTCTGTCCAGCAGATTGAGGAAGGTTCTCTTCCCCTCTACTCTGCCCTGGTGAGACCACACCTGGAATACTGCATCCAGCTTTGGGCTCCCCAGTTCAAGAGGGACAGAGATCTGCTGGAGAGAGTCAGGATGATGGAGGGACTGGAGCACTGCCCTGTGAGGAGAGGCTGAGAGATGTGGAGCTGGTTAGTCTGGAGAGGAGAAGACTGAGAGGGGATTTAATCAATGTTGATAAATACCTGAGGGCTGGGGGTCAGGAGGGAGGGGACAGGCTCTGCTCACTTACACCCTGGGATAGGACAAGGGGCAAGGGATGGAAACTACAGGACAGGAGCTTCCACCTCACCATGAGGAGGAACTTCTTCACTGGGAGGGTCACAGGGCACTGGAGCAGGCTGCCCAGAGAGGTTGTGGAGTCTCCCTTCTCTGGAGCCTTTCCAGCCCCATCTGGATGTGTTCCTGTGTGACCTGTGCTGGATTCTCTGCTCCTGCTCTGGCAGGGGGTTGGACTCAATGATCTCCAGAGGTCCCTTCCAACCCCCAACATCCTGTGAGCCTGTGACCTGCTTGCCTCAAGCTCACAATCCCACCCGTGCTGCTAAGGCCACCTGTACAGTTTCTCTCCACTGAAAAAAAAAAAACCTTCCCAAACCTCCAGAGTGTTGGAAATATTTAATGATCTGACCACAACATTGGTCCATCAGAAGATGGTGGAAGTCCTGACATTCATTTTCTGGTTCTTCTGCTCTAGGAGCCCTCCAGTGAACTCGATGATCTTTAGAATAGAATAGAACAGGAGTAGAATAGGAGTAGAATAGAATAAACCAGGCTGGAAGAGCCCTTCAAGATCATCGCCACCCCCTCACATCCTGTGATCCCTACAGCAGCCTCTTCCCGGGCCTCCAAGGGGCACTTCGCAGCCTGCCGCCGCAGGCAGGCTCCGTACCGGCTCCCTGCGCGAGCGTGGGGGCGGTCCGGGGGCGGTCCGGGGGCGGTCCGGGGGCGGTCCGGGGGCGGTCCGGGGGCGGTCCGGGGGCGGTGTCTCTGGGCACTCCCCGCCCCGCCCCTCCTCGCCCCGCCCCGCGAGGCTTAAAGCGTCGGCGTCGGGGAGCGCTGCTCTCAGACTGCGCCATGGCAGGGGTTAGAGCTTGTCTGACGCTGCTGGCCGTGGCCTTGGTGTGCGCTGCCACCGTGCAGGGCAGCGAGTACCGCCCGCACATGGTGGGGGCCCCCGAGACCATCAGGGACGGCGACAACGATGAGGGCCTGCAGCAGGCCCTGCGCTTCGCCATGGAGGAGTACAACAAGGCCAGCAACGACATGTACTCCAGCAGGGTGGTGCGGATCATCAGCGCCAAGAGGCAGGTGGGTTCCCTGGCCGGCTTGGGAATGGTGGCGGCTGTCTGCGGCCCGGGGGGGCGTTGGGTCGAGCCCGGCGCCTTCGGGGGAGCGGCTGGAGATGAGGCCTGTGGATTTCCTTGGAGAAAGAGCAGGCTTCGAGCTCGAGGGGGTTGGCCAAGCTGTTCCATTCCCCCTCCTCCCCAGAGCGAAGAAAGCCTTTTTGGCTGTCTCCTGGGTTTCGTTATCTCCTAGGTGTTGCTAGTGTCCTTCTCTGGAGGCGTTCAAAACCCGCCTGGGTGTGTTCCCTGTGTCCTACTGTAGGTGATCCTGCTCTGGCAGGGGGGGTTGGCCTGGGTGATCTGTCGAGGTCCCTGCCAACCCCTAATGTGCTGGGATTCTGTAATCAAAACGTCTTTGTGTGATCCCGAAGAGGCTGGGGGAGTTTCCTCATGCTGCTGCTGCTGCCTTACCGCAGGTCTCTGCTGAGTGAGGAAGCTGCTCTCCGAGACTTGTTTACTTGGATTTTGTTTCCTGTTTTTGAGAGGCTGCCAGGTCCCTTCCTTTGTAGCAGTTGCCACGCAGACTCCCCTCTCCTGCTGGGGTCTGGTTTTCATCGTGTCGCCAGAAGACTGCCTGCCTCTGTGCGAGGCTTTCCTCACCAGAGGGCCCTTCTGTGCATGCTGCAAATAAAGCTGCTTCTGCCTCCCTGTCTTGCTGCAGGTTGTGGCTGGAATCAAGTACATCATGGAAGTGGAGATTGCCAGGACAACCTGTGAAAAGCCAGCAGCTGATCTGCAGGACTGCGCTTTCCCTGACTCACCCCAGCTGGCCAAGGTAAGCTCCAGAGCATGGCTCAGTGGCCCCTGGGTTTCCAGCCTCTTCCCTCCAGCTGACTTGGTAAGAGGTATGAGCACTCTCACCTGCCTGCCCCAGTCGAGATCAGAGGCTTCAAGCTTGGAGTGGAAGGTGCTCCCCTTGCAGAACTTGTCTTCCCAGGTGATGATGACAGAGAAGGCAGGGCTTTCTGACCTGCTTTGGAAGTGCTGGTCTGGGGCTGGAGCGCATGGAGGGCTCGGTCCTCTCACAGTGGATGTGTGGAGGAAACTGCCAAGCCTGTAGCTCTCCAGTTCAGTGTCTGGAGTTTTCATACCACCCTTTTATCCTGTGGTATTGTAAGCTTGCTTGGCTTGACACAGGCTTTCCTGGGAGGCCTTCCAAGAGGCAGATTGCTGTTAATGTCCGTGTGAGGTGTTTAAAATAGGATTGGACTTCAAGCCCTGGCTTAGTTGTCACGAGGTGTTGGGTAATGGGTTGGACTTCATGATCTCTGAGGTCTTTTCCAGCCTGGTTGGTTCTGTGATGCTATGATAATAGCTTGGTAAACACAGAGAACAGAGGCAATGATCTTCCAGGGATACCCCAGCTTTTGAGTTGAGAGCACCAAATAGGCCTGTCTTGACCTGACCTGAGTCTAGTTTTCCCTCTAGCACTTAATTACTTCTGTTAATCACAGTGAGAGGCTTAGCTTCTCTGTGTACATGCCCTTTCTGCCTGCACATACAAGAAGGGTGACTGCACACAAGTGATCTGTGCAGCAGCCAGCTGGAAGCTCCTGTGTGCCATCGTCAGCAGGGATTGTTTGGCCAGCTGTGCCTCACAGCTTACCTTGGGGGATTACCCATGCTGGAAGCTTGCCTCTATCTGAATGGGTCAAGGCAGTAACCTGAATGCTGGGGGGGAAACTTCAACCCACCACATCACTTTGCCGGAGCAGCTCAGCTGGAAGCAAATGAAAGCTGTGTTTACAAGCAGAGCTACAATCTACACTGGGATGCAATGAACATGCACAAAACACACAGTACTCACAATAGCCACAGGTGCTTGCAATTGATAAACAGCACAAGAACCCCCTGGCCAAAGAGCAGGGGAAGCTACTAGCTTCTCCCTCCCTGCCTCTTCCTTAACCCCTGTACAAAAGGGAGAACAGAAAGGAGCAGAGGGAGGTTAGACTTAGCCAACACAATGCAGCCAAGGTCAAGCAGAAGCAAGTTTCTCTTCCAGAGTGAAGAAGTGAGGAGACAAGAGATTGGTTTGGTGGGACTAGTTGAAGTCCCTTACCTCTCCAGTGGGATTGTTCAGAATTACCTGTATTTATCTTTTCACACCCAACAGTGACTCATTCACATTTTACTACTTCCTGTTCAAGATCTGTGAAAAATTTTAAAGGCATAGCCTGGAACTACCAGAGCTGATGATCAGAAGTGTTGACTACTCGGTTTCTCTGTTAGTGTTTGCTCATCTTCAGCAGGTACTGACAGGAGTGCTGTTCCAAACTCACAGAGCTGTCAGGGTTGGAAGGGACCTCAAGGCTCAGCCAGTCCCAACCCCCTGCCATGGGCAGGGACACCTCACACTGCAGCAGGTTGCTCACAGCCACATCCAGCCTGGCTGCAAACACCTCCAGAGATGAGGCTTCCACCACCTCCCTGGGCAACCTGTGCCAGTGTCTCATGGGGAACAACTTCTTCCTCACATCCAATCTGAATCTCCCCATTTCTAGTTTTGTTCCATCCCCCCCAGTCCTATCACTCCCTGACACCCTCAAAAGACCCTCCCCAGCTTTCTTGTAGCCCCCTGCAGATACTGGAAGGCCACAATTAGATCTCCTCAGAGCCTTCTCTTCTCCAGACTGAACAGCCCCAACTCTCAGTCTGTCTCCAGAGCAGAGCAGCTCCAGCCCCCTGCTCACCCTCGTGGCCTTTCCAGCACCTCCAGATCCTTCCTGCAACAGGGGCTCCAGGCCTGGATGCAGTACTCCAGGTGGGGTCTCAGCAGAGTGGAGCAGAGGGGGAGAATCACCTCCCTTGCCCTGCTGGCTCTGTTTCTCTTGATGCAGCCCCAGGATACTTGAGGAGAGTGGGCCTCTAGAGAGCTGTGGAAGTGGCTGGCTTGGGTGGGGCAGCTGATCCATGCAGGACAGAGGCTGATGACAGCTTTGTGCTCTGCCTCTGGTAACTCCCTTTTCTGTTCTCTCTCCTTCAGCACACTGTCTGCAAGTTTGTAGTGTACACTGTTCCTTGGCTGAAGAAAACTGAACTGCTGAAGAGGGAGTGCCAGTAAGCCTGCCTTGGCTCCAGCAAAGACCAGCAAGCAGCTGCTCAGATTTGAAAGGGATTAAAGAAAAAAGAATAAAAGAAGGAAAACAAACCCAAAAGAAAGGCAATAACACAAACTTCTCAGTGGCTGTTAACTCCTTTTGTATGCTTGTGCTATGCAAGATAAACTCTGTAACTTCTAAGCACATAAGACCTCCTCTCTCTCTCTCTCTCTCTCTCTCTCTCTCTCTCTCTCTTTGTAATTGCAGGCTTGGAGGAGCTGTTTGGTTTGGTCTCCCTGCAGCACTCCCAATAAAGTAACTCCAACATCAGCAGTCTGCTTCTTTAAAAGCAAACCCCCAGCAAACCAGCCCCTGGTGTCCTTGCTCTGGGAGGGCTGGGAACATGACACTTGGTTGCTGTAATACAGTGTTCCATGAGCTTCTGCTGGGATTTGTGAACAGTTCATTGGGGATGAAGAAGGGAGGGAGAGGGAAGGGGAATCCTGACAAGGGCTTGTAGTGATGGGACAAGAGGGAATGGCTTTAGGGCGCAAGAGAGGAGATTTAGGCTGGAGATTGGGATGGAATCCTTTGCAGGGGGGTGGGGAGACACTGGAACAGGTTGCCCAGGGAGGTTGTGGCTGCCCCCTCCCTGGAGGTGTTCAAGGCTGCCAGGCTGCATGAGGCCTTGAGCACCCCGCTCCCCTGGAAGGTCCAGGGCAGGGTGGTTGGTGCTAGATGTTTTTTTAAGGTCACTTCCAACCCAAACCATTCTCTGCTCACAAAGGAGATCAACAGTGCCTCCAGTTTCACTCTGGGTTCTGACTAAGCCCCTAGGTATTTTCACTGCAGAAGCATTCTCCTTTGGGGTGCTAAGACTGATGGTTTCAGGTGCTGGCTGCTATACTGGTTTGGGCAGGGTCAGGGAGGGAGTTGCAGCCAGGTGATCTGTGAGGTCCCTTGCCGCCCAAATCATCCTGTGAAGGCTGTGTGTGTTTCTGCAGCTGTGCTGTAAGAACTCACAGTGTCTTCCTGTGCTTCCTGCAACCTGTTCTAGGAGCCCTTTCTGTATGAGCTAGTCTTGGCAGGTTCTATCACCAGGGGTTTTGGAGCAGAAAGCTCCAGGCCTTTCCTTCCAGCCCAGGCAGTAGCATGGCTTGCTTCAGTTTTAAACTGAGCTATGCAGAGCTGGAGGAACAGCTTCCTTGGCATGTGTCTCTGAATCATGACAGCTTCCCTTTTCAAGCAGAGGTGGGTGCAGAAACAGAGTCATGGAATTATTTTGGTTGGCTGTTTCAAATCATTGAGTGCAATCGAGCTGTGCCAAGTCTGGTGTTAAACCCTGTCCCTCTGCACCACATCTCTCTGTCCTTTCAACACCTCCAGGGCCTGGGTTCAACCAGGAGCCTTGTCCAGTGCTTGAGAACCCTTTCTGGGAAGGAGTTCTTCTAATATCCAACCTAAACCTCCCTTGGTGAAACTTGAGGCCATTTCTTCTTATCCTGTCATTTGTGACCAGGGGGAAGAGACCAACACCCACCTGGCTTCAGCCTCCTTTCAGGGAATGCAGAGAACAAGAAAATCTCTGTTCAGCCTCCTCTTGTCCAGACTAAACCCCAGCTCCCTCAGCCACTCCTCACCAGCCCTGTTCTCCAGCTTCATTGCCCTCCTCTGGACCTGCTCCAGCACCTCAATGTCTTTCTTGTAGTAAGGGCCCCAAAACTGAACCCAGGACTCAAGGTGTGGCCTCAGCAGTGCTCAGTACAGGGCAATCACTGCCCTGGCCCTGCTGGTCCTGCTGCCTGGAGTGGGTCAGTGACAAGCCTGTCTTGGAGGGGAGAGGACAACTGAACTATTCTCTCTCTGTACATTAGCTGTGGGGAACTGGAATCACAGGCCCACAGGATGTTAGAGGTTGGAAGTGACCTCCCAAAATCATTGAACTCAGCCCCCCTGCCAGAGCAGGAGCAGAGAATCCAGCACAGGTCACACAGGAACACATCCAGATGGGGCTGGAAAGGCTCCAGAGAAGGAGACTCCACAGCCTCTCTGGGCAGCCTGTTCCAGTACTCTGTGACCCTCCCAGTGAAGAAGTTCCTTCTCATGTTGAAGTTGAACCTCCTGTGCTGGAGTTTATATCCACTGCCCCTTGTCCTGTCTCAGGTGCGCAGAGCCTGTCCCCTCCCTCTTGACCCTCAGATATTTATCAACATTGATTAAATCCCCTCTCAGCCTTCTCCTCTCCAGACTAATCAGCCCCAGGGCTCTCAGCCTCTCCTCATAGAGCAGTGCTCCAGCCCCCCAATCATCCTGGTGTTGTCTGCTGGTATGCAGGGGAAAAGCTCACTCTTGCAGGGCTTTCCTTTTGGGTTGTTAAAACTTGCCATCTTGATCTGAAAAGCACAGATTTTCCCCAGCAAGCCAGATGATGATGATGGGAAGGTGTCACTGTAACAGCCACCACTGGGCTTTGCTTTATGAAGTATTGAGGGGTTTGTTCTTTTGGCATGGAGGCAAAGCAGGCCATGAGCTGCAGTTGTGCATTAGGAAAGATTGATGGAAAAGAAACTTATTTTAAACCCCCCTCCTCTCTTTCACCACCACCTCCCCTTTCCCACCACACCTGCCTCTTTGCCACCCCACCCACCTCATTTGCCCCCTTTTTCCCCTCAAACCCACAGCACCTGAGCCTGTTGGAGCCTCCTCCCACCCCAGGTGGAGGGCCCACTTGGCCCTCCCCACCCACTGCCCTATTTAATCTCGGCAGGAAAGGCAGCAACTCTAAGCTGAGCCCTTCGGGGCTGGAGGATCCTCCTCTGATCACAGGTGAGTGCCACTGGTGCACACTGGGTGATGGTGGTGGTGACAACAAAGGCCGGGGGGCCTGGTGGCCCCCCGGCTGTTAGGGCTCTCATTGACAACTACTCCAATCCCCTCCACTGGTGTTTGCTGGGGTTGTGTGGTATCTTGGCTAGTTGAGGGTCTTGTCTCTAGGATGGCTGCAAAAATGGTGGTGGTGGAGCAGGAACTGTTTGTGCAGGGTAAAGGATGGAGTAGAGGGAGCAGGAGCTGCTTTAGGAAGGTGAAGGTGAGGGGAGCAGGAGCCCCCTTGGGAAGGTGAAGCAGGGTGAGGGTGGTGGGGAGGAGCAGGAACTGTTTGTGCAGGGTAGAGGATGGGGTAGAGGGAGCAGGAGCCCCCTCTGGGAAGGTGAAGCAGGGTGAGGGTGGTGGGGAGGAGCAGGAGCCCCTTTGGGAAGGTGAAGCAGGGTGGTGGGGAGGAGCAGGAGCCCCCTTTGGGAAGGTGAAGCAGGGTGGTGGGGAGGAGCAGGAGCCCCCTTTGAGAAGGTGAAGCAGGGTGGTGGGGAGGAGCAGGAGCCCCTTTGGGAAGGTGAAGCAGGGTGGTGGGGAGGAGCAGGAGCCCCTTTGGGAAGGTGAAGCAGGGTGGTGGGGGGGAGCAGGAGCCCCTTTGGGAAGGTGAGGCAGGGTGGTGGGGGGGAGCAGGAGCCCCTTTGGGAAGGTGAAGCAGGGTGGGGGTTTAGTTAGTCAGGAGGTGTTGGGTGATGGATTGGAGTTGATGATCTGTGAGGTCTTTTCCAACCTCACTGATTCTATGAGGAGCACCTATTTGCTCCTACTTTCAGGGCAATTAACTGCTTGCCTCCTGGCAGCATAGGGCTTGAGTTACATCTCTCTACCACGGCAGTGTGCTCTACCTCTCCTTTCCTCTCGTTTTGACATCACCTTTGGATTGTTCCTGCCCTTTGGACTACAACTCCCAGCTCAGAGCATCGCTTTGTCCAGCAAAGGCTTTGGTGGCTACCAGCTCAGCAGCTTGTGAGTGACTTAAGCTAATTTTCCTGCTTGTTTCTGAGGCTTACAGCTTGTTAGCTGTTGTGAACAGGTGGTTTGTCTCACCACCCCAAGGCACCATTAATAGAATGGAATTAACCAGGTTGGAAGAGACCTTGGAGATAGAGTCCAACCTATCACCCAGCACCAGCTAAACCATGGCACCAAGCAGCCCATCCAGTCTCTTCCTAAACACCTCCAGAGATGGTGACTCCACCACCTCCCTGGGCAGCTCATTCCAATGGCCAAGCTCATTCTGTGAAGAACTTCTTCCTCACCTCCAGCCTGAACTTCCCCTGGTGCAGCTTGAGACTGTGTCCTCTTGTTCTGGTGCTGGCTGCCTGGGAGAAGAGACCAACCCCCACCTGGCTACAACCTCCCTTCAGGGAGTTGGAGAGAGCAAGAAGGTCTCCCCTGAGCCTCTTCTTCTCCAGGCTAAGCAACCCCAGCTCCCTCAGCCTCTCCTCACAGGGCTGTGCTCTGAGCCCTTTGCTCTGTTTCCTGTGCACAAGAAACTTCCAGTTTGTTCCTCTGAATTTTCTAGACTGTTCTTCCTAGAATCAATAAGGTTGGAAAAGACCTCAAGGATCAAGTTCAACCTGTCACCCAAGACCTCATGACTCTTCTGTTCTTTGTCAGCATCCTGTTGTGTGTCATTAACCTTTCACCAGCTGGGCAAACCAGCCTGCACCAAATTGCCTTGGAAAACCAATTTCTGATACTTAATAAATCATGTTCATCTTTATCATATTTCTGGCTTATCTATTTCATATAAAACTAAATCAGAGCCCCTTGGGAAGGTGAAGCAGGGAGGTGGGGAGGGGGAGCAGGAGCTCCTTTGGGGGAAGGTGAAGCAGGGAGGTGGGGAGGGGGAGCAGGAGCTCCTTTGGGGGAAGGTGAAGCAGAGTGGGGAGGGGGAGCAGGAGCCCACTTTGGGAAGGTGAAGCAGGGGTTGGGGGTGGTGGGGCGGAGGAGACTAGCACCCAAGAACTCTTTAAGAGAACTGCCTGAGGTGTTTCCTACCCAACTACTGAATTTGTCCTGCTGGGAGCTTTGGGCCACTGGGCCTGGGGCCAAAAGAATGGGGAGCTTGGTAACTGGTGTTAACATTTCCTTTTAAATCAACAATCCTCTTATCAGGTAGTGTAGTTTTATAGCAAATCACAGAACTGTCAGGGTTGGAAGGGACCTCAAGGAGCAGCCACTCCCAACCCCCCTGCCATGGGCAGGGACACCTCACACTACAGCAGGTTGCTCACAGCCACCTCCAGCCTGGCTGCAAACACCTCCAGGGATGAGGCTTCCACCACCTCCCTGGGCAACCTGTGCCAGTCTCTCACCACCCTCATGGGGAAGAACTTCTTCCTCACATCCAATCTGAATCTACCCATCTCTAGTTTTGTTCCCTTCTCCCCAGTCCTATCACTCCCTGTCAGCCTAAAAAGTCCCTCCCCAGCTTTCTTGTAGCCCCCTGCAGATCCTAGAAGGCCCCAAGAAGGTCTCCTCAGAGCCTTTCTTTCTCCAGACTGAGTGGCCCCAACTCTCTCTGTCCTCATGGACACGAGCCAGCAGTGTGCCCTTGTAGCCAGGAAGGCCAACAGGAGCCTGGGCTGCATTAAGAAGAGTGGCCAGCAGTTTCAGAGACCTGCTCCTCTCCCTGTACTCCCCCCTGGTGAAGCTTCCTCTGGAATATTGTGTCCAGATTTGGACTCCCCAGTTCAGAAGGGACAGGGTACTACTACTGGAGAGGTCCAGTGTAGTGCCACAAAGATGCTGGGGGGACTGGAACATCTGCTTTAGGAGGAGAGGCTGGGAGAGCTGGGGCTGCTTAGCCTGGGGAAGAGAAGGGTGAGAGGGAATCTGATCAATGCTTGTTGATAGCTAAAGGCTGGAGGACATAGAATCATTAAGGTTGGAAAAGACCATCTGTGAGGTCAAGAGGATGTGGCTGGGCTCTCTTCAGTGGTGCCCAGGGACAAGGGGCAATGGACAGAAACTGGAATGCAGGAGGTTTCCCTCCCACATAAAGAAAAACTTCCTCCCTGGGAGGGTCCCAGAGCCCTGGAGCAGGCTGCCCTGAGAGGCTGTGGAGTCTCCTTCTCTGGAGACTTTCAAAACCTGCCTAGGCACAACCCTGTGCAGCCTTCTCCAGGTCAACCTGCCTTGGCAGGGGGCTTGGGCTCGATGATGTCAAGTGGTCCCTTCCAACCCCTGCCAGTCTGTGGTTCTGTGAAAGCCTGGCCTTGTTCTACAGGGGTGGATGTTCCCCAGAAGCAACTGAGCACAAGTGGATGTGCAAGGCAGGCAAGGGGGTTAATCCAGTCAAACATGCTGCTGCTAGCCTCAGCAACTGCAGCATCATGTCAGTGGTTGGTGTGAGCATCCCAGGGAAAGACAGCTCTAGAGCTGGGTAAAAACCCTGCAGCTTTTCCATGTCTCGTGGTGTGATGTCCCTTTACTCAAGCAACAGAAGTAAGGAAGCTTCCCTGAACAGAAGGGAAGTGAGACTGGAGCCTGGGCTCAGGCATAGCTGGGGGGTGTTGGTTTTCACTCCTAGGGGAGGGCAAGAGGGACACTGAGGTGCTGGAGCAGGTCCAGAGAAGAACAACAAAGCTTTTGAAGGCTCTGGAGAGCAGGGCTGGTGAGGAGCAGCTGAAGGAGCTGAGGGTGTTCAGTCTGGAGAAGGGAAGGCTGAGGGGAGACCTCATTGCTCTCTCCACGACTCCCTGAAAGGAGGTGGGAGTGAGGTGGGGGTCGGTCTCTTCTCCCTAGTATCAGGTGACAGAATGAGAAGAAATGGCCTGAAGCTGTGCCAGGGGAGGCTTAGGTTGGATATGAGGAGAAACTGCTTTGCTGCAAGAGTGGTCAGGCATGGGAACAGGCTGCCCAGGGAGCTGGTGGAGTCACCTTCCCTGGAGGTGGTCAAGAAACCTGTGGCCATGGGGACAGGGTTTGGTGGCCATGGTGGTGCTAGGTTGGCCTTGATAATCTCAAAGGTCTTTTCCAACCAAACCAAGCCTGTGACTAAGGGAGCACAGGGACAACACAAATTAGCCCATCCTCATGAGATGTCAGCCTTGCTGACTGTCCCTGTGTGCTCTCAGCTTGGAGCAAGTGCCACAAGACCCTGACCCAGTTTCAGTGCCTTGTGCTGTGAGCTGCCTTACTTTGCATCTGCACCAGGCTGAGAGCATGAGTCGGAAGCTGCCCTGCCAAGAGCAGTTTGCTTGGCAGCCCTTGCTGCCTGCCTGCTGCTGGCTCAGGCAGCTGAGCTCTCAGCTGTATTTTTAGCTGTATTCACTGACTGATATCTTCAGCTCATTCCAAGGGGCAATCTCTCTCTTTCTGTGAAGAGCTTCTTTCTAAGAGCAAGCCTGAACTTCCCCCTGGCACAGCTTGAGGCCGTGTCCTCTTGTTCTGGTGCTGGTTGCCTGGGAGAAGAGACCAACAATGTTAGGGGTTGGAAGGGACCTCCAAAGATCATCCAGTCCAACCCCCCCTGCCAGGATCACCTAGAGCAGATCACACAGGAGCACACCCAGGCAGGTTTTGAATATCTCCAGAGAGGGAGACTCCACAGCCCCCCTGGGCAGCCTGCTCCAGGGCTCTGTCACCCTCACAGGGAAATAATTATTCCTCCTTTTTCCATGGAACTTCCTGTGCCTCAGCTTCCATCATTGCCTCTTGTGCTGTCACTGGGCATCACTGAGCAGAGCCTGGCTCCAGCCTCTTGGCACTCACCCTTTACATGTTTATAAACATGGATGAGGTCACCCCTCAGGCTCCTCTTCTCCAAGCTAGAGAGCCCTCAGCTCCCTCAGCCTCTCCTCATAAGGAAGATGTACCTGGCACTGTTGATGGAGCCTGTCCCACCCTTGGCTCTCCTGGCCATACTGAGACTCTGAGGGACTGTGCCCTGTTGGGCAAGGTATGGCCACTGCTAGGGCTCCTCAGCTCTTAGCTCATCCCCTCCTCATGCTGCTCCCTGGGATGTGGCCCTTCAGGGTCTTTTGGAGATCCCTGTATGTGTGCCAGCATTCCTGCCAGGTATGGACACTGCACACAGCCTGGATTGCAATTTCCTCCAAGGAAATGCCAAGGTAATTTCCTTTCAGGAAACGACTGGGTGAGGATCCAGGTCACCCTGGAGCCCCAGGGCTGGGCCACCCAGTGCCACTGCCAAGGGGCATATGCTTGAGGGGTGCAAGATTGCTTAGCCTGAAGCATGGAGTCTGAGCCTCAGTGAGTGTCTGAAAGTGGTGTTTGTATTCATGCTTTAGGACCACTCCAGTGTGGATCCTTCAGGAGATCAATTTTACTGCTCAAAGCCATCTTGGTGCTTTCTCTCTTGATGACACAAGATCCGCTTCCTCACAGGGTGCAGCTGTGCTCTGGACATCATTTCTGCAGGGCTGAGCAGGAAAGAGTCCTAGGTTGAGTCACTGCTGACATTGCTTGGCCCCTCCAGGACTCTTTTTTGCACAGCTTTGGTGCTGGCCTGACTGTGAGAGGTGGGAGGGCAGGTGCCTGGTTCTCCTCTCTGGGTAGAATGGTCCCAGGCTTGGCAAGGAGGAGTAAAGAGGGCTCTTGGTGCCCACCTGGCTTGAGTGAGAAGAGCAGCCAACCTGCAGGCTCTGCAGTGCAAATCCTTCATGGCTGCCTCCTCACTTTGCCATGGGGCATGGCTCAGTGTGGTGGAGGGGCTCAAGGTGACACTTGCTGAAGCCTTTTGTCTGGGTCATGAGTCACAGTGCTCCACCTCTGTGAGCTGCCAGGCTGCTACTGGAGTTTTGCAACAGGGAAGAAAAAGAGAAGCTCAGCTGCTCATCTCCATGATAAATCAGTGCATGAGTGCTGGGGTGTGTGCTGGGTGTTATTTTTGACCTTCCTGGAAGCAGATGTGGCTATGTGCATGAGCAGGACTGGCAGTGGGGAAATCTGGCTCTGGTTTCAGCTGGAGAAAAGCCACCAGTGACTCACACTGCCCTCTGTGGTGCAACTGCCTGGCTTTACCACGGGACAGAGAGAGGGCAGAGGCTGAGAGCCCTGGGGCTGCTCAGTCTGGAGAAGAGAAGACTGAGAGGGGATCTAATGGTTATAAATACCTGAGGGCTGGGGGTCAGGAGGGAGCGGACAGGCTCTGCTCACTTGCACCCTGGGATAGGGCAAGGGGCAATGGATGTAAACTCCAGCACAGAGGTTCCACCTCACCATGAAGAGGAACTTCTGCACTGGGAGGGTCACAGAGCACTGGAGCAGGCTGCCCAGAGAGGTTGTGGAGTCTCCTTCCCTGGAGCCTTTCCAGCCCCATCTGGATGTGTTCCTGTGTGACCTGTGCTGGATTCTCTGCTCCTGCCCTGGCAGGGGGGGCTGGGCTCGATGAGCTTTGGAGGTCCCTTCCAACCCCTAACATCCTGTGGCAGGAAGGAGGTTGATTTGGTAGCTTTGGAACCAAGGTCATTCCCAGTCAGCAGTCATTTGTGGTAATGAATCCACCAAGCTGGCAGCCAAAGAGCTGAAGCAAGGAGCCTGGTGAGGATTAGACAGCCCTGCTTGGGCTGGAATTGATGAAGCAGGACTCGAATAGCATCAACACCCAGCCTGAAAGCAGGCTCTGAGGGCTGGGGTTCCTGAGCAAATGCCTTTGATTAACTAACTGCAGGTTTAATATTCAATTAACAGCCCTTGAAATACTAATGAGCCAAAGTGAGTGCATGCCAAACATCTATGACTATGGAATAGAAAAGAATAGAATAGAATAGAACAGAACAGAATAGAATAGAGTAGAGTAGAACAGAATAGAATTAACCAGGTTGGAAAAGACCTCAGAGATCATCCAGTCCAACCTATCACCCAGCACCATCTGATCAACTAAACCATGGCACCAAGTGCCTCATCCAGTCTCCTCTTAAACACCTCCAGTGATGTCCACCTCACTGGGCAGCACTTTCCAGTGGCCAATCTCCCTTTCTGGGAAGAATTTCTTCCTCACCCCCAGCCTAAAATTCATGCTAAACATCACCTGGAGGGCAGGGACAGCCTGAGCTAGGGTATAAGAGCCATACAAGGGGCATCTCAGGGTGGGGGCAGCAGCTGCAAACTGGTCTGTGGGAGCACTGTTAGCAGCAGCAGGGAGAAGGCAGAGAGGAGGATGGCTGCTAGGCTGTGCTGCTTTTCCTCCAGCCAAGACAGGGCCATCTTCTTGGTAAGGACTGCACCTTCAACACATGGCTGAACATTTGCTGTTGCATCAGAGCTGCTGCAAAGGTTTGTGCCCAGGATTTCCTAACCTGAGGCCATGCTGCAGTCGGTGCCTCTGCCAGCGGCGGTCCCCAGCCTGCTGTCACTCTGCACAGTGAAACCATTTAATTGCTTTACCTTTCTGAAGCTGCACTGGAGCAAGTCCTTACTGGAGCACTGGAAAGAGAGGGAAATGTTCATTTTGGCAGGCAGTTCCAGTGAGGGTCCTGGGCTCTGAGCCAGGCAGACAGTGGGGTCTTGGTGGGAGGCACTGTCCCCTCTTCCCTGCCAGCTGAGGACCATCATACCTTGGGCCATGCCATAGAAGCATGGCATTGTTTCATTTGGGAAAGGCCTCTGAGATTACCAAATCCAACTGTCAACTCCACACCACTACACCACCATGGCCATCAAACCATGCCCCCAGGTGCCATGAACACCTCCAGGAACAGTGACTCCACCACCTCCCTGGGCAGCCTGTTCCAGTGCCTGACCACTCTTGCAGCAAAGAGATGTTCCCTCATAGCCAACCTAGACCTTCCCTGGCACAATTTCAGGCCACTTCCTCTTGTTCTATCACCTGAAACTGGGGAGGCCAACCCCCACCTCACTCCCACCTTCTTTCAGGGAGCTGTAAAGAGCTCTGAGGTCTCCCCTCAGCCTCCTTTTCTCCAGGCTGGACCTTAGTTCCCTCAGCCCTTGCTCATAAGACCTCTTCTTCAGACCATTCCCCAGCTTTGGTGCCCTTCTCTGGACCCTCTCCAGCAACTCAGTGTCCTTCTTGGCCCCCAAACCTCTCCACCTCTGTTCTTTTAAGCAGCCTGTGGTGCTGTGGGTTGGGGTAAGGCTTTCATCAGCAAGTGAGAGCATCTCCTTCCTGTGCTTACCTCCTGGCCAGTGTCTGCAGCTGCCTAATGCTGGAAGTGGCTTTTGCCTGCCACTGCTGTTGCACACAGGCATCCTGGCTGTTCACAACAGCAGTCTGTAGAGGACACTGTGGCAGCATCACTTCATTCTCTCCCTTTAACCTGGAATAAAAACCAACCCAAACCAACAAACGATGGTTAAAATAAAACCTAGGTGTGAAAACTTCATAGCAACCCAAAAGAAACTTAGCATGTGAGCAGCCAGGAAGCAAAATGAGTGCTGAAAAGTGACACTTTCTCCTTAAGGGGCTCTTCTGAAGTAAAGGTGTCCATGTGCTCAGCTGCAAGGTGATCCCATGGGCAGCCAGCTCCTTCAGGAGCCTCTCTGTCCTCCTGTGGGGTACCACAAAGGGTACTACCCCCAGCTGCAGAACCAAGTGGGAAGTGATTTCCATCTTGAATAGAGGTTCTCCAGACAAAACACACAGTGGCTTCAGGTGAGGTTGTGATGTTTGCAGTGAGCACAACCCTCTCTCCCCTCTGTCTAGGTGAGCAATGGTTTTCTTCCTTCCTTGTGAGGCTGAGGAGGGAAGCCCTAACATCACAGGATCACAGAATGTTAGGGGCTGGAAGGGTTCTCAAAAGGTCATCCAGTCCAACCCCCCTGCAAGAGTAGGATCACCTGGAGTAGCTCACACAGGGGATGTGTCCAGCCCCATCCTCTTGATATACACCCTTTAGGTATTGATCAGCCTCATTAAGGCCCCCTCTCAGTCCTCTCCAGGCTAAACAGTCCCAGGTCTTTCAGCCTCTTGTTGTGAGAGAGATGCTCCAGGCCCCCTCAGCATCTCTGTGGCTCTCTGTTGGACTCTCTCCAGCAGGTCTCTGTCTCTCTTGAACTGGGGAGCCCAGAAATGGCCACAGTCCTCCAGGTGTGGCCTCAGCAGGGCAGAGCAGAGGAGAACCACGCTCTCAGCTCTAGCAGCCGTGTGTGTAACCTGACAGCTTTCCACAGGGGGTCACCATCTCCCAGGGGATGCAGGGAGGATGCAGGGACGGCTGCAGGCAAGGCAGAACCGGGCATCTGCCACCACCCTGTCCTAAACCCCAGCAGGGATCTTCTCTGGTGCCTTCCCGGCTGTAGCAGGCATTCTGCTTTGATCATGTGTCACAGAATCCACCAGCCTGGAAAAGACCTCACAGATCATCAAGTCCAACCTTGTACCTTGCACCTAACACCTCCTGGCAACTAAACCATGGCTCCAAGTGCCACATCCAAGCCTTTGTTGAACACTTCCAGGGATGAGGACTCCACCACCTCCCTCCAACCCCTATGTCAGAGCAAAGCGGAATGGAATGGAATGGGAATGGAAGGGAAGGGAAGGGAAGGGAATGGAACGGAATGGAATGGAATAGAATGGAATAAACCAGGTTGGAAGAGACCTTTGAGACCATCAAGTCCAACCTCTCACCCAACACCATCTGATCAACTAAACCATGGCACCAAGAGCCCCATCCAGGCTCTTCCTAAACACCTCCAGGGATGGTGACTCCACCACCTCCCTGGGCAGCGCATTCCAGTGGGCAAGCTCTCTCTCTCTATGAAGAACTTCTTCCTCACATCCATCTCCCTAACATCCAGATCACCTAGAGCAGGTCACCCTGGAATGCATGCAGGCAGGTTTGGAGAGTCTCCAGCAAAAGAGGCTCCACAGCCCCTCTCTGTGTGTTGGGGCAGCTTCCTCAAGACATCATTTTTAATCTGTTCTGGTACCTGCAGAATGATTGAACAAATAAACAAACACAAAGCCTCATCACAATAAAAGCAATTCACCATTTGTTCTTGCAGAGGACCTCACTCAGTCTGACCCTGCTGAAACCTGGGGCAAGGTACTGCTTGGAGGAATGGATTGCAGCCCATCATCATCGTTCTGCTTTGCATCCTTGCTGTGCTGGAGGACAGAGTGCTGGGCTTAGGTGTGCAGGGCTGGGAAGCAGCATTGCAACACCAAGTTGTTACACTTCCCTGAAGCAAATCCACTTCTTTTCTGGGCTCTTTTTTTCAAGCAGAGTTGAAATGTTTAGGATCATTTTTTGTTAGCTAGTGCTGCTGCTGCTGCCTGGCCAGTGTGCAGTGTGGGGCTGACTAGAAGTGGTGAGGTGCTGGCCTTATTTTCCTGTAAAAGCTTTTGCAGCTCTCAGTGAATAAAAGTGTAGAGCATTGCTTTTGTTCACCCTCCTTAGAATCACAGAATTGTCAGGCTTGGAAGGGCCCCCATGGATCATCTAGTTCCAACCCCTTGCCATGGGCAGGGACACCTCACACTACAGCAGGTTGCTCACAGCCACATCCAGCCTGGCTGCAAAAACCTCCAGGGATGAGGCTTCCACCACCTCCCTGGGCAACCTGTGCCAGTGTCTCATGGGGAAGAACTTCTTCCTAACATCCAATCTGAATCTACCCATTTCTAGTTTTGTTCCATCCCCCCCAGTCCTATCACTCCCTGACACCCTCGAAAGTCCCTCCCCAGCTTTCTTGTAGTCCCCTTCAGACACTGGAAGGCCACAGTGAGGTCTCCTTGGAGCCTTCTCTTCTCCAGACTGAACAGCCCCAACTCTCTCAGTTTGTCCTCATAGCAGAGTAGCTCCAGCCCTCTGCTCATCCTCATGGCCCTTCTCTGGACACCTTCCAGCACTTCCAGATCCTTCCTGGAACAGAGGCTCCAGAACTGGACACAGTGCTCCAGCTGGGGTCTCACCAGAGTAGAGCAGAGGGGGAGAATCACCTCCCTTGCCCTGCTGGCTCTGCTTCTCTTGATGCAGCCCAGGATGTGGTTGGCTTTGTGGGCTGCAAGTGCTCACTGCTGGCTCCTGTTGAGCTTCTCATCTACCAGCACCCTGAAATCTTTTTCTTCAGGGCTGGTCTCAGGCCAGTCCCTGCCCAGCCTTTATCAGTGCTTGGGATTGCCCTGACCCAGCTGCAGGACCTTGCAGTTGGTCTTGTTGAACCTTATGAGATTAAAGGAAAAGAGTTCAGTTTTATGAGGTTTATCAAAGCTAAATGCCAGGACCTACACTTGGGTCACAACAGCCCTGTGCTGTGTTCCAGGCTTGGGGCATAGTGGCTGGAAAGTTGTCTGGCAGGAAGGGAAATGGGGGTGCTGCGTGACAGCCAGCTGAACACGAGGCAGCAGTGTGCTCAGGTGCCCAAGAAGGCCACCAGCATCCTGGCCTGGATCAGGAATAGTGTGGCCAGCAGGAATAAGGCAGTGATTGTTGCCCTGTACTCAGCACTGCTGAGGCCACACCTTGAGTCCTGTGTCCAGTTCTGGGCTCCTCACTACCGAAAGCTGCTCCTCACCAGCCCTGCTCTCCAGACCCTTCACCACCTTCATTGCAGTGAAGGATCACAGGATGGTAGGGATTGGAAGGGACCTGTAAAGATTGAGTCCAATGCCCTGCAAGAGAAGGATCATAGAATCTATCACAGGTCCCACAGGAACAAGTCCAGGTGGGTGTTGGAAGTCTCTGGAGAAGGAGACTCCACAACCTCTCTGGGCAGCCTGCTCCAGTGCTCTGTGACCCTCACAGTGAAGAGGTTTTTCCTTCCCGTGTTCCAGTTTATGTCTGTTGCCCCTTCAGGTAGAGAGCAAGAAGGTCTCCCCTGAGTCTCCTCTTCTCCAGGCTAAGCAACCCCAGCTCCCTCAGCCTCTCCTCACAGGGCTGTGCTCCAGACCCCTCCCCAGCCTCACTGCCCTTCTCTGGACATGATCACCAAGCCCAGCCATCAGCTAACTCTGCCAAGGCTGGTGCTAAACCACGTCCCTCAGCAGCACATCTCTGTGCCTTTGAAACACCTCAAGGGATGGGGCTTCAACCACTGCCCTGGGGAGCCTGTGCCAGTCCTTGAGAAACCCTTTCAGGGGAAGACATTTCTTCTCATGTCCAGCCTTAACCTCCCCTGGTGCAATCTGAGGCCATTTCAGTGCTCATCTGTGGTGGGTTGAGAGAGGGCTTAGCTCTCCCTCCTCCACAGAGTAAGAAACCACAGCTAACTCAGTCGAAGAGCAAAAGCTATATATTTACAAGCATATATGGAAAGCAGGTTATATATAACACAATATATACAGGTATTTACAATATATACACAGAAATACACAGCAAAGACAAATAACACAACAAAAATCCCTCCCTCAGGGAGGGATCCCCTCTTTGGAACCCCCTCTCTCCCCCCCTTACCTCCCTTTTTCCCCAAAAAGGGGTTAGAGAGAGAGAAAGGCAAGTTACTAAGGAAAAGAGTTGTTAGCAAGCTTCAAAAGCCCATGCAGGATTAGTGTTTGCTTATCTGAAGGCCAAGTCCAGCAGTTTGCAGAAGAAGCAGGCAGGGAGAACAGGCTGAAACACCCAACTCCCCCAACTCCCAAACTGAACTGAACTGAGGAAAAAATTTTCCAACCGCTTCACAATCTAAAGCTGAATTTTTGTTTATCAACCAATGAAATTCGTTTAGAATATCAGAATGTTTTGGTTCTAGTACCAAAAACATTAGCCAGTGTGTTCCAGCAGTGTTTGTTCTTAAAGGCACAGCCTCAAACGACCACAGTCCACCCCTTTCTAAACAATTTCATTGGCTGTTCGTACTGTCCATCCAATCCAGAACAATATTTACAGTTCGTAAGTTAAGTTCATCGTCCATTCCGGCTATACTCAGATGTAGATGATTCAGAAGTCCAAGAAAATCCAAAATCAAGAAAATGGAAAACAGTTTGTCTCTCCGCAGACGAAGCGAAGAAAAAGGGAAACAGGGACTCAGGGACTCTCAGTTGACCCAGGGCTCTCAGGGTTCTCAGGGTTCGTGCACCGTAGATTCCTCAGGGACTCTTCCCTTTGGACGCGCTGTAGCTGTACAACATTCTGAAATTAAACTCTCTCAGCTAAAGTTAAATCTCTTTGTGGAATACACTGAATTTCACCATTCTCTTGCATTACCCAATAAGTGTGACCCGGACCTTCTGCTGAAACCACCCCTCGGACAGGTTTAGCCTCTCCTGAGGGCGAAAATACTCAAACAGTTTTACCTAACAGATTCTTTTCCCTAACAACAGGAACTCTATCACCTTCTACTTTCTGTAGCAGATCAGAATGTGCAGGTCCAGCTCGGTTCACTGAACCTCTACTGTTCACCAGCCAGGTTGCTTGTGCTAAATGTTTCTCCCAGTTTTTCAAAGATCCACCTCCCATGGCTTTGAGAGTGGTCTTCAACAAACCGTTGTAGCGTTCAATCTTCCCTGCAGCTGGTGCATAGTAAGGAATATGGAAAATCCACTCAATACCGTGCTCTTTTGCCCAGCTCTTTACAAGGTTGTTCTTGAAGTGAGTTCCGTTGTCTGACTCACTCCTCTCTGGAGTTCCGTGTCTCCACAGGATCTGTCTCTCCAGACCGAGAATGGTGTTGCGTGCAGTTGCATGTGGGACTGCGTAAGTTTCCAGCCATCCAGTGTTCGCCTCTACCATAGTAAGCACGTACTGCTTACCAGAACGAGAACGTGGTAGAGTGATGTAGTCAATCTGCCAAGCTTCACCATACCTGTATTTGGACCATCTGTCACCATACCACAAGGGCTTAATTCTCTTTGCCTGCTTAATAGCAGCACAAATGTCACAGTCATGGATGACTTGTGTGATGGCATCCATGGAAATGTCTATGGATCTGTCACGAGCCCATTGGTATGTTGCATCTCTGCCTTGATGTCCTGACGAATCGTGAGCCCACCGAGCTAAGAATATCTCACCTCGGTGTTTCCAGTCGAGATCAAGTTCAGAGTCCTTGTCTACTTGAGAAACTCTTGCAGCTAGATCTGCCTGATGGTTGTGCTGCTGTTCCTCAGTAGCTTTGCTCTTGGGAATGTGAGCATCAATGTGTCTCACTTTCACTGGAATTCTCTCGATTCGATCAGCAATGTCTTGCCACAGTTCAGCTGCCCAGATGGGTTTTCCTTTCCTCTGCCAGCCATTCTTTTTCCAGTTCTTTAGCCAACCCCATAGAGCATTGGCTACCATCCATGAGTCGGTGTAGAGATAAAGCTTTGGCCATCTCTCACGTTCAGCCACGTCGAGAGCTAGCTGGACAGCTTTTACCTCTGCAAACTGACTGGATTCTCCTTCTCCATCCTTCGCCTCTGCAACTCGGCGTGTTGGACTCCACACGGCAGACTTCCACCTTCGCTTGTTCCCGACGAGACGACAGGAACCGTCTGTGAACAAAGCATATTTCTTTTCATCATCAGAAAGGTCATTGTAAGGAGGAGCTTCCTCAGCACGAGTTACTCTCTCCTCTGGAGGTTTAGCACAGTTGGTATCTTCAGGCCAACTTGAGATCACCTCCACCAGACCAGGTCTTTCAAGATTTCCCATTCGAGCTCTCTGTGTTATCAGGGCCATCCACTTAGACCAGGTGGAATCTGTGGCATGATGTGGTGTGGAACCTTTGCCTTTGAACATCCAATTCAAAACTGGCAATCTGGGAGTTAAGAGAAGTTGTGACTCAGTTCCAATTACTTCAGAAGCTGCTTTCACTCCTTCATAGGCAGCTAGAATCTCTTTCTCTGTTGGAGTGTAATTAGCCTCTGAACCTCTGTAACCTCGACTCCAGAAACCAAGAGGTCGTCCACGTGTCTCACCTGGAGCTTTTTGCCACAAGCACCAGGTTGGACCATTGTCACCTGCAGCCGTGTACAAAATGTTCTTAATGTCTGGACCATCTCGCACAGGTCCCAGACCCACTGCTTGGACTACTTCTTGCTTTATCTGGTCAAAGGCTGCTTGTTGTTCAGGTCCCCAGTGGAAACTGTTCCTCTTTCGAGTCACATCATACAGAGGTTTCACAACCTGACTGTATCCAGGAATGTGTAGTCTCCAAAATCCCACTATCCCCAAGAAACGTAGAGTTTCTTGCTTGTTCGTGGGATTTGCCATGGTAGAGACTCTATTTACCACATCCACTGGAATGTGTCGGCGTCCATCCTGCCACTGCACTCCCAGAAACTGGATCTCTGTGGTAGGACCTTTCACTTTGTCTCTCTTGATGGCAAAACCTGCATTCAGGAGAATGTCCATGATTTTGTTACCTTTCTCGAAGACTTCCTCAGCAGTTTTACCCCAGACGATGATATCATCGATGAACTGGATGTGTTCTGGAGCACCACCTTCCTCCAGAGCATCATGGATTACTGCATGACAGATGCTGGAGCTGTGGATCCAGCCCATTGGCAGTCTGTTGAAAGTGTACTGGATTCCTCTCCAGGTGAAAGCAAACTGAGGCCTGCATTCCTCTGCTATGGGAATAGAGAAGAAGGCATTAGCAATGTCTATGGTAGCATACCATTTGGCCTCTTTGGATTCCAGCTCATACTGGAGTTCCATCATGTCTGGTACTGCTGCACTCATAGGCGGAGTTACTTCATTCAGGGCTCGGTAGTCCACTGTCAGACGCCAGTCTCCATTCGGCTTTCGCACAGGCCACACTGGACTGTTGAAAGGTGAATGAGTTTTGCTGATGACTTTCTGACTCTCCAACTGACGAATCAGATTCTGAATGGGCAACAAAGAGTCACGGTTGGTTCTGTATTGTCTGTGATGCACAGTCCGAGAAGCAACCGGCAACTTAATGTCCTGAATCTTGTGTTGTCCCACAACTGCAGATTCATCAGAAAGCTCAGGTCTAGCAGACAGCTTCAGTTTTTGTCCATCAATTTCTACAGAAGCTACTCCAAAAGCCCATTTGTAACCTTTAGGGTCTTTGAAACGCCCTTCTCTCAGAAAATCAATTCCCAAAATACAAGGTGCATCAGGTCCGGTCACAACTGTATGCTTTTTCCATTGTTTACCAGTTAAGCTTATATTAACCCCCACTTTACTTAACTCTTGAGATCCACCAGTGACTCCCAGAATAGTTATGGACTCTGATCCCTGATAATTTGATGGCAATATGGTGCACTGAGCTCCTGTGTCAACCAAGGCCCTGTACTTCTGAAAGTGTGAAGTGCCAGGCCACTGGATGTACACATCCCAATAGATTCTGTTATCTGTATTACCCCTCTCCTCCCCCTGGCGGGAGGCAGGGCACCCCTAGTTATGGGGAACATGTCCACAGGTGCAACGAGCACACTGTGCAGTGTTAGAACTGGAGCCACTGTTGGAGCTACTAGAGTTGTCCTGGGGAACTGTAGAAGTAACAGCTACCCTTCTGGTATTGCTACCTCGGGTTCTGCCACTTTGCAGTTCTCTCAGTCTCCTGAAAAGATTAGAAGTTGGTTGACCATCCCACCTGTTCATGTTCTCACCAAACTGATCACGCAGGGTAATCCAAATAGTCCTACGTGACTGCCTTGGTGGTCTGTTTTGGTTTGATCTGTTTTGGAATGACCTCCTTGGAGGATGTCTATTCCTCACAGATGAAACCTGTACCCACCTGGAGGAAGAATTGGAATCATCTCTTTGTGCCAATTGGGAGATGGTGTTTTTAAATTCATCCTTCAGCTCTTTCATGCAATTCTCCAGTTTTCCAGACAGAGTTTCAATGGCTGAAACCAAAGAAACACGTGTCATGCTATCATCCAATTGTCTCAATTGATCAGTGAATTGGCCAACCGTAAGAGGAGCTCCACCATAATTTCTTGCTACAATTCTGCTTGCCAGAATGTTTGCATAATTAGAAGGAGCAAGCTTGATGAGCTTTTTAGTAAGACCATTTCCTACAGGAACATCATCAGGATTCAGAGATTCATGTTCACCATAGAGTACCTCTCTAACAGCAAATTCTCTCAGACGCTTGATTCCCTCATCTATGGTAGTCCAGGGCTTAGGATTCCATGGAAGATCATCTCGGGAAGGGTATCTCATGAGAACCGCCATTAGAAGGCGTATCCACAGATTAACCTTACCGAGAGCCTTGCCTAGATGTCTATCTATTCCATTATCCTTTGAGAGAGTTCCTAGCTGGGCTGCTGACTTGTCTCCAACCATTAGAGCTGGAGCACCTGTATCATAGCATCTACCAAGCCAAGCGAGAACTGGCTCCTTATCTGCTCTGAGATAGTCTTTTCTTACATTTCTAAGCTCCTCCCGGGGTGAAGAGCAGTCGGTTATGTCATCTTGTTCTTGCTCCTCTGCCTCCTGTTCCTCAACTTGTTGTCCAAACAACCTTTCTGTCACTCTCTCAAGGATCCCTTTAAGCTGAGAGGCACCACCACTAGCTGCTGTCCTACCAAGAGATGCATCTCGATCCTCTGATGATCTCAATAACTCAGCTATATTTTTAAGACAGATTTTCTCTTCCTCCCCAGCAGAAGAACCTTGCTGTGCATCCCCGTCAGCTCCTGAATCAGCTTTAGTCTTACCCTTCCTTGTTGTTAAAACTGCTACTTGCTTTACTGGAGCTGTGTTTGGGTTTCCAGCTGCCTTATTATCAGAAGCTGATAAGCTTTGAGACAGATTAGCTGCTTTGGAGGACGCTTCCGCTCCTGCCATGGAAGAAGGAGGAAATGACTTTGCCTCGTTAATGGTGGCTGCTGGGGACACGGGAGCCGCCATGTTTGGGGCAACTGCAGCCTCTGGCTGCTTGCCAGAATCATTAGCAGTGCTATTCAGAGCTGCCTTGCCGATTGACTTTTTAGCTTTATCTTTAACTGACACAGATTCTCCAATATCATCCTCACTGGATGTTCCTGAAACAGAGCTAGGGTGGCGTTTTCGTCTCTTAACCCTCCGTTTTATAACAAAACATGCCTTGGACACTTTTTTCTCCCGGTACAGTGCTACCAACAAATACACATTAATTATCATCATCAGCAGGACTACACACATCAAGAAAATCAGCTTTGGATCCCAGCCATCACTTAAAATTACCCTTTCACCGAGCGGAATCTTAAACTCTTTTATCTCAATAGGGAGTGTGCTAGATGTAACATTCCTGTACTTTTTAACATAAAAGAATTCCAGGCACTGATCATACAGAAGCCGAATCTTGTACTTAAACCACAAATATAATTTTTGCATTATATATTTACCTATCTTATCGATAATCATACCCAGGCAATACTTGTAGATCAATACACCAAAGACCGAGAAGAACAGACGCTCAAAAAGCCAAAACACCTTCATGTTTGCTCGTTCGACTTAAGCAAGCAATAAATCAAACTAATTTGTCAACAAGCCCCGAGTTGGGCAGCCAATAAATGTGGTGGGTTGAGAGAGGGCTTAGCTCTCCCTCCTCCACAGAGTAAGAAACCACAGCTAACTCAGTCGAAGAGCAAAAGCTATATATTTACAAGCATATATGGAAAGCAGGTTATATATAACACAATATATACAGGTATTTACAATATATACACAGAAATACACAGCAAAGACAAATAACACAACAAAAATCCCTCCCTCAGGGAGGGATCCCCTCTTTGGAACCCCCTCTCTCCCCCCCTTACCTCCCTTTTTCCCCAAAAAGGGGTTAGAGAGAGAGAAAGGCAAGTTACTAAGGAAAAGAGTTGTTAGCAAGCTTCAAAAGCCCATGCAGGATTAGTGTTTGCTTATCTGAAGGCCAAGTCCAGCAGTTTGCAGAAGAAGCAGGCAGGGAGAACAGGCTGAAACACCAAACTCCCCCAACTCCCAAACTGAACTGAACTGAGGAAAAAAATTTTCCAACCGCTTCACAATCTAAAGCTGAATTTTTGTTTATCAACCAATGAAATTCGTTTAGAATATCAGAATGTTTTGGTTCTAGTACCAAAAACATTAGCCAGTGTGTTCCAGCAGTGTTTGTTCTTAAAGGCACAGCCTCAAACGACCACATCATCATACCTTAGACTCCTTGGTTTCATCTTGGGACTAGCAAGGCTTTGTCATTTGTGGGCGTGCTGCTGGCTTAACTCAGCTTGGCTCACGGAGCCCTCCAGAAGTCAGCTAAAGATATCCCTGGCCAAATGATAGCTGGGCTTGAAAAAGTGCCTGTGTTCACTGACAGAATTAACAACCATCAGGGAAGAGAAATCCTGCTGCTCTCTTTGCAACACCTGGCCTGTGATAAAAGAGCTCCTGTAACTTTCAGGCTATTTAACTCTTGGTATTATTGCTTTAAAGTATGGAAGGGAAAGAAAAAGCTCCTTTCCAAAGAGGTATAATGGGAGCATATGCACAAAGCAAAGGGGAAAGGAAACATCTCAACTGCTCTGATCTACCCATTTCTAGCCAACAAATGTCAGGCAATTTGTGATTCAGGTCAGCACCTTCAGCACTGCATTATTTCCAGCACATTTAGTCTGCACCCTTCTTGTTTTGGCATCCCACATTCTCACTGCAGGTTGTACCATCCAGCCTCCCTCTGGCAGGACACACATGTGCCTATGCACAAGGGCCTTCCACACTGTCTGCCTTCAGTATCTGGGGCTAAACTCCAGCAGTTGCTCTGTCACCCACTGATCCTTCCCCAGCAGAGAAGGAAAATCACAGAACCACAGAGTGTTGGGGGCTGGAAGGGACCTCGAGAGATCACCCAGTCCAACCCCCCTGCCAGAGCAGGAACACCTAGAGCAGGTCACACAGGAACACATCCAGGCAGGGTTTGAATATCTCCAGAGAGGGAGACTCCACCACCCCCCTGGGCAGCCTGTTCCAGGGCTCTGTCACCCTCACAGGGAAAAACTTTTCCTCCTGTTTCCATGGAACTTCCTATGCCTCAACTTCCACCCACTGCCCCTTGTTTTGGCCATTGGGATGTGCTGCCCAGGGAGGTGGTGGAGTCACCATCACTGGAGGTGTTTAGGAAGAGACTGGATGGGGTGCTTGATGCCATGGTTTAGTTGATTAGATGAGCCTGGTGAGGATCAGACAGCCCAGCTTGGGCTGGAATTGATGAAGCAGGGCTCGAATAGCATCAACACCCAGCCTCAAAGCAGGATCCGAGGGCTGGGGTTCCTGAGCAATGCCTTTGATTAATTAACTGCAGGTTTAATATTCAATTAACAGCCCTTGAAATACTAATGAGCCAAAGTGAGTGCATGCCAAACGTCATGACTATGTTACTCACTTTTAGAATAGAATGGAACAGAATAGAATAGAATAGAATAGAACAGAACAGAATAGAATAAAGTAGAGTAGAATAGAATAGAGTAGAATAGAACAGAACAAAATTAACCAGGTTGGAAAAACCCTTTGAGATCATTGTGTCCAACCTCTCACCCAGCACCATCTAATCAACTAAACCATGGCACCAAGCACCACATCCAGGCTCTTCCTAAACACCTCCAGTGATGGTGGCTCCACCACCTCCCTGGGCAGCACATCCCAAGGGCCAATCTCCCTTCCTGTGAAGAACTTCTTCCTCACCTCCAGTCTATTGAGAAATAATCTACATTAAAACAAACCAACCCAAAACCCACCCAACCAACCAAAAGAGGCCCAAAAGCCCCCACCCCACCCAGCTAATTCACTTCCTGAAGGTTTCCTGTCCATTTGCTGACAGTGTTAGGATTGAAGGGTCTCCAGAGGGGCAGTTCTGGAGGTAGGGGGGCTGGGGGGAGGGGGGGAGAAGAGAAGCAAGTGCTTTGTGGATGAGTATTGAGAAGTAGCCTGCAATCTGCTGCAACAACTGAATTGCAGGGGGATCAGAGATCTTTATCAAATCAATTATGAACAGTGTATAGATCCCAGCTTATTTCCCATGTTATTTCACTTCATTTGAAGGCAGGAATGAGTTCATGGAGAGGCTGATCAATAAGGGACGGGGCTGGGGAAGAGCACGAGCAGCAGCCCCCCGCTGGCTGCGCTATGCTTGGGGAACAAACTGCACATAACAATTGAGGAGGTTTGAGAGAGAGAGAGAAGCTGATTTCACCCTGAGGGGCAACTGGAGCACCTAACCTAAGAGTTGTGTGAGGAGAGCATGCACTGCATCTGGCAAATGTTCAAAAACACAAGGCAGGAGAGGAGGGGGGTGAGGGGTGGGGAGAGGGGTGGCAGGGAAGAGAGAGGAGGGTTTGCTTTTCCATATCCTATTGGCAGCTCTCTGATAATTTGAAACCCCCTCCCCAGGCAGCAATATAATTTAACCCTCACTGGAAAACCAGCAAGCCCAGGTACCAAAAGAAATGCCCTGGCTGAGATCCAGGCAACTAGTGGTCCTGGAGGCTCAGAGGGGACCTTCTTGCTCTCTACAACTACCTGAAGGGAGGCTGTAGCCAGGTGGGGGTTGGTCTCTTCTCCCAGGCAAGCAGCACCAGAACAAGAGGACACAGTCTCAAGTTGTGCCAGGGGAAGTTTAGGCTGGAGGTTAGGAAGAAATTCTTCCCAGAAAGAGAGATTGGCCATTGGGATGTGCTGCCCAGGGAGGTGGTGGAGTCACCATCACTGGAGGTGTTTAGGAAGAGCCTGGATGGGGTGCTTGGTGCCATGGTTTAGTTGATCAGATGGTGTTGGGTGATAGGTTGGACTGCATGATGTCTAAGGTCTTTTCCAACCTGGTCAATTCAATTCAATTCAATTCAGTTCTGTTCTGCTCTGTTCTGTTCTGTTCTATGAGACAATTGCCCTGGAGGTACTCAAGGCCAGGTTAGACAGGTCCTTGAGCAGTCTGGTCTAGTGGAAGGTGTCTGTGCCCATGGCAGGGAGGTTGGAACAAGATGATCAAGAAATCTGGCAAAGAAGGGAAGGAAACCAGTGTGGCTGTCCTGAGACTTGCTGGTCAAGCTAAAAGGCAAGAAGGAGTTGCACAGGCAGTGGAAGCAGGGACAAGTATCCTGGGGACAGTAGAGAGATGTTGCCCAATGGTGTGGGGATGAGGTCAGGAAGGCCAGAGCACAGGTGGAGCTGAACTCGGCAAGGGAGGTGAAGAATAACAAGAAAGGTTTTCATGGGTACATGAAGGAATAAAGGCAAGCTAAGGAAAGCAAGCCACCCCTGGAGATCAAGCATGGTGAGCTAGTAACAACAGATAAGGAGGAGGCTGAGGTGCACAACAACTTTTTTTCCCCTCAGTCTTCACTGGGGACCTCTCTCCCAGCACCTCCCAAGTTAAAAACCCACAAGGTGGGGATGAGGGTGGTGAAATCCCTCCTGCTGCATGTGAAGATCAGGGTCATGACCACCTGGGGAACCTGAACAGACACAAGTCTATGGGACCTGATGAGATGCATCCCAGGGTCCTGAGAGCTTTGGCTGATGTAGTCCCCAGGCCATTCTCTGTAACATTTGAAGAGTCAGGTGAAGTCCCTGGGAGAAGAGAAACATTGCACCCATTTTTAATAAGGGTGGGAAGGAGGACCCTGGGAACTACCAGCCTGTCAGCCTCAGCTCTGTGACTGGACAGATCATGGAGCAGATTCTCTTAGAAGCTCTGAGAAGGCACATGGAAAACAGGGAGGTGATCAAAGACAGCCAGCATGGCCTCACTAAGGGCAAGGCCCGCCTGACAAACCTCGTGGCACTCCAAGATGGAGTGACTACATCAGTGACCAAGGGACCACCTATGGATGTCACCTACCTGGACTTTGGCAAGGGATCATTCCCCACCTTTCCACAGGGCAGTGATTTGCTGTTGGAGATGCTGTGTAGGTCTAGACAGGATTTTCTGAGGGAACCATAGGATGGTTTGGGTTAGAAGGGACCTTAAAGATCACTTAGAATAGAGTAGAATAGAATAGAATAGGATAGGATAGGATAGGATAGGATAGGATAGGATAGAATAGAATAGAATAGAATAGAATAGAATAGAATAGAATAGAACTAACCAGGTTGGAAGAGACCTTCAAGATCATCGTGTCCAACCTATCATCCAACACCATCTGATCAACTAAACCATGCAGCCAAGCACCCCACCAAGTCTTCTCCTGAACACCTCCAGTGATGGTGACTCCACCACCTCCCCAGACAGCCCATTCCAATGGGCAATCACTCTCTCTGTGTAAATCTTCCTCCTAACCTCCAGCCTAAACCTCCCCCAGTGCAGCTTGAGACTGTGTCCTCTTGTTCTGGTGCTGGTTGCCTGGGAGAAGAAACCAACCTCTGCCTGTCTACAACCTCCCTTCAGGTAGTTGTAGACAGCAATAAGGTCACCCCTGAGTCTCCTCCTCTCCTCTTAATCTTCTTAATCTTCTTCAACTTAATCTTCTTCAACTCTGCTGCCAGGGATACAGACAACTTCCACTAGATAAGAGTGCTCCCAGCCCCGTCCAGCGTGGCCTTGGATACTCCCAGGGAGGAGGCATCCACAACTTCTCTGAGCACCTTGCTCCAGTGTCTCTTGCAGAGTAAAGAAGATCTAGAGAGAAGGGGAGAGGTGAGGGTCTGGGAGGAATATAACTTCCAGCTTCCCCTCTCCTCACAGTGCTTTGTGGAGATACCAGGCTGGTCACCATTTGCTGCTGTCCTCTGATGGATCAGCAACCCTTCAGCTTCATGAAGGGAGGAGATACAGTGGACAAGCAATCATGCCCTTTGGAACAGGCAGAACCCCAAATCTCTGCTGTGAAGAGGGGACTGCAGACCTAGAGACCTCACCATGACCTGAGACTGCTGCTGGAGCAGAGACCTGCTGGCTGTGGCTGCCAGATGACTCCTTTCTGCCACATCAGGTAGATGGAAAGGAAGAATAGATGAATATTGCTCTTGAGTCAAGGGGCTCCATGCTTCAATGAGGAGAATTGTAACCCAGGGACTAGGGAAAAGATTTGTGCCCTGGGCACAGAACACTTCCTCCATCTATCACCATTGCTATGAGACACCTGGAAATATTGGCTCCCCCAGCAGGAATTCAGGTGTGCCTGAATGCAGCAAGACTCCTCTCTGCTACCAGGACTGTTCTAGCAGGAGGCAGAATTGCTTCCTTTGCAGCAGTTATTTTCTCAGGTTATTTTCCTCCCCATCCCTAAGGCCACAGCAATGCTGCTTTTTGTGCTCAGCTAAGCAGCTGATTGATTCTTCCTGGAGCTTTTCCTGTATCAGCACCAGCAGGAGACTGAGAGCCACCCAGTAATGAAGTGAAAGGCAATTAGCTCTGTGAGACACTTGGGTGCCTACAGACTGAAAATTGCCTTCCCTAGATCCTCTGCCTGAAACCCCATCCTTCTGACAGAAAGAGGGTGCTGTCTTGCTGCCTCTAAATTAGGAGCCCTGGACGAGGAGAGGATGGAGATCTTGGAGATCAAAGAATCATAGAACAGCTTGGGTTGGAAGGGACAGTGAGGAAAATAACCTCAAAGATCATCCAGTTCTAACCCCCCTTCTCTGAGGAGACTTTCTTGTGGCCTTCCAGTATCTGAAGGGGGCTACAAGAAAGCTGGGGAGGGACTTTTTAGGCTGACAGGGAGTGATAGGACTGGGGGGAATGGAACAAAGCTAGAAGTGGGTAGATTCAGATTGGATGTCAGGAAGAAGTTCTTCCCCATGAGGGTGGTGAGAGCCTGGCACAGGTTTCCCAGGGAGGTGGTGGAAGCCTCATCCCTGGAGGTGTTTGCAGCCAGGCTGGATGTGGCAGTGAGCAACCTGCTGTAGTGTGAGGTGTCCCTGCCCATGGCAGGGGGGTTGGGACTGGCTGATCCTTGAGGTCCCTTCCAACCCTGACAGTTCTGTGATTCCAAGCCACATGGCAAAATTTTCCCATTCCCACTTACAATTCCAGTCACTTTTCAGATGATGCTTCTGTCCATCACCAAAGTGGAATTAGACCAAAGAACCATGAAGAAGAAATGTATTCTATTGATTTATTATTTTCTCTTAAAGCCTGTGATGGAGGAGCTCTCCTCCACCTCCTTGGGCTCCCAGCAGTGGATGAAGACACCTTGCTTCCAATTACATGGCTGCTGTTTGGATGGCTCCTCACTAAGATGAGCCTGCATCAGTTAGATCAGCAGGAGATCTCATGTTCCTTTCTGAAAGCATCCATTTAGAGACCTGAGCAGCAGCTGGGTGTATATGAACCTGGTGAAACTAGGACCCAGCTTGTGTGCCTCTGTCTTCTAAGGTCAGAATTCAGCTCTGGTGTCTCAGTGAGTGGACTTTTAGCTTAGCTTCCTACAAAGAAGAGTGACCAGCAGGTTGAGGGAGATGGCTCTCCCCCTCTACTCCACTCTCATGAGACCCCACCTGGAGTACTGTGTCCAGTTCTGGGACCCTTGACACAAGAAGCACACAGAAATGCTGGAGTGGGTGCAGAGGAGGGTCACAAAGATGATCAGAGGGCTGGAGTACCACCCCTATGGGGACAGGCTGTGAGAGCTGGGGCTGTTCAGCCTGGAGAAGGGAAGGCTCTGGCAGAGGGGTTGGACTCAATGATCTCTGGAGGTCCCTTCCAACCTCTACCATCCTGTGAGACCCTTCATGAGAGGAACATGAGTTGCTGGTTATTCTCTTCAGCTTGATTTTGCCCAATCTTATGCACAGAATGCCTAATTCTATGTCCCTTCTCAAATGTGACTGCACACATGACTTGAAGACCTGTACCCTGCTGCCTGTTGTGCAGAGGTGAACATCTGCCTTTGGTTGTGAGTGAAGAAGCCCAAGCCAACTAACCATGGGAAGCTCTGCCCTCAGAGACAGGCACCGCTTGGACTTTGCAAGCTTCCAGATGGTTGCACGTGGGAGATCAGCTCTGGCTTCTGTCCTGTTGCACAGAGCAAGGGAACAATGAGAAGAGAGCAAAAGCAGGAGGCAGCAGGTAGCAAAAGAGGTTACCCTTTGGGGTTGTTTTTCCTCCCTGAGAGGCACAGCCAGCCCACTGCTAGAGGCTGAACCCACACATTTTTCTAGCTCCTGCTGTCTTTTGGACACATTGAAGAGCCAAAGCCTGGCAGATGGGGAGCCTGGCTTTTGGGAAATCCAGATCTGGAAGAAACTTTGTTTGAAGACAGATTGTCAAGGCAGCTGCTTCCTAGAGGTTGTTACTGTAGTTGGCTTTCATCTGCAAAGCACTGACAGCAGCCACTGTTTGAACTTGGCTTGCCAACCCCCCCCCCCCCCCAAATAAACACACATCAAATACATGAAAGCACCATCTCTCCTTGCTGCTGGCTCCTTCTTTGTACCATCACTGCTGAACTGTCCCCAAAGCTACTCAGACCTCCTTCTTCCCAGAGCATGGCCAGGACCACCTTTGGACAAGGCTCACGGGAGCAGAGCCAGTGCAAATCGCAGTCAGTCAGCACACAGGAGGCAAGTCCTGCTTCACTGACACAGGTGGGGTGGTTCCAGCAGGGACATCCACAGAAGTCACAGAAACACTCAGGTTGGAGAAGACCCTCCCTCAGGATCACCAAGTCCAACCTATAACCCTGCTCTACAAGGCTCACCCCTAAACCATAATCCCAAGCACCACATCCAAACCACCTTCAAACACATCCAGGCTTGGGGACTCCACCACCTCCCTGGGCAGCACATTCCAATGGCTGACCACTCTTGCTGGGAAAAGATGCTTCCTCATGTCCAGTCTAACCCTACCCAGTCACAGCTTGAGGCCATTCCCTCCTGTTCTGTCACTAATCACCTGGGAGAAGAGACCAGCAGCAGCCTCTCCACAAGGTCCTTTCAGGTAGCTGTAGACAGCAATGAGGTCTCCCCTCAGCCTCCTCTTTTCCAAACTAACCATCCCCAGCTCTTTCAGTTGCTCTTCATAAGATCTATTATTGCTCTCTACAACTACCTGAAAGGTAGCCAGGTGGGGGTTGGTCTCTTCTCCCAGGCAACCAGCCCCAGAACAAGAGGACACAGTCTCAAGCTGTGCCAGGGGAAGTTTAGGCTGGAGGTGAGGAGAAAGTTCTTCCCAGAAGGAGTAATTGGCCACTGGAATGTGCTGCCCAGGGAGGTGGTGGAGTCACCATCCCTGGAGGTGTTCAGAAAAGAATTGGATGTGGCACTTGGAGCCATGGTTTAGTTGTCAGGAGGTGTGAGGTATTAGGTAACAGGTTGGGCTTGATGATCCCTGAGGTCTTTCCCAACCTGGTTGATTCTATGATTCTATTCTCCAGGCCCTTCCTCAGCTTCCTTGCCCTCCTCTGCCCTGGCTCCAGCACCTCCACATCTCTCCTGCACTGAGGTGCCCAAAACTGGACACAATACTCGAGGTGTGGCCTCCCCAGAGCTGAGTACAAGGGGACGATCCCCTCCCTGCTCCTGCTGGACAGAGTCCCCAGGGAGGAGGTAGAGTCCCCATCCCTGGAGGTGTTTCAAAGAGGCTGAAGTGTGATGCTGAGGGACATGCTTTAGCAGCAGAGCTGGTAGAGTTAGATAATGGTTGCACTCCAAGATCTTAAAGGATTTAATGATTTGCTGGTTCCATGGAAATGCTTCCTGAGCATCAGCTAGCTCTGCAGCAGTGCCCTCAGCTGCCAAGTGACCCGTGAAAAATCTGCCCTGCAGGCAGAGCTGGTCAGGCTGCGTTTTCAGCCTCAAACCCCAGAGGGTGAAGCAGAGGAAGCCCTGATTTGCTGCCTTTTGTCAGAGAATGAGCTTTGTGCCCATCACCCAGGTTTGGAGCATTGTCTCCTTGAACTCCCAGTCTTGGCAGTGCTGTGGCAATGGCAAGCACATCTCCAGCGCGCCGTGGGACAAGCTTTTCCCGGCATCTGTCACTCATCCCCTCCCTGCAAGTGTTCAAGGCCAGGCTGGATGGGGCAATCTAACCTGGTTAATGAGACTGAACACATCCAAGTGCCGGGTTCTGCACATTGGCCACAGCAACCCCATGCAGGGCTCCAGGCTGGGGTCAGAGCGGCTGGAGAGCGGCCAGGCAGAGAC